>NC_044402.1:92412880-93686685 GCF_006542625.1 Nomascus leucogenys
AAAATCACTAATAAGTTGCACATTGTAGGAACAAAAATGGATTTACCTTTTCTGTCTTCTTTTCCTTTTACTAATCTCTACATTGGTAGGTCCTATATGGAAAATCAATTTCTGCTTTATTCTTGTAAGCTTGGTTTTATCTTTCTAAATATATTCTTCTTGTCAGAACCCAATCAAGCATTTTGCTGTCTCCTATTTATAAGTCATTGTCCTACTTTATAATTTTGGTTATGATTGTCTCTGGTTCATTTTCTCCTTTGTCATAGACATTGTGGCTCTGGAGACCTGGAAGCACCACTAACTGTTCTCTCGATTTTCTGATGCTCGGCCACATCAACCTGTCATGCTAGTTGTGAGGAGAAGTCAAGGACAGTGACACAGCCAGCCAGTCTGAGGGGTTTTCCATTATCCTGAAGGAGGTGCCCTATCCTGCTTTTCACTGGAGGAGGCATGGATGGGTAGGTAAACACACCTGCCGTGAAGTTTCCAGTTCTATCCTCCTGCACGGCCTTTGGGGATAAGTGTGTTAGAAGATTGGTCAGTATCATTTGCCAACTTGATAGCGCTTCCTTTTTTAATGATCCTTAGTTTCCTCACTGTTTCCTGTCACAGGATTCAATTTCACTCCACATTTATCCTTACTGGGCACTGATGTTGAGAGCATCAGTCAGGGTATAATGTTATGTTGCAGTAATAAACACCCTCAATACCTCAGTGGCTTAAAATTACAAAGATCTTTTTTCTTTCTTTTTTTTTTTGGTTTATGCTCTATATCACCCAGGGACCCTGGATGACAAAGCAGTCACCTACTTGAACACTGCTAATTGTGACGTCAGAAAGAGGAAAGTTTGCAGAGTTTTGTATTGGCAATCAAACATTCAGCCACAGGTCACAGTCTAGAACCACACACATCAGTGTCCTCAACTGCAAAGTAGCCAGGAAGTAGCATCCCATAACACAGTCCTATGTCCACTGCTTTGGAGGTAGGAAATTGGAAATATTCAGCGAGTAGCACTGTGAATAGGGCAGTAATTTCATTTTTTAATTAAACAAATGGAAGACGGCAGCTCCTCAGTTTTTTCTTCTATGGCTTACTTCTGATGTCTTATCTTAATTAATATATCCTGATATCTTTCTATTTCCCATTACTTAGTTTGTCCTTTTTCCCAATATCCTGTTATTTTCTGTAAATATTCTCTGTCATTATACCCAGCAGTCTAACTTTTTGCTACTTCAGTGTCTATTCTCATTCCTCAGTCCCAAATCCATTTTCTTTATGAGATTTATCTGAACTCCTGCAGCTCTTTCTGTCTGCATCACACAACTTAACCTTTAATTACTTGCCTACTGGGCATTCTACTTGGTTCTGCCTTTTATCAGCTGAATCGGAACATAACTTTCTCTCACCATCTCCCTCCCCTACTCCAAATTGACTTTACCTCCTGATCCCCTATTTCCAAAGTGGTTCCATTATTCTTCTCAGTGCTCAGCCTTAACATCTTCATTTCTGTTTGATTTCTAATCTCTTGCTTCTCATAATTGTGCAGTTACCAAACTCTCCCCCATGAACTCGATGTGCTCATGTGGATCAAATGACACAGTAAAAGTGAAAGCACGTTGTAGACTCCAAATGCAAATGCAAGAGGATACTGCTCTCTATTCTTTCAACTATTTTTCATTCCTTATTTATTCATCATTCATTTATTCATGTACTTACTCAAGACCTAAGTGTTTTCTTAGAACTGTGTTTGTTACTGAGGAAGCCACAAATTAAATATAAGTCAGCTCTTCAAGAGGTTACATTCCAGTTAAGGAGATCGCATATCCATACTTCCAGGTAACTAAGTACCAATGTGATTGAAGCGAGGGAAATTGCTATGGGATATCTGGCCAACTGGATATACTGCTGGAAGAGCAGAATGCACTTCAAAGACTAGCCAATAAAACTCTCATGTAAGATAGGTTTTTCTTTTTCTTTCTATTTAACTAATGAATAGAACCTCAGTGATTTAAGGAAAGGCAGCCACATGATATGGAAAGAGAAGGAGATGATGATGATATTCTGGAATGGTCTTGTACAGGAGGAAGTGAGAGTGATGATTGAATCATATAACTCCTGAATAAATATCTGGAATAAACATCTCCAGAATAAAACATCTGGAGGATTCTCAGTATACTTAGAATAAAATTGAGCCTCCTTATGAAGGCCTACTAGCACCTTTATGATCAAACCCCTTTTCAACTTTGACCTTCTTTCTTATTTTAGGGTCTCTTGACACACTGACCTCTGTCAGTTCCTTCAGCACACCAGGCTAATCCCCAGTCTTGTGCCTTTGGACCAGGGGTTTTCTTTGCTCAGAATACTGTTTCAACAGATCTTTGCATAGCTGGCTCTTGCTATTTGACTAAAATGGCAATCCTCAGAGGTACTCCTTAAATATCCAGTCTTAAGTAGCATCCCTTTCTCCCAGGATCCTGTTTTTCAGAACTCTGTTTTCTTTTCAAAACACTTGTTATCTGAAAGGATGTTGTCTGCTTGCTTGTTTGTTCATTTCTTTATTGTCTATTCCATCTCTCCCCTTCTCAGGATGTAAGCTGTTTAAAGGCAAGGACCTTATCTGTGTTGTATGCTGTATTCCCAGGGCTCAGACAGAGCATGACCTATCATATGTACTAAATAAATATCTCCTCATACTGTAAAGCTTTCCTGACTCCAGTCTTTCTTTTAGGGACCATTACCAAGCCTCATTACTGGGTTCTTTCTCTTTAATGCCACTTTTACTATATAGCAAATGTTCTGGCCAGTGGGATGTTGCTAGAAGTGCAGAATGCACTTCTAAGGCTAGCCAAAAAAAAAAAAGAAAAAAAGAAAAAAAAACCTCTCACTTAAGTTTTTTTTCTTTTTTTTAAATTAATGAATAGAACCTCAATGGTTTAAGGAAAGGCAGGTCCATGATATGGAAAGAGCCTTGGCCCCTGCAGGACCTTGTGTTAGCCTGCCTGATTGGCGCCATCTTCTCTGACCTATGATGAGGGTAACAACTGTTTGTGTGTGTGTGAGAGAGAGAGACAGAGATAGAGATAGAGGGGGGAGAGAGAGAGAGAGAGAGACAGAAAGAGAAAGAGAGAGAGAGAGACCTCTGAGAATTTGGCACTTATCTGTTATAGCATTTAACATTGCTTACCCTATTTTTTATGTGACAACAAAATCTTCCATCATTTGGCTACATGTACTTTTCTAACCTTCAAGTACTATACACATTCTCAACCATAAACTGTTCTTTCTTTTGAAAGGACAGTTTTTCTGTCTTAATTCTACCTTGACTTCTGTCCTATAGCATTATGCAGTGAAAAGGACACGGACCTTGGAATTAAGTTTGAGATTGAACTCAAGATCCACCTCAAGTTAACAACATATATCCAGCATGTTACACACCTCTCTGAACCTTGCTTTCCTTCTTTGTACAGATGGAGGAAAGTCATGACTAACTTACCATTCTGTTGTGAAACATTAAATAAGATGGTGCACATGGCTTCATATATGTTCATTAATACATTTCTTTCTGTTTCTTCAAGAAACTTCTTTCCCTTCTTTACACATGTAAAAGTCCTTTGAGTCTTACAAGTTCTTCACTATGCCCCAGGTTTTCTGGAGCACATTTGGAAAGAATGTTGACAGAACAGGTAAGAGCATGACCTCTGGGTTCAAATTTTGGCTTTGACCTTTAAGAGCTAAGTAAACTTAGACAAGTTACTTAACACCTTTGTACCTCAAGTTCATCATCTTTAAAACTGAATACTAATAGTACATCACTTGTACTGCTCTTTTGAAGGTTCAATGAGTTAAGGAATGCAAAGTCTTTAGAAGAGTGTAGTGCACAAAGTAAGCACTACAACAATAATACTTGGTTGTTATTTTAAAATTATTTTTTAAACCTTTCAAACCTAACCATCCCAACTCCTACTGACACTGCTGTTTTCTTTTTTTATTTATTTTTTTGAGGTGGGGTCTCACTCCGTTCTTGGCTCACTGCAGCCTCTGCCTTCCCCAGCTCAAGTGATCCTCCCACCTCAGCTTCCAGAGTAGCTGGGACTACAAGTGCACACCACCATGTCTGGCTAGGTTTTTTTGTAGATACAGGGTTTCACCATGTAGCCCAGGCTGGTCTAGAACTCCTGGACTGAGCAATCTACCTGCCCTGGCCTCCCAAGATACTGGGATTACAGACTCGTGAGACACCCTGCCCAGCCTCCTCTTTCTATACTTAAGATACTTGTTGTACCCATTGTATTGTTGTTTTCCTTTTAAAAAGAAAGTCTTCCTGACAAGTAACTTTGCAAGCTACAGTTTTTAATATCCACACTGTTCTATACCAACCCTTATAGCCAATGTTACAGGCAGCAAAAATAGAATTTAACTAAATTACATTTAAAAAAATGCAAGCCTATGGCCCTCATGCACTCTACTTTATTGCCATGTGGTTTTTGGTCCTTAATGCAAAGATATTTCCCCCCGTCTAACTTAACATTATAGTAGAAGACTTTAATTTGAAATGGTGTCTTGGTTTAGGGCAAACAAAAATTGAGGAAAAGACAGGCAATAGACAAATAACTGGGTTAAAGTTTTCAGCAGCCTGATTATACTAATGAAGGACTACAAGTCCTATTATGAGGATTTATAGGAAAAAAAGGCAAATATAACTAGAAAATTATTGGTTATTTATCAATTCTATGAATAAAAAAAGAAAGAACAGAATTGGTAGTAGGAAGTCTTATAAGTAAATTTATCTCAGAGTCAGATTGGATGTTCTAAACCCATAATTGTAACTGCTAGGCCCAAAATTGTGATATGTTGCTATTGCTTTGTACATTTTTCTCTTTGCTTCTCATTTGTGTTTTTAATCAATTAATTGTAATTAAAGCAAGGACATTTATCATAAAACTTTTATCAGACCAATGTTTTCCAATCTGTGCAACTTACATAACAGCAATTTATTTTATTCTTAGTAGTAAAATAAAATATTTACAGAAAAATAAACTATGTTGGGAAATGGTACTTCATTGCCACAAACCAAGTCATCTAATTTCCCAGCTGTTCATAAAGTAGTTTTGAATAAATCAGAGAATGGTTCAGGAAACACTATCCTAGGACCATCTCAGGACCCCAGGCACTCATCCTTATTCTGCCATATGAACAAGTGATTTATTGCTCAATAACTACTTAGTTTTGCTGTCTGTGAATGAGGATTATAATTTTAAAGATTCTTATTAGATATTTTAGAGATGCTTCCTAATCTCTGGCTGAGATTATTGATAATTGAAAGGAGACTAAGTGGCGGGCGCCTGTAGTCCCAGCTGCTCCGGAGGCTGAGGCAGGAGAATGGCGTGAACCTGGGAGGCGGAGGTTGCAGTGAGCCGAGATCGCACCACTGCACTCCAGCTTGGGCGACAGAGCAAGACTCCGTCTCAAAAAAACACAAAAAACAAAAACAAAAACAAAAAAAAAGAAAGGAGACTAAGGAATACAGTGGCCATGTATTCCTCATGTTTTACTCCTGTACTGGCTCATAACTATAACAATGATATGCCTGGATATCAGTATTCAAGTTTTAACAAAGAATCACCTACAATTTTACAACTTTATCAGTAATAAATTATATTAAGTTCCAATATAAATAATTTTATGTAATTTATAAGCTAGTAATCAAAGATAGTATCATTTATTTTATTCAAAATCACATTAAATGTACACAGTATACATTTTTGTAGAATTCAGAACTGGTAAAAGTATTTCTTGATGAACTAGTTGTCTTTTCTAATTACACCATAAGAGTTATTCCTTTTCTTTCTCACCTTGAATTCAGAGCACTCAGAGATAAGGCTTTTGATTAATAGTAGCAGCTTCTCTTAGCCTTGGTTTTCCTTTAAATCTATGATTTCTATCCTACCTTTTACATTCTTCCTTCTCCTCAACATTGTCTTTTTATTCAACTCTTGAATTTTCTCTCTTATTTAAGTATCTTCATTATATGTTTACCTTTTGCCATAGCTGCTTCAAATCCTTTGCAGAGCTTCCTATTTTCTGTGCTTTCTAAAGAGGTGACTAGCTAATATGAAAACTTGTTTCTGTTAATGTATAAGGATTAAAACATAAAGTGGGAAGTGTTGCCTTCTGGACACAATAGATTATCTTCTCAAATTTAAAAGTGACTCTGGAAATTTTAGGCCTAAAGAAAGAGAAAAAAATGCCACTAGGACCACTGGGGATGCTTTGGGGGTAGTTCTTTAGAGCTCACAGTAGTTATTCTGCTATGATAGATGATGTTAGAGCCCAAAGGAACCATAGAAACCTTTTAGAGCAACACCCTCATTTCCTGAATTTTACTTATGAGAAAATGAAGTCCAGTAGTAGCATAAGAATAGATACATAGATCACCGGAATAGAATGAGACTAGAGAAATAAATCTTTGTATACAGGGTCAATTGATTTCAATAAGGCTTTCCAAAAAATTTGACGATGAAACACTAGTCTTTTCAACAAATGGTGTAGAAACAACTGGATATCTACATGTAACAAATGAATTTGGACCCCTTCCTCACTCCATCTGCAAAAAGTACCACAAAATGGATCACAGACCTAAATATAGAGCTAAAACTATAAATCCCTTAGAAGAAAATATTGGAATAAATATTTGCTACCTTGGGTTGAGCAAAACCTTCTTAGATATAACAACAAACACAAGCAACAACAAAATAAATTGGAGTTCGTCAACATTAAAAACTGTGTGTTTCAAAGGATACCGTCAAGAGAGTGAAAGGCAATTCTACAAAATAGAGAAACTACTTGCAAACCATATATCTGCCATATATCTGCCAGGGAACTTATATTTAGAATATATATATTTTTAAAACTCTTACAGCTCAATAACAAATAGACAAATAGCTCAATTTAAGAATAGACAAATGATCTGAATTGATATTTCTTCTAAAAAGACAAACAAATGTTCAATATACAAATAAAAAGAGACCAACACCATTAGCCACCTGTGAAATGTGAATCAAAACCACAATCAGATACCACTTCATACCCACTAGGGTAGTAATAATCAAAAAGACAGATAATTACAAGCATTGACAAGGATGTGAAGAAGTGTGGACACTCATATGCTGCTGGTGGAATATAAGCATTGCAGATACTTTGGAAAATAGTCTGACCCTTCCTCAAAAAGTTAACCATAAAGTTACCATATGACCTAGCAATTCCACTCCTATGTACATACCCAAGAGACCTGAAAACATACATTCCCACACAATCTCATACATAAATGTTCATAACAGCATTATTCATAGTAGCCAAAAAGTAGAAACAACCCAAATATTCCTCAAATGATGAACAAATAACCCCAATATGGTATATTCATACAGTGGAATACCTTTCATGCTAGGGAAGCCATAGAAAAGGAGAGAGATGGGGGATCAGTGGGTCAGTAAAACATATAACATTTTATCAGTTAAGTTTACTGTTTTATATGGGTTTGGTTTGGGTGCCCCAAAACAATTACAGTAGTAACATTAAAGATCACTGATCAGCCGGGTGCGGTGGCTCACGCCTGTAATCCCAGCACTTTGGGAGGCTGGGGGAGGTGGATCACCTGAGGTCAGGACTTCAAGACAAGCCTGACCAACATGGTGAAACCCTGTCTCTACTAAAAATACAAAAATTAATTGGGCATACTGGCAGGCACCTGTAATCCCAGCTACTTGGGAGGCTGAGGCAGGAGAATCACTTAAACTCAGGAGGCGGAGGTTGCAGTGAGCCGAGATCATGCCATTGAACTCTGTCTCAAAAAAAAAAAAAATCACTGATCACAGATCATCATAACAGAAATGTTTGAAAAAGTTTGAAATATTGTGAGAATTGCTAAAATAGGACACAGAGACATGAAGTGAGTACATGCTGTTGGAAAAAATGTGCTGGTAGGCTTGCTTCACATGGTGTTGTCACACACTTTTAATTTGTGAAAAATACAATATCTTTGAAGTGCAGTAAAGCGAAGCACACTAAAATGAGGTATGCCTGTACTGAACACAAGTTCCAGTGGGCACCTAAAAGTGAGATAGGAAGTGAAATCCATGAAGAGGTGTGCTACACTCCAAAATGACTACCTAAGTTCCTAACTTACGCAAAAATCCCAAAAACATGTGTAGGAATGGATACTAAGGTGTGGGATAATGGTGAAAAGAACATGAAGTTATGAATCAGGCTGAATTTATTGATATGAGCTCACTCTGCAGATACTTAATACTGCATTTAATATTGCAACTTGGGGAATTTGAAAGAACTCTGGCAGTTTGGTTGCTTGGTTGACTGAAACATGGACCAAAAGGTGGTCTACAGTGAGCGAATTAGAAATGCTAGGCATGCCTCAGTTTAACACAGAGAAAGAGGTTCAAACGCTTAGAGAGACTGGAATGCTAGAGTCAATATGTCATTTAAGACCACTCACACACACCGGAAGGGTCCAGAAGATGTACCTTCTACCCATATTGTTAGATGCAGATTGCGAGGAGAGCCACAACATCCTTGAAGAGCTCTAGGACCACTCTTCTCTGCAGGCCAGAACTTAAATGGGAATAGCAGTAACTGAATTGGGAAATCTAAATGCAATTGGAGTAATTGGGTCTCAGGGCAGCAGGGGCCAAGTGGCAGCACTCAACTGCCAAAAGCAAGGTCAAAAGCAGCAATCAGAATAGCCAGATTCATGGAGATCTATGGTATTGGCTAGTGTTCCTTGCTAGTGTTTTAGGATCATGGTGTTCCTAAAAGTGAAAAATAGATGGAAAGCCTACTAAATCTTACTTCATTTGATAAGCAGAAAAGTTCTTAAACAAAAGTCTAGCCTACATCATAAAAAAAGAGAGTCATGGTCCCTTAATCAAGTCTCAGACTAGAGCCAGTTTATGGATACAGAACCCCTTGCATAAAGGGGAGGTCAGGTCCCCTTGAGAAAGAGCCCTGGTACAGTGCCAAAAATGTATACTGTTAATCTTTCTCCGAGCCTTCCTCAAAAGGACCTTCAGCTGTTTGCCAGAATAACTGTGCATTGGGAATCAGACCTTTCACGGACTAATGGACACTCACTCTGAACTGACACTAATTACAAAAGACCCAAAACATCACTGTGGTCCACAGTCAGAGTACAGGCTTATGGAGGTCAGGTGATCAGTGAAGCTTTAGCTCAGTTCCATCTCACAGTGGATCCAGTGGGTCCCTGAACCCACACTGTGTTTCTTTCCTCAGATCTGGAATGTATAATTGGAGTAGACATTCTCAGCAGCTGGCAGAAACCCCACATTGGTTCCATGACATGTGGAATGAAGGCTAGGATGGTAGGAAAAGATAAGTGGAAGCTGCTAAAACTGCCTTTACCTTGAAAAATATTAAACACAAAGAAACACTACATTCCTGGAAAGACTGCACCATCAAGGACTTGAAAGACTCAGGCACGGGGTGATTCTTATTATGTTCTCACTCAACTTGCCTGTGCGGGAGTCAGATGAATCTTGGAGAATGACAGTGGATTACTATAAGCTTAACCAGGTGATGAGTCCGTTTGCAGCTGCTGTACTGGATGTGGTTTCATTGCTTCAGCAAGTTAATACATCCCCTGGTACCTGGTATGCAGCTATTGATCTAGCAAATGCATTTTTCTCCATACCTCTCAATAAGAACAACCAGAATCAGTTTGCTTTTAGCTAGCAAGGTCGGCAATATAGCTTCACTGTGCTGCAACAGGGGTATGTTAATTCTCTACCACTATGTCATAATTTAGTTTGCAGGAATCTTTATCACCTTTCCCTTCCAAAAGATATCACACTAGTCTATTATACTGGTGACATGATGCTGATTGGACGTAATGAGCAAGAAGTAGCAACTACTCTATAGTTATTGGTAAGACATTTACATGTCAGAGAGTGAATTTTCAAGAAAATTCAGTGAAATTTCTAGGGGTCCATATGTGAAGCATGTGAGATATCCCTTCTAAGGTAAAGGATAAGTTGATGCATTTGCCTCACCTTCAACCATAAAAGAGGAACAAAGCCTAGTGGGCCTCTTTGGATTCTGGAGGCAACATACTCCTTATTTGAGTGTGTTACTCTAGTTCATTTACTGAGTAAACAGCTTTTTGCTAGTTTTCAGTGGGGCCCAGAACAAGAAGAGACTCGAAACAGGTCTAGGCTGCTGTGCAAGCTGCTGTGTCACTTGGGCCTTATGATCCAGTAGATCCAATGGTGCTTGAAGTGTCAGTGGTAGACAGGGATGCTGTCTGGAGCCTTTGATGGGCCTCTATTGGTGAATCACAGTGTGGATCCTTAGGATTTTGGAACAAAGCCCTGATATTTTCTGTGGATAACTACTCTCCTTTTGAGGAACAGTTCTTAGTTTGCTACTGGGCCTTAGTAGAGACTTAGTACTTAACTATGCACTACTCAGTTACTATTCGACCTGAGCTTCCCACCATGAGCTGAGTGTTGTCTTACCCACAAAGCCATGAAGTTGGGCATGCACAGCAGCTCTCCATCATCAAATGGAAGTGCTTTGTATGAGATTAGGTCAAATCAGGCCCTTGGCACAAGTAAGTTACATGAAAAGAAGGGGCCTAAATTTCATGGCACTCACTCCTATTACAGGACTTTCTCTCTCCCGCCTGCTTCTGTGGCCTCATGGGGGAGCTCCTTGTGATCAGTTGATAGAGGAAAAAAGACTCAGGCCTGATTTACAGAAGATTCTGCATGATATACAGCTACCACCTGAAAGTGGGCAGCTGCAGCACTACAGACCTTCTCTGAAACATTCCTCAAGGACAATGGTGAAGAAAAATCCTTCCAGTAGGCAGAACTTCAAGCAGTGCACCTGATTGTTCACTTTGCTGAGGAGAAAAGGCAGGACGTGTGACTGTACACTGATTCATGGACTGTGGCCAATGGTTTGGTAGATGGTCAAGGACTTGGAAGGAACATGATTGGAATATTGGTGAGAAGGAAATTTGGGGAAGAAGTGTGTGGATAGATCTCTCTCAATGGGCAAAAAACCATGAAGATATTTGTGTCCCATGTAAATATTCACAAAAGGGTAACCTCACCAGAGGAAGACTGTAATAATAAAGTGGATAGAATGGCCCATTCTGTAACTACCACTCGGCTTCTTTCTCCAGCCAACCCTGTTCATTGCCCAATGGGCTCATGAACAAAGCGACCATTGTGGCAAAAAGGGGGGGTTATTCATAGGCTCAGCAACATAGACTCCTACTCACCAAGACCAACCTGGCTACAGCCACCACTGAGTTCTTAATCTGCTAGAAGCAGAAACCAACACCGAGTTCCTGATATGGCACCAATCCTCATGGATTTGTGCCAGCTCCTGGGTGGCAGGTTGATTATATTGGACTGCTTCCATCATGGAAGAGACAGCAGTTTGTCCTTACTGAAATAACTATTTACACTGGATATAAATTTTTCTTCCTGCACACAATGCTTCTCCCAAAATTACCATCCGTGGACTTACAGAATGCTTTATCCACCATCTTGGTATTCCACACAGCATTGCTTCTGACTAAGGAACTTACTTCACCACCAAAGAAGGATGGCAATGGGTATATATGCTCATGGAATTCCCTGGTCTTACCATGTTTCCTGCCATCCTATAGCTGCTGGCTTGATAGAGTGGTGGAATGGTTTTTTGAAATCACAGTTGTAATCCCAGCACTTTGGGAGGCCGAGGTGGGTGGATCACCTGAGGTCAGGAGTTCTGAGACCAACCTGACTAATATGGTGAAACCCTGCCTCTACTAAAAATACAAAAATTAGCTGGGCGTGTGGCATGCACCTATAGTCCCAGCTACTTGGGAGGCTGAGACAGGAGAATTGCTTGAACCCAGGAGGTGGAGGTTGCAGTGAGCCAAGATCATGCCACTGCACTTCAGCCTGGGTGACGGAGCAAGACACTGTCTCAAAGAAAAAAAAAAAAAAAGAGAGAAAGAAATCACAGTTGTAACACCAGCTAGGTGGCAATACTTTCTAGGACTGGTGCAAGGTTCTCCAGAAGGCTGTATGTGCTCTGAATCAGCATTTAATATGTGGTGCTCTGTCTCCCATAGCCAAAATTCATTGGTCCAGAAATCAAGGGGTGGAAATGGAACTGTCACCTTCCACTATTATCTCTAGTGATTCACTAGAAAAATTTTTGCTTCCCATTCCTTTGTTTCTCTGAAGAACCCTGATTAATATACCGATATATTGATCAATGCAGGGCTTCTTCTTTTTCTTTTCTTTTTCCCCCCAAGTCTGACCATCTAGTGTAGCTGTAATGCAAGCAGTTCTGTTGTGGTTTCTTTTTCCAAAAATCAGTATACTTTCTAGGGAAGACAATATTCAATTAAAATTAAGTTGCATACTGTAATCAAATATATCATTTTTATTTTTCATCATTATTGATCACTTGATGTTATATTTGAATATCCTAAGTTCCAAATTTATGCAGATACCTGTGTTACCTGTTTTTTTTTAATTTAATTTTTATTGTTTTAGATGGAGTCTTGCTCTGTCACCCAGGCTGGAGTGCAGTGGCGTGATCTTGGCTCACTGCAACCTCTGCCTCCCAGGTTCAGGTAATTCTCCTGCTTCAGCCTCCCAAGTAGCTGGGACTACAGGCACATGCTGCCATGCCTAGCTAATTTTTTGTATTTTAGTAAAGACGGGGTTTCACCGTGTTGCCCAGGTTGGTCATGAACTCCTGAGCTCGGGCAATCTGCCTGCCTCAGCTCCCCAAAGTGCTTGGATTACAGGCGTGAGCCACTGTGCCTGGCCTGCAGATACCTATGTTTATTACAGAAATACATCACTAATTTTTGCTAATGTGAAGCTAATATTTTATTTTATTTCTTATTTTTGCCTTTTTCCAAACTGTTGTGCACTTCTCCCAGATAAACATCTCCTAATATCTGCTTATTATAAGACCTTATGGCTAGTTAGAACCTACCATTACTTTTATTACCATGGATAATATAATTTTGATTGTAGAAAGCTCATTTCAGGATGAGCTCAGAGAATACAGTGAACTACTGTGTCAAAGACTTTGAAAGGCTGCAATAAATAAAAGAGAGCTGTGGTAAACAATCTTCAGAAGATCATCTGTCCCAAATGCATTGTCCTGATTTCTTATGTTCCATTCATAGCTTAGTGATAAAAGGATGAATGAACCCACTCTTGATTAATTTTACTTTACATTAGGGGGGCTAGAAAATCGGATATTCGTTTTCATTATTTATTGGCTTTTTTCTCTAATAAGCATTTAGACTTTCAGCAGTATTGATTTTTTGATTGGGTGTTGCATATAATTTTACAATTTGTTCAACCACTTATTAGATATTATATGCCCTGTTTGTAGGGAAATGTGTCTAGAACAGACTGATGTTGGCTGCTGAGGATGGTTCACTGATTTGTAGTTTAGATGAGTCAACACATACAATATATTACTATTTGGAAGTAAACCACAGAAGACCAGCAACAGTTTCTACCCGATTTAATACACCTTTGGGAGGACAGTTTCTCAGCAAACAATGCTTATGCCTCAGAAAGCTATTTATTATGAACACTCTGGATACAGACAGTGGAAATGTTTTCAGTTCACATACTGTCTAGTCTCTTGGAGTTAAACAAGAAAAATGTCTAACATAGGCTTAGAGGGGATATAGGCTTTGATAATTTTTTAGATCACAAACGTTAAGACAGTACCCTCAAATGAATTTTTTTTTAGAAGTGCTGAAAATTTAGAAAGAATAATCAGAGCTTGGGACATAGAAATTGCGTTCCGGTATAAATACATTATTCTTAAATTGGTTTGGCATTCCTAACAATCACCAAATAACTCACCCTCAAGATTAACTAAAAATTTTCAAGATAAGTGGTTTTGTTTATATGTAAAATATTGTTAGATTCTCATAAAACACACACACACACACACACACGGAAAATATATCTCCAAATTTCACAATGATTATCTTAGAGACGGATGACATTTTCCTAAAGTTTTTGTATTTCTATTTTTTTTTTAAATCACTATGATGGAATGCGTGTATTTATATTTAGAAAAAATGTAAAACCCATTTCCCATTTTAATATAACCATCAAAAATATATGTTATATTGGAACATAAGAGGCTTCACATCATATTTTAATTGCTAAATTAAAAGATACAGCAGGGCATTGCTACTAAGATAGAGATTAAATCCCACCGTCATATTTATTTTTATTTAATTTGGTGACTCTTCCCTCTTTTTCTATTTCTCATCTCCAGGAATTTCTGTTCTTACATCAGAAATAGACATTTGTAATAAGCTTTGGTTCACAGTCAGGATTGCCATTGCCACTGCAAAACAGGCAAATTGAATTGAAGCAGCTAAAAAACCTCAGGTTTTGGTGAAGGTATGTGTCTTCTGTGCAACCTTAAGTCTAGTAACATTCTCATCTGATTGGATGCATGCATAACCATGATAAGAATATGCTCTATACATAATAATTCAATACCTCTGTGAAAAACAAACAAATGAAAACTACACAGTCTTGAAGGGAACTACAAAGAAATATATTTTATATACCAAGTGAAAAAGAACTTCAAGGGCATCATACACAATGTAGGTATGTTAGTGGTGAATTTCACCCCAAACTGCCACTTAAAGTCTTTGTTTTCCCATTAAAACATGTAAAATTCTATCCTGAATATATAAGATAGATACATTTGGTCTATGTGTGTGTGTGTGCCTGTGTGCATACTCACAGTATACGCTTATAAACACCCATAATTTATAAGAGAAGACCCTGAGTGGTAGTTAAGAGCATGGAGTCTGCCTGGCTGGCACGAATCGTGGCTCTCTCACTTGCTGTTTGGCTTTGGGAAGTTTGATTAACCCGTCTGTGCCTCAGTTTTCTGTTTTGTAACATGAGAATTACTAGTGTATTAAATTTATAAGACTGTAGTGAGGATTAAATGGCTCTATAAATCTAGACATTTAGGATGGTGTCTGACACGCTTTGGAAAGGTTTGTCACACTTTGATAACTACAATGAGATTCCTATTATTATCTCTGAGACTGGGATGTTACACTGGGACACTGGAACGTGGAGCAGGTATTCCCTGAGTGTGGAGACAGAAATCGCTGACTCAGAATATGCTAGAAACTGAGATATGAAAACTCAAGAAGAAATAGAGAGTGAGTTTAATGAGTGAGCACCAAAAGTTAGGCAACCTACCATTAACAAGGTGTGGCCTACAACAAGATTTAAAAGGCAAGCAAAGATTTAAAAAGCAAGTAAAGGCCAGGTGCGGTGGCTTAGGCCTGTAATCCCAGCACTTTGGGAGGCTGAGGCGGGAGGATCACAAGGTCAGGAGATCGAGACCATCCTGGCTAACACGGTGAAACCCCATCTCTACTAAAAATATAAAAAATTAGCCAGGCATAGTGGCGGGTGCCTGTAATCCCAGCTACTTGGGAGGCTGAGGCAGGAGAATGGTGTGAACCCTGGAGGCGGAGCTTGCAGTGAGCCGAGATAGCACCACTGCACTCCAGCCTGGGCCACAGGGCAAGACTCCTTCTCAAACAAACAAACAAAGCAAGTAAAAAGAGAAACGAATAATGAAAACTGTTAAGTTAGTGGTAGAAATACAATCTGTACTTAGGAGTTTTGTTTCCTTTGTTCTGTTGCCAGGCAGTATTTTATGATTTTGACATAAAATAGAAATTACATGATTTAAACTGCATGGCCTAATAAATATTGTAAAAACAAATAAAACACATTGAAATTCAGAATTCTTTATCCCCATATTTCTTGGTAGTCTACACCAGATCTGGGTTTGTAGCTGTCATAACCTAATTAAGTTTCATTAATCACTGTGATAGCTAGTACAGTTGAGGTATGGATACTGAGAAAAATTTAAAAGATTCTCTAGAATTTATGTGAAAACCCATTTTTTTTTTTAAAAAAAGGTAGGCTAGCATCACAGAAGACCCAAGGTTAAAGACTATTGTTTATTTTTATTTTTCAATTTTTTTTATTTTTTACTTTCATAACTCTCCTTTTTCTGGAGGGGTGGCTAGTTGTTGGTGGTGGTTGTTATTATTTGACTGTTGCATATTAGAAGTGTCATTGTTATTCATTTGTCTTCCTGAGTAACATTTGAAGCTTTTAACTTCAGTTTGCAGGTTGGATTACTGGCAGCTACTGCAGACAGAAGTTTGGATTGCAAATACGGCATTTGTTGACACTGGGCATTGTTTAATGCCCTGTATAGACCATCGTACAGACCATGTCAGAATTACTAGTCTTTTACTTCTAAATTTTATTACATCGTGTGAAATTTAGAAAAATATAAGCTGTTTATTTTCTTGATCAAGATAGGTGAAGAAATACAGAAAAGAAATAAATAATGAAAGCAAACCCCAACTTTTAGATTTGGACACACCTTTGCTAAATCTATCAACATTTTCCCCTTGAAATTCTGAGTGGAAAGATGTGTGCTTCCCTAAGTCAGGAGCTGTATATGCACCCCCCACCCCGAAACATTTTTTGGGCAAATGGAATCATTAAAGGAACGAGAGGTATCTACTCTTCAGTTCCCACTCATTGACACAAACAGAAAACACTACTGCAGCTTTCAGAGGTGACAGCTACTGTCTTCAAGGTGGAGATAAGAGGTAAATGGAGGGAGGTCATACCTCAACTCCAGGAATCTTGAAACTAAAATGTTTTCTCAAAAAGCCATGCATGCATTCAACAAAAACCTTGGATTTTCTAGAGCAGATCTATTATCTTTTTTTCTGTTTTTTTTTTTTTTTTTTTGTCTCCATGAGTAAACTCATATTAGAAACCACACTTAACGTTGGTTACCAGTTACACTTCTGGGGCCAGAGAGCAAAGGAAATTAATAAAAGGGAAACACCCCAGGGAGAAACTGAATGAACTCTTAGATGGCTAAAATTTTATGACTAATCAGCATCCTCTTTCAATATACCATATCCAAGTCTGACCTTTTTACTTAGTAGAAAAACAATACAAAGATTGCAGTTTCCACTTTAAACACAATCTTTTTGTTCAATTGTCAACCAGGAGTGGTTTTAAATAAAACCATTTCTGTATTTTCCTCAGAGGTGTTTTAATTTTCCCTATCAAACTCACAACCCAAAGGTACTAAAGTCGCAAGACCTAATGTCTAATTTACTTATTCCTATGATGAAATCTAGTGCCAAGGATCATCCCATGGCCATTGCCCCACTTCAAATATTCATGAGCCTCCACAATCCAAAATGCATTAAATGTGGGCAGGTTGCCAATAACACACAGTCTTCCTAATGACAAGGAGCCTTCTCAGATCAAAGGAGCAAGATGTTAAAGACTTCAAACTAAGCTGTCTTTGTAAGAGACACCCAGAAAAGAAATGCCAGATCCCACACCCTGTTTCAGTTACGAAACATCAATGAAATAGAGAAAAAAATAAACATTCATTCATTCCTCTTTGGAACTCATTTTATTGCAACAACTTTGCTGCTTTCCTTTCTTACCATTGCACTCAAACACTAAGGATGTTATACACTAAAACTGGAAAATATTATTAATGCTTTCGAAGACAAAATGAATGACTACTAAGGAGTTAACAGCATTTAAGCCAATATGATATCGCTAATGGAGCCTGAGTGGCATGTAGAGAATACTACAAAAGCAAAGTTAAAACAGGGATAAAGAGCTATGAAGAATACATATAAAGCAAATATACCTAATAATTTAAATTGTCCCTTTATGTCATTTGTCATCTGGCTGCATCTGCTCTTACACCTGTGCACCTGTGCCCTCTTCCTGGAAATATTAGGCATGCAGCCAATTTCATACCCAGCCATTCCTATGGTCAGACCCAGCTATCAATGCTTTTGTATGTATACGTATATTAAATCAAGTATCAACCCCAGGGCTCTGAACTACTTCTGACTGACAGAACCAACAGAAAGTTCCAGGCTAATTACTTCTAAGGAATAGTTCCCGGAGAAAAGAGTTTCCACTGACCTACTTTGGACTTACTGAGATAATTTATCAGGTAAGATAATTAAGGGAATATAAGGTTGTTTCTAAAGTGAAATCAGAAATATTTGCTGAAATCATGTTGGTATTCCCAATGCTATCAGATGGAGCTTTATTACTTTGCAATGAGTCAATTTTATTGTATTTGACTTATTTATAAGCCATTCTTCTTCTTTATAAATTATATTTGGCAGGGTGTATTTGAGAGTCTCTTTTATGTATAAATGTATTAGTTTTGACTGTTTTCAGTCTAGATATAAAGAGAAATGATATTTTAATCCCTTTCTTCTTCTCTTAACCCCTTCCCTATAAACAGGCACACACATCCCTTCACACAGGTGTTTCAGTTACTTTTGAAGTCCATCCTTAATGAAAGATACCTCTGTTATGAGAATGGATGTACTGGGGTGTGAATAACTTGTCCTGTTGAATTTTAACCCTCTTTTGGAAGCTTAATCCTTTCCTACATTTAAGTTAATATCTATAACTGAAAAAATATTTTGTAGCAATGGTCTTCCTTTCCTATTGAGAGAACCTAAAATTTTCTGATTTTTTACAGCCTTGATGTTCTCCATATAAAAAAAATGCAAGAGAAAAAAACCTTGAAATGAAATCATAGAACATAAACTAGGGTCTTATATTAGATTACAAGCCATCTGTTTTCTCAAAATAAAAGCATTAAAATGTTATGTCATTAGTATCATAGTTTGTCAATGCCATCTAATTATTTTTTTTTCTCCTTTTATTTTATTCTCCTTCTCTTTCCCCTATTTATTAATTTTTTTATTCCCATCTCTGGTGTGACTTTCTTTTGAACTCAAAAACTCATCTAACTATGAAAACATGATCAGCAAACTGTGTACTGACTTTTTTATTCTAATAAAGATTTATCTTCATCTTGAAAGTACTTAAGAATGTTTGAATAACTAGATTTAATCCTGTGGGAAAATGCAAAATATTAACTTATTAGGCCAGGGTTAAAGAAAGATCAGAAATTAATTTTTCACCTTTGTTTCAGTATTGTGAATATAGTAAGAATATTATTTCATATCAGCAGTTATTCACATCTTGTTATTACTTCATAATGCAGGTTTGAGGAAATCTGTACATGTAAAATTATAGTTTAGTTAGTGTTAAAGGAAAAAAATAAAACAATAAATTGTACTCTTTGTTGCCACACAGCATATGTAGTATTTTATGTTTGAGAGAACCTGGCCATGGTGTCATCCAAAATCAATAGTGTATCAACGATCCCTTGATTTAGTGAAGGTTCTGTTGCCTAGTACTATAGTCAGATCACTCCGCTATTGCTTCCTATTTTATTTTACAGCCTTTTTCATGCTATGCCTATTTAATTTCACTCATTGCTTTATTCCTGTGTCCTTCAGCTGTTTCCAATCTGCCCTTCATGGCCATGACTAAATACAATATGTTAACATACAAAGGTATGTTAACATACAAGGTATGTAAATGAAAATCGATGCACTTGTCATTTCAGCACAATTCCTTATTGCTTACATTGAACATTTTAAATACATTTTATTTAAACACTAATAACTTTCGTTCTTGCCTTGGAAGTCTAATGATCTTCTTGGCTCCCTGCCCCTACAAGCCCTCTAATCTTCACAGCCGTGGCCACTTAGCCCCCATCTGGAGGTTCAGGCTTATTCTGCATTTTGGAGCTAATCTTGTCCCTATGCTCGGGGCATACAAGATATCGTAGCCAAGAGCTAACTGATTTAGCATTCAGCTTTGCTGCTGGTTTCATTCTGACCTTGTAATTTATTTCTCAGATGTAGGCTATGCTTCTCCCAGCAACTTGTAACCAAGGCTTGGCTTTGTATACCAGTTCCAATATCTATCCAGGCTTTCCTGTTTCAGTTCTTGACGAGTTTTTCTGATTGACACCAATTTCTCCATGACTAAGGTTCTCCTTTGTCCTTCTCCTTGTCTCATTTGTAACTGAATTTATTTTCTGAATTACAGTTGCCATGGCTGGGCCCTGTAGACAATTGCTAAGCCTTGCTGGTGCCACTATCCTTGCCCATATCTTTTCATACTGCCTTCATACCATGGATCTGAACTTTTGCAAGAATACCAGGATTTAGCCAGATGTTTTCCTGAAAGGGGTGAGGTATATGTAAAAAAGAAAAACAGAGAAATAATAGAAATAATAATAATAGGAAGAAGATGAAGACAAAGGAGAAGGAAAAGAAGAGGAGGAGGGGGAAGACAGGGAGGGAAAGGAGGAGGAGGAGAAGAGGAGGAAGTGGAAGAGGAAGAAGAGGAAGAGGAGGAGGGGAGGAGCAGAAGAGAGAAGAGGAGAGGAATAAAAAAAGGCTGCTGCTTTTCATTATCATGACACAAAGAACTCCTTCAGAAGTTTCAGTTATTCACCTTTCAATGTGCTTAAGGTGGGACCAATACAGTAGAAGGCCAAAATGTTGGCACCCATTCAAAATAATAAGTATTATTCATTATTTGATGAACATATCTTTATAAAAGTAGTTACTCCATCATCTTAGAAGTCAGATTAGCAACTGGTATGATCTGAATGTTGGTGTCCCCCTCCCCAGATTCCTATGGTGAAATCCTAACCCCCAAGAGGATAGTATTGGGAGGTAGGATCTTTGGGAGGCGATTAGGTTATGGGGGTGGAGCCTTCATGAATGGGATTAGTGCCCTTATAAAACAGGCTCCAGAGACCTCCCTTGCCCTTTTTGCCATGTAAAGCTTCAGTAAGAAGAAGGCTATTTTAAGAGAAAGTGAGCTCTTATCAGACACTAAATCTGCCTTGATCTTGGACTTCTCAGCCTTCAGAATGGTGAGAAATAAATTTCTTTTGTTTATAAGCTACCCAGTTTGTGGTATTTTGTTATAGAAACCCAAACAGACTAAGTCTGATCATCTATTGCTTCCTGATGATGCCTTTTAAAAATTGACAAAGTCAAATTGTCCCTGTTTGCAGATGACATGATTGTATATCTAGAAAACCCCATTGTCTCAGCCCAAAATCTCCTTAAGCTGATTAGCAACTTCAGCAAAGTCTCAGGATACAAAATCAATGTACAAAAATCACAAGCATTCTTGTACACCAATCACAGACAAACAGAGAGCCAAATCATGAGTGAACTCCCATTCACAATTGCTTCAAAGAGAATAAAATACCTAGGAATCCAACTTACAAGGGATGTGAAGGACCTCTTCAAGGAGAACTACAAACCACTGCTCAATGAAATAAAAGAGGATACAAACAAATGGAAGAACATTCCATGCTCATGGGTTGCAGGAATCAATATCGTGAAAATGGCCATATTGCCCAAGGTAATTTATAGATTCAATGCCATCCCCATCAAGCTACCAATGACTTTCTTCACAGAATTGGAAAACACTACTTTAAAGTTCATATGGAACCAAAAAAGAGCTCACATCGCCAAGTCAATCCTAAGCCAAAAGAACAAAGCTGGAGGCATCACCCTACCTGACTTCAAACTATACTACAAGGCTACAGTAACCAAAACAGCATGGTACTGGTACCACAACAGAGACATAGATCAATGGAACAGAACAGAGCCCTCAGAAATGATGCCCCATATCTAGAACTATCTGATCTTTGACACACCTGACAAAAACAAGAAATGGGGAAAGGATTCCCTATTTAATAAATGGTGCTGGGAAAACTGGCTAGCCATATGTAGAACGCTGAAACTGGATCCCTTCCTTACACCATATACAAAAATTAATTCAAGATGGATTAAAGACTTACATATTAGACCTAAAACCATTAAAATCCTACAAGAAAACCTAGGCAATACCATTCAGGACATAGGCATGGGCAAGGACTTCATGTCTAAAACACCAAAAGCAATGGCAACAAAAGCCAAAATTGACAAATGGGATCTAATTAAACTAAAGAGCTTCTGCACAGCAAAAGAAACTACCATCAGAGTGAACAGGCAACCTACAGAATGGGAGAAAATTTTTGCAACCAACTCATCTGACAAAGGGCTAATATCCAGAATCTACAATGAACTCAAACAAATTTACAAGAAAAAAACAAACAACCCCATCAAAAAGTGGGCAAAGGACATGAACAGACACTTCTCTAAAGAAGACATCTATGCAGCCAAAAAACACATGAAAAAATGCTCATCATCACTGGCCATCAGAGAAATGCAAATCAAAACCACAGTGAGATACCATCTCACACCAGTTAGAATGGCCATCATTAAAAAATCAGGAAACAACAGGTGTTGGAGAGAATATGGAGAAATAGGAACACTTTTACACTGTTGGTGGGACTGTAAACTAGTTCAACCATTGTGGAAGTCACTGTGGTGATTCCTCAGGGATCTAAAACTAGAAATACCATGTGACCCAGCCATCCCATTACTGGGTATATACCCAAAGGACTATAAATCATGCTGCTATAAAGACACATGCACACATATGTTTATTGTGGCACTATTCACAATAGCAAAGACTTGGAACCAACCCAAATGTCCAACAACGATAGACTGGATTAAGAAAATGTGGCACATATACACCATGGAATACTATGCAGCCATAAACAATGATGAGTTCATGTCCTTTGTAGGGACACGGATGAAACTGGAAACCATCATTCTCAGTAAACTATCACAAGGACAAAAAACCAAACACCGCATGTTCTCACTCATAGGTGGGAATTGAACAATGAGAACTCATGGACACAGGAAGGGGAACATCACACTCCGGGGACTGTTGTGGGGTAGGGGGAGGGGGGAGGGACAGCATTAGGAGATATACCTAATGCTAAATGACGAGTTAATGGGTGCAGCACACCAACGTGGCACATGGATACATATGTAACAAACCTGCACATTGTGCACATGTACCCTAAAACCTAAAGTATAATAATAAAAAAAAATAATAAATAAATAAATGAATAAATAAATAATCTTGAGATAAGGTCTCACTCTGTGGCCCAGGCTGGAATGCAATGGCATGATCACAGCTCACTGTAGCCTCAACCTCCTGTGCTGAAGTGTTCCTCCCTCCTCAGCCTCCTGAGTAGCTGGGACTACAGGCTAGTGTGACCATACCCAGCTAATTAATTTTTTTTTTTTGTAGAGATGTGGGTCTCACTTTGTGCCCAGGCTGATCTCGAACTCCTGGCCTCAAGCGATCCTCCTGCCTTGGCCTCCCAAAGTACTGGGAGTACAGGCCTGCTGGGAGTACAGGCCTGAGCCATCACACCTGGCCCTGATGATACTTTTTCAAAGATATTCTAGTAAATAAGACTTTTTCTTCCCCTCTATGTCCTAACATTGACAGTTTTGGGGGTCTTCAATGATATTTTAGTGTACCTTATCAAGTAATGCCATGGATAGTTGCTTGGCTGGCCCACCTCTTAATCCAGTTTCAGAAATTCCTTGCTGTTATTATAGCCCTCATTTTTTTTTTCACTTGGGAACTGAATAAGAAAATAAAAATGCAGACAATGTCTTCTGTTGCAGAATGGTTGATGGCATTAAAAAGAAATTAATCACTGTCATTATTTTGTCTAAAAGAATAAAAACAGCATATTACCAGACGTCCTCGGCATCTTCATCACATTCTGCACCAAACTGGCAAATATCACAGGTGGATGTCTCCTTTTGACTAGTTTCTCCAGAGCCTTCATGGACTGTAGGACAGAAAAAAGCAAAAGGAATTCAGGTCATTGTGCATTATATTTACAGCTCCAGGACAATTCTTTATTAAAGTTGCTACTTTCCCAATGGACCTGTCTGCTATTGAAGCTTCATAAGAATGTCATAAGCAACTCTTCTTTTTCCTCCAATTTAAAGACAACTCTAACAATAATATGTTTCCCATTGGTATGTGGTGAACACGTTTGCATTTTGCATGCTAAATAAAACAAGCATGTGAGTTTATTGGATTCATCAAAATTATTTGCCTAATAAATAGACCATATGAAAGAGTTATTTAGTTAAAAGGGAGTTAAATTTTCACCTCTCTGAGGGAGAGATCTACTGTCTATTTTACTGAAACATATTTAGCATTTTCTTATTTCCAGATTATGGACTTTTTCGTTCAAAGAAAGTTTTCATGTATAATTTTTAAAAATTTAGACGAGCATCCCTGATTTATTAGATATGCCCACATTTTTTCCCTCAAACTGTTAAGTACTTATACTTATAAGAAAAAATATGTTGATTATAAGTTTTTAGAAAATAGTTTTTAGTTGTTTTTTACTGTCATTTATTGAATCTCACATAAGTATCGCATAGAGCTAATCACAGTTATTCCTTGTTAGAGGGTTATGAACATATATTTTATTTTAAAAAATACATTGAGTCACTGTTTAGTCACTGATAATGATGATTGATATTGGTCCTTTTTTCCTCTAAATTACAAGTACAAAAATAGGCAATACATCACCTAATTATAAAGTTAGCCTTTCAAAATCAGGATACAACAGTGTAAATTGAGAAAAAATTTCTAGTATTTGAGTGCAAGGAATGAGCAACACTTTCAAGGTGAATTACCTGTTTTCCCAGTTAAAAATATACAGTTGAAAGAAAAAGTAGTTTTATTTTAAAATGAAAAATTACAATCAACTAACTACTGCATAGATAATATCATTCCATACACAGATCATATACATTTAAAAACAGATGTTTAAATCAAGGGAATCTTTAAGAAGTGCACTTCTGCAAAAGATAACATATTTTCAACAGAAAAAGAACATAAGCAATTAATCCCAGCATTAGTTCCTGTCTTTATGAACATTTTAAATACCAAAGACAATTTATTAACATGCACCTTGAACCTGTCAAATCCAATCTTACTTATTTTGTTTTAATGTTATTTTCTCTTCATTTCTTTTTTGGTTATTAACAAGAGTTTTTAATACTTATAAAACCAAAGATCTTTAGTTTTCTTTAGTTTACTGCTGTCCAGATGAGTAATTTGATTTACTCAAGAAAGGACAAGAAGACATCCCTAGGAGAGTTATCTGTTTTATAACTCTTCCAAGAAAGGTGGAGGGATTTATTTTTTCTAAAACATTTTTTTCCTGTGCTTGATAGTCAACGCTTACATTTTTAAAACAGTATGAATTAAACAGGTCAATTTCAATTGCAAAAGTATTGATGGTATAGTTTTCAATTTGGATGTCTTAAAAAAAAAAAGGTGTCCTCCCCAAAAGGAAGGCGGCATTTTAGACGCTGATAAAATAGACAGCACTTATCTTATTATCCACTCTATTACTTTAATACAGGCAAGACCATTAGAGTGGACCATGGGGATAAGAGGCAAGCTGGGGCCTCATCTCAGGGGAGACCGAACAGCTGAGGTCGGTCTCTTTATTACTTTCTTATTATTAATGCAACACAGAAGCTGCTAATGGGAGAAAGCCTTTTAGTGTTAGCAAGATTAGCAACTTCCAGACTAAAACTTCCCATTACTCAGGAAAGATACGAACACAATGGCAAGGACCTTAATGAACAGTGATGGCCACTTAGAGACAGCCCCATTTTCTTCAGCAGTTGAGATCTTTGGTAAGGGGTCGACTGGAGGTCATCCAGGGATAAATTTTGCTATCTCGGCAGGACTAATAATAATATTTCTACCAGAAGTCACATTACATTTCTATAAAAGGGCAATTATTGGTAAAATGGAGATGTTCGGATTTGGAAATTCTCCGATAAGGAGAAGTAAATTCAAAAGAAGCAGTAGGAATACCACCATCAATAAGTATTGTGTGAATAAAGTGCCTTTCTATGAAGTCACCCACAAAGAAATAGAAAATAAAATCTTTCCATATTACTGGAAACATAGGTTTGCGCCTTTGTATAATAGTAAACAAACAAACGACTTAATCAGTGCACAATTTTCATTTAACTTTTTTAAATAGAGTCTGATTCAGAGGCTTTCGTGGATCTGGTTTGTTAACATGTTTTTTTTTTTTTAATAAAAATGCCCTGAGATATCCTTGGAGATACTGAATTGTACTTAGTTTGGGGCTTGAATATGCGTATTCTGAATACAGACTATCTCCGAGGAAGAATCTCTGCCTTAAACAATACCAAGAAGACTTCATCTGTGCAGAGCACCCTCCTCAGGCACCGTCTAGCACAGGGCTTCTGATGCTTTAAACTGCACAGGAAGCATCTGGAGGTTTAGTTAAAATGCAGATTCTGATTCATCAGGTGCGAGGTATGGTCTCAGGTTCTGCATTTCTTACAAGTCCCCAGATGCTGCTGCTGTTGGTCCACAGAACACATTTTGAGTAGAAAGAATAGCACTGTGTTTTTCAAACCACAGTTCACAACCTTTTAGCGGGTAGTGAAATTAATGCATCACGACTTGCATTTCTGTAAACATGAAACAGACTATACTAGTCTAGTAAATACCAGACTTCATCTTATTTAGCAAGTACATGTTTTATTTTATAACACTGCTTTAGTTATACATATGTACTTACATACAGGGCTGCAATATAAATTGCAATTCTTACTAAAGGTCACAGTCACAAAAGCTTGAAAACCACTGATTTAGTACATGTTACACTCTCAGTAAATGTGTGCTAAATTGGACTGTTACTTCTTTCTCTTCTTTCTATATTACCAGTAACAGGAAAGATCAGTGCTTATTTGCATTCATACACTGATGAGGAATAAAATTCATTTATCTTAAAGTATTATCTTAACCATGCATTTATATTTCAAGTTCTTTTATTTTGAGTTGCAAAGTAAGATAATTATTTCCCATTATTTTATAGAAAGTTAGGTTTTGACAAGTGATTGAGGGAAATTTGAGGGGTGAGGGAAATGGAGCTACTGAAAGCACATTATCCCTAATATTCTGCCCTGCCATTAAAATTTATTTAATCGTTTTAGGGGGGTTTGGAATTGGAGGGATTATAAGAAATGATTGAGTTACTTCTCTCTCAAATCTCTCTGCCTTGGTAATTTCTTCTGAAGGTTGAATCCCATCACCACTCTGTTCTTCTTGCTGGTCCTACATGATGATGTGCCTGCTGAACCCAGTTCTCACAATCATGCTTCCTGTGACTCTTATAGTATTCTTAACCTGTTATACCATTTCTGAAAACAGTGAACTATAATGTTCAAACACACGGGTAAGCATTGTAATTCACTTTGTTAAAAATGCAATTAAAATTGACATTCAGTGAAATGAAGTCATCCATCAATATCTGCTGGTTCCCCATTCACAAATTCAGCCAATCTTGAATCAAAATATTCAGAAAAAAAGTACAAAATAATAATGCAGAAATAAAAAATAAAAAATGAAAATACAGTATAACAAATTTTTATACAGCATTTATAGTGTATTAAGTATTCCAAGTAATCTAGAGATGATATAAATTATATGTAAGGATGTGCATAGGATACACCACTTTATATCATCAGGGACTTGAGCATCCACAGATTTTGGTATACTGCGGGGAGGGTGGGTCCTGGACCCAATCCCCTGAGGAGACTGAGGGATGACCATACACAGATCTTAAGGGTACCTGATATGGTTTGGATGTTTGTCCTCTACGAATCTCATGTTGAGATGTAATCCTCAATGTTGGAGGTATGGGTTGGTAGGAAGTGTTTGCATCATGGGGATGGATCCCTTATGAATGGATTAGGGCCATACCCTTGGTGATGAGGGAGTTCTCACTCAGTTAGTTCACATGAGATCTGCTTGTTTAAGACTCTGGTGAGATCTGCTTGTTTAAGGGTCTGGAACCTCTTCGTTCTCTCTCTTGCTCCCCATCTCGCCACATGACACACCTGCTGCCACTATGCACTCTGCCATGAGTAAAAAGCTCCCTGAGGCCTCACTGGAAGCAGATGCCAGCACCAGGCTTCTCATACAGCCTGGAGAACTGTGAGTCAAAATAAACTTTTTTTCCTTATAAATTATCCAGCCTTAGGTATTCCTTTAGAGCAATGCAAATGGACTAACTCAGTAGCCTTTAATTAGTGTTGAGTGCATATCAAGACGCATAGAACAACTCTATCATCCCAGAAAGTTCTCTGGTTACCCTTCCCAGGCATTACCCTACCACTACCCTGTCTATATATGGGCAGATCTCTATCAGCACAGATTAGTTTTAACTATTCTAGAAATCGCATCAGTGGAATAATTCAATATGTAATTTTTGTGTCAAGTTTCTTTCACTCAAAATGATAGCTTTTGAAATTAATTCAGGTAGTTGCATGTATCAATAGTTTATATCTTTTTATTGCTTAGTATTCCATTGAATGATACACTGCAGGTTATTTATTCATTCTCCTGTTGAAGGATATCTGGGTTGTTTTCAGTTACTGACTGAAAATTATAATTGGGTATTTATGAATAAAGCTGCTGTACAAATCCTTGTAAAAGACTTTGTGTACACATATGTTTTTATTTCTCTTGAATAAATAACTAGCAGCAGGATTACTGAATCTTAAGGCAAAAATTATTGTTGGTGGTGGTTTTTAAATTCTCCACCTGCAGGAATGTTTAATATCTTTTGGGTACAAATCTGTTGTCAGATATATGTGTTGCAATATTTTTCTCGGTCTATTTTGTTGACAGTGCTAACCTTGCATTCCTGGGAAAAGTCAAACTTGATCTTGGTATATTAGCTTTTAAATATATTGCTGGATTTCATTTGCTAACATTTTGTAGAGCATTTTTGTATCTGTTTTCATGAGATATGCTGGCTGTAATTTTCTTTTCTTGTATTTTCCATGCCTGCCCTTCATGAAATGGGCTGAAAACTGTTCCCACGTCTGCTATTTTATGAGAATTTGTGTCAGAGTAGTATTATTTTTTATTCATAAGTTATAACTCACTAGTGAAACTATCTAGTCTGGGAGTGGTTTTTTGTTGTTGCTGTTATTCAATTACAAATTTGATTTCTTTATACATGGCTATTTCATTTTTTTATTTGATTGATTTCTGTTCTTATTTTTATTATATCCTTGTGCTACATACTTAGGACTCAATTTATTATTTTTCTAGTTTCTTAAAATGGAAGTGGAAATGCTTGACTTTATGCCTTGTTTTCTCATATAGGTATTAAAATGTATAAATTGCCTTCTAAAGATTGCTTTAGCTGCATACCACAAATATTGATATGTTGTGTTTTCATGTATTTCTGTTCAAAATATACATTGGAATATCCTTTGAGATTTCTTAGACTCATGAATTATTTAGCAGTGTGTTTTTAACTTCCAAATCTTTGGGGGTTTTCAAATGTATATTATTTTTATTCATCTTCATTAAATTTAATAGTTTAATTTATCATCATTGTAGAACATGTTGTTTAATTTAAACACTTTGAAGTGTATTGTAACTTGTTTTATGGCCCAGGATATGTCTATCTTTTTGAGTATTTCATGTGCACCTTAGAAGTTGTAGCTTGCTCTGGTGTGGAATAATTTTCTATTAATGTCAATTAGCTTACATTGATGGTTAGTGTTGTTCAAATCATCCATAATTATACTGATTTTTATTTAATTGTTTTATCTATTACTGAGAAAATAGTGTTAAAATCTATATTGGTGACAGTAAATTTGCGTCTAGTTCTCTTTTGTTTTGTCAGTTTTTGTCTCATACTTGGGAGCTTTGTATTGGGGGTATAAACTTTTAGTAGCCTTATGTCTTCCTGAATAAGTGATTCTTTTATCATTATGAAATGCCCCATTAAAATCTCTGCTAGCACTATTCAGCTTGAAATCTACTTTATTTTGATATTCATATTGCCTCACCAGCTTAATGTTTTGCTTGATGTTTCCATCGTTTTACTTCCCATCCCTTTGCTCCTTAAGTTTAAAATGTGTTTCTTTTAAACGACATACAATTTAGTCTAACTTATAAAAAAATCTAGTCTGGATTTAATCAGGGTGTTTAGTCCTTTTACTTCAATTATTGACATGTTTAGTTTTAAGCTCACCAACTTCGTATTTGATTCATATTTGACCAATCTTTTGTTTCTCTGTTTACAATTCTTTTTTGTGTGTATTAAGGTATTCTTAGGCAAATGTTTTACCTTATCTCCAATAAATTTTTGGTGGCGAAGTAGTGTTTCTTTGTTATTATTATGGTGGTTGCTTTAAGGATTACAATATGCATCTTTAAATTATTCTAATCTATTACTTCATGAAAAATTAACTAACTTTATGATAATATATTTCTAATTATCATATTCCAGTCTTTGCATTCTTATTGTCATGTATTTTATTTCTACCTATGTGATAAAACTCATGTCCTTTTAAAACATTATTTTTACTTTATACAGCCATTCTACTCTTTTGTGTTAATTTCAAAGGCAAAAAGCTAAAGCTTTCTATACTAATGAAGACCCCTGCCAATCACTGCTAAATGATTTGATGTCTGTTCTGCATTTGCCCTAACTTTTCAAGACTTATCTGTAGTACCACATTCTCCATGAAAAACACTTTTGGCATATGATGCAGAGTAGATTGTATCATTTCCCCCCATTATCTTTCCTCCCTTTCTGATAAAAGGATTATATGTTTCTTGCCATAGCTGCATGACTTGCAGTTCCCTGATATCATCATTAGTTTTCTGACACGCTTTTGCCATTGAAATGTGAGTGGAATTGAGAGAGTTCTTAATAGAAGCTATTAAAAAGCTATCATGTGAATTTCTTCTTTCTTGCTCTTTCCTTCTGTACAAAAAAGACACATTCCAAAATATGGGCTATTCCTTCAACCAGTTCCAGAAGGAAAAGATACATAGAGCACAGCCACAGTTGACTTCAGTTATCAAAGCAAGGAATATGCCATTGATTCTGTAAGCCTCTGAGATTTTGAGGTCATCTGTAACTTTAGCTTTACCTAATGAAAGCTGACTAATAAAATATGCACCAATGTTCTTGATAAATTCTAGGGAAATAAACATTTTTACGTCATTTCCCACAGTTCAGATTTTGGTTGCTTTACTTACCTACACGAACCATGATCTCCTTTTAATTTTCTCCAAATCTGCCTTCAAACTTTCTAATATTTTCTTTCTTTGTCAGCATAGATTTGATAATAGTTAAGGTATGTTTCTTCTATTATATTTTGGCTTTCTCCCAATGTAACACTACTCTTCCTACTTTATGCATGGTTCAAATTTTCTCTTCCATGTAGCTCTAGTACTTCTCTCTCATTGACATGTAAGATGTCCCATTTAAATTAAGCATAGCATAACATTAAACACAGTATAAATGTGTATAAATAGACGCATTTACATACATCAAGTGTGAAATAAAGCAGGCGGTCCCTGAAACTATCAGGTCATGTTAACAAAAAATTGAGACTTCTAGATTTAAAATATGACACAAAAATACTGGTTCTACACTCATTTAAATTATTACAAGGCTGAGAAAAGAGCTTTTACACACATTTTATGCAGATATTAATCTGGTTATCTCAAACTTTAGAATGCACATTTCTCCTATTTTAGTCAATATCAATCTAGTGATCCGTGTTTTTTTCTTAAATAGGTAACAAAATAGTGCTTGATAGGCTTATCTTTTTTTACTTTATTTACATAGATAAAGAAATGAAGAGTAATAGCATTTAATATATCTGTTGTAGCTAAAATGACTATCAAGTTATGAACAGCAATTTTTCTTTTTGAATAAATTATAAAAATTTTCTCATCACAAAAAATCTGAATGGCGAGTTTACACTCAAATAAAGGACATATTTGACTTAGAAAAATAAAAAGAAAATTTGAAATAAAAACTCTCCATTCTGTTCTTTAATTTGTACAACTTGACTATTTTGCATCTTGTGTGAGTTTTGCCTCCATATGCTTCTCCCACATGTGAGTAAGTTGTATTTACATGATGGAAGCTGTTGACAGTTCCTAGAGGCCCAGACAATTCTAAGCTGTTGTTTTTGAGCTGTAGTAATATTTTCTTTAACATTTTCTAAATTTTCCCTAGAAACCCCAATATGACTTTAAAGAAAAATAAGAACAAGAAAACACTTTCCTTTTTTTCATAGATTATGATATATGAGCCATATGAATAATAGTTATACTGTTACATCATATTATTAAAATGGGAAAACAAGAAGTAGCATTTTGGTTTGTTATCTATAAAACTAAAACAAATTAATACTGCATATGTATCTGTGTCATAGTGCAGTAACGTGTTCAGATTTTAGGGAGGAAATCCATTATCTTTGTTTCTTTTTGATTAAAAAATATATCACCACTGATAATTTTTAATTTTAAATTGATTTTAATGCCAAAAACTAAAGGAAGCCTGAAATTACACTTAAACATAATGGTTTACAATTCTAAAATCCACTTGAAAAGCCCAAGAACCAAGCTTATGATTAAACAAATGTAATTTTATATTAAAGACTTTAAAAGAAGAGATCATTACAGAATATTTAATTTTTCATAATTAAGCTAGTTTGCTAGAGCTTGACAAAGCTTCTTTAGAAATCACATATAATTTATCTTTTGCATATTAATGAAAAATAATTTAAGAGATTAATACAAAGCTACTACGTTGAGGGACAATTCTATTATCATTTAAGCTGAGTTACAACTGAAGATACTAAGTTCATTTTAAAAAGGAGAAAGAGATTAATGAAGTCAGGAAGGAAGAAAAGAAGAAAGGAAGGAAGGAAGGCAGACAGCCTGATATCATGCATAGCAAAATTCATTTAGAGCAGGTTACTATGCCAGACTTTATGAAAATATATCATCTCAACAATATGGTATTATAATTAAATATAGCTTTGTTATTCCCAGGATAATTTATTTGAATCATTTTATGTATATTCATATAAACGGTTTTTAATTTTTTCCTTATTTAACTCCTGAAAGATGAGAAATTTCTTTTTTATTGATAAATTATAAACAATCGCTTGGGCTACTGCAGGGCAAATCCCAGTTAGAGGAGATTGAGAAAAGCCTGGGAGGTTACTAAGTGGAAACAGCAAATGTAGCCAATACTTTCACAAGATTTGCTAATGAGGAGAACAGAGAATGCAGCCTTACTTGGATAAAAATGTAGGATCAAGAGAGAGATTTTATGGAAGAGTAGTGTTGAGGTATCATTGTATGCTAAGAGGAATCATAGAGCATAGAGGTACAAAGTTAGATGGGAAGGAAAGGGGATAATTACAGGAACAAAGTAGGGATTGGGTTTAGACAGAGGTGTGGTGGTTGGTCTTAGAGGCAGGACCATGTCTTCTCCTGGAGGAAGAGGGATGGCAGAGTATGTGGGTACATACGTGGAGAGGCGGTGCCACTGAAAAGGCAAGATGAAGTTGATCTCCTCTAGTAGTATTCATTGTCTCTCTTGTATTTACATTTAAGGAGGTCATCAGTTCAGGCGATGTGACGAGGAAAAAGATGTGAAATACTACAGGAAAATTAATGTGAATAAAGGAAGACCAAAGTCTTTCTAAGTCTTTCTTACATCAATTTGTTGCTTGCCAACTTTGTACTTAATTCTTCTAATTAGTAAGCCTCTAATGAATAAAGATGTATCTTTATTAACTTATGCTTCTGTTTATCTTTAGCAAATGGCATTTGGTTTTGATAAAGGTATTTTGTGATAGAGCAAGTTTCATTTGAATAATCAAATAAAGACTTAATTGTCAATTGAGTTAACTTTAACCTACTAAATATTTGTTTTGGTAGAGGGAGTCCACAATCTGTTAATAACTTACTCCATGTTTATGTCCTAAATATTTTCCCATTCTGTCACCACTGTAGTAGTTGAGATCTTTATCATACCTTGCCTAAATTTTAAAGTTACCTTCTAACTAGCTGATTTCTGTACTTACAAACCTGCCTTTCTTAAACATATCTCCCATGTCTCTTACTGAAATGAAAATCTGATAGCGACACTTAAAACTGAAAATCACATTAAGTAATCTAAACGCACTTGCATCTTCACAAAATTCTCCTAATGCTAAAAGAAGTAGATTTGGGTTGTCCAGATTCTTTCTTGAGGCTCAGAACTTTTACTTGTAAAATGAGATGCCTGCCCTGCTCAGCTCACAGGCTGTGGTGCACATTAAATAGGAGGATGTGTGACTTTGCTTTGCACCCTCTAAATTGCTCTGCCACTCTAAGGCATTACCATTAAGAAAGTGTTAAAGATGAAGGAAAGTCATTCTCTTATTCCAAGTAAGATGTTCTTTGAAGGAAGTCCACGGCTGAGCATCTCAAATGTGAATTTTTGACCTTATAATGATGCTGAAGTAGAAATCTTTGTATGAACAGAGGAATAAGAAACACAAAACAACATAACAAAAACAGATCAAAATATTACGGAGCCTATAGAAAAAGTCTTTCCCTGAAACATCCAAATTTGGTTTCTTATATTGAGGAGTAAAAGGATCAAGGGAGGATCAAAGAAGCAAGTAAGAAATAGATAAGAAGTCCCTGGCAGATATCTTCAGAAATTGCCCGGAGCTCCAGCCTCTTCGTTTTAGTGCACTGGACTTTGGATAAAAGAAAGCACTAAAGTGCTATTTTCTCTCTCTTCTTATTGATGAAGACAAAAACAAAATAAGGGCTTTATCCTTTTCTTTTAGTACTTGCCTACTATGGGCATTAGTTTTCACTGTAAGCCTGAAACACTATCCATCTAAGTCTAACTTCTAAGTCCAGGTAAAACTTGAAGAAGAAATTTAAAAAATCAGGCTTGTTTAAATATATAACTTATTTGGTATAAATAGACCAATGAAATAAAAGAGTAGCAAAAATATAAAAAGCCAATTTTAAGAGGTCAACATATTTTATAAAATTGGTAGTTATAGCAACAATTTTTTTGAATTGTCTGTAATATTTTCTAGCCTAGTTTTGTTACTTAAGGCCCAGTTCCTGTTTTTTTTTCTTTTGGAATTACAATAACAAAAACATTAAAAAGAATGGCAAAAACGGAGTTCAGTGCCTGTAATTAGTTTTGGTCTTTTGCTAGATCCAGCTACATACCTTCCTTGACCCCCTACTTGACTCACATTGAAAGACCCTATCTCATCTCTACAATTTCTCTTTTGCTCTTGGCTCTAGGTGGTATAGTCAGTGACTCCTGCCATTCCCTCTTCCAGCTTACAACTGCCCCTCAAGCTCTGGTTTCAAATCCATAATTTATAGTCTACCCCCTAGAACCCCTGAAGACCTCTGTAGTGATGCTCCATCTTGGAATCTGCTCCACTAGGATCCAATTAAGGAGGTCCCAGTGCTTTAGGTTTCATTCCCATCCAGACAAAGTGTTTTCACATACTTTATTTTAAATCAGCATACAAAAAAAATAGATAACAAGAATAAAAATGTATCCTTAAACATTTAAGGACAGGAAGGTCAGATTTATTTGATTTCAGGTGTGAAAGAAGACATGAGCATCTTCCACAAAATGAAAAAAAAGAAAACAAAAAACAAAACCCACAAAATGGTTTAAGAAAGCTAGAATAGGTTAGAAATTGACTTTGAACTAATCAATATGTCTGCTTACGAAACCATTAGCTCAGTCTGAAACTATAAAGTGAAAATATTTGTGGAAAAGACATCTAGTTTTAAAAAATTGCATGAGTTTTAGAGAAAATTTTACTGCCATTAGATCACCAGGGTTATCCAGAGATAAATGCAAAGAGATGAATTTTTAAAAATTAACAATGTTCTATTTAGAACTTCTTAATGAGGCTAATTTTTTCAACTGTAGGTTTTTAAATTCAAACTACTTTCATTCCTAGCTGCATTAAGTTTCATGGACCTTCTATTTTTAAACGCCTTATACCTTAATTGTAATATAATTGGAAATTAATCAATTTCCCTGTTTTTTCTAGATTTAGAAAAAAATATATATATATATCTCTTCAAGTTTTGGGGGAAAATTGCTATTGGCCTAAACTATGAAGATTTAGGTTTAACCGGCACCATTATTACTTTTGTTTAATGCTTGTTTTAAGGACATTATACAAAATATTGAAGGACACATAAGCTAAAATTTTCAGGTATAAACTATGATTTAGATTTGTGAATGAATAAAGCATATTGGTAACAATAATAAACCCAAGAAGCATTTTAAATGTCAAAGGATCCGTCTTACTATAACATTGTGAGTCACATTGATGGAATTAATGACAAAATTTTTGAAACTCATGTTTTGTAGGGCTTCACTGTTGTTCATATAATTTAAGATTATGCCTCAGTTTAGAAGCCAATGAAGTATTTCTAATAACTATGAAATATAGGTTAATAAACAATTTTGAATGACTTCTTAAAAATGTAAGTCTGATTAAGATACAACCCTGTTTAGTTCAAAGGCTTTAAGGATGAAAATTCACAGTCCTTATCATTGTATTCAAAGTCTTTCAGGATTTTCCCCCACCCTACCATCTCACCTTCATCTCTAGCCTCTTGGCATGTTTCTTATGCTGCAATTATACTTGTCACATTGCCAGGGATTTACACGTATTTTATATCCACCTTAGCATGGGGCTTGAGAGGTAAGAACTAGTGGTCAGAGAGAGAAATTTCAGAATTTGAGATCTTTAAATCATAGCAGTTCTAGATAATAACAAGGTGTAACCACACGTCCAGATGGTTAAACCGAAGTTGAGGAGTCTGAGGACTATGGGGCCAATGATGAGAAGAAAGATCAAATAGACACTTTGGTAGTTATTAAAGTTGTGCACTAAATGTCCAGGCATGAGGCAAGTTTGCATTTCCTAGGTGCCTTGTGGTTGACTGTGTCACATTATTTATTCTGACTAATGAGTTGTTGAGTGGAAAGTGACACGGGGTCACTTCAGGGTAGAGCATGTAATCGCAAGTTGCAGACCCTGAAGAGCACTCTTTCCCTACTGTGGGAGTGTTTTGAACAAGTAAGGGAGGAGGCCAAATTAAGAGGCTGTGCAGAAGAGAGATAGTAAAAAGTGTCAAATGTGGCATATAATTTGAAAACAGAACTGATGAGATTTACTGTTGTACTGGGGACAGGTGTAATGTCAATGTTTAAGATAGCTGTTCTCTGCCCAGGTCCTCTGGTGACTGCAATATGCAGAGCCAGCTGCCCCACCTAGCATCTTGCCCAAACAACTGCAGTGAACAAGTAGTGAGAGTGAGAAGTGATCCTTGATTTTCTTAAGCCACTAAATTTTGGGGGATGTTCTACTACTGCCTAACTTTACATAACCTAGCATTACTTGAATATTTTACAAGATGAGGCTAAGTGGCATGGATGCAATCTGCGTATTCTTACATGTAGGTGAGGTCTATATTACAGATCTTATACCTTCTTAGAAACCCGAAACATGTCAATTTCACCATTAGCTCTCAAGTACCCAGCTACCTGATTGGTTACCCTAAAAAAGAGTACCGTCATCTCTCAGTGTCTGCGAGGGATTAGTTCCAGGAACCCCTGTGGACACCAGAATCCACAAATGCTCTATTCCCTAATATAAAATTGTGTAGTAATTGCATATAACCTATGCACATCCTCTCATCTACTTTAAATCATCTCTATGCTACTTATAATACTACAATGTAAATGCTATGTAAATAATGCTTATACTGTATTTAGGGAATTATGGCAAGAAATAATCTGTATGTGTTCAGTACAGACGCCACTATCCACGTTTTTTCAAATATTTTATTCCTTAGTTGGTTGAATTCATGGATATGGAACCCACAATACAGAGGGCCGACTAAATATGAAAATAAGTTATGTGCTGAGTCACTGAGAAAAATGATAGTGATGTGGAGTTCAGCAGCTTATAACTAAAGTATGGGGAAAACGTGGCACAGGCAAATAGCATGAACTTCAAATAAGAAGCAGTTTATTGGGTAGTAATGCTGGATTGCATTGAAAGTGGTTTGAAAATGACAGTATGAAGCAAGGAATATATAGTCTGCTAGCCTTATATGAGAGGTGAGAGTGGAAGTAGATAAGGTTTGAGGGGTGTTGCTTTCTAGTAGAGCAGAAGATAGGAGGAAACTGTTGCAACATTTAGAACAATTTAACCTTACTTTTTCTATAAAGCTAATATTGATAATAACTATCAAAAAAGGTGCAAGAATATACCTAAGTTCTTGTATCCTTAAATAGGCCCAATTTCACTTTCACAGAACATACAGGAAATATTTTCTAATAATCACTTGTATTTTAAAATCTATATTCACATGCATACTTTAAAAAACTTAAAACACTTTGATACAAAGATCAGACTGTGGCTGATTCAGGGTATCCCCAAAAGGGAAAAAAAAAAGCAACACATTTTTTTCCTATCTCAAGACACATTCTGTTTCCTGACCAAATTCATACCCACACAACATCCTGTACTGTTGCTTTCATTTTTCCTCAATGCTGCTTAGATTTCTTCATGCATATTCGTATTTTTAGATTACATAAAATGAATAGAAGTTTTTTTTTCCCTGAAAAATATGTGGTGTGATTCAAAGAAAATGTTAATGAAACGAAATACTTAAAACTTTGTGAAATATTGATATGTAGCAACTGATTTTGTCTCTATACTCAAATGCTTTCTCTTTGTGTATCTGAAGCACCATTCTTACAGGATTATATAGATGTACAAGCACTGGTATTGACAGCATTTTTAAATGGGAGAGAAGGGAGAGGAAAAGAGATTTAATCTATATAGTAGTCCACGGAGACTAATCATATATTTACTGCATCATATTCATTTTTTCCAGGAAAACCACCTCCATATAGGAATACCTTCCACCAGCACAACACAAGTACTCCACATGAAGAGGACTTCACCTAAGTTGCTAAATTCCATGTCAGAAGCATGGGCTGTCTTTCATGACAAATCTCATTCCTCCTCTGCTCCCACACTGCCTGACAAGCAGTTCAAAGAGAAAGGTTATTGTTAACCACATTCCTTTGCCTAAAAAGGGTTTCCAAATAAAACATGTACCTTGCTTTACTCTTAAGAGGGTCAGATGGTTGAGGTAGTGATTTGTGTGTATATAGATGGGTTTGTGCAAAGAAATGAAAAAAATATTCAGGTGAGATATTTTTAAATGGGGAAGATGTGTTTTAATGACAGTGTGTATTTTATATCAGCTGTACCTGGCAGAATCCCAGGGCAAGGTGCGTATACTATAAACAATGAAATCTCCTTAGTGAAAACTGCTATATGTTGACAGGAATCTGTGGGTGGGATAGGATATAACAGCCAAGGGTGTCACTTATGTAGTGTATGTTTTTAAAAGCAGGTTTCACATCAGTTTTAGTGCAGCTGGGAATGATTTCAACTTTTTTTTTAAAGCAAGTTACTTGTATTTAACTCCTATTTAAAAACTCAAGACTATATATCATCAGCAGCCCAACATTAGATTATAAATAAAAACCAGCCTCAGAACTTCAGGAAAATTAAGAAGCCAGTCGCATTCTTGGTGCATAGAAATGTACACTTCAAAACCTACTAGTTTGTTTAGTAAGTCTGTTAAATGATATAATATCCATATCTATGATTACTCCAGAGATCAAATTAGAAACATTCCTCATTTTTTGGTTTGTCTCTGAGGAAAATACAGAAAAACAAATGCTAATCAAAGTTAATTGACTTCTCAATGTATAATACATTAACCATTCCTTCAACCTTTAAGAAACAAAAATAAAACAAAATAAGGTGTTATCTAATATATTCTTGGTAAATATTATACAATTTTAAGATCTTTGTCAGAAAGAATTTAAGTCTGTGAATCTTTTCTGAATATTTCTACAGCTATCTAGATAGAAACACCATACGTAAAAATGTTCTTTATTCCAGAATAGATGAAACTCCCAGTGGTAAAAGAAGATTTAGGTATCTCTCAAGGTTTCTTATCACAAAGCAGCATAACTCTCTGATGGTTCAGTGCCTGGGAGGGTCAACTGAGATCACTCATCAAATAAATCAAATAGTCAGATGACTAAAAGAGTGGACACCTATAGTTCCTTTATTTTCTGATCCCAAATCTTTCTTCTAAGAAGCCAGTAGAGAAATTAATATGTCACTTGGTGTGGCTTATCCAAACCTGAGTATCAACCTGCCTTAAGTTGCTGCTTTTGTAATAATTATATTTAGTTTTAACATTTTAAGTTACAAATTACAAAACCTCATATGTTGAGGAAAAGGGGTGGTGGGAAGGTGGAGAATGTAGTGAGTTTGGTCTCTCAATTTCTAGGAGGAATCTTATTGCAAGCATCAAAAATCCATTTCGTTGGGTGATCATAAAATATTCTATAAATATTTATTGAATGATAATTAAACTATATTTTATATATCTTTTTGGTTAATATTTGTCTAAAAGCAGTGTTTTAAATTACTATTATTAAAAACAAAACAAGTCTTTTAAAAAATGGAAATCAAATGTTCTAGGTTTGTATTTTCCAATACAGAAGCTAGTAGCCACCTGTAGCTGTTTAAATTTACATTAATTAAAATTAAATAAAATTAAAAATCCAGTTTCTCAGTTGCACTAGCTACATTTCAACTGGTCAATAGCAACATGTAGCTAGTGGTTACTGTGGACATGTCCATTAACACAAAAAGTGTTATTGGGTACTGCTGCTCTAACAAGTATATAACTCAAATACATTATATAATAGCATCCATGAATCAATCTTCCCAACTCAGGGCTTTTTAGGGCCTTTCAGACTTTCAAATTTTATAAAATAAGAGATAGCATGACTGCCATTTTCATCTTCTCATGAAGTGGAGAGAATATCTTACCACGATCATATATGTGTGGTGTGTCTATGTGTGTTATTTTTGTATATATTTCTCTTGATTAATAAACAAACACAACAGAAAACTTTAATTAATAAAAACATACTCATTGTATCCCAAGAGCTCAAAAAAAGCTGTCTTTTAATTTATTCTCTAAACATCTTAACGACGAGCATCAATATTACTGTGACTTGAGGTTCAACAGATTAGAATAATCGAACTAGGCACAGAAGGATGAATGTCGCTATAATGAATATCTTTGGTTCCTCTGTCCAAGGCTCTGGCTTCTATATTTGCAGTTATATTTATAGTTTGGATTAGCATGCCTATCTCATCCACTGAGATTAATTATTGTACCCAGAGTACAGTACAATTATATATATACATACTATATATATCCTTGCAAAAGTGCTTTTTTTTCATGGGGGCCTAATTCTTCCATGTATAAATTTTGCTCTGTGAGTTTAAACAAAGACAACATGGGACCCTTGAGCAGCATATTACTTGTAATAGGACAGACTTCATTTTCGGTGGCTAAAAATTTCCTACAAAAGAATTACCTTCCCAACTGACATCAACAGGTCTCTCATTACTAGCAGTTTGAGGAATGAGATTAAAGCAAAACGAAGGCATATAGAGATTTAATTATGTGTTCACATCTAGAAGCAATGATAAGCTGGGAATCTGCCATTGCCTTGATATTTGGGAAATAAATGGGTATCTGAATAAATAGAAGCCTTCAGCCTCTGCAGCTGTCACTAACATATTTCGCCCTAATTGCAAAATATTTATTTTAAAATTAGGAAGCACACTGAGGAAGCTAACTTCAGTGGAGAAAAAGAGATTTTCAATTTCTAACTTTTCCAGATTAATTCAACTATTGCCGGAGATACTAAGGATGCATTTCATTTTTCATACTGTTGACTTTGTATTCTGTACATGAGGAAGGAAGAGAAAAAGGAGGAACAAATAAAGGAAGAAAAGAAAGAAGGAAGAAAGGAAAGAAGGAAACAAAGAAGGAAAGAAGTAAAAGTGTAAGGAACTACCTCTGTGGTCTCTCTGTGGGTATAATCTGTTTCATTTTGCTCTTTGTATTAGCAGCCACACATTACTGGGCACAGAGTAGGTACTTAGGGAATATTTATTACATAAGAAAAAGAATAAAATTACTAAATTTTGTCAGAGATAAAAGTCTTTTTTTCAACATAATATTTATAGGTATATATTTATAGTTATAAGCTTTCCTTACTCAAATATCTTTTGCTCTGTTATGTTTGAGAAACTAACATGCATTATTGTCCTCTCCTTTCTTTCTATGTCTCCCCATTCTCTTTCTTCCTTTCCTATTGTTAACAGAGGTTTTAGATTGATGAATTAAATTCCTAATATTTGGGAGCATGCACCACAAATATCTTCTCTAAATCTTTATTTACTTAAAAATAGAATGCCATGAGAGAATTGAAGTAAAACTAGATATAATTTTTAATTCAATGATATAAACCAATCTCTCTAGCTTCTTCATTTACTCCACCAACACTTACTAAACACGTAAGTGGCAGAATGGAGAGAAAACTGAGCTAAATAAAGTCCCTGTCACTATGGATATTATAGTATTGTCATGCTTTAAGACCATGTACTGCACTCTTCCTTTAAAAAAAACCAGCAAGTTCATTTATCCCATTCCACCAATTCACTCCCTTGCCCACCCGCTACTAGCACCACTTTATTGGTAAGTGGCGGGGAGAGTGAAATTGAAGGAAGCAATTTTGTATTACTGGATTTTGATATTGTGGAACTCAGGCTCTGGGGCAGGGTGTCCCACCACAGATGGTGAAGTGGCATGTGAGTGATCAGGGAGCAGCCAGCGAGCCAAAAAGTCTGCACAGGAAGTGCTTAGGTGTATAATTAAAGTGGGAGTGAAGATCAACCTCAGGGCTCAGTCTTCTGACTACATACCACCTCCTGCAATTCTCCAAATGGGACAATCCGAGCTTCGGTTTGATCCTTTTCCTACTGTTAGCATTTCATTTTCTTTTTCAGAGAAATCGGTCATCAGAAAATGATATCTAAATGGTAATGTGTCACTGTGCTGATGAGTAGGATTACAATGCTTGAGACAGATAGATATATGCGAGTAAGGCAGCTATACGGCAGATCAAAGGCATTTCCTGACCAGAAGGTGGAAAATAGCGGTTGAGAGTTTTAGCAAATGCACTTAAGAATCTAGAGGAGCTTCTCAGGCATTTATTACAAGCTAATTCAAACCCTTAAGGTTATGGAAGATTTTGTGAAAAGCACTTCTTAACTGACCAACTGTCAATTAGCAAAGAAGAAAATGCCTCAAGTACTCCATTACGATGATGATCAAATAAACGGCCTTTGATTACTATAATAATGGCAGTATAATGTATAAAAAAAATCTCTGGTTTTCGCTATGAAAAGGATTCATAACTGGTGATCATCCATAAAATCTACTGTGGAAAACTACAAGTATAATTGCCCAATGATGCCAATTTACTTTTTTCTTCCTCAAACTTTTAGGTGATCTATTATAATGAGAAAAAATAATCATTAAGGTTTGATCATTCTAATCTAATTTTCTGGATGGCTTATTAACCTTCCAAGGGTGTCTTTCTTCTACTTCTTTATCATTAAATCAAGCAATAATGAGGCCAGGAATGAGGAATGTCAATTATATAATAATGTCTGAGTGGATACAGAAGGTATCATGGATATTTAAATTTATGTTTTCAAGTTTGTCTACATTTATGTGTATATAAATGAATATATGTGTTCATACACACTTGTACACATACAATTTTATATGTATGTATATATTTGTATATGTTTATATATATAAGCACAACGTTCTGATTTCTTATAAGAGACTTAAAAAAACTTCTATGTCTTAAAACATTATTTAAATATTTTTTTCTAAACTAAATCTGGCTCCTTGCCACCCCCCACGTGTGTGAACTCTAGAAAATAAACAGACTCTAGCAAGCACTAGAGTCTGCTGTAAACAGTGCACATTCATTTAAACTGTACTATAGTCTTTTTTAAAAAAGCAATAGTTTTCAAATCTGACCAATTATAAACATTTAAGAAAAGGAAAGAATGCTTATTCCAAGGGATTGTTCATTAATAGAAAGACAATGGCATAATTAAAAATTGATGGGTTCTGGATCACAGAGATCTGAGTATAACACCAGGTTAAGTCTGTACTGGCCATATGTCTTTGGGTAATCAGTAAAACTCTGAGCCTTAGTTCCACCATCTGTAATATGAGGATAACAGTACTGATTGCAGGAATATTCTGAGATTAGATGCAACATATAGAAAGATCTTGACATGTGTCAATAAATGGTAGACTTTCAATAAATGGTAGAAATTATTCTTTATCTCTCTGGATTGGAAGCTATTTCTTCACTGAATTAACTCCTCAGATGTGGACAAAAATATTTATATTCAAACCCAGTCTCTTGTGTTCCTTTTCCTCAGAATTAATTCTAGTATTTGAATCTGGACAGCAATAGAGGGTAAGAATTTTTACTGTGAGTGTTAGAGATACATTGCAGAGATATTTTTAATTTAATCAGGAAAATTCATCACTTATCCTTGCTGATTCTCCATATTACAGGTTATTTGTGGGCAATTCAGGCAAAGGACCCTAATTAGCTCTTTCTTATTCTTTCAGCTAAATCTCAATACAAATGAAAAACTATATTCTATGTAGTGTCTGTTTATAAATTTTAAAATATCACAAATTTGACAACAAATTCTACTCTAATCAACTATATCAGTTCTGGTCTGAAAAAGGAAAAAAACTATAAATGTTTCTCAAACTTAAGAGCACACATGACACTCACTGCTCTGATACAGCCCTCTTCCAGATAGATTTAGCAGGATCCAACCAATTATTAAATCAATATTTCTTTGTATTCTATTCCTACTAATGGGATACATATGCATACTGTGCCAACAGCTGGTGTCCCCTGAACCCATTCTCCCTTTATTACATAATATGGCAGCCTTGGAGGCATTCATCCCAGATCTCACATTAAGAAAAGAGCTTGCCATGTAGTTGCAAGATAGGCAGTTGGCTGAGTGCCTTTAACGGTTAAGGCCTTCAGGATTTACCTCAGCTTTCAAGCCAAGGCCACATTGTTCTCGGGCAGCCACAGCCAGAAATTGAGCATGGTGAGGGCTTTAGGGTCAGCCCATTTTTGCCCAATATGAGGCTTCTATAATAAGCAATATTTGCTCTGCAGATGTACACTGGGCTGACCTAATCTTCACCAGATTTACATGATGGTCTCAGCTTGGCTGTGCTCAATCTTGCCTCCTTTCCTCTTTCTTTTCATAGTTTTCAGATCTGCATCACAGTTGGAAGCCTTCTGTAGCCTAATTTTGCTTCTTCCCCATTTTATCTTCCACTCATCAAATAAGGTTTTTTGTAAAATTACATTTGTTACAATGACTATTTCTCAGAGGACCCAACAGAATTAAATAATAGAAAAAACATGGATCTCTGAGTGATCATGTGGAGCAAAGCTGTTCATCTGTTCTGCAGGCCTAGACGGTCATCGTGAGGGAGAAATAAACTTTATTTTTTTAGTTATTATGGTACTATGTATTGTTGTTAGAGTATTAGACTCTAATATATGTACAAATAAAGATTAAAGATTAAAATGATTTTTCCTTACTCTCCAAATTTTGTGTTCCTCCGTCATTTCTTTATCTAAACTTTGATCAGCTTTCTAAAAATAAATTCTTGATTTGCTTACTGGCTTTTTAAGATCTAAAATATTCCTTGTTTTTTATTAGTTTTTAAATGACCCAAACATGTGTATTGCTTGGTATTTATATATTGTGTTGTATAAATACAGCCTAGGAAGATAGAAAAATATGTAAGCTTGAGTACCATGATAAGTATAAAGATGATTAGTTTCCCTTAATCCAAATGAGTTTAACATTATTTTTAGAACTGGTCTTTTCTATAACCAAAAGTATGTGGTGATAGAATTGAGGCTGGCAGAGCAAATACAATTTTATAAATGGTTAAACGATGATGACATAGTCCAATAGAGTAATTTACTATCAATATAAATTAAGGCATATTAGCTCACATCAATTAGACCACATTATAACAAAAGTAATTTACCATCACATAGGCTTACTCCAGTTGGTCATTTAGGAACTTACGTGGCACACATTTCTTGGACACTGATATGGTTAGGCTTTGTGTCCCACTCAAATTGCATCTTAAATTGTAATCCCCATAATCCCCACATGTCAAGGGAGAGACCAGGTGGAGGTAATTGAATCATAGGGGCAGTTTCCCCCATGCTATTCTCCTGATAGTGAGTGAGTTCTCAAGAGATCTGATGGTTCTGTAAGGGGCTCATCCCGCTTTGCTCAGCACTTCTCCTTCCTGCTGTCTTGTGAAGAGGGTGGCTTGCTTCCCCTTTGCCTTCTGCTATGTTTGTAAGTTTCCTGAGGCCTCCCCAGCCATGCCGAACTGTGAGTCAATTAAACATCTTTCCTTTATAAATTACCCAGTCTCAGGCAGTTCTTTATAGTAGTATGAAATTGGACTAATAGAGACACCTTTGTGAGGCTTGTGTTGAGGTAGAGAAAGTAAGTCAATTTGATATTTCCAGAGACACTGTGACTGCACAAATTTTACACATATCGATTTAAATGACCAGTTTGATGTCTCACAATTTCCTTGTTTGACTACAATAAAGACTTGAACTATATAGAGTAATCTCTTTTCCAAACCCCATACATATACTTATTAGGCTACTGTTTTATACATTCAAAAGCTTGATTTCCAAATTTTCATCTTCTGCTTCTCATTATATATAATGCTTTGCAAAATATTTGATCAAAATGTTTGATCAAATATTTTGCAAAGCATTATATGTAATTCTGTGTGATATTTAAAGGTAAATCTTAAAAGATAACTATCCTTTGTGCTTTTGTCATTGCTGAATAAAGTATTTTTTAAAATTAGCATTCATTGCAATAATATTTAGAAAGATGGTATAGAAATGTTACAAGAACAGTAATTTTTTGTTATGACAGTGATCAATGAAAGTAAGAACATCTTGTAACAGGTATTTTCAGATGCAATACTAGGGACTATCCAAAACACACATAAATAACTGAAAAAGCAAAGTGATATGCTTTGTTTTTCTAGTAGCAGCTTGCTGCATAGCTTATTGGTTTACCACAAGTCTGCAGAAAATGCAGTGTGCTTTGTAATTTAGTCTTGAAGATTTCTCTGAAAAATTTGTTTGCAAAGAAGCTTGTCTACTTTAATAGTAAGCCTGAAAATGCAGGGCATGAAAATTTGTTTCATACTTAAGTAGTTTGAGGTTTTGTTTCATTAGCAAATTTCACTATAAAGAGGCACGAGCTGGAAGTAATTTCTTTCCAGCCTTATTAATTCTAATTTAAGAAAGATCAAACAATCAGCCTGATGACGTGCCAATTTGTTAAATTCATATACCTGAAATTTAATTTCTACAGAATCAACTGTGCTAAAATATCATGCTGGTCTTTCCATAGAATCAGGGAATCATAACCATTATTTTTTAAAATGCCAGAGGGTGAGGGATGATACAAAACTGATCTCAGCGGCAGAAAACTCCTAGTGCTTTTTAACTAGTTTAGTTAGTTTCTGTTTGCTTACCATATGGGCATATTACATGGAAAAATAAAGCGGAGGAACGGAGGAAATAGTCTTCAACATGATCTTCAAAATTATACTTTTAAATACATAAAAATCATTGATGAGGTACCATAATTATTAAACTATTTCCCTCGTTGGTTTTTTTTCTTTTTTTGACACAGAGTCTCGCTCTGTTGCCCAGGCTGGAGTGCAGTGGCGCGATCTCGGCTCACCGCAAGCGCCGCCTCCCAGGTTCACGCCATTCTCCTGCCTCAGCCTCCCGAGTAGCTGGGACTACAGGCGCCCGTCACCACGCCTGGCTAATTTTTTGTATTTTTAGTAGAGACGGGGTTTCACCGTGTTAGCCAGGATGGTCTCGATCTCCTGACCTCGTGATCTGCCCGTCTCGGCCTCCCAAAGTGCTGAGATTACAGGAGTGAGCCACCGCGCCCGGCCTATTTCCCTTGTTTTTAAAGTTGTCATTTCTTGCCATTACAGTTAATTCTGTGATGAACCCCTTTATAAATAGATTTTTTATATCGCTTGAAACATTTGCTTAGGACTGGAGTTTTTTAAATCAAGGAATGTTAAAACCGTTTATCCTTACTTCTTACTATTGTTCCCTTACCCGTGGCACACACTTCTCGTCTGTCTAGTCTAGTGCTCTTTCCTGCTAAGACCACATGAGGCTTTAGGATTCTTATCAGCACAGAGCGCCAAACAGCACTGGGGTTAAATAGAAAGTCAGAGTTAGCACGCTAAATATTAGCTACTTGTCATCTTTCACCTATGATTTTCTAAAAGTATCATCCAATTTTCAATGCTACAAAAAACAAATGAATATGGAGACTTATTGCAACTTTGCTAACATTTTGTCACTTTTTTTCATTTTTAAACTTTTAAATCATGTTTATCCTAAGGCTATGGTATTTGTTTCTTGGACGATGCCTGGAGTAAACATCCTTCTACATGTATGTTTATTAACTATGTTTACTCTGGAATGGACTTTTATTAAAACTGCTTTGCCTATTTACTTACTGGGATTCTATAGAGAAATGACATTCCTCGAGAATTAGATTTGGAACCTCTTTTCTCCACTTGGTATTTATTTTGGTGCATTTCCCCAAACTGTTATTCCTAAAAATTAATTTTCATGCACTTGAGTAACAGTTTATTTTCAACCATAAAATATGTTTTGAATTACAAAAAAAAGGAAGAGAGTAAAAGATGTCAAAGTGCTAAATAGAACATTTTACTTTATCAGTGAAGTTTCCTGCATTTGGAATGTGTTGACATCAACAAGAATTTTAGAGAGTTGATTTTTTTTTTTTTTTCCTGAACACGGTCTTTGGTTACCTCTGAATTCTTCTGTGATGTTGCTGAAGCTCTTGTCACCTAAAACATTTTCGTTAGGGACACATAATACTATAATATTATGTGCTAAATCCCTATATTTATATATGTGACATTTACAGGCCCTTAGGAAAAAAATTTCAAAATTCCAACTGAGAGGTATAAAGGAAGGCAAAATTTGTAGTAGGTAGTGTCCAGGGAGGAGTAGAAGAATGACTGATGAATGTGGCTTTGCCTGTGTTCTTTTGTACCCAGTTGTTAAAAATCACTGCCCCTTCCTAGTCTGTCTCCAGTTCTCTCCACCAGGTGATCTGAAGGCTGGGGCAATCATCTAAACTCAGTGTATCAAGGAACAATTCTACTTGTCATATGTGGTTTCAGGAGAGTATAGAGGCCAAACCTCCAAGATTTCCTGTTTATGCAGAAAACAGCAATATGGACAGTAAGTCTATTGGGACCTACTGGAGGAGGAATGCAGATGTTGATCAAGAAAAATGTCCGTTTCTGGCATTCTGCAATTATAAATACTTGATGAAGTGAACTGAATTGAACTTCTCCCTCTGCTATATTAATTTGGCATGCATATGGAGAAGTTATTTCAAAGTCAAGTAGTAGAAAAAAATCCTCTACATAGCGGTTACCATATGTAGTATTTAGACAGCTCATCAGCTTTCAAAACGCATGTGGTAGTACTTTACAATCAACACCTACCCCCTGAATCTAGTATGTTCATCGTTTCTTAAAGGCCCTAATTGTATTTTCAAATTCCAGACTTTGTTTACTCTTTATTCACATATGAAATGTCTGTCTCCAATTCTAAACTTGTAGGATCTATTTTGACTTAAGGTTCAACTCATGCAATTAGAGTTAGATGGAGTTGCAGGTAAGAGGGGGCTTAGAAAAGGGAATTGAAATTCATTCAGAGCCTTTTCTACACAAGGCGCTGGTTCCAGGAGTTTCAAAAATGCTCTTATTACTACCACCACTAGAATCATTGTTACCATTGATGGGAAAGCTAGTTGTGTATATTTCTAATTTAATACTCAAAATAGCTCTATTGGGTAGATAGTATCATCCCTTCTTATATCTGGGTAATAAGTCCTGTTCAACATCACATAACTCATCGTGCTAGAGATGGTATTTGCAAACAGGTCCATCGGAACCCTAAAGTCAGGCTCTTCCGCTGTCTGTCACCATCTTTTGTGCTTCTGCTTTGATTTGGAAGGCTGATTTTTTTGCTGTAACATGCATTTCCCATCAAAACACCCTGCAATATTTACTGTGTGTGCCACTTACTTGACATTTTCTTCTCTGTATTCTCTGTTCCACAGCAAAATTATAACTTCCTTGAGAGAGGAAATGATATTTTCCAAATAGTGCCAATTCTGCTACTTGGCACTTATGGGTGCTTAATAAGTGCATTTTGTTGAACATAATAGTTAACCTAAGCATCCATGTAAAAAAAAAAAAGCAAGTATTCTTTATATTTTTTAAAAAGAAGAATGGACCCAAAGTGGAAGGACTGTTACTGAAGAGAAGAAAAAGATAAAATCACATTTTTAAATTTCTCCACTTTTTATTTTCACCTTTCTACCTCCTCACTATAATTTCAAACATGCTTATATGTTGAGTTTTATTTCTTGTTATATTGTTTTATACTAGGAGCTACATATAAGTGGTTGCTCTAATATTATTTTAATTCGTTATTTAAACAAAAAATGAGATACTGCCAAAAAAGGCATTTGATGCTTATGTATTTTATGATGACAGAAAGCATTTTAAAACCTGTTTAAAACAACAGGTTGGTTGTTTTCTTCTTCATTTAGTTTTACATTAACATTTTATCCAGAGGGGATTCATTAGGTTTCTGCCACTGAATTACAGGCACTTTTTAGTTTCCTTGTTTTACCTACTGTTAAAAATGCAATTGTAGCTGTTCTTAACCTTAACACTGCTTGATTTTTCTTTAAATATTTTAAACTGAAAACTGTCATAAAAGCCGTTAAAAATTGAACCAGCCTCCAATACAAGCAAAGGTTTAGCTTCTTTTCTTGTCTCCTTCTCAGAAATGAAATCTGTATTCAGGATGTAATGCTTCTTCTGAAGTGCTTGGAGAATCAGAGAAAATGGCCCATTTTCATTTTAATGAATCATGCTGGAGAATAAATTTACATGATGTTAATACTGAGACCTGGAGATGGTATGGTATAATGCTCATAATAAAGGATTTAGGAACCATGACAGTTCTAGGGTATGAATTCTGGTAAGCCACTCATGTGTGACTTTGGATAAGTTACTTGAGCTCACAGTTTCTCAGTAAATTGAGATGGAATGCTGGGGAGAGGCAGCACATCACTGAAAACCAACTCAGCGAGGCCAAAATGAGATAAACAAGGCATCAGGGCTTTACTCTCCATATGCACTCTGGCATTTTCTGCACATCAAACAGCACCACATAGTCAGGCATCACTCACTGTGGGTTATTTAAATGAATCTGACAGGAGCTGAAAGCCCTTGCTCCTAAAGATGGCAAGGCATAATCCCATCCCAGGCAGCCATATGAAGAGATAAACTGGTAGGGTGCAAACCTCAAAACAGTGTGCTTGGTTCCATCTCGCTATCTCAACTATGAAATCTTCTGCACTCTATATCTAATAACCATATTAAAGAGGAATGTGAAGAAGAAATCCATATCTATGGAGATAGAAAGTGAACTCATAGAAGCAGGAAAAAAAAAACCACAAAAGAGGGAATTTCAGAATTCAGTAAACAAAGTCAGGTCAGAGAAACCTAGCATACAAACGTACAAATCTGATCACAAAGCTCTTAAGGGAGGACTTTCACCATCATCTCACAGCAGCATTGACTCATCATGCAATTAGTACTCCAGAGAACTCTGCATTTCAAAGGATATATTCATATAGACAGGATTCATTTCCCAAAAGCGAAGAAGAGCAACTTCAAAATGCTGCTATGATCTTTAGTAAATCCTTACCTCTTTCTGTGTGTCAATTCCCTCATTAGGAAAACCAACTCCCATCAATACGATAGGCCATTGCAAAGATCAAAGGCATTATCGGAAAGATGAAATTTGTTACTTTGTGTAAATCTGTATCTTTGGCCATTAATGATATTAGGGAAAGGGAATTATTTAATGATAGTTGGCTGGAGGACTCATTGATAGCTGTCCACAACTGATAGCATCTAAGCTTTTGGCATATCCAGTTGTTGGTTGACTTATTTTTGCCTTCATAATTCTATGCAATACCAGTGAGCCACTATAAAATCTATATAAAAGTACATTTCAAGGTTTGTTTTCCTCCACAAATAATATGAGTAAAAGTAACTGCAATTATCCTGTAATTTAACCTGGTTTCTTTAGAAAATAATATCCTTCTGACAAGGTTTTTGTCTTGAATCAAGGTTTATGTAGACTTCTTCCAAATCGCTGATTATGGAAATTGCCTACAATATGGATGCCCATGAAATATTCCTGTTGTAATTCCCATCTCTTTTGTTGTGCATGCTTTGTAGTATGTATTACCTTGGTAACACTTCAAAAAAGGTAAAGGGCTGTTAGTTGAGAGATGAGGTGGTGTTCATGGGTCATAAGTTTGGGTTATAACAAAAGTTCATAGTAATAATCAAACTTTATGATCCATCTACATTGTAGTAGGTGCCAAGCTAATACAAAATAAGAAAAATCTCTTACACAGGGGACAAGCAACCTTAAGTTCGCATGACTTTAATTCATTGTGGAATATACTTTCTATTGTATTTGGCCTACATGCAACCTCTCAAGACACTTGCTTTGAAATATTTTTATTTTGTTAGCATATAGTGTTGCAATTTAAACATGGTAGGAAAATACATTAAAAGCCAATTTTCCCTTTTGACTTATGTATAATAAAAGTTAGGCATCATTTGCTAGATTAGATTTAAGAAGAAAATAATTGAAGTATATATCTTTTCAACATTAAAAAATTTCACCTCAGACATTAAATTATATTCCCAATCTATAAAGCCATAAAAAGATATTTGTATTTAATATATTATATATTTATTATAAATACTGATTTATATAAATTATGTATTTATTATAAATAAATATACTTATTTATACCCTACTCTGGGAAGGAGCTCCAGGAAAAAAATCCAGTTAATTAATCTATGAGGAGGGTTTTGTCTGTTCATTCAGAAAAATGATAGAGTAATTCATTCACTTATGTCTTAACTTTGCAAGATATTTAATCCCCAACCATAATGGCTTTTAGGAAGTATATGCAACACCAAGTGAAAAAAACAGCCTACAATTTAATTCAATAAAGTGTCAGGGTTGCGGAAGTCGTAAGTTGGAGGGAAGACAACATTCAGCTTAAAAAGAGGAGAGAAATCTGAGGAATTAATATTGGTCCTGAAGTGTGTGGGTTCCACTTTCTGATAGCATCCTGGCTCCCAACAGTACAGTGAAAAGTCACCTTAGGGGTAGTCGTTACAGCTGCAAGAATTACCTGTGGGGCTAGAGTTTAGAGACGCCCATCAAATCTTTGTTTGTTTAAAAAGCCTAAGGCATAGTGCCAAATTGATTAAATGTACCATGTGTGTATTCACTCAAGCATGTTACCACAGTGAAATTAAAGAAGAAATGAAAAGGGAGCTGATCCGTTATAACTAAATACAATAAATGAGACTAAAGATTATATTATAAACTTTTCTATGTTTAAGGTACAGTGGGTGTGACACTGACAAATGCTCTTCTGTGGAAGTTCTCTATATCATACTCATACTTGACCCTTTACTGTCTGTTGACTCCTCTGTTAATACCTTTAAGAAGAAAACCATAATATTATATATTTTGGCTATACATTTGAATATAAAAGGTGAAATAATGTGTTTATTAAACCAAAAGTAAATTTACTTATAAAGAATTAAATGCTGGGAGGCAATATTTACTACAATTAGTTCGTGCTCCTCCCCTTGTGCAAAACGCTACTTTAGAAAAGGCAAACTCTTTTCAGTGTGGTTCATAGCCCTCTAGCTGCCTGGTTTACTAAGAAACGGCAGCATTTCAGTGTCAGGTTTTTTTTGTCGGTAGCTCAACAGTGAGAAAACAGTTTCTTTGTAGGGCCTCTGAATATAGACATCAATTTTATCACTTCTAGAAATTTACCATAAGCTCAAATCAAATAGTTATTTTTTTTCTAACACATCCAAGGAAGCTAAATTGTTCCCATAGGTAAGAAAAGACTGAATCCATGAAGGGACGTGGAAGACTAACAGGGAGGTGGGAAAGGGAGTCTCACACTGCCTTTACTAACACTGACTATTTACATGGACTATTAAGATTGACTATGTCCAATAGCTGGGGAAATATGCGGTCAATGGGTTTTTAGCTGATGGAGTGTCTGCATTTTTCCAAATCACCTCTGGCTGAATTTGCAAAGAGGGCAGGGTGTCACCTGACCTGACTGGCAGAAGCAATGAGCAACACTTAGGTCAGGGGGAGCTGACTTTGATAACATTACAGGCACCACTATAGCGGTGGTGTCAGCATAAGCTGCTACAAATGAAACGATATGCAGAATATAGTGCAAAATCGAATCAATCATCCTGTATTTTCTGAAATACTCATGTATCCTTTGCTCTCTAGGCAAACCCAAGTACTCAAGTTTGTTCCCTATTCATATTTCATGTTTTCCCACCTTTTAATCTTTTAATTCATGCTATTCCTTTTGTCTAAAATTGGTTTCTTCTGCCATCCCTAAATGTCCAAAGCCTATCACACACATTTCAAAAACCACCTCCAAAATACCTTCTGTTCTTAGCCTTTCACCTACCCTCGTCCCTTCTTACAGAAGTCCTTCTCTTCTGAACTCTGAAATAATTTAATCTGCCTAGCTCAAGCTATTAATCATGTTCACCCCAGTTACAGAGTTAATTATGGGTATGTGGTCCCATAAATCTCAATAAACTCTTTGAGGATGGAATCTGTATCTAATTGATATTTGTATCTCTTAAGCCACTTACCATAGGAGGTACTCAGTAGACATTTGTCTGATAAGTACACTTATTGAAAATCAAGACAAAAGTGACGTTTGGGGATTGAATTGCTCCGATTCAGCTAATTGCTCCATTTTTTTCACTGAATTAGGGTACCTAGACAAAGCTCTTGCTCCCTAGGCTCCAGCACAGTCTTTCCTAACCTCTTTTCCCTTTATTTTTAAATCCCTTTAGGCTCAGGAAAGGCCTTTTTCCTCAATCCCACCCAAGCATCCTCCTACTTGACCTAGTTATTTGATAGAAGAATTAGGTAAGCAGCCTAGGGACCAAACAATCTTAGTCTTTTTTTCCCCTCAAAGGTTTGGATGACTGAATATTGCTCTCTAGGCAGCAGATAATTTGGCTCTTGAAATTCTGTGATAACTCCAGAGAGTGCAGGATCTCAGAGAACAGACTATCCCCACTCTTTTTGAGTGGGTCTTAAAGTCAGCACCCAACTTCTGGAGTAAAACCCTTAGAATCTTTGACAGTCTTCATGTTTTTCTCCATACCTAGACAGTCCTGACCATTTTTTCGTGAGAACAGCATCTGCAATTTGGGTCTACCTCTGGGTTCCCACAGCCACCATCCTAGACTGAACCTGCATGTAGCCACTATTTGCATTGTAGCCGGCACAGAGTCATGTCACCAGGCTTCAGACCAACTTACTCCTCTTCCAAGCTGTATGATTTTAACCTCTTTAAGGTTTTGTTTTCTCATCTGTAAAATGGGGACCATAACTCTTACTTTACAGAATTGCTGAGAAGGTTAAATAAGAAAAGACATATAAATCAGGTAGCACAACGTCTGGAGCACAGTAACTTTGAAACTTAAGAAATGGTCTTATCTGTTCCCCTCATAAGCATATTCTTTTCTCCATGCATTGACTTCCCTATGTAAGATGACTTCTCTTCTCTTTTCTTGAGAATTCTATACATCCACCAGTTGACTGCAATGATGTTCTACATCATTCTATCCATAATTGATCTGCTTCTCTTTTCTGTAAGCATCACTTCACTTATTTTCTATAGCATACAAATTAGAAATGGTATATATTATCTTGCATTCTTTCCTCTTGCCATATGAATGATAAACTTGACTATAAAATCTTTAAGATTGGGGTCATAGTTTATGGTCAAGTGTGCCTTGGCCTAGTGGTGCCTAGCCTAGTGCTATCATATAAAAAGTAAACAATAAAGATGTATTGGCTCAACAATTGAAGGAAATGCTGAAAGACAAAAATTGCAGATTCTAGGCTGGGCGCGGTGGCTCACGCTTGTAATCCCAGCACTTTGGGAGGCCGAGGCGGGCGGATCACAAGGTCAGGAGATCGAGACCACGGTGAAACCCCGTCTCTACTAAAAATACAAAAAATTAGCCGGGCGTGGTGGCAGGCGCCTGTAGTCCCAGCTACTCGGAGAGGCTGAGGCAGGAGAATGGCGTGAACCCGGGAGGCGGAGCTTGCAGTGAGCCGAGATTGCGCCACTGCACTCCAGCCTGGGTGACAGAGCAAGACTCCGTCTCAAAAAAAAAAAAAAAAAAAAAAATTGCAGATTCTTTAGTGGAGTGACTGCGTTTTTCCAGGATTTTTTTATTATTGTCTGTTTTATTAATTTTAAGTGTGGAAAAAATGTACTAGTCCATTCATAAAGTCCTTTGGCATCATGACATGTCTTTAATCTTCAGTAGTTAAATATCATCACAGTCAAATGCAGTGATATAATAAAAAGCAATCTATTATCATAATAAGTTGCCAGGAGGACAATCAGTCAAAATGGCAGTTCCCTGACATCTTGCCATCCCTAGTCTCCCTCCACAATGTGTGACATGAGCTAATTTTTATGTTTTCTATATGAAAGGAATCATGGAAATCTGATCATTGATGTAGGAGCACCAGGAATAGCTTAAATAATATGTCAAATTTGCCCATTATATTCAGGATGCAACTCAGATGTAGGCATTTGTATTCAAATTTATTACAGCGTTAATCAATTTGGAAAATATCTGTCTTCATGGTCCAAATGCCACAGGTAGTTGAACAGCCAAATCAGTGTAAGACATTGAACAGAGCAGGTATGATGGCCCAAGAGTCTCATAGTTATACGTGGATTTTTTATAGGATAAGAAAGACTTCATTGCTCTGACAAGAAGTTATTCATCTACATCTTAAAAGTGGCAAGACATTACAATTTCATGGTTCTATTCCTGTCACTAGGCATGCCACGAACTCTAATGCTCCACTGATGTGTTGAAAATATTACACGTGGGAGATGGTGAAAGCAGCATCTGTCTCACACATTCAAGCTGCCTGCTCTTTCACCTCCAGTCCTCTGGACATTGTTGTCAACCCTCAGCTCCCCAGATTCCTACTCCAAGTAGTATCACATCTGCTGCCAGGCTTAGGGATTCTCTCCAGGCAACTTATGGCAGTACTTGTGGTAGCTTCCCCCGTGTGTATCTGTTTAATGCTTTGATGGTTGTTTAATGGCTCCTCTCAAACACCTATTCGTGAATGACAGAGTTATAAATCCCAGCATAAGCGAAAGTCACACAGTAGCAGAAACATCAGGGAAATCACAGAGATGATCAGGACATTAGATCAGTTACCTGAACAGTTATGCTCAACACCCTCCTCCCCTGCCCCTAACTCCCCTTTACATTCCCAGGTCACCTACTAAATTTGCAATTGCACAAAGGAAAGAAAAGCGTAGAATATTTGCTTTCTAAAAGAGAGAAAGAAAAAAAATATTTACTTCCTTTGCTTGTCTGCAATCAAGTAAGAAGCTTATTCATGCATTTTAAATTAAACCCTTATTTTAATAGCTAAACACAAAGAGCAAACACTCAGAAGGTGGACTGTCTCTGTAACATTTGCTGGGAGAGTTTTGCATGCTATAGTTGGCATTGTGGTTTTATTATGTCACTTTACCGGCAGTAAGATTAGTTTTTTTTTTTCAAGTGCAATTTATCTGAAGGAAAATATTAATTTGGAGGTTATTATCACAGTACTGAATTTCAATGTAATTCTCCAACTCATTAGAAGCTATGAACTGCTATGTGCCTTTTATGCCAAAATATCCAAAACTAGAGTGAAAGGATGGGGAAAAAATTCCTAAAGGGCAGTGACACCTAGGTGCTGAAACCCTGTCCTCATTCCAGGAGACGTGTGTTGCTGCCTCTTCAGAAGGATTTTTCTTTTATGTTAGTGTGACTACTTCCTCTTAAAAGTTTTAAAAACATACAGCGGCTTGCTTTCTTCATCAGAAACTTAAACAACTGATGTCTAGGTACTTGCCCAGGATTTGAACCCTTAACTAACAGCTCTTTCCCTCAATAAAGCTCAGTAACAAAAATAATATTTCCAGAAGACTGGCTAGATATTATATGCAAGGGAGAATCCCTATTGTATTCAGTGTGATCCTTTCTCCTAATTCTGATTGAATTAGTGCAAAAAAAATGGAATCACAATAAAGTTTTATATTGCTACTCAGAAACTCTCTTCAATATTCTCCTTCATTTATTTTCCTATGTGAAGAGTTTTCTATATTTATTTTCAAATATACAGGCTTCCTTTATATTACCATATGAGAATTTACATTTAACAAGTATGTGGTACTTAAAGATACTTTATAGATTATTTAAAATTTTAAAAAGAAATCTGGTGACTACACAAACTGTCAAAAAAATGATATTCCATATTTTACAGGAATCTTCAGTGCTCCCAACACCAATATATATTTTTTCATTGATTTAGGACTGGCTGGGAAGGAAGTTTGTTTAGAATGCTATAGTAGGCAGAATAATGGCCTCTCAAAGATGGCCACATCCTAATCCCCAGAATCTATAAATATGTTATCTTACATGGCAAAAGCATTTTTGCTGATGTGAGTAAGGACTTTGAGATGGGAAGAGTATCTTTGAGTATCTGGTTGGGCTCAATGTAATTACAAGGGTCCTTGTAAGAAGGGGGCAGCAGATCAAGTGAGTAGAGGGTGATGTGAAGAAAGGAGCAGAGAGGGAAAAGGCATTGGGACGAAGGGCTATGAACCAGGGAATGGGGGTGACTTCTAGAAGCTGAAAAAGGCAAAAAAGCAAATTGTCTCCTACAGCCTCAATGAGGAATGCAGCCCTTCCCACATGTTAATACTCGCCCTGTAAGATTCATTTTGGACTTCTGACATCCGGGACTATAAGACAATAGAGTTGTCTTGTTTTAACCCACTAGGTTTATGGTAATTTATTACAGCAATAATAGAAAACCAATACAGACCCCCAAATTAAGAGTTTAATTAGAAACCTTCTCTTGATATTTCTCCAGCTGGCCTTTGTTGGGCAGATGCCCATCTCTGCTGTCTGTTGAACTGTTCTTCTTTAGCTTTATTTGTAGATATAATTTAAGACAGGCGCTCTCCTTACCCAGTATGTCCCTGAACTCTTGCGGCTCACATTTTACTGGGAAGACATAGATGTTACACAAATGTTGGTAGATGATAAAGCAGGTAGTAAGACAAATAAAACAATGAGATGGTGATGTTTTAGTGCTATGTATTTATTTCAAGGTAGTATTTGATCTGGTTTAATAACTTTTTTCAAGAATATATCACAAACTCTGTTTCTATGTTCTTATAAATTATTTGTCCACAAAAAAGGGTTCATTTGGGACTCCCAAACAGACTCTTTCTTGTTTCAATAATATCCCATCTCTCATCACAGAAAGCTAGGTGTTCCTTATTTCTAAAATGTAGCCATAATTAGCCATGTAGAAAATAGTACAAGAAACATTTGGATGCAAGTGCCAAATGTGAATTCCAAGACTTCAACAGCATAAGATATTTCTATCCTCTTTCTTTGAAGTTGCTGAATGAGAACCAGACAAAAGAGACGGCACCAGGAATCTCCATAGAAAATTGTATCATCTGATAATGAGTAGACTCAGGCCCAATCAGACCTTATTTGCCACTTCTAGATCCACTGCTGTGATTTTAGGGTTGAAACCCAAGGTCAAAGCCTTTGTGATTACGTTTAAACCTGGAGAACTCCAATGTTAAAAGGAATATATTTCTTAAAAAAAAAAAAAAGAAAAAGAAAGAAGAGGGAAAACAACAGTAAGAAGAAAAGACTAGAAATCAAAAGAAAAAAAAAAGCGAAGTGAAAGGAAAAGAAACTTGGGTTTTCATGTAAGTTGAGGCTGGTCTTAGAGACAGACGGATCCATGTTGCCATGGCCAGGATTAGGTTTTTGTTGTGTTTTCTCGTACCTCTGGGTTGTTTATAGATTCACAGTATTAGCAGTAAAGTTATGATAATTCTCTACATTGTCACATTTTAATGTGGTTACTTTTGGATGTACTTATTATTAATTTGGTTTGAATGAAGCTTATCCACTTTACTTAAATATGTGTTTGAAAAGGAGGAATGTTGAGATACTTCATTCTGGTTGAAGTTTTTGAGTTTGTCAGCTTACAGTGAGAGGGTTGAGTACAATTGCAGCTCACAACACAGATAAAAGTTGAATGCCATACAACTTTTATTATCATGCTCCTCATGTTTCTTTGCATTTGTTCTTATTTTAATGTGTGATGCAGCCTCTCAACCTACTTGTATTCCATGTGATGTACATACAGCTAGGTTTCAAAGGCACTGACCCAAACGCATTTCAAGTGGTAACTGAATACTCATAATAAAATTCTACCAGAGGCCAAAGGTAGAAAATATTCTACCAGAGGCCAGAGGACAAAATATTCTTAGCAGTGTGTGTGTGTGTGTGTGTGTGTGTGTGTGTGTGTGTGTGTTTGTGTGTGTTTGGTCAATCTACACACCTCAATTTTTACCCTATCTTAAGCTATTTGTGGCTGAAGAGGATGCCCTCTGATAGAAAAAAACAAACATTTTCAAACTTGATGAAAGAAGTCTCTTCTTAAACCAGTCTATATGTGATTAGAGATCATGTTTGAAAATTTAGTCGAATTTTATTTATACTCGGTTGAAACCCTTTAAATGAAGCCTGTGATTTTAATGTTTGATTAAGAAAGTATTTGGAAACATGCTTCCTCTCCTCTAGTAACTGTTAAATTCACCTTAAGAATTATTACACTTTATATTTTTTGTCTTGATTTGCAAAGGACATGATAATCAATAATAATTGTAAAATAATATAGAACAATTAGTTTTTCTTGCATGCTCACAATTTGTGTTGATATCAGTTGGCAATAGTTAGTGTATATATTGGAGAGGGAGATATTAAGCTTCCAATAATTAAGTTTCAAATTTACCGTTATTTTTAGCAGTTTTTGGCTTTAAACAAAGGATTTTTGAAAAATTTATATTCCAGCATCCCACTAGCAACAGAAATGGATGTATTTTCCTCTAGAATCCAATGACTAATTTTTTTTGCCATGTGGTTCTTAGTTATCTACAGCCAGCTTTCCTTTCTGTGTAGACTGCAGTCCTATTAGGCTTCTTTCTTTAGAGTCTACAAATCTAAAGCTTGGAAGGCAACTTGGGTAAGAGAAAATAGTTGAAGCCATAGAGAAGCCTCTCAAATTGCTGGGATTACAGGTGTGAGCTGCCACACCCGGTCCTAATTTATTTTTAAGAGTGTTCCTTGCAATATTAAAATTATACAGTTATGTTGGCTTATGTCTGTAATCCCAGCACTTTGGGAGGCCAAGGTGGGAGGATTGCCTGAAGCTAAGAATTCGAGACCAGCCTGGGCAACAAAGCAAGGCCTTCATCTCCATGCACAGACACACAAGTAAATTAAAATAAAATAAAATTATACAGTTATGAGGAAACACAATAAACCCAAAACTTTTCCTGCAGCAAAAGAAATATAGAAAACAATTATTTCAAACAAAAATAAAGAAACAACAACAACACAAATCCTCATAATACAGATAATTTTGTTACTAATTTATTGTAGAGGCAAAGACCAAAAGACTTTCCAAAATGATCCTCATAATAAACTAATGGCAAAGCTAGAAATATCAGTTATTCAGCCTACCACTTCTAAATTCAGGCCTAGTGCTTTCTGCACTCTGGGGGCAGAAGTTTTTAGTAACTTACTTTAAATATACAATAAATAAGAAATAATTAACTGTCAAAATATTTAGCAAATAAATAATAAATATACAGCAAATAAGACCTATGTAAGAGAAGTATCCTTCCTAGTTTTTGACATAATCCCTAATTTGAGGTTAAGATATTAATATATTCAGAGGTCATATGACTAACTTAAAAGATGTTTTGGACATTTGTAGTGGCTTAGTCTTCTGTTATTACCATTTAAATTGTGAAGAGGTTTTCATAATGAGAAGTGGTATTATGGGAATTTAAAACACTGCTCTACAGAACGCTTACTGGCAGGAAAATGGCATTTGGATGGGTGTTCTACTATGAGAAACAAAGTGGTTGATATTACTTAACTTTCTCTTCTGCTCAAACTATGATTTGGTCCCCTATTAATGTTACAATGAAATCAATGGAATATTCATTGGGCCTGTTTCATTTCAAAGGACAGTTTGAACCTTTTATATAAAGAGATTTTCAACTGAATTAAAAAATTTTATACACATAAATGCAGATGGAGCACTAGTACAAAACAACAGACATGTGACTGTATGCTAAGTTAATTTTTAGTGATTTAAAGAGTACTATTATAAGAGGTTTCTTTAAAATGTCATTTGGAAATTAATACTCATTCTACATATAAGAGATATTCCTTGCATGACTGATTTTTTCAATTAAGCCTTTATGCCTGCAAACTTAATTTTGTTTTACAAATGAACCCATTATTCTGAATATTATTTTAAAAATTTAAAATTGAGTGTATATTTAAATTTCGGTCTTTGTAAAATGTTTTAAAACAAATACATATTTTATGTCCATTTTAATGCTATTTCTTTTTTTCTTTTCTTCTCCTTCCTTCCTTCTCTCTCTCTTTCTTTCTTTTTTTTTGAGGTGGAGTTTCGCTTTTATTGCCCAGGCTGGAGTGCAGTGGCACAATCTCAGCTCACTGCAACCTCCGCCTCCTGAGTTCAAGCGATTCTCCGGCCCCAGCCTCTTGAGTAGCTGGGATTACAGGCATCCACCACCAGGCCCAGCTAATTTTTGTATTTTTAGTAGAGACGGGGTTTCACCATGTTGGCCAGGTTGGTCTCAAACTCTGGACCTCAAGTGATCCATCTGCCTCAGCCTCCCAAAGTGCTGGGATTACAGGCGTGAGCCACCATGCCCGGCCCATTTTAGTGCTATTTCTTAGTACTTAATGTGCTAAATATAGTATTTGATAAAGAATGAAATCATCAAATTTGTGTGTATACTGCCTCTTGCAAATAGAATAGCAGCTATAGGTACACACATTTTCAAAAAACTTAAGAAAATCTTGTTGGCTTCACTTATAAGCATTTATTGAGATAATTTAACAAGAATTATGCGTGCACTTCTACATGTGAAAAGCTCCTTTAATTGTTTATTACAAGCATACTTACTACATTGTGCACAGCATGTTTTGCAAAGGATTGCAAGTAAAAAGATCTCACAACAGAATTACATAGATTTGGTCGTAATTCCAGTTGATTGTTGATTTGTTTCCTAATTCATGTATCTGTATCATCTTATCTACTCAATCAAAACTTACAAAGAGCATATATTCCTTAACATATATTCTTTAGCTATGCCAACAGAAATATTTTGTTAGCTCGAAAGAAATCATCTGTCAATTTAAACAATAATTCACCCAAATATTGCGAATAGATTTTAAGATACAACAGATACCCTCAATGGACCTACTATACACTCTTCTCTCAGAGAAAGAATTATTTGACTGCTCATTTTTAATCTTAACAAAATGGAATAAATCTTAATTACAATTTTCAATTCATTCTCCTGTTTATGCGATATAGCAGGAATAAGACAATTACACAGGTCACATCATTTCTCAACTGTACTTCACTATATGCCCTTTGACCTCCATTATTAGTATTTATTAAGGTCTTTATATTTTTATTTTTAATTAGACTATACAAATATATCACTGAAGAGAATGTGTTTGCATTCAAAGCTCCTATTAGCCTAAAAATTTTATAAATGAATTAAAGAAGGTGCGCAGTTAGGATCCTAGGCACAATACATTTAATATCACATTTACACTTGGCCAAAGTATTATTAAGTGATAACAACAGTCTCTGTTTTCAACAGCAGCTTGGAAGGAAGGGAGAATGAAGAAAATAAAGGTCACAAGCATTTGGTGAATGACAATTAATTTGCCACAGTCAACCAAATACTGAGGTAAAATGTCTTGAATTCTGTGCTTTCTATTTAAATAGTACACATCATCACTTGACAATGCTTTTGGCTAGGAAGTGATCTAAAAATAATATTCTCAAATTTGAATTTAACCACAATAGCAAAGTGAAATAAAATATTAGCTTACATGTTCTTTAAATGCAAAAGTGACTTTTTGCTCAGTGAGTGCCAGGTAACATTCTATCAAGCAAAACAACGTCAATTCAAACCTCATTTGAATGAAACCTTGACCTCCCTGTTTGAAAAAGAATATTTAAAATTATGTGTGTTTAATATTTGAACATGTTTGGTCAATATGAAACCAATATTTTCAAAGTAATTGATTTGTCTGCCATTCGGAATTAAAATAATTTGCTCCAAAAAAATTTCTTCATTATCTGACAAGACAAGCTGCTCAAACGAGAGTAGGAAAGTGTTAAGAGACTGTCTTTAAAGGAAATACTCTGAGGTTCCCAGTAGATGTTTCCTGATTTGACAGTGAGATTTACAAATAAGAGAGAACCAAGGTACTACCATGTTTTCCAGTTTAGTTTATAACAGGGCAGCTGAGCTGGAGGCAGAAGCCATCTGCTGCTCATCTCTCAATTGGATGATAAAAGTAAAGTTTGAAAAATAATTAAAAATTAGCTACATTGGCAGTTCAATAAAGCTGCAGTTCCTGAAGATGTTCTCTCCTGGGTAAAATGGTACCTCCAGGAAGGACAGCAGGATGGCTAAAAGCACATCTTTGCCAGCTAGCTGATCATCATAATTCATTATTTGTATGTGAGTGAATACTACAAAATTTTAGAATAAGTCTTGAGAAGACTTTGGTGACATTTTATTCAGTTTATTCACCAAAAAATTGATTTGAATTTTTTCAGAGTACTTCAGTTATAGAAACCAGGCATGAAACTTAATGGTGTTGGTTTTTTAAAACAGAGGTATTATATTTTTGAAACTCTCAACAATGCAAACCTTCCAAAACCACTTTAGTACTTGGTTCATATTCTCCAAAGACAGCCAGGTACCATCATAGGACACCCACACTGAGGGAACCAGCACAGAGCATGGACACACTCAGTTGAAGGAGAGTCCACAGAGAACTCCTTCCCTATTTTCCTTCCCTTTTGTTCCTCTTTTCAGGTTGTTACCATTTTAATCTTTATAGTAAACAAAATGTTATTTTTTTCTTCTCACATAGAAATAGGAACTGAAACTCTGGGTAACTGTTATAGGTAAATTTCATTCCTTAGCAACCAACAAATACATTTTTGTTTGTGTGTTTATTTGTTACTACCTAAATAATGTCTAGGTAGGTTTCAATCCTTGACAGTAAGTAAATCCATGAACTAATTCTTTGAGAGGCTTAGGACATTAGAGGCTGTGGCAGCTTTTAGATTTACTTTTTTATTCAAGCCAGATACTTTTGCATATAGATTTCTTGTTCCCATTGTGTTTCAAATTTTCTTGGGTTGGCAATGCTCTGTTTTTCTAAACCCTTGAACTCAGAACAAAATGACTTTCTTTTTTCACAATTATGTAAGAATAACTTAAATTGTCCAGGTTATTTGGTGATTTCAGATGGCCCATATATGAAGACCCACAACTTACAGAGGTTGGCTTCAGTTTTTTGGTATTGATTTTTTTGAACAACTCTCAAATTAATTATTAGCTGTTTATCAAGCTTGCACAAAAAACTAGGGTTTTACTCCCATGCATATGTATTCCCACAATACATAATAATAATGATAGGATTGCTTTTTTTTTTTCCATCTTAGGAGTGATGGCACATTTTGGTTCAGTAGTGCTTCTGAATCAACATAGTTTGACAAATAGATCAGTGGAAAAAATGTAGACAGCTTTTGGTTTTTCAAACTGTTTTTATATGTATTACTCAAGTGTATTCCAAAGATCACCCCATATCTTGGCCAGAAAAGTTATTGACAAATGCCCACAGTAAGAAGTGCCAGCCTAATAATGAATTACAGTCCTGTTCACACTTTTATTATCAAAGTTAGTAATTGCTTTAAAATAGCCATAAAAATAATTTTGAAATTCAATAAGCCTTTTCATATTTTATATTAGGAAACCAGCCTTACTGAATTTAATTCAAATTTAATTACATTAAACAAACATATATTGAGTGCCTACAGAGACTGGTTTTACTTAAAATACACTGTGCACATTTCAAGGTAATTTCTCGATTGGCTTGGAGGCTTAAAATCTGATCTTGTTCATGATGCTGTGTCAGACTGTGGTCTGCTGGAAACTTTTGTCCAGAAAGACTTGCCTCATGCCTGGGCTTTCAGGAAAATTTGACTTCAAATATTATTTTCCAACAATCCTTTGTTAGGTCACTGTAACCGAAGCCTTCTAGCATGCATTTTCAAAGCACATCTTCTATACTTCCAACTTCTGGTTACTGCACTTAACCTTATTGAACAAAGGCTGTTTGGGTAGAATGACTATCTTTACTCACTACTACGGTGATACTTAGTAAAGAATGACCCTTTTATTAATTTGGTAATTAAGTTATGGGAAAACACACACTAATATTAAATGCTAAAAACAAACAACCCAAAAACCAACTGGTGGCTTAAGTATAGAGATAGCCAGTAAAGTAGAGCTGTTTAAAACTCTTTGGATTTCCTCAAATGAAGGGGATAACAAGGTTTCACTTATAGATGTAAAATAATCTGATTTTTTATCTGCATGTTGACAATCTTTTTAAAATTAAATACTCCTGAAATTTCCAAGCATCCAGAAAAACATAAAATGCAGATTATATATTATAGTTCAAGGTGATCAAAATGTTAAATATTCAGGAATGTATACCATCACAAATATGTTTCCTTATATGAGTTCCTTTTGAATTTGCAACTTATTTGCACAAATTTTATATTACTCCTTTATGGAGACACATGAAGTTTCTTAGCTATCTGTGAGTAGAACAAAATTTTACCAGCTCTATCTCCTTCCTCTCGCTTATTATAAACTCTAATTGAGAGTAATGCCACTCTGTGTTTTATGAAGAACAGAGCATTGCAAACTGGATTTCCATACCACATTATAGTTCATGGGATGTTAAGTATACCATGAAAAAGAAATTTCCCAGGACTTGGTTTACTATGTTTCAGCAGCTTAGCTAGTGAAATAGTACAGTTTAATTATGCAGCCTCCTCAGAGTTTGATGGGCAGCTTTCACTGCAGGGCTGGAAGAGAACAATACTGGGGATATTACCCAAAATAATTTTACCGTGTAATTAGTTGTGTGATATGATATTACCAAATTGAAGTCATGTGCAGAGGCAATTGAAGAATATATAGCCAAAAATGGATTAAAAAATGATAAAAACCCTAGGGAGTCATGTTATGTATAAAACAACAATATAGTTACTTTTTTCTAAAGTTTATACTTGGTGTGGTATTTGTTAACTTTTTAAAATTCATATTGTGCTATGTTTTCTTTTCTCTACATGACTAAATACTCACATTCGTGCCTAATTTTGTATTCTTTCTCTTAAAATGTGATCTCAAAATCTAATAGGGCTTGGATCCTACCTTAGGTACTGTTATTTTATAAAGAACCAAAGTGAGAAACACAGCTGGCAAATGGATGAGCTGGGATGGGAACCCTGTGTTCTGATTCATTTGTACATGTTGAATGACTAGACTATGCTATGTCCCAGGCAGCATCTCATGCTATAACAAAAGATTGAAAACGCAGACTGTCTTCTTGCTTAGACATCTAGTTAGCCTGGAGAATGTCCTCTCTTATAACGAAATATTAGGCAACCTAAAGAAAGTATCTGAAGAGGACACTTGGGTCCACAAAAACAAGTATGATGTTAACTCTGGTGAAGATACATGCTCTGGAATTCCTAAGTTCTCTGCTTTACAGTTTCCCTATCAATAAAATGGTGGTGATGATTATTATGTGCTGTTGGAAGAGTAAATGAGATTCTACATATAAAGCATACAGCACAATGTCTGGCACATACAAAAGCTCCACAGATGTGATTTAACTTAGCTTTGGGGTGACTAAGCTACAAAATTGGAATTAGAATGTTAAATAATAAATAGTATGTCTGGCAGAGGTATATAAAACACTATGCACAAATTATTGAAGCTTATATAGTAAGAACCTATTATCACATAAAAAAGAAAAACAAAGAAAAGAAACGAAGCCTGCATTTATTTCTCTTTCAGCTTTTAGTTAACCATTTTGCAGTGGTTAGTCCAGGAATAAAGGACATGCTTACAAGCTTATCACCAGCACACAGGTCATGTATTCTTCTGTTAAAAAACCATCTCGGAGCATTTTCTTTCACTCAGAATAAAACACAAAGTCTTAATCATGGTTGTGTATAGGGTCCCAAGGGTGTGCCTCAATTCCAAGCCTATTTTCCATGCTTCTCTTTCTCCTCACTCTGCTCCCCTACTCTAGCCTTCTTGCAATTCTTAAGACAGGACTTTGCAGTTGTCCCCAGTGGTTAGAATGCTCTGCTCCCAGATATCTCCATGGCTCCCTCTCTCCTTCCCCTCCTTTTATTTTTATTTTAATATCATCTTCTCAATAATTTCTTTCCTTCTTTTTTTTTTTTTTTTTTGAGATCAAGTCTCGCTGTGTCACCCAAGCTGGAGTGCAGTGGCACGATCTTGGCTCACCTGTCACCAGGCTGGAATGAGGTGGCACGATCATTTTTGTATTTTTACTAGAGACAGGGTTTCATCATGTTGGCCATGCTGGTCTTGAAATCCTGACTTCAGGTGATCTGCCCACCTCAGCCTCCCAAAGTATTGGAATTACAGGCGTGAGCCACCACGCCTGGCCTCAATAATGTCTTTCTTGACCATCCTATTGAAAATTGTAACCTGTAGTTCATTCCTAAAATGAAACTCATTTTTTTTCTATGAGCATTCTGTGGTGTGGAATACTGCATCTGGGTCTACTTTTTTTCCCAGAAACTTTGGGTCACTCTGGACATTAACGATGGGAATAGTGACTTCTCACTAATTCAGAGTTGGAGCTGGCTGCCGAGACACTCAGAAATTAAATTCTATTCTCCTATCAATGATATTCATTGTCCTATAACTCAATGTTTCATCGAACGTGGTACTTCTTGATCTTCTATTTCTAAAACTCTGTTTTCTGATGTTTATCCCTGCTCCCAAGGAAATTCTTTTTATGAGTATCAGTATCCCAAAGTGGGTACAATTGCTGTCATATTTCCTTTCTCTACACCCCTTTCTTAGCACCAACTGACCACTCATAAGTACTTTCACCAATGACAGGTATTAGATTTCCTCTCATATCCTGTCACACCTCTGCTTGGATTGTGGCCTGGATATGGACCTTTTAGTTTTGGATTCACCTTAAGACATCTGCCCTCTTTTTTTTCTCCTTAGAATAATTGGTCTTTGTCTTGCTTCTATTTCAGATGCACAGTAATCATTTAGTTCAACTAGGACTTGGATCTAGCCTTCCTACTTTATCTTGTTCTTTTGCTAATTATACATTAACGAAACCTGAGTTCTTACTCAGTATCTAATTCTTTGTGTTAAGAAAGCTTACAAGAAGGTAGTCTTGTTTTCAACTCTTCAGGTAAAGAACTTAGTAGAATGCTATATGAACCGCAAATTATTGTGTATATTAAGTCAGCATTTAGACCTTGATTACAGGGCTCTCTTGGTAAGAACCAAAGCAATGGTGGGGTCATTAGTAGAATGAGAAGGAATATGAGAAATTGTATGTCTTTGTTTTATATGCTGAGATGCCATAGCCTTGAGGTGAGGGCATGCTTGGTGTGTTTGAGAGAATAGAGGGAAAAAGAAAGATAGTGCTACGAGATAAAATCAGAGGAAAAGCAGGGGGTCTAGATCAGTATACTGCTGTGAAGTTTATTGTAAGACTTTGGCATTTACTCTGAGCAAGATGGAAAGCCACTGGGAGTTTTGAGAGGACTAACGCATTCCAACTTTCATTGTAAAAGCTCATTCTGATGGTTGTATTGGAAAGAAAGCAAACGAAAGCAACCACTAAAGCAGGGAGAACTAAGAGACTATTTTAACAATCCAGAGAGAGAACAAGAGATAAAATGTTGATGTTGGCTTAAGGTAAAAGGGGGTAGCGGTAGGCATTTCTAAGTATGCTGAATTTATTTCATAGGTAGCTTCTGGCAGGATTTGCTGACGGAAGTAGCGTTTAGAGAAAATAAGGTTGACTCCAAAGTTTTTGGCATAAACAACTGAAGAATGCTGTTATTCACAGAAAGGGAAAGAATATGGTGGGCGAAATTTTAGGGGGCATATCAGGGTAATTTCTACTTAGGTAAGTTTTCTTTGAGTGAATACATAACCCATCTATATAAGAGGTTTTCTTTTAATGTCTCAAGACATAGGTCAAATATTTATAACCCTGGAAACTCATTACATTGTATACTCCAGCTTAGTCTTCTAACTCATATTGCAATATATGAAACCATTAAAATAGTAATAAAAAATAGAAAGTGGTTACTGGCAAACATTTTAATGCAAAAACCTGACAATTTTAAACCTCTTCTATTCATATTGTATTCATCTTGGATAATTTAACTGGATGAATTAAAGATAACATAAATTATTCAACTGTAAATGATTTAAAAGCAAACAGCACATTCATTTCATCATTCTTTTTCCTTAGAGCCTTTCATTACAATTCAGCCATTCTGCAATTAATTGTCACAAACTTCTGGCCAATGCATTCATTTCCTATCACATTCAAAGAAAATTATTTGAATTTAAAAAATTCTTACTCTAAATGTAGTATATTGAACATTTCAAGTCTTGACAGTTTAATTCTATATTTGTGTCATGAAAGCGGTTCTTTTCTTTTACCTGTCTTATTTCTTTAAGTTAGTTATAGGTAAAATTGTAACCCTGACTGTTATCTCATGTTAACGCAAGACAAGAAAATATGTATGAATGTCGGGAAGAGATTTGACCTGGAAACTTCTCGTTTATTGAAAAGGCTGCTTTTGAATTTTGTCACATGAATTATTACCAGAATCCTTTAAATATTCATATAAAGTTTAATTGATGTAGTAATGTTGGGCAACATACTCTTTTCATTTGACCTACTCTAAAGTGACACAAAGCTGTGTTTTTTTCCCAAATTATTTCAATATTCATGAGATAGAGAGGTTGATTATATACATATTTTATGAAGTGTTACTGAAGTACACATAAAATTAATATTATTTTTCACGTTTCCCCCTTTTTGTAACATAACTCATTCTACAATAAATAAAACCACCTACTGAGCATATCTATCAAGTAAAGAGCCTTTATTTTAGGCAGATATTTTTGAAATATTATAGGTAAAATTAATAACAGCTATTATTTTGTGAAGACATTCTAGTTGGAAGGCACTGAGCAATTTACTTTATATGTATTTATTGCATCTATACCTCACAACCACCCTTCAAAGAAGGTATTGTCATTATTTCTATTTTGTGAATAACGAAATGGTGGCTAAGAGCTGTTAGGTATGTTGTCCAACATCACGCTATGGTAAGTAGCAGGAAACACTTTGAACCTAGGCAAGTTAACTTCAGAACTAGAAAGCTTCTTTAATTCAGTTGACATTTCTGAATTTGCAATACTAAGTCATCATATACTACATGCCATTAATGTGCCATAATAAAACCAATTCCAAAACATATATGCAGAAAATGGAAGGTAAAAAAGGATCCAAGTTATTATATCCTTAATCCAACTGCATTTTCTTTATCAAGTACTTTAATATCTAATAGATAAGAATTGTAACATATCCCAATTTTGAGGAATACTTTGGAGAATGTGACTTGTGTCAGAAGTAGGGTGCTTAACACAGTCACTATTGGGCATTCCGAAATACTACTATTGCCAAAAGAAATTGGCAATAAAAATGTTTGAAGGGCATGTTATTAGTGAATATCAATAGCTTTAACAATACACATATGTCTTGGGAAGAACAATTGCATTTTTAGGAACTAATCTCAAGAAAATAGTCCGAGATGAGCTAACGATTAAATCACATAAATGAAGCTAAAATAATTTAAATATAGTAAAAAATTAGGATATTTGAAATGTCCAAAAATAGAAATTATGGAGATAAGAAAGGAATGCTAGGCATTCATTAAATATAATGTTTGAGGAGCATATTTATCAAGATAAAAATGGTCATGATAAACTGCCATTAAACACAAAAATATATGTACAAAAAATGCATAAAATATATGTACAGAAAAATACATAAACTATGTACTACTTTGTGGGGTTAAAAGTGAAACTTGGTACATATGGGAGTTATTGTTGATATTGGAAATAAAATTAATTTTATTTTTGTGGATGTTTTTGTTTCTTATTATAGAATAAATGTATAACTTGATAATAAACCAAAAAGTTATTTTCAGAAAGTTATCATTTCATGTTATTTTCTGTTCGAAAACACTGACAATACTTAGCCTACACTGTTTTCAAAAGATGTCCATGATTTACCAATGTGTTAATTATTTTCTTTAATGAATAATAAAATTTACTCTTCTTAAAAATAACATTTTATAATCTATGCTTGAAAATGTAAAATTCATTCAATTCAAAATAATAAACTCTATTTTAGTACTCCCTATCTGCATGACAGTTTTTTTGGTGTTTTGATAAGTTCCAAGATGAATATATTGTCCTAGTCCCCATGGAGCTCACAAATAGAAAAAATAAAGCGCATAAAACCTAATTTTAATTTCAGATAACATGTAAAAATACATCAATAGTGACAAAAGTTCTTACAGTGGCAATGTGGTGAAAATTATTTCCCATTCAGTGAATGGAGAGAAGTTTACTGGAAATGATGGCATTTGATCTTGAAATTGGACTTGAAGAGTAAGTAGGACTTTTATAGGTGGAGTCAAAGAGTTAGGCATGTCTATTTGGTTGGGATTACATGAAGGGCATATAGAGGTAGAGTAAAGTGTATGGTTTATTTTATACACTGAGTATTTGATGAGTAATAGTGAAATATAAGGCTGAAAAGAGAGTTGAAACAAGTTCCAAATATTCTGGGAAAAAAGACTAAAAGTGTTTGCACTTTATTCTCTATTTATTGTGGAGTTATTAAAAGTTTTTCAGTGAGAGAATTACATTATGTTAAAGCATGAATAATATCAATGCTAAATGCACGTAGGATTAAGGTATTACTGATTCAGTACCCATGAACTGAACCCTTGATTCTGAGTGCTTCAGCATCACTTACTGATGAAGAATCTTGATATTGTCATGGATTAGCACAAAAGAAAAAGAAAATTTCCAGAGCTTCCTTTTTTCTTTCAGCTAGAGAACCTAGAAAACTTTATGTTCTCTTTTACTTCAGACATTTTAAAAAGATTCTTAAATTTACCAAGGAGAATGTTTTTATATCTTATCGTGAATATCAGTGTAAATGCTATGCTAGATAAAATAATTTGTAGGAAATGAAGATATAGTATTAGGAAAAAAATAGCTTTTTTAAAGCAGAACTGCCCAATTTATACAATCTCTAGAATCTCAAATGCTGATAGTCTATCAAAACAAGGAGCTAGTTTTTTAGAGACTTGGAAAATGTATATGCATTCACAAGATATTCTTCCTATGTTTATAAGACACTGAAGTCTTTGTTAGTTTCCCAAATATAATAATTCAAGTGATTTCTCCACATATGGCAATGTGAGTATATACACTGCAGTAAGAATGAAAATTCCTGTATCCCAATAAAATTGACTCACTATGTCAGTAGTGCAGAACAATCAAGAAATCACAAGGCAAAATGAGAAATTAAAAGGTCATCCTATTCATCCTCTATCTGCCTTACAAAACTGTCTCTCTAATTCTAATTCTATACAAAGATAGAAACAATATAACTGTTTTTTTAGAAAACAGATAATTTCTGTCATAACGTCATAATGACGATGTGTTATAAACTAAATTTCTTTCTTTTGTTCTGGCACTGAATGGAAAAAAGTGTAACTAGATAGCTAGTCATTCATTATATGTGATCAATTATCTTACCTAGTTCAAACAGGTCAATTTTTTTAAAAACTGATTTTTAGAGCAGGCAATTAACTCTGATATTTTCCACAGACAAATTACTAATCTAGCCAGTAAATTCAAAATGAATACTTTTGATTTATTTGGACCTTGGACAAAACAAAATACAACAAAACAAAAAGTAGCTAAATCAGAGTAATGTTTCTGATTCCCTAACAACAACTTGAATTGGATGCAATATTCATATGGATTATTAGTGTAATCCACATGTATAAAAGACAGGGCTTTATTTAAATGTAATCTTTTTAAAATGAAAATAAATATTATATTATTCCATAGCCTTCTTTACGCTAAAAGTCTTTTTACAGGTCATTGTGCTAATGCTTTTTAACCTTTGTGTTTAAATTCTTTGATGTTGTTAACACATTGCAACAAATTCTTTATGATTTCTAAATTATCAAACACTAAATTAATACTATACTTGAAAAATTAACAATGAGAGGAACCCTGTATGTGGGTGGAAATGTAACATAGTACAGTAACTGTGGAAAAGAGTTTGATGGTTCCTCAAAAAGTTAAACAAAATTATCATTTAACCCAGCAATGATATTCCTTGGTGTACACTAAAAATAACTGAAAACAATTATTCAGACAGATACCTGTATGCCAATATTCACAGCAGTGATATTCGCAAAAGCCAAAAGGCAGAAACAACGCAAGTGCCCATAAACTTATGAATGGATTAAAAAATGTAATATATAGATACTGATGGAATATTATTTAGCCATAAAGAGCACTGAAGTGCTGATTTATGTTACAACATTAATGAAACACGCCAAGCAAAATAAGCCAGACACAAAAAGACATATAGTTCATGATTCCACTTACATGAAATACCTAGAACAGGTAAATTCATGAGACAGAAAATAGATTAAAGGTTACCAGTAGGAAGTTATTGCTTAATGGGTAGTGTTTCTGTTTAGTGTAATGAAAAAGTTCTGGAAATAAGTAGTGGTAATGGCTGCACAATACTGTGTATGTAATAAATGCCGCTGAATTACACACTTAAATATAGCTAAAATGGCAAATTTTATGTCATATGCATGTGTCTCCAGTAAATATATATCAAGAGCAATATGAAATAAATAATTAGTATGAGAGTTCATATGCTATATTCTTATTTATGGATCCTTTATTGATTTTTAAAAAATCAATAGACATATACTGTTGATTCACATGCAATCTAGTGCAAGTGAAATCTTTGCAAATCCCTTTCTGTTTTAGCGACTCACTGCTGGTTGCCACCTCTTATCAATTTCCCATCCCTTCAAGGTATTTGTTTCCTTAGTATATTGATCCTCAATGCATTTATTTCTAACCTCTTCTACCTGACCAAGAGATATTAAATTTTTAACCAACAATAAAATTTCTGAAGATGCCTCTGGATTTAATGAACACTTACAATGTTATCTCTGTTATAGATAAGAGAAAAATACGTAGACAGCTTCAAGACAGACTGACTGTCAGGTCCACACTACCTGATGACACACTACATATGATGGGGAGGCAGAGGAAGAGGCAAATATTGAAACAATCTTTTGTTTTCTGACTTAAAAAATTGAATTGAAGTAGGAACTTCAATTAGAACTCCCGATTTTGATATGTGCAAAATGTGTGCATGCCTGTGTGTAGGAGGATAACTCATTTGATTTGGACATATTATGTTGTAGGTTCTTTTAAAGCATTTTTGAGATATCCTTAATTGTCTAATATTGTGTAAGCAATTACACTTCTAAGTCTGAACCTCAGAGAATTCTGGATGAGAGACCTAAGTGAAGACTGCATTAGCATATAGATCATAAATTCATAGGTATGAATGATACTGCTTAGGGAGAAAATTTAGAATAAGGAAAAGAAATGAAAAGAAAGAAGAACAGAGAAAAAGGATGGGGAGAATCTGTGACTATTCACTGAGGAACTCCAATATTTAATGTCTGGATGATGAAGATGAGCCAGCAAAAAGAGACAGAGAAGTAGTTATTAGAAGCATGATAAACAACTAGGCCAAGAGAGCAATACAAGCTGAAGGAACAGAAGATTTCCAAGAACTAAGGGGTCAATGGAGTCACCCACATGTAAGTGGTCAAGTTGAGGACTAAAATACGTCCACTGGATTTCATAACCCAGAGGTCATTGGTGACTTTACAAAGAGTTATTTATGTGGTAAGATGGGGTAGGAAACCAAATTGAAATGGGTTGAGTGGTGAGTAGGAAGTGAAGAAGTGGAGTTAGAGGATATAGACAATCATAAACAAGAGAAGATAAGAGTGTTGGCAACTAGTGTGCTAGTGGTAGAAAAAAGTTTTTGTTGTTGTTTTTAGCTGATATCCTTCATCTTTTGAATAAAATTCCAACTGTATTTTTATTCTTTTCTGTCTAAATATCTTCCTTCCCTTCCAAGACAATCCTTGCCCAACTCTATTTCTTCTAGGATAAATAGCATTTATCAACTATTTACCATATACGAGCTTGTTATAAACACAGAAATGTCATATTTGTTGCAATTGTAGCACATCTCTTTGTACCATTAATTTTTAATTTATTGCTGCTTGTTTCTTTTTAACATAGCTGAATGAAATCTTGTTAAAATGCATGTTTGTTATTTTGCAGTTACATAGTTGATATGGTTTGGCTGTGTCCCCACCCAAATCTCATCTTGAATTGTAGTTTCCATAATTCCCATGTGTTATGGAAGGGGCCTGGTGGGAGATAACTGAGATAACTGAATCATGGGGGCAGTTTCCCCCATATACTGTTCTCATGGTACTGAGTAAGTCTCACGATATCTGATGGTTTTATAAGGGGAAGCCCCTTTTTGCTTTGCTGTCATTCTCTGTCACCTGCTGCGATGTAAGACATGCCTTTTGCCTTTTGCCATGATTGTGAGGCCTCCCTAGCCACGTGTAACTGTTAGTCCATTAAATCTCTTTTCCTTTATAAATTACCCAGTCTCAGGTATGTCTTTAACACAGCTTAAAAATGGACTAATACAGTAAATTGGCACTGGTAGAGTGGGGTGCTGCTGTAAAGATACCCAAAAATGTGAAAGAGACTTTGGAACTGGGTAACAGGCAGAGGTTGGAACAGTTTGGAGGGCTTAGAAGAAGATAAAAAAATATGGGAAAGTTTGGAACTTCCTAGAGACTTGTTGAATGGCTTTGGCCAAAATGCTGATAATGACGTGGACACTGAAATCCGGGTTGAGGTTGTCTCAGATGGAGATGAAGAACTTGTTGGGAACTACAGTAAAGGTAACTATTACTATGTTTTAGCAAGGAGACTGGTGACATTTTGCCCCTGCCCTGGAGATTTGTAGAACTTTGTCCCTGCCCTGCAGATTTGTAGAACTTTGAACTTGAGGGATATGATTTAGTGTATCTGATGGAAGACATTTCTAAGCAGCAAAACATTTAAGAGGTGACTTAGGTGCTGTTAAAAGCATTCAGTTTTAAAAGGGAAACAGAGCATAAAGGTTTGGAAAATTTGCAGCCTTATAAAGAAAGAAAAACCCATTTTCTGAGGAGAAATTCAAGCCAGCTGCAGAAATTTGCATAAGTAAAGAGGAGCCAAATGTTAATTGCCAAGACAATGGGGAAAATGTCTCCAGGGGATTTCACAGAACTTTGTGGCAGCCCCTCTCATCACAGGCCCAGAGGCCTAGGAATTAAAAATGGTCAGCTGGGCCCATGGCCCCCCTGCTATGTGCAGACTAGGGACTTGGTGCCCTGTGCCCCAACAACTCTAGCCATGGCTAAAAGGGGCCAAGGTACAAATTGGGCTGTGGCTTCAGTGGGTTGCAAGCCCCAAGCCTTGGCAGTTTCCACGTGGTGTTGAGCCTGTGGGTTCACAGAAGTCAAGAATTGAGATTTGAGAACCTCAACTTAGATTTCAGAGAATGCATGGAAATGCCTGGATGCCCAGGCAGAAGCCTGCTGCATGGGTGGAGCCCTCATGAGAACCTCTGCTAGAGCAGTGCGGAAGAAAAATGTGGGGTTGCAGCCCCCACACAGATTTCTCACTGGTGCACTGCCTAGTGGAGCTGAGAGAAGAAGACCACCAACCTCCAGACCCCAGAATGGTGGATCCACTGACAGCTTGCCCTGTGCACCTGGAAAAGCTTGCAGACACTCAATGCTAGGCTGTGAAAGCAGCCAAGAGGGAGGCTGTCACTGCAAAGCGACAGGGGCAGAGCTGCCCAAAGCCATGGGAACCCACCTCTTGTGTCACCATGACCTGGATGTGAGACATGGAGTCAAAGGAGATCATCTTGGAGCTTTAAGATTTTACTGCCCCACTGGATTCTGGATTTGCATGGGGCCTGTACCCCCTTTGTTTTGACCAATTTCTCCCATTTGGAATGGCTGTATTTACCCAATGCCCGTACCCCTATTGTATCTAGGAAGAAACTAACTTGCTTTTGATTTTACAGGCTCATAGATGGAGGGGACTCACCTTGTCTCAGATGAGACTTTGGACTCTGGGCTTCTGAATTAATGCTGAAATGAGTTAAGACTTTACGGGACTGTTAGGAAGGCATGGTTGATTTTGAAATGTGAGAACATGAGATTTGGGAGTGTCCAGGGGTGGAATGATATGGTTCGGCTATGTCCTCACTCAAGTCTCATCTTGAATTGTACCTCCTGTAATTCTCATGTGTTGTGGGAGGAACTTGGTGGGAGATAATTAAATAATGGGGGCTGTTTCCCCCATCCTGTTCTCATGGTAGTGAATAAGTCTCATGAGACCTGGTGGTTTTATAAGTGAAAACCTCTTTTGCTTGGCTCTCATTCTCTCTTGTCTGCTTCCATGTAAGACATGCCTTTCACCTTCTGCCATGATTGTGAGGCCTCCTCAGCCATGTGGAACTGTGAGTACATTAAACTTCTTTTCCTTTATAATTTACCCAGTCTTGGGTTGTTTTTGTCAGCAGTGTGGAAACTGACTAATAAAATAGCTTCTTGGAAATAATAATCTGAAAATCTATATTTCATATATTTCAAGTGTTTTAACATGATTTCATTAATGTTGAAGGTTGTATAGAGGCACTTTAATATTATGAATAAGAGTATTTGTTGATTTGAAGATATTTAGGCTTATATACTATTGAAAAAGTATTGGCACCATAGCAAATGTTAGAGAAGATTATGTCAGATGTATTATTCTTCTTTCTCCCAGTGATTGATAATAATTAAAGGATTAATAATTGGGCAGGTTGAGTAGACGAGTCTGCATATTGATATTTTTCGGTCAATTATAGTGTTCCTTGAAAAGGTAAATTATTTTTTATATATTCTTGAGTCTTAGTTATCACATATCATATGTTATCACCAAAGAAGAAAACTATTTTCACGAATGAACACTGGTCTTATGGTTATGCAAAGTAAATAGATACATAGATTATAGAACATATTTTTGTTTGGGATATTTCTTCCTTAAGAAATTTCTTTTCTCTGCATAGAAATAATATGGAATAAACATATCACTTAATCACATTAAATCAATTCTAATAAGCTGTTTAGGTTGTTTTAAATATATTTTCTGGTAAATATAATTAGCATCCCTAGAAATAGTAGAAGAAAATGAAAGGTATTTTTCAATAAGCAATAAACTTATATATGAAAATAATACAAGTCTCAAACAGTGAGTTTAAAACTGGCAGTTGCTCAAAAGCAGGTGACAGTAATAGTAGCTAACAGTTGCTGGGTACTTAGTATTCACCAAGCACTTTATTGTATTTGTATATCTACACCCTCCTAATGAAGCAAGAACTATTATTATCCCCATTGCAATGATGGCAACTGAAGCTCAGAAAAGGGCACATTGCTAACAGTAGCACAGGGATTTGATCCTAAATCTCTTTTTCTTCAAAGTGTGGGTTTTAACTTCTATGCTTTAATACCATTGACAATCAAAACCGATATGGGTTTCTACACAGATTTACTTTTTACTTGAAAACAATATTGAATAAAATCTGGAAATGTGTGTGTGTGTGTGTGTGTGTGTGTGTGTGTGTGTGTGTGTTATAGCCCTTAACCAATAATAAACATTTTTTTCTCTTTAAAGCACAAAACCTGAAAGAAAATAAAAAACAAACAACTCAGATTGTAGAGAACAGGAATACAGCCCTTGATCCAAAAGAATCATATTATGTTATATGAAAATAAAGTTTGGATAATATTACCTGTTTCTGTGGTAGATAATTTTGCTTTATCAGTATAATAGTTAACATTAAATTCTGAGAATATATTTGGAATAAATAAAATAAAAATTAAAAATATAAAAATGCAAGGATGATAAGGAAGAAGACAAGGATGCCCACTCTCTCCACTGCTATTCCATATAGTACTGAGAGTCCTAGCCAAAGCAATTCACCAAGGAAAAGAAAAAAAAAGGCATCCAAATTGCAAAGAATAATGTAAAATGGTCTTTGTTTGCAGATGACATAATCTTATATATATATATAACTCTAAAGAATTCGCCAAAACTAACTAATGAACAAATTCAGTAAAATTGCAGGATATCAAATCAACAGACAAAAATCAGTTGAGTTTCTACACACTAATTATGAATAAGTTAAGAAAACAATTCTGTTTACAGTAGCATCTAAAAGAATAAAATACTTGTGAATAAACTTAAACAAGGAGGTACAAGTTCTGTATATTGAACACATAAAACATGGATAAAAGAAATTATAGAAGACACAAATAAGTGAAATAATAAAGTGTCAAAATGTCAATACTACCAACTGACGGTTATAAGATAAACAAGTTCTGAGGCTCTCATGTATAGCATGGGTGATGATGAATGTATTAATTGATATTATTGTGATAACCATCACACAATGTATATGTATATCAAATAATCACACTATATAGCTGACTATATATAATCTTTGTCAACTAAATATTTTTTTAAAGTCCATACTACCCAAAGTGATCTACAGATTCAATGCAATCCCTGTCAAAATTTGAATGGCATTTTTCTCACAGATAAAAAAAATCCTAAAATCCATATGGAGCCACAAAAGCTTCTAATTAGCTAAAGCAACCTGAGTAAGAAAATATGAAACTGAAGGCATCACATTACCTGACTTCAAAGTATACTACAAAGCTATGGTAATCAAAACAACATGGTAGTGGCATAAAAAGAGACATATAGACTAATAGAACAGAATAGAAAGCCAAGAGGTAAACCCATGTATATAAGACAAACTAATCTTCAGCAAAGGCTCCAAGAATACACAAAATGGATTAAAGACTTAGACATAAGACCTGAAACAGTAAAACTCCTAAAAGAAAACATCAGGGAACAGCTGTATGACATTGATCTTGGCATCTTGGCAATTATTTTTTGGATAGAACACCAAAAGCACAGGCAACAAAAGTCAGATAAACATGTGGAATTACATCAAACAAAAAAGTTTCTACAGAGCAAAGGAAACAATCAACAAAGTGAAAAGCAACATATGGAGTGGGAGAAAATATTTGCAAGCCATATATATGAGAAGGGGTTGATATTCAAAATATATAAGGAACTCATACAACTCAATAGCAGAAATAAAAAATAAACCCCCCAAAAAACTCAATCAAAATAGGGCAATGGCCATCATTTTTTCCAAAGCTTACATCTAAATGGTCAACAGTTATATGAAAAGGTGATTAACATCACTAATCAGGGAAATGCAAATGAAAGACACAATGAGTATCACCTCACGCCTGTTAGGATGGCTATTATAAAAAAGTCAAAAGATAAGTGTTGCCAGGGATGTGGGGAAAAGGGAACTCTTATAGACTGTTGGTGGAAACTTAATTTGGTGCAGACATTATGGAAAAATAGTATGGTGGTTCCTAAAAAAATAAAAAGGAACTACTATATGATCCAGCAATCTGTTCTTCTGGGTGTATACCAGAGGAAACTAAACCACCACCTCATAAAATATCTGCACTTCTATGTTCATTACAGCATTATTCACAGTAGACAAGGCATGGAAACAACTGAAGTGTCCATCAACAGGTGAATGGATAAATAAATTGTGATACACATAAACACAATGAAATATTTTTTTCATCCTTAAAAAGAAGAAAATCTTGCCATTTGCAACAATATGGATGAACCTTGAGACAATTATGCCTAGTGAAATAAGCTATACACAGACAGATACTATATAATCTCATATGTGGAATCTAAAGAGTCAAACTCATAGAAACTGAGAGCAGAATGTGATTACAGAGTGGGGAGAGATACTGAGGAAATGGGGAGATGTTGGTCAAAGGGTACAAATTTTCATTTATAAGATGAATAAGTTCCAGAGACAAAATGTATAGCATCATGAGTATACTTAATAATAATGTATTGTATACGTGAAACTTGCTAAGACAGAGTAAATCACAGGACTTGCCTAGTGTTATTTAGTAAGCAAAATGAAAATAAATGAATCAATTCAATATATGGTTAAGTTAGTACATTTTACTAAAAGAATATATACTAATATTAGTCACTGGATATAACCATAAAGGAAATAATTTTGTAGTTTTTGTTCAAGTTGTTAACAATCTGAAAAGATTGACAAAACAGCTACATAATTTTATTTAAAATGTAACTACTTGTATTTTGAAAAGTATTCTCTGAGAGCTGGTCTGAATCTTTGTGAGATGTGAGACTTATGTATTAGAAATCTTTTTATATAAATTAAGACTGCTGCCTTTGTCATGATGTAAGAAATTAAAGAATCAAGATCAGGATTATTAAAAATGCTAAATCTCAGTGCATCGTGTTACTTATGATTGCTGATAAGAGTTTGTAAACCTTTTAAGCAAGAGATCAAACATCTATGGCTCAACAGTCATTCAGAACAACGATATCTTATTTATATAGCTATTTTTTCAAAAATGTATTTTTCTTATTTTCATTGTTATCTAACAGCACCATTTTAATAAGTACTGCTATATATATTTTCAATAGATGTTTGGTATTTGTAATGTTTTTGACCAATTATTTTCTTGACAAATGATACCTTAAAATGTGATTACTGATAGATGGAGGCTATAACAGAATAATCAGATGTAGTAAAAAGATTACTATGTAATCAGACGTAGTAAAAAGACTGTTTCAGAAATCTTCCAAAAGCACAGTGCTCTCCAGAGTTATGAATAACTACCTTTAAGGATAATTTTCAGAAACTATACATGATACCAAATTTATTTCTGAGACCTATAATCAACTCAATGATAAGTAGACTTAAGATTATTTAATATCATACTGGTATATACTGTTATGTGCTCACATAAATTTGGCATAAAAATTTAAAATACTGGTAGTAGGTTAACTACTAAGTAGAAGTAAAAGATTCCTCAAGTGAGTAAGATGGTAATTTATTTAATGGGATCCAAACAGAACACTGGGGAAAGGAAAAACAATGGGTGAGAAGTGCTTAAGTTAAAAAGAAAATTTTTCATTTCTGAGGAAGGAGAATAGGGTCTGGAGGCAGAGAACCTAAGGTTGATTAATGCTGGCTTCCTAGAACTCCAAACTGCAAATGGAAAACTCCAAGTTTCCGTGCCCAAGTAATAAAAGGACCATATGTGACTCTTTTTCCACCTCCCCACCCCCCACTTTTCTGCATGGCAGATGAAAGGACCTCTGATTGGTTCCTATCTCACAACCAATCAGACTGGTCCCAGGCCAAGTCGTCATTTGCATAGAAGTATAACTTTGTAACTTCACTTCAGCCTCTGATTGCAGATCACTATTTCATTTACATAGGGTGTACACCAAGTAACCAATGGGAAACCCCTAGAGGGTGTTTAAACCCCAGAAAATTTTATAACCAGTGCTCTTGAACCACTTGCTCAAGCCCCCTCCCACTCTGTGGAGTGTACTTTTGTTTCAATAAATCTGTGCTTTTCTTTCATTGCTTTGTTTTTGGACATTATCTAATTCTTTGTTCAAAATGCCAAGAATGTGGATACCCTCCACTGGTAACAGTTCCATTGATTAAAAAAAAAGTAGATTTGGAATAAAATTAACCTACTTGAGAGACATTTGTTTTTATTTCCTTATGATTTACTCCTTAAAGGTAATGACTTTCAGTCTCAATTTTGTAAGCTTCTCAGTGATGTTCTAATCAAAATGGAAGTTTTTTTAGCAAGAATTTTAGACTAGAGATTTTTTGGTAACAGATGGATATGCCAACAGATGTGTTTGATCCTCTTCAATTGACTACCTACGGCAACTGCCAGTTTTTAAGAGTTTTCTAAGGATTGTGTTCTAACAGGCAACCACTTTGCAGTAAAAATTTTGGGAATGATGTAACTACTCCTCCATAATAGCTCTAAAAGAATCAAAGTTTTGATGGAGAAAATTGCTTTGTCTTTAAGAAATATATATGTCATAGTGTGACAAAATGAATTTCCCCTTTCTCCAGCTCTGAAGGGCCCTCCTTGTGTGTTCAGAAATGCCTCTATGGGTGATGTGAAGTGTACAGTAAACAGTGAAGAGATACTTGCTGGTTTAATTATAGAAGTTGTCTCAGGAACTGAGAGTATATTCAGCACACCTAAATATAAAAGGCAGTTTTCAGCTTTTAAAAAATTATAACAATTTGCTACCTGACAAGACAAATTCCTTGAAGACCAAATTTCTTTGTACAGCAGATGTAAAATGTCCATAAAGTAAGTAAATCTGAGCTAGACCTGAGCTGTCCAGATATGAAAATACTTTGTATGTAGATTTCCATTTGAGCTTCCCATATAATTTTCATAGCCCTTTATTCTGATGCAAATTTCAGAAAGTAATTCAAATACATATTTTAAATATATACCAATATTATTGTTATGTATTTTACCAAATTATTTAGAAAATAGGTAAGCATACTACTTGATAATACAAGTTCTGAATTGGTGAAAATGTCTCTACTTTATTCTCAGAGTTTATAAATATATCTTTAATAAATACGTGTTTATTGTTTTGAATGTTTAATCTCTCTGTTTTTGTTTCTAGAGGTCAGAAAACTTTTTCTGTAAGGTGCCAATGAATAAATATTTTAGGCTTTGTGGGCCAACAGTCAAAATCAAGCATGTTGTCCAAGTACTTATGTGATGAGATACCAAACTAATTTTCACAAATTTGTTATTGATAAAATCCAAAATATAATAGTAAAAATGGAGTGAATGTTGTGTAATACAGATCTACTAGTGAGAAAATGAAATTCTTCGGGGTCCCTTGCATAATTGAGGTTCAAAGTTAGTATTCTGTATCATTGAAACTAATTGCAAATATTCTTCTGTAATAAGATTTGTTTCTTACATCTTTGAATATGTTTTTTCAACCAGATAGGTAGTGCTAAAGACTTACATAAATCCATGAGTATATGATTTTAGCTGAGAATATTTGTCACTTGGAAGGAATTCATAGAATTCCACTAGATTCATCTCTCAATATATGCCTTTTAGCACGTCTTTAAATTGTAGACCAATGACTTCCAATTGAAAGTTAAGTGGAAGCCCACAATCACACAGTTATACGCATTTTAAAATAGAAAAATTTCCTTTGCATTTACTTTGGGGTTTGACCTCAGACAATACATCCCTCATAAATCTGTGTGAGAATGGAGGTTTCACTTCCTGCTTTAACTTTGACAGTACAGGGAAGGAGTTTGTTTCTAATGCAGCTTGATACTACTTATGATTCAAACAATGTCATTTGTCCTCTAAATGAATTGATAGCAGTGTAGTTTTCACATGTAGGTGTTGTATGCCTTCAATTGTAGGTGGAATTTATTAAGAAACATTATCAACTTTGCTGCAAAAGCTAATTTTTTTTTTTTTTTTTTGAGACGGAGTCTCGCTGTCGCCCAGGCTGGAGTGCAGTGGCACGATCTCAGCTCACTGCAAGCTCCGCCTCCCGGGTTCACGCCATTCTCCTGCCTCAGCCTCCCTGCAAAAGCTAATTTTTAAAGCCAACCTGGGTTAAATTACAGTGGCTGAGGCCTGAACTTGGTCCTGAGTAATTTCTGGACCCTGTTCTAGAGAATCACACAGGAAATTGCTTAAACTGCTCTCTAGTAAATATTATGATAGGAAAAACTGAAATAGACTTCTCTTTATCAATTAAGATGGGCCCTAAGGTTAAGGAAACAAAAGTTTCCTATGGGTCAAGGGTCAGGGCTTGGCTGGTAGGGCAAATTTCCAAATTTCTACCACCATACAACAAACCACACCCCTGCTAAACACCTTAACAGTAGGAGCTGTTAGGCTGATTTACCACCCAGACCACTACAACCCTGATTGAACAGAGGATTGGCCTTACATTTTTTTTCTGAAAAGCTATTGCAGACCTTAAGCCAGTTTCAGCCAGTTTGTAGAGGCCGCACACAAACTGTCTTTGTGTCTTATAGTTCACCTTTTCATGTAAAGAGCGAAATTCCACCTCTTTTAATGCTCAAACCCCACCCCACAGTGAACATGGGATGTACATTACATACATGTTTACCTATTGCGCATGTGCTCTGCACTGCTCATAAATATATACAGCTTTTCCCCTAAACCTGTTGAATATGTATGATACTGGCCCCATGAGGCATAAAATCGTTCTTCCCCTCTCTGAAGAGAGGGCATCTTTGTGCCTTGTGGAGACTTTCTCTTCCCAGCTTGGAAATTGATATCGCCAATAAAACTCTCCTTTCTACCAATTTACCATCCTCGTGGTCTTTTGGGTGACAATGCTTGTTTCTATTTGCCTTGAGCAAAATGTAGAGATCTGTTATAGTATCCACTCTTTCATAAATTTATTGAATAAACATTTCTTTTTTCTTTTTCTTTTCTTTTTTTTTGAGATGGAGTCTCGCTCTGTCGCCCAGGCTGGAGTGCAATGGCACAATCTCAGCTCACCACAACCTCTGCCTCCCAGATTCAAGCGATTCTCCTGCCTCGGCCTCCAGAATAGCTGGGACTACAGGTGGGCATCACCATGCCTGGCTAATTTTTGTATTTTTAGTAGAGACGGGGTTTCACTATGTTGGCCAGGCTGGTCTGGAACTTCTGACCTTGTGATCTGCCTGCCTCAGCCTCCCAAAGTGCTGGGATTACAGACATGAGCCACCGCGCCCGGCCTGAACAAACATTTTTCTTTTTTTTTTTTTTTTTTTTTTTTTTGAGACGGAGTCTCGCTCTGTCACCCAGGCTGGAGTGCAGTGGCGCAATCTCGGCTCACTGCAAGCTCCGCCTCCCGGGTTCACGCCATTCTCCTGCCTCAGCCTCTCCGAGTAGCTGGGACTACAGGCGCCCGCCACCACGCCCGGCTAATTTTTTGTATTGTTAGTAGAGACGGGGTTTCACCGTGGTCTCGATCTCCTGACCTTGTGATCCGCCCGCCGCGGCCTCCCAAAGTGCTGGGATTACAAGCGTGAGCCACCGCGCCCGGCCGAACAAACATTTTTCTAGGGGCCTACTATGTACCTGAACTCTACTACGTATCAGAGAAGAGAAAACAAACAAACAAACAAACAAACATACACCGAGTCTAGTGAGGGAAAGAGACATGTTAGCAGGTAATTCTAACAACACAATCAGTGCTAAGAAGAAAGAAGCAAAATGTGCTATAAAGCAGAGGACAGAACCAAATAACTGTAATTTGTCAGATGCCGTAGTTTGAAAAGAAACTCCAGATGAGAGGATATTTGGTCTCGGTCATAACAACTATGTAGAAGTTTCTTAGAGAGGTCAGGAAAGGAAATTCTGGACAGAGGTCACTTTGTATATAGAGAGCTAGAGGCAGGAAAAGTCCACTGTGAGCCTAGAGAAGGCAGAGCCAGTGGAGACAAAGTAGAAGGAAGGGAAGGAGGAGGTGGAAGGACCAGGCTATAGAGGCAAGATAGGGCTAAACTGGAGTGGTCTTTGGAACTAGGGTTTCAGCTTTTAAATGAAAACATATCATCTGGGTGATCTTAAAATGCAAATTCTGATTCAGCTGGTCATGGGTGGGCCTGCCATTCTGCCTCTGAAAGGAGATTGCAGGTGATGGTAATACTGCTGGTTTTAGGATCACACCTGAATAGCAAGATTCCACACCACACTAAGGGTTTTAGCTCTCATCTGGTCATGGATTAGACAGTTGTCATTTTTCTAGCAGAACAGTGACACAATCGAATTTTGGAATTACAAAGATAAAGTCATAGCTCAATGGAGTATAAACTGCCTGTAGGAAACAACAAGCATAGGAGAGAATTGCTGAGAGAAACTTCTCAGAAAAGAAAATTCAGCAAAAAAAATTCTTACAGCATTTATCTTCAGGAAAGAAATGCTGGATGGATAAGGAGTACAAAATTACAGTTAAATATTAGGATTACATTTTAGTGTTCTATAGCATAATAGAGTGACTTTAGTTAACAATAATTTATTGTACATTTTAAAATAGCTAGAAGAGAGAATTTTGAATATTCCCAACTCAAAGAAATAATAAATATTTGAGGTGATGAATATGCCAATTACTGTAATTTGATCATTACACATTATAAACGTATCAAGGTGTCATATGTACCCCATATATATATATACACAATTATTATTTGTCAAAAAAATTCAATGGAAAAAATATGGCCATACTTCATTCCAACCCCTCTATTCTCCAGTGAAAAAGCAAAAACAGAATTTGATTTTGTTAGTGCTAAAAAAAGGTACTTAGTAACAGGCCTTATTCCAACAGGAAATATACAAGAGAAATATTTTGGCATGTAATAGCTAACCTCTAGTCTGCTGAAACTGATGTCAGAGGAATTTAGACTCTGCCAACGTAGAAGCTTTATTTTAAGGTTCCAGAAAATATTCAGGTGATAAGTTATGCAGTTTTTCTTTTCTTAAGAATCGGATAGGCCTTTCTTCTTTTGGAATGGCTTAATTCTGCCAAAGAACAATATGATTTTTAAGGTATTTTAAATATGGTGTATGGTACTGCATTATATGGCTTTGGTACTGATCAATGGGCAATAAAATAGACTGCATGATACCAAGTTTGTTTATGAAATTAAATATGCACATCTGCTTGGTCCACAGACTAATTTAGTGTAGAATAATAAGTAATTAGAAGATTACCTTTATGAAATAAGCTTGCATGATAACACTACATATAAATAAAATACCCTGTAATCAATGCCTTTAAAATACTATCAGGCACTAACAGATTGACACAGCTATAATCCTACATTATTCAATGTGATTCAATAATTTATAAATACAGAAAAACATAACAATAGCAAAATGTAAAGTGAGAGTATAAAAATCAGATTTGAACCAGAAATGCAATTAGGAAGCATATATTAACATGTATTTGTAATAACAAGGCACACAACCTTGGCTCTGAGCTCTATAGCAGCCATGCAATAAGGTTATTTATCTATTTTCATGTGGATATTAAAACAACTTATCCTGTATACCCAATGGGAGAAAAATGAATAAGTCACCACATTGCTGCACTCTAAAATCATATTAAGGAGAAAATTACTTTTCAACCTTTGGCAAGTTGTAGTTCATTCTTGATGTGCTAATGGCTGCTGTTTCGTAGTTCATCTGAAGTAAAAGGATCTGCTCTTCAGTGTATTTACTGGGGTGATATTTATGATGTTTGGCAGCATCTGTTTTTCACGGTTAGTTATCTTGTGCTGTACTTCTGATATGATGTGCTAATTTGATTTTCTCCTATTTGTTTTGATAAATAAGTTTATGTTTTTTTCTAGAGTCAAAAATTGAGGTAATTGATCTGGATTACAAAAACACTTAAAACTGAGTGAACCATGGGAAGTCAATAACACTTAAATCTTTGAAGTTAAAAATATGATTTGTAATGTGTACATAGAATTGGTTTTCATAGTGTAGTCTGCAGTGTCAGGCAAAGATTACATAGTAAATCCAGATGATCTGTATTAGGAGGATATCTAGGAGTTGCATTATATTTACTATTAGCAAAATCATAGTTTAAAATTGACTTTGCTGCCTTGGCACTGATATTCCACTACAACCCAACATGGGAATCCTTAATGTAAAGTTTCAACAACATCTGTATCAGTTGCTATTCTCGACTAAAACTTATTCTGTTAAAATCAATATTCTTGTTCATAAATTAGTCCTCTGAGTTATTACAAACCATGATGATGTTTTGAACAAGATAATGGTCACAATATTGTTAATCGATTTTCCTACTTGGAAAAAAATGTGCAGATAGCTGCCTCTTATTCACTATTGAGTTGGTTCATTTGTAGACTGATGCTGATTTCATTTTGATTCAGCAGGATTATGAGAAATAAGAAAATGTTTGAATTTTCAACTCACTCCTTTCTGTTGTGACATTTTGTTCTTTCATTCCATCATCTCCATTAGTTTGCCAACTGGCACTGACAGGAGTGCAAAACTACTGCAAATTGTTACTTCAGCAGTACTCTGCCTGCCAAGAACTGATCAGCTGCTTCCCTTAATGCACCTTTCACTCTTTCCTAACTGAAGCAGTCTGTCTGCAGTGCTGCTGGGTTACAAATCTCATCCAGAGCATTTGGATTTAATCAATCACCTGATTTCTACCACTTTAAGATAAACATGCATGAATGCAATCATTACAAAAATGAATGTCTAGTCTGAAAATTGGAGGGAATGTGGGTATAGGGGGCTACAGGGGTAAATATTCATGCTCTATTCAATTTATGGTTTCATTTAGACTGATTTATCCAACTCTTTCTCAGCCCCCTATCTCAGCAGTTATAAACGGCATCACCTTTTCTTAACCCGAGAATGTAGTCAAGCTTTTCCTTACAGAAGACATTCTAATGGGGCTCTGAGGGTCACCTGACAAAGGCCTGGCAGAAGTGATGGATGCTCCATTCTTACTTCTGTGGATCTGGATGCGTTGCTCCTTCTCTGGGTCAAATTAAGACTCCTGAGAGGAATATCTGGATCCCCTACACAGTTGTGAAACTGCCAGGATCTTCTGGATGGATAAGATCAGCAAGTATTTCAAATTTATGTGGCCAATCTCAGAGAAACAGACTGTACACTTACAAAAATTTTCAGATGACAGAAAACACAAATTAGCAGCTAAAAATGGGTTTCCTGGCTGACACCTGGCAAATGGAGTTTAAACATGTAAGGACAGAGCAGTAATTCATATTGATCATAAAACTAAGAGGAAACAGATATATTCTTCCAATATTTCAGAGTTTTGTCACAAGCCAAGGGTGCCTCATTTCCATAATTTGTCTTCATTGCTCCTCTACCATGTCCCTTGGAAAGAGTGGGTATTAGTCACTCTGCAAAACTGTTTTGCCCCTTGTACCCTTTAATTACTTGTCTATTGTATACCCAGAATTAACTCTCCTCCATTGGCTAGCAGAGCCTTATGTTCTCTGTAAAACTCTTATGACCAAACTTCTCCTAAAAGAGGCATTAATTAATTGGGAAAGGATACCACAGAAGATCCATTACCATTCCTCATCCCAAACAACAACACTTGTATGAAATTATATAGAACAGAATTATACTTTTAAAAGTTTTCTCAGCTGGATGGGGAGACATTTGGAATCCAGTGTGTCCCAAAGCTTTGTGAAATTTCCCTTCTTATCTTACGTCTAATTGAATATTTTAAACTAGAAGTAAGATCTTAAAATAAATGTTACAGGGAGAAGATAAACGAGTAAAACATACAATTATTCTTAAGCTATTATATAAAGTTCATCTCTGAGTTCAAATAACATTCAGCTCAACTCTAATAAAAATACACTATTTCATAATTTTAAAAAACATATAGAAATATAAATATCTTTGTATTATAAGCAATAATATTGGGTTTTTCCACTTAGACATCTTTTCAATGGATCGATTTTTAAGATCATCAAGAAAATCCTTAAATTTAAAGTGAAGCTAACTTCTAATTTCATTTAAATTCAAGCAAAAATATTTTAGAGAAAGCAGGTTTAATAAAAGTTTATTTCTATTCACAATAGTAAAGACATGGAATCAACCCAAATGCCCATCAATGATAGACTGGATAAAGAAAATGTGGTACATGAGCACCATGGAATACTACGCAGCTATAAAATGGATGAGATCATGTCTTTTGCAGGGACATGGATGGAGCTGGAAGCTGTTATCCTCAGCAAGCTAACATCACAGGAACAGAAACCCAGACACTGCATGTTCTCAATTATAAGTGGGAGCTGAATGATGAGAAGACATGGACACATGTTGGGGAACAAGACACACTGGGGCCTGCCAGAGGAATGGCGGTAGGGCAAGCATCAGGAAGAATAGCTAATAGATGCTGGGCTTAATACCTAGGTGATGGGTGGATCTGTGCAGCAAATGTCCATGGCACACATTTACTTATGTAACAAACCAGCACATCTTGCACATGTACCCCAGAACTTAGAATAAAAGTTAAAGAAACAGAAGTTTGTTTTTTAAAAATATACCAATAAATGGATATATTCAAATGCAAGTGAAAAATCCAGTTGATGATTCAGATATTTGAAAAAGATAAAAAGCACATTTATCAACCCAGTGGTAAAAATAATACACACGATGAATTTCTGTTTTCTGAAATATTTTAAAATCTTTGCTCATCACATTTAGTTGCATACTACTTTCTACATAAAATAGATCCTTAATATGCTGTGCTGATTAATGAGGCGATGGGGAAAAGTACAGTCTGAATAATTTACCATTTCTTTTCTATGGAAATGCTTTTAATTGCTAATGTATCTGCCAAGTCTATATGATGACAGGCTAGGCAACAGAAAACATTACAAATTATTCCGATATCTCAAATACATTAAAATATTTGTATAAAGATATTGCATTATATATGTCAGAAAAAAATAGTATCAAGATATTCCTCAGGGATCTAGAACTAGAAATACCATTTGACCCAGCCATGCCATTACTGGGTATATACCCAAAGGACTATAAATCATGCTGCTATAAAGACACATGCACACGTATGTTTATTGCGGCACTATTCACAATAGCAAAGACTTGGAACCAACCCAAATGTCCAACAACGATAGACTGGATTAAGAAAATGTGGCACATACACACCATGGAATACTATGCAGCCATAAAAAATGATGAGTTCATGTCCTTTGTAGGGACATGGATGAAACTGGAAAACATCATTCTCAGTAAACTATCGCAAGGACAAAAAACCAAAAACTGCATGTTCTCACTCATAGGTGGGAACTGAACAGTGAGAACACATGGACACAGGAAGGGGAACATCACACTCCGGGGACTGTTGTGGGTGGGGGGAGGGGGAAGGGACAGCATTAGGAGATATACCTAATGCTAAATGACGAGTTAATGGGTTCATCACACCAACATGGCACATGGATACATATGTAACAAACCTGCACATTGTGCACATGTACCCTAAAATTTAAATAATAAAATAAAAATAAAAAAATTAAAAAAAAAGATGTGTAAGGGAACAATAAAATATGACAATTAAAACTGTCAGTCCCAAACTAAAGATACTGATTGTATTTTTTAGGTTTCATGTCACTACTTGACACATTCTAGATACTGCTATGGTAATTACATTTGGTATGAAGGAAGTAAGGCATACTTGCAACTAGAAAGAAGGAGAAATGACTAACACTTAGGATATTTGATGTTTTACATTCATGATCTTGTTCCCTTCTGACAGTCATGTTAGAAAACTGAGGCTCAGAGAGACAGGGTAAATTCCTCAAGGTGGTAAAACCTAGGTTGGTTAAACTCCAAAATCTGTCCTTCTTCACTATGTGGAGTTGCCTTCTAACTACAAAAACAAAACAAAACAAAACAAAACAAAAAACAAACAAACAAAAACTTGTTTTGGCTGCTGTAAAATAATGCCCCCTCCTCCCACTTCAGGCAATTCAAGTAGTTCAATATAGAAGTTAATTTTTGCTTTGGGTTTTAGAATTTTGTTGTTTTGCTATGTAACTTAGAACTAATATTTAATTATGTGCAAATATAAGAACAGTAAAGCACTCTTATTTAGACAGCTGTAACACTAAGTACATGAAGGAGATTATTAGTGCCAAGCAACTCATCCTTCCACCAGGCTTTCTGACAGATGAGAGTCTGTGGCTCCTCCCCCAGTCATGAAAGAATCTGGTGCACTAATAACATCTGGATCGCCTCTGACCATTTTCAAATGATTCAATGATTCTCTGTCAGCAAGAAGAAGGAAAAACTGACTTGACCTATTGTTCACCAAGGTATAATTTTGTAAATGCTCACAGAAAGCCAAATATTGACTAATAATAGAGCAAATTATACAGGGCTCATTAAATATCACAGGCCACCTAATTCATTGCTGTTTTCTGAGTGAATTCTTAATGGTGTTAGAATATTTTCCGATCTGTCTGTAAGTGCTGCACTTCCTGCCTTCTCTCCTACTTCTCTCTTCTCTAAATCCAAAATGTAAAAATTATTGCATTTGAAAAACATTCAATAAATCGACAATGTAGCTATTCTTTGTTCAAACTGGATGAGAAATCCTCCTTATTTTGGGGAAACCTGACTTGCTGGCATGGAACTATGATTTGGGGCAAACGTTGAAAAATTGTGCTTCAACACATGACAAGAACATGAGCTGACTATGTCTAAAGTCAAAAATTGAGCAACAGTACAATTATGTAACTTTGTTTGTTTTACATTAACTGAAAGGCCCAATCTTTGTAGCTTAAATCTTAAATATGTTAGTTCAATAAATCGTGACAATTTTAAGTAATAATATTTCTTTGTGTGTTATTCTTGCTATCAATGAGTCAAAGCTTAGCAGAAATCCTTAAAACTACCAAAGAAGTGTTCTATCTACTCAACTTATACTATTACATTCTTCTAATCTTAATTTTAATTTTTATGTGCTACATAACTCCTCTTTGGAGACCCGTTAATTTAAAGTTTTGAGATATGTAGTTCTGGGCTCTTTTGTAGCTTTTCTTAGCCCTAAGTCACACAATTCTACTGTGCAAGGTAGTGATAATTAATATTTCCAATCTTGACTCGCCATTGCAACTTTAGATTTTAGGTCACTATAGTTTTTAGTCTTTTACATAAGTTTAGCCTTTCACTCATTAAGCTTAGGCCCAAATAAATTGCATCTGTCACAATTTTTTTAAATTTGCCATTACAGATAAAGCTTATAATTTTCAAGAAGCTAAAAATGCTATTTTTGCTCAATGTCTATACATATATTTATTTTCAGTTTTTCCAAATCTACTTTTATAGTATGTAAGAATTGACAAGTGAGGTAACAAATCAGCATTAGTAGAATATAAGAATATTCTTAGTTTCTAATTAGACTATTGACAAATAAAATATTGCAATAAGTCACTGTAGCCTTCAAATTTACTTTTAATACTGTCTATTACAAACATGTCTGAAATGATTTTCCTTTATAAATTCTTGCACAGATCTAACATTTCGACAAAAGAAAAGACATCTTAAAAATGAATTCTTGAATGTACGGATAGAAAATGAACATCAGAACAAATGAACTGTTGCCTTCTTATCTCAAGAAAAGCGTAGACAAACAGTATCTATTTTAATTCTTGTGCAATTCACTTTTAATAGGAAGAAAGTGCTGGAACAGTCAGCATTAGAAAGGCTGCAAGTTTTAGAAGCTTATCAGGTATAATATGTTAATTTTTAAAAATAGTATGATGAAGTCTGAAGCTTTCAGAGAGATGCGACTCTGCTAAGGGGCCTGTTTAAAACAACATAACGAAAACCTTTATTATGGGTTGCCCAGCAGCTTCCAAATGCTGAAGGAGAAAGCAGTTTCTTCAATGGAGGCTGTTGCTCACAGAAAATGCATTTTCATTCCAAGTGCTGCAGCAGCACATTTTTGGCTTCCCCCGGGAGGTAGCAAAACTCTCCAGCGTGTGGCACGTGTGGTGCCTTTTCGGTTATTTGTGCATCTGATGTATACTACCATAGTGCACTTTTCAGTAGCCACACATTTCCTCTGGGACATGCCTGGGTGCCCCATAGGAGAGTGTTGAGCACAGAGCAATCTTAACACCCCCTGGCCTGGGGCCCCTAAATTAGGTATTGTAGCTCTGATGCCAGTTTATGTTTCTGTGTACCTACATGGCCCAAGGCTGAAAAATCTACTAGGAATCCTGGGATCCTCGTGCAAATCTTTGAATTGGTTCCCTGAGAGTTCCTCAAGCACATATTCTGGATTTTCAGTTTTTTTAAAATGTCCACTAATTGTCTCATTTAAATAGCTTTTGTCATCTTGAAAATATAACCCACAGGTTATTTTATAAGAGGAGAAAGCAGTATACTCTGACACATTTTACCAGCATGTTTAATAGAAAAAAAAAAGAGCAATATCCTCGAAAAATACCTTTCTGACCATGATGTACATAGTTTTTGGGCCATCCAAGGAAAAAGGACACTCGTAGAGGGATAGATTTTAATACCACTTTAGTTTATGTCAACCTGAAAAATTCCCCATGCGATGGAACAAGAGTTTGAGGACCCCATATGCGTTCTTACATTTCAATTCTAAGATGAATCCAGATTTCAGAAATATTAAATATGAAAATAGTGCAGCATAGAATTAAGGAAATGTGATATTTATGGTGAGGGATTTGCTGATGTTGCTCCAGGACTTCCCAGTTTGAGGATCTGGACTAAATGTGACATCTGTGGTAGCAAGGTCCTTTGTATATGTTTGTGTGAGTAGCAAGCAAGATTGAGGCCCACCACACTGTATAATCTACAGTACATACATCATAAAACAGTCCTTTAATTTTACTTGTGGAATTATTTGTCATGCCAAGTTTTTATTTTTAGTCATTTAAATTTGTATTTGTTACCACAGTTTTTCTAAAAACAAATTAACAAAGACAAATATTGAAATAATTCACCTGATGCTAGCAAAGGTCACTTAGCTTAATTTAACTGCAACTGCATTATTTTCCCTAAATATAAAACAAATAGACGCAAAATGTCTATAAGTGATATAGATTGTATTGCATTGTGATTTGTAGTTTTTAAAGACTAAAATTGTCATTTAATTACTTTTTATTCTATGAGTGTATGTATTAACAATCTTAATTTGTCTAGAGAAATAAGGAATTAAACAGTTACTATTATTTTTTCTTCCAGGATTGCAAATATAAAATAATTTAAACTAAATAAAAAAATAAAAGTAAGAACTCAGATTTTTTCCCTAAATTTCATGCTATGCTATTCCTTTTCCCTTCTTCTCCCCTTCCTCCTCCTTCTCCTCTGTCTCCTCTTTCTTCTAATAATGCAATCTTCATAATTTTGAGTTTAGATGAAAATTTTAGAGTTTTCACATAATACCTTAAAAAGAGTATTTTTCCTTATTTTCAAAATAAATAGAAATCTACTAATTAAACTCAGTATTTCATGACCTATTAATTCAGCAGTTATTATAATCCGTCTTTAATTGGATTAGCTATAATTACAATTAAATGGTTCCCTGAATCTTAAAAGGTTAAATACAAGTCATTTTCCATTTAAGACTTAAATATGAATTGATAATGATAAGAAAAGAAAGAGATTTCATCCTAAGGTTAATTGCTAAGTATTTTCCCCTATTTTCAGATTCAGCTTCCTTATCTCTTGCCTTTTTATGATTCATAAAATCTCAACTCTACGACATACTGTCCAAATACATGGTATCTTTTTTTATAATTCTTAAATTAGCACTTACCTGTATTTTAGTGTAGAATAAAATAATTCTTTTCCTATATTAGGTGAGGTTTCCATTTACGTTGAGTGTATGGTAGTATTACCAAGAGAAGGAAAGAAATATTGAAGAACTTAATGACCAAAACATAAGTAGATTTATCATTCTTTGCGGATTTCTTCTCTTTTTTTCTCATTCCTTCCCTTCTTCCTCTCTTTCTCCTCCATCTCCCCCCCTTCCTTTCCCTCTCTCTCACCACACACATTTATATCTTTTTTTAAGCATTAAGTTTCATAAATTAATATTTGACACCTGTTTCCATTTGGAAATAAGTCATGAACAACTAACTAAAGATAAACAACTAACTTTAGATTTATCAAAAGAACATTATACTCCAGGGGCCTTTCATCTAAAAGATAACACATTGTTGTGTTAAATCACTAAGTTCAAATAATTTGGCAGTTATAATCTATTTAGGCACTTTGAAATTAACTACATCATTTGAGAAAATTTTAGGAGGGGGAAAAGGAAAGAGAAGAAATGATTAAATGAATTTTTACAGCATCATATTTACTTCCATTCAACAGATACCATTAAGGATGAAGCATATATCCACATCCCTTTTTAACAGAGGGATAAGTCCCTAATCACATATTGTAAGAAGTGGTGTGTAATCAGGCACATCAAGCATAACCTTCTGTGTTCCTTTGGTGCTTACCAGAGGGAGAGGAGGCAAGCTGAATGACACCTAACTAAGTTACATTAAAAAGGATTCGTGAGGGTGGGGTACCCCAGAGATGTGAAGTAAAAGATTTTAACAGGGGAAGTGAAGGTAAATGGCATGCTGAAAGGATGGAAGAGAATGAAAAAAGGCCTGGGGCAGAAAAGTCCAGGGCACAACACACATTCCCATCCCATTGAATTGGAGAGGGCGCTACAAAGTAGGCAGTCATGAAATGAAAGTGTGGAGAGGATGGTTGAAGTAACATTACAGAGAGCCTCATATACCAGTGTGAGGAGTTAAAAATCAGCAGAGTTTCCAGCAAGGAAATGCCATCATTAGCGCTGTATTTTAGGTCGACTTACAGAAGAATGGATCAGAGTGAGAGCAGTTTGGGAGCAAGGAGAGCAGGCATAGGTGGTTGGTATCATCTGGCAAGACCAATAGTGGAGAGGGTGCCAAGAAGTTCTCAGATGAAACAATCTTGAATGAGTCAGACTATAGGAAAGGCCTCAGATATCTTATACCTATACACTGAGCCTGAGTAAAATCTATCTATATATCTATTTATATATATATATATGTAATACATATATATATATATATATAGAGAGAGAGAGAGAGAGAGAGAGAGAGATGGAGTCTCACTCTGTGACCCATGCTGGAGTGCAGTGGTGCGATCTAGATCTAGGCTCACTGCAACCTCCACCCCCAGAGTTCAAGCTATTCTCCTGCCTCAGACTCCTGAGGCACTCCTGTAATCCCCTCTTGAGATTACAAGCATGCACCACCACACCCAGCTAATTTTTGTATTTTTAGTAGAGACGGGGTTTCAGCATATTGGCCAGGCTGGTCTTAAACTCCTGACCCCAGGTGATCTGCCTGCCTTGGCCTCCCAAAGTGCTGGGATTACAGGCGTGAGCCACTGCGCCCAGCCTCCTGAGTAATATATTTTTGAAACACTGGCAACTTAACATTAGAAGTTCAGTATCTTACAGTTACTACAATGTGTTAGGATACAACTGTGTAATATAGAAGACTGTATTCAAAAGAAGCATGTCCATAGAAAAGGCAAGAATACTGCATGTATGGTATATGTGCATCTGCTTAGAAAATTGTGACATTGGTACAGATATCTGAGCCAACATAAGTGGCTAAGGGATAATAGATTGCATTGCTTCCCACTCAGAATGTAGGGATGATGCTTTACAACAGTGCTTCTCAAACTTTAGTGAGAAGGAGAATTATCTCAAGGACTTGCTAACACACATATTGCTGAGACCCACCTCCAAAGTTTCTTGCCCCATAGGTCCGGTCTGAGGCCCTGAATTCACTTTTCTAATAAGTACACATATGATGCTGATGTTGCATTACACAAATCATAAAGTGGTGAAAGTAGCAATTTTGGGGAAATTTCAACCACCTGGGCATGTAACTAGACAGCTCTTTCTCCTAATAGAAAGCATTTGAAATTATTGTGCTATCTTGATGAAACAGCATTCCTCAGATTGAAGACAGAACAAGGAAGGGAGTTTCTCATTCTGAAGTTTCTATTCTTGATTTAATCTTTAGCAGCAAAGAGGAGCTTATTCCTGAATCTGAAATAATGGAAACTTTTAGAGAAAGCATCCATGACATTTTAGAGGTCAAGAAAAGGCTACTAAAGTATACCTTAGGTTTTAGGTAATTCCATCGAAAAACAATTTAAGAATCAACAGCTATTATTGTCTCCGTGGGGGGTTCAATGGGCAGAAAATACAAAGGAGATGGAAAGTAAAAATTGAAAATCTGGTAATACAATCACAAATGATATTGATGAGAAAAATAAAGAATCCGTATCCAAGGAAACCATCATAGTTGCTTTCTGATGAGCTCTGATTTAAACAAGACGTGTACAAAATATGAAGGGAAGAACATAGAACCAAGATTGAATACAAAAGAGAAACAATAATCTTTAAGAAAAGGACCAAGTGGCTGAAATTGTCACTTCTTACCTGTACTAAGGGACATTAAAGAAGTCTTCGCATAAAATACGTGTATATGTGATATAAATACGGTTTTAGGAGTAAACGAGACTTTAAAAGTGATGACTATAATCATTGCTTGGGAACAATTATATACTGTTAAATGTGGTAAAATGGTGGTTTGCTTTTATTTCCCTCCACTGGGAAAATTATTTTCACATTAGGAAGGACAGCACCATCAAGAGGTAATTGAAGCACAAAATAAAAGCGAAGACTATGAGAGCATTTTGTCTCTTTAAATGAATGTAGCAGTCCAAACACAGATGAATTACATTTGAAAGGTGAAACAAATCATTCTGGGTAATCACTGGGAAACAATGGTGAACAGAGTAAATCCCACAAGATCAGAGATGAACAAACGACCAATTTTCAAAAATGGATAAAAGTCAAAGTATAGAATCCAAAGATTTATGAGACTGTTATTCAACCCTGGACAATTTCATAAAGTTTTGCCAAACTAGTAGTTTGGCAAACTTCTAGTAAGTGGTGAGCATGCTGCATGCCAAGCCAATCTCATTATTTCATGAGGTCTATCATTATATAAATCAGACACTTAAAAATGCTCATGCTGCTCCCTTTAACTATGATGGAGAATGTGGGATGAATGCTAGAATCTTTAATGAATTTGTAGCTATAGAAGAGCCCTACTTTAGGGATTCTAATTGTAAATCCGTAGGAAGGAGTCTAGAGAGGTAGCTTTCATCCTTGGCTCTGCTCCATTCAGTTCAACACTTTTTTTCTTTTTTCAGCAATGTCTTAGCTGAAAACTAAATGGCTTCCTTATCAACAAGGTAGTTGACTCAAAGCTGGAAAAAACTGACTACTATCTTTGACACCAGACACAGAATTTAAAATGATCTTGACAGGTTAAAGGGATGAGGCAAAGCCAGCATAATGAAATTTAACTGGGATAAGGGATGAGACAATACCAAAATAATAAAATTTAACTGAGATAAATGAAAAATCTTAGATTTGTGTTGAGATGACAATTATACACGTTGAGGACAGAGATGTTTTCTTGACAGAAATTTGTTTGGCAAGAACATGGGAGTTTTAATCGAGCTTTATAAACTTTACTCAGATAACATGTGGAGGGTCCTTATGGTGCCCGGCAGACACAGGCACTCATTAAATCATTATTTGTTGAAGCTCACTATGAGCTAACCACATAATCTGGCTGCTAAAGTTGTAGGCTGAATTATAGGAATGTGGTGTCCGCAGCAAGGGAGATAATATTTCTACCATATTCTGTACTGGTCAGATCATTCACACAGTATTCTGCTCAGTTCTGGGTTCCACATTGAAGGAAACAGACTGATAAGAATGAGCAGCATTTAAAAAGAGGATGACCAGAATGGAGCCATATAAAAAAAATACAATGTGGGGGTGAAAGGTCAGTGAGGTTCACCATGATAAGAGAATGCTGAGGGTGAGCACCGTATCAACATTTCAAGGACTGGCATGTAGAAGAAAAAAAAATAGTACTCCAATTCCACAGGCAGAGGTAAGAGTGAAGTGGAAAGAATATTTCAGCTCAAAACAAGAAAGAATTTTCTAATAATTTCAATTTTTCAACAAGGAAAAACACCATGTCATGAAGTCATGACCTTGCACATGTTTTAGCCACAGGCAGGACAGGGGGAATGATGTAGAGTTGATTTCTGAATAGGGCAGGAAGCTGGTCAATGGCTCCTACAGTTCATGCCAAGTTAATTCAATAACTATTTATGGAGCATTTACTATGTGAAAAGCAATTTCCCCCTTTCTGCGTACACAAAAGTGAGTGGGATGGAGTCTTTATCCTAAATATGTGTATGATCTTATAACGGAGCTAAGGTATGTACTCCATTAATTTTAAGGCTCAAAACTTATAGGTATGCCCTCTAAGAACCGAGAGGGTCCTGGAACCAGAGAAGGTGAAGGATCTTAGAACTGTAGGAATATTCTAAGCATACTGGCCAGGAGCAGTGGCTCAGGGCTATAATCCCAGCACTTTGGGAGGCTGAGACAAGCGGATCAGTTGAGGTCAGGAGTTTGAGACCAGGCTGGCCAACATGGTATAATCCTGTCTCTACTAAAAATACAAAAATTAGACAGGTGTGGTGGTGTGTGCCTGTAATCCCAGTGACTCCAGAGGCTGAAGCAATAGAATCGCTTGAACCCAGAAGTCGGAGGTTGCAGTGAGCTGAGATTGCGCCACTGCACTCCAGGCTGGGTGACAGAGTGAGACTACATCTCAGAAAAGAAAAAAATAAAAAGAAGTGTAGAAGTATTTCACAGAGCTAGGCCTCAAACATGCATTTGACTTTTATTACTATTTAGTAAAATAATTCCGGGTAGATGGGGACATTGTAACAAAACTACTAAGCTAAGAGAAACCCTGAACAGAAAGTTGTTTAGTTTGGATAAAACACAATGGTGAAGAGGAAGCATGAAAGAGAGGGCTTTGAAAGCTATGCCCCATCTTTAGAGGCAGGAAGGATCCACAGCACATGTTGGAGTGTGAAATTACCATGATTGAATTTATGCTTTAGGAATTGGCATAAGTGGATAGGTTGGACAAAACAGGTGTATTAGAAAGAAAGTGACCAAAATCGAAACAACTAAGGATATTTGTATTTATTACAAACTGTCTATATTCCAGAACACTAGGTTGAGGCTCTTTACAAATAACATCTCCTTCAATCCTCCTAGGCTTATATGGGAAAATTTAACTAAAAAAAGATATAGAATCAAGTATATATTATCACATTATGATAATATATGCCACTGTATCACACTGTAATTTTCAGGCGATAAAGACTTTACAGAAAAAATAAGAATCCATTAGAATATTTTTTAAAGACCCTCTTTGGGAAGTCAAAGGGGGAATGAAAGAGTTTGATGTGTGTTTTCATTATATCTAGGATCAAAATGAGATCTTATTTTAAAATGTAGTTTGTAAATTCTTAGCACTCTGTGAATGTTAGGTATCATATGTTTGTTACATGTAGATTTAAATCTTGGATTCTCCTAGAAGCAAAGAACCCAATCTGGCATACTGAGATGACTTTGGTGAATAATTAGTTCTCAGTGGGCCAAATGTAGTGCCTTTTGGTTTGAAGATCTGGTATATTTTTCAACACTGAAGACAACACCATTTTTTTTTCTTATTCTAAACCCATAAAAGAGTACATATACATTAATCTTTATAAAAAAGATGCACAAATTTCTCGTTGTTATAGAGGCTAAAATTTTATCTGAAGATTGGCAAATGATGGGAGTAGCAATTAGCAAATTCTTTTACTGGAGGCTATGTAAAATTATTTTGTGGACCATAAAGAAGTGTTAACTAAAAATATACATGGCCTGGAAAGCAGGTACTGATAGGAAGGTTTTATTAGGTTGGTACCTGGGATCTATGAAACACAGACTATACCTACAGATTGAAGAAGCTATCATTTATTAAAAGCTACTACTGACCTACCACAGTGGACTGCTTCAAATTTATACACCTGTGAATAAGGAAATGTAATAAGAATCCAACCAGATTCCAACCAACAAATCCCTAATTGATCAGTTTTTAGCCTGCTTATGAAGGACAACTCTACATAAAGACCTACAAAAAGATCCCAAACTAGTTGCTGACAGTAGTTCTTCTGTGTTCCACTAGATGATTAAACATATTACTTGCCCACATTTAAAAATTAGGAGGTTTTGCAGAAAAATATTTCACGGAAACATGTTCAGCTTCCCATGAAAAATCAGATCTAGCATGTATGGATTCAAATTCATGCAGGACAACTATTAGAGAAATTAACTTGCTGCTGCTCATTTAGACAAAGCATGAGCTCTTTAGTCTACGTAAAACTCACCAGCCCTACTACTCCTGAATTTTTTTAACAACTATATTGTTCACTTATTTGCCTGATGTATTTCTCTAATCTAATCTTGATCTGTTTATCTAATTTAGTGTTAGCAGCAGAACTGGGCATTTGAAAGCTGCTCAGATTCTACCCCGAAAGAGTGGTCTACTGCTCAGCACTATAGCAAATTTGACACACCAATTGCTTCTGGTGTATGTGGGCTATTGCGTCCTCTTTGATTAATTTTTCTCCTAATAAAAAGTGCAAACACTAACAAAAGTCAGCCTTCTATAATTATAAATTATTTATTTATTTATGCAAACCCATACGAAAAAATTAAATTCCTCAGTGAGTAACTATAATTGTATTTGTTGTGAACTTCCAGGACAAAATTTGCCTAATTTACATATATTGCAAATTTGGTATTTATTCATTTTTTTAATATCATGGATGGCTAGACAGTCACATAATAAATATGCTTTTAGCTTGCATCAGTTGAACTTCAAGAAAAATTAATTACATTCATCATTTCCTGATTTCTTTCTTTCTGTAATTTGAGTATCCCCATGACAACCACACATTTTCATTAACTTCTGAGTAGTAGAGGCACCTTCCTGTAGCATTCTCTGCATTTATCAAGTGGTTTATTTGAAGGATATAAGACCTATACTCTCTTCTCAGTGATTTTTTTAATAGTTACTTTTAATTTAGAATGTAAAATCTTTTGCACATACAGCGGTTTATTTTTGCCTGACCTTTTACTTCATAATGTCATGCTCTTAGGCCAGTCTTTATTCCATTTAACCATTTATTAGCTATGTGTTCATTCACACAAGTGGTTACACTAAAAAATAACGCTGCAAGTATTACTGGGTTATTTTAAAGCTGTGGTGGATATCAAAACACTTACAAAATCATAAATCTTCAGTTATGTGGTAAGGAAAACATAATTTCTATTTTTTGAAATCTGCATTCAAGTACTTGAAAGACAACAAGGAAATCTTATTCCTAAGAGCCCACAGTCCTTCCCACATCGTCGCCATCACCATCACTCTCCCCATTTTCTGATTTCATTTCTCAAATATCACCTGGGGAGTTTTTACCTCCTTTTTCCTTATTTTAAGGATTAGTATGAAAGATTAATTTTTCCTCATTGTCAAGGGCATGATATTGGAGAACAGGTAAATAGATTTATCTGCTGTGTTAAAAATTTTGATTCTACTGCTTTTCATCTTCTAGTCTCATCCAGACTCATACTCATCCCATACCCATCTCTAAGTATCACACTCTATTTGTCCAATAATGTTAGAGCAGAGATAGAAGCCATCTTTAGCAATTTTAGCTTACCTAGCCCTTATCCAGCAATATTTTTACTGAACTGTCTAACTTTATTCTGTCCTTTATTTTGTAGACAACCATACAATTGGCTAAATTAATGTGTGTGCCAGTACGTTTTAACATTCATCTGATAGTACTTTAAATCTTGTTCCTGAATGAGCAAAAGCAAATGACAAAAGGTTAAATAACTTATTTAAATGTAGTAACAACAAGTGCAGGGTTGTTTGGCTTTTATTCAGTTTTTTTATGTTACCTTCTTCAAACAGAAGATAATGTTCTTGTACATGCTGGGAACAGGTGGTTTAACATATAAAGTTATAGTCACTAGTGGGATCATATCTAACTTGACTTTGTAGACTTCAACTCTTCTGATAAAATGATTAAAGTGATTCAAGGCCAAATCATAACTAATTTAATGTAAGATTTGGGAGTTTTCTAAAATTTTCAAAAAAATACAAATTTGGGAGATTTTTGAGTAAACATTATTTGTTGATATACTTGAAACAAATAGGTATTTTATTCTGAGATATTTTCCCATTTTGGGGAAAACCGAACATACATTTTTAACAGAAAAACAAAATTTTCTAAGGATGTAGATATGCATATTATATAGTGCTAGTCCTAGTACACAAGGAACACTCAATTATATAACAATATCTTACATTATTAATTACTTAACGTTAACTTTATTAAGTACAAGAAATTTGATCTTGATTTCTTTGAAAAGTAACTAATTTTGCAACATTATCATTAGAAAATACATACTTATGTTTATAAAATTCTGATTATGTATTCTATAAATTCAGTAACGAATGGCATGAATCTTCATTGTATATAAGAACTTTTAAATATGTGTGCATTTCTTTTTACAGTAAAATGCTGAGCTGAAAAGAGACAGCAATATAGAAGTATATGGTAAACAGAGTACCCATTTTTAAGTAAAATTTTATTTCAAGTAAGCAATTCCTTGGCAGTAGCATTTTTAAAAGTCTATATTATGCTAGGAATCAGAGATTTTAATTAACACAATGTAACATTTTGAAAGTATGTCCACTACATGATAAAAAAAAAATGACAAAGCATTCATCTTAAATAATCTTTTGGGGATGGCTCTTCTGTATAACTGAAAAAACATGAGTAAATTTCTGTGTGAGAAGAACAGAGTCGTGGCTAAGGTCATAGATTCTAGACACAGATTACTCACTTCAAATACTGTACTGACAACTTACTAGGCACGCAGTCTTGGGAAAGTTATTTAACTTCTCTGTGCCTCAGTTTTCATCGGTATATTTTAGGGTTGCCACAATGATTCAATGTTTTATTCTACTTATAGAATTTAGAATAGTGAGCAACATCTTGTAAGCACCATATAAACTTGTTCTTACCATGTCAATGTGGCACTTCCAGAAGCTGAAGCCCTTTTGAAGACAGAAAAAGAAAAAAAACTGAAAAGCAACTTAGTTGCTTCAGTGAACTGATTAAGCATATCACACTCAAATGTTAGCAGGTGAGGAAATAGAGCACGTTTACTCCTGTGTTTACTATCACAAGACATGCAGGAGAATCACCTCATGCAGGCAGGATAAAAAAGACCATAAAAATATTCACAAAAATATAAATATCACAAAAGACAAAATAACTGACATCCTGCCACCATGCTAGGTTCCATCTCTATGACAACTGCAAAAAATTTTTTAAAAGTCTTTCTAGTTAGGAGAAAATGGATTATTCTCAGAACATAGGCTACTGGCCAATAAAAACATTGTGGAAAAAGAACTGACAGAAACCCCAGGTTTGATTTTTAAAGAGTTCCTCTGACATTTGATATATTTTAAATATTGGGCTAGATTAAAATCTGCCAGGAAATGGGTGTGGAGGGGAGGAAGAGATCTGAGACTAGAAAAATTAATGACCTAAAAATATTGTAATTAATTTTTCACATTGGCTTTCTTTAAGTGATAATTATTTTAGATTTTTAGAGTCTAATGACAGCATTTTCCCTAAAGCCCAATTTGCAAGCTCTTCTCCCCGAGTGTCTGCTTAGTCATCAGCTTAGTCATGTGAATTGCTACATTTCTGATTCATTGAGAGAATGTGAATATCCTATTTTCTGAATTTCTAAGCTTTATAGAGGCCCTTAGAAACAGCCTATAATTTGTGTGTGTGTGTATGTAAATTATTCTCCAATTGCACATTTTCTAACAACTCTTTTAAATCTAAAAAAAGAAAAAATATATTCCAACAAACCATACATAAAAATACTGGCCAGAGAAACTTGCATAAGAGCACCCAGAGCCATATTCATGGCTTAGTGATTACATTCTTGAACAACTTTTCCCATTTACAGGCTTACAGTGTAAGCTAAGCAATACTGGTTGCCTATGAGTCTGCAGGGGAATTTTTTATTTGGAAAGTTCAAAGGAAAAATTGTAACCATAATAGAGAAAACATAAACATTTCAGTTTTAGTTTTCAAGACTTCATACGCAGCTTTTATTTTTAACCATAGTAATACATTAAAAGGCATAATTAAAATAGTCTATAAATAGATGACAACTGCACTTTAGCCTTCTGCTTTCTTGGGTCACTCTCCTTTTTAAGTGGCTTTTAAGACTCCCCTTTCCAGAATTATTGAGTAGTCATAGGAAGAATCAGGAATTCTTGTAGATATATTGAAAGTATGGACTGGCATCTACTAGTTAAAGATTAAATCACAGTGGGTATATATAAATTCAGATAGACACAGTGAGCTAGAAGTAGCAAACAGTAGTCTACTTATAATGACAAACAATATGCTTCAGTTATCTTCCTTTATGTTTTCTTTTCTTTTTTTATTATACTTTAAGTTTTAGGGTACATGTGCACAACATGCAGGTTTGTTACATATGTGTACATGTGCCATGTTGGTGTGCTGCACCCATTAACTCGTCATTTACATTAGGTATATCTCCTATTGCTATCCCTCCCCCCTCCCCCCACCCCACAACAGTCCCCGGAGTGTGATGTTCCCCTTCCTGTGTCCAAGTGTTCTCATTGCTCAATTCCCACCTATGAGTGAGAACATGCGGTGTTTGGTTTTTTGTCCTTGCGACAGTTTGCTGAGAATGATGGTTTCCATTTTCAACAAACATTAAAAAAATTAATACCCAATTGTGCTACATCTACTTGCAATTTCAACTAACCCTTTCATCTTACTATAATCAACCCCAAACACTCGACTGGGGCCCAGTGGAAGCATTTACTTGACTTTCAACATGACAGCCATTAGCCATTGGATGGCTATGATTTTCCATGCAGCAAGCAGTTTGCTTTTTTTTTCCCTTATATCCCCAAGGTACAAATAAATAGATACAGTAGTGTTTTAACGTCTGTTTTACAAAACTGCTTCCATTGTGATATACATTTTAATATAATAAACTGACTGCATTATGATGAACAATTCTAGAATGAATAAATTCATAAAAATTCATTGGTAATGCCTGTTCCTCAATTAAGGAAAGTCTGTCTATTGAGCTTAGGAGAATTGCTTGTAATGAGTGGAAAGCTCAATCATGTTTCCCACAATCGCTGCAGCTAATGCTTACATTTAGATTGCACAGAGTATCAATTTGGGCTATATTTCAAGGACAAGCTCCACTAACTTTTCTGCTCTTTTCCTCAGCAGTGATACACTGGTTCACTCAAAAAGAAAAAGCCTGGTTTTTAAGATCCTGTTACTAGTCCATTTGGAAAAGCAGCAGTGTTGTTTGTTCAAATATAACATGCATTTTGAAGAGAAAGTGCTGGATCTGAAAGGTTTCATATTTTCCACAATAATATGAATATCGCAGAAGGGAAAGGCAAGGTTTTCTGAAATTATAATGATATACTTGATCGACAGTCCACGGAGAAAGTTGAGATTTCTGTTCCCCTAGGTTTGCATTCCTTCTCCTTGTCCTTCTTTCCATACTTGACATGCTACAGAATTTTGACAACTGAAGAACATCTCTGGAGTACTTATTACTTTGCTTGTGAACTCCTTGGCCTAAGTAGGGCTGTGTGATATGTCACTGACTATCAGAAGGCCCTTAAAAAGACAGTTTACTCTTCGTTAATATTGAAGAATGCTACAGTGAGTGATCTGAGGAAGTCCAAGTGGCCAAAGGACACATTTTAAATTTGTTTTGTTCCAAGGCATTACATAGTTAAAGCATAGTGCAAAATTAATCTGGCCGGCAGGAGAGTGCAGGTTACACAAAGCATCTGCTGGCTGCCTCTGGAATAAAAACACTGCATTTGTCTAGACTTTATTTATGATTCATTTTTGGCATAACTAGTTGTTACTGCTGAAAGCCAAATTATAGCAGCCTTGTGTAACAGATTACCTCAAAAGAAGTCAAATTCTAAAGTGGAATTTTTAAAAAATTTTTAAACAAATGTATTTTTAGACTATCTTCTGTGTCCAGGAGGTCCCTAAGTCCCATAGCATTTTCAGCATTTTTAGAATGACAAGAAAACCACAAAGAGAGGCGAGAAGAAACAAGAGAATGGCTTATTTTTTCCCCATTTTCCTCAGTCACAACCTACCAATCACTTAGTGACTACAATATTCAGGCCTTTAATTTTGCATTCAACTGCTGTTCATGGTCTGATAGATTTTGTTGGACTGGGAAGTCGGATGGTTCACGCCTAGGGCCTCAAGAGGAAGGGAGCTGCGTCCCTCAGAATGACGTTCAGTGAAAGCTTTCTCTAGAAGCACTTGGTAGTCTGATGAGTGTATTTCAGCTTCACAGTAACATGTTTTCTTTTGCTATTTCATTTGCACAAAAAGCAAGCAGTGCTCTTCTGCCTCCAAAAATATGTACGAGTGGGTGTGTATACAAGAATGAGAGAGACAAGCATAGTGAGGGGGGAGGAAGAAGGAATTGAAGAAATAGCTCCAATTATGCTTTTTCTATTCTTCAAATTTCATTTAGATCTCTTCTACAGGAGAGCAGTGCTGATTAAAGACTCTGGGGGATTTTTAATATTTGAAGCAATGGAGCTTTGAACTCAGAACATGGAAAGGGAATATTGGATGTACATTTAATAGAAAAGCTGCCTTAAATATGGAGTTCAGAGTATAAACTTAGTTTGTGAAGTTTTTCACACTTACACTATGCACATGAGCTCTAAATTAAAGCTTATGGTAATGATAGTAATGGTTATACTACTGTCTGCCTTAAGAATAGTAAATAACCTGTGATGAAATATGCTGGAGTCACACATTCTAAAGAGAGAAGAGTGTAATAAGTCTATCTTACACGTATCATTACATATTTTCATACAATTTCTTGATGAAGGGATTGACTTATTTATTGTTAAACACACAATTCCACGAAGGCAAAATATTATATAACTTCCTGGCTAACTTTCAACTATAATAATTTAATATCTCAGTAACTTTATTAAGTACAACTTCTATCTAACATTAGTTTAGAAGGCCCATTATACAGCAATTCTTTGTAAGGCTCTGGAAACCAATGTTTTGTTGCCAGGCACTAATTAGAACTGATATTAATAAGTTCACTTGTGATTTTTGAGACATATCTTGTTCATTTATATACATCACTTTAAAATTAATTAAAATATAACTAACGAGTGACCAAATAAAACACACAAGATGTTTCAGATTTTTTAAATTTGTATTTTTCCTCAATGGAAGCTTAGTTACTATATTCCTCTAAAAAAATATACAAACAAGGATAGTGACACACAAGAATTGTTATTAAAATAATCAGGCTGATGTTGACAAAAGGACAAAAGGCAACTGTGAGTAGCCAGATGTCAGCCATGCCCCTAATAATATGGGCCAGTGTGGGGTGTTTCACAATTCACTTGTATTAAGCCTTGATCTACAATCTTGGAGAAACATTCACCTGCTCAGCCCAACACTGTCCAGTTGAATGCTTTTTACAATGTTAAGAAACAAACCTAAGGAACAGAAACTAAAATCAGGGATGTTTTTGGTGGATGCTTTAGTGCACAACTCTGCAGTAATGCATAGAAGAGGTGCATCCAGGCCCTGCACTACATCCTATGTTCCTTATTCCACTATCAGTTCTCTTCTGATTTGGGTCACTTTTCCTAAAGTGTCTCATGCTCAAAGCATCAAGAGTGCTTCCAAAGCACATACTCCTAGGTCCAAGCAGAGGAAACTTCATGTTTTTTTTTGTTTGTTTGTTTGTTTTTACATTCAGTTCGTTTATAACTTCTCAGGGAACAAATGGAGGATGGGAGCCAGAATTTCCACCCTAGTACATTTCTCCTCCCAGCCTCTTCTTTGTCTTCGAAAAGTTTGAGTTTAGCATGTCAAGTTTACATTTTCATTCTCTGTGGTTGAAGATGAGGTAGTTCACACATTTCCTATGAGTCTTTCTCCCTTAGAAAGGATTCATTACTTTGGTGATATGGTTTGGTTCTGTGTCCCCACTCAAATCTCATCTCGAATTGTAATCCCTATAATCCCCATGTGTCGAGGGAGGTACCAGATGGGAGGTGATTAGATCATGGGGGCATTTTCCCCCATGCTGTTCTCGAAATAGTGAGTGAGTTCTCGTAAGATCTGATGGTTTTATAAGGCAGTTTTCCTTAATCTTGCTCACTCTCTCTCACCTGCTACCATGTAAGACATGCCTCTTCCCCTTCCACCATGATTGCAAGTTTCCTGAGGCCTCCCCAGCCATGAGGAACTGTGAGTTAATTAAACCTGTTTTATTTATAAATTACCCTGTCTCAAGTATGTCTTTATAGCAGTGTGGAAACAAACTAATACACTTGGTTAAGAATATGGGCATCAGTTACTTTTTAAAAACTCTCCACGTAATTCTAATATCTAGTAACTTTTGAGAACCATTGGTCTGCTACTATTTTAAGATGATCACCATGGCTGTAGTATGTACAACTGTTTAGCAAAATCAGGAGTTACATTTTCACGTGTTCATTTGGAGATGTCTGAACCTGAATCTAAGGGCAACTATGTTGATTAAGAAACTCTAAGGGAAAATTGGGAAAGACGAGTTTGCTTTTGTTTATTTATTTGTGTTTTAACTAGTGACTATCAAGAGCGTGATGGTTAGAATTTTGAGGTAAATTTCCAAGTTTAGTCCCCCAGACTAGAAGTGTAAACAGAAACCAGAGAAGTAAATTGTTCTCAAACTTTTCTCTGACACTCAGAAGGCCCACCCTGCAAGGACTGTCATGAGAGAGTCTAACATGACGGGAAGAAGACATTCTTAACATTTTTGCAGAGGAGTTTTAGTGATGAGATGTTTAAATAGTCTCACCTTGGGAGAGCCTACAGATGGCAATATAAGTGGGTTGTGATTGCATTACTACTGGGCATGCACCTGGCTAACTGAGCAATACGACAAAAGAGAGTTGGGTTGCAGGGGAGGAAAATGGCAGATGTTCCATGTTGGCTAAGGGTAATTGTTCAGGAACCTTGTGAGTCACGCCCTCAGGGGCTTCTAGAGTGGTTGGGGAAGTGTTCAGGGAGGAAGAGGGCTTGAGGTCCCATAACAGCAATTATGAGGTGGTAATCCGGAGATGAATGTGTTACCCACAAAAGAATAATGCATTCATGCGTAACCAAGAACTGAGTGCACAAGGATGGCTGCCAATTTTTATCTCATGCATAAAACTCAAGTAATCCATACTGTCCAGCTGAGAACAACACTGGTGTGACTGTGGGTGACAGTGAAGTCTTGCCTTTTGTATTGTAAATATTATACTAAATGCAAGGTTTGAATCCAGATAGGAAAATCAGTCATAGGAACTCTTCGTCCCCATATCTATATGGTTTTCAATTCACTAAATCAGAGATTTCTCTTTAGCTTGTTTCATAGGCACTAAAATAACCTAATATGATTGCTGTTGTAATCATTTCTGACCTCACAGAAGGTAGTTAAGCAAGAAAGAGACCAGGACATTATATGATATAATAGGGTCATGAAAAAAAGGATTTGATGCTGCAGTAAAAGTAATGAGTGGCCCCAAGGGAGCACAGTCACATTTATCAGATGCAAAACTTCTTATTCACGTTTTAAAGACTGTAAAACATAACGTCTATGAAGGTAGCTAGTATGGTACCCGCACATAGCAGATAGTCGCTATGAATCTATTTTAATAAAAGCGAGCACAGATTAGAGATTAGAAAAAAGACAATTATTTAATCAACCCAGAGTCATTTGATCCATTTATAATATTGGCTTTATTTCAACTAATTTGTCTATTACATATTTGTCTATTGTACTATTTGTCTAGTACATACAAAAGAACTATGTTGGAATAACCTACAGGCCACCAATTTTAACAGGTTGATGAAGGTTGAAAACTGTTTTCTAACTATTATAATAACCAAAGACAACCATTCTCAGAATATATTTAGTCAAAACCCTACTTTAGTGGATTTATCAGCATGTTCCATAAGGACGAACTGGTCATGTCAGGTTCCATTACAACCTTAAAACTGAGAATCTTATGCATGAAGGTATTAGCTAATTTGGTGTATAATTTAAACTGATTGAAAATGTTAAATTTAAGAAAATTCTTCAATGGTCAGTACAGAGCCTATATTTAAATATTTTAAATATTTAATATTTAATATTAAATTAAGAATTATTACTCTTGTTAATAAATCTAAGAGTTAGCTTATTTGCTTAAAAGATATACTAGACCTTTTAAAAGAAATAGGTTTTAGATATTAAGAGTCTAAACCAAATTATATTTTTCTATACTTTTTAATATTAGCCCTTATAAATAATCTCATTGCATTTTATACAGCATAATATACCTGAATACTGGTATTTTTAAAAAATTATGGATTTATAATTATTTCCACAGATGACTTTGCATCTAACTTCCCACTGTGCTTCTTTCCTAGCATATATACCCATTTCATATCCACCAATTTATTGATGAGTAGCCAATTCCCCGATTCTTACTTGCAGATGCATCTCCATTTTGTGCAGATTCACTGATAGCAGCCAATGATCAGGTATCAGGGTCAACTTCACCCTGTTTGTGACAGAGCAACAACTATTGTGCAAGCTGATCATCAAATATTTTGCCGACCATGGGACATTTTAATTAGACTATTTAAAATCAACACTCAGACACAATTCATGATGGCTAATATCTGTTGATGTGCCGTTCTTATATTTCCTGGGGGAGAAATCAACACCTGTGGTATGAAAAATACATATTATAGGCTGTCTACCTTGTTTGTTTGCTGTTTTGAAAGATGCTGGTCTGTCACAGATGCTGACATACATTGTAATGCTCAAAATACTGTATACTGGAATAGGGATGAAAGTGCTGATGCTACTCAAATAGGGATGAGATGGCTGATGGCTACTTGGGAACGCACCAGAATGGCTGGCACAGGTTCAATCATTAAATAAACATAAAATCGCTTTTTCATTTTGAGAGAAAATTCTATCAAAACTAGCTTAAATTCTTACATGGTAGGGGGAAGGGTGAATACAAAACAGGGCTTGTATATTAAATTTGAAGGCAGAGGAAGTTAAACGCAATGCTAATTCCATTAACCAGTTTCTGATTAGTGACACGGCTGCTTCTGAAAATGGGGAAGGATTATCTTTGTGCTTCCAGTGGTTCCCTTGGGTTCCTATGATTAGAGGAGTCCAAGACTATAGGGGAAAGGACTAACTTGGCAATGTTACACTTCAGTATTTAGAACCAGGGCTTCTGACCTTCCTCGTCCAGAAGTGGTATATGTTTGTGGGGAGGAGAGACACTAAATAATATGTAACACCGGGTACAACTCTCTCTAGTGAATAGTTCAGGGTTGGTGTGTTATAGAGCTTTGTATAAGAGAGAGGTCGCTGTGATTGAGGATATGGTTTGAGTAAGCATGGACATAATGATAACATGTACACTTTCTACATTGGTACAGTAAGCATGCTAAGTTAAATTTCTGACTTAGCCATGACTGGCATTCACTCCTCAAATTCCACAAATCAAAAACAGTGTAGAGCTTCTATTTAGAAACTACTTTGGTGCTTGTGTCTCCAATAAGGAGCACAGACAGAATTTTGTATCAACCTTAATGAATTTTATCACTTATTTCACTTATTTTGGGGTAACACATAAAGTAGCATCTCTTTTTAATAATCCTTCTAAATTATGAAAGCTTCCATAATGCTTATAGCAGCTACGTTCTTTTCTCTATTTTCTCTGGAGACTGTTCAGGTGATTGCCAAGGGATCGTTTGTGCTTGGATTCCACCTCCACAGTGGAATTGAAACATGTACATATTCTTCTGAGGCTGGTGATATTGCAGCCATCATCTTCATGAAGCTGATTTTTAAGGGCTTCTTGCCTGCTTCTCATCCCTGGTCTTTGGAAAGTACATTCCCCCACTTTGACAGTTTTCTGTACCACTGCATTTTGGGCAGAAAAGGTCTAAATGGGTTTTTAGCTTCTCTCCCTCTATAAAACTTATAAGATCTTTATGTGAAATTTTCATACCCTTCCTGGGAACTTTAAGTTGGATATCGATATTTCTTTCTGTTAAAAAAAAATAAAAAAAAGCAAAGTTTCCTCTCATTGGCCAATGCACCCTGTGGTGACAATTATTAGGTTTTGGTGTTGTACAGTACACTTTTCTTGTTTTCCAAGCTTATGGTTGGAACAAAATCATTTAGACAACAATAAAATATTTAAGATAGTTCGAAGCTGGAAAGCACCTTATATATCAGCATGTTTTTGACCGAGAGCCTATTGGGAGAAATAATTTAGTTTCATTAACTAAAGTGGCTATCCTTGTCACGTTGGCTAATCAACAGTGACTCAGGAACTATGTCTATCTGGGAAAGAGTAAAGAGAAAGAAGCATGGGTTTTTAAGTAAAATAAGATACAGATTATGAAAATCCTTATAAACACTTGGCTTACAGTAACTGTAATTCTAAAGTATTATTACTAAAACTGACACTGAGGGTGAGATTTTTATCCAACTTAGACTCTTCAAGATGGGCATTAATTTGTATCCAAAAGGGTAGGATTGCTGTATTTGGAATCCATGGTTCTAAGTCACAGCTGCTAATTGGACAAGAGAGAGGGGAGGCTTAGCTGTATTTCTGGAATTCCTGGATTGTTTTTCTCTCTAAAATCAGTTTAAAAACCATCTGAGGCAGTTGGCAATGCTGCCCAGCAGCTGCCCAAGTAGCAACTGCAACAGCTGGATCAATACAGCTACTGCTATAACAAAGAGAACTGCCAAGACCCATAAAATGTCTAAATAAGTAGGGGCCTGGTTTTATTTACTTGTCAAAAAAAAAGAAGAAAAAAGATGAGGCCTAACACTTGTTTTTATAAGAAATTATCTAAGATTTTATGATATTTCTGCTTAAAATAGCACAGAGGAACTGAAACAGGAATCTAGAGACCCAAGCTGTTACTTACTACTCATTATGTTATAGAATTTATAGCATATGGCTTAATGCTCCTGAACACAAGAAACATTAAAATACAGAGGAACATTTGGAAAAAACAGGATAATAGAGGTTCCAATGTCACTGAATCTTGAACTATTCACTCAACAAATATATGTTGGGCACTTAATCTAAGCCAGATACTTAGGCTGGTGCCCAGGAAACAGATACGGAAAACAGACAAAAACCTCTGCCCTCTTGCAGCTTACCTTCAATATTTTTATTTTATCCATTAATTCTGTAGCTTCTTTAATTCAAATAAATGATCTCTTATCCACAATGCTAACAACAGGTAACATTTCATGAATGTTTATATGTACCGGGTACTGTTCTAAGTACTACACATACACGAACATATTTAATCCTCAAAACAACTCTATGAGGCAGAAGTTGTTTTTACAGATGAAAAAACTGAGCCACAGAGAACAGCATTAACGTGCCTAAAGTTCTACAGTTAGGAAGAAGTGGCATTTCCAGGATTCCAACCCAGAGTCTGGGTCCTTAATCCTTATACCCTATTGCCTCCTCATACAACAACCACTCCACAATGCAGTTGATGGGTATTCTTGATTAGTTTATTTCTATTGATTTGAAAATTAAGCACATTGGTACCTTGTTTTTAACGAACAAGTTTCTGTTTATAAACAGGGTATATCACCAGTAACAAATTTTACATATGCCAGAAATATGTAGGCCATGAGAGTTCTTAAAAATAGACACAAAAATCACAGCTCTCAAATCCGATTCCGAATTTGGTGGTTATAAAATAATCACACTTTAAGTGTCTCTCTCACCTCTAAGCCAGCATATACCGTATCTATAGAATGAAATGCTACTTATTTTGGAGTGAGCACAGAATCCTGAGACCATGCAGAAGGATCACTGGGATTATTAGTCTAAACTGTTCATTTTAGAGATGAAGAATTAAGGTCGAGAGAGGTCAACATATTTTCTTAAAGTCACATTTGAGAGCCTACTATCACTTAGAGATTGTATAATAGTCCCAATTTTTCTTTAACATAATTTGAGGATTAATGAACCAAGATGCAGTTTGTATAGGATGTTGTAGATAAGATAGCTATGAAATTCTTCCCTGGCAACCTCCAGAATATTTACTACGAATATTGTGATTTAGGGAAATCAGTGTCAACTTTTCCTACCTGACATTTGGGACAGTTTAATGAAAACTTTAAAATTTCTTCAGAACAGAAAGTGTTCAAACCCAAATATGGTATAGATAAAGTCTGACTGAGGGAAAGCGGCAACACAGTATAAACTATTAACTTTGTTGCCAAACATATCTGTTTGAATATTGATTTTGTCTCTTAGTAACCTGGACATCTTAGGCCACTTTTTTTCTCTGAATCTTAGTTTTCCCATCTGTAAAATAGGCAGACAAATGCGTATTACTTAGATTGCTATATATATCTTAAATAAGTTAATGCATTTAAGTATTAAAGCTTAATAAAAACACATAAAAGTTAGTTTCTGTACTCTGGTTTTCTTAATTATTTTGACTAAAAAAGAAAATAGCTCACAAGTAGTGTAACACTTATTTGGATATATGTTTCTGAAATGATATCTCCAATATACTATATGTCAAGAAGTTTGTAAATATATATTTATTTTTAATGTGAAAGCAAGACATCACTTTGACACCACGTATGGCACTTCTAAGCTTATTTATTTGTTCCTACTGTCCCGATTCCCTCAAATTTTAATAAAAGTATACCTGAAAAGCCTACTATAACTTTATTCCAGGCTATGGTAAAAAAGACAGATAAAATCTTTGATAATAGGAAATTATTTTAAGTGTTAAAAAATCTTCATTGTCTGGCTTAAAATAACTTTTTAAAGCATCATCCGCACCCTTTCTCTCCTTGCGTTTCACATTCTAGTCATGCCAAACCATCTGTTGTTCCCTGAAAATGCCATGCTGTTCCGCACTTCCATGTCTTTATGTGCATTTCCTTTATCTCAAATGGCCTTTTCCTTGTTCGTTTGCCAAGTTCTTACCTGTTTTAGTCTACTAGTGGTACAGTCCTTAGAGGCAGGATCCACGCCAAATTTATTTTTGCCTCCCTGGCACATTATGAGTACCGTGCAAAATGTTTGTTACGTGAATTAATGAAGCAGATGATCAAGCAGGGGCAACACTATCTTCGTAAAAATGTGAATTTCACAATAATGTAAGAAATTTATCTGTACAGTTGTCTGCTGGCACTTTGAGAAAGACTGAAACACAGACTTAAAAAATCTATGGAAGGATGGTATTACTGTTCAGATATGATTATCGTTTCCTAGAGGACCAAGTTTAAAGGACAGAACTTATCTGGATATATGTTTTTGAGATTATATCTCTGACATACTGTGTGTCAAGAACTTTGTAAATCTAAATTTATTATTTTTAATGTGAAATCTAGATAGATCTGATGCTAGCCAAGCATTTTAGCCATCAGTAATGTTCATTACTTGGCACAGAGTTGGTATTTCCTAATAACTTTTAAAATAACACTGTGCGATATTCAGTAGAAGATAATATATTCAAAATCTACTTTACAGCATTTATATCAGAATATCACAAACCATAAAAATTATGCATGGTTACATTGACTACTGAAAATTAGCATTTCCCCTATGTTTTTGTCTCCACTCTAGTTCCCTTACATTAGATGTTATTACTCCACACTTTAAAACCTCTAGCGCTGGTGAGACTTACAAGTAAGCATTCAAGGTATTAATCCTCTCCCAAAGCTAGAAAAACAACCACAGCAACTCATAGAATGATCCACTGAAATCAGGAATAAAAATAATTGTGCATCATATGCTTGTCAATAGGAAATGTTTAGTATTTGAATTTAAAAAGAGAGCAAATTGGAAAATGATAAAAATGCCAAATTATTCAACACCTAAACTATTCTTTAATGTTTAACTCAGTCCCAACTCCTTTCTAAGGTTCTCCCTATTGACTACCTAACATACGGTCGAGCAATCATTTTTTTCTGAATGACTACAGACCATACCTTTTGATCTGAAGTTCTATGGATGGAGGTTTTCACTCTCTCAAAGGACTATAAACTCCTCCTCAAGGACAAGAGATTATTCTATAAAGATTATTTTCTAACCCCACAGTGCTAAAAGCATAGTAGATAAATAATAAATATTTGATGACTCTTATTTGTCAACAAATGCCAAATGGGGAATCGCAGGCACAATGCAGATTGTTTTATGCTACTGTTATTTGTAGTTAAGGGAAACCCCCAAAGCAAGACTTTATACAAGAAGGAACAGAGAGGAGAGCGTTGAGAGGGGGATCAAGACAGAAGGATAGCATCAGGGACTAATTCTTCATTTGACAAATAGATTGTCTCCTGTTCCCCAGGCAGTCTGCTGCTGAGCATAGATGAGCTACAGTAACCAGATTGGTTCATTAAAATATAGTCCCTTTAGTTCAACATGACTCATCTTTATGATGAAGCTGTGATTCTGGGAACTGAACACGCTGGTTTTGCTACTCTCATGACACCCAAAAGAATAACATAAAACTTAATTTTTAATGACTTCATATTCAGTTTACTGCCATTGTATATAGTTCAACCTCTGTATGGACCTAACATCTAATAAAATTTGGTAATACAAAAAACTGTCATAGTAGTCCCTTTGAGCAATGGCTTACCCTAACTGCTTGGTATTGAAAGCTTGTTAATCTATTTCAAGGAAGTGTTCTACATAATTAAACAGTCTTTTTCCATCCCTTAATATTTCCCACCTCATTGCCCTGCTTCAGCAAAACTTATTGCCATGCTAGCACAAATATTGTCTGTTCACTTCTATAGTTGCAGAGCCTGAATAAGTGCCTGATACATAAAATGTTGAATCAAGAAATAAGTCATTTGCCAAACCAGTTCTTCGGAAATCTCAAAGTCTGAACCAAGAACTTGAACTTCTGCTTTGTGTGAGACCAGGGCTAATGAGAAGAAGTAATAGGGCCAGTGATAATTACTGGGTTGCCATTTCCTTTGGCAATGAAATGAATAGACTCTACTGTTGCCAGAGGTTTAGTATTCAGAAGATGTTTTCTATTGTGATATTACTGCCTGGAAAAAAGGGCATCTTTTTTGACTGCCTTCTAAAATTTTGAGAGACTTAGGCCTCTTAGGTGGAGCAAGTAAGTGTGTTTGCGGAGGGGAGGTCAAGGTGGGTGAAATTGAGGGAGTACTCAATAGATTGCATAAAGAACTTGGTATCAAAGTCATTGTGAAGGCTGAAATATAAGTTGCTGGGTGAGTCCTATTGATACCGTGTATCAACATTTGGTTTGGCAGAAATTCTATGTACCCTGTTAAACACATTTTTGCAATATCTGTACTGTAATATCCACTTTAGTGATAGATGTTTAAGACAGCACATTTTATAAGAATTGTCGAAGAATCCATTACGCTCTATTAGAAAATTTGGCTTCTGGCACAACTCTGGACTAAGAAACTGCCTGGGAGAAAAAAAGATATTAAAAATATTCATTAAGAAAAGAACAAGCCCTACAACAATTTACCTACAGAATCATAACACAAAAGCAGCAGCAGCAACAAAAACAACAAGGCAATTGGAAGGTGAGCCAAAGATTTGAATATTAAAACCCATGGGCAGAGACTGATCTAAGTCTCTGTGGAGCCTGAGCTTTTGCAATTTAGGGGGCCTTCTTTAGAAAAAAAATACACTTAACATTACAAAGGCATCATGACGTATATAGATGTATCTTATATTTCCTGTTTTGGAAATATAAGATAAATGGAAAAGGATGTGCAGGAAGAACAGAGAAAGAGGCATTTGCAGCAGCAGTGATGGCATGGTAATTACGCATTATAGTAAACTGGATGCAATACGCAGCAGTAATGTTGACAGAGAAGAAAGTTTATGTAGAGGAAAGAGAGGAGAAAAGAGACTCACCTTGTGTGAAGCAAAGAGATCTTTAAGTCCGAGAGTCTAGAGTCATTACTCTGCCACGCTAAAGGCTTATCAATCTTAGGACAGCCATTTTATTGCTAGAGAATTGCTAGACACTTGTGGAACTCACCCTAAGGAAGTGGGGACACTTTACCATCTCCCAGTCTCATCTTCCCATGTCACCTCCTATTCCTCTCCCCTCGCCCCCTCCCGCTTGCATACCAGTGTCCAAGCAGATTCAACCTATGAAACAGCATATTAATTTTTTTATATATTTTTTGAGACAGGGTCTTTCTCTGTCACCCAGGCTGGAGTACAGTGGTGTGATCTTGGCTCAGTGCAACCTCCGCCTTCCGGGTTCAAGTGATTCTCCCTAGTAGCTGGGATTACAGGCACCTGCCACCATGCAGAGCTAATTTTTGTGTTTTCGTTAGCAGGGTTTCACCATGTTGGCCAGGCTGGTCTTGAACTCCTGACTTCAAGTGGTCTGCCCTCCTCAGCCTCCCAAAGTGTTGGGATTACAGGCATGAGCCACCTCACCCAGCCTGAAACAGCATAGTAGTTTGCAAGAAAATTGTATGACATAAGTGAATCAGTAAGCCATGTCCATCTAAAGGCAGGCATCATGCACTTCCAAATTCAAAGACCTGCAATTTTGGGATGTATAGTGTAAGCAATTAGTCAACTGCTTGAGTCAGGAATGATGTGAAAGTCAAACATGTGGACCAGTCTGGAGACAACTGTGTCCTTTTCTTCTGTTAAAGAAAACAGGCTTTGGAGCCATCCATTCCCCAGTACACAAAATAATGTGTTGCCTAGATCATGAGTTTGTTGTGGGCAGTGATAAGCCCTGTTGATCTTTTATTTTTTAATCTCTGGTCTCTCACTCTGTGCCTGGCATTAAAATGGTGTTTGATAAAGCATAAGAAACAAGCAAAGAGAGGAAGTGTGATTCTTTTTTCATTTCCTGTGAACACATTAAATGCTGGGGGTGTAGAAAATTACATTTGGCATGATGAGATGCTTGATGTTCACCATATTAAAGATTCTAAAATTACAGAGAGTGTTTTGAAGGGTGATGACAACTCAAAGGACAAACATAACAACCTTGAAGAAGAAACAGGAATAGAAGGATGCCTCAGGCTGCTTCCTTACTGATGTTGGTGAAAGTTAGCTAATCATGATCTTGGTGCCTTTGGGACTACACTTGATGCCAATGTAATGAAGAACGCAAATGACCCCAAAGTAAACTTACTTAGGAGACACTTATCAGAAAAACAAGTTCAACTCTTTGTCCACTGCCACTCACATCAGCACCAGCCATGTTTACGTGAAACTACAGCCATAAAACAAACATAAGAAACCCCTTAAAATCAGGGGTGTATGTGCTGTGTCTGTTATTTATGGATTAAAAAATTTGATAATACCTATCAGGAAAAAAAGTCTTTTAATATGTTTTAAATTCTCCACATTAAGCTACCTGAAAACTTCAACCACAGCATGCAGTTTCATTAACCAAAAGCCACTTAAACTCTTACTGTAGTGAAGATTTACAACTTTAGCAAAGTTTAACTTTTCAACAGGGGGAAATAACTTCCATTCCAACTCATAATCTTTGTTGGCTTCAGAGTTAAAATAGCTCCACCCTTAACTACACAAACCTACAAAATTTACTTTTCGCCAACCCACAAAATAGGTATGATATGAGCGCCCCCTACTGGTACAACACTACTCCCACTTCATGAATACAGTGAAGGATAGACAGCTCCTGTGAGTCTTAGGGGAAAAAAAAATTGCAATTTACTATCAAAGAAGAGGAAAAGCTAAATGAGCTTTTAAAAACCAAACAATAATCCAAGACAAAGCAGAAAATAACTCTTCTCACTTTAAAAGAATCTCTGTGAAAGAAAAATGCACGACATGTTTACAAATATTTGACAGCATCTTTTAAATCCTTGCCCAAGATTAGACAGGCAGAGTGAACTAAATGGCTGTCACTCTCAGGATGAACTGGAGTCCTTATTGATATTCAGACATCACAACAGGCAGAGCTTAATTGTAGTGATGCTTATATATTGATAATAAGATTTTCCCCAAATACCGCCTATGAAAATCCTCAGGCTTTAGAGAAATAAGCTAAGGAGCACCACGGAGGCTGAACAAAGTCTATGGGTGGGCCTTGGGCTTTCTGCATCTGGAAGTGACTTCCACATTGCTATGTGAACTGGGAAACTGAAGGTGGAAGCCATAAGCTTTGTATTTCCAGTTACTCAAATTAGTTGTCTCCAGAGTAGAAAATCCAATGTGAGAAAATCAATGGCAAATATAGGTAAAGCGCTATTGTGTGGACATTTACACTGACAAAGAAGGAGAAATGCTACAAAGGTGTTGCTAGTGATAAGCTGTTACAGAAAAAAATATGATGAAAGAAATGAAACTCCCACTCTTTGAGTCAGCAGAAGGGAGCTGTTTCATGATATTTGCTATATTTGTAAGACTGCAATTTGATTATATCTGATTCTGTTGTCACAATCTGTTACATATCCTACATAGAATATAAATATGTAAAGCCATTTAAAGGCCAAATTATAGAGCTGTCTATTTTTATATTTTACTTTTTACTGCCATACCAGTGATGGTACTTAAATTGTATAAATTTTAAAAGGTAAATGAAAAGCAAAATCATCAATATATTCAGGCTTTATTGAAAAGCCACTAGTTAACAACCCCAAAAGTACACCAATCTGTTTCTCTCTTGAAAGTCTGAGAAAATTACTTTAGATGAATATAGTAGGCTCAATGCACGGGCTTTGGTTTTTAAACTAATGCTTTTTATGACACATTTTCATGTCTTAAAAGTAAACCTACACATTCATTTATGTTAAATGGGCATGGAGAACTTGGCGAGTGCTAAATGACGTGATGGGGTTCTTTTTCTTCCCTTTTCCATATCCTTCTTTGCATTGGCATGTAACATTTTTGTTCACACCAATATCAATATAGAAAGGAATGGGAAATAATGAGGATAGACATGGCCCCCAGGACATCCGTCACCTTCTCACCAGCTGTGTTGCCACCACACTAGTCAGGTCAGGATTCTCTTTACCTGCTCCACTATAATAATCCTTTTATTGTTGTCTTTGCATCCACTCTTGCCTCATCTACAATTCATTCTCCACACAGATGCCAGAGCAATCTTTTGAAAATATAAACCGGATTATATTACTGTCCTCCAAAGGCTTTCCATGATTCCATGAATAAATTCCAAATTCCTTATCACTTCTCTACTCTCCTCTTCTACCAATTTCCTGTTCATTCACTATGCTCGGGCCGTACTTACCTTCTTTCTATTTCTGGATTTCACTAAGGCATCCCTTAGGGCATTGGCCTGTGCTCTTCCCTTTGCTCTGAATGCCCTGCCTATGATCTTTGTGTACCTTGTTCTTTCTACTACTTAAGTCTTCAGTGAAAATCTCACTCTTATCACAAAACCTAGTAACTTTGCATAACATCACTGTTTTACTTTCTTAAAAGTAATTACAGGCCAGGAGCGGTGGCTCATGCCTGTAATCCCAGCACTTTGGGAGGCTGAGGCAGGTGGATCACGAGGTCAGGAGATCAAGACCATCCTGGCCAACATAGTGAAACCCCATCTCTACTAAAAATACAAAAATTAGCTGGGCGTGGTGGTAGGTGCCTGCAATCCCAGCTACTCAGGAGGCTGAGGCAGGAGAATCGCTTGAACACGGGAGGTGGAGGTTGCAGTGAGCCGAGATCATGCCACTGCACTCCAGCCTGGCGACATAGCGAGACTTTGTCTCAAAAAAAAAAAAAGTAATCACACTCTCTGAAATGTTTTTGCTTATTTATCTGCTTGGTTTATGTCTGTTTTTTCTCTTCTGAATTAAGCTTCTTGTGAATTGGGACTTTATTTGTACCTCTAGCATCTAAAATATGGTTGGCACAGAGTATAATAATATGCTATGTTATCAATACTCAGAGTATAAATATAATATAGCAATATAGAAGTTATTAATACATACTAGCAGAATGAATACTCTGAATAAAAACTGTGAGTGTACGTGTGTGTGTGTGTGTGTGCGCGCACGCACCTGTGCACACATACTTGCATGTGCAGGAGACTAGCAAGCCAAAGACACATCACAAAAAACAAATAGCACAGATGTTTCTATGACTAGTGCCGTATTTCTCCTTAATAGCAATACCTTACTTTTAACCAAAATGACATACTTTAATATCAAAGTTTATAATTTTCTGTTATAAATCCCTGACTTTAAAACATAACAGACTACACATAAAGACAGTAGAGAAAAGGGAAACTTTGGAGGTCCAGGAACCTGGGTGTAAATCCTGGCTTTGCCACTAACACTGCCTGATGTTGCACAAATAACTTAATATCTGTGTCTCTTATTTTCTTCACCCAAAAATGGAGGTGATATGTCTTTCTTGAAGAGTTATAGCAAGTACTTAACATATGGCTATAAAATGCCTGACACACAGTAGGTACTCATTATAAGTATATTAAAACAAGATAGTTTAGTCTCTAGAGTGTTATACTGAGCTTATCAATTATGGGAGAAGATAAGCTGTATGAACTTTTGTGAGTCATATAAATACACACACACATAAAATTTGTAAAACAACAATGATGTGTCTTTGTCAGTGTTTCTATAATTACCCCCTTTGAAAGCAGCATACCTAAAAGTAATATACTATTTGAAGTACTCTTCCATCCACTCCCTTTCCTCTCCAATAACCCCAGGGAACAGTAGGCAACTATTGCATTTTTCTTTTGCATAGTCTTGTCTCTGAGGTAAAAAAAAAATTAGAGACTTTGTCAAAAAGAATGCTCCCTCAGCATTATCAGTAGATACTGTGTGCTAGAAATGTCAGAAATCATACTTTTTAATTCTCAGATATTCAGAGGTGAAAACTACTTAGAGGAAGTTAGATAAATATCTCTGAATTTAGAAAAAATTCAGAATTAGTTGAAACGAATGCAGTTTTTGAAACATTATTCAGTGTAATAGATCCCCTTTCATACATTCATTTGCCCAGTCCTTGGGTGTTCACTGAAATGGGCTTGCCTTTTATGACTGTTTGCAGGTGAAGGAAAAGGCACCTGTTTCTAGTTCGTGACGCAGTGGGAGTATAGATGTGTTGAGCCAGATGAAACTTTTAACTGTTGGTTATTTGAAAAAAAAAAAAAAAAAAAAAAAAAGTGAAACTAAGTGGTTGTGAATTTGAATTTTTCTCCCTTTCCAAGCATTGACATGTTTGTCTTCTGTTTTATGCCTCTTACTCCTTGTCTTGTTCTTCTGCCTCCCCTCAGGTATGGGAATTGTTCTTACAGAGAGGGCTCAGAAGAGAGCTATTGGAATGCCTATGTTGCCATATCATGGCAGCCTCAAAACTCTTTATGACTTTCTTCTTTGAAATGTACACATACTTCCCAAAATATACAAAGACTCATCCAGAATTATGTAATGGAAAATGGAATATAGACTTTTTAGGGATTTTTCTTACAATGTATTATATTCCTGTAGAAATTTCCAAAAGATTTGCATTAAGACAGGTACATATTTGTAAAAGAGATTGAGAAAGGAGAAATATTTCAAAGTGATAAAAATATTTACAACATATAAATTATTTTAAATTTCAAGCTTAAGGCTTTAAGTACCTCTAGTCTAAGGCTCAGGAGGAAACTCAAGCGGTTACAATACTAGACCATTCCTCAGGCTCCGTATGCCCCGCAAAATGGGGCAACAAAATGGAGAGACTCCAGGGGCCAGGAGAAAAATGGATGGGATTAGGGCAGAGTTTCCCAAAGTGTGTATCATAGATGACTAATCCCTTTGATTTTTAATATTACTGCTTACGAAAAAATGTTTCATTGTCAGGTATTCTTTAAAGAAACACGTTTCAAATAAAATTTAGCATATTTGTTACTTCAAGATATATATGAATTTTTTAGAACAGTTTTTTAGAACTGAAGAGTTTCCTGGGATACAAGCTTTTCAGTGCTAAAATCAGAAAAATCCTGGGCAAACTGGCACTAGTTGGTCACCTTATATATGGCTCTTGAAAAGGCATGAAAATATGTTGCTTTTATCAACCTCACTTAAATGGATACTCTTTTCAGAATAGCATCTTGAGGCATTCAAGTCCCACAGAACACATTTTTAAAAGTACTGGAGTAGAAGAAGGCTGTCTAATTCTCCTAGTCAGCAGAATGAAGCATTGATTTCAACCTTTGTCTTATCTGGCAAGAACGAAACCTATTTTTCCTAATGAAATATCTAATGGCAGCATCAAATGCTATTTTAGATGGGTGAGAAATATGCATGTGGTGGTGGAGTTAGGAAAAAAAATCTCTGCCTGGAACACATTTTTCTTTATTTTCTTCTCAAAACATGTGTTGGGCGTATAGAAATAATCAAAGGGAGAAATGCATAAACTTAGTAAATATTGTATAGTTTAATATTGAAATGTTAAGAGAATGTATAAAACTAATATAGCCTACCCACGCCTGCAGCTATTTAAAATTCCATCTTTTTTTCCTTACTTAAGCATTAAAACTTTTCTACAAAACGCTCAACATCACTGCTTTCTCTTTCTTCTTCTGTTATTTTGCATAGAAAAGTCCTTTTCTCTTTACTAGTTTGTTCTTTTACCTTGTTTTTTCCAAGTTCTCCTTTTTATCCTCTACAATTATATTTTATATTTGAGCAGAGCATTACTACATTGCTGAAGTTTCACGTGTGAAGCAAACAGATGAGATAAAAGAGCATGAGGACAGGGGTAGGAGATCTGACTTGAAGTTAATGGATGAAACAGAATCACTTTGCAGATTTCTTCAGAGATGACGTGTATTATGGCATTTCCTATGCCCACTCTCAGTAAGTTGAGGGTCATAGTTAACAATTACTGGGAAGTAGAAGAGTGGCTTCTGTGTTCATGCACGCATCAATTAATTGTATTCCTAGCAGTTCACATCACTTCCCTGACAGTTCATTCATTCATCCCTTAATTTAACAAGTATTTAACGAGCGCATAGCACATGCCAGACACAATTCTATGAAACGTTGTTGGTTGAGTCTTTACTTTCAGTCTGCTGACAGTGATGTGACTTACTCTAAAGTCATTTGATCTAGAATCCCCATGGCATCAGATGGAGGCTCCATTTTTCTCTCCATATGTCTTTGAGTATTTCAAAAGTTAAATGCTCAAAGAATTCTATTCCCTTTGCTCACAAAAGTAAGAGACTTTCTAGATATGAGGAATTAATACCTAGCGTTTTATTTTCCAAGTAGTATGCTTTGATGGTTAAAGTAAATTTTATGAACTTTATCATAAATTTACTATCATTGTAACTCCTTGAATATTCCAAAAAGACAGTCCCCTGCCACTCACCCCCCACAACTGGTTCAATGTCAAATTAAATGAAGGCATCAAATGGAATTCCAAATAATACATTCTCTGGCCAAAGTCATTTGGGATTTTAATAAGTAATTTGGATGTGGAATAGAGTATTCACATAGGTGAAAATTACCTCAATTACCAACAAACTAACTAGAATCCTAAAATATCTTCAATTCTTTTCTTTCTGCACACTACTTTTGGAGAATGAGGTAGATCACAAGTTCATATTAGATGGTATGATGGTGTTAGATGACTCTCAGGCTAAGCTTGCAAACCATTTTTGCTAGGCTCCTCTTGGCATGCCATTACTTTTTATTGTTGCTGCTGGTTTTCAGTCATCTTTTATGAAGTTAAAATACTTCTACAGTTATTTTAGTACACAAAACCATTCATATCCAACTTTTAACTTAGAATTTCAAATAATTTAAATGGCAGCATGCAAATGTGAGTGGAAACATTTAGAAATTTAAGGACACTTTCTTTTTAAATTTTATTTTTTTGTTTAAATTTTTGGTTTTATTTGGAGATGGGGTCTTGTTACATTGCCCAGGCTAGAGTACAGTTGCTATTTATAGCCACTGTCATAACATACTGCTGCCTCTAACTCCTGGCCTCAAGCGATCCTCCCACCTCAGCCTCCTCGGTAGCTGGGACTATAAGCACATGCCATCACACCTGAATTAAGCACACTTTTTGTTGTTAGTATTAATGCATTGGCTCAGCTGAGCAAATATTTAACAAAATTCTACCAAGCACCAGGCTTTCTTTTCTAATATACAGGTATTAATAGTCATTAGCCTGAAGCACATATAATACACAGACTATTTCAATGAATCAGACTGATGATACAAAGTAGAATTGATGAGAGACATGTAGTCCAACCAGAGGATTGAGGACAATCATCCTGATGTAGATTATCATTGACTTAGTCTTGGAATACGAATGATGTTTAGGCAAAAACATGGGAAGGGTTTCAGATAAGTAGAAGAGCATTAGCAAAGCATGGATGTACGCAGTCAATTGATGGTCTATCCCAATGAACTACTATCAACAAAAAGGTATACTGGAGTGTCAAGTCTGAGGTAGAGAAAATGAATGATGTGGATGGAGATCCAGGAACTGAGCCAGTTCTGGAGGTCTTTGTATCTCCTGTTGGGAAGACTAATTTTTATCCTAAGGATGATGGACAGCCATTGCTGAATCACAAGTAGGGGAATGATATATAAGTATTTTATGTAAATATTCTGACTGTAAGTAAGAAAAATTTTAGGTAGGCAAGTATGGAAGTGGGGAGACCTGTTAGGAGGCTTTTTTCCAATGCTATAGACGAGGGATGCCTAGGGGCTGAAACATACTATTGGTGGAGGGTCTGGAGATATAGATCTGAGAACTATTCACAATAGAAAATCCACAGAGTGTGCTGACTTGTAGAATTGGATCCACTTTACAACTCTACCACATTCTATTTCAAAGCAGTTCCGGCATAAGGGAGCTCTCTCTTACTGAAAGGCCAAGGGAGTTTCCTGAATCAATGCCTGAATGTGGTTGGGCAGCCTGACCTTCAAAGGCAGCATGGGCATGAGCTTCCAGAATATAACCATTTAATATCACCCCACTATTTAAGATGCAGTATAATAACTACTACTAATTCCTTTTTCTCTTTAAACTGCCAGCTGTGTTTCTCTTTAATTATATTTAAAAATAACAGCTATTTTAAAGATAATCACATTGAAGTTGCTATTATGGTTGTCCTTTGAGTAACTGAATAAAATTCTCAACACTGTAAAACTCTCTAACCCTTAAGGATTAGATCTCAAACTATATCACGAGGTTCAAAGGGGCCAGAAAAGATGACACTATATAGCTCCACAGGTCCTTTCAACAAGTTGCCACCACTACCACTTAAATCAGTGTGCCAGAAATTCTACTTACCAAAGGTCATATTTTTCTGCGAGTGCTGTGTTCTCTGGAGAGGACAGTCAGCATATCTGTAATGACTTTCACACTATGTCAATGCCTACAAGAACATGCAAACTTCTCAATGTTGCCAGGACCAAATATATGCAGAATACACCATTTTTTTTGTAGATGCAATTATAGAAATGGGTTCCCTCTCCAGCTGATTCCACTAATATGTTCCTTCTGTTTTTGGCCTTCACCAAAAGAAAGTAATGACAGAATAGCAATCCAGTCAGCCAAATTACAGGAGAAAAGATTGAGAATGCAGCTGGAAAATGAGAAAAAAAAAAAACAGAGAAAAAGTTCAACTTTATACCAAATATTATTTAATTTGGAATGAATCCAGTTTAAATAACCAATTTGCAGAATAGGTTCATGGACGCACCAGGCCAACATTATTTGAAATCCAGTTAATTCTCCCTTTATTCTTTTCAGAGAGAGATCAGCAAGGAACACAAAATTAAGAGATTTTTCAGAACTAGTTTACCAAGTGACAGGCACTGGAATAATTCTTTTGGTTTGACTCATTGAGCCAGGATGCTAACATTATTTAAACATATTGTTTTCTATTTATTCCTGGATTTTTTAAAATCCCAAAGCTGTAACAAGTGTGTAATTTACCAGAGAAAATGAAATTGCTCTTTGTTAAGTACACATTGAAAATCATATGCTACAATATGTATTGTTCATTTAGTACATTGAAAGAAAATGCTATATTTCAAATCCAAATTTGAAACAAATTCAATGCAATTTGGCATGCACTGCAGCATGCAGAGACATTCCTATGCATTAAATACTATCTGGAACTAAAAATTTCAAAACAGAAGAAGGCTATCTTAAATAAAACCCCAATATAAAAATACCTTATGAGGATTAAAAATAGATTTGACTACAGCAAAACCTAGGATATCTTCTCAATATACTCAATAAAGGACCATACACGAAGTCCCTCAGATGAGTAGCAGAGTGATACGTCTAAAATCGACAAGAGATACTGTGATCCCCAAATCAATGACAACCAGGGAAAAGAAACTTTATCTTTTTTTCCTTTTAATTGCACAGGTCTCCCTGCTTTCTCCCTTACTCTCTTACTTCAGCAAGGCATGTTCTCAACACAGCAGCCAGAGTGATCTTTTAAAATCACCAGTCAGATTACAACATTCTCCTCTCCTTCAGACCCTTCCAATGGCTCCCTGCTCACCCAGAAAAAGAACTTTCTGTTTCTGGCCTTGAGGGTCACTCCCACTCTTTTTCCATATCTTCAACCAAGCATCTTCTCACTCATTTTAGTCCAACTAACATCCTTGATGTTCTTGGAATACCCCAGACATGCATCTGCTTCAGAGTTTTCTCATTTGCAGTTCCCTTTGCCTCCAATGTCCTTCTCTCCCTCATCTGCAGGATTTGCCCCTTCATTCCCTCCTGATCCTTCTCCAAGGCATTCCTGATCACCCCAAACAAATTAGTAACCTCTCATTTCCCTTATCTCACTTTCCTCCTCCTGCATCACACTCATTACCATATGACAATCTGTGTTTTTCCTTTTTTGTTTACTGCTCATGTCTCTTTCCAAGAAATAAGTTCTACAAGGTTAAGGATTCTGTTATTTTGTTGTTGTTTTATATTTTACAGATCTTAGTGGATACCGTGGTGCAATGTCCACATTTTTCCCTCCTCAGCTACTTGGAGTATTTCACTCAGATAGCTCACAGTTGAGTCCCTCTCCAGGTCCACTCTGCAGTTGAAGAGAGCTGCCTGGCACAAGGTATGCTCCCTTTTGGGAAGTGCCCACATCAGTGGTGATTAATGGTTGGGTATAAAAGCTCAGCCCTGCTTTTCCAACTGATGACAACTCATAAGGGCCATCCCATCTTGAGAACTCATATGGGCAATGCTTGTAGCTTTTTTTTTTTTAACTGCACCAATTCAAATTCACCCTCTTCCCAATCTTACTTTCTTCCCTTCTGCAGATGCTGATACTGAGAGCACAAATCCGTAAGTTTCATGTGCACAAATCTCAACTTTAGAGTACTTCCCTGCACACCATGCCAAGGTCACAAATAAAGAAATGAAAAACACAGAGTCTAAGTAGTACCTGTCCAGGATCAGCAGCTACAGTAAGTACTGGCCAGTAGCCTGGCTAGTAAGTGGTGAGCCAGGATCAAATCCAGAGTCTACAGCTCTAGAATATGTGCTTTGAACCACTACCTCCTATTGCTACTTACACAACTATCCTATATATATTTTTAGCAATGATTTAAAGTATCTCAAATACCTTAGAGTGAATACTTACAGAAGATCAGGAATTAGATTAGGGTTGGATAAACAAAGGGGAAACGTAATAGAACAGTTGGCAATCATTAAGTCCCATGGACTGAGGTGTGTGATTAACTTAGATAATTACACTGAGTAGAACAGATGATTTCAGAATCAAAAGTGAAAGTGGGAAGGGGATGAGGAGATTTAATAATAGAATGTCATCAGACTGCTGGTAGAATTAATGATTTATATAAACCATAGAAGATGAGGTCTGGTATAGTTGTTGCAAAGAAGTATAAGAGGTAGGGCAATCTTGCAGACTAATTTCCTTCCTTCTTGAAGTTTAAGGACTGGCTTGGTTACCATATTTACTGCATAAAGTGCTCATCCTTTCTGATCTTCATCTACACATCCAAAAGCTGTTGTTGTGGTTTAAAAGGGTGGGATAAAGACAGGATAGCTAATGGGTTCAAAAATAGTTAAATAGAAGGAATAAGATCTAGTGTTTGGTAGCACAACAAGATGACTATAGTTAACAACGACTTATTGTATATTTCAAAACAACTAAAAGAATACAATAGGAATGTTCCTAACACAAAGAAATAATAAATGCATAAGGTGATGGATACTCCAATTACCTGATCTTATCATGACACATTGCATGCTTGTATCTAAATATTACATGTGCTTATAAATATGTACAACTATTACGTGTCCATAAAAATTAAAAATTAAAATAAATGCTATAATAGTGCTTTCTATAAACTATAGAGCATTTTATAAATAATTATACATGAACATAGGGATTCTTACAGATTTAGCTAGTTCATATTTTGGCATCAAGAAGAATTGTAATAAAATCTTCCCATCAATTTTAAAAGAATCTCTTTCTAAAAAGTTTAATTCCCTAAGAAATATTTTGCAATGCTTAGTGCCCTCACAAACATTCTTTCTTGTAAGTATACAGAATCTCCTACATTGTGACTCACTATTTCTTCTTTATTGGTTTGCTATAGGGGCAATATGCCTGCCACTGTAGTTTTAAGAATAATTATGTACCGTTTTGAAATTTTAAACATTATTCCTTATTTCTTACCTATCTTGTGTAACTGCATTTCCTCTAGATGCATTTATCTTCCATTATGTGTATTAACACAGTGATTTCACTTCCTTTCAGGAGTCAGAGCTAGCTGTATCTTCTAAATACTGGCAACTGTATTGGATTCTTAGAGTTATTACTATCCCAGCATCAATACTATTAAGCCATGGACTTAAAATCACTAATTAAAAGATTCAAAATTCTAATTAAACCCTTCAGGGAAATTACATTCTTAGAGTATATGAGAATAAAGAACAAAGGTAACATAAATTCTTTTAAATTCATTTTGAATTTTTTGGAGTTCAAAGTTATTTGCATTACTTTACTTTAATCATCTTTCCTATAGATACATATTATTGTTTCACTGATAAAATAAATGAATCTCCCAGGAAACTGAGAGTAAAAATCAAATAGGCATTCTTCAAGTCAGCTAAAAATCTAGAATGCAAATCTCCTGATTCATAATCCAAAGCCATTTCTATCATACTACACATAATGATTAACTTTCTTTTCCTATATATAGTTTTTAAAAACCCATATGGATGATTCAGACAAAAGTTTGTAGCATCTATTTCACATTCTTAAGCAATGTGCAGAAATTTGGAGAGCTATTACTGCTCTATTGGAAGCAAAAAAGTGATTTTTATTTGTAAAAGCGTATTCATGTGTGAAAACAAACTATAGCCATGCTGATAACAAAGGTCCCTTTCTCCTCCCTTTTCATTTTCCATCATTCTCACTTTATTTTCCTCCTTCTGTTTGCTTTTTATATTTTTCCAATTTTGTTACCCATTACATGGTCCTCATTCATTCTATCTCTATTTCATTACTCCATTGTAATATTGTTCTTCTTTTAGATAAAGAGAAAGCAAGATGGATTTCAACCTAAGAAGAGCTGAGATAAGATTTCAACTGAAATCCAGATGGCTATACGCTCATCTCCAGCAGAACAGCAGCTCTCAGGTGTGGCAGAGCAAAAAGAGGATAGTTTCTGCTTTCTTCCCATATATACTGCTTGGGAAGAATTTCAGACTTGTCATGCTTGGTAGAATTTCTTTATTAAATCAGTATTTCAGCAGAAGTTGCTTACAATTGACACCTGTCAGACTTTGGCTGTAATGTGAGCCCAAGCGCTTGGTGCGGGGAACAAAACATACAACCAAGATGAGCTGTATGTTTTGTTTGCCAGACTTTGAGTATGTTGCATTTGCCAGACTTTGACCATGATAGTGGAGAAGTGGAAAAGGTATGCTGGTTGGAGAGGGAATTAGTACAGCAACATGGAAGGGAAAATTACTTAGCCTTTTACAAGCATATTTTATGGAATAAATATTCAATTCCTTGTTATTTACAGTATATTTAACATTTTATTTCTGCAGAGGAATAATTTTCTTTTCATAATTAGAATCATAATTTTTTCCATTGTGTGCTCAGAAGAGAATTTACATGTAATCTCCTTGAGTGTAAAGAATGTGTCATATTCATCTTTACAGCCCCAGAAATCTTGCAAAAATACCTAGGTTATAGTATTAGCTTCCTTCAAGTCAACCAAATTACTAAATATTATAAAATCCACATTAGAAAGACAAGGATTTTTAAAAAATTATCTCCAAGTTTCAAAGTTCTTAAAATATTTTTGCCAGTTTTTAGCAGTTCACATAGTCAGAAATAGCAGCCCAAGATCTACAATGTGTTGCCATGTAAACCTTTCTTGTTCTATCCAATATGTATATGAAGCAAATGCCTTAATTATGGACATCTTTAGTAACGTTATATGAAAATAATTTGTACTGGAATTTTTTCATTAAATAAAAACCATATGTCAACTGATTTTCTACACCAAACTTATCATAACAACAATTATCTGGATAATTCACATAAAAATAAGGCTTTTTATACAAATAATAGACATAAGTTTAATTTGACTTGTACATATCCAACAATAACCTATTAAAGAATTATCTTAAAATTGTATATAAATATATAAATTGTATAGTAAGTCCTGTGCTTCCTTTTATCTCCTGAAATAAAAATATACTTATTGTATCTATGCTGTGTATCTTAAATTTTATTTCTATAAACATTATCATACAACTTCCCATAAGATGATATTAAAATTTAACTGTGGATTCTGCTCATGTACAGCAGGATAATACATTTATAATTATTTTGATAGTTAAAATATGGTTTTAATTTCACCAGACTTATTTATTTTTCAGAGTCTAACAAAAATCTAAGCAATACATAAATATTTTTTAAAAAAACAGTAATAGAGATATTCATAGCATTGTCTTTATAATATGTCTGAAAGACTTATAGAGAAAAGCAGGGGTTAAAAATTATTCTTTAACCACCCACACACCTCTGAATTTTGAGAGGAGGCACCTTTAATACTTTTTCTTCCCGCAGTATTTGTTGCTTAAGGAAGTCTGTGGGTGGATAAGAGGTTATTATCCCTCCTACACACACCCGTTTTCTTATTTACAACATTAAACTTCCATATATAAGTACTTGAAACACCAATCGTTTTCTTTCTATCACTTTCTCAAATTCTTTGGAATTTGGACCACATATTACCTCCCTGTAGCACAATTCACAGTTGTAGTTTATCTTGAATTTTTTTTTGTCAGGTGTGAATCTATCCAACAAGTTTATTTGATGTAGATGCCTTTCAAAACAAACGTTTTTGTTCGAAAACACAGTGCCATAAACGGCGGGTCCTATGTTCAAAACTAATAATACAAAATTATCTTTTGTATTAATGAGTTTTCTTAAACACTAAAAGAAGAGGATGCAGTCACTGAAATGGGACAGCCAAACGTTAAGATTTGTATGAAGTATTTGTATCTTATTACTCTACAAACTACCTTTAGGAGAGAATGTATCTCTGTGGATCATGTTGGAAACACGGTAAACGTGTTTTATCTCAATACAGTTAACCGTTTGAATTTTTTCAGCTGAATAAATAGGTCGATAGTTAAAGATTTTAGAACTCCCTATAAAATGTACAATAACAAGTTAAAATAATTTTTATAAAACCTTTATGTCCCTTTTATATTGTAGTAAAAATGTTCTCTCAAATGCAGTAAATGACAGATATACCCTTGTGCAAATGGGTTAAGCTTAAATTATTTTTAGAATAATCAGGTCTAATTTTCATTACTAATGTAATATTCATTCATGCTAAAATATAGGACAATTTTTAAAAAGTAATAGTTGATATATTTTTACATGATTTTAGATTTGTAGGTTTAATGATATCATTTATGATAGTCACACATGATAAATGTTTAACAAGTAAATTTGTTCACTTCACTCTTTTGTCCAATGTACTCCATTTTGGAATTATATTAACTTTTGTTAAAATAAGAAATTAGAAAACAACTATTAACCATACAAAGTGCTTGCCAAGTAAACCCAATTATTAATTAAATTCACATTACTGAGAATATGTTATATAGAGATTAGTTAGAACAATCACTAGTTACAATTGTTGGATTAGCCAAACAATTACAAGTTATTCAATCACTTTTGCTTTATCCAAAAATAAAGGAAGCTGATTCCGGCCTCTTAATACCTTGGTAATACGAACTCTACAAAAATACAGACGAACGTCTATCATCTGTGTAAGAGAGATAGCAAGTCAAATATATCTTAAGATTACAACCCAATGGATATGTGAACAGAATTTGTGCATGTCATTCTAAACTAGGTTTTTAGGTTTTAGTTACTAAGCATTTTTGGCATCCCCTAATAAAGAATTTAAAGAAAATTAAAACTAATAGTCTCACAGAGCAAAGTAACATGTAGACTAGAAAAACAAGCAGTTCTGTTGAGAAAAACCTGATCAGTCTCTAATTTTAAAAATTGTATGCAATTAGGAGCAAATACTCATCAGCACAATTTTCAGAACTGCAGTTATTTAAAAGAATAAGCTCAGAAATAAATGTGTTATATGCTTTTTTCTAAAGCAAACATTGGAAGTTGTTTTTGTTTTCTCCAAGTTACTATGAAGCACCTCTAACTGAAAGGAAGAGTGATTAAAAAACAGAAAAAGAGAAAGAAAATAAAGTGGTTTCCAAGTGATGTTTCACTCATATGGTATAAGTTATACACGTCATATTCATGAGATTAAAATTATTTCCTGAAAAAATGTCTTATTCAGATCACAAGACAACATAATGAACCAAAGATTTTAATATAAAATGCAACAGGGAAGAGTGAGTTTGACTTCACTTTCATTTGCACGTGCTAATAACAATGAATGAAAACTAGAAACTAGTACGTGAAGCAAAGTTCACATCTTATTGTTAGAAAAATAAAGATATGATGTATAGTATGATACGACAGTCAAGCAGAAAAAACTAAATGATGATGCTTTAACAGAAAGAGAAATGAAGACATTCTTGGTATGTTTTATTTTGTCTTTAAAGATGCTAGAAAATTAACAAGACTGGTGGGTAAACAGTGGAACAGTTCAGTCTCAGCACAATATTTGCAAAATTAGGTAGTTTACATATAAAACTAAACAGCTAGAAAATATACAGAATTTTCTGTATATTTTCTGCATAGAAACTATTTCCTTACAAAAGCAACATTTTTAAAAGTTAATTGATTTCTTAATAATAATATTCCCATGGTAAAACATCTACTGAAGGAACTGCCTTTTATCCCTGTCTTTTTTTTTTCTTTAAGATTTAATATGTTATTCTAAGGTCTTATTCTCAAAACCTCTAGGGAAGCTTTCTTGGGAATACTATATTAATCAGCTAGGAAAAACTTTATTAGAAGTAGAGAAAGACTGTCCAGACATCAAAGCACTGTACAACATCATGTGACATCGAAACATATTCTATGCTTGAGTCTTGACTGCTGTTCAGTTTTAGTCTTTAGGAAAGAAAATTGTGTTTCAATCTGCTGCTGTTCAGTTTTAGTCTTTATGAAAAAAAAAAAAGTGCTCCAATATGCTGCTCTAACTATGTTCTCTGGGTATTGCTTATTTGAACTAGTTAAACCTTTCATTACATAAGGAAACTTGATAAATCTCTCAAGTGTTTCCTGAACTAGATAAAGGGTGCATTAAATATCTGCCACCCTGAACCTAAGGCCTGCTTTTACTTATCTTTCATCAAATTCTATATTTAAAAACTAAAATCAACTTGGAATAGCACATTTAATTATTTTACATAACTGAAGCAAGGTCTTGAGAGAATGTTTTTATTTGTTTTGTTTTTCTTAATCTTGAAATTATATATAGGTTGTGTTTTGTTTTGCTTTGTGTGTATAAAAGTCTAATTTTGTTTGAATTTCATTGGTAAAAGTATTTGGGACATTTACAATTTAGTTTCAATCTATAGGTAAAATCTTTATTTGGTAGTAAGTACATTAGATCAAACTTTTAAAGTTTCTCTCTCTCTCTCTCTCTCTCATCTTATATACCTCCCTAAACAAAACTAAATAATGGGAACATATATCATACTTTAGTAAAAATAACTATAGATTTAATCAAGGAAGCAAAGATAATATTTTACTTTCATTGGACTTAATTTTATCTTTTTCACTTTTATGAACTAAAGTTCCTTCAGTTTCAAATTATAAATCTGATAATTAAAACCTTGTCTATATGGTAGGTTATGTATGTCCTATTAGCACCTAGTAATTGAGAGCAGTGTCATATATTTAAAAATCCAATATTTAAATGATTTCTTCATGAATTCTTTCTTCCCTACCAAATATGCTTACATGCTTCTCTTCCGAAGTTTTTACATTATGCCGACTTACGGAGCCAAGACGGCCGAAAAGGAACAGCTCCGGTCTACAGCTCCCAGGGTGAGCGGCACAGAAGACGGGTGATTTCTGCATTTCTGTTTGAGGTACCGGGTTCATCTCACTAGGGAGTGCCAAACAGTGGGTGCAGGACAGTCAGTGCAGCGCACTGTGTGCCAGCGGAAGCAGGGCCAGGCATTGCCTCACTCGGGAAGTGCAAGGGGTCAGGGAGTTCCCTTTCCTAGTCAAAGAAAGGGGTAACAGATGGCACCTGGAAAATCGGGTCAGTCCCACCCTAATACTGCGCTTTTCCAACGGGCTTGGAAAACAGCACACTAGGAGATTGTGTCCTGCACCTGGCTAGGAGGGTCCTATGCCCATGGAATCTCACTGATTGCTAGCACAGCAGTCTGAGATCAAACTGCAAGGCGGCAGCGAGGCTGGGGGAGGGGCACCCGCCATTGCCCAGGCTTGCTTAGGTAAACAAAGCAGCCAGGAAGCTCCAACTGGGTGGAGCCCACCACAGCTCAAGGAGGCCTGCCTGCCTCTGTAGGTTCCACCTCTGGGGGCAGGGCACAGACAAACAAAAATTCAGCAGGAACCTCTGCAGACTTAAATGTCCCTGTCTGACAGCTTTGAAGAGAGTAGTGGTTCTCCCAGCATGCAGCTGGAGATCTGAGAACGGACAGACTGCCTCCTAAAGTGGGTCCCTGACCCCCAAGCAGCCTAACTGGGAGGCACCCCCCAGTAGGGACAGACTGACACCTCACTCGGCCAGGTAACTCCTCTGAGACAAAACTTCCAGAGGAACTATCAGACAGCTGAATTTGTGGTCTCACGAAAATCCACTGTTCTGCAGCCACCGCTGCTGACACTCAGCCAAACACGGTCTGGAGTGGACCTCTAACAAACTCCAACAGACCTGCAGCTGACAGTCCTGTCTGGTACAAGGAAAACTAACAAACAGAAAGGACATCCACACCAAAAACCAATCTGTACATCACCATCATCAAAGACCAAAAGTAGATAAAACCACAAAGATGGGGAAAAAACAGAGCAGAAAAACTGGAAACTCTAAAAAGCAGAGCACCTCTCCTCCTCCAAAGGAACGCAGTTCCTCACCAGCAACGGAACAAAGCTGGATGGAGAATGACTTTGATGAGTTGAGAGAAGAAGGCTTCAGACGATCAAACTTCTCTGAGCTACGGGAGAAAACTCAAAACAACAGCAAAGAAGTTAAAAACTTTGAAAAAAAATTAGATGAATGGATAACTAGAATAACCAATGGAGAGAAGGGCTTAAAGGAGCTGATGGAGCTGAAAGCCAAGTTTTGAGAACTACGCGAAGATTGCAGAAGCCTCAGGAGCCGATGCGATCAACTGGAAGAAAGGGTATCAGTGATGGAAGATGAAATGAATGAAATGAAGCGAGAAGGGAAGTTTAGAGAAAAAAGAATAAAAAGAAACAAACAAAGCCTCCAAGAAATTTGGGACTATGTGAAAAGACCAAACCTACGTCTGACTGGTGTGCCTGAAAATGATGGGGAGAATGGAACCAAGTTGGAAAACACTCTGCAAGATATTATCCAGGAGAACTTCCCCAATCTAGCAAGGCAGGCCAACATTCAGATTCAGGAAATACAGAGAACGCCACAAAGATACTCCTCGAGAAGAGCAACTCCAAGACACATAATTGTCAGATTCACCAAAGTTGAAATGAAGGAAAAAATGTTAAGGGCGGCCAGAGAGAAAGGTCGGGTTACCCACAAAGGGAAGCCCATCAGACTAACAGCTGATATCTCGGCAGAAACTCTACAAGCCAGAAGAGAGTGGGGGCCGATATTCAACATTCTTAAAGAAAAGAATTTTCAACCCAGAATTTCATATCCAGCCAAAATAAGCTTCATAAGTGAAGGAGAAATAAAATACTTTACACACAAGCAAACGCTGAGTGATTTTGTCACCACTAGGCCTGCCCTAAAAGAGCTCCTGAAGGAAGCACTAAACATGGAAAGGAACAACCGGTACCAGCCACTGCAAAAACATGCCAAATTGTAAAGACCATCGAGGCTAGGAAGAAACTGCATCAACTAATGAGCAAAATAACCAACTAACATCATAATGACAGGACCAAATTCACACATAACAATATTAACTTTAAATGTAAATGGGCTAAATGCTCCAATTAAAAGACACAGACTGGCAAACTGGATAAGGAGTCAAGACCCATCAGTGTGCTGTATTCAGGAAACCCATCTCACATGCAGAGACACACATAGACTCAAAATAAAGGGATGGAGGAAGATCAAGCAAATGCAAAACAAAAAAAGGCAGGGGTTGCAATCCTAGTCTCTGATAAAATAGACTTTAAACCAACAAAGATCAAAAGAGACAAAGAAGGCCATTACATAATGGTAAAGGGATCAATTCAACAAGAAGAACTAACTATCCTAAATATATATGCACCCAACACAGGAGTACCCAGATTCATAAAGCAAGTCCTGAGTGACCTACAAAGGGACTTAAACTCCCACACAATAATAATGGGAGATTTTAACACCCCACTGTCAACATTAGACAGATCAATGAGACAGAAAGTTAACAAGGATATCCAGGAATTGAACTCAGCTGTGCACAAAGTGGACCTAATAGACATCTACAGAACTCTCCACCCCAAAACAACAGAATATACATTTTTTTCAGCACCACACCACACCTATTCCAAAATTGACCACATAGTTGGAAGTAAAGCTCTCCTCAGCAAATGTAAAAGAACAGAAATTATAACAAACTGTCTCTCAGACCACAGTGCAATCAAACTAGAACTCAGGATTAAGAAACTCACTCAAAACCACTCAACTACATGGAAACTGAACAACCTGCTCCTGAATGACTATTGGGTACATAATGAAATGAAGGCAGAAATAAAGATGTTCTTTGAAACCAACGAGAACAAAGACACAACATACCAGAATCTCTGGGACACATTCAAAGCAGTGTGTAGAGGGAAATTTATAGCACTAAATGCCCACAAGAGAAAGCAGGAAAGATCCAAAATTGACACCCTAACATCACAATTAAAAGAACTAGAAAAGCAAGAGCAAACACATTCAAAAGCTAGCAGAAGGCTAGAAATAACTAAAATCAGAGCAGAACTGAAGGAAATAGAGACATAAAAAACCCTTCAAAAAATTAATGAATCCAGGAGCTGGTTTTTTGAAAAGATCAACAAAATTGATAGACTGCTAGCAAGACTAATAAAGAAGAAAAGAGAGAAGAATCAAATGGATGCAATAAAAAATGAAAAAGGGGATATCACCACCGATCCCACAGAAATACAATCTACCATCAGAGAATACTACAAACACCTCTATGCAAATAAACTAGAAAATCTAGAAGAAATGGATAAATTCCTCGACAAATACACCCTCCCAAGACTAAACCAGGAAGAAGTTGAATCTCTGAATAGACCAATAACAGGTTCTGAAATTGTGGCAATAATCAATAGCTTACCAACCAAAAAGAGTCCAGGACCTGATGGATTCACAGCCGAATTCTACCAGAGGTACAAGGAGGAACTGGTACCATTCCTTCTGAAACTATTCCAATTGATAGAAAAAGAGGGAATCCTCCCTAACACATTTTATGAGGCCAGCATTGTCCTGATACCAAAGCCTGGCAGAGAAATAACCAAAAAAGAGAATTTCAGACCAATATCCTTGATGAACATTGATGCAAAAATCCTCAATAAAATACTGGCAAACCGAATCCAGCAGCACATCAAAAAGCTTATACACCATGATCAAGTGGGCTTCATCCCTGGGATGCAAGGCTGGTTCAACATACTCAAATCAATAAATGTAATCCAGCATATAAACAGAACCAAAGACAAAAACCACATGATTATCTCAATAAATGCAGAAAAGGCCTTTGACAAAATTCAACAACCCTTCATGCTAAAAACTCTCAATAAATTAGGTATTGATGGGACGTATCTCAAAATCATAAGAGCTATCTATGACAAACCCACAGCCAATATCATACTGAATGGGCAAAAACTGGAAGCATTCCCTTTGAAAACTGGCACAAGACAGGGATGCCCTCTCTCACCACTCCTATTCAACATAGTGCTGGAAGTTCTGGCCAGGGCAATCAGGCAGGAGAAGGAAATAAAGGGTATTCAATTAGGAAAAGAGGAAGTCAAATTGTCCCTGTTTGCAGATGACATGATTGTATATCTAGAAAACCCCATTGTCTCAGCCCAAAATCTCCTTAAGCTGATTAGCAACTTCAGCAAAGTCTCAGGATACAAAATCAATGTACAAAAATCACAAGCATTCTTGTACACCAATCACAGACAAACAGAGAGCCAAATCCTGAGTGAACTCCCATTCACAATTGCTTCAAAGAGAATAAAATACCTAGGAATCCAACTTACAAGGGATGTGAAGGACCTCTTCAAGGAGAACTTCAAACCACTGCTCAATGAAATAAAAGAGGATACAAACAAATGGAAGAACATTCCATGCTCATGGGTTGGAAGAATCAATATCGTGAAAATGGCCATACTGCCCAAGGTAATTTATAGATTCAATGCCATGCCCATCAAGCTACCAATGACTTTCTTCACAGAATTGGAGAAAACTACTTTAAAGTTCATATGGAACCAAAAAAGAGCCCGCATCGCCAAGTCAATCCTAAGCCAAAAGAACAAAGCTGGAGGCATCACGCTACCTGACTTCAAACTATACTACAAGGCTACAGTAACCAAAACAGCATGGTACTGGTACCACAACAGAGACATAGATCAATGGAACAGAATACAGCCCTCAGAAATAATGCCGCATATCTACAACTATCTGATCTTTGACAAACCTGACAAAAACAAGCAATGGGGAAAGGATTCCCTGTTTAATAAATGGTGCTGGGAAAACTGGCTAGCCATATGTAGAAAGCTGAAACTGGATCCCTTCCTTACGCCTTATACAAAAATTAATTCAAGATGGATTAAAGACTTACATGTTAGACCTAAAACCATAAAAACCCTAGAAGAAAGCCTAGGCAATACCATTCAGGACATAGGCGTGGGCAACGACTTCATGTCCAAAACACCAAAAGCAATGGCAACAAAAGCCAAAATTGACAAATGGGATCTAATCAAACTAAAGAGCTTCTGCACAGAAAAAGAAACTACCATCAGAGTGAACAGGCAACCTACAGAATGGGAGAAAATTTTTGCAACCTACTCATCTGACAAAGGGCTAATATCCAGAATCTACAATGAACTCAAACAAATTTACAAGCAAAAAACAAACAACCCCATCAAAAAGTGGGTGAAGGACATGAACAGACACTTCTCAAAAGAAGACATTTATGCAGCCAAAAAACACATGAAAAAATGCTCATCATCACTGGCCATCAGAGAAATGCAAATCAAAACCACAATGAGATACCATCTCACACCAGTTAGAATGGTGATCATTAAAAAGTCAGGAAACAACAGGTGCTGGAGAGGATGTGGAGAAATAGGAACACTTTTACACTGTTGGTGGGACTGTAAACTAGTTCAACCATTGTGGAAGTCAGTGTGGCGATTCCTCAGGGATCTAGAACTAGAAATACCATTTGACCCAGCCATGCCATTACTGGGTATATACTCAAAGGACTATAAATCATGCTGCTATAAAGACACATGCACACATATGTTTATTGCGGCACTATTCACAATAGCAAAGACGTGGAACCAACCCAAATGTCCAACAACGATAGACTGGATTAAGAAAATGTGGCACAATACACCATGGAATACTATGCAGCCATAAAAAAATGATGAGTTCATGTCCTTTGTAGGGACATGGATGAAACTGGAAAACATCATTCTCAGTAAACTATCGCAAGGACAAAAAAACAAACACCACATGTTCTCACTCATAGGTGGGAATTGAACAATGAGACTCATGGACACAGGAAGGAGGATCATCACACTCTGGGGACTGTTGTGGGTTGCGGGGACGGGGGAGGGACAGCATTAGGAGATATACCTAATGCTAAATGATGAGTTAATGGGTGCAGCACACCAACACGGCACATGGATACATATGTAACAAACCTGCACATTGTGCACATGTACCTAAAACCTGAAGTATAATAATAAAAAAAAAGAAGTTTTTACATTATGCCTATCCATATCAAAGATAACTTACAAACAAACAAACAAATGAACAAGGAAGGTTAACTGGAGATAGAGTATGATTCATAAGTATGCCAAATAATTTGCATGGTATATACATGTACTTAATATGGTGACAATTTTTTATGTTTTCATCTTTCCTAAAATGCAAAATATGAATTTGTCTTAAATATCTGAAATGGAACATACGTAAGTAAATATACATAATAATATTCACCAGTAATTCTTCAAATATGTAAAAAGGCAACTCCTACCTCCATCTCCAGATCCTGATCCTGCATCTGTGGGGGGAAAAATTATATTTGCTAGTAAAACATATTCAAAAATATTTATGACTTTTTAAGCTCAAGTTTATTTTCTTAGTTTAATACTGCAATAATGTTTGAGAAAATTACTAATATTTAATTCAAAAATGTACAATCACATCAATTTAATTTAATATCTATTAATGTAACTTCTAAAATAAATTATCCATCATTTTTATTCCAAAGCTTATGAAAACATTATTGCCCAGTTTGGAAAATTTCCTAATCTCAGCTATGAAAAATTCCTAATCTTGACAGGCTGGATTTGGTGCCCTTAGCAAAATAAAGTATTAAAAATGAGATGCTTGTAACAATAAGTAAGTTTCAGAAATTAAATAGTCTAATGCGTGTCGCAAATAAACCCATAATTAAGGCTTATATTCTTGGAAATTGCATATGAACAAAGAGAAAAGCAGTTTAAAAAGAAATATATTTTATATGGGTGTTGATATGTTTTACGAATACCACAATTGTGGATGATTCCATCTGTGTCAAATCATCCTTTGTTTTTGAAGTCAGTAGAAGAGAGCTTAATTTTTGCCTTTGTGCTTAAAGTCAGATATTCACTAAATGATTCTTGCAGAAAAAATCATACTTCCTCTTCTGGATTTTTCTTTCACCACTTCTTCTCTCCCCTTCCTTCCATTAATTACAATTGGTCAAAGTTGTCTATTTCTGGGAAAGTTGTTCCCAGAAACACGCAAAATTTCAAGTTGAAATCAAAACCATTACGATTCCATCTGCTTCTACTTCTTAAGTGTAGACATCATCTTCCTTCTGACTTTCCATTTTTGTTTGTTCACAATACATTTGGTTATGTATTTTAATGTTAATACAGGGAAAAAAGATTAATATTAATATTCTCTGCCTGATGTGCCCTCATCCCACAGTGAAATCTCACCCAGGGTTCAAGACTTATACCAAATGCCACTCTTAAGAATTTATGGTCCAATTAAAATAAAACATTACTTTTACTTGTTTGCTTCCATGATTCTTTATTGAGAAGCACCACATAGAAAGAGGCATGGTGTATGAAAATCCACAGAAGGCTGACAAATATGGAAGAAGGAAGGCCTTCCCAGCAGCCCTCCTTTTTGTCATGTATTGGCATTAGCAGTACCATGAAGGAGCAGTAGTTTGAACTGTCAGTCTTGTTGGAGGCCCACATTAACTAAATTTATAGGGTCTAACACTATTATATTAGAATGTCAAGTAATCAATTAACTATTAATGTGACAGGACGTATGTCTTTGGACCAGCATATCTTTTCCTTAAAGGCAAGTTAATTGGTAAAATAATTTATGATAAAAATTATTCTTAGGAAATGTAGAATCAAACAAGGATTTTAATCATAAGAATTGACTGTTTAATGATAATAGACCAAGAAAGACTGATGAATTCATGTTGATATTAGAATATTCCTACCAACTAAACTGACTGTCATAAATCACAACATCATCTCTTGATAAGTGCTTGAGTGCTTAATGTTTGTCAAGTTTCCTTTTTGTATACTTTCACAGACAAAAATTTTAGTTGATTGCATTAATTTGAAAGCTTAATTCAGTATTAGTTATACTCATTCGGGGCTAAGTAACAGGTTGTAGTATTACAGTGATAACACATTCTAAATATATTTTAGTTAAATGTATATAGTTTCTTTTAAATTTTCCCCTATAAACTTCTTTAAGTCAAGGAAAATATGTTGTTCATCACGCTACACTTATATGAACATAATGGGAAATGCATAAAGGCTTAGGAGCTACAAACTCCAAACCTTACTCATTGCGTGATAGAGAAATGTTATTCAACCTTGCTAAGCATATTCCTCCTCTATTCGATGCGTATAGTAATATCTATCCGATTGGGCTATTTTGAGGCTTACTGCACAGTAGCATATTTTAAATGCTTAAGCACTGTCTGGAACATAATAATTAAAATGTAAAGTAAACATCTTGCCTATTCATCTACAAGTATTCTAATAAATACATATGATTGGGGAAAATCAGAAAAAAATGCCAGTAGTATTTTAGCTTGTATTTCCCACATGCATTTCTAAAACTTCAAGGGGCATGGTCCTTAAGACAATATTAGATTTGACACAAATGAAACAGCCAGGAAAAAAAAGAAGGAATAGTTTAGAAAAATGATCACTTAAGTCCATGGCATCATTATGAAATCATTATGGGAGGCTTTAATGTTTTTCTCTATTACATAAGTCATCTTGGCCAACTGATGATAAATAGCCTACTAAAGTCTTATTAGTGAGACAGAAACACCTAAGAAAAGAAGTCATGCTGTTAGACCTAAATCTGAGCTCCTAGTTAATGCATTTCCTACAAAGCAAAAAGTTAAATTGACGGTAAGACCATTGAGCAGATTTCCCAATAAGAATCCATTCTCTGGACAAAAAAAAAAAAAAGTTCAATGAAATATAATAAATATAAAGTTATATCTTCTACTGCCTATTATTCCTAGAGCTTACAACTTGCCACTTCCATTCAGTGTCAAACAGCATTAAAAAATAAATGGGAAATACACAAAGAAAAGAATGAGAATCCCTTTCAGATCAAAAGTCAGAACCCCAATTTATTTACAGTCAGACCTGGTTAATCAAAATTACTTTGTTCTCTCCGTCATTATTCAGATCAAAAACCTTTTAGATTTACAAGTCCATGGAAGATGCATTCAGCAAGACTGGCTTACTAATTAAATCCTGTAGAAATCTAAGTATGTGAATGAGCTAAAGATGGATTACTCGATTATGATTAAATTTTCTACTTGGCTAAGTATTTATTTTCATAGTATAACCAGCACATCAGGGACTAGAATGGAAAGACTTGAATGAATCAGGAGAATGTGATTATATGCGCTGACAAGAACTTGGAGGTTGGCAAGTAAGAAAGAGAGATTTTGCCTCATCAGCCATAACCGTAACTTCTGGTCTGTTTATTGTAACAATTGCCTGCCAATTCTCATGTGGCTATTGTTAGAAAAGAACAGATATCCTCCATGATCTTGATCTTGAAAAAGCAAATCCTTTCCTCAATACTCTACGGTATTTGCCTTCAACCTTCCTGGTTCCTGGGATTTTACTTTTTTTCTATTCAATTTGTCCTAAAGTATTATTTCTCATTTCTTTGGTATGGCTGACTGATTCCTCATAATTAGTTTGCTCCTTGTCAAACTTTCTATATCCACCATCCTTAGTACGAGAGCGGCATGCCGGTCCTCCTCCTTTCCTATTGGAGAAGGCTGCCCATGGACTCTCACATATTGCTGTTTGTTTTATTCATGACTTGTCACTCACAGACCAAGCATCAATGACCTGTTTGCTTTAGCAAATAAACAGATGGAGTACCAGCTCAGCTTGCCTCCTGACCACCCTTTCATGAAGAACATTCGCATCTGAGCAAATAATCCCTTAGGAGAAAAGACTACTTACAAACCAAAACCAAAACAAAACATCATTGGCCATGAGATATGACACTATTCTCTTTCTTCTGCTAATTCTCAGAAACTTGGGTAGTCACTGGTATAACTTAGATATTATCAATTACTAACAATCAATATGCTTAAGATAATCTTTTAAAGAATGTGAGGCTATTCTCTTTGCTCATTTTCCACCCTGCCCCAGCCACTTAGCACATAACTTTTAACATCATACACTAGATTAGAAATACCTGTTATCTAAGAGGGACTTTTGAATAAAATAGACTTTTCATGACACTATTCTCTGCTTCTATTTTTAGAGAAAGTTTATATTTGATGACATTGTTATTATTCCTGAATATGCTTATATCATCCAAATTCTCAGGAATTATGACTTTCCAGAAAGATGCTTATTTGCCATTAAGAACTATCATGGCACCTTAAAGCCTCCATAATATATGTGATTTTGATATCAAGCTTAACTTGAAAACTCAGCCCCATTTTAAAGCATTCCCCATTTTAAAGCATAAGCTCTAACAACCACTGTAGACACAAGGAAAACTTGAAAAGCTATAGAGCACATGAAGTCACTCTTTCTTCTTACTTCCTTTATAGCATGGTTGGTAAACCATGACTAAAAAACTTTGTAGAATCTCAGGTTAATTGAGTCAGAAATGAGAAATGTCATTAGAAATTATGTCCATTACAAACACATTAGTCAATAAAATCTACTAAATAGTAAGAAGACCATTTTGTAGAGCTGCCAAGATTAGACGTCAACTTCAGAGCCCAAACCTGCAAAATTGCCTTCCAGCAGATAATGCTATTGTTCAAAACAAATAAACACAAATAAACAATACAACTGTATTCATACATAGTCAGGTTTCTTCATATTTGACACGTTGGCAGTCTATCTAGATTTCTAATTATATGTGACTTTTATTCAACCTGCTTGTATTTCATTTAATGACATATGTACTTAAATCTACCAGTGTCCTTATGGTAGATATCCTCTTTCTTCCAAAAGTGATTTGAAATGTAAAAAGGACAAAGAATAAGAATAATAAATGTTTTGAACAAAACAATACAGGCTTGTCTAGTCAATGTATAATCTGAATTATTTATTTGGAGATAACAAGAAATGAAAGACATAGTTTTTGGATTTGGAATCCATGCAGAAGGTTTCAAAGAAGATCACACACATACCTGTGGCACATGATCCTTCTGACACCACAAGTATCTCACTCTGCTGTTTGCATGCAGCCTGTCGCAGGTAACACTCATTCTGGTAGCTCTCCCCATTGGAGCCACACACAGGCACATAGTCATTGTTGCACTGGGAAACACACAGATGTAAGCCTATAGTTAGTACTGGAGACTGTATCCCTCTGACATTATGAACAGAAATAATCATTTACAAAAGAAACCACCTGTCTTCATTTTCAATGATTCTAATTGTATGCAATAAGTCTTTATAAGGGCATCATTGAAAGATGCACAAAGCCAATTTCAAGTTAGCCAACCAGTCATTTGATTTAGATAGGGCAAAAATAAGCATCTAAATTGATCAGGCAATTCCCAACAAAGTTACTGGACAAGTAGCACAATAAAGATATAGCAACAAATATATTAATACTACTTAATATTATTTTTAGTATGTAGCCCATATGACTTGATGGAAAAAATTAAAATACAGTTTAATTTCAAGCTATTAAAAAACAAAGGTAATGTCTATCTGTGTTAGGAGTGGAAATATATAGCCAAAATGCCAAAGAAATCAATTAACTCTTAGTTGTTTTTTTAACTGAATTTAATTGAATTTTTATTGAATTCTAGTCCTTGTAAATTTCCAAATATTCAGATAAGATACTGATTTACTTATTTATTTTTATACCTCTTTAGACTATTGTATATTGATGTGGATATGGTCTAGAGAGAAACAAAACTATGGAACACAGAGAAAAATTTCAACAACTACTGAACTATAAGTAAACTTTACCGACTATTCCAAAGTATGCCTATTAATAGATATTCCATAAAAAGAAAAGTTCATTTTTTAAAAACCTCTTTATTAAAAAAGTACACATATTACAGTGAAAATTAAGGCAACCTACAGGGTATAGTCATCATAATATAATCATACTCTAAGGCATTAATGATACTTGGCTTTGTCCTATGCCTGCTAATTACACCAGGGATGTGATTATCTCATGATTACTACTATGTATGTGCTTCATTGTTTAATTATAAAAAATATAATGATCAAGATTATTATCTGTATATGCTCACCTATGCCAGAAACTAAGTAAGGAAAATCATACTTACAGATGCATGTTAGAAACTCTTCCCTATGTTTTACTTTCAATTAATATATTTGAATTTTTGATGTGCTGTGAGTTCAGAATATATACAAAATAAACCAATAATATAGTGAGATGGGTAGTAAAGTTTAAATATATGTGATAACAAACCTAAAACCCTATCATAAATAAACCTCAATTCAAGAATGTATGCAAAAGAAAACATCTCTCAACATGTTGATAATCTGATTGATTAAAACCTGAAATTTATTATTTTACTCTATTTCCTAACAATACCTAAACCTCCTTATTCCTAATCAACTATTTAACTCTTGCTCTTTGCCTTTAAATAATAATAGCTTAATTATCATAACAAATTTAAATGTCAATGTTCTTTGAAATGCAAGCCTAATTCTATGAGTTTTACGTTTTTATATATTATTAACAACTTAAATATAATGTTTTGGTAATTGTCATCAACTTTTTTCCAAACAGTAAACCCAAATGGTATGACAGTCATATTAAGATGACCATAATTACTAACAAGATGCTTTAGCACATATTTTAAAAATATTCTTTATCTTAATTTCTACAATATATAATCTAGATATTCTGCAAGTCCTCTATATAGTAATTCTTTTCCACAGTTACATTATTGTCTCCCAGACTCAGTCTGTGTATGTGATTATATTTAAAAAACTGATCTGATTAGAGCTTTTCACTAATCTTTTGCTAATGTTTAACTCAATCAGCAACTGACTTCTGATTGGGTGATACCTGTGTAAGCACTGTTTTCCAGGAGCTTTCCAAAAATTTGTTTTAATTGACATCTGAAAACTGACTCACCACAAGCCTGAGCATCTCCACTACCATCCAAGAAAGAAGGCAAGAGCAAAATGCCTGTAAGATTTGAATTTTCCAATGAGTAGTACTGAAGAGACCACAAATAAATGTGGCTTGTGCTCATGCCAGAACTGTGGCCAGCAAGGCAAGTGCAGGGATAGGTGCTTGATAAATGTGCTATGATCAGAACCAGGGACAGGAGAATGTAGGTAGGATTATGTTGATCTATGAACACTACAATGGTGTCTGAGCACATGGAGGAGAGACCAGAAAGAAGGAAACAGCTGGTGACATTATGATCAATAGACTTGCTGATCATTTCAGTAGACAGAAGAGAGTCATAATGTGTCTATGGCTAGCTGGACTAGTTAACATCCTATGTTTGAGGCCTGGCATTCTTGCCCCGGGCTACCTTTCAATCTCCATCTCTATCCCTGCTTGTAATACTTTGTGTGTAGATTATTTGGCTCCGTGTTTTCTTCTCTCCAATCCTTAAATTTTATTTATTTATCCTTCTCGGATTACTCAAATATAGAGTCAGTGAACTGGGAGTGGAGAGTGGAAAGTATTTATTATCTCTCCCAAGTGCTAGTACACAATGCTGATATGCATCTTAAAATATCGAATAAACTGATAAAGTGCTCATATGCCACTTCTGAGGGATGCAGTAAGCCAAATTCGAACAGTTCTAAAAACAGAGCTGCCAAGTTCCATGCACAAGCCAAAAGGGAGATTTCTACAGAGCTGAAAAGAGCTTAACTGTAGATTACTGGCATGATGTTTTTGGCCCTTAGTATCAAGACTTGCACTCATTAATATGAAGAACACCAGGAGGAAGCACGCTGTAAATCATGAAAGCTCACGAGTGGGAGTCGTCTAGTCCTAAGTTGTCCTATTTCTTTCACTGCCTTGGTGTAGGACCTTTTGTATATTAATTAACAATGAAATATTTAACAGGTTTATAGCCTAGTTTTCCCATTTGAAATGCTTACCTGGAACATTTGGGAAATAAAGTCATGTTTTTAAAACAAGAAATATCCTGTAATACTCACTTATACAAAGAAATGTAAATTATTTGCTTTGTATGATATATATTTTAACTAGCAGAGTTATCATCTAACTCTCACATCAAACCATGGCATTTCTAGAATTAGAAAAACAAGAGGAAACAGGCTAACCCTAAGCATGAAATAGCCTAACTACTGCATTAAAATATGCCAAACTATTGAAAATAGTTTTTAGTAGTATTCATGATACTGCTCAGTTTCAGATGAAGGGACAGACTCAGATGTTAAGTGACTTGCTAAAGGCCACACAGTTGCCTGGTAAGAGGAAAAACAAGACTCAAGTTCAGATGGTTAGGTCCATAAATGTATGTGTTATACAAACTTCCTCTCAGGGGAAAAAGTGATTCTATTTTTCTATGTTTTAAAAATCTTATGTTTATTTTCCAAATAAGTGTTTTTCAGCAGAAGAATTTTGTTCCAAAATGGGCTACCCACCACACTAGTGGATTCAATAACTTGACACTCTAGAATGCATGAAATTCATTTTTGCTACAAATTAATAAAAATTATGTGAGAAGTTTTTCATAGGATTTATTGCTTGTTTGATTAATACAGGTTTTTTGAGCTGAGATTTCAGCATCTAGAAGCTTATGTATGACTTATGTTTTATATATTGCCAGCACCTTCCACAGAGTCTGGCATGTAGAAGGTGCTCAACAGATGTTAAGTCAATTCTGTTATATTCCCAGTTGTCAAAGGCTTAAGAAGAATGGCTTGGGATATGGTATATTTTTCTTCCAAAAAGGAAAAAAGATTAAAAAATCTGCATATGTTCCAATCCTTTGGTCATTCCATAAGTAATTTTTACTTTTCTGTGATTTATATTTCCTTAAATGTAAAAAAATTGATTTTAAGAGCGGACAGGCCTGTGACTATGGTGGAAATGACTCTGTGTGCCTTCCCAGGATACGTTATTAAAGGATATAGCTTCTACCTGGCTCTTTCTTTCTCTCTGGACGCTTGACTTTGAAACTCAGCCACTATGCTATGAGGAAGACAAAACTTGCCCACGCAAAGAGATCAACATGGAGAAGAACCAAGGTCTTCAGCTGACGGTCAGACATACGAGCGAGAACCCTCAGATCGGTATAGCACCAAGCCTTTGAATTCCCTCCCCTTGCCATCAGCTAATGCCAAAGAGAGCAGAGGTGAGCTGTTTCGATTGAGCCCTGCCAAAATGGCAGATTCATCAACAAAATAAATATTCATCGTCTTAAGACACTAAGTACTGCGCAGTCTGTTACGCAGCTTTAGTAATAAGAACATTTGTAGATCTAAAGCACGACTTATTAAATAAAAATATTTAGTATTTGAATTAGGTAATACCTGAAAAACATAAGGCTTCATCATATTTTTAAATTATATAAAGTGGTTATTGATCATTGCATGACCAGGGTTATCTATAAATATCTGCATGTATCTCCCTTCCTTTTTTCCTCCCTCTCTGCCTCCCTCCCTTCCTTCCTTCCTGCTTTTATTTTTATCTATCTATCTATCTATCTATCTATCTATCTATCTATCTATCTATCTATCATCTATCTGTCTATCCATCTACTGTTTCCAAATTTCCATCCTCATAATTACTGGGCTTAATACCTGGGTGATGAAATAATATGTACAACAAACCCCCGTGACACGTGTTTACATACGTAATAAACCTTCACATGTACCCCGAAACCTAAAATAAACGTTTAAAAAAGGGGGGAGAAAACAATTATCTCACCGGGTTGTGAGAAATAAATGAGATAATATGTTTGAAGGACAGAAATCAGTTTATTTAAAATCGTCTAAGAGAGGTGAACGCTAATAATGTTTACTTTAGTGTTCCAGTGATAAGGCAAATTGAAAACATTATAGATATAAAAATATATGCCCATTTCTCTTTGAAATTTGTTCCCAGCTAGAAAGACTATAGATTGCAGGCTGGGTGCGGTGGCTCACACCTGTAATCCAAGCACTTTGGGAGACCGAGGCGGGTGGATCTCCTGAGTGCAGGAGTTCGAGACCAGCCTGGATAACATGGTGAAACCATGTCTCTACTAAAATTCAAAAAAATTAGCTGAGAATGGTGGAGTGCACCTGTATTCCCAGCTACTCGGGAGGCTGAGGCACAAGAATCGCTGGGACCCAGGAGGTGGAGGTTGCAGTGAGCCAAGAGGGCATCACCACTAACCAGCCTGGGTGGCAGAGCAAGACCCTTGTCTCCAAAAATTCCAAAAAAAAAAAAAAAAAAAAGGAATGCATGCTTGTACCTGAAAAGGCAGCAGAGAAAGAAATAGAAGTTTAGAATAATATATAGGAAAATAGATTTTCAATACCTCTCCCTTTTTATCAGATACTAGGGCTAAAATAACAAACACCAAAAACTCAAATTCACGTATTGGGAAAAGATGGACTTAAGAGACTCTTAGCTTAAAATATCCTATTTATTATTCTTCATGGAACTTATACTTTTCTTTGATTTTCAACTTAATTCAGCCACTCTATATTCTTGGTATGTGCAAAGTCTACATTTTCCACTAGGGAGATGTTTATTTTTTCTTGCCAGATTGACAACTATTGCAAAGCGCAAACTAATAACAGTAGTAATACACTAGTACATTTAAAATGCCACAAGGATTACAAAAAACCAATTTACATTTTAGTTTCTTACACAAACTTGCATTCGTTGCTACTCCCCCATCTATTCCACTTAACAATTATTTAAATTAATGACAAACATAACTGACTGACCAATGTATGAAAAACACAAATATTTTTGTTGATAAAAATTTTACCAAAATCTTCTGTGGCACCTATAAAATGAAAACAATTCCTTTAATAAGAAAATTATTTATTTTCATTTCGTAGCATTCATCCCTTTAGAGTTTTGTCAACCCCTTTTTTTTTCTCCTGGTGAAATCTTAGAACCATGGCTTTACATTTCAGGAATGTTTTTCCTGGTTCATTTGATACTTTTTATGAGTTCATTTCTTTTGTCTACCCATGGTTATGAAAATAAGACAAATTTATGGAAATCACAAAAGGAAAGAAGGAAAAATTCACAAAATTCTCTGGGCCTTTAATTAATGATTTATCCAACTGTGCTTTTTTCCCGTTTAGTTAACACTTGGGTAAGTATGAATTGGGGAGTTCTCATGCTCAATCTCTCTCATGTAGTTCATTGAAAGTACATAATGGCACTGTTTAATGTGGCTGGAGACCTTAGAAGTTGATGTTACATGCATATTAAATATGCATGAATATGTTTCTGACACTATGGTATGGTCTAAAAAACTGTACAGTCAGAGCACTACTTACCCACCAGGAGGTGGTGCACTTTACAAATATCAGTTGTCTTATTATGTTCCTTAGAAAGAAGAAAATAATGTCTAAGAAGATTTTAGCATTTCTAAAAGCCACTTAAACTTTATTTAAATGTGAATTCTCTTCTCTTTCTTAGTGGGAGGTTGAATTCAATCTAAAATATTTAAATTTCATCAATAATTCTAAATATTACCTATTAACCAGATATCTAGATCTAAATTTGAGTTTATTGTTTTTATTTGTTCTATATCTTTTTTATTCTTACAATCTTAGAAAAGTTTTCATTATCCTACACATAGTTTTGTTTATGTGCATATTTCCTGGTTGAGTCATATTGTCAGATTTTTAAAGTATTTTTAAAAGTAATTTAAAATGCTCAAGGGCAAATATAGGCTATTAGTACAACATCCATGCTACTTGAAGTTCTACATGATTATATGAACATTTTGAGAGGAAAAGGTTTATAATTTACATGGTGGAAAGCATTTGTTAGCTAATGACTATACTAATGACATTAAAAGTTCTATCTTTAATAGATACTAGTAACCCCGTTTTGATGATGCCAGTAGTGCAACTTCTTTCTCTCTTTGTTAGTTAAAAGAAATTAGTGCAAGAAAAAGTACATCTTCCTGATGTTCATAAAATGACTTGTGGATCTAAATGCTCTTTTGGATTCCGAGGGGATTCAGTTCTAATTGAGTGTGGTACCTATGAAAAAGCTGACATACACTAATTAATATGTTCCATGATTTCTAAATTAGAACAAAGTTTTGAAGTTACACTAATAAGGAGTTAACTTAAAAACCTAGTCAGGTTGCAAGGATAATAAAGGCCAAGACCATTAAAACAGAGAGCAATAAGATAAAAAGACGATAGCCCCAATCAAAAAGAACAAAAGAACAAGTCCACACTTCTTACCCTCTATTTTAACTATTATCCCCAGTCAATTCACTTTTAAAGTGATGCTAGAAGGGTCAGAGAAACATAATTTTCCTTTGACATCCTAAAAGCACAATCTGAAGCTTTCTACCTCCAGTGGCATTTATAACTTTGGCATATACATTTCTCCAAAAAGTGTATGTCTTCTTGACATAAGTTGGCTCTCTTGCCAGTACTTTTGCTTGGTGCCAGCTTCCCTCTTAGCTTGCATAGCTATAAATTTCCAAGTGATAGGCTGTAAAGGGAGATTCCTGCTTTGCAGTCTCATTAATGAATTAGAAGATGCAAATATAAGACTTCTTACCTTGAACTGACAGACGCAAGTCACAGTGTCTCCAATTCTTAAACATTCCCCATCAAATTTACAGGTGTTGGTGTCACAGAGGAAGAGATCATTTTCTCTGTCATCATAACCTCAAATTCAAAGAGAACACTCCAGTCATTAAAATTTTACAGATTTTTAACAAAAAAAAGCACTATCTTGAAGCTTTAAAATACTTGCCCTAAATTTTAAATCCAACAACTATGGCTGTACTGCAAGGTCACTGTCTACTGATAACCTCAAAATCTAGTTAAGTGATCAATATTCGTTTCCATTTTCCACAATTCTTTTCTAGTCAATTCTCCTTTAGTATCCTTTTCTGAGAGTGCTATTTTTTAAAGCTTGCGTTAATACTGACAGTGGTGAATGAAAGCTTAACATTTGCTTCCTGTTTTTTTTTTTTTTTTCTCATTAGGTGGACAATATTTATGACCACAAAACTCCACATTTTGGAAAAGAGCTAGCGATGATCTCTGAATGCCCTTTTACCATTTCCCCATCTTTAATTGTTCTTTTGCTTCAAGGACTGAAACAACCCCTTATTTGAAATTTATCCAGACAAAGAGGAAACAAAGCCTCAATAATAAAGATAAACAGGCACAGTGTTTTCTGTGATGGTCTGTTTGGCTCAAATGAAGATTGATCACCTCTAAGTTAACAGGGGTGGGAGCGGGGTGCCAAGTTCTTGACAATCTATCTGCAAAACCAGTTTATTCTCTTTAGTTTATGCAGTCCCCTTTAAAATATCTGGTAAATATTTAATTTCTTGATTGCAAAAGTCAACTTCACATTTAAGTTAGTTATTTCCTAAAACAATGCAAGGGCTAAGAATGAAGCAAACCCGTCTATGTTGGACTACAAAGCCATCAACATTTCCAAAAATTGGTTTTCCAGGCTCATAATTATTACTATAATAAAGCATCTAAAAAGTGATTAGGCAATAGCAAAGTGAAACTTATTCTTTCAAAAACAACACACATGTACGCATGAATCAAGAAGTTATAGAAACATGTTGAGTTTTATTAAAATGCCAAATTTAGAAACTGCCAAAAAAGAGAAGAATCTATTGACCCAAATCTAATAGGGTTGCAAATCTCAACTTGTCTTTGTAAAGGATAAATTAGAATGATGCATAATAATTTTCCTTTTGGCATTTACATCAGTGATAACTAGGAACTATACAGGCTTTCACCCTATGAGTTACAGTTGGTCGTTCCCTCCTCTCTAAAGTTACATACACTTCAGCTCATATACATCTTTGAAAGCCGCTTTATTCAGAGCCAGATTTAACTACAGCAAAATTATATTCACAGAAGATGAAAAATTACATACACACTTGCTAAAACTAGAACAGACCACACCTAGGGGACAATACCCAGGCATGTTAACGGAGTTTAAAATGCCAAGGAAATTACACCACAATTCTGCCCGGTATACTACAGGCTGTCAAACCGAAATGCTATGCCAGCTAGGAGTGCAGCAAGCCCCATCCTCTGGCCCTGTTTAATTAGGAAGCTTCAGCAAAGCGAAGCCTGCCAAGCGTTCGCCGTCAGAATCTGAAGGAACCCGAGCGAGCAAGAAGAGTGCCTGACCCACTCCACGGAAGCCTGTCCAGAAATGGAAGAGTCAGCGCCCACTGAAGTCGGTTCCGCCCTCAGCTCGCCTACATGGAGCCTGACCAGCCTCAGTCATGCCCACTCCGGCCTGGGAGACCCGCAAAGTGTTCTTTTTCTCAACTCCCCTGTACTACCTTGAAGCTTAGGGAAGCAAGGAGAGGGGCATATCTGGACTGCAAAACCAATGTCTTTTGCCGCCTAGGAGAGAAGGGGTGTGTGTGTGTGTGTGTGTGTGTGTGTGTGTGTGTGTGTGTGTGAGAGAGAGAGAGAGAGAGAGAGAAATTCTGTTGAAACCCAGCTCCTTTAGAATCTGTGTGACCTGGTCTTCAACGGGAGACCAGTGCGCCCTCATGGCACCTTTGCCAGGAATCAGCGATTCCCCTGCAGTCACCATTTGATTTATTGCTTTCTCGCTCATTCTTTCTCATAAAGTTATTTCTTCCTCAACCTAGTAAGACTTTTTTCTTTAATGATGACAAAGCTTCTGTTTTAGTGTTTCTCCTAGGATTGGTGCTCTTTCCAGTGAACCCAGAAAACCATGCCGTTTAATATTTCTCAAAATCCTCGCAGCTCCAATGTAAGCGCAAGCATGCAAAGGTTTCCTGCTACACTTGCACTTTCTGCCCATCCCAGAACCACCCCCCACCCCCGGGCCTGGAACAGTTCCCCTTGTTTCTCTGGATAGAGGTGGGTGGTATTAGGGGTCTAGGGCAGTAGGAGGTGAGGGGCTGAGGAGGCGCGCTAGGTTAGCCTGGTCTGTGCCGGATACGCGTGTTCTTCTGCGGAGTTAAGGGGTCGGGGACGGGGGTTCTGGACTTACCAGAGCAATTCCAGCCGGTGGGCGTTTGGCAGTCACTTAAGGAGGTAGGGAAAGCAGCGAGCTTCACCGGGCGGGCTACGATGAGTAGCATGACGGGCAGCAGCAGCAGCCAGCAAAAGCCCTCGCAAAGTGTCCAGCTGCTGCACTGCCGCGGGGACTCCCACAGCACCATGACTAGTTCGCGCAACTCTGCAGCAGCAAACGGCTTCCGAGGAACACAGGATCGCGGGGGCCGGGCAGCGGGCTACTGAGCATCCCGCGGACGGCGGCAGCAGAGGCGGCGGCGGTGGCAGTGGCACCCGGCGGGGAAGCAGCAGCCAAACCCGCGCATGATCTCGAGAGTTTCAGCAACATCCAGGGACTGGGCTCAGCCCCGGAGCGAGAGGGTCTTCCGCTGAGAAGCTGCGCCGGGGACGCGGGAAGCTGCTGCCATGAGGAGGGAGCTCTGAGAAGCCGGGAGACAGGAGGAGACGGGAGTCCAGGGGCAGACGAGCGGAGCCCGAGGAGGCAGGGTGGAGGGAGAGTCAAGGCGCCCCGCAGCCCGGCAGCAGCCTCTCGAGCTCTGCCGCCCGCATCCCTCTGGCGTTTGGGAAGCAGCAGGTCCTCAGCCCGCCCGGGGTCACGTGGGAAGAGGCAGTCGGGCTCTGATTGGTGGTGCAGGATGCAGGTCCCGGGAGGGAGGGGTCGACGAGGAGGTGCAAGAATGCAAGGAGGAGGCGGCCGCGGAAGCCACAGATGGGCTCGTTCGCCAGGCGCTGGCCCGAGTGGGGCTAGGCTGGGATGGCTCAAGTGAGAAGCTCGGGCTTCAGGGTGGGCTACCCGCACACTCATATACCATTCGCCTCACTCTCCGCTCCAGGACGCCCCCTACCGAAGGCGGGGTCCGGACTAGCGCCCCTCTTCCGCGCGTGACCCGGGGCCGCGAGTGCGGGCCGCGGCTGGGTGGCGTCTCTCCGAGCTGGAGATGGTGGGGGCGGAGGTGTCAGAAGAGCGGCAGCAGCAGGGCAGAGAGGGGAGAGTCGGCGCGGGAGAGGGCGTCCTGCTGGCTACCGGCGCTCCAGCGTGCGGGAGCGCGCCGCCTAGGCTGTAGGGGGATGCAGGCTGGGAATGCAGCGGCGGAGAGGCCAGGGACGTTTCTCTAGGGATTTACAGGAAAGAGGGTGAGAGGCGATGGTGTTAGAACCGCTCTTGCCGGCCTGGAAGCAACAGCAGCATCTCCCACAAGAGCGTGCAACCCCAAGGCTGCTCGCCGAGCCAGCTCAGCCATCCTGGCAGGCGCTCTCCTTCCTTCTGTCTTCTCCCCTCTCTCCTCCCAGGCCCCCCGCAGCTCCGACCCAGCCCGAGCGGCCGCAGGTTTGAATCCCTTTCCTCATCACCCGCTCCTCTCCAGCCCGTGGCCTATTAGTGTGTCCACCTGGGAGGTGCGGTCAGATGTGTTTGGAAGGTCAGATTGGTCGGGACAAGTGGTCTGAGTGGAAGAGAAAGGCTACTCTGCATACGCCGCGGGTGGGTTGCCGGGAGCATCCGTCGGGCAGCGGCGTCCGGGAAGGGGAAAGCGGGCTCCATTTGTTGGCCTAGGCAGTGGCCCTGCGTTCCTTACTCGGGTCTTTGCCGGATGGCCGGTGACCTGGGGCGACGAGAGAAGGTCTAACTCGGCGGGAGTCTCTGGCTCTGCGCTTTTCTTTCATTCGCTCCAGCGGGAAGGGCAAACGGCATAGAGGGACCCGCCTTCCGCCTGCTGCATTCTTCAGGCAGTTAGACACACTCTTTAGCCTAATGGAATTTTAGTCGCCAGTAACGGGACCGAGAGCTTTCGGGGACAAGGGTGGAGAGGAACATCTTTCTTCCATGACCGGGGTCACTATTGCAGTCTCAGTGTTTTGGATGCCCCATAGGGAAGAGTTTTCTTTTTAGTGTGTGATTATTCAGTGATTCCTGTTTTTTTTTTTTCTTCTTTCCGCTCTCCTTCTCTATTCCTCTTTTATCCTTCCTCCTCCTTCTCCCCCCGCTTTAAAAAGCCTCCAGATCCTCCCCCTTTCTCTCTATTTAAATTCTCCTTTTGTGCCCCTCTTTCTGTGTCCCCCGAATTTAAGAGAGCATTTGATAACATTTAACAGGCAATTAGTGTCCATTCCCAATCACTTAAAAGAGGCATTAATATACTTTGAAAACGGGACTGTCTATCCTTTGCAGACACCACCAGAAAAACAAATTGTACCCGAGTAATCTTTTTAAGTACTTTAACCTCCAACCTCCTCCCACTTCCTTGCTTTTTAACTTCTCCTTTGAGAGATGTGATCGTGCAGCACCTCAGTGCCTCAAAGAAATCTTTTTTTTTCCTGTGTGAAATCCATCCCTTTATCTTACATCTCCGCCTCCGTCCAAGACTGTCCCTCTCCCCTCCCACCTCCAAAGATTTCTGAATCTCAGTGTCTCTCACTCCTGGCAATTAAGCAGCAGATCCCAGCATTCTAGTCGGTGGCATCTCGCTCCTCACCGACGAAGACTCCATTAAAACAGATCAATTAGACCAGACGTTGGAGGCATCAGAAAATCGGCTTCTAGACAGAGCAGCTAAATTCTTTAAGGAAACAGAATACCCATTAGATAGAGCTGCCAACTGATATTGCAAAACAAGGAATTAGAGATTTCTTTCGCTACAGGCTTTCAGCAGAGAAGGCAACATAAATATAGATCAAGATTTAACAACTCTACAGCACAGAGTGAGAACATGTCATTTTCCATAGCAAGGCTGGTGTGGTAACTAATCAGGCTTATGAAAATAAGTCATGCTTGAAACTAAAGGCAAAGTCCTTTAAAGTGTTTATGCAGTAATTATGATAATGAAACAGGACCTGCTAGGATTTCAGAGCATGGCTATATAAGTAGAATTTTAGAGAACCTCTTAGCAGAGGAAAACGGTTTTTGAATTTTCTGCTAAGTAAATTTTTGGCATACTTTCTAATAATATATACTCTTCCTAAGACGTTTTGCTGAAAGTAATTACAGGAGTTAATTACTGATTGTAACTGGTTAACAAATGCGGTTGCTTCCACAGAGGTCCTTTAAATTAGTAAACAGTTTGAAGCAAAGCCTTTTCAATGGGAATGCTGCAATTTTGTTGCACTTACTATGTACTTAGTGTTATAGTGCCACTAAGAAACATATTCTGAAACTGGCAAGCACCACCAAGTGGCAGAAGAACATCACTCATTGAGCAGAGAATTGTATTATTGAATATGTAAATAAAAATATATACATTATTTAGAGTTGTCACTAGGTACCAAAGAAGTAGACAAGACTGCATTAGCAATTGGATTAGTGCTTTAACTTTTCCCCAACAAGGCGAAATCAGTTTACTTATTAGAATTAAATTCAAGTCTATGAATTGTACTTTGCATTTTGTATTATATGATTACTAGTAATATGACACAATCATACCATGTATTTGCAAAATTCTCATTTTAAAATACTATACCATATTTACTTTTAATCTTCTTGAGCTAGAACACTTTATTTGTGGCATATACACTCTATAACTGATGCAGAGGAGCAGAGTCCAATTGTTACATTTTTCAGTAGAAATAGCGCAGATATATTTTCTCCAGAAAACTTAAGAACATTTTTTTTCTCATGAAAAGAACATCATTATAAAGTGTGAGATTACTCACAGCTTAAGTAGGGGGCTTGGGAGTTATTCTCCAACAAGAATGGTTTAAGATAATTAAATGAACCTGGGAAAATAAGATACACTGCCAATCAGAACTCTTATCTCCTTCATGATTTCATACTTTCTGATTACTTCAATAAAGATAAGATGTATCCTTTGCTTCTTAGGTGTCGGGCATTGTGCCATGCAGGATAGAACGTTTTCTTTTTATTTAATCTTTAAAACACCCCTATGAGACAAAGAATATTGTTATCTCATTTTATAGAAAAGGAATATGGCTTTGAAAGCATCAGGCAACTTGCCCCATGAAACAAATCTAGTCAGTGACACTGCTGGGACTCTGTGAAATTCTGCCTGACTTCAGAGCACAAGACATAAGTCACTAATTTCTGCTGTATTGCTGCCTGTTAGCTTCTGAGAGGGGAAACTAACTGGGAACATATCAGTTCTGTCCATGATACTTCTTTGTTTGCCCTTTCTGTGGAGCGGCAGTAAGGCCCAAACTTTAATTCTCAAATTTCAGCAATAAGATCCAGTGATTTCTGAACCTGGCTGATCATATGAATTCCTTGAGAAATTTTGAAACAATAGACAAATTCCGAGTCCCACTATCAGGGATTCAGAAAATCTGGAGTTGGGCCCTGGGATCCATATTTTAATATTCATCCTTGTTGGAGAAGTAAGGTACCACCTATACCTATACGACGAATGAAAGGATACCTCGATTTTTGCTCAGTTTTCACAGAGAGGTTTCTGAGACAGGTTAAAAGCTTTTACTCAGCGTAAAGGTGAGCTGTTGTACATGTCTGTCACTCTGTTTTTATGCATATGTTCACCAAATATGTATTAAGCTTCTAATATTTCTGACACAGTAACTTTGTGACTGTAGACAATTTCCTCATTTGTAAAATGTGAGTAATAACAATACCTGCCTCCTGGGCTTGTTCTAAAGATTAAAATAAAAATCTACGGTCTAATGGTAGTGGATTTGGGGGGATCCCCTATATAAGTAAGTGAATGGAGGTATGAATAAATAAATACATAAAGGTGTGTGTAATTATACACATAATTAAAAATAGTTAAAGATGTACAAATTAAAGTTAAATGTATGTGATATTGAAGTATATGTTGATTATTGATAATGAAGTACAGTATAATTTCTAACCCCACACCTTAACATCTCATACTTAATAACTCATATCTTAATTTCTAGCCTACTTTAGATACATAGATATCGATAGAATGTTCTAAATCATTATTTCCTTAGTTTTAATGTAAAATATTAATATGAAAAAGTATATATCAGTGTGTAGTAAATGTATTAGAACATTATTTATAGGTCAAATGATGTTGACAATGTTTCAGAGAAGTCATCTTCATTTCTGGATAATTTTTCAAACTAAGAGTAATTAAATTTGCTATTTTTTCACCCTTTTCTACAATGGTAAATAACATATAAACAATGAGCTGTGATTTAAAGAAATAATTTTATAATGTCAAAGTTTCCCTATGCCTTATTGATTCCCATGCCCTTAATTAATTTTGGTAGTTTAAGTTTGTGATTTCAGTGCTGAGGAAAGTTTATTTCATCTTAGAGCAGTGGGGCTCAGTCATGATTTCACATAACAATCACCTGGATAATTAAAGCTACTGATGCAGAGTTCCTATTCAAAGACTTGGAATCCCTAGAAGTGACAGAGAAGCATTGGCATATATATATTTTTAAAGTTTTCCTGGAGAAACACATAGCCATGATTGAGAACCACTGTCCTGGGGAAAGTGGCTATTTTCTCATTACTCAAATAGCCAAGTTTCAGGAGGTAAAATACTTACTTTTTTTCTCCATTAAAACTTGTAAAACACACATCTCACCAAAGAACATTAAAACATCTAGCCAAAGCAATATGAACTAGTTAATGTTTGCCACTAGCTTGCCAGTAGTTAAAAAAAAAAGGAAGAACTGTTATTGGAAGAGAGCTAGATTTAATAAGCAGTAGACATCTCTATACAATCTGGTGTCTTTTTATTTATAAATTCAAGTAGGTTTCCATTGCTATTATTTTAATCATAGCCTTCTTAGGGCTTAGCCTAATGCTTTATTTCAAAATCATTTTGAAATTTATTATCTGGAGTCAGAAACAGGAACTAGAATCAGCTTGGAATGAAACTACCTTTCATGTCTCTCTTTGGCTACTCATGGCTTCTATTGGGCGAAATTAGAAAAAGACTTAGTAAAGGTAGTTCTTTCCAATTGGTATTATTAACACCATCCAGTATTGCATATTCTGAGCATTTTACTCGTTTATTTCATACCATAAGCCCCAATCATTTCTCCCTTTGTTATCTGTGACATTGATTTTTTTTTCTCCAAGTTACTTGTTAGTGGTAGAACAGACCCCCGGAGCACTAATGTTCCCAGCCACTTTGCTGCTGCTCTTCTACCCACTTGTGGTTCTTCTAAAAAAATAAATAAATAAATAAAAAAGAAAAATGGAGGGGAGGAACTTCTTTCATACAATATTTAGGAAAACTTAATATAAACATCGCTCACTTGCAGCTTCACAATGTGCATTTACACATTAAAGGCTCTGAGAAGCCCTGCAGTGAAATCAAGCCAAAATACATCAAGCAAAACTAAACACCTGTTTAACTTTATTGAACTCAGATTTTCTAATATTATTTGATCACGAATCCCTTTTAGCAAGAAACCACTACAATAAACTATGGCAATGGATTTCTACGTATCACTCCATTAGTAGCAACAGTTTAAGGAATGAATGAGCATTTTGAAAAGTTGTGTTGCCATTTTTAGGTGCCAGGGCTGGTCATTCCCTTTGACTTGTCTTTTCAGCAGTGAAGTCAGCTCACAATCAGGTCTTTACGTTAGTAGTGTAAATGTTCCACAACTCTATCTTCTGATGTAATGTATTCTGACATCATAAGCATTTTCGGAAAATGATTAAAATGTTAGCCTTTCCTGTACTCCACCATATTACAACCTTTAAAAATCTTCCTTCCTTTATTTTACCTTACATAAATTCTAAACTGGATACTGTCATTTCCTTAGCAGTGATTGTAACACAGAATCAGATACAGATTGTGTCTGATAACACTACTTTCCAGAAAACTGAGTCTTATATTGTTGAACATATTAAAAATGTTTAAACAGAAAATTCACAAGATTTAAAAGAGAATTTAATTGACTTATTTACATGTCTATAATTATTTCTTTACAGTATAAATCTGGACATTTAGCCACTTGCTGATTATTATTAGAGCTTCTAATATAATGACATGGCAAGATCACATGACAGGGGCTAGGCAGCTGTTGACTATTTGAGTTGCAGTCTTTGCCTTGACATTTATAAGCATTAAAGAGCTCACTTGCTGTACAGATATCTCCCATTTTTAGATGTACTAAATGTAAAATATATAATTTTACAGTAATACATATAATATATAATAAACATCTATTGTAGATAAACGCAATCTATAAACACTTATATTCAAGATGGATATAAGTTACTTAGTTTCCCCAAGCCTCTATATATTGTCTTGGCCAGAGTTAATTTTAATACTGAGGTAACAAAGAAACCCTGGTGTAAAAAGAGAAAGAATATGTTGTGGAACTCTAGTGGAGTAAGGACATAGATTATGGGAAGGACTGAAATACACAAATAGAAAATCATCAAGAGTTAAAGCACACTTTCAATATTTCTGGGGCAGCATTGTCTCTATTTTTCACTTTAGCTGTTTACATCCTTCTTTGTCTGCATGGACCAGTATTCTCTGTGATTCTACCATCCCCATCTTGGATATAAGTGTTTATAGATTGCATTTATCTACAATAGATGTCTATTATATATTATATATGTATTATTGTAAAATTATATATTTTACATTTAGTACACCTAAAATGGGAGATATCTGTATAGCGAGTGAGCTTTTTAATGAACTATAGAACTAGTTTATTCATAATTATGTAAATTCTCTGACTTTCACATGTAAGATTTTTTTTTTTTGAGACAGGGCCTGAAGCTTGCTGTTTTCCAGGCTGAAATGCAGTGGCACGATCATAGCTTACTGCAACCTCAAACTCCTGGGCTCCACCATGCCCAGCTAATTTTTAAATATTTTGTAGAAATGGGGTCTCACTATGTTGCCCAGGCTGGTCTCAAGCTCCTGACCTCAAGCAGTCCTCCTTCTGCAATTTCCCAAAGTATTGGGATTACTGTCATGAGCCACAATGCCCAACTAGATTTGCTTTTATATGTAATAGTCAAATAATGTTGAATTTTAAAGATCTTTAATTTTTGCTCAGGTACATCATTCTTCATATATATATACAGCAAGATGTAGCAAATTGACATATAGTTGGCATGCAACAAATTGTGGTAAATTAAATTGAAATGTTAAAACTAAGTGTATTAATCAACGCACTTCAGAAAGAATGCATCTATTTACACTGTTACCAGGGATGGTAGTGAAATCCCCTTTGAATAACCCGGAAGTTCTTTTACCCTGTCTTTTATGGGCAAGACCTATTTTAGAGTCAAAGCCCAGCACTGAGAATGTGAAGATTAGAGCACATCAGGGGTTGCCTAAGCAAGGGACAGTGAGTTTTAACTGTTCACGTCTTCTGCTTATGTGTTCCCTAAGGGGTAGTCATTGGTTTTATTGCCTCACTATAAGAGTATGTTATTTGTGTTTTGGGGGTGTTATTATGCTTTTAGATTTTTGCTATCTATGTATTCCCATGGCTTCACGTCAGGAAATCCACTACCCAATTCATCAGACCATAAAACAAATAAATAAAAATTATCTTGATGCAAAATTTGAGGTTTTCAAATGAAAGAAAAGGAAAGAGAGAGGAAGGTAGGCAGCAGGTGATATTTGGGGACCTGACATACACAGAAACAGATGTATAGACTCTATCTAATCTATCTATCTGTCTGTCTGTCTATCTATCTATCTATCTATCTATCTATCTATCATCTATCATGTCTATCTACCTATCTATCATCTATCTATATCTATGTATGTATCTATCTATGTTTCTATTTATGTGTCTATGTATTTATGTATCTATCTATCTGCCTACCTACCTATCTCTCTATTGGCATACTTCCTTTTATTGTGCTTTGCTGCTTTTTTTTTTTTTTTTTTTTTTTTTTACAAATTGAAGGTTTGTGACAACCATGCATTGAACAAGTCTATGGGTGATAGTTTTTTCAACAGCATGTGCTCATATCATGTCTCAGTGTCACATTTTGGTAATTCTCACAATATAGCCAACTTCTTCATTATTATTATTATATCTATTTTGGTGACCTGTGCCCAAAACTTCAGTGGAAGAAGTAACTGCAGATGTGGTGGAAATAACAAGAGAACTAGAATTAGAAGTGGAGCCTGAAGATGGGACTGAATTGCTGCAATCTCATGATAAAATTTGAACGGATGAGGAGTCACTCATGGAAGAGCAAAGAAAGTTGTCTCTTGAGATGAAATCTACTCCTAGTAAAGATGCTATGAACATTGCTGAAGTGACAACTTAGTTGATAAAGCAGTGGCAGAGTTTGAGAGGATTGACTTCAATTTTGAAAGTTCTGTGAGTAAAATGTTACCAAACAGCATCAGATGCTACAGAGAAATGTTTCATGAAAGAGCGTCATTTCAGCAAACTTCTCAAACTTTATTGTAGTCTTATTTTAAGAAATTGCAACAGCTACCTCAGCCTTCAGCAACCACCACCCTGATCAGTCAGCAACCATTGATATTGAGGCAAGATCATCTACCAGCAGAAAGATTATGATTTGCTGAAGGCTCAGATTATTGTCAGCTTTTTTAAAGCAATAAAGTATTTTTAAATTAAGGTATGTATATTATTTTTTAGATATAATGCTATTGAGTATGTAATAGACTACAGTGTAGTGTCAACACAACTTTCCTGTGCACTGGGAAATCAAAACATTTGTGTGACTCACCTTATTGTGGTGGTCTGGAAACTAACCAACATTATCTCCAAGGCATGCCTGTACACACAGACACACAGACACATGTATATACATACATGTATATTATATATAATATATAATGTGGGTATATATATATATATAAACACATGTATACATATACACATTATAAACAACTCAAAATTCAAATCACAAAGAGTTTATATAGAATCATCCTGGCTTTTTAGCCTCAGAACTCACTCCACAAATTTAGCAACTGTCACCAGTGTTTGAGAATCCTTTCAGATTTGTCCAGGCCCATCATCCTGTTATACCCTCTCTTTCTCTCTCTCTCTGTGTATGTGTATTATATATATATATGTGTGTGTGTGTGTGTTTGATTTACAAATGAGCTCTTACCATATATACTGTTCTATTTCTTGCTTTATTCACTTAACACAAGGATATCTGCTTCATTTGAGTTGATAGAATGCCATACTAGATGTCTCATAATTTATTCAGTTTCCTGTTTATGGATGTTTATTTTATTTTATTTTGAAATTAAAATTTAATGCAATTGTGACACATAATATCCTCTCTTTGCAATGAAGATGTCTACCTCATCCCCCAACCAAAAGGGTAAAGGCCACAAGGAGAACATCACTGTGTGTTTACTGGGAAATCTTGAGGTAGCTAGCCAAACAAAGGCTTACATTTTCACTCTTAACTACTCTCAGTGAGGAACATGTTTAACACGAGTGCCTTGTTAGAAATATCTTTCAAATTTACTTCACATATACTTGTAAACAAATGATGCAGTTGCAACACGATTTCTTACAAGCTCTGACTTTTTGTTCATTTGTTGTCATAATACATGATTATAACCCTAAAATCTAATGTAATATTAGTTACCATATTATATTTCAATGTTATGTGGATTGGTCTTGAATTCTTTCCAAAGACGTTTAATTATATCACAGTGGATGCATCTATTAGACATAAAAAAAAAAGTGTTGAACGTGACACACCAGCATAGACCAAGTGAATTAGCTCTTTTCTCCTACAAAGCTAAATCTTTTCTTTCAGTTATAGAAACTTTCTTTTCTGCTCACAAACCCCTATGACACAACTTTACCTATATAATAAACCTGCACATGTACCTGTGAGCTTAAAAGAAAAAAGGAACTTTCTTTTTCAGTTATAGAAAGTTTGTTACAGAAAATGGCTGTTTTTTTGTTTGTTTTTAATTTTCCAATGTGACAATTAGCCATGGATTTACAATTATACCCCAAACAGGTTTTGGAGCAATAGTCAGGACATTGAACTTGAATTCAAAAATCTTATTCCATGTTCTGGCTCTGATCCTTGTGATTATGTAAGTCTCACCTTCCTAATACTCAATTTCATTATATATGCAGCAATATGAGGATTAAATATGATGTGTTATCTGTAAGATGCTCTGCAATAAGACAGGTATTATTTGCTATTTACTACGCACAAAGCAAAATAAGTTTATGCTATTTGATTTTTGTTGCCAAATCCTAAATCAGCAGCCATTACAATTACTGGTGACAGTTTTTCTCCAATTTTCCCAGCTCCACACACTCTGGATTAAGAAATTACTTCTAATTCTAGACCAGGGTAGATATAAAAAATGTAAATAGGTGGATCTGTGTTAGGGTAAGTGTATTATATATTATATTACATATGAAATTTTCTATTTTTATATGTGAACTAATGAAGTCCATAAAACTAGGAAACTTTAGAAGATAGGTCCCACAGATTTTAAATACAACTAAGATAATTTGTCTAAGCAGAAAATAGTAGTTTTCTTCATAATTCTTCATTTCATTGAACTTTTAACTGTGATTCCCCTTTATGTAAATTAAACAATAATTTAGAGATTTTAAACATTTTGGAAGAGTTTTGTAGCTGACATGTATCTTTAAGATATTCGTGATGTATAATTTAGTGAACAGGTGAGGAAATACAATGTCATGGTGAATAGAGAAAAAGCCACTGTAAATTTTATGACCAAATATATATTTTAATAGGTCAACTATTTGATTATTTATTAGTAATAACTTTAACAATATTTACACAACACTTATTTCTTACAAAACTGTTTATATATTTCTCACCTTCCTTAAAAGACAGGTATTTTCATTTCCATTTCAGCCAGCTGAGAATTAATGTTAAAAGATTTACCTAATGTTTTCTGAGAATTCAATGCCCTGTAAAAATAAACTTACCTTATGAGTTGTTAAGATGACTACAAAGAGCTGAAAGAAAGCTTCTCTAGCTAGAATATACGTATTGTAAATATCGGCTTCTTAAACCGTTATTACAGTGTAAGCAATCACTTCCTTGTTGTGTACATTCTCTCACTTGCCAAGTTGTACTGGAAATGGATGCTAATAACTTGCATTTGGCTTGTACTTTAATGCATTGGAATAGCACATTTCTTAATTGCGTATCATCTAGAGCAGTCTACCAATTTAGATGAAAGAGCTCTGTTCAGCACACACGACTGGGAGGATATTGTGGTGAAAAGATATCAACAATCACTCCATTAATGTTTAGCTTATACTTGCATCTAATGGGTGATAATGCATCTTACGTGACATATGTGAAGATAAATTTACAGCATTAATAGGCTTATATTCCATAACAATAAGCTATTTCTCTAACAAGTTCTACTTCGCTAATAAAATATTGTCTTCCTAGTGTCATGTGATAGAAAGATAAGGGTTAGATGATGTATGTTGCTTTTATTGACAGCAACAAAAGGCCTTCATCCTGGTGTACAATATGTATTTTTATTATATAAAAACAGAGAACATTGTCACTGTGTGGAAAGTTACATTTCCTGAAAATATACATTTGGTAACATTAAATTATCTCTCTGGAGACATGGGTCATCTGCATATAACATTTAGAACTGCAGTTTAGTTTTTAAATGCTATTTATTTTTACTCCACTTCCAGAGAAGATTTAACACAAATTTAAGCCAGTTAAGCAGTCATTTCGATAGCTCTGAAATTGTACATATGAGGTAGCAATCAATCAGTTCAATCATGTTAAAATTTTCTTTCTACAGACATACCCATTGAAAGTTATTTCACATAGATTCCTCATCTTAAAGTCACTTACCATGAGTTCTGAGCATGTGAGAGTACAAATTATATTAATAAAAACATAAAATAAATCTTAAATGTATTGTTTTTCCCATTTCAGCATTAAGATGACTACCCTATGTAAAAAGTTAATTTTAAAGTCTCATTAATTTCATTATCCATCTCACTGTGGACTCATAGGCCCTTTTAAATATATTATTAGTACATATATTTTAGGGTATCGCATTATTGAGACGTGAATAAAAGCTGAGGTTCTTCATCCCAGAAAAATACTAATAAGTTTATGCCAAAATACACATAGTTTCAGGAGGTACAAAGACTTCTCCAAAACTCATGAAGCTTAGGATAAACACCATATTTTATGAGTTATTTTTTATTGTTAATAAGAAAGACAATGTCACCACGTTATGTAAGCCATTTTCATAAAAAAAAAGAATCAATTTGTTGTAGAAGCATGATAGTTTATTTCCAAATGACTTGGTTTAATTTCTATTTCTATAATATAGATTGACTCTGATAATAAAGATCTATATTGATAAGTTGCGTTAGATTTCAGATTGGGGCATATATGAAGAAATATAAAACTGTGTTGAATGCATATATTATTACAAAAAATATTTGTATGTCTGTGGTTATTTCAATATTTTTATAACTCTATGTAAACTTAGATAAGAGGAAAAATGTATTTCATACATTTGTATACCCATATAACTTTTTTTTTTTTTTTTTTTTTAGACAGAGTCTCACTCTGTCGCCCAAGCTGGAGTGCAGTGTCGCGATCTCAGCTCACTGCAAGCTCCCCCTCCCGGGTTCATGCCATTCTCCTGCCTCAGCCTCCCGAGTAACTGGGACTACAGGCGCCTGCCACCACACCCGGCTAATTTTTTGTAGTTTTAGTAGAGACGGGGCTTCACCGTGTTAGCCAGGATGGTCTCGATCTCCTGACCTTGTGATCCGCCCGCCTCGGCCTCCCAAAGTGCTGGGATTACAGGCGTGAGCCACCGCACCTGGCCATACCCATATAACTTTAAGAATATGAATATTGACACCCTTGTTCTACTTCTTTCATTATTCAATACTGTCTTTAAAAGTAAAATTTTGCATTAAAAAACAAACACGAAAAGCAATGTTACCAAAAGAATTTTATAGGCCATTTAAAAAATTTTAGTGAATGTGAAAATATTTTTGTGAGTAACTTTGAACAAAATTGATCTCAGAATCTAGCATTAGATGATTATTGCTAACAAGAATGCAGGCAGTACAAAAGTCTGCTCCAGTTGTTGCTTAGTATACCGCTCTGCACATTTTTTCTTGATTCACATTACTTGTTATGGGAGTATCCAGTGAATTTATAGGATGGGATAAGTAAAGGAACACCATCTATGGCAAGAGGGAGGTGAGAATACAATTTTGATCTCTATATCAGAGTCTTGTATTTAATTTTTTCAATCTTCAGTTTCACTTCTCTTTTACATATTCTTATGATATAATTTTTAAATAGTTATCTGAGTGCTTTTATTTTCTAGGGTAAGGTAGGTTTTAATTAGGAAGCAGACATTATTATGACAATAAAATAGCAGAAATACTTAACTCTCAAATCAATGATCTTTGCTATAAAAAAAGATACACTATGTTGATGTGGGTTTAATCCTAATTTATTAATAGTTTTTATTTTCAGTATATTGATTTATTGTTAATAATTTGGGACCATTTCTCATCATTTCAGTGTCATAAACACAGTCATACAGCTATACAATGAAAGGTATGTAGATGAGTGTGCATTGATGTAGTAGGATTGTACATTCATTTTTTCCACGAAATTGAAATGCCTGTATGAGTCAAACCCCAAGCTACCTCTGAGGATGCAGTAAGGAACAAGACTGACAGTCTTAGGGAGTTTAGGAGGAAAATGGGTTTAGTGGCAAAGATAAACATTGAATAAGTAAGGACACAAATAAGTAAATGTAATTGTGAAAATTTTTGTGGCAGATTAGTGCAGGTTTCTCCTGCACTAAAGTATGTAAAGTATGTAGTAATATCAAGTAAGTTGATCTAGGGGCCAGGAAGCTCTTCCTTCTTTTCTTCATTTACTCATTTAAATATTGGAGTTTCTCAGGGCTCTGTCTCACCCCCAACGTTTTCTCATTTCCTTCCTGCTTACGTGGAGTTGAAGGTGAACTGTTAGAGGGGATTGAGTAGGTATTGCTGTTTAGATAGGGGAAAACCATGACACAGAGTGTTTATAGAAGGAGTGAGTAGGGAACTTGCCATAGGCTTTGGAGAGGCCAAATAAGATAAGATTAAAAATGTACCACTTGAGTTTAGAAGCTGATGTTCACTGGTGACTCATCAAAGGAAGTATTAATGGAAGGGGGTCCAGAGAGGAGATGGTAGATTGGGAGGTAATGTGAATAGATGATTTAGCTTCATTTGACCATGAAAGCAAGCTCTATGAGGGCAGGAATTCTGCATTCTGGGAACTATAACAATGTCTAGCATAGATTGCACTAATAATTGTTTGTTAAATAAATAAATGTCATGAGTTTTGGAGGGTAAACAGGAGCTAAATTTAGTAGATCATGCAGGGTCTTGTAAATCATGAAGACTTTTGGCTTGCTGCTTTCTAAGTACAGTATAATGGAAAACCACTCAAGGATTTGCTCAGAGCCTAGCCAGACTGGATTTATGTTTTAAAATGAACACAGATCCCCCTCATGTAAAATGGATTGTAACTGTGCAGGCGGGAAAGTTATGAGGCTTTTGCAGCTTTCTTAATGGAAAAAAATAGAGCAATGGAGCAAGCAATCTAAACCAAGTAACCAGAGAATGGGTGGTCAGAAAGAGAGATGTCTGAATTTTTTTGTGTTGACTAGATAAATGAAGTTATAATTATATAATAAATGATAGAAAGTAGTATCTCTACTTTTTAGATTACTAATATTTATAAGTGGCATAATTCATGTTGCCTTTATCATTTATATAACATGATTGCCCTGTGATTGATGACTGGCTATCATAGTCTAACTCTGAACCCATAGAAACTATTTCAGATCCTTCCTAGAATCTAAAATAATTCATTATTTCTATAAATCAGTCATTCTCTACTAATTTATTTTGCTTTACCATTTTCCAGGCACTATGCAAAATACTGGGCATAGAATGGTAAACAAGGTATACATGGTCTCTGTCCTCACAGTTTAGAAGAAAAGACAAAGTTAAAGCATAAGGAATATTATGAAAGGATAAGAACTAGAAAATGTTTGGTAACATCAAAAATCAAGGTGATTAAACCTATTCTAGGAGATCAAGAAAGCCCACTAGACAAAAAATAAAAAATAAAAATAAGTTGAGACCTTGTTATTCGGCGTCAGATGGAAATGGGGAAGAATAACATTTATGGTAAAGAATCAATGAAATATTCAGGCCAGGATTTATGCAGAGGCTGGCCTCACAGAAGGGAATACATGGGCCAGAAAACAATGAGCAATGATGTTATTTGATAGGCAGGAGCTAAATGGGGCATAGTCATGTAATTCATGTAAATGATATTGGACATTATTACCAAAACGATAGAGAAAGAAAGAGGTTTCAAGTAGAAGAATGAAACAACTCACAATCTAGAGTTGTAAGCCAGATGCCATATCGAGGTTTCCTGCTCTTAAAAGATTTTGTTGGGCTTGGCCTGAGTTTCAATTCCTTCATCTGTGATGGAATTCAAATTCTTACCACAATTTCTGCAAATTACAAGATCTCACGGTCTTCTACTCCTTTCTAACTCTGTACTGCTCCAGGCTGCTTGGTGATTGTATTTGCTTTCCCCCCATGGACTTACAACTCAACTCCTTTATCCATTTCATAAGCAATCTACACATTGAATATTTCATAACTCTAGTGGGTTTTATTGTGACTTTAAGAGGTCACTGGAAAGAAACTCATCTCAAAGAAAGTGCCCCTATATCATTTACCTTATTCTATCTCATTTTCTTATCTTCTTTCTTTCATGGAGCCAGAAACAATGTTTTTCCCTTGTCATATTTAGAATTATTTTACTTGTAACTCTTGGGGTCTTCTATCTTCAAGTATTTATCAATATATTCTTTCCAAAATTACACTTCTCTCTCTAAGATGAATTTTGGTGACAGCTGTTTGTATATTTTTCATCTTGTAATTTAATAAATATTCTTTAACTACTGAGTGGAAAAATTATAGTTCATTACGAATAAAAGAAAAATTCATAATGATAACCTAATCTGATTCTTTTATAGAAAAGAAGACACTTATACCCAGAGAGGTCAAGTTACTTGCCATTTTACTATTGGCATAACTTGTTCAAGCAGTTGGACAGTTTGGGCAGTTTTCCTAATCCACTCGACAGATATTGAGGCAGCTTTCCTAATTCAGTGTTCTTTCTGTTGAGATTGTGGCTCTTCTTAGTATGTCTTTTATCTCTCATTGGAACTCATAATCTCATAAATCCTCTCTATGGTTATAACTTCACACCTAATTATAACTTGCCTATGTGGCTTGACCAAATTTTTCATTCATCCAAGGGAGTTGTCTTAGATCATTATAGCTTCTGCATCAAAATACCATAGACTTTGTAGCTTAGTAACAACAGAAATTTATTTTTCATAGTTCTGGAGGATGGGCAGTCCAAGAACAAGCACTGGAAGATTTGGTTTCTGGTGAGGTCCCTTTTCCTGGTCTCTTCTAGCTGTGTTCTCACATGGTGCAAAGGGTAAGGCAACTGTAGGGCCTCTTTTATAAAGGCACTAATGCCATTTGTGAAGGCTCTGCCCTTGTGACCTAATTATGACTCCAAGGCCCCATCTCTTAATTCCATCATATTGGGTATGAAGTTTCAACTTGTGAATTCTGGGGAAAGACACAAACATTGAGACCATAGCAGAATGGTAAAGGATAGCTTTTACTCCACTAACTTTGTTGTAGAACCATGCCCACTGTGTTAACCAGGCTGCTATTACAAAATGTCACAAACTGGCTAAACAACATTTATTTTCCACAGTCCTGGAGGCTAAGAAGTCCAAGATCAGGCACCAACAGATTCAGTGTCTGGTAAAGGACCTCCCCTGGGTTCATAGATGGCAGTTTTCTCAGTATGTCTTCATGTAGCAGAGGAGGTGAGGGGTCTCTTTCAAACCTCTTTTATAAGGGAACTTACTCCATTCGTGAAGGCTCTGCCTCCATGACCTAATAACCTCCCAAAGGCTGCATCAACTCATATCATCACCTTGGACTTAAAAACTTTATTATATGAATTTTGGGAAGACATAAACATTCTTACCATAGCACCCACTCAAATGAGCCACAAAATAAAAGCAATAGTGAAGGGTTGTCATTTTTTCATAAACAAGTAAAGCTATGAAAAGATTGCTTATGTATTGAAGTATAGCTCAACATACATACAATCAATAATTTTAGATGGCATGTATATTTTAAATCTGCACAAATATTTAAATCATAGTCATTGCTGAAACCTCTTGTTTTTTCACTAAGTAGGAAAATAATGGCTCAAAGGAAAGGAGAGAAAAATAAAGAAAAATGGACCCTATATTCCCTTTGCTTAATAACATGAATCTTCATTTTCCTTAAGGTGACTAACCTCTGGAATATGCATGTTTCCTGAAATGTATGGCACATACTGTGTTTTTTTTTTTTCTTCTTGCCATTTGATGATTTCTCCTTTTCTCTTGGCTGTATATTCACCTCTCATGCCCTAATCTGGGCATTTTCTAAGGTTTTTGTTCTTGACTCTCCCTCTTTTACCTTCCTTTCCCATTTGTCATTATCCTCTATTCTCAAGATTAAATAATTTCCACTAAGTGAATGATTTTTAAGCCTTTATCTATGGCTTATTTTCTCTTTCTCAATAAACAATTTGCATTTTAACCTTTTGGAAATTTTGATGTAAGACGTATAATTACCAGTGTCAACATGTTTAAAACTTTCCCTGACATTCCTTCCAATTTTCTCCTAAATGTTTTTCTAACCCCACTCTTTCTGTGTTATCTGTGTGCTTTCATCCTGGTTACCTTCTATAAAAACAGTTTATATGACAGGACTCACAGGTAGAGGACTATCAGGAAGGGATTGTATCATCTGGCCCTACTTGTTGAAGAGCCTGTAATGAAGCATTTATGTAGAGTCTTTATCAAAAAACCATCTGATACCAATTTATCTGATAATAAGAGATCATGATCATCATTATTTCATCAAGTGAGATTATAGATGTGAAATCTCTCTCTAAAGTCTAAAGAAAGGCTCAAATATGATGCATTTTCACTTATTTATTTTGTGGTATATTTTCATCATTAAACTTTTTGAAATCACATACAATGCTACCAAGGTGAAGAAGCAAAATTGCAAATACTCCAAGTTGAGGTCAGTTACTGCTTTTTTTTAAACCATTGCTATAGGAAATACCTATGGCAACAGATAATTTTAGTTTCTTCTATTTGCCTTGTTTTCTGAATTATTTATTTTTGCTCTTTTACAAACAATTCTATGCTCTATTTTAAAGACACATACATACATAACTTTTTCTCCTGTTTACATTTATTACATATTAAATTGCCTTAGTAATTTTTACAAAAAGTAAATATTTAATGAATAGCAAATTTATCGAATTTCCCCTAAAGAGCAGACTGGTATAGTTGCTGTCTTCAAATGTCTATTTTCAATTTCTCAGTGATCCTTTATACTTGACAAAACCTACCCAAACTGTAGAAAAGGTTTTCTTTTTTAATTGAAAACTTATCACTTCAATCTCTATGTGATCTGAATACTGGTTGAACAGTGAATTGAAGAATTAAAAAAACATGCAACATATTTAAATATTTCTAATTTTTCTTCTGTTTAATGAAAAATCTTTTGAAAAAAATTTAACAGCTCTATTATCTTTGGAAAGTCATAAAATTTTACACAGCCTTTGTTTGAATCCCAGTTCCACCACTTAGTGGCTGTAAGAATTTGAGCATGCTACTTTATATCCCTGTGTTTTCGATTTCTCGTATGTAAAATAAAATGGGGATAGTAAGAGGATTGTCAAGAGAAATACACTGAATAAAACATAATAGACAACACTGAAGAACTTCACTTAGTGTCTGGCATATAGTAAGTGCTCAGTAAATTTTAGCTGCTATCAAGAAAATATTATAGGATGAGAACTAAGAAGTTAGAAACACCTTAACAGGGCAATTTTCTTATTTCACTCGTATCACAGAATGTTGTAATTTTTCTGTTTACTAGCATAATGTATGGAAGAGTGATTGTACTGAGAACATTTTTAAAAATCTGTCTGTGTAAGTTGTTTTAATCCATTACAAATGTTTTCTGATTTCTCCTTTACTAAATTCTTTGCATCCAAACAATATGAGGCTTTTAGGTTGTTACTCTCCTTTCTATATTTTTATTTGTGGAGGAAAATATATCTAAGTCATGATGTTGGAATATTAAGATAATAAGCACTTACACCCAGATTAATACAAAAAGAATATTATAAAATTAATTTTATTTAATAAAGTATAAAGACATCAATATATTTTCCATTTTGAAGGCTTACTGGAACATGTAAAATTATCATAATTAATAATGATAATATAAATCTTAATTCTGAGAAAGCATAGAATCTAAAGTTCTTCCTAAAATTAAACAATGTTTCCTTCACTGTGTTTTAAATTATGGAGCAGATTATTTACAAACGTCATAAACTGTAAAGAAATGCAATATTTATTGCGCCCAGGAAGCCGCTACAACAGAGACTGAAAAAATTTAATCAAGCCTATAATTAAATTATTTTAAGCCAATTAGTTATTCTCTAGTAAGTGTTTCATTAGACAATAGCGCTGTGTGTTTATGTCAGATTTCTTTTCTTGCTAAGAAAGAAGAAGTAGTAGATTTTTTTGATGGACATTTATTTATCCTTTTTAATGTCACTTAAAAATTAAAAGGAAAATATTGATGTGATGTTTCTGCTCCTTAGTTTGACAGATAATCTCTTTGCCTTTCATAAGATAGAGGACTTTATCAGAATTGTTAGCTACAACACTTAAATTGTGTAGTTCGCTACTGAGGTTGTGCCAGGAAAAAGAGTGACATCACTCTATATAGGTCTAGCTCACTGCTTCTTTCATAGACCTTCTTAGAAGTGCAAGCTTCCCTGGGTATTGCAAAAATGATGGTGCCTTCATCATTTAGAGATGCACAAGTTTAATAAAATTCCAAGGATTTTATCTGGTTTTCCAGCTGAATCTTTTAATAATATTAGAATGAAGGAGATTTGTTTTTAAGGTTGATTTCTTTTTTCTTCTAAAAGCATGAAATCTGAACAGATGGGATCTCAGATCCAGCTTAGTGAGAACTGAAGTTGTTTCATACACTTTTTTTTGTCTTTAGAAACAAAAACTAACAGCATTAATTTAGCCTGAATCTGTACAGTACTAGTATTGTCCATCATAGATAGCTCAATGATGAAGTGTTAACTGCAGCTGCAGATTCAGTATCTAGGCCTTTGTTGTATTTCTTTTTTTTTTAGGAAGCTATTAATGAGATTCTTTTTTAGTTTAAGGCCATCCCCCTCCCTTATTATTTGCATTTGCTCTTTCAAGAAAATACTTAATTTGCTAAAACCTGGCATCAGTAATAAGAAGTACACTTTAATAAAGTATTTCAGAATTAAGCTTGAAGTAATTCTCAGTTATTACCTATTTCCTTTAGGAGGAGGAAATAAAAGATTATATACTGTTAAGTTTATGATTATATTTATCAGCAGTTATTTATATACTTCTTTCTTGCTATTGACTAGTATATCGTAAAAGATTTCTTTTATTTCCTACCTTGATGGGTAAATCACTGTAATTAAGTAACAGAATGCCTCCTGTGTTAGGTGTGATATAACTTAGATTCTTCTAGGTTCTCATTTGCTAAAAATCTATTTTATATCTTTATAATATGAGAGTATTTCTCAATATAGCTTAAGATATTTAGGGCATTAATTAGATATTTAAAAAGTGTTCAGTGTCATCTGACGGTAGTTTTTTGAGCAATCATCATATATTTGCTAATCGGACAATAAAAATTATTGCATCATAGAATTTTAGAACCCAAAAGAAACATAGGGCTTATATAGCCCTGCTCTCTTGGTTTTCAGATGAGGCACTACATGTCCAAGGAGGTGAGGTGACAGACGTGAATCACATGCCTGGCCAGTGACCATGTCAAGATGAGAATCCTAGTGCCAATACAATCTGTTTTTTTGATATCTCATAATAGTCCTCAGTGGACTTGGTCCTTTTGTTGTTGATTTTTCCCCAATACAGAGTTATATTCATTGAATTTGACACTCTAGTTATGTTAATTATATAAACCACAATTTATCCATTGCATGAGAGCAGAATAAAGCTATTCATACATGCCAAGGTTTAAGAATGCTTTAGACAATGCAGTGTATTGTGTTTTGCAAATAAAGACATTAAAATGTTTACATGCTGTGAGCTAAAAGCTCATGGGTCCCTGTAAATACCAGAAGGAAAGCTTCTCAAAAAAATATGAAATACTTGAAAATGTCTTGTGTCAATTGGTTTTATTATTCTTTTTACTTCCTTACCTTGGTGTCTTCAGTTCTTTATAGTTTGTAATCATTTATTAATAGTTTTTGATACAATTCTACATTTCTTTTAATGTAGTCAACAAAACACAAACTTAAATTATACCCTTAATGAGAATTATTAATTCTGGAGGCTCTTTCTGAACTTGTCATTCACTTAAATATTTTGGTAAAAATACATTTATTTTTTGTTCTAAACTTCATAAATACCACCCATTCTGTATTGTAACTATGAAAATGTTTGAGTACGCAGAAAACATACTACTTACCAAATAGATTTCAGTCTGAGATGCTTAAAGTGAAGCAATTAATTCTAAAGAATTCTTATATATTTGTATTACCACTTTACTAACAGGTGTCCAGCAAGCATTCTTGGGTGTGTGTGTGTGCGTGTGTGTGTGTGTGTGTGTGTGTGTCCTTATATCTATCTGTCTAATGTATCTTGTATTCATGCTTCAAAATCTCACTTAAATGTCACCTCTAAGAAGAAGATTATCCAGTCCCCTACCCAAAGCCAACCTAGCTGCTCTCTTCACTTTACACTGGGAGTAAGATGCTCAATACAATTACCCGCGTAGCTTTCTGAGTCTTAATCTAGACTGCAAACTCTTCAGTTGTGGGCCTCCCTCATATTCTTATTGTTTATTACATTGCCTGGAATATAACAGATACTCAATGACATTTTCGCTGAATTAATACAATAATGTCTTAATAATAAGACAATAAATTAATAAATTAATAATTTAGTACTATATAATTATATAGAAACTGTAGGAAATTCAAAGAGAAGGAGAAACAAATACCATACATTTAGGTGATAAATGATAAAGCCCGAATCTAGAAATATGTACATAGATTAGTTGTAACGACTGTCAGAGCTCTCAAACTACATTTTAATTCCAAAATAATTTTGCATTTCTGTACAGAAAAGAGTGAAGTATGACTTATCAACTTAGGAATGTCTATTTAACTATCCCTAATGATTTTTACTTTCACTTATTTTATAAATTACATTAGGTAAGATACAAGTATAATTTCTTTAATGCAATTAGGTCAACATTTTTCCTGAAAAAATCCTTTCCTGTTCTGTTTTTAGGGCAACTTGCCTAAAAATATTTCAGTACCTTTTGAACTGTTTATTTCCAACATTTAAAAATATATTTTGTGTAGCTGTTATTTCAAAATTAATGCCATAAATTATTTCTATTTTTAAATATTGATATCAAAATAAGCCATGTTTATAATTCAATTATTTGCTATGCCAATCTCTTCATTAATCAATATAAATGAAATTCCATTTTTGAATGTGGCAGTACTTAAACTTCTTGAGAAAACAGAGATTGGAGTCTGCAGAGGTCAAGGCAGCTGGAATTTGCCCAGTAGAATACCTACGGAGAAGAAAATGCAGAGAGAGAGCTAGAGAGACCATGAGAGCTACAGAAATCCGCAGAGGTTTCCCTGAGTCTTTGGCAGAATAACAGTTTGCATATGTATGGGGTGAACTCCCATAAGGCCACACAAGCACAACTTCTAAGGAAAGAAATTTATTGTGGAGCTATAAGATAGACAATTCTCAGAGCTCACACAAGGCTGGGATTTTTTTTACTTCCCACCTTGTTAAGTACAGGGGCATTCTGTAGACATCCAGGCTGGGCCACAACTTAGATGAGGAGCTTACTCAGCACTAGAATAAAAACTACACTGGACCTGCCTTAAAAAATTTTTGAAAGAAAGGTTCACAAGATCACAGTAATCTGTAAGTGACTTAATCCGACAGAAAAAGTTAATCACTTAAAAGAATACAAAAAATCCAACATTCTTGAACATAAATTCATGATGTCTTTCATCCAGCAAAAAATTAATAGATAACAAAGAAGCTGAAAATTTCTAATCAACTCCGAATGTAAGTTGTTAAGCTTTTTTGATTTTAATTAGCCAAAAGTGGGAATTCAATTACTAAATAAGTAGCTATAGTTCTACTGTCACTAGAATATATACAAATACTGCATTTTGTGGAGACTTTCCTATAAAGACAGGTCATGTATTTATAACGTCATCACTTACCAAGCATTTTTCAATCTTACCTTAATAAATATATACCAAACACTATTTGGTCATGATGATTATTTGCTAAAATTTATGTTGTGGACAAGTGAGGTTCAGCAAATTTACAATGCTTGAAGTAGCAAAGAAGCAATTTAAATCTACTGACCCCAAATATACTTTATATTTTTATGCTGTCAAAAAACTTCAGGTAAGTGTATAATTATGAAAATTTGCATGGAATTTTATTGGATAAATATTTCTAGTTATTAATCATGTTTATAGATTGTTTCCTAAATATATATCTCCTATATAACTGGTAGTGGTACTTTCTACCCTAAGAGAATTGCCATAAAATAAAAGCAAAGCTCAAAAGTTCACAGTAGAAAGGCTAATACTATATTATTATTATTTAGATGTCTTATAGCAATATAAAGAAATTTATAAAATTATAAAAAGAAATGATTTGTAACATTACTTTGAGATTACTACAAGGTACATCAATGCAAATTATTGTAAAGCAATTATTTAAAGAGAAAAGGAAATAAACCTTGATTATCTGCAATATACCTGCTTTTTCTTCTATCTTTCTGACCAATTCTTCTGTTTCCTTTACTCAGTTACCCTTTTCTGTTCATCTTTAAAATATTAGGGAGCCTAAGGACCTCTCTATACACAATATTTTTAGGTAAACCTATCAATTTCATGTTTTTAAATATTCAGATATCACTTGATGCCTTCAGCCCTGAGCTTTTCTCTCTGAAATCTAACATTATCCAACAACCTATTTGACATTTCAAAATGGAATTTTAATAGACATTTCAAACTTTATATTACTGGAACAGAATTCTACTCCAAAACTGCTCCCACTCAAATCTTCTCTGTCATGGTTAACAAAATTAATTAAAACATCATGTCTTGTCCATCAGGCCAAAGTTTACAAATTTCCCTTTTTCTCATGATTAAATCATCCATTCCATTACTAAGTCCTATTGATTCACTTCCCAAGCAAACCTCTGATTACCTCTATTATCACCCACACCCAAACCACGGTCCTCTCTCTCCTGTGTTGTATATTTGCAGTGCTTCTAACTGGTTTCCCTGTACCTACTCTTTCCCCCTTAAAAATCCATAGAATAATCTATGTGCAACTTTAAGACTTTTTTATTGATATTCTATTTTAATTCAAATACATTCAAATCTCTTACCCTGACTTATGAAACTCATGATACCTTACATGACCTTGTACTTCTCTAGTCTAACGTCTTCAACGTCATTCAAACCACTGTCATTATCCATCATTGTTGTTTCTATTCACAATGGCTCTTCTTCTGTACATATATATTTCCTTGAAATCTTAAAATTATAAGACATAAAATTCCAAGCCTACTTTCATGAGCACTAGTGATGACCATGGGAGTGACAAGGTACATATCTATAGGTAAGTCAACATAGAGTTTCAAACATGGTTTCAACCTCAATTTCAAATAAATAACAAGCAGTCATTAAGAATCCACAAATATTAAGTAGGTTAGACTAGGATATTGTGAGGAAAAATGAAATTCAGATAAAGAAAAATTCCTGGATAAATCTGAAAATCACTTGTGAGGAAACACAGCCAAGGGTAATTGACCTCCCAATGGTGAAATACTTAATAGAACAGACAGTTGTCTACCTAGTAGTTTGAGGGTTTTGTTGACTTTCTTATTTTTAACTTGACAATGAAATTTCCAATTTCTACTCCTTTCCAACTTCTTATTTCCTATTTGAGGAAAAAGAACTCAGATGATCAAAATTGCTCCCAAATCCTACTATTTTATTTCTGATCTCAGATAACAACACAATTGCCATCAAGGAAACAAATGAAAAGAACTCTTTTTTATGTGCAAATTAGAATATCAAGCAGCCAATTTTATGTATACTTCATATATCCTAAAATGCCATAGCAAGGAGCATTTGAACTGTAAAAAGCCAGGCGTGCACAGATAGGCTCTTCACCCTAATAGGAGTAATCAATATGACTTAGTACTCTTACTTGATTGAAGTGAATTTGGTTATATGATTCCATTCCAAATAAATCACAATAGGTAAAAGCTAATAAAATAGATTTGGGTCTTTCATCATTTTTATTTTTCTAAGACTGTTACTATTATTAATGCTTCCTAAGTTTCATTTTATATCCCATTTTCTATTCTATTCTGTGAGTGAGAAGGTAAAGCTATTTCCCTTTTAGTGTTTCCATATTATTTTATTATTTAAAAAAAAGATTGATTGATAGACAATATACAAGATATACTGCTATGTAGACATCAAAGATATTTTTGTGTAAGAAATTTTTTTAAAATACAGAAGTTCACTATCTTATCTGATTTATGGCAATATATTTATTTAACCTACCTAAATATATTTCAGCAATGAAGATATTTATCTAAAAAACTCATATTCTTACAAATTTCAAGTAGTTCATTTTAACTATTAAAAGTGGTTTAGATCCCTGAGGAATCACCACACTGACTTCCACAATGGTTGAACTAGTTTACAGTCCCACCAACAGTGTAAAAGTGTTCCTATTTCTCTACATCCTCTCCAGCACCTGTTGTTTCCTGACTTTTTAATAATCTCCATTCTAACTGGTGTGAGATGGTATCTCATTGTGCTTTTGATTTGCATTTCTCTGATGGCCAGTGATGATAAGCATTTTTTTCATGTGTCTTTTGGCTGCATAAACGTCTTCTTTTAAATACCATTTGACCCAGCCATCCCATTTACTGGATATATACCCAAAGGATTATAAATCATGCTGCTATAAAGACACAGGCACACATATGTTTATCGAGGCACTATTCACAATAGCAAAGACTTGGAACCAACCCAAATGTCCAACAATGATAGACTGGATTAAGAAAGTGTGGCACATATACACCATGGAATACTATGCAGCCATAAAAAATGATGAGTTCATGTCCTTACATGGATGAAGCTGGAAACCATCATTCTCAGCAAACTATTGCAAGGACAAAAAAACAAACATCGCATGTTCTCACTCATAGGTGGGAATTGAACAATGAGAACACATGGACACAGGAAGGGGAACATCACACACTGGGGCCTGTTGCGGGGTGCGGGGAGTGGGGAGGAATAGCATTAGGAGATATAACTAATGTTAAATGATGAGTTAATGGGTGCAGTACACCAACATGGCACATGTATACATATGTAACAAATCTGCACGTTGTGTACATGTACCCTAAAACCTAAAGTATAATAAAAAAAAAAAAGTGGTTTAAAGATGTGATTCAGAGAAATCCAAGTTCGGGCGAACCAGATTTTTAATCCTTATTCTTACTATATCTGGATGCATGTCAACAAATTACTTAATCTTCCTGGATCTCAGTTTTCTTATCTGAAAGATAAGAAAATCGGTCTTTATGATCACGGTATATAAATTCTATGCTTTATCCCAACACCAAATACAATGCTTTTAATGAAAACAAGGTCAACTATGATGTTTCCACCCTTAGCTACTTGTTACTACGAATGCCAGAATTTGATTAAAGTGGCAAGACACAACTGCAAGGGCCACAAGCAATTTTAGCACTCTGCTTTCTCAGGTCATCAACAAGTTGAGTTTATTGAGTTCCTTTCACTGTGGTAGTTCCACAAAGGATGCAAAAAACAGCAAATATAGTCACTACTCTCATGGAATTTGAAATTCCTCCATCTGTAAAGCCTATTAAAATGATGGTATACTGTGTCTTTAAATAATAATATTGGCATATTATTGCTGTTTTTTAATTTCTATTACAAAATTCTATTTTGAACAACTTAGACCAAATAAAATATCATTAGCTAATATAATATGCCACAAAGGTGCAAGGGTATAGTGGAGTCTTATAGATGATTAAAACCAGCACTATAAGCACTCCACTAAAAAACCCTCAATTTTTCTCCCTTGCTATCCATCCGTCCCTTCACATTTCTCTCTACATGTTAATTTTATTCTCTGAGATTGGTCACTTCAACACAGCTACTAGAGTTTCAAGTTCACATTTCTTAGATTTTCTATGACAGATGGACTAAGAATCATCTTCGTTCTTCTTCCAAGTTAAAAACAAAACAAAATAAACACACCAAAAAACAAAACACCAAGAAGGGCACACATTGGTCAGGCAAGGTAGTGTAATAATACAGTTGGCTTGGTGTTGGTCAGGTGTTTACACCTGGTTACTCAATGTTGGCTAAGTGACAGTGGGATCTGTAAGAAGAGACCAGGTGCAGCTGGAACCACGAGCAGAAGGTAAGGAAGGAGCTTGCACTAGAAGAGAAGGAATGCTATCCTGGGAAAGTAGCTACTGCTGAATAGATAATAAACTTATTCAGAGAAAAAAGTTACTGGACATAGCTCCTAAACAAGTAAGGCTTTATCAAATAGCTGCAGACTGGATGTAATCCAGCTGGATAACCAATAAAGTTGGGGAGACAACAACAGTACCAGCAGGAGGAGTGCAGGTGCAAAATGTGCTCAGAGGCAGTGTGGGGGTTAGTTCAGAGGAAGCACTGATACAAATCCAATCAAGCAAGGTCACTTCCTCTGGAGATGCTATTATTTTTATTCCCTCTTCAGTTTTCCACTTCAGAGCACATTTCCAACCTCTCTATCTTTAGAGATTTCTATGTGGTTGCTCCTTTCTTTTGTCATAAATGATATGACACCTGCAAAAACACGTACACTTGTTTTCTGAAGAGATGAGAATTAGTATAACCTGGGAAGAAGCAATTGATCTAAAATGAAACAGTTGGGGGTTGTAATAAAAAACAGCATACTCAACTTAGGGAAACTGTGCCACAAGAGAAGGCAGCTTAAAATTATTGCAGGCATCAGGTGGAGAACAGTGATCTGCTGGTAATTCTCGTGCAACAGGAAAGAACAGTAGAACACTTCACTCTCCTTTGGGGAACATTATTTCCACGGAAATAATAAGTTTTCTTAGATACCAAGGAAACTTAAATATCAGATAAAAATGAGTGCGCTTGTGTTCATTTAAAATATACATTCTAAGCCAAGTCATTATCATTATTTCATTTTATTTTTGACTTCATTTAATATTTTAAAGAAATTTGACTTCTGTTTTCTATAAAATAAAACTGTATTATACTGTGACAAGAGGAAAGCAGAAATAGAAACACAGCCCCAAATTGATTATCTTCACTGTTAACTCTCTCTTGGAATAAAAATTCTACTTCTAATATTAATGAAATAGATCTTTTTAGTCTTTGATTATATGGCAATTCCCTCATCTTCCTCTGAAATATTCAAAGATTCTGCCTGTCTTTCTTCCTTGACTATTTCTTTTCTGATTGAAGCCCCTACTGAAACCAGAAATTTAGATGTCATTAGCAAGAGGTGTGACTTTTGTGTGTGTGTGTGATTTGGAGAACAAGAGGGACCCAACATCAAGAATGGATATATCAGAGCCTACAAGCAACTGCTTTTAAAGCAAGTTGGGGGTTAGCACGAAATTAGTGCAGCATTCCTGTAGTCCTGATACTGTACCAGTGAAGTAAACTTTGGCTCTGCCACTGTCTTTATGGTAAATCTGAGGTAATTGTAACTTTCTATTAAAACATAAGAGATACAAAAATAAAAATTCGTTCGAGAGAAATGATTTTAGTGCATAATTAGTACTTAGTGAGAAGATTGTTACAGAGTCTGGGGGCTGATATCTAGGAATGAGCACTGAGGAACAGCCTGGAATCCCCACCACTTCATTTTCAGCCCATATATGGAACTATTAACTTTCCTATTTCCTGAATAATATTAAAACAAGTAAAGAATAGGAAAATAGCACCATATTTTTGAGTACTCAAATTAAACTTGTTTAATAATATAAGTTTTTGTAAATGTTAAAATAATAAAACTACATTTATACAGAATAACATCCAAACTATATTCATTTCTCATTGAACAGCATATGAATGTATATTATTTAATTAACTCTTCACGATAACCCCAGGAAGTGGTGTTAACCCCTTCTAGAGATAACAAAATTGAGGAGTATGCTTAAACTTTCCAAACTTCAAGTTGCTATGCGTAAATAAGTGATGAATCCAACATTTTAACCCAAGAGTGTTTGAATACAAATCCACATTTTTATCCAATCTGTTCTGCATTTTCTCAACATCGAGATTTAAGCAGCAAATTAGAACAAAAATTTTAATTTTATGAATTAATTTGCAGCCTTTGAATTCAGCCAAATACACTTTATGTTAGAAACAGAAAAGTACAGACCTAGATATTTCTTGAGAACCTCAAGAGAAAAAAATACCAATATCTTGGACAAGAATGTTAGGCCAATAATGATGAAAATATAACAAAAGAGGCATGAATAAGTCAAGCTTTTTCATCATCCAACAAACACAAAGCAATAAAAGTCAAAAATTCAGGCTAGGCACAGTAGCATATGCCTGTCCCAACATTTTGGAGGCCCAAGGCAGAGGATCACTTGAGGCCAGGAGCTTGAGACCAGTCTGAGCAATATAGCGAAATTTTATCTCTATAAAATAAAATAAAAATATTAGCCAGGCATGGTGGCATGTATCTGTAGTCCCAGCTACTCAGGACTCAGGAGGCTGAGGAGGGAGGATGGCCTGAGCCCAGGAGTTTTAGGTTGCAGTGAGCTATGATTGTGCCACAGCACTCCAGCATGGGTGATAGAGCAAGATTCTCTCTCTAAAAACAGATAATGAATAAATAATGAAAAAATTAATTAAGAAACATGGATCAAGGATCAACAGGTAGCTTGTTGATGTCAATGATTACTCTTAAACCTTATTGCTATGTCATCAAGAACAGTGTTGCTGCTTGTGGTCTTCCTAAAAAATAAAAATTATCTACATATATAACAAACCTGCACATTGTGCACATGTTCCCTAAAACCTAAAGTATAATAATAAAAAAAAATTATCACTTATTTTAAGTAAAATACTTTAATGCAAGTCAGAGAATAATTGATAAAAATTAAGCACAAATAATTTATAATACAGTAGATGAATAGGGATATATAAAATAATGCTGCAAGAAAAATTTCTATTGGAAATGCAATTAGAGGAGATAGTAGTTTTAACTGTGAAGATCAAAGGAAGGCTTACAGAGAAGGTGAATTTGAAGGATGGAGGATGGGGGGATTATAACAGTCAGGAAGGGAGGGTGAAGATTACACTAAAAACTTTGTACATGCATTAATTCATTTTCTTAAAGGATTGGGGCAATGGAAATAACAGATTCTCTGAGTTCTATAACCACCAGAAGTGAAGAGCTTCATTTAGTCAAGGAAACTGTGAAGAGTTTAGTTGGGTGGAAGCCAAGGAAAAGGAAGAGAACTATTATTTACTGACCATATAACATATGGCAAGATCCATATTAGGTGTTTGTGTTTCCTTATTAAATTATTACAATGGCCTTCTAAGTTAAACATCTCTTCTCATTTTACTGGGAAGGAACAAAAATCTGAAGATTAACCTGTCCCAGGTCGAATCATTGGTGAATCCTGAGGCTGAGATTTGACTCCAAGGACATCAGATTCCAAATCCCATGTTCATTCCACCATCACAAATGTTTCCTAAACTGTTTCCTTCAGAACAGTACTCAACAGATACTCCATGAAAGAAAGGTGCTTTATGTAAAATTCATTTGGGAAACAGTTCACTCTATATCCACGCTCTAGCTATTTTTAATTCACGCTAGCATCCTAAAGCTTCTGAGAACTATAGAAAAGAGACATGATTAACTTTGCTTATCATATCATTTCCCAAATGCATTTGACCTTGGAGACTTTTTTTATTAAAATATAACACCTATTAGTGTCCTGAAATTAATGTTCTTAGGGACATCCTGTGGGGAACTCTACTTTATTGGAAACAAGCAGAAAAGTGCATGAGCAGTGCTACTAGATGTTAAGAGATAAAATCGAAAGAGTGAAGCAGTGCCAGATCACAGAATGCTTAAAATAAAAAGCCAAGGAGAATCAACTTAATTTTACAGGCAACTTGAAAAGAATCTTTGAAGGATTTTGGACAAGAAAGTGATGTGGTAATATATTCCTCAGAATACCCCCATGTATCCTGAATATTTAATGATAATTACAGATTTCAGTAATAATTTTTCAGACATCACACCCTCTGCTAATATTTAGTGTTTCATTTTCACAGAAGAAAATTTGCATCTCATGAGCAGAGTGAATGCCAAACTTTACTAGAATAATGGTTCAACTGTTTTTGTTCTGCCATCATCTATCTTCTAAAATAATTGTTTTAATGGATTTATCATTTACCATGATGAAAAACTGTTGAATAATATACACAGGATAACTTTAGTAGAGGTAGCGCTATGCAATTAATTGTGAAAATGTTTTCACCCTTGACACATCAGTTGAAGTTTGCTTTTCTATGAATTGTGTGAATTGTTTTCATCAATAAATAATGTTTTAAATAGTCAATTTATAGCTCTTTATGTTATACCGGTCTGTGTCACATAAGTGTAAACCCTTTATGGAAAGAGCTTGCTTACAACCAAGTTTTCTAAATCACCAGAATGCCAAAATTTCACGTAGGCTCATCAGCATTGGTGAATACTACATAATATGATGTTTCTCAAAGGTGTAGTCATCAGAGGACCTTCTCGTAATTATCTGGGGTGCTGGATAAAAATACAAATTACAAGGTTTACTCCCAGACCAACTGAAATGATTTATTGCAATGGGGAACTTTTTAAAAACAGGATTCTGGGAAATGCAGGTATTTATGAAGATTTGAGAAAACACTGACCTATTAAGTCAATGAAAAAAGAAAAATAAAAACCTCTTTCTAATTTCAAAGGTAATTGCACAAATACAGTAGGCCAGTTATTCAACTTAATAAACAATCATTATGTGTAAAAGACTTCACAAGTTGCCTTCATATAAGATTGCAAAAATTGTAAACACAGAAGAAGTTTGGAAAAAATGAAAAAGAATGGACAATATAATCTTATAAATATATAAATTATACATATGTGCAAACATTACATGTAAAACCCCCAGGTATTTAAAAATAGTGATACGTTGATTAACCATTACAGACATGAAAACCAAGACTGAAAAATGTAGTCATATCTCAACAATCCAAGCACACTCCTAGCTTAAGGACTTATAATTTTTTATTTCCTCTGTTTAGAAGGCTCTTTTCCCAGTAACTTTTCTTGGGTTTCTCACAAAGCAAAACTTTACACCTTGTGATGTAATTAGGGAATGCAATTCTAGGGAAGCAGAAATGAGAAAAGGGGGGAAGGAAGAAAAGAGAGACTGAGGGAGAGAATAAAGAGAAAAAAATAAAACAAAGGCTGGGCTATAGAGCTGGCTACTGCTTGACATCTAGTGCAGCTAATGTCTCAATTTTATGGACCCATCTTCCAAGGTCATGAAAGAGTGTGTCTCAGGATTTACTTTTGGAAGAATGAAGTGAGAAAAATTTATCCTTCAGCTCCCCTCTGCATTGGTTAAAGTATTCTCCTTGAGGCATTGACTCCTCTGTGTTTCCAGATCGTAAGTGAATGGATGTTAAGGAATTCAGGCAGAATGTCTCATGCCTCAGCATCAATAGGGAAGCCACTGTCTGAAGCAGGAAGCAAGAGATACATGAGTAGTTCTCGGGTGATGTGTCTGAGTGAAGTTAGTCAGAGCCTGTGTGCAGTTACTTTACGTAGCAGAAGCTGGGGAGGAACAGGTGTTTGAAAGACCAGACAAGTGAGGCTGAGAGATTCTGAACTGGTACATAGGTATGATAGGGATAGGAACGTGAGTTTATATATAAAGAGTGTCTGGTAAGAATATAAACATGGCTTCTCTCCCAAATGTCACTTTTACAGAGAGGATATCTCTACTCCTTACCCTGCATATTTTTTTTGTTGGAGTAATTAATACTTTGTGATATTATGTTACATATTCTTTTGCATGCAATTTTCTTTTCTTATTGAGATGTAAGTTCAGGTTCAGGGTCATTGTTTAGATCATTGCTATCTATCCACTGCTCAGTACAATACTTTGGACATAGTTGATGCTCAGGAAATACTTCTTGAATAAATGAGTGAACTAATTTATTAAGTTACTTGCTCAAGGTCACTCAACTAATGACAGAAAGCAGAGGAGAACTTAGTTAATGTAGATTCAATTCATTTAACATTGTCTAATCTGGGTACAATATTTTGATAAACTATGATCCAAATTACAGAGAATTAGATTATAATATGATGAATAAAATAAAGAAAAATGACTAAAATTTCATATGTTATAAATTATCTAGGTCAGCACAGTCCAATAGAAATTCAAGTGATGATAAAATGTCCTATATCTGTGCTATCCAATTTGGTAGCCACTAGCCCCATGTGACAACTGAATGCTTAAAATGTGGCTAGCAGACTAAGTAACTAGATTTTTAATTTTAATTATTTTATACTTAAAAGGCCACATGTGGCTACTGGCTATCATATTGGAGAGTTCGTCTGTAGCTATTTGTTTATAATTTCAGAAACTAATCTTTTTTACAACTGCCTACTTGACAAATGTGTCAGTTCCGAAGATTTAAATCAAGTGGGATCAATAATTTGACTCTCATTTTATATTTTAATTTTTCCTTCTAGAAACTTATATGAGGATTAATTAAACAAAGGGGAGAAATTGATTTAAAATGTCAGAGTAAGTACTTGGGGGACAGAGATCATTGGGTTGTTTGAATAGTCTAAGATTTTCTATTTCCTCTCTGAATGATCAGATTGCACCCAGTACTAATGTGAGTAGGACAAAGTTCGGGCAAATGGAGCTTAACTTTCTTAAATATAAAAATTATTACTTATTTTTTTCCCCTTCAACTCTTCCCAGATAGCTTGGTGATTTAGCTTACTGGGAATAGTCACTCCCATCTTGGAAGAGAGCACAGCACAATGAGCAATCCCACTCACATCAGGGGCTCCAGGAATGCTTTGAAACTGTATATAAAACTGGTTTAATGAGTATTTGGAATATTGTTGTATTTTCTCCCAGATTTTAGTCTTTCTAGGAGCAAAAAACTGTCCTAACCTTTTCTAAGAGTGAAAAATCAATATGGAGTAAGCATATTCTCTAAAATATCTTTACACAAAAGAACAAAGAAAAATACATTGGGCTGGCACAAGTCATTTTGGTTGTATTCCTTGTATGTTATACACATTTTAAAAGGAGAGAGTGAAAGCCAGTCAAAGAAATATGTCCCATCCTAATAAAAATACAATCTGTTATAATGCCAAAATAACAGGGGTAGTAACATAACAGCAGTGAAGAAAACACGTGATAGAAAATTAGAGACATTAGGCTTAACCCAATTAAGATGGCATATATTTAATGACCTCTGGAGAAAGTTAACTTTTTAAACCACACTCTCTCACTACCTGGAAATATCTCTTTATGTCTAACTTAAATATCTCACAGTGCAATTTAAATTCATTTCCTTTTTGTGATGCCCAGTGGAATAAAAAGTATGCACTACTTTCCTTTGAGGGGTAAGCCATAATTTGTTTAAAGATCAATAAATATTCAGCTTCTCAGATTTCTTCAGGCTAATGACTCTATTTAATGTTTCCTTAGAGGTCTCCATTATTGTTGTCATTCTACCCTGAACTCTGTCTAAATTCCGTGTGTTCTTTTTAAGCTGATGAGCCTCACAGCCATTTTCACAGACCGTGTCCCTCTACGCTGAGTGAATGGCCCAGAGCACTCAACAACTAGGCTTGGCTGCCACAAATGCCCTGCCATTATACGTAATCACCATGGTGCCTGTTGTTCTGCATTCTCTTAATGTACTACATTGGAGTGGAGTCAAGTATGAACAGAAATGCCAAGCATTTGACTCCACTTCAGTGATATTTGTAGATCTGTAGGTAAAAAGCAGTCTTTCGAGTATTCATTTTCCCACTCAATATTTTTTTCCTCTTTATTTTTTGCCCTCTTAAAAGGTACGTTGCTGAGATCTGGCCGTATGTGGCTCGGTTGCTGTGTTTTAAACACTCCCTCTGTGTTGTTCCTTGAAAGCCTTGGCAAATAGGTTAGAATACCCGATTTGCTGCATTTTCCATGCTTATTGCTGTTTTCTTTTCCAAGCTTGAGAAAATAACTCAACATGGTGTGTGGATGAATGCCTTTCATTCCTGTATGCTGCCTCCAACTTTTATAGTTCTATTTAGTTTTCTTCAAATTATTATTTCAACAGTTATTCTACATTTCTCTACTGTTTCAAGAGCAAATATCTTTTTTATTTTCTTCTGGTTCTACAAAAAGTTAGTAAAATCATAGCCTGGAGCTGTTAAATATAGAATGGGCAATAACTGCACTCAAGCAACTATTTCATCTAGGCTAGGAAAGATATTGAATTTGGAGAGCTGGGCACAAAAACAGTAAGGAAGCTTTGTGAGTGAGCACAAGATAGATCTCCCTAAATGTCACTTTGTATTTTTGTGTCTTTCTTCCTTCTTATATGAATATGGTGTGAGCAGTCACAAATTCTTTTAGTTTGTAATGCTCTATGGAAAAAAAATGTAGCCTGACAGAGAGGCAAGCTCTTGGAGAGGCAAGGGACTCTGACTGGGGGGCCCTTGCCCCTTCTCAGGTCAAGGCTTCCTGTGGGAAGCCTTCCCTGACTGCCCTTCTTCAGTCCTTCTCTGAACACCCATCTTGTTGCGCTGGGATTGCCTGTTCAAAAAAATTAAAAAACAAAACCAAACCTCTATGGAATAATTGAGGTTATTGCTAAGGGATTTTCTCTATATTTGCAAATGAAGTTCTTAATTGTGACATGTCTCATAGCTTACAGTTGATGACCATTGGCTCATACTTAAGAATAATGCTTAAAAAATTAGTTGATCTGTGCAATATATTATGTATTGTCAAGGCATGTTTTCCACAATAACAGTTCGAGGTATTTTAATTTCAGTTTCTCAAGTAATTTTCACTTCATGCTCTGGAATGCTGATAATTTTCACCTATTTTAGTACAATTGTTTTATTATTCTGGTTAGGAGATCTATTATATTTTCAGTTAAAGTTAGGATTACTAGTTTTCTTAGCATCAATATAATGTAAATGTAAAAATTTTTACATATTTGAAAACGTCATCATTTCCCCCCCAGAGGAATGTTGGATTGCAATTGAAAATGCTAAATCCAAAAATTTCCTTCTGAAACAAATCAGCACTTTACCATAAAAATTGAGTGTCCTTATCATTTAGTATCCTTATTAATAATTATTCCTTTCTGCAATGGCAATCATTAAAGGCCAATATTAGACTATTATGGATAACAATGTATGCTATGGTGACAAGAATTAGCCTGTATAATAAATAATGTTTTACATGGTGTTCATACAGACAAAACTTCCACTGCTAGTTGTTTACTGGTATAAATGTATAGAATAAATGTAAATAAGTAAGTTCAACCAGACACTAAAATTGCTTCTTAAGGGCATTATTGCATTTCTAAGAGTAGGGAGGTTCTAAGTTTAGTTAAATTGATGTTACTCATAAAGAAAAAATGAAGCAATTTGTAAAAAATGCTGAGCAGACCATTAGGAAATATTTATGAAAATATTTATTACATAATTATCAAGTCAGTAGTACCTTAAGTCAACATGGTGGAGGGAGATGAGGTTTAGATTAGAATATAAGTTGTGCCATCAAATAACTGTGAGACTATGAAAAAATACTCTGTAGAACTTATTTTCTTCTAAAGTAAAGGCTCATGCCACCTCATACATTTAAGTGAAATAAGGACTATAGAAATCCTGACTGATAAACTATTCAGTCCATATAAATTTTTTTTTTTTAGAGAACGTACCATGTGTGGAGTTATAGCACATATGACATAGCCTTGGTTCTTGCCTTGACAAAATAAATTAAACAGATAATTATAATGTGTTGAAATTGAGATGAGTACTATTCAGGAAAAGTGAACAGGGACAGAATGGCATCTATTTCTAGGATCTAACTTATTGAAGGGTAAGTGAAGCCACACCCAATGGAATGCCACTGAAATGAAAACCTAAAAGCAAGAAGAGGTATTGCCTGATACAGTGAGAGAAAATTCTTTCTGTCAGATGCAAGAGCTGATGACTCTGGAATCTAAGGCAGCTTGGCATGGCCCAGAAATGAAAAAAGTTCAGTAAGGCTATGAGAGTCTCTTAAATTTCTTTTTCAATATCTTACCTGTTTATGAACTCCCTAATATTGTTAAGGATCTTATTCTTCATTTTTTTGTCCTAATTTTTAACATGTAAGTTTTGTTTATGGCACAGACCAAATAATTACTCTACTGAAGTCTGGCTATTTTAGGTGTCTAGACTTAACCTAAGTATCCCTTCCTAAGCATGGAACTTAGCCATAACTGTATATTCACTGACTACCAGACTGGATCTATCAGGAACGATAGGATTCTCATGGGCCTATTCATATTTTAAAATTTGTTATTTCTTGTAGTTACTAGTAGTGAAAAATGTGCATCTGTACTTTTGCTCCATTCTTTGGCAAATAAATTGTGATATCTCTAGTTGGAAATATTTTTTAAAACATGAGAACTATTTATTAAACCTAATTGCTTCCTCTTCTCTAATCCTCTAAAAATTCTAAATTTAAATTTATAAAATTCTTTATATAGGAGACAATTTACTTTCATGTTTTGTTTCAGGAAAATAAATGAAGCTTCCTGAGCTATTTTCCAGAGGCCCTATCACTAAACAATGTACTCATTATTTTTAGTTTAAGCATGAACAGATGTGCGTTATTTATTTATTTATTTATTTAAACTAAGACCTACCATTATGAGAAGTAATTTAACAGCCATGCTGCTTTAGGACAAAGGATTCAATAAATGTTTATTGCAGTTGTTATATATTGAATGTGTGTCCTAAACTGTCACTTCTAAATTAACTTTTACTACTACTATTGACCTTTAACACAGTTTCTTAAATATATAATTTAGAAGGAAAATTATCAATATAATATAGCCATCAAAAACAGTTGTTTTAGTTGCTATATTTCCTTGGTGTATTACAAAACCTAATTACATATTCCACATGTTTTGTGAGGGCACACAATGTTAAAATAACTTTTTTGACTTTTTAGTTTAATAGCTTTAATGCCAAACAGCAAATATATTCAGAGTGAAATTTATCAGCTGTCATTTAAATGAACAAGAAAGAGTGTGACAAGTAGATGTACTAAAATTGTTTCTTTTAAATCAGGTAACTTTAGTACAAGTAGAAGTAGACTCTAACTGAGATGCATTTTCATGTATTCAGTTTATTCCAGACACAAGCTTTATGCAATTACCTTGTTAGCCCAGAATGGGAAAACATGAGAACGCAATACTTCTACGGACATTTGACAATTTAGATATTATTGACATATATTGATTGATTGATTGCTTAAGCTATGCAGATATTAAGATTTTGGGGGAGTAAAACTGTAAATCTGTCTGTGGGTTTTTGTTATATTATGATTTTTTTTGGTAGAATGTCATGCTTTCTCTTCCTTATAACACTTTCTTGTCTCATTATATCCTGTTATTTCATATTCCTTGGCTCTCTCTTTTTGCCAATCCAGCTCCCAGTTTTTTTAGTAATTTAAAATCTTTCTCAGCTTAACAAATTTTCCTCTTCCTTCATTTTACTCTTTGTCTTTCTATTGTCCACATTCACTCTGTTTAACTTGACAGTCAATCCTGTAAAAAAGTTTATTTCTGTGATCTGAAATGTTTATCCTAATACATCGGACAAATAAAAGACAATGCTGAATGTAACATGACATGATCTTTCCTCAGTTGTAACCACCAACATAAGTATATTTTCTTCTTTATTGCACCCCAGTCTTAAACTTATTACTTGATATTTTCTGCTCCACTTCTCTAAATATGTTAACATTTATACTTATATTTTCCCATTGTTATTAATAATACTTAATAATTCAAAAATTTTCTTATGTTTGTTCTTCTTTCCAAATATGAATACATTCTACATGACATTTTCAAGAGCCCTAGTTCTTGACATGCTTAATGGGTTAAAACTTAAAAGAGATTCATACCACAGCTATGATTTAAGAAACATTGTAACGCTGCTTTCTGCTACTGGTGGATTCAGTTTTTGAGTTTTTTATTTTTTTTTTATTTTTATTTATTTATTTATTTTTGAGACGGAGTGTTGTTCTGTTGCCAGGTTGGAGTGCAGTGGTGTGATCTCGGCTCACTGCAACGCCCGCCTCCCTGGTTCAAGTAATTCTCCTACCTCAGCCTCCTGAGCAGCTGGGACTACAGGCACCCGACCCACGCCCGGCTAATTTTTTTGTATTTTGGTAGAGACAGGGTTTCACCATGTTGGCCAGGATGGTCTCAACTTCCTGACCTGGTGATCTGCCTGCCTCGGCCTCCCAAAGTGCTGGGATTACAGGCATGAGCCACCGCGCCAGGCCCAGTGCTTGAAATGTTTAACGTTAATGAGTACTATAGCACTATTAACACGAAAAAGTTATCAACTTGTCTGTCAGCCTTTTCAAAAGTATTTCCAGCTTAAAACATAATCTGAAGGGTCTGGCATATAAATCGCTTACATTCTTTCGGTGCAGTTTATTATTCTTAAAGTGGATAGGGTTAGGTAAGATGTTAAAACAGAGAAAAATTGATTGCTCTCCAGGATAGTGGAGGATTGGGAATACCTGAGAGAGAACATCAAAGGGTGAAGTTGTCACTTGTTGGACATTAAGTTGAACGCTGAAGAGGCTACTGATTTTCTAATTTTGTTTGGGCATGACAATGGAAGAAAGATACTTTATTGCTCTCAACTTTCCCATGTACCTCCCATGATTTCACTTAGAATATCTTACCTCTTCAACTCTGAATCCATGCCTGCATTTCCTTGTTTTTCTCATTTTCCTACAATGCTGATTTGGTGTTTTCTAACAAGTGATATGGATATTTGAGAAAACATCTTGGCGGAAATAATTATAAACTTACCTCATGTCCAGCAGAGAAGACTGTTTCTACACACGACCACATCTATACTTAAAGTTTCTTGTTGGAATTAACTGCCGAATTCCAAAAATAGTTTTGGTAGTACTCACTTTTTTTTTCTGGGAAATGTTGAGTCATATGGTGATTGATTTTTCTTAATTTTTTTTTACCTATAGAAAAATTCACTCTTAAGATGGACTGTTCACCTTGGTTTCAACTTTCGTAACGTAAAATTTCATAAAGTAAGACTTGATTTTTTTTGCATTGATGCATCAAGAACATATCTATCAAAATTAATTTGATATAATTTTACTCTCCCTTTTTTCCTATACCTGAAACCTCGATGTTCATTTTATATCTTGGAACAACAACCAACAATAATTTGTGAAAGCAAAATTTGACTGAGTTCATTGGGATCATTTTCTATGGCAATAATCTAACTTTTCTATCATAGTAACAATAAAAATAAAACATTTTCAAAGTGTTAAATAAATTATTAATGATTAAAATGAACAAACAATATTATACACTTCTAATCATAACTGCATAAAAAAATTCTGACAGAATATACAAGAAGCTATTGCGAGTGTTTGTTGCCTGAGCAGGGGACTTGGAGCCTAGTCTGGGAGGAAAAGAAATTGCCTTATATACTCTTCGTGGTTTTATTTATTTTTTATTTATTATTATTATTATTATTATTATTATACTTTAAGTTTTAGGATACATGTGCATAACGTGCAAGTTTGTTACATATGTATACATGTGCCATGTTAGTGTGCTGCACCCATCAACTCGCCATTTAGCATTAGGTATATCTCCCAATGCTATCCCTCCCCCCGACCCCCACCCCACAACAGGCCCCAGTGTGTGATGTTCCCCTTCCTGTGTCCATGTGTTCTCATTGTTCAGTTCCCACCTATGAGTGAGAACATGCGGTGTTTGGTTTTTTGTCCTTGCAATAGTTTGCTGAGAATGATGGTTTCCAGCTTCATCCATGTCCCTATAAAGAACATGAACTTATCATTTTTTATGGCTGCATAGTATTCCATGGTGTATATGTGCCACATTTTCTTAATCCAGTCTATCATTGTTGGATATTTGGGTTGGTTCCAAGTCTTTGCTATTGTGAATAGTGCTGCAATAAACATATGTGTGCATGTGTCGTTATAGCAGCATGATTTACAATCCTTTGGGTATATACCCAGTAATGGGATGGCTGGGTCAAATGGTATTTCTAGTTCTAGGTCCCTGAGGAATCGCCACACTGACTTCCACAATGGTTGAACTAGTTTACAGTCCCACCAACAGTGTAAAAGTGTTCCTTTTCTCCACATCCTCTCCAGCACCTGTTGTTTCCTGACTTTTTAATGATTGCCATTCTAACTGGTGTGAGATGGTATCTCATTGTGGTTTTGATTTGCATTTCTCTGATGGCCAGTGATGATGAGCATTTTTTCATGTGTTTTTTGGCTGCATAAATGTCTTCTTTTGAGAGGTGTCTGTTCATATCCTTCACCCACTTTTTGATTGGGTTCTTTGTTTTTTCTTGTAAATTTGTTTGAGTTCTTTGTAGATTCTGGATATTAGCCCTTTGTCAGATGAGTAGGTTGCAAAAATTTTCTCCCATTCTGTAGGTTGCCTGTTCACTCTGATGGTGGTTTCTTTTGCTGTGCAGAAGCTCTTTAGTTTGATTAGATCCCATTAGTCAATTTTGGCTTTTGTTGCCATTGCTTTTGGTGTTTCAGACATGAAGTCCTTGCCCATGCCTATGTCCTGAATGGTATTGCCTAGGTTTTCTTCTAGGGTTTTTATGGTTTTAGGTCTAACATTTAAGTCTTTAATCCATCTTGAATTAATTTTTATATAAGGTATAAGGAAGGATCCAGTTTCAGCTTTCTACATATGGCTAGCCAGTTTTCCCAGCACCATTTATTAAATAGGGAATCCCTTCCCCATTGCTTATTTTTGTCAGGTTTGTGAAAGATCAGATAGTTGTAGATATGCGGCATTATTTCTGAGGGCTCTGTTCTGTTTCATGGGTCTATATCTCTGTTTTGGTACCAGTACCATGCTGTTTTGGTTACTGTAGCCTTGTAGTATAGTTTGAAGTCAGGTAGCATGATGCCTCCAGCTTTGTTCTTTTGGCTTAGGATTGACTTGGCGATACAAGCTCTTTTTTGGTTCCATATGAACTTTAAAGTAGTTCTTTCCAATTCTGTGAAGAAAGTCATTGGTAGCTTGATGGGGATGGCATTGAATCTATAAATTGCCTTGGGCAGTATGGCCATTTTCACGATATTGATTCTTCCAACCCATGAGCATGGAATGTTCTTCCATTTGTTTGTATCCTCTTTTATTTCATTGAGCAGTGGTTTGTAGTTCTCCTTGAAGAGGTCCTTCACATCCCTTGTAAATTGGATTCCTAGGTATTTTATTCTCTTTGAAGCAATTGTGAATGGGAGTTCACTCATGATTTGGCTCTCTGTCTGTTATTGGTGTATAAGAATGCTTGTGATTTTTGCACATTGATTTTGTATCCTGAGACTTTGCTGAAGTTGCTAATCAGCTTAAGGAGATTTTGGGCTAAGACGATGGGGTTTTCTAGATATACAATCATGTCATCCGCAGAGACAGTTTGACTTCCCCTTTTCCTAACTGAATGCCCTTTATTTCCTTCTCCTGCCTGATTGCCCTGGCCAGAACTTCCAACACTATGTTGAATAGGAGTGGTGAGAGAGGGCATCCCTGTCTTGTGCCAGTTTTCAATGGTTTGGATATTGCAATAAAGAAAACAAATGATTTTTTATTCAAATAATGAATGATGAGGATTACTGAATAGCATATGACATGCAAACTATAGATTTGTGTTTTGACCAATAACAAAACTACCAGGAGAGTCATCAAACATATTCGTTTGCTGAATAACCTGCTTGTTTTCTAGAATGTGTGCACTACACTATACATACACACACACAGAGGCACACACACACAGACACACACACATAGAGCTGCATTATAGTTCAAATATTTGCTAAAATATTGGTAGTCATTTTGTAAATTAATATGATCTCATATATATATAATACTTAAAAGTCTAAATCATGGACCTATACCATCATTATTTAGAAAAACATGCTAACTTTTTTGATTGTATAAATGTGTTTTTAATATTGATTATACTCCTGATTAGCTATTACTTTTGCTCATGAGAGACTAGACTCAAAAACAGTTGTCCAGTCCCATGCAGAGATAGTACATGCCAGAAATATTGTAAGATAGCACAAAGACTAATGGAGACTAAAAGCCTCACTCTTCTGTTGAAGGGATCACCTTGTCCCCTACCTCCTTAAAGGTGGGTAAGCTGTGGCCCCTCTGGAAAAACAGAGCCAGAGAACACTGTAAGCCACAGCGTGACAACTTCTCCACTTTGCTAGACCAAACCTACCTAGTTTTTGTTGAGAGAAATAGAGGATAGAGTCACTTTTCAAAGCTATTATGACATTAATGCCCTTTGGAGACGAAATTCCTAGCAGATAATCTAAACAAAATGATCATATTTTAAACTACGAAGAATTAAAACATAGTCTATGTTGGGAAGAAAATGGGACTCACCAGTGGTACTCTCATAATGTTAATTTGATTGCATGTTGGCCTGCGTACAGCCAGATGTCCTCCTCTGCTATTGAGCACATTGAGAAATTAAGATTCCACGCATTTCTCTAATTGCTCCCTTGAAATGAAAACTTCTGTGCCTTTCTCACAGCCATAATTAAAGGCAAAAACAATACATCTATGTTAGTGCAGTCATCTTTAACAACAAAGATTGAGAGATGACAGTATTACTAATTAATGATTGGTTATGTATAAGGATAGCAATGATAGGATAGCTGCCCATTGCAAGTGAAACTCTGAAAGTAACAGTTAAATTTTTTTGGTAGGCTAAGAAGTGCAGATACATACACAGCAAAGGAACAGTGCTCTTGGTTAATTATCTAGTCAGTAGTTACTTCAATATTCCCTACTAAGAAAGATATGTTTTTTAAAAAGTCAGAAAGAGCTTGAGTGGTCTTGGCTCCAGGAAAGAGGGTTTTAAAATGTAGAAATTTTGATGTATATCTAGCAAAATTTTAGTTAAAATTAATTTTAAAAAATTCAGCCAATGGCCTACATAGCCAGCTGTCTGCAAAAATGCTACTCTGTGAAATTTCAACTTGGTCACTTTAAGTTAAAATAAAACATTTAATATATCAACTTCATTTTTTACTCTTAAATGTTTTAACTGGAAGAATTGGATGTTTTGGTTCCAAGCTATTTCCCACCCCTGTAAAACTGAACAGATTAAGGGCTTTAATCATAAAAATGTGAATTTATTTATAATTAGAGAAACACTGTGTATTCTGATTATCATCATACTTGCTAAAAAAGAACTAATTTAATTATATAATTACAGCTCTTTAATTCTATTAATACAGTGACATATGTTAACTTCTATTTAGATGAACTATTTCATTTGCCATAATAACCCCTTTATAATTACTTTGACTGTATTAATTGTGCAATTTAGACAATCAGAGGAAGATGAGAGAAAACAGACAAGTTAGCATTGTGATTATATTTAAAATAGGCAAAGGAGGTATAATTTTCTTACTATAGGAAATGAAAATATACAACACAGAATATAACTATAGAGAATATGAATCAATAAAAACATAAAAATTTGAGTACGTGATTTTTCAGAGAAACCTTGAGACACCAGAGCATATCTGGAGGAGAGCCATCAAGATGATAAGGGGAAAGTGATGTTATAAGTAATTTTTAAATATAAAAATATGTCTAATCTGAAAAATTATGGATTTAGAATGATTGTGAAATTACATATATAAATTAAATGACATATAAATTACATATGCACATATGTATGTATTTATGTGTATATATATTTTTAATTGAACTTAATATATGTAGAAATGTCAGAGCAGAGGTCAAGACTAGTATAGAATTACTAAATTTATAGAAAGGCAATTTTTGACTTTTAATAAAGTATATTGTTCCAACAGCTGCTTTTATTTCTTTGATTTTTTAAATGTTTCCCTCTATTGTCCCACTCCTGGTTTAAGTCTCCACTGATTTTGCATTTGGACTAGTATAATAGCCTGCTTACTGATATCCATGCTTTAAGTTTCCCAACTTTAATGTTCATCCTTTATTCTGGTGTCACACAGAACTTCCTAAAATATAAAATGAGCACATCCTTTTCCCTTTGCCAAACTTCAGTTATTACCTTTCACCTAGAGGATAACATCAAAACTCTAAGACATACTGCAGGCCTTCACCATCCTTAAGAAATATATTTCAGGTATTATTTTTCGTCCTTCCAATCACTCCACACTTCTTACTTGTAAGTTCTAGAAATTTGACTTATTTAGATTATCATGCACACTCACACATCTAAACATGTGCTATTTCTCTTATGCTTATTTGGACTACACTTTCTCCTTTATTTTTCAATTACTCAGCAAAAATTGTTTGAAATGTCACTCAAATATTCTTTCTTTTATGAGGTCTTTTCTAACTTTTCAAAGAGACAGCCTGTCTCCACCTTCTAGAGACTTTATTCCGTTGTGACACATAACATACTATTGTCTAGTTATTTGCTTGTTGGTTCATCTCTCGAAGGAGACAGAGTGCTTCTGGCAACCAACACACCCAGTATTCATTTTGCTAATTGCAGCATTAATACAGTGTATTAGTCCATTCTCATGCTGCTATTAAAGACATACCTGAGACTGGGTAATTTACGAAGGAAAGAGGTTTAATTGACTCACAGTTCTCCATGGCTGGAGAGGCCTCACAATCATGGCTGAAGGTAAATGAGGATCAAAGTTACATCTTACATGGTGGCAGGCAAAAGAGTGTGTGCAGGGGAACTCCCCTTTATAAAACTATCAGATCTGATGAGACTTATTCATTACCCCAAGAACGACATGGGAAAGACCTGCCCCCATGATTCCATAATCTCCACCTGGTGCCGCCCTTGACACATGGGGATTATTACAATTCAAGGTGAGATTTGGGTGGGGACACAGCCAAACCATATCAGAGAGTATCTGGAACATAGTTGATGCCAAATTGATCTTATTTTTTTAAGTGTAGCAAATGGAGGTACTTACGCAGGAAGTAGATGTTAGCTTCTCAGAGATGATAAGAGGAATTGTCTATATTGATGTGAAGATAGACTTGGAGTCTTCCAAGAACACTAGCAAAACAATAAGATTTTGTGATTGCAGAGTATTTTATAAAAAAAGGTCATACACACACACAAACACACACCCAAAAATAACAATAGTAGCAAAAGGGTCTCTTTATAGAAAATCATTTTAATAAAAATTTTTCTTGAAGTAATTTGTTTCAGAGACACAGCATGTTGGAAATTTCATATACTCTTTGTGCTTAGTTGCAAATGGAAATCATTGAGAAAGAGCACATTAGCATGATATTATATGAAATACAGATATTCATTGGATATTCTTGACTACCTAGTGTAGTAAAACTGAAAGTTTCAAAAATTTGAACAATTTATTTACAGATGAATGGCATTGCATTTTTGACTCTACTAACGTTCGTTGTTAAGTAGAAAAAATCAACTAATGTTTAGTGCTTAAGAAAAAAACGGGACTTTTGTAAAAAATCTTACAGAGTGAAAAGTGTATACATCATGCCTTCTGAAACATAACTAGATGTAAAAGAAAAAGAACTCTCAGAAATGTATATCAGTCTGAAATATAAAGGGGAAAGATACCACATTATTTGTTGGTTTGGATTGAGATCAGATGAAAAAATATATTTGTAAAGACAAATACTAAGATATAAGCACAACATTAAGATAAGTGCATAAAATAAGTTTATATATTTAAGACAGATAAAATTCAAATTTGATTATATTATAGAATAGTATATTAGTATGACTAAATGGTTGTTAAACTGTGGTTCTCTGCCAGTCTTCTGTCTTATCCCTATACGTAGAAAAAATAATATGAATTACTTGAATTAAAAACAACAATAACAAATCAATGTATTTCAACTTTTCTTGTGATCTGGAAAAATATTAACCCTGTGCTACACGGTTGAGCATGCTGCTCTAGCAGTATAAAGTTGTTATTTCCATTGTAGAAAATACATTTTTTTCTCTATCTAAAGAAGAACAAATAAACCTTTTTCAGGAGAAGAGATGCACAGATGGAGGTGGACAGCAGCATCTTAACTCTTAAATTAGTTCTTTACAGCTTAGTTCCCAGATGTTTGTTTCTTCTGCCCCCTGCTCTCTTGAAGAGCGTTTGCCACTGTCTGTCAATGAGTCATATACTGTCTTCTCAAATTTGGAGAAAACACAAAGCTACAGTTGGATATGGCGTGAGTCACTGACAGACAATGGAAAGCTCCAAGATGATACACTCAGAGGTAACTCGCATTGTGAAGAAAATTGATCACTTATCTTTTGTCCTAACATCTTCTAAATACTCAAGGTTTTACTATGTTGTCAAAAATTCAGCCACTGAAAACAGGCATTCCACTCAAAATGAAAAATATGTTTTAAATGCTAGTGTTCTTTTTCTTCCTGGAATTTTATTCACCTCTCACACTAGCCTTCATTTTTTACTGTATAGGCTGAATGTCTTTTTCTATCCTCAAGGTGCATTACATTCATCTGACAAGACATAGAGATGAACAGCTTTTTACTGATTCTATAGGTTCACAAATGGTGAAATACGTCCCTCTGACAACATTGGGTCATTGTACTATATTTCCAAGCAGCCTTATCACAAGATGGCATCATGAGAGCTGCACTTTCACCTTACGTCCACCACAACAAAACCATGACAGTCTCCTTTGGAGGCATGCACTATATTACAATGCAGATAATTTGAAAATTTCATTTTCCAACAATGAAACATTTAAAAGCAGATACTATATGTATGGCTCATGCTATATTAATGTATACAAGGGGAACAACTAAATAATGTAATGTTATGATAGAGTTTATCATAAAGCAAAAATGTTCAAACATACAATTCATTTAGCCTAAAGAAATGACCGTAATTTACACTGAATATATTTAGATTTTTAAAAATGCACACAAAATTGCTGAAGTTCTAGCCTGTTTAAAAATATTGGGGGTAATGGGACTACCACAAGGAAACATAATAGCTAATTTTTAGATATTTTAAAGGTCAGCCTTAAACTAAAGGTAAAAATGCTTAGTGTCACTTAGAGGAAAAAGCTAAAACTATTGTGTGTCATTCACAGGAAGACAAACTTCAACACAACAAAATATAAATATTTTTTCTTATGAAAGAGCATGATGCCACATAGAGTAAGATCTTCCTGACATTGGCTAAAGAATTTGTTGCCCAACTATCTTAAATGCTTTGAGAGATTACTGAAATATAAACTCCTTAAGGGAAGAGACATTTTTATTTCGTTTTGCTCACTGCTGTCTTACTTTCTGTGCCTAGAACAGTATCTGCCTGATGGTAGCACTTAATGTGTCTCATAATGAATCAAAAGAATTGAAGACTTTTAAGGTTTTAACATAAAATCTGTCAGTTTGTCCTGAGAAATCCCCTTTATATTCAGTATCTTTGCTTATAACCATAGACTATAAAAGAAAGCTAAAATAATTTTGATAGTAAAAACCAAAAGATTTTTAAGGTAGCTAATATAAATTCATGAGAAACTTTGTTTAAATAGTGTCCAAAGTTGCCCTTAATTTTCTTTCATTTTATTTTTGTTAATATATTAATAGCTAAACATGAGTTTTAAGTGAAATTCAGGGTGGAGGCACTAATCGTGGATGATCACTAATTCTGCATCTTGATTTTGATGTACCATATGCAAACTGAATATACATCTAGACAATTTTTCACAAATTTTTTTTCTATCAGATTGGCACTGTAGAAACAGTATTAGCTGTCTATCGCTGTGTGCCAAATTGATGCATAATTCAGCAAGAAGACAAAAACTGTACAGTATCTCACACAATTTTGGAGAGTCTAGAATCCAGGAGCAGCTTTAATGGGTAATTCTAGCATACAAGGTTGCAGTCAAGCTGTTAATCAGGACTTCAATCATCTTGAGGCTTAACTGGGGCTAGAGAACTCATGTTGTTGTTGGCAGGCCTCAGTTTCTCAGTTCTGTGCTGCCTGTTGGCCAGAGGTTGCAGTTCCTCACTACACGGGCTTCTTACAATGTAAGAGATGGAGTGAGCCCAAGATGGTTGCAATTTTATAACCTAATCCCTGAACATAATTACATATAGCATGTTATTAGTCACAAAAAATTATCCCTCGTACAGTATGGGAGTCTGAATACCAGGATGTAGAGGCCATTGAGGATCATCTTGGAGACTGATCATTGCAGAAATAATTTGATCTATAATTTGTTAGTTACTTCTAAACACAATGCTTAATTACACACACAAATTAAAGACGACAATTTGGAAACCATGATGGGGAAAAGAAGGCAAGAATTTTCTCATTTAGCTGTCTAAATAGATCAAATCCTGGAGCTCAGGTTTATCTGATTTGGTTAAAATTCATTTTAGTCAAAAATTATTTGCTTCTTTAATAAATAGAGAGGTATAAAAGAGATAGTCATTTTATTTCATGTTGTGATGTTACATTCTTTGGAAGAAATAAAGATTGAAATGATTACTACAACAGTCAAGAGTTTCAAAACAACATCTTTCAAGACCTGTCTTGCATCCTCATCGAAAGGTCTAAGTAGTTGAAATAACTGGAGGACTAATTCTAGAGCTTTTTCTCCTGTAAGGAATACAGGTAGTATTAAAATATCACCTTCATGGTTATTAATATCCTCAAGCTGACAAAAGAGTGTTATTTTAGCATGGGTCAGAGGCAAAGTTTGCTTCAGTTTCTATTCGCATGCAGCAATTCTTTGGCCATTTTTCTAGAAACACATATTATCCTCAAATATAATATCCTTGGAAATAACAGCCACAGAACAAAATGCTGGATTATAAAACATTTTGAGCTCTGGTGGGAACAAAATTTGCAAGGAAAGTACAGTGTTATTAACAGCAGATTCATGATTCATTCCAATTCCCTCCCAGAATCCTTTCCTCTACCCCAAGAGAAGAAATTTCCAATGAAGAAAAGGCAGAGGACCCAGCTGTTACATCTAGACTATGTCCCTGGGATGAAATCTCTTCTGGGCTCCAAAGAGCACAGGGATCCTCTCTCTGCCAGGATTCTTAGTTTTCAACAACAAAAAATTGTCTCTGAAATATTTAAGTAGAAAAAGGCATTTGCTAAACATAAAAAAAAAAAAAACTGGGCAGCTCAGAAAATTCTTAGGAGGTCTGGCGTATTGGGCTTGAAGACAGGCAGCCAACCATACCAACTAAATAAAGAAGAGAGAAATAAGGAAACATGGCTTCCAAAATTAACCATAATTTTTTTCAATGTTTGGCATTTAGTCATATGTCATAGCTAAAGACAATGTTCTAATACATGTAAACAGAGAAATTATCTGTACATTGATTCTTCAACATGCACTCAACAGATATACATTAAACTATGGGCCAGGTATTAGAAATAGAGTTGTTAGAGAAATTCAAAGTTCTTAACCACATGGAGTTTCTATTCTAATGACTTTAATCAGTTAACATCTTATTTACACTGCTTTTTTCAATTAAAATTTCAACTACATTCACCTCATTAAGTTTACTGTGCCCCTACTATACGTTATATTCCAGCCTCTATGGGGTTGCTGAAAATTGTGGAAGCCAGATCCTTGTCTGGACTTCATCAATATAATCCCATAATATCAGACAGTATAAGAATAACAGGATCTTATGTAAGTATTAAAAAATTTGACAATAAAATGATACGCAAAACGTTAATTTCAGGATTTGCTAAAAGTTATTTTATGATATAAAAACCAGCTAATCCAAATCTTATTTTTGGCCTTTACATGGTAAAAAGTTTCTGTAATTGCAAAAGTCAGTCTTTGTGGATAAATTACATATAGCCAATAGTTCAATAAGTCTCACTTTTCTATAAACTAATGAAATGTTCTATATGAAGGATAGTACAATCTGTATAATTTTAGTAGATCCTTTGTAGATTATATAATCAGTTTCACACATGTTAGAGGGAGGCATGATTCTTTTCTTTAATCCTTTATTTACTTGAACTTGAATTAAAGTCAGTTGGAATCAGCCGATGAAAGCTCTTTTGGAAAGTTGGAAGCTGAGGGACAGAATGTTATGAGGGCTCTTAGGTTGGGAGAGAAAATTCATTACCTTTGACTCATGATTTTCTTATAGTAAACTAAAACAGGATGTTATTTCCCACAATGTATCATCTATTTTTGAAGGATAATTGTTTAGCAACTCACCAAATTCTGGGACATATGGATGGCTTAGAAAGTTGAGGGAGAGATAAGTTACTTTAACGCTGAAAAATGCAAGATGTCACAATTTTTAAAAATGTATCAATCTAACCTAGGATAATTAAAAAGCCATTTTGTAAAGCAAGAAATTTCTCCATCTAACAGCTATATCATGGGAGAAGAAAATTTAGAAACACTGCAAAATTGAGTGATATGCATAAACAATTTTCCATGTAATCCCACCACAACATCTTCTCACCCTCTCTTATCTCTGCCTTCCTTCTTGTTTCTGGGAGAAAAAAATTTGCTGCTCTTAGCAAAATTCAGCCTCTTGTGCATAATACATAATTCCCTTTCATCTACTTAAGGGTATATTTCTGGCATTTTTTTTCTAATTGATTCTTGTGTTATCATATGACATGCCTTAATCTCTCCAATAATAATAGTATCACACACTTTCTTGATTTTTTGTCTGTTTGTTTTTATTTTTTTGTGACAGAGTCTCACTCTATTGCCCATGCTGGAGTGCAATGGCGGGATCTTGGCTCACTGCAACCTCTGCCTCCCAGGTTCGTCATTCACCCTCTCAAGTAGCTGGGATTATAGGCATGCACCACTATGCCCAGCTAATTTTTGTATTTTTAGTAGAGACGGGGGCTTCACAACGTTGGTCAGGCTGGTCTTCAACTCCTGACCTCAGGTGATCCACCCGACTTGGCCTCCCAAAGTGCTGGGATTACAGGTGTGAGCCACCATGCCCGGGCTACACACACTTTCTTGAAGCCCCACTTTCCCTTCAGTTCCAAGCACATTTCTCTATTTCTTTTTATTGCACAATTCATCAAGAAGTTGTTTCCTCCTTGGGTTTACTCTTCAGCTAACACTAATATTTCCTCTTTGCCCACATGGTTCCATTAAAACTACTCCTGTCAAGTCCACTAATAGTATCTATATTACTAAATCCAATAGGCAATCGCCAGTCCTTATCTTACTTGACTTCACAATATTAGATGAAGTTTATTTCTTTGAAATGCCATATACTCTACTGATCCCCTTCCTTCCTTTATTGCTCAGTTATTTCCCTAAAGTTTCAATGGTAGCCAGACCTTGGACATCTTTTCTTTCTCATTTTACTCACTTCTTAGGGGCTTTCATAAAATCTTTTGGCTTTAAAGCCATCTATTTGTTGATGACTCCCCGAATTCTCTCTCTATTCTAAACATCCTCCCTGAATTTCAGAGTTCTAGCTATTTGTCTACTTCACAGTCTTGGATGTCTTTTGTTTGTTCTGTGTCTATTAAAGACATAAGAGACTTAACAAGTTCAAAAGCCACTCCAAGCCTTTTCTTCTAAGCTTTCTCCCATGTTTTTTCCTGACCTCAGGTATGGTCAGTCCATCCTTCTTAGGCCAAAACTTTGGGGTTATCATTCAACTCTTCTTGCCACATACATTTGATGCATTAGCAAACCGTGTTCCCTCTACCTTCCAAATATATTCAGGATCTGACTATTTCCCACCACATCCATTGCTACCACCCTTCCCCACGCCACTACCTCTCTCACTTGAGTTGTTACTAGAGTCCAAAAGTTGACTTGATCCTTATGCCCTTGTCACCCCCACTTACAATTTATTTTCCACACATCAGATAGAGCTATCCTTCTAAAACATAAATAGGATCATGCTACTTCTTTGATAAAAACATTGCCTCTTACTCAGAAGACTAAGTCATTATAATAGCCAGTAAGTCCCCAATTTCAGTGGTTCTTGACATAAGCAAATTAAAATCACCTGGGCAGCTTTTGAAAGATACCAATATCAGGGTCTCTTACTCAGAGATTTTAATTTAACAATTCTTGTATGGGATCTGGACAATGATATTTTAAAAATGTTTTGTTAGGTAACTGTATTAGTCTGTTTTCATGGTGACGATAAAGACATATCTGAGAGTGGGAAGAAAAAGAGTTTTAATTGGACTTACAGTTCCACATGGCTGGGGAAGCCTGAGAATCATGGCAGGAGGAAAAAGGTATTTCTTACACTGCGGCAGCAAGAGAAAATGAGAAAGAAGCAAAAGTGGAAATCCTTGATAAGCTCATCAGATCTCGTGAGACTTATTTGCTATCACGAGACTAGCACGGGAAAGACCAGCCCCCATGATAAAATTACCTCCCCCTGGGTCCCTCCCACAACATGTGGGGATTCTGGGAGATATAATTCAAGTTGAGTTTTAGGTGGGGACACAGCCGAACCATATCAGTAACTATCAAGTGCAGCTTGGATTGAGAACAATTGTATCTCACTTTCTGGGCCCACTATTTCTTTGAACTAAATCTCTTCCTCCTAGTTCATTCTGCTTTAGTACCATTTGGCTTCTTTGATATCTGAAAAACACATCAAACATTTGTGTATCTCAGAGTCTTTTCATCTGTTTAGGTTTTCCCCATAACTTCATTACATTTTTTTGACCTTGTGTGTTTGGCGTATTTATTTTCTGTAACAATTCAGTAGAATATAAACTCCAGGAGGGCTGGAATTGTTTTTCTGTGTTGGTCACTGCTATATTCCTAACCTATAGGACAGTTTCTTGTCCACAATACACTCTCAAAAATATTTGTTAAATATATGGAGTATTTTTAAATGCTTATCCTAATAAAAAATGTGAAATAAATGACTTTTTTTTTGAAAGAAATTTGGGCTTAGGGAAGTGGCGATCAAAGTGTTCTCTTTTTGATGTATTGATTTGAGCCACTAGTTGAATACCTATGTGAAAATGTCCATCAGGAAGATGAAAATATGACTGTAGTTTATGAGAGAAGTCAGGGGTTTAGGGACAATTTTGTTAGCTGTCCAATTAGAGTTGATGGCTGAAGCCACAGAAAGTGGTTTAGAGTCCCACTGAAGAGCATTTAGAGGGAAAAGGGTGATTGATACAGAAAATACACATGTAGAAAATATACCAGCATTCATAACAGGTGAAAGAGAAAGAATCAATGAAAGAGGCTGAGGAGCTGTGGAGGGTCTCTCTACTCCCCTGGCCATAATGCCCCAGTCTCTTTCATTGGGCCCTCCCATTTCTCATGATCACTGAGTGTAGATGCCAGGAATGAGCTGCACATGTAGTATTCCTTGTTCTTTCCCTGATGCAGTATCAGATAAATGAAGTTATTAGAGGCCTATACAGTTGCCTCAACTTCTCTGTGTCAATAAGGGACAAATAAATATTCTCCTTGGTATTACAGAGATGAAGTCTGGGAATGCTTCTTGTGAATTTAGCCTGTACTTTGAGTTCCTGTGAGGTAGTAATGCCGCTTTGTATTCAAAATGGAGTTTAGCTGATAAGCATCTGCAGAGACTTCACAGCACCCTCAGCAGCAGGGAAATGTGGAGTGGAAGGTGCTAAAACTGTAATTAGAACAAGGCATCTGTCTCCCAGCTCCTACAGAGCAGCTACTAATCAATGTGATCACTTGCTTTGAGTGGGGAAGTGCTCACCCATGGCTCTGCTGGACTTTTTCCCAGCCACTAGCAGACTGGATATTGGTAAAGATTACCCTTGGCTCTGGAAAGATAGAAGAAAGTATTAGTGCTTGGGAAAAGCAGCAGTTTTAAAAGGTGTTTGGTAGGGCATGTGTTGATTTCGATTTCCTGTCAATCGCATATTTCCAGAACAATCTGGAGGCCAATTATTACTAAAAGTATAGCTCATGCTGAAGCATTTGCAGGCTGGTTATCCAGAACTTTTTTGATTTCCTAGTCCATATGTTTACTTGCCCTTAGGACATTTTGCTCTTATTTGGCAGTTTTTCTGGGAAAAATTAAAAAAAAATCCACTTAATGCAATCATACCAATTTGGTATCTGTTATCAATTCTGATTTGAGCAGCATTTTTTCAATGTATGATCTGTAGAATACTTCTCTAAAAATCTCCTTTAAAAATGTTTCTTTAATTGAATATGCTGGATAAATGCTACATATTATAACCCCCCTTTTAAAAATTCACAGTGCACACTGGGGTATTAAAGGCTTCTAGCTCTCTTGCAAAAAAGAAACTGGTTTTAACTCTGTTGAACCTAGCATTTCCCAAACTTATTTCTTTAGAGAGTCTTTCTTTTTCTTTTTTTAAGACATAAAACAGAATTAATGTTCCAAAGAAAAGACTTCAGTAAAAGCTAGATTAAATATTTCTTATCATTGACATTTAAATTATGCCTAAAATTAGGTCCAGAGATTTCCTGAGAATTTCTTCGTCCCATTCTCTATTACTACTGATAATTGCATGTTATGTAATCATTCAGGATAAGTCAGCCAGGATTCCAGCTCATTCTTCTGCTCAAAAGAATAAAAATAAAAGCCAATCCTTTTATCATAATGATCAGTCCATTTAAAAGTTGACTCTGTTCTCACCCAATTTAGCCCCAGCAGACACAGACCTGGTGCATAGCCTATGTCCTGCACAGACTTTGATGCCGTGTGTCTCTGAAGACTACCCAGGCAGACTAAGCCTTCTCCTCCTTGAACTCTTTACGGTGGGGAATGTTCATGGCCTAATGACATAGAGTATAGTTTCCCAAAAAGCTGAAAAGAAAGATTCACTCATGGACACGTTAGGTTATATTCTTATGTAAAGATTTAAAATACAGGAATAAATAACAGCATATTATAAACTTCTGGAAATAAAATATAAATATAGTTTAAAAGATTTACAAAAGCCCAGCGAAACAGAGAGTAGAAAAAGTATGATCAATGATTGCTATAACATTACTTAAATATCTAACTGCACGTGGTGGAATGCTACACAAAAGAATTATTATGCTTTTCTGAAATACAAAACTACATGGCTCAAGACAGAATGAATCCGTATGAAAGGCAAAGAACCTTGGGGAGGACAGAACAAATATGTGGGTACTTCACTGGGAGGCATGAAGAGAAGATTAAGGAAAAGTCATCAAATGATTTAAAAATTATATTTTATAGCTGAAAAAATCAGTTATAAGGATATGTAATTTTTGCTTTTTTGCCCTAGAAAAATGATGACTAACAGGATCTTCCTTTTGTTTTACCAAGTGAGGAGATGTGTGAGTTACAGAGAGAAGCCTTCTCCTTGTTGCTTGTCTTTAGATGACCTGGAAGAATAAAATGTCCTACAGATGGTTTGCATTGTGCATGCAGTGGTGGGAGAGAAGGAGGCAGAATAATTAGAGGGAAAAAAGAGAAAGAGAGAGAGAAATTTAGAAGGCTAGAGATTACTAGAATACATATAAATGTGTTTGTACATATACATGTGATGTGTGTGTATGCGTGTGTGTGTGTTATATATGGTTAGCTTAGTAACACGTTGTGTAGCTCTCTCTTCTCTATGTCTTAAAGGGCTTTTTAGAAGACAAACAAACATTTTTAGTGCTTGCCTTCTGCAGTCAGATATGGGATGATATACTGCCAAAAAAAAAAAGGCCCAAGGACTTTTGGTTTCCACTTATATATGAAACAATAGGAATTATACTGAGGATGCTTTAATATTCAACAGAGTAAAAGAGCAGTGAAAAAGAAGAACCCGTAATGTTTTATTGCAAGAGATACCTCCATAAAAAAGTCATCTGAAAAAGAAGAAAAAAGTTATCTTCATTTTACCTTCTAAAATAAAGATTAATACATGTTTGTAGGCAAATGCATGTTTTATATCATTTTAATTTATATTTATTCAACAAAGTTTATACAAAACGATTTCATCTATGGTTTTTGTGCCACTGGTAGGTGTTTTTGAGGTGTGGACTGAAGGGAGTAAATATTCACTTGTTGTTCATAGAATCTACCAGCTTTAAAAATATACTTGCTTCTGCATGACTGCCAAGCTTTGCTGATCATTTTTCCACATTCATAGTCAACCTTCTCTGCATAGAATGGTGATTTTATTAGTTAGGGTTCTCCAAAGAAACAGAACCACTAGGATGTATACATATATACAGAAGAAGATTTATTTGAAGGAATTGATATACATGATTATAAAGCCTGGCAAGTCCCCAAATCTGTAGAGTGGGCCAGAGAAGAGCCATGCTGCGGTTCAAGTCTAAAGGCCATCTGCTTTGGATAAAGAGGATAAAAGATAATGAGAATGCAGGAAGATAATGGTGATGTAATCAAAATAAACTATAGGAAGTGAAAACTGCATGTAATTAAGATAAGAAAAAATAACAACTGTGATTGGCAATAAAAACTGTAAAACATGCTACTGAGAGTTTTTTCCATATTTGGCTTTATACATATGAAGAATAATATTCCTGTTACACACATGGACACACACAAACACAAACACACACACACATACACAAGGTAGTCTTTCAAATAATAATGAGTGAAATAAAATAATAATAATAATGAGTGAAATAATTTCAAATAATAATGAGTGAAATAAAAATCAACTCTATTTACCAGCAAGAAGCATACACATGCATTTGTAGGCTGCTGACGCTCTTGTTTTACTTGAAGAACTCATTATATGTTCCTTTATTTCCCTACCTACTCCTGGAAAGAGAAATTTTACCATGTTATCGTAGGCTCATAGAAATCCAAGATAAATTCTAGATCTAAGTAAATAGGATTTAAGTGTCACCTTGCCAGTAGAAAGTGGGATTGTGTGAATTTTTCCACCATTTCAACAAATGCTGTCAAAAACATCCTACTTTGATATTCTCAAACTAAAAGACTTAAATTCATTTAATGCTTTTGAAGAGACAGTCTCTATTGCCTTAGGGAACATTCTGTATTCTTTCCTCATCACAACCCTAGTCTCCATAGGATGTCTATATTATTCTCAAATTGCACTGTCTTTATTCCATTTGCTTTAAACTCTCCAATAGTTAGGGTGTCCACAGCAGGACGCAGTAGCTACTTGTTCTAAATCTGTTCAAAATCCTCCATTCTAACTGCTGGCACGGCCGGGTCTGGTGCCAATCAGACAGTGCATTGTTCCTGGTAGCTCACACAGCTGCTCATCAAATACACAGCTGTGGCACTGACCTTTAATAATATTATTCAAAGAATCAGTCTAATTTTATGAAACAGGCATGTCCTCATTTTAAATTCCCAAGGATCTTCTACTGGCTTTGTAATTGAATCTATATTTTGTTAAACCGTCAAGGAAGTTTTTATCAATAATCACATTTTATATTAGTAAAACTTGCCTAGGACCTCATACAATGCCAGCTAATATAATCAGGATCACAATGGTCTTTTGGCATTATGAAATTCAAGAAAAGTAAAACAGAAGGGGCTTAAGCGACTTGAGAAAATGTTCATATGTTGCAGTCTCAGCATTTCTGGAAACTAGAACAATTATTATTAGAAGGCCTGTTTAGGATATGATTTGAGGCAAAAGAAAATAAGTCTGCCATGTATTGAAACAAGAGACTTTTAGGTAATTGAGCATCTATCATCGTCCAGGTCACGCTTAAATATTTTAAAGCGTATTTTATAATTCCACAGAATTTTGTGAGGTGCTTTTTAAGTTACATGACTATTCAATGAATGCATATTCCTTAGGCCCATAACTTCTTTTTAATTTTTAATTATCATACACTAAAATAAACTATTTTGGTGTGCAGTTATATGAATTTTAACACATGCATAGATTTATGTAATAATCACAATCAGAAGACAGAACTCTTAAATCACCCTAAAATACTTCTTCATGCTGTCTGCTTATAGTTACATTTTCCCCACCTCCCTACTCTTAACCCCATCACTATAGCTTTGGGTTTTCGAAAATGCCATATAGTTGTAATTGTACATAAGTGTGACCTTTGAGAATGGCTATCTCACTCAGCACAATGCCTTTGAGATTTATCAATAGCTTGTCCCTCTTGTCATTTTTTGTTGCTGAATACCATTCCATGTATGGCTTTACCAGTTTTTCCATTCAAATATCCTTGGACATTTGGGTTGTTTCTAATTTGGGGCAATTGCGAAGGGAGCTGCAATTACAAATTTGTGTATAGATTTTCATGCAAATAACGTTCTCTCTTTTCTTGTCTAAGTACCCAAGTATCATGATTTGGTAAGGATATTTTTAACTTTATAAAACATTGCCAAATTACTCCGTAGATAGGCTGTACCATTTTGCATTCATATCATCAATGTATCAGAGTTCCAGTTGTTCTTCAGGCTCAACAGTACTTGTTATTTTATCAGTACTTGGGTGTTGATTAGTTAAGCCATTCTAACGTATATAATGATATCATATTGTGGTTTCAATCAGCATTTCCCGAATATTTTATGATGTTGAACAACATCCACATGCTTATTTGCCATCCATATAATCACTTACATGAAGTATCTGCTCAAGTCCTTTGCTCATTTTTTAATTAGGTTATGTGCTTTCTTATTTTGGGTTTTTGCTTTCTTGAAAGTTGCATATATAGTTTGACACAGGTTCTTTGATAGATATGTAATTTGCAAATATTTCTCTCAATCTATAGCTTGTATTTTCATCTATGTATTCCATAGAGCAAAAGTTTGTTATTTTGATAAGTAATTTTAACAATTTTTTATTTTGTGGATTGTGCTTTTAGTGCTACATCTAAGATTTGCCTGATCTCAGGTTATGAAGATATTCTCTTACATTTTTTCCTAAAAGTCTTAAAGTTTTATATTTTAAATTTACATACATAATCAATTTTGAGTTATTTTTAGTATAAGATGTGAGATTTAGGTTGAGATTTTTTTGTATGCAATTTGTTGAAAAGATTATCTTTTCCCCATTGAATTGCTTTTACAATCTTGTAAAAGACCAAATGGCCATATTTTTGTCGTTCTATTTCTGCGCTTGTTATTCTGGTCCATTGATCTATGCGTCTATCCTTCTGCCAATACCACACTGTTAATTACTAAAGTCTTAAAGTTAGGTAGTATGATTTCTCCATGTTTACTTTGATTATTCAAAATTGTCTATTCCAATTCTTTTGATTTTCCATATAAATTTTAGAGTCAGCTTGTCTATATCCATAAAAAATTCTTCTCAGTTTTGACAAGAAGGTCATTGATCAATTTGGGGAAGATTTGTCTTTTATTATGTTAAGTCTTCTAATCCCTAGACATGGTATGTCTCTTCGTCTATCTAGGTGCCTTTTTATTGCTTTTGTCATAATTTTGTAGTTTTTAGCATATGGGTCCTGTGCATGTTTTGTTATATTTATATATTAGTATTCCATTTTTTGGAACCATTGTAAATGGTACTCTGTTATTTTTACTTTCCAATCATACCTTGTTTTTATAATAAAATATTATTTATTTTTGTGCATTGATCTTTTGTTCCCCTACTTTGCCAAAATTACTTATTAGTCATAGGAAATTTTTTATTTCTTTAATTTTTATTCATTTATTTCAGATTCCTTGGGTTTTCTAATATTCAATCATGCCATTTGCAATTAGGAACAATTTTATTTCTTCCTTTGTGATTTGTATGTTTTCATTTGTTTATTTATTTGTCTTATTTTACTGGTCAGAAACTTTAGTGATTGTATTGCTGTATTTTCAGATTACCATCATATATGTTGAATAGAAGTGGTGAGAGCAGATATTATTGTCTTGTTCCTAATTAGTACTCTTATTTTTTCACTAGTAAATATGTTTACTGTAGATTTTTGTATATGTCTTTGTTGAGTTTAGAATGCTTCTTTTTATTCAAAGTTTTCTGAGAGTTTTAATCACAAATGTGTTCTGCATTTTGTCAAATGTTTTTTCTACATTGATTTATAGATTGGTGCAAAAATAACCACATTTTTTGCCATTGTCATGCAAATGCTAAGTAATGGCAAAAACCCCAATAACTTTTGCACCAACCTAATATATGATAATGTAATTTTTTTCATTAGCCACAGTGTGGATCACACTGATTTTTAAATATTTAACTGGGCTTGTATTCCTGGAATACAATCCGCGTTGTCGTGGTTCATAATTCTAGGCACATATTGCTGAATTTGATTTGCTAATAATTTGTTAAGGATTTTTGCATCCATATTCTTAAGTGATATTCCTCTGTAGTTTTATTTATTCCTCCTTTTTTTGCACTCTATTTGTTTGGTTTTCTATCAGTGTTTTACAAAATGAGTAGGAAAGTGTTCCTTCTTCTGTTCTGGAAGCAATTGTGTAGAATGTGTATAATTGATGTTAATTCTTTTTTTTTTTTTCAAACTTAGTAGAATCCTTCAGTGAAACCATCTGGGCCTGGAGGTTTTCTTTTTAAGACTATATTTTAGAGCAGCTTTAGATTCATAGGAAAATTGAGGAAAAGGTATAGATATTTCTCATATACCCCCTATTCCTTCACATACATAGCTTCTCCCATTATTAACATCCCCTATCAGAGTGGTCCATGTATTACAATTCATCAGCCTATATTGACACATCATAATCACTCAAAGTTCATAGTTTACGTTAGGGTTCACCTTCAGAGTTGTGCATTCTACGGATCTGGACAAATGTATAATGACTTGTATCTACCATTTTAATATCGTTCAGAGCATTTTCCTTGCCAAAAACATTCTCTGTGCTGTGCCTGTCCACCTCTAACTCCACTGCTCCTCCCAACTGGATATTTCTTTTAAATGATAAATTTAATTTCTGGAAGAGTTGTAGGGCTTAAAACAGGAATTTTAAAAATCTCAATTTCTTTGGTTCAGGAGTCCAGGCAGGGCATAGTAGGGTCCTCTGTAAGGCTGTAATCAAAGTAATTCTCTGGGCTGTAGTATCAACTGAAGAAGAATCTGCTTCCTTGGTCGGAAGGTGGTTGTGGGTCTGTGGGTTGTCAGACTGAGGGCTTCAATTCCCTGCTGATTGTTAGCAGAAGTTCATCCTCAGTTTCTTTGCCACGTGGTCCTCTCAAGTCAGGCTACGACACAGCAACATTATTTTTTTAAGCTATCAAGGGAGAGACAATTTCCTCCCAGGAATAGAGTTCCAGAAGTATATAACATAATCATACACATTCAGCCACTTTTGTTGTATTCTATTGGGCAGAAGTAAGTCACAGGCCCCATTCACACATAAGGGAAAAGGGTTATGCATGGACATCAATATAAGGAGGTGGGGATTCTGGGACCACTTTAGAATCTCTTCACCATATCTATCTTTATCATCACATTTGAAGTAAGTTTTTTTGTGCATACCATATAGTTAGGCCATATATTGTCTTACATTATGGCAGCTTTGCCTTTTAATTGTTGTGTTTAGATTAATTGCATTCATTGTAATTATTCATGTGTTTGGATTTAGATTTGTTATTTTGTTACCTGGGTTCTATTTGTCCATCTGGCTTTTCTTCCTGTTTCTTCTTTCCCAGCTTCTACTGGATTATTTGAATTTTCAGTTTTCCATTTTAACATATCTGTTATTAATCTAATTAGGCATTATTTTAGTGGTTGCTTTAAGACTTAATTTCCACAGGGTACATTAAATTAATACTTCACCACTTCAAATGGGATGTAGAAATATTACCATCATGTAGGTTATCTTACCCTCTCTTCTTGTTATAGTTGCCTCATATTTTACATCTATATACATTGAAAACAGCATCAAACTGTTATAATCTTAGTTTTCAACTGTTAAACATTTTAAAGAACTTAAGAGGATATAAGTAGTTTATTTTATTTACTAACTGATTTAATATTTCTGTTTCTATTGCTTCATTTTTGATGTTCCAAATTTCCTTCTCATTTCGGTTCCCTTCTTACTAAATAACTACTTTTAGTTTTTTCTTTAGACCATTACTGCAAACAAAATTATCTTATTTTCCCTTTATTTGAGAATATCTATTTCACCTTCATTTTTGAAGGATTTTTTTCTGGATAAAGAATTCTGATTTGACAATTCTTTTAGAATTCAAAAAAATACTGTGCCATTTTCTTGAGTTCTCCTTGGCTTCTCATGAGAAATATTCAGTTATTTGAATGTTTGTTCCTCTCTAAGCATTGTGTTATCCCAGGCTGCTTTTAATATTTTTCTGTTTTTGATTTTAGTCCATTTTATTATATTGAGTATCATTATGGTTTTCCTTGGGTTCATCATCTTTAAGGCTCACTGAGCTTCTTGTATCTGCAAGTTTATCTTTTCCGCCCAAATTTTAGAAAATTTATTTTACTATTTCTTCCATTACTTTTTCTGCCTCAAGAGATATTTCCATCTGGTACTAATTACACATATTTTATATCTTCTGATATTGTTCCACAGATCACTGAAACGCTGTTTTTTAAAACTTTTTTTCAGCTCTTTATTTTGGATAATTTATATGAATCTAATTTTAAGTTCAGTTGTGCCTGCTTCTGTCACCTTTATTTGCTATTAAGCCCATCCAGTGAATTTGTAATTTCAGATACTGTACTTTTCCATTCTGGAATTTGCATTGTAACATTTTTTTCATTTCTATTTCGCTGTTGAGAGTCACCATCTATTCATTTATTAAAGTCATATCTTCTCTTACTGTCTTTAAACATAAAATATATAAAGTCTTTATCAGGTAATTTCAATATTTTAAATCATCATAATGTTTGTTTCTAATTGATGCTTCAATATTCAAAATAATTTTAGACTGTATTCTAGATATTAAGTTAATATTTGTAGAAACTCTGGATTTTTATTGGTTTTTGTTCTACAAGGCAGTTAGCCTGTCAGGTGACACATTCTAAACTCTATCTCTTCAGGAGTAGGGAAGCTGAGATCTGTGCTCAGTTCTTTCCAATTACTTTCCTTTGAGCCTCTGTGAATTTCTCCTGAGCATGAATGCTTCAGGTGTCAACTCAGGATTGGGTCAGGGTCTATATACAGATTTTGGGGCTGGAACCTATATAGCTCTCTATTCTATTACTACCTTCCACCATGGATCAAAATTGATTGCAGAAATTTTATACTTTTAATTATTAAATTATTTCATGCATTGTAGATAAAAATATAAGAAAGCACACGCACACGGGAAGACATAATAATGTTGAAGCAAGTACACTTGCTTTCTAAACATGGCACTCAAGACAGAAGACAGAAAGAATAACATTGTGGTTTAAATTCATTGTCTTAGTTGAATAAATGTATTGAAGTTAAATGACTTTCTTTAAAAAGTTTTACTTTCCCATGTATAAAACAAAGATAATAATAAGTATTATTTAGTAAAGCTGTGGTTAAACTAAACAAGATAAAATATATAAAGTATTATTAAAGTGTTTGGGAACAGTTAGCCCTTCATTATTGTTCACTACTATTTATTGATTTAATATTAAAAAAATTCAAACTATCTGTTTCCAAGTACTGTAAATAAAATTAAAAATCAAAGGCAAAATTAGTTATATTTTTGTAATCTTACAGAGAAAAGATAAACACAATTTACATATAAAGATATGTTATTAATAAATAACAGCTCAGGAAAACATCAATAACAAAAATTGCAGCCCTAAATGAATAATAAACATATAAAATTAACCTTAATATTAAAGAAACAAATCAAATTAAACATCAATCTGGTACAATTTTCTGCCTACCAGATTGGCAAACGTTAAAGAGAAACAAAATGACATATTAACATAATGTGTGGATAAAATACTGGAAGTCCATAGCAAATAAAGCCATTTAGATCCTTTACTTAATTAATGAGTCTATGAATATTATTCAAATAGCATATATAATCTTCTTGGCTAAACTGTCCTGCCATAAATGCAGGGATCAGTTCATTCTTGTCAATGCCTAATACAGCACTATTTACTCTCTCTATATTTAGTATATATAGTAAATATATAAACATATATGTGAATATATATACATATTATATATAGTATGTATTGTATATATACTATATATTTTATATACAATATATAGTATATATGTACATATATATGGTGTGTGTATATATATATATATATACAAGCCAACATTTATCAAATAAAAGAAAAATCATTTAACCCAATATAGCTTTCATAAAATAAGAAAATAAACTAGGAATATAGTGTCATTTCCTTGTACAATAATGGAGAAGTTACATGCTTTCTTTTTGGAAATGTAGACACTAAACTTCGTGAAGAGGCAGATGATGATCAGGAAAAAAGAAAAAGTTAATTCATGAGAGTAATGGCCTACTTTATTAGTCAGAGTTTTCCAGAGAAATAGAACTAATTGGAGATACACACACACACACATATGTGTGTGTATACACACATACTTCTTTCTGTGCTTCTTTCTCTCCAAATACATACACATATATGTGTGTGTGCATGTGCATGTGTGTGTGTGTGTATGTGTATTTGGAGAGAGAAGCACAGAAAGACAGATTGAGAAAGAGAAAGAGAAGGAGAGATTTAATATAAGGAATTGGCTCATATGATGACTAAAAAGCTGAGAAGTCTCATAATCTACAGACCAATGTAAGCTGGAGGTGTAGTTCCCAGCCAAGCCATCCAAGTCTAAAGGCATGAGAACCAGGAGAAATGATAGCATAAGTTCTAGTTCAAGCTCAAATGCCTGAGAACCAGGAACACTGATGATGTAAGTTCCAGTTCAAGGGCAGAAGAAGGCTGATGTTCCAGCTCAGACAGTCAAGCAGAGAGATACTATTCTCCCTTCCTCTGCCTTTTTGTTCTATTTAGGTCTCCATAAGATTGGATGAGGCCTGCCCATATTGGGGAGGACAATCTCTTTCACTCAGTCTATTGATTCAAGCACTAATCTCTTCCGGAAACACCCTCACAGACACACCCTAAAATAATGATTGTCCACAAAGCAGGATACCTCATGACTTAGTCAAGTTGACACATAAAATTAACCATCAAATATATCAATAAATATTTTATTCCAAAATAAAGTGAGAATTTTTCCTAGCACAGTACTTGTAAGGGATTATGACTAATTTCCTAAGGCAATCTACTTATTTTACTTTTTTTTTTTAGGCATAGTCTCACTGTGTTACCCAGGCTTGAATTCAGTGGTGAAATCACAGCTCATTGTGGCCTCAACCTTTCCTGCGTTCAGGTGATCCTCCCACCTTGGCCTCCCAAGTAGCTGGGACTGCAGGTGCATGCCATCATGCCCAGCTAATTTTTGTATTTTTTGTAGAGATGGGGTTTCACCATTTTGCCCAGGCTGGTCTCAAACTCCCAGGCTCAAGCACCAGCCTCAGCCTCCCAAAGTGCTAGGATTACAGGTCTGGCAATAATTTACTTTGTATGTGTCACATGATTGCAAACTATTTCTGTATAGCGAGAAAAAAAAAACGATTTGCTTTTCTTACTCCTGTATATTAGCATACATCTGTCTTGCTTTTTTCTGAAAAGATTTATATTAGTAGTTCTGTAGATGCCATAGGATCTATGCAGGCATAAAAAGCATTCAATTAAAAATGTTGCAAACAACTTTATTGGCAGCATAAATTCTATTGATTAGATCTTGTAAATTCATAAATCAGATTTTTCTCTATACACTCACTGCAGTCACAAAACCAGAAACATGTGAATTCCCATTATATCATTTGTTCTGAGTTTTTCTCTAATGATTTTTTGAAATGTGAGGTTTTTTTTGGAGTTCAGACTATGGAAGCTCGATTTCAATAATAGTTAATGTCTCTAAACATTATTCATACAAATTTTAAAGTCAAGGTTTTATATTAAATAAACTCAACAAATACATTCTTTTTATTATAGCTTGTTTAAAAAGTAAGTTTTGGCTGGGCATGGTGGCTCTCGCCTGTAATCCTATCACTTTGGGAGGCCAAAGAAGGTACATTGCTTGTGTCCAGGAACTCGAGACCAGCCTGGGCAATATGGTGAAACGCCATCTCTACAAAAATTGCAAAAATTAGCTGGGCAAGGTGGAGCGTGCCTGCAGTCCCAGCTATTCAGCTATTCAGAAGTTTGAGGTAGGAGGATCACTTGAGCCTGGGAGGTGGAGGTTTGAAGTGAGCGGAGACAGTGCACTACACTCCAGCCTGGGTGACAGGCTGAGACCTCCGTCTCGAAAAAATACATAAAAATTTTAAAAAGTTTTATCTTCACTTATTTCATTTGTTTTAATAGTATATTCTTTGGTACCAGATAATGTTTTATGACCATGTGATTATTCATTTTGGATAATATCTGGCAATTGAAGTGATAATTATTGCCTCATAATTCCCAACAGAGATTAAAAAGTGAGAAACTGAATCTTTGAATCTTTGTAGAAACCTTGGCGTCTCCTGAAACGATAGATGCATTTCTTTTTCGTGTTTTGCTTTATGGCTTAGGCATCATTTAGACAGAGGCATTATTTAACACTTAAACACCTATTTTCCTGAAATGTAACAAGAAAAAATACAGGTTTTTTGTTTGTTTTTACCCCAAAGGAAATGCAGTTGGTAGAATAAGTCCTGGACCTGAAGTCAGAAGAACTTGAGTTCAAGTAGACAGAGGCTCTGTCACAATTTACATGGAATGTCTCAATTTTCTCTTTCTCTAATCCTGAGTTTTCTCAACTGCAAAACGGGGTTATAGTACTCTCACTCTTTCTATCTCACATGGTGAAGGTAAATATCAGATTTAAAGAAGTAATGGATAATTGCAAACATTAACTGGGTTCCTAGCAGGATCCAGGTACTATGATTTTTTTTTCACGTGCAAAATTGCATTTCATCATGGCCGGGCGCGGTGGCTCACGCTTGTAATCCCAGCACTTTGGGAGGCCGAGAGGGGCGGATCACGAGGTCAGGAGATCGAGACCATCCTGGCTAACACGGTGAAACCCCGTCTCTACTAAAAATACAAAAAATTAGCCGGGCACAGTAGCAGGCGCCTGTAGTCCCAGCTACTCGGGAGGCTGAGGCAGGAGAATGGCGTGAAGCCCGGAGGCGGAGCTTGCAGTGAGCCGAGATTGCGCCACTGCACTCCAGCCTGGGCGACAGAGCGAGACTCCGTCTCAAAAAAAAAAAAAAAAAAAATTGCATTTCATCTTCGCCAAGACCCTCTGAGAAATGTATTATGCTTCTCTTGTTTTACTAGTAAAGAAAGTTAGCCTAAAAAAGTTTAAGCAACTTTTCCAGGTCCCATGACGGTAATGCAGTCATGACTAGGTTCCAGATTTTGTGATGTTCATGTTCTTGACACCTGCAACTGGTTGAGAGTATCGTGTAACCAGAGGAGTGTGTATACCAAAGCTCCCTTAATTAACAGGTAAAACATTGTGAGCAAAGAGATTCAAGCTATTTGAGAGCCCTTTTAATTAAACAACATGTTATAATAAAATTTAAAAAAACAACTGGGGAGTCAAATAAATGTGTTTTTTTCCTCATTTTGAATGTTACTCTTAGCCTTGACTTCTGAAAAATAAAAGTGCTATTAATAGGCAACTTCTTCAAAATTCAATTAATGCAACAAATTGAAGAGAAGATAAAGAAATCATATTTTTTTTACCGATAACTTAAAAAATTTCGTAGGAAATAATTTGGATTTAGACATGTCTTAGAAGTAGGGTGACCAACTTTTCTAGTTTGTTCAAGATTCAGGAAGTTCCCTGGACATAGTACTTTGAATGTTGAAACTAAAAATATTCCAGGCAAATTAGGCATTGGTCAACATACTCATAATCTTAAAATCAGCATAGTTAAAATCATTTTTCCTCATGTTTAAGTTGAACTAGTTCTAGAGAAGGAAGTAGATTCTTTTTTCCCCAGAATTACTTCAAATGAGTGTTGAATCCTTTGTGGTCTATGTAACATAACTGTCCCAGAAGTTTCTATTTTTAAAAAAATAATGACTTCAAGTTGAAGGCAGTCTACATAAAATCTTAAAGTCAGAATACTTTTCTTAGATAGGCGGGCTTAATTTCTGCCACACCAGGTATCCCTTCATTACTTTCCAGTTGAGCTGAGGGCTTCTGCTCCCAGTATTCTTTGATTTTGCCACAAGAAAAATCTTACTGGAATCCTGACTCTCATATACTTTCAATCTGTAATGAAGCTGGAACAAACAACGAAAAAAATTCCAAGTATCATTGAACTATGTATCATCCATATTCTTTTTTTAGCTGTAAGCAAGACAAATTCAAGGCATCATAAATGAGAATAAATAGTTCCTTTATTTTAATAACATGAGGTGTCTCTGAACAAAATAGGGAACCAAAAATGTGCAAAGGACTTTGCCTTTGTATCTCATTCGTTCTTCATTTTGTATGTTCTTCATTTGTTCTTCTTCTCACCAGCCTTGTGGCTTCTTGAGTTCACATGGTGAAAAACATGACATATATAGCTAAAATATTAATGTATTATAGGTTAGGTGACCAACTTCGTGAGAGAAATTACCTCTTTGGGCCCCAACTGAAAATTCTTAGGAAGGAAATTAATGACTGTCCTTAGATTGTTGGCTCCATCAACTAAAACCAGAGTGCAGAGTCATGCTGCAGGAATAAGGCTGCCAAAAATTACTCCTATAACCGACTATATGTGCTCAGAGAGGGGAAGTTTCCAGAAAAATGAGAGACTGGGCAGATAATATATGAAGTATCCAATTTGCTGTCTCACTTAGCTTACAGTGGCAGAAAATAGCCTACACATGTTTGCTGAAAAATAAAATAATATCACATGCAGGTTCATGTCTGACAGTAGCCAAGAATTTGTCTGGGTTTCTCTTGCCTGCAACTTGATGTCATTTTTTTAATGGAAAATTCTGGGGCAGAGTTATGTTATATAGACCCACAAAGGATTCGACTTTCTTTTTCTAGAAAGTTACTTCACGGAATAATTCAGCTTAATAACAACAAAAATGTTTAGCCAATCTAACCAAGTTAAAGTTGTAGACTGATATATTTCAGTTTATTTGGATTTTTTTAGAAGAAGTGGAAGATGGAGAGAAGCCAGTATAAAAATGGCATTAATGCCTTGATATCATATGACTGAGGTCAGCTTCCTCAAGAAGTCTTTTTGACAATTTCTGCTCACTATTTTTCTCCTTTCTCGTAATTTGTTTATATTTAGAGTAAGTACCTTTGTATGTTATTTGATAATATCTTGATCAATTGATTTAAATTGATTTTAATAAAGTATTGTTCCCCTATATAGTATAAATTACTTGAGATCAAGGCCAAAGTCTTCATACTGTTAAATTTTGCTCATTTTTTTCTTGATCTTTTTTTCTTTTTCTTTTTTCCACTCTCCTTTCTTGCAACCTTTTCTTCACCAATATGGAACATGTTCAATGTATCTTCCCATACCCTGGATGCTGGGACAGTGTTATGAACTGAATGTTTGTGTTCTCTCCCCGAAATTCATATGTTGATATTAAAAATTCCAATATAGTGGTATTAGGGGGGACTTTGGGAGATGATTAGAGAATGAGGGAGTAGCCTCCATGAATGGGATTAAGGCCATATAAGAGAGATCCGAAAGAGCTCATTTGCCTTCTTTTCTGCCATGTGAGGATACCATGAGAAGTCTGCAACCTGGAATCAGACCCTCACCAGAACCCAACCATGCTAGCATAGTGATCTCAAACTTCCTGCCTTGAGAACTGTGAGAAAAAAAATTCTGTGTTTATAAGTGACCCAGTCTATGGAACTTTATCATAAGCAGCCTGACTACAACAGACAGACAAAAAGCATAAGTAAGAGCAAATATTTTTTGAATGGTTACTATATATGTGGCAATTTGCTACGGACCTTACAGTGATTGACCCATTTAATCTTCCTATAAACCTATGGTGTAGGTGTTGTAATTACCAATATTTTATAGATGAGGAAACTAAGAAACAGAGTTTAGTACTCTGTCCAGATCAACTAATAAGGAGCTTTCAAAACCCAGCATAATGTTAACTACCATATAATATGATAGTCTCACATTATATGGAATTTTAGGCTCAAATAAGTTGTGTGAAAATTTAGGATGACTATTATGGTAATTTTATTCTCTACTTCATTCCCACACTCTGTATTATTTTGCAGCTGATTTGAGCTGTAGATATAGCTGGATTTCTGTAAATTTTTTTGATAGATTAATACTTTATAATAAAGAATACATAACAATTAAATAGCATTGCTGGAATTTGCTTTCTTTGTTCTATTAGAGAAGTTTCCTTTTTAGAATCTTGTGCAGTATGAATCCTGATGACATACTGCATCTCATTGCCAATATCTGACTAATTCCCTGTATGAAGATGAAATAAAAATTACTCATTTCCTGTACAAAGCTTATGTATACAGGAATTAGTTTTAACCTAAGTGGGTCACAAAATGTAAATGTGCAAAAAGCATAATAAATTACATCCTGTTGTGAGATCAAGGAACATATATTCCCCAGTAAAGACAATTAGTTATTAGTTGAGGAATCAAGTTCATACAAAAATATTTGCATTAAACATAATTTCACTTCAAGCCATATTTCCAGCACACATGTAAATACAGATGTAATATTAAGCTTGGAGAATTAATGTATGGAATTTTCTAAGAGGGCAGAGATAACATTAAAAGTAAATAATTTCTATTTTATTGAGTTTTTTGCCTCAACTATTTTTTATTCTATATGTGCTATTTTTAGTTCATGTTCAGTTTTACCAAGGTAAGTATGAAGTTCTTCTAATATCAGTTACTTAAGTTAGTGATATTTCAAACAGAGACAAGGGGATGGTTGTGGTAAACTCTACTGAGCTCATGTTAAGCCTTTTGTAATTCCCTTTAATAAAAACAAACCAAACCACAACAACAACAACATAAAACCGATTATGCCAATAAAATGACATATTTTTAAAATGAGATAAATTGTTCAAAGGATCATGTTCTGCCAGGGGTTATGCTTGAATATCTAAAATGTGTCCGTTACTCTAAAATGTTTTTAAGTGACCAAAATTTGGGATTTTTTGTATGCTCTGTCTTAAATGATAATGAAGAACCAAACATTTGTCATGGAACCACAGACCTGAGTACCATCTTGTGCTTCAGAAGAACTGAAATCCTTATACTAACAGGAGGTAGAAAAAAATGCCAATATGATGCTCAGTTTGCACAACAAAGAGAGCCAGCTGCATGTTCACTTAGAATAGAGGTGTGCTGATTACAGAGGGTGAGAAAGGCGGGGTGTACGAAGCAAAGGTAAATGTCAACAGCCAGGCCATATGGAGAATGTATGTCACTATGAAGCTCTTGAATTCTTCAAAATTTTATTGGCAGAAGGGATTCTTTGGAAGAAGGAATGGAGAGTGCCACATTATAACTCTTGAAAGTAACTAGGAGATCATCATCTTGCCTGAGAAGAAGTTGAGGCCCAGAGAGATCAAATGATGCCCTCAAGTTAACATGACCCATAAGAAAAGGTGCTCTTTTTCTTTCAATCCCAAGAGCTCTTTCTATGACATCATGTGTCTTGTGTGTCTCGTGTGATCCCATTAGCAAATAGGAAGCTTCTTTCCCTATTCTCCACTCCTTAAATTTCTTTAACTTCAAGTAATTTATATTGTGATTCCAGGAAGTAGTGCCTAAATATTCTTTACATCTATCAAGATCTGCAAGTTAATTAGTTGATCTGTTACTCTTTTTAAGCAAAAAGGAATATTTGTTGTTCTAGTTTTTCTAAATAGAATGTGCTTTATTTTAAAAAGCATTTTTTTTGCAGTTTATTAATTTATTGTAGAATTGCCCTGGCTAGTTATTCAGTGGAACAGAGATAAAAATAGAATTTTCTTGAAGCTTAAGGTCTGTATAAAACTATTGAGATATTGAATTTCCAGAAAATTTTTTGACCACTTATGAAATTACATTAAATATAATTTCCCAGCTCTGAATTAACTTGGGTGAAAGTGGTGTGCAGATGAGCATTCTGAGATCTTTTATTTCTTCATTTGACCCCACTTTAACTTGGCAACTTGCTCTTTAACTTCATTACTCAAATCTCACTCAAACACCCTAAGTTCTGGAGAAATTTTATGTTATTGAATGTTCTATTTTATATACTGGGTCTTGTAATGCTAACCAATTACAAACATTAGAACACTGTATATTTAAATAAATCCTGTAAGTTAGATAGTATTATATTTCTCATTTTCAGATGTAGTGATTAAGATACAGGATTTATATTGCATTTGTAGTAAATGAAAGAACTAATAATGGCACTCATGCCTGTCTGAATCTAGTGTGCCTATATTTAATCACTGTGCTACACTGAACTATAAATTACTTTTTATGTGTTAGTCCCAGGACACATGATGCATTATTATACCTCCACGTCCTTAGTTACACTATTATCTAGAATGCAATTGACCAATGCTCAGTCTGACATTTTCTACTACTGAAATCATTTTACACTTTAAGCTTCTCATCATTGTCAATTTTTATATGAAATCTACTTGGATATTTCTGACTACAATGAATCCTGTCCACTTATGGGATTCTCAAGTAGTATTATTCAACTTATGACAGTTTGAATGGTTATACATTAATTTATAAACTCCTTAATGGTAGAACTAAAATGTACTTGTCCTTGAATCTCCATGACCTAGGTCAGCATGTAGAAATAGATATGGACTCATTATAAATTGATTTAATTTGATTGAACAAAAATCTGTAGTAGAATATATTTTATAACTCCTTCGCTCTTTGTCTCTGTTCTGGTGTTGCATCTGAAAAAAAGCAGTTTTATGCTCAAGTAAGATACATATTTCCTTTTTGTGAAAAACTATTCTGTCTCTTGTTTACCTTATAAATTAAAAATATTCATATTAAATCCTGTATTGGTCTGTTCTTGCACTGCTATAAAAAACCCTGAAACTCGGTAATTTTTAGGTAAAGAGGTTTAATTGGCTCATGGTTCCACAGACTGTGCAGGAAGCATGGCTGGTGAAGGCTCAGAAAACTTTCAATCATGGCAGAAGGCAAAGGTGAAACAGGAATGTCTTACATGCCCAGAGGAGGAGGAAGAGAGAAAAGGGGGAGGTGCTATATACTTTAAAATAACCAGATTTCATGAGAACTCACTATCATGAGAACAGCAAAAATTCACTTCCATGATATAGTCACCTCCCACCAGGCCCCTCCTCTAGCATGAGGGAATAAAATTTAACATGAGATTGGGGTGGGGACACAAATCCAAGTGATATTATTCTGCCCTGGCCACCCCTGCCCTCCCATCCCCCACCCCACCCAAATCTCATGTACTTCTCATGCTGCAAAATACAATCATCCCTTCTCAACAGTATCCCATGTCTTAACTCATTTCAGCATTAATTCAAAAGTCTACAGTCCAAAGTCTCATTTGAGACAAGGCAAGTCCCTTCCACTTATGAACCTGTAAAATTAAAAAAAAAAAAATAGCTACTTCCAAGATACAATGGGGCTACAGGCATTGGCTACATACTCCCAATCCCAAAGGTAGAGATTGGCCAAAACAAAGGGGTTACAGACCTCATGCAAGTCTGAAATCCAGCAGGGCAGGCATTAAATTTTAAGCTTCAAAATAATCTTCTTTGACTCTATATCTCACATACAGGCCACACTGATACAATGGGTGGATTTCTTAGGTTTGAGAAGCTCCTCTCTTGTGGCTCTGCAGGGCTCAGCTCCCATGGCTGTTCTCAAGGGCTGGTGTTGAGTGTCTGTGGCTTTTCCAGGTACATGGTACAACCTGTTGGTGGATCTACCATTCTGGGGTCTGGAGGAGGGCAGCCCGCTTCTCACAGATCAACTAAGCAGTGCCCCAGTGGGGACTCTGTGTGGGGCTCCAGCTCCACATTTCCTTTCCACACTTCCCTAATAGAGGTTCCCCATGAGGACTCCACCCCTGCAGCAGATATCCAGGAATTTCCGTACATCCTGTGAAAACTAGGTGGAGGCTCCCACGCCTCAACTTTTGCCCTCTGCACACCTGCAAGCTTAAAACCACATAGAAGTCACCAAAGTTATGGCTTGCACTCTCTGAAGCAACAGCATGAACTGTACCTTGGCCTCTTTAAATGACCGGCATATTCTATGGTCAAATGCTCCTGCAGCTGGAGCTGTGGAGATGCAGGGTGTCATGTCCTGAGGCTGCACAGAGCGGCAGTGGCCCTGGGCCTGGACAATGAAACCATTTTTCCCTCCTAGTCCTCCAGGCCTGTGATGGGAGAGGTTGCCTTGAGGCATTTTCTCCATTATTTTGGCTATCAACATTTGGCTCTTCTTTACTTATGCAAATTTCTCAGCTGGCTTAAATTTCTCCCCAGAAAATGCCTTTTTCTTTTCTACCACATGGTCAGGTTGCAAGTTTTTCAAACTTTTATGCTCTGCTTCCCTTTTGAATATAAGTTTCAGTTTCAGATCATCTCTTTGCTCATGCATATGAGTATATGCTGTTAGAAGCAGCCAGGGCATTCTTGAATGCTTTGCTACTTAGAAATTTCTTCTGGCAAATGCACTAAATCATCACTCTCAAGCTCAAAGCTCCCAATATGTTCTTCATCTCCAACTGAGACCTCATCAGCCTGGCCCCTTCTGTCCATATCACTATCAGCATTTTGGTCAAAACAATTTAACAAGTCTTTAGGAAAATTCAGATTTTCCCACATCTTCCTATCTTCTTCTGAGCCCTCCACACTCTTCCAACCTCTGCCTGTTACCCAGTTCCAAAGTCACTTCCACATTTTCAGGTGTTTTCATAGCAATGCCTCACCTCTCAGCACCAATATTCTGTATTAGTCCATTCTCACACTGCTATACAGCAATATCTAGAACTGAAACATGTATATATTTTTTACAAGAGCTATAATTGGCTCATGGTTCCACAGGCAGTACAGGAAGCATGGCTGGGGAGGCCTCAGGAAATTCTGAATCATGGCATCAGGGGAAGCAGGAATGTCTTACATGGTGGAAGAAGGAGGAGGAGAGCAAATGGGGAGGTGCTACACACTTTTAAACAACCAGATCTGATGAGAACTCACTCACTATCATAACAACAAGGTGGAAGTTCACCCCCATGATCCAATCACCTCCCACCAGGCCCCTTCTCCAACACTGAGGATTACAATTCAACCTGAGATTTGGGCAGGGACACAAATCCAAACCATATCATTCCTAAACAGACTTACTACCATACAGAAAATTTGATATAAGAATGAACCAAAGATGAGCAATTATTTGAAACAATTTGTGTACATTCCTATATATCATGTGAATGTGAGTGTGTACATAAGCAAGAAGTTACCTCTTAGGAACTTCTGTATCTTTAGACATGCTGATCACCACCCACACATCCAAAAAAACTATCTTTTTATCCTACTCACAGTTTCTGATTTTTTGATGAGTGTGCAATGACAAGATGCCATTATAATTTTGTTTGCTGTCAACGTCTTTATGGAATTTGATGAGTATGTCAAACTGTAGAGTGCATAGTATATGTTAAGAAATAGAACATTTGTCTCATGACGTAAATGTTGACACACTTTTCAATTTGGTCAGTGGAACTCCTGGAACACTTCAAAAAGTAAAATTCTTGTACGAAGTCTGTTGAGCAGTTAATTTCCTAATCCCTTACTCCATGTAAAGTGAAGTTAGTGCATGCCCAAATTTTTAAACATTTTACCCAAGAGTCTAGCAGTAATAATTAGAAGAGCAGCTTGGGAACAATTCTGATACATCTATTTTAGGGTTTTATTTTATTTGATATGGAATATATATATTAGAAGAAGACAAATGTAGCCAAACAGAGCCACATCTAGCCAAACTTATTCTTGGTTCTCATAACTGCTGGCCTTGTTCTTACAGACACTTAGACATCTATGTTAATGCTCTCAGTGAAATATCTGTAAGGTATTGTGTGAGCGAATTTAATAAATATGTCTCTATGAGCTTACAAAAAATAACATGCTAAAGCACTTTGGAAGTGGTTCAGGGCTTCACGAACGGGTTTCCTGTCAAGATGGAATAGTGCTTTCCAATATCATCACACCCCCTGTGTGTCAGTCTGGGCAGAAAGCAAAATCCAGGTCAGATGGGTTCAATACGGAGATTGAAATGAAGGAATTACTTATAGAAATGCAGGCAGGGGAAGTTATTATCACTTCCAGCCCTGCTCTCTCAGGATTTTGTTCCCTGATTTCCTCCTTGTGTGTGCCTTAGAAAAATCCAAGAAGTTTGGGCAACAAAGTCTGTTAAATCAGTTTCTCGGAGTATAATGCATTACAGAGAAGGGAAGATAATACATCAGAGAAGAGAGGTTGCTAACAAAATTGAACCAGAATACTCTATGGTCAAATGCAAAGCAATGAGACAAAAAAAAAAAAAGAGAGAGAGAGAAAACTGAAAACTTTATACCTAGAAAAAATACATATGAACTTTTTTATAGAACAAAAATTGAGCAGCAATATAAAAACGTGAACTAGAATGAAGCTCTGGGCCAGCTGCCAGCAGCTTAGTATCTGAGGTAAGAGGAGTCTTACATGTTTGGTGCCTTGTTTAGATAAGGGGGCTAGAGCTAATATATTGCTTTAGATAGCGTTTTGAGTGTCATCCTCTCAAAGGAAGGCTCAAATAATTTGCTATACATGGAGACACAGCCTTGGGGATTATCAAATAACTAAAGTTAAAAATGAGCAAATCTTATGAAAAAATTAATATTAAAATATGTTGAGCAAATATTAATAATATTTATGTTCATCTCGAGGTAATTTTTGCATATGATGAGAGGTATGAGTTCAGTTTCATTCTTCTGCATATGGCTATCCAATTTTCTCTGCACCGTTTATTGAATAGGGTGTCATTTCCCCAGTGTACATTTTTGTTGGCTCTGTTGAAGATTAGTTTGGAGGTATATGGTTTAACTTCTGGGTTCTCCACTCAATTCCACTGATCTGTGTGTCTGTTTTTATTCTAGTATCATGCTGGTACTACAGCCTTGTACTATAATTTGAAGTCAGATAATGTGATGCCTCCAGCTTTGTTCATTTTGTTAAGGATTGCACTGGCCATTCAGGCTTTTTTTTGACTCCATATGAATTTTAGGATTTTTATCTAATTCTGTGACAGAAAATGTTGGTAATTTGAGAGAGATTGCATTGAATCTACAGATTGCTTTGGGCAGTAGAGGCATATTAACAGTATTATTTCATCTAATCCATGACCATAAGACGTTTTTCTATTTGTATCATCTATAATTTATTTCATCAGTGTTTTGTAGTTCTCCTTATAGAGATCTTTCACCTCCTTGGTTAAACATATTCATAGACATTTTATTTTATTTAGCAGCTATTATAAATGGGATTGCCTTCTTGATTTGGTCTTTGGCTAAGTTGTTATTGGTGTATAGAAATGCTATTGTTTTTTGTATATTATTTTTATATCCTGAAAATTTACTAAATTCATTTATAAAATCTAAGAGTGTTTTTGGTAGACTCCTTGGGATTTTCTAGATATAAGATTATATCATCAGTGAACTTGACTTTCTCTTTTCCAATTTAGATGCCTCTGGCATTTTTCTCTTGCTTGATTGCTCTGGCAAGGAATTCCAGTCATATGTTGAATTAAGAGTGGTGAAAGGTCAGGCACAGTGGCTCACGCCTGTAATCCCAGCATTTTGGGAGGCTGAGGCAGGTGGTTTACTTGAGGTCAGGAGTTTGAAACCAGCCTGTCCAACATGGCAATACACTGTCTCTACTAGAAATATAAAAATTAGCCAGGTGTGGCGGCTCGTGCCCGTATTCTCAGCTGTTCAAGAGATTGAAGTAGGAGAACTGGTTGAACTGAGAGGGTGGAGGTTGCAGTGAGCCAAGATCATGCCACTGTACTCTAGACTGGGTGACAGAGGGAGGCTCTGTCTAAAAAAAAAAAAAAAGTGGTGAAGATATATTCTTTCTATGCCTAGTTTGTTGAGGATTTTTATCATGAAGAGATGCTGAATTTTACTGAAGGCTTTTTCTGAATCTATTGAGATAATCATATGGGTTTTAACCTTAATTCTGTTTATACGATGCATCACTTCATTGATTTGCATATGTTGAAACATCCTTGTATCCGTGGGATAAGTCCAATCTTTTCATGGTGTACTATCTTTTTGATGCTCTGTTGGATTTGATTTGCTAGCATTTTGTTGAAGACTTTTGTGTGTGTGTTCATCAGGGATATTCATCCGCAGATTTCTGTATTTGGTTGTGTCCTTGTCTGGTTTTGGTAGCAGGATGATACTGGCTTTGTAGAATAAGTTAGGGAGAACTCTCCCCCCTCAATTTTTGGGCATAGTTTCAGGAGGATTGGTACTAGATCTCTTTGTATGTTTGGTAGAATTTGGCTGTGAATCCATTTCATCCTGGACTTTCTTTTGTTAGAATTTATTTTTATTTTTGTTTCATTGTTACTAATTCCATCTCACTGTTCATTACTGGTCTGTTTGGAAGTTCTATTTCTTCCTGGATCAGAATTCAGAGGTTGTGTGTTTCCAGAAATTTATCTATTTCCTGGATTAAAGACTTAAACATAAGATCAGAAACTATAAAATTCCTAGGAGAAAACCCAGGAGAAACTCTTATGGACCTTGGCCTAGGCAAAAAATGTACAACCATGTCCTCAAAAGCGACTGCAACAAAACCAAAAATAGACAAATGAGACTTAATTAAACTAAAAAACTTCTGCATAGCAAAATAAACAATCAATTGAGTAAGTAGACGACCAATAGAATGAGAAAAACATTTTCAAAATATGCATCTGACAAAAGGCTAATATCTAGAATCTACAAGGAACTCAAACAGCTCAACAAGGAAAAAAAACCCATTTAAAAAGTGGGAAAAGGAAATAAACAGGCATTTTACCAAAGAAGACGTACAACCTGCCAACAAACATATGAAAAAATGCTCAATATCACTAATCATCAGAGAAATACAAATTAAAACAACAAGGAGATACAGAGTACTGGTGAAAAATAGAAAATTGTACTCAAATGAAATTAGCATACAATGGGGTAATAAAATAAAATATTTTAGATGTTTCAAAGACTAAGAGGGTTACCACACACAGACTGTCACTAAAATAATTATTAAATGACATATTTTCAAGAAAAGGCAAAAACAAACTCAGAAGGAATATGTGGAGTATAAGATACGTAGAGAATGAAACTAATTAATAGATATAAGATGATAGTAAATTTCACTGACTAATTATTATTTTAAAATAACAAGATGATCCGTGTATAAAAATAAGTGAAACAACATGCTAGACAATAATACAAGATTGGGAAAGTTGGGAATCATGTAATAGTTTAAACTTGCTGAAGTCCATTCATATGGTCTCGAAAGAAAGTTTAAAAATGAATAACTTTAGGAGTTTTCAAAAGAAATATTTATAACTAAGGATGTATTTTTTAAAATTGTATTCACTCAGAAAGAATGCAGAAACCAAATATATGTAGTTTTAGCTTCCAAATAATTAGAAAAATACAAAAGCACAATGGAAATATAATTAATCCAAAATAGTAGGAAAGAAGAAAAGAAACAGCAATAAAATCAGATGGGAAACAGAAAATATGAAATAGAAAATAGGTATAATTTTATGAATAATTCCAATAAGTATGTAACTCACTTACCAATTGTATACAATTAAAATTCAGTTATAATGTCTTTGCAAGAAAATATTCTAAGACAGAAAAAAAAACAGAACAGCTAAAATTAATGAAGGGAAATAATATTTCAATCTGTGAAGGAGATACAGGCATTTTTATAATAGCATGATGATAAATCTTATGTTTTACAGAATTATTTCTGAAAAATGATAGGCTAATGAGAAAAATAAGATTGAGTCAGACCACTCAAAGTTAATGTAGCTTCATAATTAATTAAAAGGGTGAAAAGAAGTCCAAATATGTCAATAATCACAAATAATATAAATGGACTAAATTAGCAAGTTAAAGTGATATTGTAAAGAGTATGTTTGAAAATTTGTAAATCTAATCCATTAAATGGCGATTTACATTAATTTAGTAGTTAAGCTCAAAATATAAGAACATAAAAGGATGAAAAAGATGTGATATTGATACTAAATTAAATGGATTGTGTGGTCGATGTTAAAAAGATAGTGAAGGAAATGTTACACTCCATCTATTAGAATGGCTCAAGTTGAAAAGACTAACAATACTAAGGTTTTCTGTGGATGTGGAAAAATTGTCACAACTGGAGGGGTGCTACTGGCATCTAGTGGGCAGAGGGCAGGCTTACTGCTTAACATCTCACAATAACAGGACAGGCCTCGCAACAATTATCTGATCCAAAGTGTTAATAGTGTTGAGGTTGAGAAATCCTAAAACAGAATCAATAGAGATGCATAAAAATATGTATTTAAAGTGATTCTATCAGTAAGAGCTGATGAATACACCTTTTCAGGTTAAATGTTGGGGGTTTACTTATAACATATGCTTATACGTATACTAGTAACATACTAATCAAAACACTCATTACAGTTCCATGTCAAAATTTTGTTAATAGCAAAGGTAGGAGGCATCTGTTTTATTGTCGAGAAGTAAAATCGGGATTTCCTATCTTTCACATGAGCGAGGTGTGAGAAGCACTTATCTCTCTTGATTGTTTATTGGTAAAACTGGGTAATGCTAACAATTTAGGTTTGAGTCTATCACAGATGTTTAAGGTATGCACAGTTTTACTTTGAACAATAAGTGACAGTTGTAGCAAGAACTGACCCCATCATGTTTGTTCAAAGCAGCTAAACGTTAAGACACTATCACTGCAAATAAACAGCTTCAATTTTGTTTTCAGAGAGGATACAAACATCTCTTGTTACCATAGAGATTTTTGCCATATTTTACATTTTTGGTAAAAATGGATGGGTCATTTAAAAAATCTTAGAGATATGTAATGTTTAGGAGGGAATATATTATTATTTTAATTAGAATGCTTTCAAAATCAGGGCAATTTTATGATGCACAGATAAATAGCAAAAAGTCATCTTAATCACATTGGATATTTAAGTGCCCAGTGCCTAATGTATCATACAATCAATGGCTGTGGTATTTGGTATGTGACATTAAGAGAATGATGAAAGTTTCCACAATACAATCAGCTTTATCTGACATATATGTATACATATTTAAACATCTGATAATATATATCATTAAAAACATTGTGACCTCTTTCTATAATGGCAGAGTTAAGCGTACGTAGTACATGTCTTATTGTGTGAGAGATAAAGTTTTATATTTCTCTTATATACTTTTCTGTAATACAGTAGCAAGAGTAAGTAATTGGCAGACACACTATGTACATGTTTATTATTGTTGAAGAAATTCTGTGTGAGGGTGCTTTCCTATGATTTTATAGACAATGCACCACGTAATGTAGAAAGATCTGTAAAAAAAATAGATTTTTCTAGCTATTCTCTATCATAACATACCATTCACACTTTATATTAACATACAAATTGCACAAGGTATTGAAAAATATTCTGCTCTACCTTATTGTAGAAATCATCATTGTAGCGGGATAACATTTTCCTAGTCATAGATTTTGTTGGAATTTTGTGAAAAGATTCAAAATTTGGGGTCTCAGTTTGCTGACTTAATAGGTTGCAATATTGCTGTGCAGATTAACTGTGGAAATCTATGAAATAATGTTAAAACTAAAATCTATGTAACATTGACATTTAGGTTTTATCAGCAAACAATATATTACAAAATTCCCTGATTTCTGTAGCCTATGCTATTATCTTCTTTTTCTGAATACCTAGGATATTTTACCTACAGCTTAACTTTATATGTTACATTTAGCTCTTTACTATCAGGTAAGAAAATATCTAAAGAAATAAATAGTTGCCAAGAATCCTGATGCCAAAATGCCACTCATATATGGAAATTATTTAAATATAGTTTTGAAATTGTGTGTGTTGGGGGTGTCATGATCCTGCCTATCAGTTTGAGTGGTGCAAGATACCCAGGAAGCTACGTTAGGAAGAATCAGAACATGGTTTCCAGATTTTGTAGTCTTTGTATAGTCCATAATATTGCTGTACTTGAAAATTCATGAAATATAACTGATTAAGACTCTTATAACATAAGGTAGTTTGTCCAAGGCAAATATGATGGTTTGTTATCTTAGCCATAAAAATTACCTACAAAGTGAATTGCCCATCTGCACAGGCTTGGAACACAAACAATTCGAACGTCACATTTGAACTGATGTTACCATTTTATGTGTTTTCTAACAAACCATTCACAAAATCAATTTTTGCAGTTGATCTCATTTACTGGGTTTCCTGAACATTTTTCTTAGAAAAGGAGCTTTGTACTTTTTTCTTTATGGCACTGTGCACAGGGGAGTAAGCTTGCCCTTAAACAAATGAAGGAACTAATTGTCACATTATCAGCTGTATTTGGGACATAGGTCAAAAGGTCAATTGAATGCTATGCAGAGCACACTGGGCAGTCTTCCAAGTTCCTGGTACTGCTCCCTCCACATTGAAATGAAAATTTCTGAGGAAGAAAAATGGGCCACTATATGGTCTAATTTAAGATTTCCAAGAAATCTATTATGGTTCACTATTTCTAGAATCATCAACAAGGCAAATGTTATATTGAGCTGAAAACTTAATTTTCTTTACGTATTTTTTGCCTATTCATCATGATGCATGTCCAGAATAGGCAAATACAGAGAGCTAACATGTTGATTATTGTTGCTTATGAATAAAGTGATGGAGCATTGGGAGATGGATAGTGGATATAGTATACAGACTTTCTCAAGGTGATGAAAATGTTCTAGAATTCATTGTGGTGATGGTTGCACAAATCTGTGACTATATTAAAAGCCATTAAAATTTCGACATTAAATGGGTAAATTGTGTGTTAAATGAATTATTTTAAGTACTAAATAGAGAACAATCACTTCTTTCCATGCATTATTTCATCTAGTAAAAATTCTGATTAATATATGTTGCATGCTTAATACGTCCCAGCCAGTGTTCCAAATGCAATACATATGTTTAATTTTTTTTATGAATTATCTCATTTGATCCTTACAACAAACCTATAATATTGGTACTATTATTATTCTCATGTTATTGATGAGGAAATGGAGACACAAAGAAATGAAATGTTTTGCCAAGGATACACAGCTGAATTGGATAGCTTCTCTTAAGGAAAAAACAGCAAACTCAATAAAGTGGGACATACTATAATGATAGTAGTCCTTAGAAACACAGCTCCATTTTTAGCAATCTCCTAAAGCATTCAGCAAGAACTTCTGTGTGCTTCTTTCCCCAAGATGCAAAACTTCATTTAAACCCTTCAGGGAAAATTGTGTCAAATTATAAAATTGGCACATGAAAAACAGTACCTGTAAAGCAACTCTAAAATAGCTCCTAAATGTATTGCTGTAAATCAAAAATTCTATGTATTTGTTTGTAAATACACTTTAAAACTTAGATTTGGTTTATCAAAGGAACAATTGTTTGGACTAAGCTCTTAGCAGACTTAAATACATAAGCAAAATGTTTGTAGGTGGTATGTGGTTATATGTATAAGAATATGAAAACAATATGCTATGTGCAATTTTCAGGTAAGAAGTAGAAATAAAAGGTGATAAAATTAGGTACCAACAGACAATATAGATTTATTAAAGGATTCAAGAGGTAAACTCAGACATTCATAAGGAGGAAATGAAGTCCAACTGAACTCTGACCTGGAAAGTCATCAATCAGGGCTTATTTCTCAAGCTTTGAGAGTTTCTATGGTCAATCACACTTCCAGATCACTATATTTCTCTCCCACATTTTTATCCTTTGTTTATCTGCTTCTTGGAATTACTTGAATTCTGTTTGTCCGCATATGGCAGCCTAAGCTCCAATTTTACTATATCTTAAACTCTAAACCCAGGCTAAATACAGATTGTGTCTTTTAATTCTGAATCTTGAAAAAAGGAATGCAATGTGCATGACTAAGCCAATGAATTGTCTAATTTGGGGTCACGTGTATGTATCTCAGCCATGGCCAATGGTCTAGAATCCTCTAGTACAGCGATCTCCAACATTTATGGCACCAGGAACTGGTTTTGTGGGAAGCAATTTTTCTGTAAATGGCGGTGGGGAGGGCAGTGGTTGAGAGGTTGGTTTCAGGATGATTCAAGCACCTTACATTTATTTGTGCACTTTATTTCTATTACTGTTATATTGTAATATATAATGAAGTAATTATACAACTCACCATAATGTAGAATGAATGGTGTCCCTGAGCTTCTTTTCCTGCAACTAGACAGTCCCATCTTGGGGTGATGGGAGACAGTGACACCCTAAGTTTTTGATACCCGAAGTGTCTAATCCATAATCTAATTTTGGTAGCTGTCACTGCAGAAAACCCAGAAAACCCTGCTTCACAAAGATAAGATGTTGAAAATGGAAGCCGGTTTTTCAATGCTTTTGTGGCAATCTCAGAATGTTTCACCTTGACTTTCAAACAGAATGCATGGAGATTTGAAGTTGTTTCAAACATACTTTTAGAGCCACAGTCATTTGTGATCTCAAACAGTTGATCGTCTTTCTAGCTTGGAGAAAGTTGATTCACCTGGCTTATTCATAAATGGGTTGTAGATTCATTTCTTCTCAGTTCAGGGGTCTTTTGTGGTTGGAAAGTAATGCTCAAACTCTTTTGAAAGTTGATATAGGTGATCATGCACCAGCTGAGAGAAAGAGGGCCCTGTCTCAGCCTCTTTCAAAATCTCTGGTAATGTTTGAAACATGTCAGAAATCCCAATGTTCGCCCCCATAATTCTACTTTGGCTTTGAATGCAGCCACTTTATCTACTCACTTGAACACAGTTGTCATTCTCCCCTAAAGTGATAGATTGAGTTTGTTGAGCAGGTTGAATATGTCACACAAGTAAGCAAGTTTTGCCACCCATTCTGTGTCACTGAAATGTGCTGCCAGTGGTGACTATTTTTCTAAAACAAATCTCTGGAGTGGCTCTTGTAACTCAAAAACTCTGGCCAGCAATCAACTTTAGAAAGCTATCTCACTTCTGTGTAAGAGAAGGCATGTGTGCTTTGAGTGAGTTAAAGACGTGTACTTTAAGTTTAATTATTGTGGTCAATAATTTTAATCACATCATGCAAAACATTGTTAAGTTCAGGTAACATTTTTCAGCTAGCCAGCATTTCTCGATGGATGACACAGTCCATAGACTCACAGTCAGTAGTGGCCACTTTGACTTGAGTAGTGAAATCAGAAAGCGGTTCAGTCATGGCAGCCACTCTGTGCATAAACTGACACAAAATCACCAATTCAGTTTTTCTGTTGTGTAATCATTCAAAGATTTGAATAGTTCTGCAGCTGTGGTGTTGGTTGGCAAAGTGCACATAACATATTCTCAGGCATATCCTCCTGAAAAAAATACATCACACAAAAACATTGTTGTTTTGTTATCAGCATTGGTAGATTCACCAACATGGATTGAATATCACAGTGACTCATTAATCCTTTTTAACAATTGTGCCTCAATATCCTCTGCTATTTCAACAGCTTGTCTAGTTATGGTGTTGGCTGAAAGAGAAACACATGCCACCTTTTGAATGCAGTCTCTCCTAAAAGTTCATGATGAATGTCCTTAGCAGCAGGCAGAACCAACTCTTCACCAATAACAAAGGGCTTATTAGCTTTAGCAATGCAGTTAGCCACTAAGAATTATGCTGTCAGTGCAGACACATTTGATGAAGTGGTGGCCTTAAATAATTACCTCTGTTCTTCGTGTTCACATTTTTCATTCTTTTGAAAAATTCCAAAGGCATGTCTTTTAATGAAGTGAGCTTGGTTTCCATGTGGCGAAGGAGTTTTGATGGTTTCATGGCTTCGTTGGATAGTGGGTCACCACGTATTATACAAAGTGGGCTTGAAGAATGTGAATCACCCATTGCAATGAACCCGGAATTTAAGTGGGACTCTTGGTTTTTTCTTTTAAATGCAGCTTTCTTTATGGTTGACATTCTCAGTGTCTTAGAGTCTTCCGCTGTCTCATCACTGGGTCTTTCCCCCTTTTGAAAGAAGCTCTCCAGTGATGTTTGTATTTTATTCATTTTGGCTAGGGTTAGCTTGTAGGCCTACCAAAACTGTGACTGAGACAAATGCACAGTGCGGGAAAGAGGTCTGGACAGAAATGGTAAATAATATAATGATAGGCGGCCCATGCACAAACCAAAATAAGACAATTCTGACTTAAAGCCTGCCGCCAGATGCAGCTGTACAATTGGAGTACATAAACTCACTTGCCACTATAAAGCCTGCCACCAGATGCAGCTTAATTGCCACTTGCCACTTACTGATAGGGTTTTGATATGAATCTTCAAGCAATTGATTTATTATGGTCTCTGTGCAGTCAAACCTCTCTGCTAATGTTAATCTGTATTTGCAGCCATTCCACAGCACTAGCATCACCGCCTCAGCTCCAGCTCAGATCATCAGGCATTAGATTCTTATATGGAATGAGCAACCTAGATCTCTCAAATGCACAGTTCACAATAGATTTCACACTCCTGTGAGAATTTAATGCCACTGCTGATCTGACAGGAGGTGGAGTGCAGGAGGTAATGCAAGCAATGGGGAGTGGCTGTAAATACAGATGAAATTTCACTTGCTCACCCACCACTCACCTCCTGCTGTGTGGCCCAGTGCCTAACAGGCCATAGATCAGTGGTACCTGTCTGTTGTAGTAGATAAATATGGCCCTCCAAAGTCTACAGACAGGGCAGGTTTCTAGAAGCAGACTGAAGATGAGTGTTTATATGCAATGTTTTAGAAATACATTGTTATTATTATTAGTTCTTATTATTTTGATCTAAAGGAACAGCTGGTAAGAATTAAAAAGCTGTATTTCCAGAAATGCCTTATCTTTTTCTTCTTTATTACAATGTCATAGTTCATTCAGGCTGCTATCACAAAATACCATAAACCAGGTGACTTATAAACAACAGAACTTTATTTCTCACAGTTTTGGAGGCTAGGAAGTCCAAGATCAAGGTGCCAGCAAATTCAATGTCTGGTAAGGTCACACTCTCTGGTTTATGAGCTGTGTCCTTACATGGTAGAAGGAGTAAATAAGTTTTCTGGGGTCTTTTTTATAAGGGCACTAATTCCATTCATGAAGGCTCCATTTTCATGATCCGATTACCTCCCAAAGACCTAACTCCTAATACTATTTATCACCTTGAAGATTAGAATTTCAATATATGAAATTTTTGGTGGGGGGTAGACAAACATTCAGACAATAACATTAGATTATACCTAAAGAAAGAAGATGAACATTTTCTGAGATGAACTATTGCCAAATATCTACCCTGATATAAAGTGTGATTACAGACTTAGAATTTACATATGGAAAAATGAAATTCCCCAAAATAAAAAATAAAAATAAGTAGAAAGGAGGAAAAATTACTAGTATCATTGCTGGCATTTTTTTGCATATTAGAACAAATTGTCACAATGTGCTAATTATAGGGAAATGACAGCAAAATAATGATGTGTTCATCAATACTGGGACCCTGCCATGATTTCCTGTGATGTACACCTGTTTTTCTTCAATGTGGAGTTAGTCATAGCTCAAGATTTTGAGGTCTTCAAAAAACTTACAAAACAGCACATACAGAACCAGAATATAATAGCAGTAACAAAATAATATATTTTTTGATTTATCAGATAAAGAGTTGGCACACTCTCATCCTCCAAGCACATAGCTTTGTATTCAAAGTAATTTAATTTGCTTTTATATTTGATGAAGCTATCATATTGGTGAAAATTCAAGTCAGAGAATGTTCTTTACTACATTAAGAAGTGTGACATTAGCTATAGCTTTTTGGGTAAGAATTTATATTCTACAAATGAAATATTAAACATCTGTCAGAGTTATACTCCAGTTAGATCTTACGTGTTGATAAGATTGGAAGGTGCTGACTTCTTTGTAAAGAGAAGCTGAAATAGAGTGACCAATTGTCTCACAACCTGAGCTCTAGAATGAGAAATCATGAAGAGAAAGAGTAAGAGCTTCTAAATAAATATTTAAAAAGAGCAATTATTCTCTTAAATTTGTGTCCTTTCTGGATTACTAGAATTACAAACTCCTAACACCTGTTTTCCAGGAATGCACAGCAGTTAGAAAAGTGCATAACTGGCCCGGTGTGGTGGCTCGCGCCTGTAATCCCAGCACTTTGGGAGGCCAAGGCGATGGATCATCTGAGGTTAGGAGTTCGAGACCAGCCTGGCCAACCTGGTGAAACCCCATCTCTACTAAAACTATGAAAATAGGTGGGCATGACAGCGGGCGCCTGTAATCCCAGCTACTCAGGAGACTGAGGCAAGAGAATCATTTGAACCTGGGAGGTGGAGGTTGCAGTGAGCTGAGATCACGCCATTATACTCCAGTCTGGGTGACAGAGCGAAACTCTGTCTCAAAAAAAGACAAAAAAAAAAGGTGTATAACTATCAATTTTTGGTTTCTGTATTGCAATCCAAAAGGATGTTTATCTGCTAATCCAACCCTTATGTGACTTTTTAAAATAATTGATTGTTTATTCTTACCCCAGTGTAGAAAAGTTTTAGAATTTTTTGATAATTATTGCTTATAAAATGACTACAATACAGCTTAGTTCTTGTGTATAATCTAAGATGACTCAATTCATTTATTTATTTATTTTAAAATAGTTGAATTTTTATTATTCATTTATTTAAAAATAGTTGAATTTAATAATAATCTTTTACTTGTAGGCCAGATGATTCTCACAATGCCACCTAATTTGTTTAATCTTCTTCACTTTTAAATTGGTAGCTTTGGCAGTTATTAGACTGATAAAAATACAGAGTTGCTTTAGATACTAATAATAAGTTCATTAGATGGGCAGAGGGACTATGAACAAAGTTTGAAGTATAGTATTTTTAAAATTTGAAATGGTATCTAGCACTGAGAAAATTTGTAAAAAGTTAGTTGGGATCCTAACAAAATCTATTAGTGTCTGGAAGAATATTACTCACTTTTTTTTCTAGGAAACAAGAAAGAAAAATAGAGTTTATTAACTGAGGGAATAGAGAGCAAAAATTACAATCAGTGGCCATTTCCTATCTCTCTTGTTCCCATTTACTTGAGGCACTAATTTACTTTAGACAACTGGAGAAGACATGTTTTATATGGTTTTCCTCCTTAGAGTCCTAAACTTTAATCACTTGCATATAGTTAGAAAGTAAGATAATGTGTTTCTGTCAAAGGACGTCTCAGGCTTCTTTCCTGGGGAGTAGAATGAGCTAGGAGTTCACAGAGTTGACAGGAAGACTTCAGACATCAACAAGGAATAGACTTGAGTTCACATCCTATTCTTGCCACCTGATATCTGCGTGTTGTTGGGAAGCTACTTGTGTGTGTACATGAATCGCTGTATCTAATTCTAGAAAAATGAAATAACAAATACATTTTACGTTATTATGATGATTATGTGATAACATGCAAACTGACTCAACATAAATATTACTTGCTTACCCTTTTTATATCTGCAGAAGGAATAGGGACAGAGACCATTTCACACTGCAGTATCTTTGGGAATAAGAGATCAGTTGTACTTTTCTTTCTATGCTTAAGGGTTTTAGCCTGGCATCTTGTCCATAGTACATGCTCCATATCTGTGGATTACATTAAATTAAATCTACTTCTGATATCGAGTACACAATTGCTAAATTGTATAATATATAACTGATAAGCATATTTTCCTGGGATGAAGGGGCTAAGGAGACACAAAAATAAAGGCAAGGAGCATTCTCACATCATAAAACTATAATTTGGGTTGATAATATTTAAAACAGGTTAATTGACCAAAGTCGGTGTCATTCTAGATGTTTTGTCGTTCCGTAATAAGGTTATTTCATCCATAACTCTTTGTGATCTTAGGAAGTTACCTGTGCTCTAACTTTCACTTTCTGATTCACATAAGAAAAGATTTGAACTAGATGATGTCCAGATTACCTTTGATTAAAAAGTTTTAAAATTTTGTAAACTATAAACAACTCAAAAGTATTTTGTATTATAGCTAGCCCTCTTACGCTGTCTTATTCTTGTCTACTGTTATGTATCTCTGTATTTCTGCATGAATTTAGTTATATATATATATAAAATATATGCATACACACATATTCACATATAGAAAGTACACATACATACATATATCCGTGTGTGTGTATATATGGGAATATATATATCGTATGCACATTGCATACAATTTTAAGGTTTAAAATGACAATACTATTAATAGGTTTTCTGACTTTTTTCTCTCAGTTTTATGTCTTAATGTTTGATAATATTGTTGCCTGCGGTTGTATGTGATCACTTTTACTGTTATGTAGTAGTTTATTTATATATATATGTATACATATATACACTTCAATTTATATATGAACTTTCCTAAAGTTTAATTACACATATAAACCTCTACATATTTTTATATATAATTTAGATCAAAGTATATATATAATTGATATTGTAATATTTTACCACTTACATTTTAAGAAATTTTTAAATTTTAATTTAAAACTCTTTGTGACCACAATTTTAATGACTTTATTTCTTTTATTTATGTATCATATTTCCTTAAGCCATTTTCTAATGATAGAATTTGATTTTCCTCCAATTTTTCCCTAATAAGTGTAACATAAATATCTTCACAAAATTTTTCTTTAATGCTTTTTTCTCATTATTTTATAATATTTCCAGAAATAGAATTAGTTATTCAAAGAGAATAAGTGTTTCAAGGCATTTTATTATTCATTGAAAATTGCTTTTATAAGAAATTGAACTAAATTTTTCTTCTACCAATTCTATATGCAAATAGGTTTTTGTCTATGCCCTACAATCATTGGGTATTTTCAAAAATGAATAAAAGGCAAACAAACTTTGCCAATTTGTTAGGCAAAATTTTGTAATTTATCGTTATTTTCATTTGCATTAGTAAAATGAATGATAGTTCACTATTTGTTTTTCTTCCTTTGTAAAATATCTGTTTATATAATTTGTCTATTTAATCCTACTGCATTCTTCTTTTTTTAAAGAAGAGGCAGGACTACTAATTCTTCAGTGACTCATTTGATCATGCAGATGGTGCCAAACATAAAATGGTTTGTTTTCTTGAACTGAATTGATTACTTTCCTGTGAAAGAACCCAGGGAAATGAATTCTAAGTAATGTGACTTGTCCAATTCCCAGAAGCATAATGATTTCAGTAGGAAGAGTTATTTTTGCTGATGGAGTTTTTCAGAAGAAAATATTTCTATAACTCTGAAAAGTCAGTTTTCACATGCAAATGTACTCTTCTGCATTATAGAAAGTCCAGTTGCGGAACTGCCTCATATTTTTTCATCACTGACATTTCAATATCCTTTTATTTCCTTCTAATCTCTTTTTCTCTTCTACCCAGCTCATGCAAACCAACAACCATTGGACCCAGATCAAGTTTCTAAAGATACTTACTTACCCCATTCTCTTAGAAATGAATAAGAATTGCTTTCAAAAAGCCCAAGTATATGAGTTAGATCTTAGCATTACGTTTATGACACTCGCTTTTCTTTTCTAGTGACTTCTCTCATATTTCTACTTATTTTAAACTACTCTGTTTCTACTTACTCAGTATACCGATTTCTATTTAATCATACTTAGTATTGCTATAGATACTCAATAACAAATCAAGATTTTAAGCATGTTTAAACAGAGTTTGGTGTTTTATTGATGTTTAGTTCAAGGACATTAGAGTCAAACTGTCTTGGTTTAAAATAGCATCTCTGCCACCTTTTAGCTATGTAATATCTTAGTTCCACTACACTGGAAACTTCTCTGAGATTCACCATTGTAAAGATTAAATTACATACAGTAAATTAGAAAGACAGTTTAGCATAACACATAGCAAAGAGGAAGCAATCACTAACTGGTTACTGTCATGTCATCTAAGCACTTTTAGTATATTTTCTTTGCCATATTTTGGGGGAAGCGACCAAATAAACACTTCCTAGAAAATACAAAATACAACCAAAGAACAAATAACTGGTTTAATAAAATGTGTGAAAATTCCAGTTGCTAGATTAGTGGACTACTTTCTCAATATTTATTTTTCTGTATTCGTTAGGATAAATTCTAAAGGAATGGTTTCCAAACTGTATCACAGATTCTGGAGACTCTGCAGACCTAACTTAGGGGCTAATAGAAGCAAAGACCCAATGGGTGGCATTCTGTCTCTCCTCTGCCAGAGCAGGTCAACTTTCCACTTTTTTCTTTTTATGTAGAGAATATTCTGTCTTTTGAAGGCAGCTGCTATTTTGCTTGCGGATGACAAACACTTCTGAGATTGGTATCTCAACCCTTTGACTCTATCAGAAATTTTCAAAGATGGACAGAACGAGCCACACAATCTGTAGATCACATGCAAAATTAAAATTCAGGTCTCTTCAAAAATTATAACAAATTTGAAGACAGTGACAGCAGAACATTAAACCAAATCAGGGGCTCTTCTGAGTGCGGGGCCCTCTGTGACTGCACAGGTTGCAGGTTCATGAAGCCAGCCCTAAAGATGGGACAGGAAGAGGCCTGGGTGGACACATATGTATAGGATTCTATTGCTGTGGCTTTGCCAACATTCCATAGGAAGGGAGTGTGCTGCCAAATGCTCATCAGAATCAGCAGGTTCCTCCTCCCCACTTCTGCCACCAGTGTGCTGAGGCTTCTAGCCATTAATTAGCATGCTGGCATTGTTTGCATGAATCATACCTCCACAGCCCTCTTCTGATGGAAAACAGTGAAAAGATAAGTCAGCTTTAATATCAAACTAAAAGAAGTGAAATGTATACGAACAGCTGTTTGTAAGTTGCATGCATCTTAGAAATCTTCTCTACCTCATTAAAAATTAATTAAATATTTAACAATCTTAATTTAAAATTGAGCAAATTGTCTCTGGAAGGTATCCATTCCCTAGAAGATAGAGTCAATATTGAGAATGAGAGTGTCCAATGAACTGCTGCTTCATGGTTTATTATTTTTTCTTTTCTTTGGCTTTTTAGATGAAGACATAGCTATAATTCTTATGTATTGCATTGGATTGATAGCCCAGCAATGTCAAAGCTGTAGACCTAATGAAGCAGGGCATACATGATGATGTAAAAGCTTTGATTATGTATCTCTACCTCAACTTGGGATAAAAGCTCTCATGGCAAAACAAAACAGATAAACACAAAGTTTTTTTTTTTTTTTCCCTAGTCAAGGTTCATTTTTCAGCTTCTTTCCCCTGGATCCACTTCAAGGATGCCATATCTGAGACACTTTCAGATTCTGCTATTTATAAGCTTTGATTTAGGAGGCTTACTCTTAGGAATATCAAGCTGTCAAATGTCAGGTGCCTCTGGATTTATCCTTTTTTTTTTTTTTTGGCTATTCTCTTGCAACATGAAAGCTATCTTGCAAGGAACCTTCTTTGTCAGAGGGCTCTTCTGAAGTTAGCACAAAATAAAAATAATAATAGCCACTTGAAACTAGTTTGGGATGTACAGCATTGCAATGTCTGACACACTGTCCAGACTCTCTATTTATCGTTCTGGATGTTATAGAGCTCTGTGCAGCTTTCTTCTTCAAGACTGAGCCACTGGTTCCCCAGCTGCTGGGGAGGACGTCAGTTCATGGCTTGCCCTTTGGCTTCCTCCCTGGCAATTGCCTTGACCTAGGAGATCTATCTTCCCAGTACAGCCTAACTTCGATAACCGGCAGACACAAGATTTAAAGGCCCGATACTCTCACTCCAACTGGGAACACCTGCAAGGGCAATCTATATTAGCTTCAGAGTTTCCTGTGGAGTTGGTCCAGCCCTTTGTGTGACTGTATCAGACTTCTCCCTTGGTACAATCCTGCTCTCTTTTTCTCCTATAGGTGTTAATCCTAACAGCAGGACCGACTACATAATTTGCGGGACTCAGTATGAAATGAAAATGCAGACTGATTCTTCAAAAAGCAGGAAATGAAACGTATTTGAATAGCTGTTTGTAAGTGACATTACAGGTACTAAAACATAAAGCTTTTCCTTTTCTTTCATGGGTTCTCTCTTCATCTGTCCAGATGTTTTAGTTGTTGTTGTTATTGTTGCTTAATGGCATTCTAGGTAAACAAATATTAAATGTTTAAAGTATTAGCATGAATTTTAGTGTTAATCTTTATATTGTGCAATGCTTATTTTAAAGGCAAACAGAGCATTTAATTCATATTTTGAATCAGTGAAATTACACACTTCATTTTTGTAGTAGTCTGAATATTTGTGTCCTCCAAAATTCATATGTTGAAAGCCAGTCACCAATGTGATGGTATTAGAAGGCAAGGCCTTTGGGAGATAATTAGGTCATGAGGGCACGGCCTTCATGAATGGAATTAGTGCTCTTACAAAGGAGACCCTGAAGAACTCCCTTGCTCCTTCAACCATGTGAAGACACAGGGAGAGGGCCCCATCTATTAACCATAAAGCTGGCCCTCACCAGACAGCTGAATCTACTGACCCCTTGGTCTTGGGCTGCGCAGCCTCCAGAACTGTGAGAAATAGAGTTCAGTTGTTTATAAGCTAAGACCAGGTGATGGTGTCATACTATAGTGTCCTAAACAGTCTAGCACAATCTTTCATACCTCCTACATGTACTCTATTCATCTCTTCCCTTGTGCTCCCTTTATATCTTTATATACCTGCAGGTAAGGAATTTGGCCCAGAATTAAGTAGAAGAACATGAAGGTATGATTTAGACAATCCTGGGTTGGGAGGTATGGAGAACTTACTAACATTGTTCTGAGAAATCTATATTATTTGTGATTCTATAGTAAGAGGAGCTTCCCAAGAGGCCAGAAATATTTAAAGGTTTCTTCTGAAAACTGTATGCCAGTACATGGTACACAGTATTTGCTTATAAAAATATTTAAGATGTCTAACACATTTTGATTGAATGTAATATTTAGGTAATGTGAGCAGTTGTATAAATAATAAGCATCTGTATCAAAGTAATCCAATTTGGGGAATAGTAATTTTAATTATTTATGGGCTAGATAAATGAGATTGGAACATATTTTTTATGAGGCATTATGTACCTTTGTGGAGTCCTTCTGCAGGTCTCAAAAATAATGAGCTATGTACAGTATCATTTATCACCAATTACATGAATCAGAAAGTTATGAGTGTTTTCACAGTTTCAGTGTTAGATACTTTAATTCCAAGGCGTATTCCTAGTGTATATATCAATTCTATTATATTTCATTAACAGAAAATAGAAAGATATTTATCAAAGCATTACAGAAATAACTTTAGCAGAAAGAAAACATATGAATAGAATCTTCTGAGAAATACTTTAAGTTATATTATTTGGGAGGAAGTAATGATACTCCATTATTTAATCATCTGAAGAAAGGAAATAAAATGTATAAATCCCTCAGATTATAGATCCATAGTACTCATTGCTGAATTAATTAACTTCATATTTATGTGCTTCTTTTGCTACTAAGTCCAGCTTATACCATATTTAGGATTCTATCTAAAATAAAAAATATTCTCCATTTTATGAGCTATAAAAATGGATTCTTTTAAGAGGTATTTTACAGCCAACCCACACATAGCTCTTAGAAGAAGGCAAACCTAACATACCTGACTAGCTCCTTAGCATTTTTTATGTTTTCCATTTTGCTTGAATTTTAACAATGGTTGTCACCATCCAAATAAGGTTTTACTTCACATAAGCTATTGATAATTATCTTTCACTAGAATTACAGTCAGAATCCCAATTACCTTTCTAAAATATTTGCTTCCTATTTATAAAAAATAACATTTTTTTGGCTTTAATATGTATACAGAAAAATTTTCAGGAAATGGTTATTCAGTTATAATCTAATACTTTATTTAGTGGGCAGCTTGGTTTTATTTAGAGGTTCTTATCATGGCATCATTGATTTTTCTAGAGCATTAATTTATATTTTCCCCTCCTTTTTGATTTCTAAAGTTACAGCCCGTTTTCATAAGTTGTACCAATTTAATACCGTAAGGGGCCCTGTAAACAAGGGTTACTGCAGGAGAATAGAAATATGACATTAGACCACATCACACATTTTTCTAACTTGATGAATTCTAGGCTGGCTATTATTACACAAATGGACCTATTTATATATGGGGAAATGGGACCAAAGTCAAACCTTTAAAAACAGACTTCTAGGAAAGTAGATTTTAAAGTTCACATGTGGAGTAAGTAAAAATTGAATGAAATGACTTATTAAAGGTACACCAAAGTTCTTAGGCCATAAAACTTTTGATTCAGTATCATGAGGAAGGTCACATTTGATGTCAGGTTATTAAAAACAGAAAATGAAGGAAAAGCAGGACAAGCCAAACCTGAAGCTGGGACCAGCTGATGGAGCAAAGATATATGTATCTATAGCTGTGTATATATCTACATGTCAATTTCTATGTATACATCTAAAGTTATTACCATAGAGAACAATAAGTACAGAATGAGCAGTTGGTGAATATTATGCATATATAGGGCCAATCCAAGATAGGGGATATCTAATCAGACATGAGGACAGAGGACAGGCAAGCAGAATCTGGGCTTAGACAAAACATTTGCTCTGGGCATGAGACAATAGAGAATAGCAAAGCTAAGATTAACATCTTAGATTCAATATAGATAGAATATTTTAATAGAAGTACCATTGGGGTTATTTATATTATTTTAGGAGCTACCTGCTCTGATTATTAGTAACTCACTGGGCTGATGTATGCCAATATTTTGCAAAGCAGTCTCTACATGGGGTGTATTCAAAGACTACAGGTGTATTCAAAGTCTCTACATGGGGTGTATTCAAAGACTACATGAAAGACATGACTATAGTCTTTCAATATATGGAAACATAGAAAATATTGTTTGGCTCAATGAGAGCTAATAAGCCTAAAGGTCATGAATGGTCTTATATTGTACTCTGTATTTGGAACAGGCCACTGATCCTTCTCAAATGGGTTTAACTCACCTTCCAATGTGAAGGTTTTTGTCCACAACATATAAAATGTCTACACTGTATTCACATATAATTAGAAGCAGGAGCTACTCCATATTTTTATGGAACTTTAGACATTGCCATTTATTTGATTGTGGCAATAGCTGTTGAGAAAGGGATCACTGGCATTATTTCCATTTTTTAGATGAAGAAATGTTTCAGAAATAATGTATCCATTAAATTTCAAGTGCCTAATATAGGCGAAGGCAAGAGTACCAGAAATATATATTCTGATTACTGGATAAATACTACTGATACTAAGCAATCTTACATTCGCTAAAGCTACCAGATTCTGTTTGGCATCTATGTTTTTCTTGCTACTTACTTAATTTTTTTGTTGTTTAATGAAAACTATATAAGGTAAAATTAACTAATGTAATTTACTCTTTAATGACCTTAGAATACTCAGGGTTTGATTTAGAAAATATCAATGATATCCATTCCTTTCATAGAATAGAAGTAAGGGGACATTCTAACTCAGGCATGGGTAAATTTTTAACTCTGTAAAGGGACAGAGACGAAATAGTACAGGCTTTGCTGACCACATAGTCTCTGTTGCAAGTATTCAACTCAGCACAGACAATGCATAAGCAAATGGGCATGGTTATGTTCCAATAACACTTATTTACAGAAACGAGCCTCTCTCCACATGGTAAAATGAGCACCTTTTCTTACCATCAAATACCTAAGCGGTCTCAAACACACAAAGAAAACTCTGTCCTACTCCTCATATCCTTTAGGGATTATTTTAATGGCATATACCTATATTAAATGGTTTCTACCCAGAAACCAACACATTTGATTGGAAAAATAAGGCTGATAAAGATGAAATCAGGTCACATATAAAGAAATCAAAACTATTGTAGAGATGACTTATGTATGGTTATATACACGGTATTGACAGTGTATCCTTAATTAACTATTACATTATTATCTGAATTTGAGGTAATTTTAATGAAAAAAAAGAATTTCTAGGAAAAGTTTTTGCAATAATGTACATGAGAAATTAAATTGTCTCTAGGATAATATATTATTGAACTAATGAAAGTTTTATAAATCGAAAGAATAAACTTGGAATTGCTTATTTGTTCCTAGGTTCTAATGATAGATTAAAAAAGGTGTTCATGAAATATATGTGTATGTTTACAGCCTTGAGATTACTTCAATTTAAGTCTTCACTACTTGATTTTTTTATTTTTTAGGGTAGAGATTTTAGCAGAATAATAGCACATAATAGTAAATAATGATTGCATTTATTTTGTTTTTGAACTTTCTCTGAAATCCTTATCATCAAAGTTATTTTCTTTAGGTATTTTTTGACTATGCGGTTTGAAAAATTAGTGCAATTTAGAAATGAATTCCCTTCCCTTATGATACCAGGCAATAGCCTGAAAGAAAGGCTTTAGACATAGCCAAGCCAAACAGGAAAATATACATATCCCATGGCGATTCTTTTCCTTTGTATTAAAAAAAAAACAACCCTCTCTCACCACTCCTATTCAACATAGTGTTGGAAGTTCTGGCCAGGGCAATCAGGCAGGAGAAGGAAATAAAGGGTATTCAATTAGGAAAACAGGAAGTCAAATTGTCCCTGTTTGCAGATGACATGATTGTACATATAGAAAACCCCATCATCTCAGCCCAAAATCTCCTTAAGCTGATAAGCAACTTCAGCAAAGTCTCAGGATACAAAATAAATGTGCAAAAATCAGAAGTATTCTTGTACACCAATCACAGACAAACAGAGAGCCAAATAATGAGTGAACTCCCATTCACAATTGCTTCAAAGAGAATAAAATACCTAGGAAATCCAATTTACAAGGGACGTGAAGGACCTCTTCAAGGAGAACTACAAACCACTGCTCAATGAAATAAAAGGATACAAACAAATGGAAGAACATTCCATGCTCATGGGTTGAAAGAATCAGTATCGTGAAAATGGTCATACTGCCCAAGGTAATTTATAGATTCAATGCCATCCCCATCAAGCCACCAATGACTTTCTTCACAGAATTGGAAAAAACCACTTTAAAGTTCATATGGAACCAAAAAGAGCCCACATTGCCAAGTCAATCCTAAGCCAAAAGAACAAAGCTGGAGGCATCATGCTACCTGACTTCAAACTATACTACAAGGCTACAGTAACCAAAACAGCATGGTACTGGTACCAAAACAGAGACATAGATCAATGGAATAGAACAGAGCCCTCAGAAATAATGCCACATATCTACAACTATCTGATCTTTGACAAACCTGACAAAAACAAGCAATGGGAAAAGGATTCCATATTTAATAAATGGTGCTGGGAAAACTGGCTAGCCATATGCAGAAAGCTGAAACTGGATCCCTTCCTTACACCTTATACAAAAATTAATTCAAGATGGATTAAAGACTTACATTAGACCTAAAACCATAAAAACCCTAGAAGAAAACCTAGGTAATACCATTCATGACATAGGCATGGGAAAGGACTTCATGTCTAAAACACCAAAAGCAATGGCAACAAAAGCCAAAATTGACAAATGGGATCTAATTAAACTAAAGAGCTTCTGCACAGCAAAAGAAACTACCATCAGAGTGAACAGGCAACCTACAAAATGGGAGAAAATTTTCGCAACCTACTCATCTGACAAAGGGCTAATGTCCAGAATCTACAATGAACTCAAACAAATTTACAAGAAAAAAATGGACAACCCCATCAAAAAGCGGGCGAAGGACATGAACAGACACTTCTCAAAAGAAGACATTTATGCAGCCAAAAAACACATGAAAAAATGCTCATCATCACTGGCCATCAGAGAAATGCAAATGCAAATCAAAACCACAATGAGATACCATCTCACATCAGTTAGAATGGTGATCATTAAAAAGTCAGGAAACAACAGGTGCTGGAGAGGATGTGGAGAAATAGGAACACTTTTACACTGTTGGTGGGACTGTAAACTAGTTCAACCATTGTGGAAGACAGTGTGGCAATTCCTCAGGGATCTAGAACTAGAAATACCATTTGACCCAGCCATCCCATTACTGGGTATATACTCAAAGGACTATAAATCATGCTGCTATAAAGACACATGCACAGGTATGTTTATTGTGGCACTATTCACAATAGCAAAGACTTGGAACCAACCCAAATGTCCAACAACTATAGACTGGATTAAGAAAATGTGGCACATATACACCATGGAATACTTTGCAGCCATAAAAAATGATGAGTTCATGTCCTTTGTAGGGACATGGATGAAACTGGAAACCATCATTTTCAGCAAACTATTGCAAGGACAAAAAACCAAACACCGCATGTTCTCAGTCATAGGTGGGAATTGAACAATGAGAACACATGGACACAGGAAAGGGAACATCACACTCTGGGGACTGTTGTGGGATGGGGGGTGGGGAGAGGGAGAGCATTAGGAGATATACCTAATGCTAAATGATGAGTTAATGGGTGCAGCACACCAACGTGGCACATGGATACATATGTAACAAACCTGCACATTGTGCACATGTACCCTAAAACTTAAAGTATAATAATAATTTTAAAAAAAAGCTAAGATGCTTTGATTAATGGCCAATTTTCTACCTAGCCTAATTTGTAAAACTACCTCTACCAATATACTCTAAAATCATATACATAATTCAATGATTTATATTTAATCCAGTAATGTAGATTTTATCAAATAGTGAGAGAACTTAGAAAATACTATATCTAGGGCACACACATGTATCTGTTTTTATGGAGTATTTTCTTCTCTTTGCAATATATGTAACATATGCGATATATTTACTAATATTTTTTCACTTATAAATTTTTAGGCTTTTACGTTTATTTGTGTACAATTTAAATAACTTGTTTGATTATTTGTTTTTGAGACAGAGCCTTGTTCTGTCACCCAGGCTGGAATGCAGTGGTCCAACAATGGGTCACTGCAGCCTCTAATTCCCGTGCTCAGCTGATTGTCCTGCCTCAGACTCCCAAACTGCTGAAATTACAGGCATGGGCCATCATGCCAGGTTAAAGAGTTTGTTGTAGTACACAAAACATAATTAATTAAAATATTTCTATAATCTCATTGTAGGCCATACACTGCTTTTTTTTGGTTGATTTTCTGTGCAGCAGCCACTCCTCTTGACTTTCAGTATAGGAACAGCTCAGTGATTTTCCCATAGGAAATCATTACTTTCCACTTCTCATTTCATATGGTAAGGGAACACACATTTCACCCAGCTTAAGCACATCAGGTTTATTCCTTTCCCACGGCCACACTGATTTATTTAATGACAAGCAGGTGACCCAAATGGAACAAAGAAGGTCAAGTTCAGGACTTTTCCTGGCCATACTGGGAAACAGGTGTTTTCTTTTGATGATGTTCTTCAACAACTCAGACATGCTTTTGTGTGGGCCCAACATAAAGAATTTGAGAATAAAATCAAGAGAGGACAGAAGAGAACTGTGCACAGATGACATAAAAGAAATTTTGAGTTGTGTGAGTAATGAAGCTCACTCTCCCTCATCCATTTACCTTTTTGTTTGTTTTTGGCTTAAGCAAATTGGACAGTGTTTGTTATCACTTACAACTAAAAGGGTACACCCAGCATCTAGAGAAGGTCACTGGGAGCCATTTATTGTATTTCTTTCCAGTGGTTATGGATGAATGTATGAATGCATTTGTCATTATGATTATTTTTTACAAAATTATATGAGAGTTTAAGAAAACTGAAAGTAAATTTTCTCCTATACAGTTTTAATTAAACTGATATTACTAGTCAGAAAAACAGTTAAAATTGTAAAGAACTTTTAGTTGCTAGAAAAGCAAAAATATCAATCTCCCCTTCAATTTAATAAAAAAAAAATAAATAGGACAATAGACATAAAACACAGTAAAAATAATCTAATATAAATAGTTTATAGAGAAGATAGAAAAAGGCTAAACATTTCAATGTTAGCAATACTATAGGCTGGGTGTGGTGGCTTACTCCTGTAATCCTAGAACTTTGGGAGTCTGAGGCGGTCAGATCACCTGTGGTCAGGAGTTCGAGACCAGCCTGGCCAACATGGTGAAACCCTGTCTCTACTAAAAATACAAATATTAGCCAAGCATGGTGGTGGGCTCACATAATGCTGGCTCCTAGGGAGGCTGAGGCTTGAACCTGGGAGGCGGAGGTTGCAGTGAGACAAGATCACACTATTGCACTCTGGCCTGGGTGACAGAGGGAGACTGGGTCTCAAAAATAAATAAATAAATACACACACACACACACACACACACACACACACACACACGACTTAAAATTCCATATAAAAGGGAAGACTCCATAATGGAGACATTATTTCATTTTATCAATTTTGAAAAGATTAAAAAATGTTAGTGTTGTTACAGGTTCAATAAATATATCATTCCCATGTCACTAGAGGAAATTGAAATTGTTTTAACCATTCCAGAGGACATTTGGTAAAGGCTATTGTGATGTAGAGGTTTGATGTCTGTTTTATATTTAATTCTTCCTCCTGGAATTTGGAAACATTTTCTCCAGGTTGTAATCTGCACTATAGATTTAATATTGATCTTTTTCATTTCTAACTTTTATGAGCATATATCTAGCATCCCAAAGTATAGAACTCTGAAGGGCAAAAAACATAATACTTAATTTTATGTCCACAAAAGCTAGAAACTAGTTTCAAATCATATATTGTAAATAACTGTATTTTGATGCTAATGTTTTAGACACACATAATTTACGTAAACTTGATATTTCATTCCATCATCTTAAATAATTCATCCACAAAATAATTTATTACCTGAGACAAAAATCACATATATTGAGTGATTTGGGACAAGTGCCATTCACATAATAAAATTAGATAAGCCACTATTTTATTTTATGTGATATTTATGTGAACATAATAAAAAATTTAGTATTGAAGATTAGAAAAATAATAGTTATTTTATTTTTAATTATGATATGTAAGACATTTCTACTGAGTGACTTTTATATATTTTATTGTTTAATTTTCTAATAGGTAGATTTAGTTATCATAATGCTTTGGACAGGGGAAGTAAAGTTTGGAGAGATTGTGTAACTTGTCCCTATTATGTGGCTTGTGGAGGTGGAAATAAATGTAAACCCGACCATCTTATTCTCAATTCTGTATCATGAACTCAACCAAATGGCAATACTATTACTCTGGCTCTGGGGAATTTAGTGGATAACTCTTCCATAGAGAGGGAGGAAACTGGGGTTGTGGGAATGGGATGAGATATTAGTGGAGGCATTTGCTGAGCATGTGTGTTCCGGGCACCATGTCATGTGCTTTATGTATATTAGCTTCATGAATTCTCATAACCATCTGACAAGCTGTGATTTCTTATTATACCAATTTGAGAAATGAGAAACAACAATTGAAAAAGATTATGAAGTTTTTCTAAGGTCACACGGATGGATTTGAAGCCAGGCTTTGAGCTACGATGGTCATCAGAGCCTATGCACTTAACTGCAGGTTAATCTGCTTCAGAGGAAGAAAAATCTGAGCTAGGTGTTAAATAATAAGAAACAATAAAATAAGAACAGTAACTCCTTGAGAAGAAAATAATATTGTTTAGTGATAGAAATATAATTAAGTATATATTAGTCATTTCAACAAATGTAAATTCATTTACATTAAAATAGTATCATAAAACTTTTCTGAAGTACCTATGCAAAAGTCAAATAATCCCTAAAATTTCTCCCCCTCCAAATGAGAGTAAATATTGACTAAAACAAAACATGTTTAATTTATCTTATTTGATTAACATTTTTAACTTACTCAATATGTGCTTTTTGTTATTTGTCGGTCTAAAGAATGATAATTATATTTTATGTACTCTGTTAAGCCGCTATATCTGTGCTGTCCAATACAGTGGCCACTAGTCACATATGACTATAAAACATTTGAAATGTAATTACTGAACTTGAGACAGGTATTTTTAAATTTTATGTTGCTTTAATACATTGAAATGTGAAAAAAGAAGGAATTTTTTTCCTTCAAACATAACTAGAGTTTTGGTAAGACTACTATTTACTTTATCCATTGCATCACATAAATATTATTGTTGTTTTGCAGTGTACATTTGGCTACCTGTATCAATTTTTGTATTACACATGAACACACAGCTAATCTAATTGATATCAACAGATTGATTCATTTAAATGATTACTTAATATTGTAATATGTTTAATTGAATATCTTATGCAGACAGTTATAGTGATGCTAATGATACTTAGGTAAATCAAAATTAGTAATAAAATTGAGGTACTTAGTGTTATTTTAATTATACTATAATTGAATTATTTGAACAATTACAATTAATTTAGAATTATGATGCAATACTGATGCAGAATAAAGTGGAAATGCTGAGACTGGCAGATTCAACAGGAAAAAAATAAATGAAAAAGACTCGGTAAGAGGTATGTTATAGATTTCATAATAAATGACAGTTTGGTTTGCTACAGAACAAAATGTAAAAGCTGTTTTTTAATGAAAAAAAAGAATAGTAATGAAGTAAACAATTGGAGTAATTTTCAGCAAATAGGGAATTTGATATATTTTTGTCTTAATAATAAAAAAGAATCAATGAAATTATTCAAAAGAAATAAAAATTAAATTTGTAACAAAATAGTTTAAATGGTTATTAACAGGATCTGATCTTTCAACTCTGGCCAACTATAAATGGCTTAGATTCTTGCGTGAGTACATACACACAGAGTACCTGTGCAAACACATACATTTTTAGGTGAAGAGATAGCAACTTACTACTTTATAAGTTTCTTAAAACAAAATTTTAAGTAAAAGAGTAAAATTGAGGTTTTTTAAGAAGGGAAATACCTACAATTAAGCCATCGATAACATTTGCTTATGAGTTAAAATCTTTCCTAACATATAAAGATCAATTGCTCCAACAATTTAAAATATTGCAAATATCTAATGAGTCATGCTACATAAGAGACATGACTCAATGAATATTTTGGTTGTATTTTGTCTTAGAGGACTTACAAATATTGGTGAAATGTTAATTTGCAGACTAAAATTCAAATTTGTAGAATCTTCTACACCTAACAAAGAAGTATTTTACCTGGATTTGAAAAATAAATTAATTCTATTATGAAGGACAGTATCCTAGTTATGTTAAGAATAATCCAAATTTACTGGAATTTTATAACAAGAGATGGATTTTTTTTATTGCTTAATTCTACCATGTGATAGATATGAAAATGTTGGTGCTCAGTTTTCTGAGGGAGATCCTAGGAAAGTGTCATGACTACCAATAAGCCAATGCTTGTTGATGGAAATGTTTTAAAACAAATTACTGTGCTCTTGTTTTCATTTCAAGATTCCTATTACAACAAAACAAATTATTGCCAAATATTCAATAATCATAGACACAAAGATAAAACCAGCATTATTTACATTCTCTTATTGGTATTACCCTACATATAAAAAAGCTAAATTTGGCATTCCAAGGAAAGGAAAAGCTCATCTGCCACCTAGCTAGATTGTTATGAGAATTTATGTTGACCTTCCGATTTTTCATATACAAACCAAATAATAAAGATTTTATACATTTTCTACTATAAATCTGTATGCAGAAGATTTAAATGGTAACCAAATAGTGTTACATAGATTGACTAAGAAAGCTATAGAAAAAATTTGAAGAACATTTATTGATTTCAATACATTTAGAATTGTTTTTCAACTTACTTGATATCCTTTGAATTCAGTGATAATAATACTGAGTTGACACAGTGTTAGTGATATTACTTGGACAGACAGTTTTGAAATATACATTCACTTCATGGTGAAATAAAATATTCTGAAATTGATGATAATATTTTGAATATATTTTATTTAATGAAATATATCATTTAAATTTATTTCACAAATCTCTTGACTTTTTCAAAGTTGTTACTGGAAAATTTTTATAAATGATTGTTGCTTGCATTATATTTATATTGAATGGCACAACTGTACATCAGCTAAGGGGATTCTGATTGTTCGTCTGGCATTGCCAATGAATAGATTTTTTATTTCTCTTTAATAATATTTGACTAGAAAATCAGAGAAAACTATGCAGATTCCTTTTGTTTTTAAATATTCGAAAAGCAAGGATAGTCATTACATAACTCTGGTTCAATATCTTGAATTCAGAACTCATAACTCAAAGTCTTGAATAGTCATTCTTTGGACTTTTCCAAAGTACAGCACACGAAATTACTTTGCAAGCTGAACAATATGATGCATCATGGAGTTGGAAAAACCCTATGTTTATTTATATGTAGAATTTCTATAATTACTTAAAGTCATCTTCATTAAGTTGTCTGATTCTGTTGTGGATCAGTTTTTACATTTAAAATTTTTGTAAACCTTTTTACTTAATTCCTTTATCTATATCTGTTTTCTATATTGTGGGTTTTCCTTCCCATTTTACCCTCTTTTTACCTGATTAAAAGCTCTCTAAATATTTTGTTTTTAGAACTCAGTTAAATTGTGCCTATGTGATGACTAGGAAATATAGCAAGGGACCATTTTGTAAATGTACTAATAGCTATATGTTTGCCTAAATTGTCAAGTGGGCTAAATATATACACCTGCTTGCTTTGTGAAACTCATAGGAACTCTCAGGGTGCTACACAGAACCCAGTATCACTCTATTTCCTTCTTTTCAGTTTTGTGGAAAAAGTGTTTGAAGCAGTAACAAAGCTCCCTCTCTCTTTGTAGGTATAATGCTATGTTTCCACTGTGCAATGAGGGAATACATTGGGGAAAACCATTTTACTAGACTATATTTTTCTTAGTTACAGATAAAATAGTTCCTTTTCACACTTTAAGTCTTAAAAGACACCATGTTTATGTTTCTTTTATAACAGTGCAACTTTTCTGCTGACCAGGTCATGGGCCACAGCCCTCTAGTTTGCTACATTAAGCAATTTTTCATAGATAAAGATTGGGAATGTGAAACCACCTTGAAAGCATGTTTACCTTTTATTGAGCTCACTTACTGCCCCTCTGCCTGCTTTTTTTCTTTCTTTTCTTTCTTTTCTTTTCTTTCTTTCTTTCTTTCTTTCTTTCTTTCTTTCTTTCTTTCTTTCTTTCATTTCTTTTTTTTTCTTTCTCTTTCTTTCTTTCATTTCTCTTTCTTTCCTTTCTTTCTTTCTTTCTTTCTTTCTTTCTTTCTTTCTTTCTTTCTTTTTCTTTCCCCTTCCTTCCTTCCTTCCTTCCTTCCTTCCTTCCTTCCTTCCTTCCTTCCTTCCTTCCCTTCTTCCTTCTTTCACTGACTTTCAAGTCAGGTGTCAATTTTTAACAGGTCTTGTACTTTGTAATATTCCAATTGGCCCTGAGTGTGTAGAAAGGTTACAATGTAAGGTCACTGATCTTGCTTTCAATTGTCTTCAGCTCATAAGTAGCCCCTTTGGCCAATATACGTTTGCACACATACATATGCATTGCAAACACAAGCACACACACAATTTATCCAATGCAGATCCTCCTAGGTCCTGTTGTTGATTTCCAATTGTGAATATAGTTATGTTCTTCGTTTTAAAACATGCTTTGCAAAACCAAGATGACACATGGGAATTTTAGGAAGATATCCTGCAGGAGGTTCCTTGACATTTTCTTTTTGAAGCCTTGGGGATGCATTAAATGACATTCATAAACTATTTCTGAAAACAAAGTTCTATTTTGAGAGCCACCAAATGACTTCCTTCAAGTAGTTTCATTTAATAAGAGTATGCAAATTTTAATTATGTTTCTAAGGAGACTGTGCCTAGAGTCCTGAGAAAAATGACAAGTATAGCAGTATTTGCATTTATATAGTATTTGCTTATCGAGTTAAAATATTTGAATAAATACCATTATGTATGCCTAGATAAATTCCTGAAAGGAAGCATCTGAGTAACATGACCAGAGGGTTTAGTTTTATCTGTTTATTCTTTTCATTTTTTAAGGGGAGATTTTGTTTACTTTATGGATCCTAGAAAATGAGTAAATCTGCCTATCAAGAAAGAAGAAAAGTAAATTTATGTATCAAATATCATAAAGTAATAGAAAATATTACCTGTTAATACTTTGCAACTAAAAGTTATAATGAAGATCATTATACAATCATAAAACTACATCCATTTTTTACATAATGAGTCTGTTTGGAATTCATTTTAGTTCTACACCATTCCCTGGCAGATCATCATGCTATAACTTTGTGATTTATTGTATTATTTCATTAATATAATTACCATATTGCTGCAAATAGAGAAGAATCACTGCACAGTCCTCTTCCTGCTATAATTTGGATAATCTCTTTATTTCAATCACCTATCCCTATGAATATATAAACATTTTGGACTAAGTTGGATATTATTTTCTCAAATATATAAAGGAAAAACCATTTAATTATGAATACTACCATAACCCCCATTATGAATAAAGATATACTGATAAATCATAAAACCACATACCAAAAAAGCAACTATCAATAAAACATTGGTTTCTGGTTTGATAACTTTGCTTTCCCTCTCTTTCACTGCATTAACTCTAATTTTAAATTTGGGTGCAAATCAGTGTTACTGATTGAATGTTTTTTTGAAAATGTCTCATATATTCCTGAGTTTTATTTCTTCTTGCTCCCAGAAGAAAATAGACTAGAGAATAAAATATGAGATTTGTTTGGGGGGCATATTTAGTCACTGAAACATAACTAATTTCAAAGCAAAAAGATATTACATACAATATGTATGCATCTCTATATAACTAATAACTTTATATCCTAAGTACCTAAAAAATAGTGATGATAATTTTTGCAGAAAGTGGAAGGCAGGAATGATTATGGGAGATTGAAAGGAAAAAAGTATTTTTTTAAATAATGACTCAGAGAACATAGCATGGATTATAAGATAGATATTATAGAATACAATCATAAAGGAAAGTTTTGTGAACACCTAGGAACATTGGAGAGCATTTTTTAAATTGGTTAGAATGTGTCAAGAGATTGTTGGCAATCGCAAATTGGAAAAGTTACTTCCTCAGTCCCAGATATGATCTAATACTTAAAATGACACCTGGTGGGAAGTCATTGCATGTAATAACAAATATTACCTCATACTTCTTGCAGGTAGATTCAATGACATAAAGGCTAACATTACTGGAGAATGTGCTGGTAATGAGAATGTTTTGGTACTTTTGCTTTTTTGCTGCTGGGTCTTAGACACCATGATCAGAGATGTAGAAAATGGCTTGGAATATAAAATTATACAAATAAAATCTCCAAACGAATGATAATGTTATGGAATCTTTGGGGTGTTGCTTTTCTCGGAAACTTGTGGCTGGTGGCGCCTTGCCCTAGTTTTGCTTAGGTGTGCTGGGCTTGTTCCACCCACTTGGCCTGGCAGTCTGTGCTCAGCTCACACTAGCAGCCTGGATCCCGTGCCTCTAAGGGAGATTGCAAAACAGGTGTGGAGTGGCCAGAGGTGTGTGAGCAAGCGTGGGGTCCGGCTACTGCACAGTCACAAATGCCAGCTGCTGCCCCAGGGTGGTTAGCCCCAGGTGCTGGCATGGTTGCTGGCTCTCTGCAAGGCTGCGGCTGGATGTGGCGCATCACAAGCAGCTTCCCTGGCTGACACTGGGGAATGTTGTGGTGCCCGGAAGCTTGGAGATGCCAGGAACCATAGGGCCCCAAAGAGGGAGTCACAGCCCTGTCTCAGGGATCTCCCTGGTCTGGGTGCCCCAAAGGGCAGCAGCTCTTCTCTCTTTCTCTTCTCCAATGTGGTCAACAAGGGGCATGTTAGCCTCACCATTCAGTGGGTCCCAGGTGCTTGTTCTGCGACCAGGAAGAATGAGGTATGTAGACAAGTGAAGGCCGAGCAAGATGAAGAGGAGATTTATGGAGCAATGAGACAGCTTAGAGAAGACACACTGGCCAGCTCTTCTCTGCAGCCAGGGTATCCCGATGAGTGTTTAGTTCCTAGCAGAGACGGTAGCTCCCTGTTAGGCAGGTCGTCCCAGTAAGTGTTCAGTTCTCAAAAGAGAGGGTAGTTCCCCTCTCCAGCTGTTCTTCCCTACAAGTGTTCAGCTATCAGCAGAGAGGGTGGCTCCTCTATGTAGCTGGTCATTCCATTCTCTGGAGCTCTTGGCAGAGAGGAGGCCCTGGAGTGAGTGGCTCCTCCATGCAGGGAGATTGTCCCATCATCTGCAGCCCTCGGCATGGAGGGTAGCTCCTCTCCTCCTCTCCGCAGCTGGTTGTCCTGTTGCCTCTCTGTCCTCTGCTCTGCTTTGTCTCAGCCTGGGACTTTTCTGGCCCTCAGAAGGGAGGAAGTGTCTGCCAATTGGTCCATGGGTAGCCAAGGGCAGGCAGAAGAAGGCACCACGAGTCCGCCATTCCAGTCCACAGAATGGCAGCCGGGGCCCCGGCCTTCAGGCACCCCCTGGCCTGGAGGTGGGAACTCTGAGGACCTGCCCCCTCTGCTGCCCAAGAGGCCATCTGCCTCTTGCTGCTCCGTGGGGCCCAGGCTGCTTGCTCCAAAGGGTACCTGCAGGCCAGTGCCGAGCTGCCCTTAGTCCCCGCCTCGGCTGAGGCCCCAAACCTGTCCCAAGATCAGAACGGGCGCCAGGCGCAGGAAGAGGCCAGGGAGCAGAAGCATACACCTCTGAGCTTGAAGGCCAAGTGCAAGAGTGCAGAGAGGCTCGGGTCCACAGCCGCAAATTGGGCAGCTGCAGCTACGCCCAGGGGTTGGAGCTCCTGTCTGCTCCCGGCTCCCGCAGGCTCCATGGCATGTGCAGCCCCGGCAGTGTCCCCTCGCAGCCTGGGGCAAGGGCTCAAGGTCCTCTCTGGGCCTAGGCCAGCAGGGCAGGAGCAACGTCCCCCCATGGCTCCGGTATTCAGGGGCGGCCCTGTGCAGAACCTCCTCCCAAGGTGCAGGAACCCAGCACCATTGGTGGGATGGGTGAAGTGACTATGCAGCGGGTGGGGTCCGAAGTGGGTGCTGCTCTCACTTCCCACCCTGGTCCCTGAAGCACAGACCAAGCTATGCCTCCTGCTGGAGTAGTGAAGTGGGGCCAGGGTCTCCAGCTGCGGAGGCTCTGGGCCTGGGGGCAGGTCCCACCCAGCCACGGAAGTGTTGGGGTGGCACAGTTGGCAGCCTCGGGGACACGGGGCATCAGGGACCCATCACTGCCATTGCTGCTCCTGCAGCCATCCCTGCCACCACCTCCCAGGCCTCCCATGCTCCAGATAGCCCACCACTACCATCAATCACACAGTGGAAAGATTACACATTTTATAACCCAAATTTTGGAATTTAACAAGTTACCTATAACAAGTAATATGGTATGTACATTAGAACTGACAGCCGAGTCCCCACCTTTCAGTCTCCGCGCTGGCCTGAAAGTGGGGCCTCTGGGGACCTGCCCCCTCTGCCCAGGAGGCCATCTGCCTCTTGCTGCCCCATGGGGCCCAAGCTGTTTGCTCCGAAGGGTACCTGCAGGCCAGTGCCGAGCTGCCCTCAGCCCCTGCCTCGGCTGAGGCCCCAACCCTACTCCAAGATATGGTATCTACATTAGATACCATATTACTTGTTAGCCACTATAGATTTTAGTGTTCAAGAAGCTAAATGTGAGTAAACAGCATGATGTGACCCCAACAAAAATGAATGGTTATTTGTTCTACTTTAACATAATATTGAGAGTCAGGAAATACTATAATGCTCTGGGCTGAATTACATTAAATTCATTGAATTACACTGAATTTTGAGGACTTCACTTTAAAGGTAACATATACAAACTGGAAAGCATTTATATGGCTTTTAGAATTAATTCAAGATGGATTAAAGACTTACATGTTAGACCTAAAACCATAAAAACCCTAGAAGAAAACCTAGGCAATACCATTCAGGACATAGGCATGGGAAAGGACTTCATGTCTAAAACACCAAAAGCAATGGCAACAAAAGCCAAAATTGACAAATGGGATCTAATTAAACTAAAGAGCTTCTGCACAGCAAAAGAAACTATCATCAGAGTGAACAGGCAGCCTACAAAATGGGAGAAAATTTTTGCAACCTACTCATCTGACAAAGGGCTAATGTCCAGAATCTACAATGAACTCAAACAAGTTTACAAGAAAAACAAACAACCCCATCAAAAAGTGGGCAAAGGATATGAACAGACACTTCTCAAAAGAAGACATTTATGCAGCCAAAAAACACATGAAAAAATGCTCATCATCACTGGCGATCAGAGAAATGCAAATCAAAACCACAATGAGATACCATCTCACACCAGTTAGAATGGCCATCATTAAAAAGTCAGGAAACAACAGGTGCTGGAGAGGATGTGGAGAAATAGGAACACTTTTACACTGTTGGTGGGACTGTCAACTAGTTCAACCATTGTGGAAGTCAGTGTGGTGATTCCTCAGGGATCTAGAACTAGAAATACCATTTGACCCAGCCATCCCATTACTGGGTATATACCCAAAGGACTATAAATCATGCTGCTATAAAGACACATGCACACGTATGTTTATTGCGGCACTATTCACAACAGCAAAGACTTGGAACCAACCCAAATGTCCAACAACGATAGACTGGATTAAGAAAATGTGGCACATATACACCATGGAATACTATGCAGCCATAAAAAAGGATGAGTTCATGTCCTTTGTAGGGACATGGATGAAACTGGAAACCATCATTCTCAGTAAACTATCGCAAGGACAAAAAACCAAACACTGCATGTTCTCACTTATAGGTGGGAATTGAACAATGAGAACTCATGGACACAGGAAGGGGAACATCACACTCCGGGGACTGTTGTGAGGTGGGGGGAGGGGGGAGGGACAGCATTAGGAGATATACCTAATGCTAAATGACGAGTTAATGGGTGCAGCAAACCAACATGGCACATGGATACATATGTAACAAACCTGCACATTGTGCACATGTACCCTAAAACCTAAAGTATAATAATAATAAAAAAAAGAATTTCCATAACTTAAAAAAAAAAGAATAATGAAGAGGTACAAAATATTTGCCAAGAAATATTGAAAAGAATGAAAGTAACTAACTTAAAGGAGAAAGAAACATTATTTTCCCTTAGTGAAAGAAGTCATAGCTTAAGGAGGTTAGGCAGCAGTCAAACCTGGTTGAGAGGTTAGGGGATTTGTCTTGAAGTTGCCTTGGCATAAGAAATGCTAGAGGAATATACATTTATATGTATTTATATATTATATATGTTATATATATAATATATGTACATATAATATATATGTTATATATATAATATATGTACATATAATATATATGTTATATATAATATATGTACATATAATATATATGTTATATATAATATATTACATATAATATATATGTTATATATAATATATGTACATATAATATATATGTTATATATAATATATGTACATATAATATATATGTTATATATAATATATGTACATATAATATATATGTTATATATAATATATGTACATATAATATATATGTTATATATAATATATGTACATATAATATATATGTTATATATAATATATGTACATATAATATATATGTTATATATAATATATGTACATATAATATATATGTTATATATAATATATGTACATATAATATATATGTTATATATGTACATATAATATATGTTATATATAATATATTACATATAATATATGTTATATATTATATATGTATATATTATATACGTATATATGTATATATTATATACGTATATTATATATGTTATATACGTATATAATATATATGTTATATATAATATACGTATATAATATGTATGTTATATATAATATACGTATATAATATGTATGTTATATATGTGTATATAATATGTATGTTATATATGTGTATATAATATATATGTTATATATAATATATGTGTATATAATATATATGTTATATATAATATATGTCTATATAATATATATGTTATATATAATATATGTCTATATAATATATATGTTATATATATGTCTATATAATATATATGTTATATATATGTCTATATAATATATTGTATAGATATACTAAATCTAACCATATTAATAATTACATTAAATGTTAATGGTCCAGATTCCTCAGTTAAAAGGCAGACCTTTACAGAATGGATAAAAATTCAAGAGTATTCTATGTATTATTAGGAAGGTATTCACTTTAAACTTGAAGAACAGACACATTGAAATAAATGGATAGAAAAAGATTTATTATAAAAACTACAAATATAATTAGGTTGGAGTAAATATTTTAGTATCCAATAAAAGAGACTTCAAGACAAAGGATTTCAACAGACTGAAAAAGAAGCACATTTATAAAAGAAACAATACACGAGCAAGACATAACACATATAGCTGAATAAATCTAATAATAAAGCCTCAAAATACATAAAACAAAAATTTATAGAATTAAAAATGGAAATATATAAACCCATAATTTTAGTACATTTGACATTCTTCTCTCCAAATGTGTCAGATAAACTAGTAAAAATGTAATATGCTGGAAGAGCTGAACAACAGTATCAAACAGTTCACCCAGCTGATATTCATAGAAAACTACTTCAAATGACTGCAAAAGGAAAGAATTTACTTTTGTTTGAAGTGTACATGCTATTCACCAAAATAGAGCATTTCCTGGTCCAAAAAACAACCCTCAATAAACACCTAGAGGTTAAAGTATTTCAGAGTATATTTTCTGATCTTAACATAATTAACAAATAAATAATACAGTATTTATGAAAATTACAATATGTGAATATTAAACATTCACACTTCTAAATAATTCCTGAGTTAAATACCAAATGACAAGGGTGATTAATTTTGAATCGAATGGTAATGAAAATACAACCGCTAAACATTTGAGGGTGCAGCTATAACATTTCTTAGAGAGAAAGATATATATTTGAATGCTTATGTTAAAATAACATATGCAAAGTCAACGAACTAAGTTTATTTACTGAAAAAAATAGAAAAAATTAGATTAAAAAAACCGAAGCTAAGACAAGGGAAACAATTATTAAGAGTAGAAATCAATAAAATAAAATAAAATAAAATAAAATAAAATAAAATAAAAAACAGAGAAAAAAAACAGTTGGTTTTGTGAAAAGGTCAGTGTAACTGACAAACTTGTAGCTATACTGAACACAACAAAAAGAGAGAACATAAATCACCAGTACGTGGATGAGAAAAAGATTTCACCAATGGATCCTACAGACATTAACCAAATAATGAAAAGAGAGTATGGGCAAATTTATGCCAACAAATTTGATGACTTCAATGATATAAATAAATTTCTTGAAAAATAACTTACCAAAATCGATAACAAGAATAAACACCAAATCTGTATGGCCCTATTGCTAATAAAGATATTCACTTTGTTACTAAAATCCTTCTCCAAAAGAAAGGTCAGACCTAGGTGGTTACTTTGGTGAATTCTATCAACCATCATAGAGAAATAACATTAATCTTACAGAAATCTTTTAGAAAACAGAGGAGGTAGATTCACTGTTTAATTTGGTTTAGGTAGAGTTATGATGCCAGCATGACCCATAATACCAAACATGACTAAAAAATTACAAAAGAGGACATTATAAATTGATATTCATCATGAAAACAGCTGCAAATAACCTTAGTAAGATATTAGGAAGCTAAATTCCACAGTAAAATACATAATTACCAAGTGTATGTTATCCTGGGAATGTATGTTTGGTATTAATGTCATTTACCATATTGATAGAATTAAAGAGAAAAATAAAAGAATTTCAATAGGTTTAACAACCATATTTTAAAATGTCAACATACATCTATAATGAAAACTCTCAGCAAACTACAAATGGTAGCAAATTTCCTCAAGTTGATAGTGTGCATGCAAGAAAAAAAACATCTAAGGCTAACAATATATTTGATGGTGAAAAGATTTAATTGTTCTCATGACACTGGGAACCAAGAAACAATGCTGGTTCAGGATAGCCTAGTTTTATATATAGGGAATAAAATTCATATAGGAAAGCCAATCTTGACATCAACTCTAAAATTCACATAGGAAAGTATCTCTGTCTTCAGACAAATGTGACTGTTTATGTGGGAAATCCTAGACAATCTGCAAAACAATTTTTAGTAAACAACTAAAAACAATTTAAAAATCAGCTTACAGTAGTAGTTCCCCAACATCTAAAACACTCAGGAATAAATCTAACAAAACATGTCCAAAATATTCACACTGGTAACTGTGAAAAATTGCAGAGAGAAACTAATGACCTAAACAAAAGGGGAGATGTACCATACATATGGATTGGAAGACCCGATATTGTCAAGATGAAAAATTTGGCCAAAATGATCTATAGATTCAGTGCAATCTCAGTTAAAATTACAGCAGTACTTGTTTTCTAGAAATTGAAAAGTTGATTCTAAAAATTATATAAGAATGCAACATGTCTTTAATACTAATGCAATTTTTACAAAGAGGAGCAAATTTATGGGCCTTATCCTATCTGATTTTGGGTTTTATATTTGTATTTAGATAGAAATGTAGATAGACTCAAACATATATGGTATATTAATTTTTGATAAAGGCAATTAACTTGGGAAAGAGAAATCTTCAAAATGAATGATGGAGAATGAACTCAATAGCTATGCAGGAACAAAATGAACATCCATCCTTACCTCACAGCATATAATGTTAAATCAAAATGGATAATAAATCTAAACGCAAAACCTAGAATTGTAAAAATTCTAGAAGATAACATAGGAGAAAAATTTTGTGACTTTGGTCAAAGTCACAACATGTTGTATTTTGGTTAAAACAAGGAAAGAAACATTGATAACTTGGACATCATTCACATGTTCAAACTTTGCTTTTCAAGCCACTACTAAGAAGACAGAAGGACTGTGACACACTTGAAGAAAATATTCACTACACATAAAGGACATGTAATATGAATGTATAAAAAACTTACATCTCAATAATAAAACTAACAACCCAATTAACAAATGGAGAAGCAATTTGAACAGACACTTCATAGGATGTGTTCATAGCAAATAAACATATAAAATGATGCCCACTATCACCATTCAGAGAAATGCAAGTTAAAACAACGAGATATCTCATTAAAATTATAATGTGTCATATAATAAGACACACCCATTGGATTGGCTAACAGATAGTTTATCATACCAAGTGTTACTGAGAGTACAAACCAACTGAAACTGTCATCTAGTAGTGACGGAATTGTAACAGGGCACAGCTGCTTTAGAAAACTGATTTACAACATTAAAGAAAAAGATCCTCTTCCATACTAACCAGCCATTCTATGTATATATATACATATATATATATATATGTATATATATATATGTATATATATATATAAATATATAATCTATATACTTATATATATATAAAACAGAATAAAACAAAAAGTCCATATAAAAATTGTAATAATCAAAACCTGAAAATAACCCAAATGTTCGTCAACAGATAAATGGATAAACAGATTACGTCATATCTTATAATCAAATACTGCTTAACAGTATAAAGGAAGTTAATATTGGTATATAACAATCACATCGGGTGAACTCAATATTACTATACTGAGTGAAGAAATTGAGTCTAAAAAAGTATACATGCTACATGTTTCCATCAAAATATGTTTGTTTTTTGAGATGAGTCTCGCTCTGTCATCCAAGCTGGAGTGCAGTGGCGCCATCTCAGCTCACTGCAACCTCCATCTTCGGGGTTCAATCAATTCTCCTGCCCCAACCTCTCGAGTAGCTGGGATTACAAGTGTACGTCATCATGCCCGGCTAATTTTTTGTATTTTTTTTTTAGCAGAGATGGTTTCACCATGTTGGCCAGGCTTGGTCTCAAACTCCTGACCTCAGGTTATCCACCTGCCTCGGCCTCCCAAAGTGCTGGGATTACAGGCGTGAGCCACCGGGACCAGTCAACATAATTTATTTAATTCAAAGTAAACCACAATGTCAGAAAATGAAACAGTGTTGTCTGGGGGTAGGTTTGAGGGAAGGAAGGAGATTAAAGAACGGTATAAGGGTTGATGAAATTATTTTTAAATTGTGACTGTGGTGGTTATTTCATAGGTGATTTATATGTCCAAATTTAGTAAATTATACAATTTAAATATGTGCAGTTTATGATGTTTCATTATATGTCAATATAATTGACTTTAAGGTTTAGGGCTGGGAGCAGTGGCTCATATCTATATTCTCAACATTTTGGGAGGCTGAGGCAAGAGGATAGCTTGAGCTCTGGCATTCAAGACCAGCCTGTGCAACATAGTGAAACCCTGTCTCTAGAAAAATAAAAGTAGAAATAATTAGCAAGGTGTGGTGGCCATGCCTGTGGTTATAGATACTCAGAAGGCTGAGGCGAGAGGATTGCTTGAAACCAGAAGTTGAGGCTGCCATGGGCCAAGATCATGCCACTGCACTCCAGCCTGGGTGACAGAGAAAGACACTGTCTGGTGAAAAAAAAAATTAAAGTTTAGAAAAATATAGTTGTAAACTTTATTGACGATACATGGAGTTAATGAATTTCTACAATTAAGATTAGCATAATCTTTTTATAATTTTACTCTTAATATGATGTGATTTTTCCAATCAATTTAATTATTATTTCATTTATATTAATTTTATTTGTATTTAGGTATAATGTACAATTTATTTATAGACTTTTAGCCTAAAAAATACTACAATATCTAAATCTTTTTTCTTTCCCTTCTTCATGCTTCTATTTTCTCTTCCTTCCGTTTACTCACTCTATCTCAAGATGATTTTAAGTTAAACTGATTAATATTCTGAATTTAAAATACTCAACTCCTTTAACTTAAATTTATTTCTATAAGTCATGCTTTTGGTTTCCTATCTAAAAAATTATTGCCCAGCTAAAGTGAAAGAAATTAAATAAGGTAAATAAGTGGGTAGATACACTGTATTAGGGATCAAAAATTCAATATAACTAAGGTACTCTTTAATTGAACAATAGATTCAACAGAATTCCAATCAAAATGTCAGAAGGATTTTTTTTGGATAGAGATTGACAAACAAAAATAACTTTAAAAAATAACCTTACAACTTACATGGATAATGATATTTTTTCCACTACTTTCTCATAGAAGTTTTAGAATTTTAAGTTTTACATTTAAATCTATAATCCATCTTTACTTATTTTTTGTTTATGTTTCAAGGTATAAGTTGAAGTTTACTTTTTGTTCTGACACAATTTATTGAAATAACTTTCCTTTTCCCACTGAATTATTGTTTTACCTTTATGAAAAATCGGTTGACCACAGATTTGTTTCTGGACTTTTTATTCCTTTCTACGGATTGAGTTGTCAATCTTGACATCAACTCTACATTGTCTTGATTTCTGTAGCTTTATAATAAAATCTTGAAATTAGGCAACGTAAGTTGTCCATGTAAGTTGTAAGGTTCTTTTTTAAAGTTTTTTTTTTTTTTTTGTCAATTTCTACCAAAAACAAAAACAAAAACAAAAACCTGCTGACATTTTGATTGGAATTTTGTTGAATCTATTGTTCAATTTAAGAGTACCTTAGCAATATTGAATCTTTAATCCATAATACAGTCTATCTATCCATTTACTTACCTTCTTTAATTTCTCTTAACAATATTTTGCAGTTGTTAGTGTACTGATCTTGCACATCTTTTGCCAGATTTAATCCAAATAATTTTACTGTAAATTGTTATTTAAAAAAATTTCTGATTTTCATTGCTATCATATAGAAATACAATTAATTTTATATATTGAACTGATTTTTACAAACTAATTTATCTAGGCAATACTTCTCCAAGAAAAATGCAAATTCAGAAATTGGAGCAGGACAGAAAAAACACCGTAAGAAATGCAAATTCATCTCCATATAAGGACTGGAACATGAAGGTTTACGAAATTGCAATGTTAACTTGTAGTACCATCAAACTGGGTAACAACTCAAATGTCCATCATCAGGTGAACAGGTAACTAATTTGTGCTATAGTCATACAATTAATTATTAATCAGCAATAAAAATCAGTGAATCATTTCTACATGCAAAATACATGAACAAATAAAGAAATTACACTTTGTGAAAGAAGTCAGATTTTTAAAGGTACACATTTTACCTTTCAATTTTTATAAAATTCTAGAAAACACCATCTAATTTATAATGACACAAAGCAATTCAATAGTTGTGTAGGGATGGGGTTGGGGAGCGGTGGGCATGAGGAAACTTTTGGGGTAATGGATATATTCAGTATTTTGACTAGGTTGATGACACACATATGCAAAATTGTGTCAAATACTACAAGTTAAACATGTGAGATTTCTTATATGTCAATAATATAGCAAAAAAAGCTGTAAAATTGCTAAGGATATCTCAGAATTATCAGGGCTGTGAAAAATGTAAAGGGCTGTTATAAAAAGAATGCACCATTAGAGACTTGGTACTTCTCAATCATGAATATCTCAAGCCAATGAAAAAAATATAATGATTGTAAATTTGGGATATCATTATAGCTTTATATTTCAGGAAACAATCACACTAATTGCATCTTTCTGATAATGCTCCCATGCTAGTAAAATATTAAAATAAAATAACACATCCAAAGAAACTGGGATAACTTATGGAAAGTAGAGGCCCAATTTCTTTATCCTTTCATTTTTGCCATAGGTATAACGGTATTTCATATTTATTGGATTATTCAAAAAAATATTTCCAACAATATATATGTGAGTGACTGTCTCATGCTAATTTAACTTAAACACCTCAAAGGTATCTATAATGAACTGTATTAGCCATTTGCATTTCATACTTTTAAAAATAAAGTCAAACAGATTTGCATGATAACTAGTGATTTTTATTCCCTAATTACTCTAATAGCATCTCTAATGGTGCCAAATTTTCTAGGAAATTATTGGCAAAAATGCAGAGTTTTTAAAAATTACAGAAGCATTTACAATGTGATTAGCTGAAATACATAAATGTATACTAGTAAATAATAATAAAGTAAGTATTCAGGAAAGACCATATTCAGAAATATTATATATTATACCTTCCTTCATGATATGTTTCTTTTGAATTTTTTTGTAGACAGTATCTCTGAGGCATTATAATTTTTCTATTGTAAATGATAATTATTATCAGATTGATATAAATTTTATCGTTCAAATGTGCTTTTATTATTGTTTTGCAGAAAATTTATCCCTTATGAATGGAAGATATCTACTACAGTCAGTGTAACTTATTGCAAAACAAAAAAAAAGAAAAAAATATATAATTTAGGTGTTTTCCAAAAATATATAATTTAGGTGTTTTCCTTTCTAGATAAAATGTGTTCTTATGGATAGATTTTCTTCTGAGAATAAAGGTTAATCATGGATTATTTTTCATGGGATACAAAATGTGAATTTTTAGTACTAAGGCAATATAAATGTGGAGACACCGTCACAGTCATAAACCACTGGGTGTACTGACAAGTGCCTGAGAAACTAACAAAACTCTTCTTAATTTCCATAATTTTAAAGGGATAAAAATTCATTTGACTAAACATACAATATAGGGCATTTTGAGTTAGTATTTTGTATTAGTTCAACTACAATTCAAGTTAATGATTCAGAGTTTTAATATTCATGAAGAATGGAATTTTTTAACCCTAATGGTGACCCTTCTGTGCTGCATTTTTTTTTTTTTATTACCAACTCTCAATTTAAAGTAGCTTCAGATAATTAGAACATCCAGATTTTTTCCCTCTTTTTCTAGAGCTTAAGCTTTAAATTAAATTATCATGAAATGGTTTGACACTTTTATGAATACCCTATGGAGAGATGAGTTTTATTTAATTTTTTGTGCAAAACAGACTTACTTTATAAATAATCATTATTCTGACCAAACAACATTTTACAAGCATCTTAGAAACCCAGTATAAATTGTTGAAAATAAATGACATTGAACAATTAGAGTTAAATTGATTTTTGGGGTTATTGTTATTTTTTCTCTGAAACAAAAATAGTAGAGAAATCCAGTTTTGACTGCTCATATGATATTGCAATTTTTGGAGTAAAATATCCATAATATTAATATTTTCTAATAATCATAATTATAATGCAGTAAATATAATCTGTGATAAACATTTCTGGGAAAAGTGTAATAGAGTATATCCTTTTCTCTTTATAGTTTTGAAACTGAGTGAGATAAGCATGCTACTCAAATATTCTTTTTAATATAATATAGATAATCAGAAACACATATACTGCTTTGGCTTAAATATTTGGGAAGGCTCAACAAATTTGTTATCATCATATTCATTGAAAGTTTATATTGCAGTCACTATGTACCAGGATTTTTATAATTTGGTTAATGTGTATTGCCTCATTTATGTTATCCTAACTATTCTAGTTAGGCAATATTTCTCCAAGAAAAATGCATTCCTCATTCCTCATTCACAGATATGGAAACTGAAATTAATTACGCCAAGATTCCCACTGTTGTGATGCAAATCCCTTGTCTCTAAAAGCCATACCCTTCGAATTGTTTCCCTTCTATTAGGTTATAAGTATAAATACTAAAAAAAGATGAATTTCTTTCTCTCTAGGAACTTAAAATAAGGTAGTTGATTCAAATAAGCCAACAGATGTGAAAAAGAGAGCTTAATATTTTGTAACCTAGTTACATTTACAATAATATACAATAACTTAGTGTTTAAAAGTAAAGAAATGCCTGGTAGGGTAGCACAGACGAGAGACAATTAACTCTGGTATCACTGGAGGATTAGAAGGTGCATGTGAAAGTCTCCTTGATGATGTCCCGAAAAAGCAGTGAGCATTGGCCACTCTAAAAGTAACAAAAGGGAATGCAACTTCCGGGAAACGGTCCGTGCAATAGGCCCAATAAAGCAAGACACCTGGGTTTTGCTAGCAGGCTCAAATCACCAGAACACAAAAGGACTAAGACTCTCTCTCTGCGAATCTTATTCTAAACAACTCTGATCATATAATAATAATAATAATAAAGACATTGAGATGGGACAGAGCATTCAGGGTATGTAGAGAGGAGTTATATGTATTGGCCAATTAACTTAAACTGAAGCCGTAAGAAAGAGAAGCCATGAGATAGATGAGTGTTTTAGAAAACAAGGATGTTGGTTCAATGGATTATAGATTCCAACTGAGTTCAGGCATTGATGGAATTGGGATATTGGAAGGAGTTAACTGAGCAACTCTTTCCCAAGAAGCTTGTGATTAAAAAAAAAAAACTTGTGAAATTAAAATTATGGAAACTTGTTGCTAATGATATGCTATAATGTATGACTATGGTGACAAATGGCAGAGGTGATATAGACGACATGATCAGCCAAGAGAGAGAATTCAAGAAAATGAGTGGTCAGTTGTGTTGAAGAAACTTCTTTGCAGATGTTTAAAATTTAAGAAGCATAATTTAAAAGGTAGCATTTAAGGTAGGGCATGCTAGTACTTATTTCAGAACTTGGAAGGGCAAAAGAAATGTATATGCCTGAGGGAAAGCATATGAACAGATTAAAATGGGGAGGAATACTAGAAACACAGTAATTTCTATCATCATTTTGCCAGCGGCTAAAAAATATGTGATGGGTCTGAAATTTTGCCCTATGTGCAAGTTAATGTGTTAGCTTGACATCATTTCATAAATGCTGAAGAAAATAGAAAACCTCATGGTCAGAGACAGATAACGTGTTATTTCCAATAACAACAGTAACCAATGTATCAGCATTTTGAGGCTTGCCCTCTGAGCCATAATCTCCTCAGGGTAATCCTAAGGGGGCAGGTGCACATGCAGTGGTTTTCATTATAGAAGAGGATCTGGGAGCTTCATAAACCTGAATATTTTCTAACAGGCAGTAAATATACCTGCCTTTGCTCCGGAAGGAAGCACCATCTCTATCTTCCCAAAGCAGTTTGCTGCCCAATGTCTTTGGAAAGATAGTACAGAATATATGTAGCCAGTGCCTCACTCACAGGAATGTGAGAGCCTCAGCAAGAATTGTCTTGCAACATTGACAGCTATGCCAAATAATAATTTATCTGTTTTCAATCACTATAGCTTATTGATATGTCTATGGCCAATGGATGCATTCTTTTTTTCTTTTCAATCAATGAAGAAACAGCACTGAAAATGCATTGATTTTTAAATAGCATATATTTATTACTATAAAATGAACTATACAACCCTTTAAAAGAACAAAACACATGTAGCAGTGAGTTTTTAAAAATGTATCATCTGAAAATGTTATAAAAGGGAACTGAAAATGTTATCTGGACTAGATAATTTTTATGGTCTGACTGCCCTTCCTTTTCTTTTATTAAAGTTACACCATTTTTAACAACACAACACAGCAACAACAAACTCAGGATTTCCCCATTTTTCCTTAGTCTCATAAAGCATTCAATTACATTTCTTTTCTCTTCATGTAGTCACCCAAATCAACATCTTGGTGTCAAGTGTCTAGGGCAGAAAATTTTCATCAATGGTTTTGCAGATGTTACGTATTCACTATGAATTTTAATAGTAGATATCATTGCGCTTACACAACAAGAACTAAACAGAAACATCATAATTGAATTGAAACAAAAAGCAAGTAGGATTTAGAAACAAAGCATCTTAAGGGTGAAAGCCAGTCCCTTGAACACATTTGAGAAAGTGACAGTTTTAATTAGGAACACACATTGTAGTTCAGGTAACACTGGCACTTCAACTAACACTACTGCAAAGACAAAACACCTCATTGTATGACCTGATGTCTTCATAGCTGAGAAGGAACATCTTACATTTTATACTGAATAGGACGGGTGTTCTTTACTTGGCATCTGATGTCTTTCACTAAGCAGTGGGTCAATAGCGCAAATCAAGTATAACATATCTTGCTGCTGATAGCAACTTCTGAAATATCTTATAATAATGCTATATTTAGAAACTACCTTGCAAATGGAAGGCTCTTGAAGGATTTTTAAAAAACTTTGACAACCAATTTACAACATACACATTATGGGAATGACATTGCTTGCTTCTGGAATACTGACATCTCTTGGGTGAAACATGACAAGTGATTAACAGAGTACAGCAACATTGCCAAGTGGCATAGAATTTTCCCCACTTAGTGGAAGCTGGGGAGGAGAGATCTTAAAATAGACAGAATATACATTAACAATTAGTGATTGGCTAACGCACTGGGGTTAACATTCTTACTTTTGAAAGGTGTCACAATTTTAATAAGCACAAAGAGCATTGAGCTCTTAAAAATAGAGTCTGTTATAGGATGTATATCAAATAAATCAGAATTTCATTTCACTGAGTCACTAGAATATTGAAACACAGGTTTAAATTTAAGCGTCTCCTTCTCTGTTTTCAACCACTTAAAAGATCCGTTTTAGTAGATGGGCTCTTAAGGTGTGTATTGGCAAATGCCCTTTTTCATCAACAATAAAGGTCAACTCAACGAATATTTTTAGGCATTGTAATGTGACAGACACTCTAGAAGTCCTATACTAGGACTATACACTTAAATAAGGCATGTATTCTGGGCTTGAAAAATTCTCTCATCTCTACATTTTCTTGAAAGTTTTTAATGTTAGGGTTTCCCAGGTGTTATTTTAGAAAGCTTTGGGGCAAACATATGTTAAAAATAAATTGATTCAATTGTAAGATGTAAGTATGGATATTTTCAGAAAAAAATTTAATTAGCCTCACTTTTAAAACTATAACAATTACAATATAACTGCAATGCATATTTTTGACTAGTTATTTATTGGGTAGATTTTTAAAGATAAAATATGACATGAACAGTGGCCTATTATATCCTCATAATAAGTATTATAGTACCATAGTAAAAAATAACCAGGGTGTAAAAGGAAATTAGGTGGGGTTTTTTGTAAATCTAATATTAAATAAAGTAGAAACTATTGGTGACATTCATCCTGAGTCTGCTTGAAGATAAAAACATGCTAAATTAAAATAAATTATTTTTCATGTATGCAAATGTCAGACAGGAATGCATCTTGCTAAGGCCCCATTCTTAAAGTGCTACTTCTGACTTGATTTACCCACTCTGCAAATTCAACATTTGATGGCAATTATATGCTGAATTCATTTGGCTACTAGGGGAGTTTTTTGCTTAAGATTCCGTTTAAAATTCACTTATATAGTTTATTAGGAAAGATTGAACCTACATTTTAATTGATACATGGGAATATAGAAATAAATACAACATTTAGTTACACCTAACTAACTATTCCATTCAGGTTTTTTCTTTGTGTTTTGTCCCTGTGTTTCTGTGTCGACTGATACTCCTTTTCTGTGTTGTGACAGTGATGATTGGAATTAGGGTTCTTATAATAATTGCAATGAATTCTTAGCACTTGGAAGAAATCACTCGCTAATTCATCAATAAAAATGAAGTCTTTGAACCCAGAGAGGAAGAAAAGAATCTTTTGGAATTTATTCTTCTGCCTCCTTCTATTATCCTAAGCCCAGCTGGTATACTATGTTAACAGGCACTTTCATATCTTTAAGTCACCTGCGTTTGTCTGAAATGTTTGACATGAGACAACAAAGGTCAATTGAAGGTTAATCTTTGTGTGATCACAAGTGTGCAGGCAAAATTCCCCCTTAATTCCTGGAACCTGTTCATATGTTACTTTCCGTGGCAAAAGGGACTCTTCAAATGTGATTAAGTTAAGCATCTTGAGATGGGGAGATTATCCTGGCTTACTTGGGAGGGCCCAGTGTAATGACAATGGTCTCTATAAGAAGGAGGCTGGAGAGTCTGAGTCAGAGAAGTTTACGTGGCATGTGTAAAAGGACACTGAAAAAGTTGGAGTGATGCAGCCACAAATCCAAGAATACTGGTAGCCTATAGATGCTGGAAAAGGCAAGGGAATAGATTCTTCTGTAAAGCATCCAAAAGAAATGTAACTCAGCCAACATCTTAATGCTAGGACTTCTAACCGGCAGAACTGTAAAATAATAGATTTGTCTTGTTTTAAGCCAGTGTCATGGGCTATTTGTAATAGCAGTGACAGAAAATCAGTATAGCAGGCAAAAGGAAGGAAAAAAGAAGAAAGGAAGGAAGGGGGAAGAAAGGAGGGAAGGAAGGAAGGAAGGAAATACGGAAGGAAAGAAAGTAGGGAGGGTGAGAGGGAGGGACGGAGGGAGGGAGGAAGAAAAATTTAGGTGAAATCTTCTTTGTTCTTTACCCTGGAAATTCATTTAATATATCAGTCACCTTCATTTGAAAGAAGGTTCTAACAGTTGCCCAGAAGAGTCTTCATTTCACAAGATTAGTCACTGAAAGAAATTTCTTGTTTTTAATAATTAGAGAACTGGCCCTATGTTTCATGGGGACATGGGATTGATATTTTAGATACCCCTTCCATGAGTTGTTTTTGGACTCATGGAAAGGTATTCATTCATCCCAACCCATTTGCTTGTAGAAAACTGTCCTATGAGTTTAAGACTTAAACACTTTTCAGGAGTATATCTTTCTCCCATCTGTCCCTTGAAAAATCCAGGTAATATAAAATAAAATTGTTGCAAAGTACTGGAATAGTCAAGCTCAAAGTCACAGCCAATTAAAATATGACTCAAATAGAGTTATCACAGAACTGAGTTGCAGCGATACCTTTAAAGGCAAGCACTGCACTTTTTTTTAGCTTAACAATATTAATATTCTAGAGTTGGATATTATCATGCCAAAACGGCCTAAAAGATTAAAGAGCAACTTCAAAGAATCCTTAGTGACAAAATGAATTTTCTCATTATGTTTTCTTTCTTTTCTTCTGTGTTTTCCACATCCTAGTTGAGAGATGCTCAGATGAACAGATGGATATACACTTGGCCAGACTTTTCTGTTGTGGATTCTTTGTCTTTGGAAGACTAGATAAAGGTAAGATTAAGTAGTAAATTTTAACACCTGCATCAGGTACTTCCTTCATTGTTTTTCTTTTTTCACTTCTAACTTGAATAATCAAATACTTGAAGAAAATAGACCATCTTTATTCTCTGGCAAGTTCAACAAATGGGTTTATAAATTACTGAGTGTTTGTATAAATAATCTGAAAATCTGAATGTAGAGCTCAGCAAAATTTGAAAGTTCTTACTGTGAAAGTTGGCAGTCATTTTCAAACCTTGCAATGCAGAAGATCAGTCTGAAGATCTGATTAATATCAATGTATTATCAGTTGTTTACTGACTATCATTCACCATGCCGGAGATGGCAAAGGGAGGTAAGCAGAATCAAAAAAATCCGAATGCAGTAAAGAAACCCTGAAAAAGTGGACAATGGTAAAATTCAGACAAGACGAGGTGATACTAGATGAATAACACATTATTATGAGCATGGATACAGCATTGATGATATGGGAGTGGCTATAGATCCCATACATCATAAATCCTTTTGTTTTCTTTTTTGTTTCTCAAATTCTATTTCTATCATTAGTAAAAAAAAGATAGCATCAATGTTTTTGATCATTTATTGGCTTCAGAAAATTTCTTACATATCTAGATTTATTTTAAGAACAATATTTTCCCAGTGTAGTTTTCTTCTGTTTCCTTAATTTTTTCAGGTTTAAAAACAGGTTACAAAAGGCAATACTTTGCTTTGAGCACTTTGAATAAAGGAAAAGACATATAAAACAAGCTGCTAGATTTTTCTCACAAGCAGGTGTATGAGGAAGGGACTTCCACTATACACTCATTTGTCTATCTTTACCCAGCTGCCTTTCCTATTTTCTTCCTCCTTTATCTCTGTCTTCTCCTTCTTCTCTTAGGCTAGGAGTAAGAGTTGTTGAAAAATTTAACACCCTTCCCAGTCTGATTGGAGACATGAGCAATGAGCTGGGGTGATAATAGATTCCTAATCTTTCATCCCATGAGACAAAGATGCCGAGAAAGCTTTGTAAAAGCTTTGTAAAATAATTGTAAAAGAAAGAAAATTCTAGATGAAAATACAACTTAGTAATAATTTTATGAATCTTGTCAGTGTCCTTTCTGCTCTCCATATCTCACAAATCTCTATCTCATATAAAAGTGTGTTTTACTTTAAGACATTCTTTAAGAGGCAAAGAAAAAGTCAAGTATGGGAGAACTAATAAGGAATTTGGTTTTTACTTAGACTTTTTACTAATTGCTATGTAATCATGGGAAAAATTACTGTTTCTAGCAAATGGAGTGAAAAACCCAGAGACTAATGGTAGTAATCAAATTTAGCATCCTACCTGGATCCAGTTTAAATAATTTACCCATCACCTTGTTTCTAAAGTGGTTTTATTAGGACCTGAAAGTAACTAGAGGCTCATGAGGATGGAGGTTGAAATTAAATGCACAAATGTATGTTAAATGTATCCATGATATACAATCTCCTTCAAGAATGCCAGGAATAAAAGCTCATGGAAATAGTCTTTAAAACACCAAAGTATCTTACAAATATCAAATTTTTATCTACCCGAGAATTACATCGAAATACTTTTATTTTTCTATTTTTCTTTTTCTTAATATTTTATTAAACACCAATAAAGACTCTCCTCTCCCACTGCAAATTTTCCAAACCTTTCTTCAAAGAGCTCACATTGCTTCTGTCTAATTTCTTCTTCTTCCTTTTTTTCTTGAATATTTATTCTTCTCTCCAGTAAGTAATCAGCTTTTAAACATAAATGTCTTAGCTTTTTCAACGACTTTATAGCTCCTTCTGCTTCATACTAAGATCCAAAATCTGATAGGCTAACACTGTATCTGAGAAGGTAGTAGGCTTGAAAAGAAAGATCCAGGGAATATCAATGGATTCTCCTTAGTGGGCAGGGGAAGTAGATGCTATAATCTTCACTCCCTCCCTCCCTCTTTCCCTTTTCTCCTTCCTTCCTTCCTTTCTTCCTTTGCCTATATGTTGTCTTCCTGCCTGCTTTCTGCATTATAATACTCATTCTTTTAAGTTTAAAGGCAAATTATAACTCAAGTCATAAATTATACCTGGTCAAATCAATCACAATTCTCAGACTTTATTTCTCTATCAATCTATATCTATCGATCAAGCTATTGATCAATCATCTACTTTGTATAGCAATGTCAAATTTCGATTATGCAGTAACCATTTTTCTCCCAATTCTTCACAGTGGTTAATACAACTTTATCTGGTTTGTGGAAATATGGAGAGTGTTTACCAAGGGATTGTAGATTTGTAGTCTCTGCCTAGTCCTGGCTAATTATGCTCTCATAACTATCAGCCTTAAAAAAGTACAGCTCTCCGTTGACTAATTTAAATAAAACTGCTGCTCTCTCTGTTCTCTAATGAGCTTAATTTACAGACATATGTCCTAAAATGGTGAATTGGATGAGTTTATAATTAGGACTGAAAGAAGTGAGTCACTAACTGTGGCAAATATTGGTAATGAAAAAAGGTTGGAGGATGTACGAGAGAGACTCGCAGAGAGAAAGTGACTTTGTGATACGCTATAGCTGTTTGTAAGCATCTTTGAAGTAGTTCCCACTCTCTATCAATATTTTCAAAAGCAACTGATTCAACATAAGGAAGTACGTCGGGATTAACCTTACGCCGGAAAGAAAGTCACAACTGACCCTTCTTGTGCAACTGAAAGGACTGTCCAATTTGTCCCTTGCTCACACTTTAAAATTGAAGCCAGAATTAAGGGCAGAGAAAATTTGTCAGTGTTTCTGAGGTGATAAACACCACTTCCTGTGTTTTACAAACTATTGAGAAAGAAAATCTGTGAGTAAGGAAAGGAAAATATAAATATTTGTGAATTCAAATCTAGGGTTCAATTTGAGTTTCTTTGTGCCTCTGGAAACCCATGAGCATCTGACTCTTTCCCTTTGCTGATGTATAATATATTATATTTCTCAACTTTGCCTTTAGCGGAATTGTCCTATTATTTTCGTTATGCTTATTAAATAATATTATGAATATAGTTCTTTCCAAATTAGTTCAGTTGAAAAAAGTAATATCAGTTATTTCATGTAACTGTTATGGTTGATAATGACTTTAGAGCTTCTTACAGTTATATACTTGGCTCAAATACTACTGAGTGATATGGTTAAAGAGGATGTCTCTAATAATAGCTAATTAATATGATGAGAACAAAAGCTTTGTAGAAGATGAATGTAAAGAATAGCATGAACTTCACAGGTGTAATAAACTTTTGAAAATAAGTTGTATATTGTTTCCTTAATTCCACTCTTTAAAGCTAATATTTTCATTCAGATCACTTACGAATATAAAAGTTGTATATAGTAAAATTATATTAATCACAAAGACAATACCTATAACAAGATTTCTCTTTTATATAAGCTTCGATTAAAGTTTGAGAAATGCCATTTGTCATCCGAGTTATAATAGATAAAAAATAGGATATCAATAGGTGCAAAAGCAAAGAAGCATGTATAAAAATCAACTAAAATGAGAACTTGAAAAGCTGGATGTACTCCAATATTAGTGATCAGATAGAGACGCACAATACCAGAGGGAGAAAAAGTCACAAATGTACAATCAAGCCGCCACACAGCAGTGGAACCTGTTCTAAATCTGAACGGTAATATTTGCCATTTCCCATTTAGAAAAATGCCTTCTCTCAATTTTATATTCCCAAAGCACATATCTTCTGGCAATCTGTAAAACTGTAGGCTCTCTGCTTGGTGCTCAATTTGGATTTTTAAAGTTACAATTTTAAAGCTACTATTGTCACCCAAAATTGATCTCATCTCTCCCTTTCATCTTCTACACTTCTGAACTACTGCTATAGTGTCATGATTTGATATCTGTGGGTAAAGTTTCTAAGAAGGAAACAACAGGAAGAAAGATTTCAGGGTGAAATGGTTATTGTCATTGAATGTAGGATTATTGATAGAGTTTGTGAAATAATTAGGATACAGATATTTTGACGAACACAATATTGAATAACTTCAGTAAAATAAAACACTCAAGTTGAAATATTAATTAGAAACAAATTTAAGGCTTAAATGTAGAGTAGATCAAATTACAAAAAGATAAGATAAAAGTAATTGCTATCAATTTTTGCTTTGCTGTGTGTCCACTCATAAATGCATTATATAGTCTTATTAGATCCTTACAATTGAAAAATACTAAATATTAAGTGCATTTAATTAAATAAACACATAAAATACATTTAAATAAACTTATAAATTGAATTATTTAAAATCTATATTGTCATCATAAATCAACACTCACAGGAAAAGGGGATTAGAATTGTGTCCCAAGTATAGGCATATTATGTGTAAATTAAAAGAGGAAAAAGTAATGACAACTGAAGGAGCAGTATGAATGAAGCTTAGGAGATGAGAATTGATAAGATGTTGAGTGAACATATAAAGAATGGATCACATAGAGCATGCCTTCTCAGTGAAAGCAATATTGCCCCCAAAAGGACAAAATTGGTTTGGTGTAGAGGGAGAAAATGATAGAAAAAAATCTTAAATATTACAATGATTTGTGGTCCTTCGAGGCTCAATTATATCTGACAAAATCTTATTCCTTAACATTTAATTGCTTTCATTAGGTAGACATTAAATAAAATTTTAATTAATTAAATTAAAATAGATTTTTTTCATGAGGGGCATCATAAAGACAAATAGATTGAGAAACACTGGTCAAAGATAGAAAATGTTTGGAAAAAACTTTAATGGCAGTGTTGTTCTCATTTGTTATAAATTCAAAAACAAAGAATTCAAGATAAAACATTTATTCAGGCTTCTTCAGTAGCACAAGCTACTTAATATGTTTAATGAAACTTGTTGTATTGTACCTTATGTCATAGTTACTTGTGTAAGTATTGAGGAAAGAGTCAGTCCATTGGTTTTATATTGATTGTCCTAGAAACTAGTCCATCTTAGGCCCCCAGTGAAAGCTTGTTGAGTGAAAAAATTCACTACATAATAGTACTATCAAACTATTGTCTAGTTCATATTTAAATCTACAATCACCGATAAATCTCCAGTTTTCCTAATAATTTTGAATTTTCACAATTATAGTCACACTTTAGTTTGTTAAAATCATTCTTGAAATGGGCTGAACACTGAACTGAAAACAGAACTACTACCAAGGTCTAATCAAAATAGAAGAAAAAAAGATTGACATGCTTCTCAAAACTTTCCGTTTTGACAGCAGCCTAAGGTACTATTGGATATGTTAGCTGTGACATTCACTGTTGATTCAAATCTAGCTTAATCTCAATTGTTACTCTTAAATCTTCTTTGTCTCTGCTGTTAAGCTATTTTTTTCAGCAGCAGACGTAAAATACTTGTTTAATAAATTCAAAAGAGAATACTTTAATAATGAAAATTTATCTTACTATATTCAGTCCAACATTCCAGTCTGTTTTTGAAACTTTTTTAAAATGTGAAACTTTCATCTATTTACCTTCTTTCAAGTATCATGACATTTGGTCATTTGATAAGAATTCCACTCATGTGCATCCAAGTGAATTATTAGAAATGATGTAAGAAACCTCTCATGGCATATCTTTTTCAAGGTTTACGTTCATTTATTAATCATCAATCTTCCAATAAAGCTATTTAATAAATTAGAAATGCACTGAATCATATTACCATCTATTGCACATTTAACAATATAAATCTCAATAATATAATGTGATACTTTAAAAAGTGCATTCAAATTGCTGAATCCGGAAATCATGATTGTAGCCGTCAACTGGTATAACAGTCGGGTAACACAACAAAAAGGAAAAAAAGGAGCTTTAGCTCTCATGATATATTCAGTGAGTGCATTTTTTTTTCTTAAATTCTTACAAACTATGTTAGAAAAGTGATTTATATGAAATATTATCATGTTTTGATATAATTCACCTTCCTGTGTTTCTTTTAAAGAGAAAAAAAATATGTGTGAAGGCTCACCTAAGTGAACTGGCAGAGATGAAAAAATAACCTCCCTTAGAGCCAAGAGGTGCATGGAAGAGCAACACAATATAGATAGAAAGAAGAGAAAATGAGATGTCCAGAATAAAGTTCTCTTTTAATCAATAACACTTATTAGAATCCTAATTCTAGAATTCATGGAGCTCACTTTGAAAAATTCTGATTTAGGGCAATTATTTTGCTAAAAAGTACCCTGGGGTAGTTAACGCCTCCCTCTTCTTACCTGACCCATGCTTTTATTACTGAAAATGTCAATGTGAGGACCATTAAAAGCTCATTGCCTACACTTTTCCACACACAAGAATTCTTAAACAATATCTGACAGATGGCTGTGTATCTAGTTAGGAATGTTTTCCTGAGAAGTTATTCCATAATCTTCTGCAGCCAACTGTTCAAATATCCAGCTGTCCCTCCTAATCAAGAAGTATTTATTTAGATTTAACCAAAGAAGAAAATTAAATGTTCAAAAGTAAAAAAAATCACAATGATTCCTCAACATGTCAATCTTAACTGAACCAAAGAAAAGAGGGAGACATAGTTATTTTCTAGGAGATTTACAGTCTTTAGTCCAATTTTGAAAATTCAGTTTCTGATTCAGGGAATATTAATACTGAGACTTAAAAATAATGGTCATGCATGTCTGCATTCAACCTGTCCAGAAATCTGTAGTCTTCAATGTATAGAGACAAATTTTGGAGTAGTGCTTGAATTTAAGGTTCAGTGAGAAGCATTTGATACACTTTCTTGGATTCTAAGATATGACAAATTTGTTAAAACCATCAGTGGACTTGATAATATCAAGAGCTCTTGAGCCAAAGACTTGGGGAATCTAAGTGATGTTATCCAAACCTCAAAACCTCAGAACTGCCTTTATTCTTATTGATGACATGAATGTTTCATGGTTCCTTGGAAAGTTTTATTTACCAACATTTAGAGTAGAGAAGGAGTGCTATAAAATCATACTCTTCTCCCTCACTTGAAACTCTCAACTATAACCTGTCTCTGGACACCTGCTTCTGATATGTTTGCCAAGACTTCTATACATTCTCATTTGAAAATAGATCCATCAGATGTCAAGTATCTCCTTACGAATGTTGAATTTGACACTCCTATTTAGCACCTTATACAACATAATCTATATATAAAAATTTAACATAGGCCATTTTAATTATTTTGATGCAAATTTATCATAGTAAATTTTAACAATTTATTAGTCTCTGCAGAGAGAGCAGATTAAGGCTGCTTATCAATTCAACAAACATTTATGTAAGCTGCATATAAGCTCCTTGTATTTTAACCTCTATTATTCCACAAACAAGGATTGAAGGTGTTATTCTGTTCTCAGACATTTTCTTTCCTTCAGACTTTTTAACCCATCCCTGCAGCAGTTATAGCCACTCTTCCCTAAAATTCCTATGCCAAACTTGTCTTTGCCGAAAAGATTGTCTGGATTAATTTAATCAGCTCCAATAATCCTATCTCATTTCTTTTTATCACCTATACACTTTGCTAGTCCACACTTATTATTCTTCTTAATATTTATAGTTTACATAATTGTGACCTACAACTTTATCTGAACAGGAATCACAAAGTTTATCAGTGTCTCAGGCCTTATATTCATTACTTTGAGACATATGTTCCATAACCATAGTGTTACTGACAAGCAATATACCTACATTTCTCCCTGAGGATATCAGTATTTCTTTGTTAGTTGTATCACCTCCTCACTTAATTACTAAAGTGAAGGCCAATCCAAAAGTGAAAACAAATACGTTCTGAGAGACACCTCACAACCATATCACATTATTCATGGACGAGAACAAACATATTCTCAACCCAAAATAATTATCCTTGAATTCAGGAATTTAAAAATATTTGTTGAGAACTCTCATAAGCTTTGGTAATTTAGCCTCTTGTATCCCCAGATCCCTTTCCATCTCTTTCAGTCAATGAAAGAGAAAAGATAATCTATACTATTGTTTCAAAATTTAAAAGAAACATAATATATGTCCTTCCAAATTCTGAACCAAATGACAAATCAAGCATCTAGGAGATAATTCAGCTAGTATATATTTTTTTCTCCTGCATTGGAGACCAAGCTTGGACTCATGAACCTAAATGGCCTGCTTTACTTAACTAGCTGAATTGGTTTAATTCACCATATTGCAGAAAAGTAGCTGAGAGGTGCAGATAAAGAGCACCCCTGGTGAGCCTACATTATACAAGAAGCAGCACAGAGAACAGTCACCATTAACAACCAAGCAGGACTCACACATGGCACCGTATAACCCAAAACTTCTAACACATTAGTCTCACTTGGAGTGACCAGGGCTGTCAATTGTCCTAGTATTAATTAAGGTTGGGCTGACTGAAAAAGAAGAAGAGAGGGCCCAGGAGATTTTCTTTCTCTATTTCCTCTCTGCTGAGAAGTCTGCTCTTGAAAAGATGAGAAAGCAGGAATTAATGTTTCCTCTAACGAAATGCCCAGGGAAGATCCCAAACGTATTCAAAGATATTCCACAGGTACTGTTTTCTGAAAGAATGGCCAGTTTGGGATAGGACTTTCCATATTTGAAAGTAACCATCAAAGAAAAAAAAAGCAACATACATGGTAAGAATACATTTAGAGCAAAGTATAAGAAATGCAACATATAACACAAAGAAAAACATCTCAGAAAACTAACCCTAGAAAGCAGTTGAAAATACTATTCTCAAATAAATTGCACTTGCAAGAAAATTAATGCAAACAGGTTAAATGAAATAAGAAATTGATAAAACAACAATATGAGATAAAAAGGGATTTGATGTAATTACGAAAAGAAATAGATATTGAACAACTTAAAAACATTTACATGCAGCAAGATGCAGAGCAGATATGCAAATTTAAAAATCCCCAAACAAAGAAACAACAACCAACGAGTCTGTGAACTGGATCACAGCCTCAAGAAAAATCAATGGTAGGCAGGGACACAATCAAAAAGATGAAAGTCAACAGAGAAAATAGAACAGATATGGCAGAGGATAAAGGGCCGTTTCAGTGATAAAGAGCCAATAGGCAGACATCCCTAGGGTTGCAAAATAAATCTAAAATATTGAAATGGACATAATTTTGAAAATATAATAAAATAATTTTATGTAATGAAAGAAACATTAATTGAAAGAAAATCACTGCATATTGAAAAGGTCAATTCCAAAGCATTTCCTGGCAAAATGCTTGAAATTGAAGATAAAAATATTATTTCTTTGTGAGCATTAAGGCCTGTGCAGCAGGTTAATACAAAGGATATATTTTAAAAACACAAATGCAGGCTTCCTGCAGTTAGCAGGCAATGAAAAATATATACACTTCCAAAGGAAAGAGGGCACTCTGAGAATTCTGTAAATGGTTAAAATACACACAATACCAACAGCAAGATGCCCTTAATTATACAATAGCTCAGGACTTTTCACCAACAGTTCCAGGGGTGTCACTCCCATTTGTGTGTGTATGGAGGGTACCTACAAAACTGTGCCATACACAATGTGTGGGCTTGCATGTGCTTCAAAACCAAAACAATAGGATATTGACCAGAATAGAATCAAAATATAGTAACCACAAATGAGAAAGTCCTAGATTGAATACTGAACCTGGAAAATAAATGTGATGAGGACATTAAATATTATTATATGAAAAAAGTCATAACCTTGGAGACTTCAAAAAAGACTATTTTTTGGAGCAGTTTTAGGTTCACAGCAAAATTAAGAGGAAGGTAGAGAATTGTCATATACCCCCTGTCTCCACACATGCATAGCCTCTCCCATTATCAACATCTTCCACCAAAGTGGTATTTACAACAGTTGAAGAACCTTCACTGACACATCGTAATTATCCAATGTCCATAGTTTACATGGGTTCACTCTTGGTAGGTTGTACATTCTATGGGTTTGAACAAATGTGTAATGACATATATTCATTATTATAGTATCAAAGAGAGAATTTTCACAGCCTTCAAAATCCTGTGTGCTTGGCCTATTCATACCTCCCTATCCTCAACCTCTGGCATTGTCTTTTTCAGACTATCATGTAGTTGGAATCATACAGTAGGTAGCCTTTTCAGATTGACTTTTTTCACTTAGTAATAATATGTACTTAAGGTTTCTCCATGTCTTCCTGGCTTACTTCTTTTTAGTGTTGAATAATGTTCCATTGTTGGAATGTGCTACAGTTTATTCATTCAACTACTGAAGAATATCTTGGTTGCTCCAAATTTTGGCAATTATGATTAAAGCTGCTATAAATATGCATGTGCAGGCTTTTTTTTCTGGACATAAGTTTTCACCCCCTTTGGGTAAATACCAAGGAGTGTGATTATTGGATCATATCATAAGAGTATGTTTAGTTTTGTAAACAATCACCAAACTGTTTTCCAAAGTGGCTGTACCATTTTTCATTTCCATTACCAATAAATGAGAGTTCCTGTTGCTCTACATACTTGACAGCATTTGGTGTTGCCATTGTTCTGAATTTTGGCCATTTGATTAGGTGTGTAGTAGCATCTTGTTTTAATTTCTATGGGCTTTATAACATATCATATGAAGAATTTTTTATATGCTTATTTGACAGCTCTGTATCTTCTTTGGTGAGCTGCGTAGTAAGATTTTGGGCCCATTTTGAAATTGGATTGCTTGTTTTCTTATTGTTGAGTTTTAAGTGTTCTTTATAGATTTTGGATAACAGTTCTTTATTAGATGTGTCTTTTGCAAATATTTTCTCCCAGTCTGTGGCTTGTCTTCTCATTTTCTTCACATTGTTTTTCACAAAGCAGTAGTTTTTAATCTTAATGTAGCTTATCAATTATTTCTTTCATGGATCATTCCTTTGGTATTGTATCTAACTAATCATTGCCATACCCAAGATCATCTCAGTTTTATCCTGTGTTATTTTCTAGGAGTTTTATAGATTTCCATTTTATATTTAGGTCTATGATCCATTTTTGAATGAATTTTTGTGATAGTGTAAGGTTTGTGTCTACACTCATTTTTTTCTTACATGTGGATATCCAATTGTCCCAGCACTGTTTGTTTAAAAGACTATTTTTGTTTCACTGAATTGTCTTTGCTCCTTTTTCAAAGATCAGTTGACTATATTTATATGGTCTATTTCTGGTATCTGTATTCTGTTTCATAGATTTACTCATTTTTTCCTTCACTAATAACCACACTTCTTAAGTACTGCAGCTTTATAGTCTTGAAGTTGAGTTGCATCAGTCCTCCAACTGTGTTCTTCTCCTTCAATATTGTGTTGGCTATTCTGGGTCATTTACCTCTTCATAGAAACTTTTGAGTCGTTGTGTATATCCACAAAATAACTTTCCAGGGTTTTCATTGAGATTGCATTGAATCTATAGACCAAGTTGAGAGAAACTGACTTCTTGACAATATTGTCTTCCTGTCATGAACAATAAATACAAGGAATTTCTTTCAATTTATTTAATTGCTCTTTGCTTTCATTCTTCAGAGTTTTGTATTTTTTCTCCTATAGAATTGATACATATTTTGTAAGATTTATATCTAAATATTTTCTCTTCTGGGCTGCTAATATAAATAGTATTGTATTTTTAATTTCAAATTCCACTTTTTTAATTATAACCTTGTATATTAACCTTGTATCCAGCAACCTTACTGTAATCACTTATAAGTTCCATAAATGTTTTTGTTGATTCATTTGGATTTTCTACATTGAAAATAATGTCCTATATGAACAAAGAATGTTTTATTTCTTCCTTCACATTTATTACTTTTAATTTATATATGTCGTAATATTTAATGTGGCTTTCCTGTGGATAACATATATTTGGCTCTTGTTTTTTGATCCATTCTGACAAGCTTTTTTAATAGCTACAGACCTTTGACTTCAAAGTGATTATTGGTAGAATAATTATTGGATTACTATCTACCATACTTGCTGATATTTTCTATTTGTTGCCCTTGTTTTTTTTTTCACATTTTTGCTTTTTACTCTTTTTCTGCCTGTTTTGGCTTTAACTAAACGTTTTATATAATTCACTTTTTTCTTCTTTCTTATAATAAGAGTTATACTTTCTTTTCGACTTTTGACTGTTTGCCCCAGAGTTTGCAATATACACTTAAAATAATCCAAGTCAACTTTCAAATACTGTTATAACATTTCAATCGTAGTATGAGTATTTTATAATAACAGAATAATCTTAATTTCTCCCTTTCATCCCTTATGTAATTAGTCATTCATTTTACTTATATATAAAAATAGGCATATGTATATACATTATATATACACAGATAAGCATACATAGTTCAATACATAGTTGTTATTATTATTTTTAAAAAATAATTATCTATTAAGTCAACTAAGAATTAGAAAAATAAAAGTTTTTTTTTTACTTTTACTTATTTCTTCTTTGGTACTTTTCCTTTCTGTGTATAGACTGCATTTCTGATCTATGTAATTTTCCTTTTATCTGAATAATTTCTTTTAACGTTTCCTGTAAGGAAAGTCAATGGACAATTTTTTTTTATTTTTGTTTGTTTGAGAAAGTCTTTATTCTTCCTTTAGTTTTGTACGATAATTTAGCAGGGTACAAAATTTTACATTTTATTTTCTCTCAACACTAAATATGTCACTCTATTCTCTTGCTTGCATGGTTTCTGAGGAGAAATTGGATGTGATTCTTTGTTTTATCATAGGTAGGGTTTTTTACCCTCTGACTTATAGAGTCTTTTCTTTAGCTTCGATTTTCTATAATGTAATAATTATATGCCTAGGTGTAGGTTTTTTTTTTTTTTTTTCCATTTATCCTGCTTGTTGTTCTCTGAGCTTCTTGAATATATGGTTTGGTATCTGATAGTCTGACATTTACTTGGGGATATTCTCAGTTACTATTTCAAGTATTTTTCCATTCTCTCTTTTTCTTCTTCTTCTTCTTCATGATGCATATGTTACACCTTTTGTAATTGTCCCACAGCCCTTGGATATTCTGATCTTTTTTTAATGTCTCGGTTTTCTTTGCTTTTCAATTTTAGAAGTTTCTATTGATGATATATTCTCATGCTCAAATATTTTTTCCTAAGCTGTGTCCAGTCTATGAATATCAAAGGTTCGCTTCATTTCTGCTATGGCATTTTTGATGTCTAGCATTTCACTTTTATTCTTTCTTAGGATTTTCATCTCTGTGCTTACATTGCTCATCTGTTCTTGCAGGCTGTCTTCTTTATCCTTTAGAACCCTTTGCACATTAATCACAGCTACTTTAAATTTCTAGTCTGATATTTCCAACATACTGGCCATGTCTGATTTGATGTTTGGGCTGTCTTTTTAAGTTGTGTTTTTTGCATTTTGGTATGCCTTTTAATTTTTTTCCAAATAGCCAGAGGGCATGATGTACTACTGGGTAACAGGAACTGCTATAAATAGGCCTTTAGTTTTTTGGTGGTAAGTTGTGGGAAGAAAAACACTCTATATAGTCCTATGATTAGGACTCGATCTTTTGGTGAACCTATGTCTTTGGATGGTGAACTTCATAAGGATCTCAGCTTTTTCCCTTCCTTAAGTAGGACAGTATGACTAGCATGACTGGAGTTGAGTATTTCCCTTCTGCCACATGGAAGACTAGATGCAGCTGAAGTTGGGTGTTTCCCTTCTGCTACGTAAGTTAGGATAATACCCCAGCAGTTAAGGCTCTGTCCAACCAGTTTCTCCTGAAGACAGACCTTGTTCAGAACAGAATGCTTTGGTGTATTTCCAGAGGGATCCTTTTCCTTTCTGCTTGATGGAAGCAAGAGGGATTTTTCTTCATTATTTACTGTGTGAACTTGGTTGAGCTTCTGGAGGTAAATCTCATAATATTGTAGGGGACCCCCTAAAACTGGATGTCTGTGGAGTTTTTAACTCTCAGATGTGACCACACTGTGCCTCCAGCAAACTGTCAATTGCAGTTCAGGTTTCCCTACTTTGGCACTCATTTGTGCTGTGCTTCCTGCTCCAGTAAGCCAGGACTCCCTGTATTTGTTTGTCTTCCCAGCCTAGGAAGCAGTGATTTTTCCTGCTTACAGACCTAAGAAAACTTGTTGATTTTTGTCTACTCAGCTTTTTGCTTCTTCTTAAAATGGAGTGGTAACTTTCAAACCCTTTTCATGAGGAACTAGAAACCTAATCTTACTTTTTTTATAACACAAAGTAAAATTCTGAAATATAACTCACAAATTTTGGGAAAAAATGCCATTTACTACAGAGTAGGAAAACATTAATACAATATTGTAAATTTTTTAAAAAAGAACAAGAAAAAGAAAAAAATTATAAACTTAACAACATAATCTTCAAAAACAGTGAAAGAGGAAAACTACTCCTTAGATTGATCAAGAAAATTAGAGAGAACATGTATACTCATAATTAGGAATTACGAAGTAAACAACCACAGAGAGTGAAGGAATAAAAACAACAATAATTAAGTGGTTTTAATAATAGTAAGCTAGCAGTCTGAACAAACTGGACAGACCATTTTTAAGAAAAAATATAGTTTCAAAAATCACCAAAAAAACTTCAAAGAAATTAAATAGAAGTGTAGCTATTTAATACACCATATTAATCAGCTCCCAAACAAAAAAAAAGTGAAAGAATTAAATCTTCCAGTTTCAGAGAGTTTTACATATTTAAATAAATAATTCTGCTACTATATAAATAATTTTAAGACATAGAAAATGAAAGAAACTTTCCACTTGCTTTAAAAGGCTGTGCCATTTTACTGTCATCCCAGCAACTCCGGAGGCTGAGGCGGGAGAATGGTTTGAGACCGGGAGGTGGAGGTTGCAGTGAGCCAATATCGTGCCATTGCACTCCAGCCTGGGCAATAGACTGAGACTCTCTCTCAAAATAAGTAAATAAGTAAGTAAGTAAATAAATAAAAAGGCTATGCCATTTTAACATAAAAATAGTATAAAAGATAGCAAAAAAATTAATTTTAAAAAATTTAGTAACAAATTCAAGCAAAATATCCAAATAAACTGCATCTGATCCCATCTCCACCATCCTATTACATAGTGCCTTAATATTAGTGAAGAAAGTATTGAAATTCACTATATTAACAGCTTAAATGAGAAAGCTGTCTGCTGCATGATCTAATTTTCCTGCCAAAAAGACACTTAATAATGTTTAAAACCAGTTCTGACAAAAGTCATTAGTGAAATAGGGTTAGAAAGATTTTTGCTATGTTTAATAAGGAAACAATAGGAACATTTCCTTTACAAGCAGACAAAGTATAAGATTGCCAATCGTTATCGTTTCTAGACCCAAGCCATTAGGTAAAATGAATTTAAATATAATTAGCCAAAACAAGAAAACAAAATTTTAATTATTTGCAAAGAAAATCAACAAGAAAAACGCTGTAAGTATCAAAAGAATACAGTAAAGTAAATGATTGTGAATTAAATACATACAACCTCAAAGTTTCCTTTTTGCTTTTATGCTTTATTTACATTGGAATTAGACATGTATATAATTTTAAAAGTGTAATCATTATGCAAGGTCGGTTAAACAAAATGAAACAGCAGAGACAACCAGTATTGCTTGTATTTGCTGATTATCTCCCCATTTCTATAAAATATAATTCATTTTTTCAGTTTTAAGTATATTTCTGAATTCCTAGTAGGGAAATAGGAACCAACCTCTTTTTCTTAATCTTTTTTTCTGCGCATTCCCACCCTTTTCATCTCTTCACTTTCCTAACAGAGTTTTATGATAATTTTGGTTAGACTGAAATCTAGTATTTCGACTACTATTATGATTAAATAAGTGCCATTTATAGCTAAGTCATGTACTACGCCATTATGACTTTCTTTTTCCTATCAAATCATCGGTCACAAAAGTCTTTCTTTGTTGGAGACGAAAAAGAGAAATCATTTAATTATTTGACTGAAATGACTATCCAAAATGAAAAATGCATGATATGTAAATGTATATATGTCAAGCAAATACTAAAAGCATTTTGAAATTTAAGCTATAATAAACAATTATTCCCTTAATATACAGTGATCTTTCAAATCAATAAGAATAAATGATTTCCCAAAAATGGACTAATTAATAAAAAGACATTTGAAATGAACAAGGAAGAAAACATGTGAACTTCATTAGTAATTATAAAGATGTATACAAAATGCCCATGACATGTCATCTTTTCCTCATCAAATTGTCAACAGATGAAGAAGAAAAGAGGTAAGATCCATTGTTAAGGAAGATTTGAATATAGGCTGTCACTATGTCATAGGTTGTATTCCTCCAGAAGGCACTGAGACAGTAATTTAACCACAGATAAATCACTTTGGGAGGTGGTTCCAGGATTCACTGGTAGGAAAATCAGTAAGTGAGGGAAGGGAAAGTCTGATTACCACTGTTTGAAAGTGAATCTCATCTTTGCTAAGGGAACTCAAGAAGACTGTTGTACAACGTAGCTCACAGCTTTCTCATCTATGGGACCAGGAAATGGGTATTTATCCTCCCAACCATCGACCATTGGCAGAGGGCTGCTCCCACGAAGGTTATTGCACTGGCACTACCAGCCTGCCCCATATATATGGGCCTAAAGAAAGCCTTCACAGGGAGAGTCGCAGATGCTTACAGTTGAAAGTCATTAACAAGTATTAGACTAGTGAGTGTCAATGAAGTGTCTGCAGGGCCTCAACAGTGTTTCGTAACACTGTCATACGATGTAAGTGGGTTTATGATTTGGTATGATGTAATCTTTCTGTATGGCATCTATGTATTCATCTCTCTGCCTGTTTACCAACCTACTACCTGTCTCTATCTACATGCTCCTACTATTAGGAAATTATTTAAATTTGTCAATTGGCACCCATTTTATGGCGATATCTTTCTGTTCCCTACACATCATTTTATTCTGAAATTACAGTCTTGATTTGCTATCTCCTAACCTATACAAATTTATTTTTTCCATATAACTATGGCAATTTGGGGTTCCATTTCTTAAGTCTTCATAGCAATTAAAAAAATTTCTGTTTTCTATTTGCATATAAGTATGTACTTCTTAATCTTTCAATCATCATTCTGGCACACTACCTGCTTCGAAATGTGGGTGTTATTTTACCAGGATTATCTGGGACTGGCTTATTTCTGTTTGTTTTTCGTTTTGTTTTGTTTTTGTTTTTTATTCTCTAAGAGTATAATACATACATTTCTTTCAAGAACACTTTTTTTTTTTTCAGAGTCTCATTCTGTCACACAGGCTGGGGTGCAGTGGTATGATCTCAGCTCACTGCAACCTCCGCCTCCCGGATTGAAGCAATTCTCCTGCCTCAGCCTCCCGAGTAGCTGGGATTACAGGCACCTACCACCACGCCTGGATGATTTTTGTATTTTTAGTAGAGATGGGGTTTCACCATGTTGGCCAGGCTGGTCTCGAACTCCTGACCTCAGGTGGTCGGCCAGCGTCAGCCTTCCAAAGTGCTGGGATTACAGGTGTGAGCCACTGCACCCACCCAAGCACATGTATTTTTATTTATACAACCTAGAATTTAGAATTATTTCTAAGTTGTTACTTTTAGTGAAGGTTTCAATTATTTATATTCCTTGTTTAAGGTAATCTAAAATGATTCTTAATTGTAGCCATTTTATTTTTTAAAATTTGGCATTGAATCATTATTATTTACAAATTATGCTGTATAATAGTAAAATAATTTGATACTTCATAAAATCAAATAATTTATCACAAAGTAAATACATTTGCAATGTGTTCAACAAAATAATTTATTGTTAAAAAAGTATGCAAATAATATTTGGCTTGCATCATCTACATTTTTTGACCTTAGATTATTAGTTATAGAAAGATAGCTGCTTTGTTGTTCTGTAATTGGCTTTTTTCATCTTCTACTTTTCTTGAGTTCTGTTATTTGTCTTCTCTCCTCTGAGTTTCATTGTTTTCTTGCTCTGTATTATCACGAGTTGCATTTAAATGGACTTTAATTCTTTCTCATGCTTTTCGCCAAATAATAGGATTTCTTTTTTTTTTCTTTTCTTTTTTTTTTTTTTTGGTATTTATCCCTAGAAACCTAAGTTCCCTGTTTAAGTTTCAGGCTTTAATGGAGTTCATTTTTAACTTAGTTCAGCTGATTTCTTATTATATTTATTATTTTCTTATTCATTAGTGTAGCTTTTTCTTACATATACGTCTTAAAGAATATTTTGCTCCATCTAATTAGTTTGTCTCTCATACTCTTCTTTTTTGAAAACTGTCTTCATAATTTTCCTAAGTTTCTTAATGTTTCCATAATTAAAATTCACTTTCTTACTGTTTCTGTTTCCCTGTCTTTTCCTTAAAATCCCAAAATTAATTAACCTGTAATCATGTTAATTGAGCTTATTTCCTTCGGCTTTGATTGGCATAAGCCCTGGTAAAGCAACACAAAAAAGCAGTATGTGTAAAGGAAACCTGGGGCAATAGAACTGAGAATCCCAATTCTACTTTACTTCTCTCCCCCTCAATATGTTTCCATACAAATTGAATTACTGAGATATTCAGTTCTAATAAAACATTATTTTGTGTTTTTATGCCTTACCTCTCCAGTAAGAGTGTAAGAATCTTAAGGGAAAAATGTCTGCTTAGAACTTGTATTTTCTACAACATTGCAACTCAAAGTGTGCACCCAGACATTTGCATTTGGCATTCCCACGAAACTCGTTAGAAATACAAAATCCCGGGCTCCATCCCAGACACACTGAATCAGAATTTTCATTTTAACAAAATTCTCATGTGAACTGCATTCACAGTATATAGATTGAGAAGCAATGACATGTAACATACCTTACACTATGATGAACCCTGGAAAAATCGTTGTCATAAGTCTTTAGTCATCTCTGAACTAATGAAGGCAGACTGTAGTCAAGATCTAACAGTCTTCCTAAAATGACTAAAGTGTTCACCTTCACAATTGCTAAATACTTACATCTAATAAACTTCAGTAACAAAATTAAATCTGTAATTTTATTTAAAAGCCTTATATTTTTATCACCAATTTATTTTTAAACTTTCAGTAGTCAAATTTGATGGTGTAGAGTTGAAATATTACCTCACAGTACTTTTAACTGATGTCTTTATTTTGTGGTCACTTTAATGAATATTTTTGATACTAAATACAAGTTCACTTTCAAATGATGTAAATTACAAAACATGTTTTGAAGATGCCTTATTTTCCTTAAACATTTTCTTATTTCTTTTATTCTTTATTAGGTCTGGATTATAAAAGTTTGATAATGGATGTTATCACGTGCAATTTTGGAATTAGATTTTTGTTCTTTCAATCAATATATAGTCTAAATTTAGTTTTTGAAATTAAATATAATTTATCATTCGTATAGATTATTTCGCTTATTATTATGGTCTAATAGTAGAACAATTATGCAAATATTTGCATTATCTCATCTCTATTTTTGCATTGTTTCATTATTATTTTTTACAAATAGTGTTGTATCAATTACAAAGGCATGTGTAGGAACATCTGCTTTCTGTTGCTTATAACAGAATATCTGAAACTGGATAATTTATTTAAGAATTACAATTTATTTCTTACCACTCTGGACACTAAGAAGTCCAAAGTTGAGCTGACACAGCTGGTTAGGGCCTTCTCGCTGGTAGGGAATCTCTGCGGAGTCCCAAGGCAGCCTAGGCTATTAAGTGGTGAGGGGTCTGCACATGCTCACATGCTAGCTCGAGTCTCTTCTTCATTTTTTGTTTGTTTGTTTCTGAGGTAGGGTCTCACCTTGTCACCCAGGCTGGAGTGCAGTGGCACAATCTCCGCATACTGCAGTCTCAAACTCTTGGCCTCAAGCAGTCCTCCCAGTTCAGCCCCCCAATTAGCTGGGACTACAGGCACGTGCCACCACATCAGGCCAATTTTTTTTTTTTTTTTTTTTTTTTTTTTTTTTTTTTTTTTTTTTTTTTTTTAGTTTTTGTAGAGATAGGGTTTCGCTGTGTTGCCCAGGCTGGTCTCAAACTCCTGAGCTCAAGCCATCTGCCTGCCTCGGTCTCTCAAAATGCTAGGATTACAGGCATGAGCCACCTCTCTTCTTATAAAGCCAGGAGTTAGGGATAATAGGGGTTGAGGGGAGAGACATTGTAAAGGGATCCTTGTGGTAATGGAAATATTTAGTATCTTCATAGAAGTTATAGGGACATGAACCTACACATGTTAGAAAATTGTTGTGCTAGTCCGTTTGCACACTGCTGTAAAGAACTGCCCAGCACTGGGTAATTCATAAAGGAGGGAGGTTTAATTGACTCATAGTTCTGCATGGCTGGGGAAGGCTCAGGAAATTTACAATTATGGCAGAATGCAAAAAAGAAGCAACTACCTTCTTCACAAGGCGGCAGGAAAGAGAGGGGAGAGTAGGGAAAACTGCCACTTACAAAACCATCAGATCTTGTGAGAACTCAGCATGGGGGAGATGGCCCACACGATCCAATCACCTCTCACTAGGTCCCTCCCTCCACACATGGGGATTACAGGTGGAGATGAGATTTGACTGGGGACACAGATCCAAATCATATCAATTGTATAGAGCTAAATGTACAAATACACACACAAATGTTCCCTTCTAATAATAATGCATTAATCCGTTAACTCATTTAACGATGAATAAATTAATCCATGAACGAATTAATCACTTCTCAAAGGCCCTACCTTTCAATACTGTTACACTGGGAATTAGGTTTCCAACATATGAAATTTGGGGGACACGTTCAGACCATAGCACCATTATCTTTAAATTATTTAGCATACATAGTCTCTTAGCAGTTGTTATGCCAATCTATTTCTCCATAGCTATTTTCGAGTGAGTATGAATTGTTTTGTACATAAAATTAATAGCTTTTAAGTCATTTTTTATTTCATATTACTCTTGCAATAACAGCAATTACTTTTCAAGTATTTTATTCTTATTGAAATTGTATTAAGATTATAGATTCACATGCAATTGTAAGAAGTAAAACAGAGATCCCATGTATCCTTTAATTCATTTCCCCTAATGGTAACATTTTGCAAAATTATTTTACAATATCATAACCAGGATATTGACATTGATACCATCCACCAATCTTATTCAACTCTCCCAGTTTTACTAATATTGTATGTGCATAGGTGTGTGTGTGTGTACATTTAGCTCCATACAATTTTATCACGTGTGTAGGTTCAGATGTCTACCATCATTGTAAAGACACTGGAGAGCTCCATTTCCACAAGTATCCCTTTACAATCTTCCCCTCAACCCCTGCTGTCCCTAACTCCAGTCTGTTCATTTCTAAAATGTTATCATTTCAAAATGTCACATAAATAGAATCAAACAATATGATACCATTTGGGAATGCCTTTTTTTTTCACTCAACATATTTATTTGAAGGTCCATTCAAGTTGTTGCATGTATCTACAGTCTGTTGCTTTTTATTGCTATATAGCATTGCCTGGTATGGATGTACCACAACTTGTTTAACCACTCATCTGTGGAATGACCTCTGGGACATTTCCAGATGTGAGCTCTTACAAATAAAGCTGCTACGAATATTTTTGTACAGTTTTTGTGTGAACATATGTTTTAATCTCTTATGTTTTAATTTAATTTTTACTTCATTTGATAATTCCAACATGTAAAACACATAAGAATATTTTCACTTCAAGTTAAACCTATATTTTAAAATGGATGACAAATAATACTAATAATAATTCTGAAACATGCTATGTCCATATTACTGATTAAATTGATGACCTAAGTTGGCAAGCAGTGTGATTACATTATCACAATTTTGTACAAATTATATTTTTAATATAACTTTGGCTATTTAAACTTTTAAAGGTCAAGACTAAAACTGAACTGAGTAACAGTTTTTCCAAATATATCAGCCAAATCTTAGTGCATTGTTATTGCCTAGAACAAGCCTAACGGCTAATTTTACTGAATTAAATAGTTGTCACCATTCACTTGTTAATAATTAATGCAGATTTCATGCTCAAAGTGGTGAATTATGAAGAAAAAAATGCATCTGTTACATGACAGGAACTTTACAAACTTTGACTAAATTATGTGTGTGTATGTGTATGTATGTCTGTATCTGTATATTATCCTTCTATATTTAACTCATCCATTATCTATCCATTCTATTAAATTAGTATTAAATATTTATCAAAGGCAGAAACAGAACTAATGCTTAAAATTTAAAGATTAAATAATATAATCTTCACTTTCAAATACCTCATTGTTTAGAGTCTATATGGCTGAAATAAAAAGTTCCATGTTGTAATTATGACTAAATGTTATGCTGATGGATAGACAGCAGTGGATAATTTTAAATAACTTATAATAATACAGAGAAAAAAATATTTTACCACAGAGTATCAGAATTCCTTTGTTTGTGCATTATATGTATGTATGTATATATATATATATATATAGAGAGAGAGAGAGAGAGATAAAAAGGGGGTGGAGAGAGAGAGAGACCCACCTTTATTAAAATGCTTTTATTTTTCTGGATATGTCACATGTGAGATATTGATTTGCATTTAATTCTTTCTTATTTTCTTCCCCATGTAGGTAGGTGCCATTCTTCACTAATGTCCTCAGTTTTGTGTCAGGGCTGAAAGCAGAGATAATCTGCAACTTTTTTACTAGCTTTGCTTTTTTAAAGTTTATATATTCTTAGGAAAATATAGGTTTACCCAAATGGGAGAAAAAAAGAAGAAGATTCCTGGGTAGAGACTGAGTCTGTGAAGAAACAAGAGGGTGAAGGAGTGAGTAAAGCTTCTTACCAACACTGAAATAAATTCTGTGTGGGAGGAGAAATACAGAGAGACCTATGTTTCCTTGAGTTACATATCTCGAGGGCTGCTTTCTAGTGGGATCCCCAAAGCTGTGAGAAACTGTGGAACAGGAATTCTCCCTGGTACACCTAAGCAGACAGGGTTAAAGTCTACTTCATAAGATTTATTTCACTCACATAGCAGAGTACTGTTGATCCTGAACAGTCATTGGGATAGGGGTGAGGGACATCTCAGAGACATGTTGAACTACCTCACTAATATGGTGTAAGACTTTGACTTTTGGCATAATCTAGACAAAAGAGATACCTCTGGAATGACGGAGATTGATATTTCCTCCCATTTGGGAGATTAAGGCTCAAAAATAAATAAATAAAACAGAAAGATAAGCAATGGTTTGTTTGAACTTGGGTTTGTGGTTTGAAAGTCATACTCACTCACAGGGTCACACTGGGGTAGAAACAAGTTTCTCTGACCTGGGTATTTGTCTGAGGCTCAAGGTGTTTAGGGAAGCAGCCATGCTCTTTTCAATGAATAAGAAGGAGGGGGTGATAGAGACAACCATAGCTCTCAGGAAGGGGCAAAAGAGAGGAAAAGCTGAGCTTGGCTACACGGAGGCAGAGGAAGAATGGAATGTCTAAAGAGGACATGGTAATGTGTGTGTTGTAAATATCTCTTCCTCTCCCTTAAGAAATCTATAAAACTAAAACTGAAAATTCTCCAATGGTGAATCTGATAGGATTTAAAAATAAAACCGTGGAGGGTTAATGTTTGCATAGTGATTTCAGTGAGCTAGACAGAAAGGCTGTAAGGATGAGAACACCTGACATCTGGCTTACAAACTGATTATTAAGGTAGCTAAAACTCAAGTTTGTCATGCTCTCAGTATCAGATATATAATTAGAAAGCAGAGTTTGTGTTTATCTGGGCAAAAGAAAAAAATGTTTACCAGACCACATCAACCTTTCTCTCTTTAAAATCCAAGTAATCAAAAAATAAGAATGTACATTTTATATATATACACACACATATAAACACTGTGTGTGTGTGTATACACACACAATACACATTTTGAAGTAAATTTTTGTTTTGTTTATTGCTGATTTTATTTTCTACAGCATTGACTTTATGCGAATGGCTATATGCTATAGACTTTTTAAGATGGAACTAAGGTAATAAAGTAGCTATGTATTTTGGTAGTCACTGCTAGAATGATCTATGGAGTCTCGTATCACTGAGCACCTACTGGGCCCTTTGGTTATGTGCAATGATATAAAAAAAAAAACTGCAATTTTTTTTCACAGTAAGTTCATTGGAGACAAGCCTTACTATAGATTTCACCGTATTATTATTTGTGTTATAAACAAGAAAAATCCCATATAAAAACCCATATTGTGTTACTGAGGTTTCTCTCTGGGCTCAGAAATAAAAGGAAAAGAACATGTACATTTCCTATGCTGCAGTATCTAGTTATACTGGTCTTTTTTTTCTCCATTCATCACCTGGAGAGTTTGACATTTATAGTTTGCTAGTGAGTGAGTTTTAGAGCAGAGAGATGGGTCACTTGGATGCTAATATCCGTGGAGACTATAATATTAACACCAATAAGAGTTGTTAGATGATCTTGAAAAACTCCTTCTTAGTTCCTTGTTTTTACTTTTCCTAGAAACACCTGGATGCTGAGAGACTTGTACCATAGAAGCCTGAAATCATGTAGTGACCCTAGGTTTTATGTCCAGGCATCTTCGTTTCACAGTCACACGTTTCACATTACAGTCATGTGATGGAAGGTTGAAGTGAGAAAGAGACTTCTGGGTTTGACTTGAGACAAAAGTTTGCTCATTGATGCCCCCCAATAAAGACTCTTCCATTGTATAACTATCTCCCTTGTCACTTAGAAATGTTCAAACTTGACTTTAGATAAAAAATCTTGTCCATTCCCTAATTTTACAAAATGGCATGAAAATTTTTGTCTGACTGGAAGTTGAGGTGGGGAGTCAAGAAGCTAAATTGAAAGGGAAAGCAATAGCAGAAGGGTTTTAGATAAATTATTAGGAGAGATATTCAATATTGGCATTTTCTATGGGGAGGAAAAATATGGAAAATATGGAGTAGGAAATAAAGCATGTGCTATCTAAGTCTCCTAGTCAACTGACATTGTCCACCTTATCAAGTGTTTATTGAACTTCCACTGAATGTACACTGAACTTAGAACCCAACCATAAACAGTTAAAATATTGTCAGCAAAACGAAACATTCATGGCTAAAAGAAGGTTGATAGTTATTAATTTCATACAATTACAAAGTAAAAGCAGTGACAGAAATAATGAATTCATAGTACTTCAGAGGAGGAGAGGGTGTTTGGGAGTATGTGTGTATCAGCCTCATTTCTCCACTGGGGAGCAAAATACAGAACAGCCTTTTGTACAGCCAAAGTTAGTAGTCTTCAAGTGGAGGCAAAAACTTTCAAGGTCGTTTTTCCCATAGAAAATGGAATATTACCATATGTTCTTGAAAATGGGAAAAAATAATGAAAGAAATGTCACTTTCGGAAGATTAATCTGGAAAGACTGCAGGCGTCATACAGAGTAAGTTAGCCAGTTTTGGTAGACCATGACAAATAAGTGAGAAAATATTGTTTTAATTATCTTTGCTTGCTAGTAAAAAGAAAAGCTATTACTGTGTTATGGCCTCGTTGCTGAATGCTAACCTTCACTCTACCCTGATCTGAAAACCACCTTTGGAATCTGCATGACTTCTACTAACTAGAGCTCCCAGATTGGGCGGTGGTACAGAAGTTTCTGTCTGCATGAACTCCTGGGCCTTACAAACAGCCTAAGACACCCGGAATAATCTGCCCAGAGCCACAACAAGGCATCCATGTATCAAGTATACGTGTTAAGTCCTTAGGCTAGACCACCATTTTATTTATGGTCTCCTAAGAATATGCACATCTCTATCAGATGTTGAGGTTTTATTGTTGTGTTTTTATTGCTGTGTTTTTCTAAACTCCATTTATCGAGTGAATTTTAATGCCTATTTTTAATTATTAGATGTTCACTCTGATATGCCACTGCCTCTGTATTCATGTCCTGTCTCTTTTCAGGACACTAACTCTGACCCTTGGTTGTGCAACCTTCTTTCTGATCTAATTCCTTACGGACTTGCATTGGCTCTAATTAAGGCGTAACCCTGCTTCCTCATTCCAGTTTTGCATGAGATCATTAGCTCTGAACTTGCCTTTGCCCTTCAGAGATGTGCTATTTTCACATTCACTCCTTCTGAACATACCTAATTCCATGCTGTAGCTCTTGGCTTGTGTGCCATGTCATCCACTCTCCTTTGGATATTCTCTGCTGATTTTGCACCCTATCTTCTTTGAACCCCACCAAACGGCTTGGTGTCATTTGACCACTGGCTCATGGCCATCTTTACTTCTGTAACTGCTTTGTTTTTTGTTGTAGTTTCTGGGGTTTTGTTTGCTTGTTTCTTTGAAAGTTCTTTCCGTACCCTTATTATTGTGGGTTGTTGAAACGTCAAAAATCATTTCAAAATCTACTGATTACAAAAAGCATTTTTGTCCGTTTACCTCACACTATTATGCATTTTATGTAACTTCATTATTTTATTAACATTCTAGACAGATTTAGAGTACACATTTGCACTCATTTCTAACCCAATTTATTCCAAAATTCATTTAAATTCATTATATATACAGCACAGTGAAATTAGGAAAAATTATAAAAATAAAAATTAGGGGCACAAACTAATATGAATATTATGGTCTTAAACTTTTGGCTGGAGATCAGACACACAGAAAAATAAGCAAAAGAGAAATATATCAGCAATTGGAATCAATTTCTAAAAACAAATTATTTCATCCTGAGACCAGACAGACGTTCACGTATGAATCTCCCATAGAGAAAACAGTATGTAGTATAAGGGTAAATATCTTTAACATACCTTTACAGTAATCATCTACAAATTCTAAGTAAAAAACATAATTAAACTTTATGCCTGTCATTGTTTAATCTTGTAGGTACATCGAATGGATACTTTTATTTCAGATAATATATTTAATAATTTATTAAATTATATATTTTATTTAAGAAATTAATAATAAAATATTCTTTTTATTTCAATAATTTTAAAATAAAGCTTCAAAACTGAACTACCAAGTCTGAATCCAGTCCAGCTGAAGAAAACAAAAAATGAAAATGTAAAATATAAAGCAGGCAAAGCCAACTCTTAAAAAAAAGTTTTCCAAGATCAATATTAATGGTTTCCCCTTTGCAGAAATTATTTCTTTTCCTTTGGCTGATTCACTAAGTCTGAGTTAGAAGAACCAATAATGTAATAGATTGGTCCAGCGAAAAAGTCAGCTGTATAAGGAAGAGAACTGACTATCCAGGAAAAAACGGTAACTTCATTGGTCAGCTTCTCTAACAGTTTTATTAGTTCCTGTAGGCTTCTAGGCTTCTTATTGTCTGTGATGTTGAAAGCCAACAACTGGTGTTTTATTAGAAGCCAAAGCTGGAGAAGTATCTTGAGATACCTCACACACATATACATACACACACGCACATTCCATTTTCTTTCTTATAGAACATATCAGGAATAGATCAGGAAGAAATCTTCCACTTCCACCCACAGGAGTTGTGCAATGAACTTCTATGCTTGAATCTATAAACAATCCAATGCCTTTCTAAAAACTATTTTAGGTACTCTTACAAATCTCTAAATTTGAATTATCATTTCAGTCAGATCAAATATTCAAGTCTCAAAATCTACATTTGTTTTCTAATGTAGTTCTTAGCTACCACATTGCTTTCTTTTATCACAAATGTAAAATTAAGACACGCAATTGTCCAAATTGATCGTTTAGTCCCAGGTATGGAAAGACATGCTGAAAATCAGGATATGACTTACCCAGATTAACAGAATGGTAAATGGGAGAATCAAACAGCCAGAAATGAGGCTCCATATTGTTTCTCTCTTCCCTAGAAACACTACCCAAAATTTGACTTTTAGATCAATCTCTAAAGAATATTTCTTAAAATAAAAAAAAAGAAGAAGAAGATTTCTGTCTTTATTCACTCATTCATTCATTTGTCACTTCCAGTGGCTTCCCATCCAGCCCTTGCTCAAATCCAGTCTTTCCAGGGATCTACAAAGTACTGCTTGGCCACTGCCCACTGCTTCTGTGATATGTACCCCCTGAGCTGCCTTTGTTCACTCACTCCAGCCACACTTGCCTCCTCTCAGTTCTGTGAGCACGCTGGACACGATCCTATCTCTCAATGTCATAACACTTGTTGTTATTTTTGTCTAAAACACCCACTTCCAAATATGCTCACGTCTTGCTTCCTCACTTCATCATGTCTTGCCTAAATATCACCTAGTCAGAGAAGTGTTCCTGCTGCTCTATAAAAATGACAACTCCCTTGTTGCTGATGATCAGTTTTTATTCCTCTTAGCTCGTTTCATTTTTCTTCATAGTTCTTATCACTACTGGAAAAAATGTATATTTATTGGTTTATTGTCATCATTCCTGATAGAATCCAAGACTCTTAAGAAAAGGAGCTTCATTGTTTTTTTTCACTGCAGGTCCTCAGTGTCTAAAGGCAGAGCCTCACATATAGTAGGTTTTCATCAAGGATTTCTCGAGTGAATAATTTATGTATTCATATATTTAATCGCTATTGAATACTTACTGTGTGTCAGGTTTTGTGTTATGCAGGAACAGAAAATAAAGCAGATGTGGGCTCCACCATCAAGTAAGGTTGAAGGGTTCAGGGGGACAGATATTGGACATGTTAAAACACACATGAAAATACAGAAAAAATAAACAAAAGAACTGGTTGCTATGGGCAGACTTACTAGAGTGTGGTCTAGGTTACGTTGAAATCAAAGAAGAGGTCTCCAAGGATATGACATTTAAGTTCATACCTAGATAAAGTGGGGAACAAAATCTTGCAAAAAGTGAGGATAAGAATGCTGCCTGCAGAAAGGAATAGAACTTACAAAGTTAGAGGACGAAGAAAAGAGGGCTATTTTCACTGTACTGTCTCGCAGTCAGCAGTTAAATAATAAGTGTAGAACTCAGAAGAGATATCTGGGTTCTATATAGATTTGCAAGTAATTAGCATAAAACTGGTTTGTAAAACTCTGAAAATGGATGATTTCCCCTATGGAGAGATTATGGAGAGAATAAGTCCAGACCAAGGCTGAGGAAGGCCAACATTTAGTAATTAGGAAGTGAAGTATGAAAAAAAGGAGACTGCAAAGAAACAGTTGGAGAAGATGAAAGACAGAGAGAATATCTAACATTATGGAAGGCAATGAGAGAAAGGATCTCAGAAGATACTATCTGGTTCCTTTGAATAACTGAGAGGCCCCCCCAAAAAAGACTTAAAATTGGCCATGGCTATGATAGCACGGAGGCTATTGTTGCTTTCCCCCATGAAATTTTTGCAGTGTCATGGAGAAAAAATACACGTTGGTGAGAGAATGAGAAAATGGAAGGGGAAGAAGTGGAGGCTGTGTGTATGTGAAATGTGTTCCAGGAGTTGAATTATGATAAAAAGCTAGCAAATTAGGGGGAGAAGTGGAAAAGAAAGGGATGTATGATAAGGGGAACATTTGCGTTAAGAGGCAGCTATTAGAGTATGCTTCCTTGTCAAATTGAAGAACAATATAAAGGAGGAGACATTTCTTTATTTAAAAATGTATGTGCCTACCAAATTCTGCTGTGAATTTCAAGAAATTCATGAATTTCATTAAACCCTTTCAGAATTCATGGGTCCAAGTTTAACAGCAGCGGTGCTAACATGTACTTATTCAATTTTTTAAAAAAGATGAGCTTTCACATATAACTTTGAAATATGAGATTTGTATCTCCATGTAGTTGCCTCTGATAGATATTTATTTGTGAAGATATCTACCTTCTCTCCTTTGGACACTGGAAAAAAAGTGCTGACCCTATGTAGGTGATCAAGTAATTGCTAGTGTTTCTGCCTATTGCCATATTTCTGAAAAACCTACAGAGCAGGTATATAAAGTTTAAAGACATTTTCTCTACCTTTAGGAGAGTTACTTAGGCTGTACAGTTCAGTGTTATGATCATTTGAAAATTATTTCTACTGGTACTAATGGCTGAACTGATCATAGATGGAGAGTACACGTGACTCATTGGTCACCTTTATACTGAGTAGTTCTGCTTCTCTGCAATGGGATCGTAATAAGGAAAGCTGACCATGTCTACATTATTGTGCTTTCTCCTCTATACAAGTCCAAGACTATCCCCACCCCTAGAATCCAAAAATGATAGAAATGAGTACAAATGGGAGGGACTACTTAGCCTTTTCTGTAATTAAACCAATATAATTAAATAATTATAATAAATGTTTTCCAAATGAAGATAGAGAACACCTTCATGTCAGTATCAACAGCAGCAGAATTACTTATTTTAAAAACAAAAGTTCATATGTGTTACCTAGCCAAGTCACTGGGAACAAACTCAGAATGAAGATTTTATTTTGCTTTATTGGTGTAAGCATTTTCTAGTATCCTTCAGCTAAAAACACCATGCATACTTGAATGTTGCCATAAATTCTTTGGAGAAAAGAGGATAAAGCGTTATTTTAATGGAGCTGGAAACCAAAGTAATGTACACATGTGCCACTGTTCTGAAGGTGATGACCACAGAGAATGCAAGGTGACAGAAGGCAAGATTGAAGACTGGGAGAGACCCTCTGGTGAAGTGCTCTGGCCCAGGCTTTTAATTCCCTTTTTCTCACAAGGAGGTAAGGTGCTAGGTAGGCTCCAAGGCTTGGCCAGGTTATATTAAGTCTTTCATCCATCAAACATGTTATTCTGCTTCTGTCAGTGACTGATACCTGATAAAAATTCTTATCATTTACCCAGCGCTTTGTATTTTCAATGTACTTTACAGTCGTCAGTGAAACATGAGTATCTCCATGTGAGGCTCAATTTGTATTAAATCCACTATCCTCTCTACTCCCATCCTGTGCTTTTTTACTGATAAGCAAGCCTACCGCAGTAAAGTTTGCTAATGGAGTATGTTTATTTGGCAAGAATTTGGCAGTCTTGAAGTCACTATCAATTTAAAGAGATCTCTTTATAGGTAAATATTTCAGTGTAGACGTATTTTGGCATGAATGGAATTATACAGTATAAATATTTCTTAAAATTATTTTTATGTGATTAATTATGGACAATTTGTTAAAGGCTTATTTGTATAGTACATATTCTCTACAATGTTTGATGTGAAAGACAGTAGTTTTTTTAGCTTCTGAGATTGTCAGGAATGTCACTTCTTCTTAAAGTGTCTTTATCATCACTTAGTCACAACAAAGAAATCAGGACCCAAAACGACAGCCCTGAGAGGTCTTTTTAAGATAAAGGAACTGAGTTGATGAGCTTGAAAGGCCCTATCGGTGAAGCAAATATGGGATTATATGAGGGCCTTTGAATTGGTGAAAAGGGTTTGCATAAAATTTATTGGCAAAAATATTGTACAATTTTACCAATGGCTGGCTTATTCAATAAATCTCATAATCCTGAAAAGCAGATGTTATAGTCATTTTAAAAATAAATAAACCTAATTGTTGACTTACAAAGGAATCTTCAGAGTCAAATTAAACACTGGTAATTATAAATTTAAATATTTTTTAAAACAGAGACTCACAGCTTATAATGTGTACATGCAATGTGCCTCAATAATTACAAAATGCTGTCATGATAATTTAGAATTAAACCGAAAAGATCATGTACACAAAGAGCTGGTGTTAATATACGTAGGCTGTTGAAAATCATATTATTTATATTGTATATGCCAACAATTTGTTAGTTTCTCTCTTCTGTAATTTCATTTTAATTTCAAATAATTATATGCAATCTATATTTTATCTCCATTTGAAAAAATGAAACTTACTCACATGGCTTTCTACTGTACAACACTTGCTCCCAGCTGAGCAGGAAAATAATTAAACACTAAGAAATAAAATGTGAAAAAGCAAGAAGGCAGATAAACTTCAAAATATTAAAGAAGATATAAACATAAAGCATTATAAAATATAGAAAATATAGAAAGTTATAATTTGATATGAAGAGCATACATTATAGAATTAATGTCCTTGTCAGAAGCTTCATTTCTTATAGAAGACAATCTATGAAACATAACACTTATATTCCTGGATGTTGGAAAACCTATGTAATAGTAGAAAATATTTAATGATATAACACAAATTTTGTATAAAGAGTAAATATTACAATTGGGAATCTAGGGCAAGAGAAAGAAGACAAATAGTGGAAGACAGTGAAACAGCACTTAGGAAATCAGACAGGGTCTCTAAATGGGGAAAATTTTCAAGGTATATGGTCCAAGAAGAAGTTGGTAATAAAGTCTATGTACTTGCAGAAGGTGTTCAATATGGGCCTCCAAGAGTTGTTTATCATCTCAAATAAAACAAGTTCTTCTAGGTTGAGTAGAGATCATGAGTACTACTCAGCCATTCTCTAACACAGGACCTATTATTTTAAAGACCTCTGAACTTGTTATCTCTCTCACACACACACACACACACACACAGTATCCTTTCCCTGACTTTTTAATATAGGTATTATTATAATTTTATACATGAAAAGACCAAGATTTGTGATACTGAGTAGCTGGCTCAGGTTGAAGCAGAAAACAGATACTGGAAACTCGAATTTGAGGCCAACCTTTGATAGCAAAACTCTAGCAGTGCTTTTAACCACCACTTTTATAATCACACTCACTAGTTGTTTGATTCTGTTAATCGAGTCAAGAGTTGAAAAATTATACACTTAAATTTTAAAAAGAGTTACAAATTCTAAGTTATTCATTTTATAACAGATAGATATTAGCATTAACTGTTCAACTATAGTAAAGTTCCTAATATGTGAAATGAGAACAAGTCATTTTAAAACTTGACTTGTATACCTCAATTCTTTTTTGTTTTTAACTTTTAAGCTCAGCCATACATGCGCAGGTTTGTTACATAGGTAAACGTGTGTAATGCGGGTATGTGGTACAGATTATTTCATCACCCAGGTATGGTAAGATGATCACATGAAAAGAGAGAAGATTCCAGTGAGTAGAGTAAGCAGTGTTCTGTCAAATGTCATATGACTTTGGACACAATTCTCAATTTTTCTGGGCCTCAAGTTATTCATGGAGAGAAAAATACCTACGTTCAGGTGTTATTGTAAAGATAATAAAGACTGTAGAAAATACCTACCACCGTGCCTGGCAGCTATCAGATACCTAATAAATTATTCTTCTAATTGAAAACAAAAAAGAAAATGGACACACTCAATGAAGCCCAGGATTCCACATCTTTTTTGACTTGTCAGAGAAGCAATGGAAAATAAAAAATGAATCACTGGATAATCTATTACGCCAAAATTAGTGGCATCCTTTCAGTCAACATCAAAGCACAGAAGACAAGCAAGATAAAACCCTTGAAGATACCAGTTTCTTCTTACAGCAGGGCCTTTCACAAATTTGGCTGGTCTTTTCATAAGGGCACATGGAGAGTGATGATATTTCATATGTAGGTGTGACCATTGTTACGTCAGGGTGTGTGTGATCACCCTACAGATAATAATTTCCATGGAATAAATGCACTAATAGCAATGAAAGAACATGCCCTAGTAATTTGCTGATTTTTTTCTTTACTCACTATCTTGATAGAAAAATGTTTGTCTAGCACTTTTAAAGGACTAAAATAGTGTAATTGGATTGTTTGTAACACAAAAAATAAATGGTTGAGGGAGTGTCATTCTCCAGGAAGTGATTATTTTACATTGTATGCCTGTATCAAAACACCTCATGAACCTCTTATATATACATTTTTGTGGGTACCTAGTGTGTGTATATATATACATACATATATATATAAAATGTGGGTACCTAGTGTGTGTGTGTGTGCGTGTGTGTGTGTGTGTGTGTATATTATATAAAATGTGGGTACCTAGTGTGTGTGTGTGTGTATATATATATATATATATATGTATACAGACATATATAATACCCACAAAAATTAGTAAATGAAAAACTTAAAAAAAACTTGATAATCTTGGATATAAATTAAAAGTAAGAAAACTTGGTGTACATAGTAGTAGAGCTTTGAACAAGGTGCTCACGTGATCTGAGGACAAGTGCTGGCCCACGAACTATTGGTTACATTATAATCAAAGTAAATACAGAAAATTAATCATTTAGAAATTTATATAGCAATTTGCATAGTAATCATATCTCTGTTAAAGTTAATAATAAAAAAGAACTTGCATTTTTATGTCTTTGTGGTATATTATATACTTGTGGGTATTATATTATATACTTCTAATGTATATTAGAGAAGTATGTTTTCAATGAAAAAATGAGTTCAGCTTTTTATGCCTTTTATCTTTTTATATATCAAAATTTTTATTTCAGTGGAGTTTACAGAAGTATTGGTCTATAATGGATTGTGGGAAAATAGTTCTTCACAATAAAGAATTTGAGAAACACTGATAAAGGATTTCGTAGATGCTGTGAATTCTTAGGACAGGATCAGGGTCAGCAATTGAATTCTCAAATGAATAAAGAAACTGCTAAAGTGAGGAATTTGAGGAATTAGACTTATAACTCTATGTGGGGATCTACATCCTAAAGAAGCGCACCGGTAAAGGCTAACTATAGGTTCGGGAAAAGGCCACTCCCCGAGAGATTTAAGCTAGGCAGAAGGGCATAGTCAGAAAGGTAATAAAATACACGTAGGAGAGAGAAGGAGATGGGGTGGAGGGAAAGAGGGAGAGAGAGAGATGCCGCTTGCAGGCAGATCTCATCCAGTAGTTTAAACAATCTAGGAAAATGCTACATCCTAGCTTCTTTACATTATGCTCCCTCTTTTTGGTGCAGGTGATAAAAGCTGGCTGGGGATATTTTCATACTGAGACTGATTGATCCGTCTTCTTGTAGCTACTAGCTTCAAGTCAGAAGAAATCACTTTTCTTAGCACGTTCTATAATTTGACCACCACCAACAAAATACTAGCAAAATCCAATATTAAATAAACAGAATATTTATTTGACATTTCCACTTTTATACCTAATAGTACTATGAATATTCTTACACAGAAATATTTTGTCTGTATCTGAGCCTCTACTTAATTTAAATTTCCAAAAATAGAAATACTTAGTATGAGCATGGATATTTTAAGACTTGATATTTATTGCCTGATTTGTCCCATAAATATTGTAGGGATTAACAATTTTTAAGTATTTAAAATCTGTTAGGCAAAATATTGAGACTCATATTGTAGGATTTATGAACACAATCATAATTTGAAATACTGCTCATTTTTATATTAGAAAATATTCTGTGTTTATGAAATAAAGTATATATTTTCAAAATATAAACAGCTATAATTTTAAAATGTAAAGATAATCATAATCTTCAAATAAGGTCATGAAGTATTAGATATTGGGTAGGACTCAAAATAATTTGGGGGAAGGACACAATTCAGTCCATAACAGTGGTTATCTTTGTCAATTCTGACAATATTCTTTGAAAATCTCAATTCTAATAACTAACGTTTGTTGCTCAGATAAGCCATGCTTTATTTAACCTTTACCCTTTTGTTGGATATTTACTTATTTAACTTTTCCAGCTTTGTAAATAATAGGGCTATGAATACTCTTACACAAAAAATATTTTGTGTATTTCTGAGTCTCTACTTAATTTAAAATTCTAAAAATAGAAATAGTATGAGCATGGATATTTTAAGAGTGTTGACATTTATTGCCTAATTTGTCCCATAAATATCATAGCAATTAATATTTAAACTATTTAAAATCTGGTAGGCAAAATATTGAGACTCGTTTTTGCTTTAACGGGAATTTTTTGCTTATAAGGAGGTTTAATATTTTTTATGTTATTGTTCTTTTTTCATACTGACTACTTAATAACTCGATTCATTTTTGTAGAGGTACATTAGTCTTCTCCTTGCTCATTTGTAGAAGAAAGCTCCAATATATACCTCTTTCATATATAAAGCTTATTTTAATTGTCACGCTTGAATATACAATGTAAAATCAAGTATTAACTTACTAAAAAAATATATATAGGTTAATCTTTTCATCAATGAACTTACAGTCACTGAAAATCCAAAATCTATTTCAAAGGAAATATTTTATAGGAAATATTTAGAATTTTACATTCTGATGGGAAATATAATTCTAGTTACCCAGCTGCTGCAGAAGAAGGCTTATACATCAATGAAAGTTAATTATAAGTTTTCTCTGACATAGAAAGGTGAAGTGACTTTCCAATGTCATAAAACTAGAGAGTAGCAGAAGTGGGAATAGAATTCAGGTCTACTGAATCCCAGTGCAATACTTTAGTGAGTAGACAACTGTAATTTGTTGTGAAATAATAATTGGTAATTACTTTGTGTATTCCCTTCATGTGAGACCTGAGAATGCTCAGAAGTTCGTAAAGGTGTTTAACCTAATGGCCAGCAATGCCTTATAAGAGGACTTTCCCTTAATATTATGTAAAATACAAATATTAAGTTTGATAATTTCGGTAACTACTCTGATGGAATTCTCTAACGACAGGTGTTGATTTTCTGCCTAGTGGTGGTGATGAGCATGTGCAGGGTCTCTCCAGCAAAGATGAAGAATGCAAACATTTACTGTGTTTCTCCTATATGTCAGAGATTTATCATTAGTGTCTAATTTATTCTCCGTAAAATTTCAAGCAGTGAGTTTTATAGACTAGTTACTGGAGCCGAGATTGGCCCAAAGTCAAGCAGATCAAATAAGAGAGCCAAACTTTGAACTCAGATCAAAACCTAAAGATCCCACACTTTCCATTAGTCTACAGTCTGTTCACACTACAACAGAGTGTACAGTAGTTTATTTTCTATTCTAAATAGCAATTGAATTATGGAGAGACAGAAATTCAGATGGTATGATGGATTTTATGTAATACATTTTTAAAATACCATCATTAGATTACAATGGGGATGAAAGGAAGTAATATTTATTGAGGGTATACATGGCATCATTTAACCCTCACATTGGCATCTTTATTGTAGCTATTTTATCACTGGGAACATTGAATTTTAGAGAGGTTAAATAAATTGTCCAATATCACAAAGTTAGTTAGTGGTAGAGGCATGATTGAAAGGACATGTGTCTGACTCCCACAGTTCAAGAACTTTCCTCAACTCTTCGATTTATCCTCTACTGGCAGGATAGTTTTGCATTATTAAAAGAGATGTTTAGAAGGTTGTTAAATACTACTTCTGATTAATACATACATGATTTTACCTAGTCATCATTACTACTATTGTTCAATTGGCAAAATAGTCTTATTTTTATATTTAGAAAATGTATTTATTAACAGATAATCCATGCTAAGTGCACACGAGCAACTATAATTAGTCCTTGATAAATCTTACAGACAAGTTTAACTATGGCTTTTTCCACATAACATTTAGGTTTTATTTCTTTTAAATATTTTGGTTAGTGATACTTACTATGATAAGAGCCCTTTAATATCAGTATACATAAGACTTATCTGAAAAAAAATGCATATACCATTGCTTCAACCCACATATTTGGATTAAATATCTGGGGAAGATACTTCATAATTTTTAACTATCCCCAAAATAATACACATAGTTGTATTCTGAAAAACACTAAAAACAATTCATATATTAGTCTAAATTTTAGAATATCATGAGGAATTTTCAGTGGAAAATCATCCCATTTTAAAGAAGTGATTCTCAAACTTTGGTGTATATCAAGATCACAGAATCACCAGTTTTGTTAAATGTATACTTGTTAGGCTTCTGGAGATGCCTATTCAAAAGGTTCTGGAAATGCTCATGAGTGGCTTAGGTATTGTGGCTGATGACACACTCACCAGGCTATTTTGTAGTCTACCAAAATTGGGAAAATATTGTTGTAGAATTTATATGGATTAAAACATTACTTGTGAGTGAAATGCCTAGGAGTCTTAATATACTTCCACTGACTGGTGGTAGAAAGAATTGTACATTATAGTCTGCCTGGTCACATCTGGTTGATGATACTTGAAATCCTTTAAATGTGAAAATTTTATACAGTGACAGAATGAGGAGTTTTAAGTACTATGTACTCTTTAGGGACTTAACTACCATATGTTAGTGGGATTTACATATTCATTTTCTTAAGTAGAGCCTACATTTTTACCTTGAGGGCTTCAAGCCCCACCTTCCCAGAATTGTAGAATAGTTAACTGAGGTACTTGTCACTAACTTCAACTTTATATATCACCATTTTTGCCAACTTTAGGTGAATTTGAAACAAAATTGTGAGTTTAATATACAATACTTAATGAAGAGTCTAAAGGTCCTTTTTCTGGATTGAATCAGAACACCACAGTTCATAATACAAAGATGGCATAATTTTAAAGCATCATAGAATACTTTTTTGTTGAATTTCATATATAGGTTATGCAGTAGGGCCACATTGAGACATTACCAGAAATATCACTAAACAACTCACTGCTGACTTTTATTTGCTTTAAGTATGGTGATGGCCATATTGTCCACAGAACAAAGTGATGCTGTTATAAAGAAATACAGGGACCTTTTTTTTAAGTAATAGAGTCAAGAATACTTATTATTGGCACATAGTTTGTTCTGTGAACTCTGGAAATCATATAAGTGATTAGATTTTCCATTTTGGCTTAGCTTCTATAAAGCTCAGAGTGGAAGTCACACCCCACTTTCCAGTAGGAAATTAAGCATCCCAATCTCTCTCCTAGCTTTTTCTTACTTTTTCTAGTCTTATTTTCCTTCTTATTCTTTTAAATTCATTTCAGATACAAAATGAGACTTCTTGTAATGTTCATAATTTATAAACCATCATAAACCATATACTGTGATATGATCAGGTAAAAGTAAATTAAGCCTACAAATAACTAATAAAGTATTTTCTAATTAAACTAGCAATGTTTAAAAAGATTTTTAGTTGTTTCACACTAATTTCAATGTTACTGTTTTGCAAAACAATACATGTCCCTTTGTAAAGGTCCCTTTTTAAATCTTTGCTTCAGTACAGTTATGAATATGCTCTTCCTAACGTGAATATATATATTTAAAATGTGGCTTCACTTTCTTCATCCCTTATAATTTTATAATATTAAAGAATATTTTCATCAGTTTTTTTACCTGCTATCAAAGAAATAACAAGGTCTCAGTCTTAAAAAAATTGGGATCAGATTTTTAAAACTTTCATTATAATTAAGAATAGCTTCTTTTTCTAGACTCTAATAAAACATACTCGATAAATAACTTATAGCTACTCTTTTCATTGCTTACTTCAGAAAACTGTGATGGGTTCCTCAGTTTAGCAGGAAGACTGCTATATTTTCGTAAGCATATACATATTTCCTGGATATTACCAGACCAGGATTCTCCCCTAGGGAAGTGGGGTGAGGGTTAACTTTAAATAATTTTAACATAGGAGAAAATTCATTAAGGAAGCTATAATGTGTAGGTGCATGCCATAATAATTAAGTATTTGCATAGTTGACTGCAGCCCTTATTAAGCAATGCGCCAAATGGCAGTCTGTTTTACATAATGGATGTGGGAGAACAAGTCACACATACCAGAGTAATGGAACACATTAATAAAAGTTTGCACAGTGTGTGTCCTTCATGCAGGCTGTGGTGACAAATATCTATGCCTTTACAAACTACATAACATGTTGTTTAGTCCTCTGGGACTTGCCTGCCGATTTGCTGTCTATCATTTATTTTCTGCCACGGTGTGTATGCTTTGAGTGATCTCAACAGAAGGTCACAGCCAGTGAAGTTTCCATACCAAACATTTTTTTCCCTATCTGGGGCTTTGAGTGGTTTGCTTTTAAGGTTTCTTGTACTTCTTTTTAGTGAATGTCCCAAGAAGCCACAGAGTAGATCTTAGGACCCAGGTCTTTCATCAATGTATTTGCTCTATTTGCTCCTATGGTTCTCTCAGTTCCCATTTCTATAAATAACTGCTGAAACATTTGCAGTAACACTTTCATTGTCTTTAACCTAATCTCGTGTCACTTTTAAAATTCTTATAAAAAATAAGGTTTTCTCAGTCTTCCTACTTTGATGCCTATTGGCTACAAGCAGATGGGCAGTGGTCCTATTATACACCTATTAAAACTGCATCCCTGTCCCCATCAAAGTTCTCCTCACTCAGGATCAGCCATCAAAGTAGAGGCTGGTGACTGATAGTTAAATAGCATATCACCAGAGATCAGGATATAGTGTTCTCACTACATAAAATAACTTGCCTGTTTTAAGCTGAACAAGCACAGCAAATTATCTTTTTCTTCCATTTTTAGTTCCAAGCCAGTGTTTAACAATAGACCTTTACAAAGGGACATATTAAAACATCACCCCATCATCTCCGGTCATAGTTGTCGGATGGTGAAATTGAAAGAGTGCACACGCCATGCCTGTTCCAGAAGAGACAAACCTGTAATCTTGTCTAAGGCACTCAATTACAGCTCTGTGATGGGGTAGTGGACATTAACACAGGGGCTGCTCCAAGCAACCCTAAGGCGCCAACACCTGGATAGTCTTTTATCCTCTGCCTCATCATTTCCAGGGTGGTATTTTTAGCTCTTCACAAAGCTGGCGTGCTGGGCATCTGTCCCTCCCACTTCACTATCTCTTGGCTTGTCTCATTTTGTGGTGGGTGGGCACTGGCTAACAGCTGAATAGTAACCTAGCTCCACACAGATGTCTGCACTGTTTCTCTATCTCTTATGTAAATATTCTGAGCTTGGCTAGAACTAGAATCAGAGCAGAGGACAGAACAGAGAAATTTGCTCCTGTTTGAGCTGGATTTCAAGTCTGTTGTGCATGGTATTTATTTAATTTGGAAAAAGTATAGAAGTCATAAACATATATTTGATAAAGCCCTATTACTTACAGTGTCTTTGAGGCTATTCTTTGTGAGCACAGAGAGCCAGTGCTACCTTTGGCTAGGCTACCAAACTGTGTAGAAAATAACAATTTCTAACTTATACCAAAACCAATTATGAAATGTGGATTCTAAATTAAAGAAATTTGTTATTGGATTTAAAAAAATGGTTTCTACCTTCTGACAATGTTTTTATTCATCCTATTCAAGAAATGCAACTCTCAATCATGATTTATTTTCAACATTGTTGTTATATAGGTGCCTAGTTCATGTCTAAATCAACCAATTGTGAAACCACATTTTAAGCTGTTCTCTGCAAACTATCAAACTACTGTCAACTTGTTTTTGTGAATAGAATTCTTGCTAATTAGCATGCTTATTTCTTATGTAGTTTTTTAAAAAAGGAAATCTAACATTTAAAATATGTTGTCTATTTATTCTTCTCATTACCAACTGAAAATGATTGCTTTGTTGGGTTTGCCTTTCATAAAGATACATATATTTTTCCCAACATGCTATGACCTAGGTAAAGACTTGACTATTTTGATAATCAATGTATTAATTTATCTTCTAACTCAGTATAAATCTGGGACTTTTTAATCCCATGGCTGACTGTGCCTGTCTGGGGCTGGTTTTCTTCCAGATTCATTGCCGATGCTTCCTCTCCTCTGATCTGTATTGCAGAAGGCTGAGCCCTGCAAACTAATGTCTCATAATCCCTTATCACGTCATTTTCATTTGAGTTTGGGCAACAAGAAGAATTGAAGGGAGATAGACAGGAGGAAGAAGTGGAGAAGCCCTCTCTCTTCTTGCTTTTGGCACTTGTCTCTGAGAGTAGCTTAGTTTCTGCTGTGAAGCGAGCTTTTGTCCAGCAGTCTTTCCTGCTGAGGTACCAGCTCCCACCAGGAAGAACCTGTTGTGGTTCCAAGTCTTGCCTGGTGGCCCCAACTCCTAGCACGTACTTAAACCACTGCTTCTCGTGGTTCCTGAGGTTGGAAGTAGCTTCCTGCGGCTCTTTATATCTGATTTGCCTTGCTATTCCATTTGCCTTTTAGCTCAACCAATATCTTTTTAACAAATTTCATTGCATGGACATGGGATTGCTCTTCAAGAGAACACGAAGAGCAATCCTATTAAACCTATTAAAACTGCATCCCTGTCCCCATCAAAGTTCTCCTCACTCAGGATCAGCCATCAAGTAGAGGCTAGTGACTGATAGTTAAATAGCATATCACCAGATTTGCTATTTAATTGACTGACAAGTTCAAGTTGCTGCATCTTTGGACACACTGTAGCATTCATACCATGGCTATACTTACCTCAAGCTGCTCTCAGCCAATGGATTTATTAGAATCAGGCTATTTTTGCATAATACAGAATTCCTCTAATGGTCAAACTTTGCTTTTTGGGCTCTTTACTGGCCTATCGCAGACTTTTCCAGAAATTTGCTGTAATCTGACATTTCCTACCCAAGCCTCCTTTTCTCCTTCTCTCCTCTCATAGTTGTAGGCCAGCTTTATGTTCTCTCCCCCTGCTTCTGCTCCTTTCTCTTTTTCCTTCACAGGCATTTTCCCCAATCAACCTTTTGCAGATCAAATCCCACATTGGAACCTGTTTCTTGGAGGACCCCCAAATGGCACAACCTTCAGAAGAATTCTTCTTTATTGAACAACTTAGCTTGGATTCTGTTTCCCTGGCTGGACTTTAAAGTATCACATATCCAGAAAATGTAATGCTAACATATGTTGTAGGTCCTTTGTTAAAAATGTTATGCTATACAAAAGAATTTCCTTTTGGCCCATCATTTCATCTTCAGACAATATTAATCTCTGTCATTTTTGTAGCCATCTGAGGAAACAGGATGAATCCTCCACTCAAAATTTGGTTTCGATGTCAAAACTGATAATGCTACACAAACTTCAAGAGACTAGGAGCTATCTGAGGAGAGCAGTGAAGGCCTGCCAGGCAGGTCCAAAGTGGCTTTAAGAGAGTAAGAAAAAGAGAGCAGCTAGGGGTTTTTATTGTGATTAGGGGCTGGGTCTCAGTCAAGCGTTCCATGCATAGATAGGAACTTGTGTAGGATTTGAATCTCCCGCCAGCATCAAAGGAAAGAGCACATGGGCTTTTTATCAGCCCACATGTGGGCGACAAGGCGAAGAAGGAGGGATGAGGCTTAAAAGCTCTTAGCAGCCAAAGGTCAAAAAATAGTCTGGTGTCAGTGTCTTTATTATACTCATATATCGTAGAATCTCAATGATGAAAAAATGTACTTTTCTTGACTGTAGAACTTCTGAGCCCTTAGCATTAAAATGATTATTGTGAATTTGCCAGAAAGATAATATAGAATCTTTCAAATGGACTTGTTCATAGAACCCTATTTTTAGATAATCTTTAGGGGATATTGCCACATAAAACATCCTATGGGGGAACATGTATGTAATTTTTAAACACAGACGTTAATCACCTTTAAAGTTTTTTTTTATTTTTAACTTCTTTTCTAGTTAGTCAAGACATAGAAGGTTAAATTGTGGCTTACTTCAATTAAGAAAGCAAGGAATTCTTGTTGAATTGATTTTAGATGACAGTGTGGGAGATGACTGAGGCTTTAAAAGGATGGAGTGTGGTCAATTCAAAAGGAAAGCAATAGGATTATTAAATTCCAAGTGTCTTAAATGGGCCAGGATATATGATGGAATTCTCTGTGACAACACACTTTTTCTGGCCCTAAAACCTTTTGATTAAAGCTCTAAACCTGATTATTATCCAGACAAATCATTCATTTTCAGTCTTGTGCTTTATACTTTGATGAAAGAAGTGCTATTTTATATTTTCCATGGGAAAACTTTGTTCTTATCATCATTGTATCTTGATTTGATTAATTTCTATATTACCATAATATGAAAACAGATTTTAACATTTATTTTTACTAAGTGGAAATAAATCCATTTTATTATGTGTGTCTTTTAGGTAATGTGCTTTTTTTTGTTCCTTTTTCTTACTCCTTTGAAAGCTCGTTATGAATTCAGATTAAATGCATTAAAGCCTTTAGTTTTCTGAAGTATATCTAGATAATAACCTATCACTTTCATTCCTAATCTGCTTTTTGATTTCTTGTGATTTCCTTATCCTCAGATGTCTAAATTGAATTTTATCAATAGATCTATTAGAAGCTAAACATCTGAATTTATTTATCTTTAATTTTTAGTTGTTGTTGAACCAGCACATCACTAAGGCTGTTTGATTTGAAGATCAGAATACACCGAACACTGTGCTAAATAGCTGGGTGATTATAACGAATCAACAATCAAAATTTGTGTTAAGCAAAAGTTCATGGTCATTAAAATGGGCATGCAAATAAAAGGCAAACAATGATTTATCTAGCAAATAATTTGTTGTTCCATAAAGTTCTCCCATGTTGTTCATTTAGAAGTCACATACAGATAAAACAATGCCATTCATTTTTTCAATTAATTATTCATAAGTGAAAACAGGAGGAATAATCTTGTGCTGAAAACATTGGGGAAAGAATATTCATTCACTCCATATGTACTGAATTCCTACTATGTACAAGTCATCATGTCAAGTGACTGTGGATATACACATTATAAATAAGAGCTACCCCTGATGACCCTGGCATTTTTCCAGTGGAATTCCCTGAAACAGACCATCTGCTTAGGTCTCTTGCTATGGTTTTGGGTTCCTAAGACTACATTCTTTCTAACTCTCCAAATGACTCTCATGCTCCTAGGTTGACTATCTTGTTATGCCATAGCTTTTGCTCAGTAGTTGGGTATCCTCCCATCGACATCAGCTACAGTCTGTTGAAACATTTTTAAAGCAAATAGTACAGCTATATTCCTCAAAAAATGATAATTTATTTTTAATCAATAAAACCCAGTACCTTCCTCATTTCATGATGGTTAGGTAACTCTTAGTGTCTGATCTCAGGCAATTTACTAGTTGCCTAAGGGCCTCATTAATTAAGTGGATCAGTGAACTTAAAAGGGAGTCATGGAGTAGAGCAAACACTGCACCACAAGAATCACAAGGGTAAATAATCTGATCTCATCTGATTCAATTTCATGTACAGACTCGGGATAATATCTGACCATGGTACTTCAAAAGGTGATTGCAAGGATCAAATGAGGTAATATTTATGAAAATTATTTGAGAAATTATAGGATAACAGTGACGTTTAATGTGAGACTGTAATGTCCTGGGCATCTTCCCAAATTGGGATCTCAATCAATTCTTGTAACAAACTTGTGAAGTAGGTGGCCAAGGTAGAAACTCTCATGCAGCTTACACCTTGTGCAGCGGGGTTTCAACCTCCGTGTTCTCATGTTATTGGATTACAGTTTTCTTGGAATTTAGTAGCAGGAACTTTAAATAGCATCTGATAACTTTGTGCTAGACATGTTTTTATTTCTATGTTTCCTATTGACTTCCATTATGGAGGATACGAAGTGAGGATATTTAACTTGTCAAGAATATTTCTTTGTCAGTCTAGTTTAAAGGTGCAATGAACAAGTAATACTGTTAGTAAAGAAACGGTGATTGAGAATAAAGCTACTAAATGGCACTCACATCAATTCAAATTGATTCTTTTTCTTTGAAATGCCAATTATAAAATACAAATAAAATATGATGGCACGATGTATGAGAAGTAGTTATCCCTTCTCTAAGAATCTAATTATTATCATTGTCTTTAATAGGAATACTTCAAAAGGGAGACTTATTTTCTGACTGCCAAGCTGCAGGTAGAAGGGGTATTGCCACATTAAAAAATGTTTTTTTGGTCGATACTGTTAAATAGGGTAGGATAGATTTCTTCAGTTGTTGCAGAAGAAGATAATTGGTATCTTGGGCAATACACAATACAGTCTTGTACAATATTTAAACAATGACTTGTGCCTTTCTGAGTTTCTGTAGCTAAATTGATTTATTTGGAAGTTATGTCAAGTTATGGCATCTTGTCTTGCCTTGATGACATTTGATTCTTTGCCCAGTCCTTCTCTCCCAACTCTGGTGAGGAGGAGCCAAGAGAGTTATTGACACTATGCTTGACATAAAGCATAAATGCGAAGAGGGAAAACAGAAAGCTCCTTTGGGAAGCACATGCTTCTCTAAATGCTGTAAAACAATGTAGGACTGGAAAAAAATGTGCAGAAACAGACATATAGAAAATAAAATATAAATAGAATATATGAGTGATGAAGAAATTGAACAGGAAGCCTACAGTAACCAAGCAGATTAAAGGGATCAAATCTACCTCTATTTCCTTTGGAACATATGTCCCAATTGACTGTGTGGTTCACCTTGGCTCCCTCTGTCTCTGTGAAAGATAGTAGTTAAAATATGAGCATTTTATCAAGTCATAAGAAAAAGGGCCATGGATAGATGAGTGGATTTATAACAAGAAGGTTAAGGGGTAAAAGGGTAGTAAAGAATGCAATAGTATACAGGAAAGAAGAACTTGGAAAGAGTTATAAATATATAACTTAGTAATCATACTTTTATTTGATCAATGCCCATCATAAAAAAATCTTCTATGTATCTTACTATTTTTCCCTGGTAGTGGGCAAAATCTATGTGCAGTAGATACTGACTATAAATTACTGTTACACTGAGACTAAAGTAAATTGCAAATTCTTTAAAACAGTTTTTTAAGTTCATTTTCCTATATCACACGGTGCTTTAAAAGGCAGGTTTCAAGCACAAATTTATTTCAGTTTCTAAGGCCTGTATTTGGTGATGATATTATTGATCTGAGTGTCTGAATAGTGGGTAGCCATTGAACAACAGTAAGAGGCAATAGTAAAAGGCAAATAGTTCTGGATTTTCAAGGGAAAAAGGAAAGCTTCTAATAAAAGCTAACATCATTGTCACCTAAAATAAGCAAATATGAAAAATAACTAAAAATATAAGTACTTCTAAAAGAGGAGATTCATATATAATTATTATTCTCAGACATAACAAAAGATGTAGATTGTTACCTCTCAGCGTCTGGTGAGGATGAACAGTGATGATATAAGTGCAAGTGCTTTGTAAACTAAACTGCCACATCAGTAAAAGGCATTTCTGTTGTGTGTGAACACATTGAGTCAAGTTGTCAAATGAGATTGGTCTCTCTCTTTTATAGATAGGGGAAAATGACCAGATTGAATTAACACAGGCATGAAGACAGAAAAATTCCTCCACCTTAACAAATAAAGAGTGAAATCATATGTGAAAGCTTTTCACCCATGCAAATAACCAATGGGGGCTGGGTTTGACAGGAAGCTCAGAGGCAGGAAGCCTATTAGCTTTGTGCCAAGGACCTTGAACACCCTTCTTTAACTTGTCTATAAGTCTGTCTTTGCAGAAACAGATGTCTGTACAGCTGAGAATCCTTCAGCTAATTGAAGCACAAAATTCTTGGGGGTGGAAAGATGGTGGTGATGGTGGTAGTATTGATAGGATTTTCAATCTGTTCAGAAAAATATAAAATAGACTAAGACAAAACATGTTCATGTTTGAATAATTTGGGGATTATTTGGTTTGTCCATGCATGAATCAAAACAAGAAATATTTTTTGACTAATTTTCAGCAGAGAAAGCATAAAATGCTAAATTCTGGTATTTCTCTTTGTCCAAAAATGTATTCATGTCATATATAAAAACACTGTGTAATTCTAAACGGCTATGCAAACCTAAGGTATAATCTCACTTTATAATTTGTGAAAGTTTACTAATTGTTTTACTTTTCTTGGCAGAGTGTCTGAAGATCTACTGGAAAGTTATGTGTATTTATTTTATTTTCAGGGGTGTCATCACACTTTGAGCTGCTGTGACAATTTACTGCTGGAATAACTCCATCCCAAAATTATCACTGTAAATTGAAGTCCTATTTTTCTGCCCCAAGTGTATTCTTAATATTAACAGTTGGTAATTAGTCTGTCCTTTGGAGAGACTCTGAACAGTTTTGAAGAGCATCCTGCACATTTAATCAGAACACTTCAAGCCAGACAATGAAATGTTACATTCAGTAAACCGTGATAGTGTTCACTAATTGCTGATGCTATCTCTATTGTTTTACGTTTAAGTTATATTCTTTAATATTTTAAGAATCATTTTATTTATTTATATTTTCTGTAATTTTTTTAAAAACACTACAGGACATTTATAGATGCAAAAGTAAAGAGTAACTTAATAGAACACTGTTCTTTTTTAGAGACAAATATATATGAAATATTTCTCTTGGAAACCGCTAAACCCACAGGTCATTTATTATTATAATATTCACTTGCCTTTCCTCATTTGGGGATGATGTAAAAATGAGCATCATTTTGCTACTTTATACCAATCTGGGTACCTGCATTCCATATTTAGAGAGCATGTTTTGGATTTAAGCAGCTTAAACTACTAGAATTATCATTACACAATGGTGCTGCGCTTTTAAACATGTTCATTTTATTTTATTTAAAACATTTAGATCTACAAGCATCTTTATTTAATGTTCCCTTACAGTTTCCTTTTCATGCTGCCCTGAATCTTAGGAAGAACATGTGTATTTGCAAAGTTTCATTAAATTATTTTACACTATTGTAGAAGATTGTCTTTATAATTCATTACATTTTTGTTTAGGAGTTACCCTTCCAAACCAATGCTGCACAACAAAGTAAACTAAAGTACTGTAAATATTTTTTTTGTTACCTTCAAAATTACATTCTGCTTCAGAATTTTAATAAAATACATTTTATTAAAAATAAAATTTAGAGTTGGGTATATTATTTTTCTTATTTTTGTGCGTGTAAAATATAAGCTAGATTTTAGTAGAATTTTGCATTTTTACTAGGAGTTTTCATTTACCTGGAGGCACTGTATTTGTGTTGGACAATTTCCGTCTCCTTCCCTCCCTCTCTACCTTCCTACCTTCCTTCCTTCCTTCTTTCCTTCCTCTTTCTTTCCATTTTGTAGCTATTTTAAATGCTCATCAGTCACAAAATTGATAAGATTTTATCAAAATGAGATCTTTTGGGTCATTTCAGTACCTTCCTTTTTAAACACAATTATGTTTATAAATATACAAGATACTTAGAAAATTGTCTCAATAAAATAGATCCAAATAATTAAAACGCATACCTGGCTGGAACCTTAATAGGTCACTCGAATTCATGTATCTGTGCTCACAAGATTGAGAATATAGTGTATTTAGAATAATAGAACTAATAAAACAGACTCTTCTCTGAGATCTTTTTAGAGAACTGCAAAGGATTTTGCTAAATCAACCCAGTAAACTTACAAATGAAGAAATTATCAAAGTCTTCACTAGAAATTACTGTTACTCATGTATGTATTACCAAAATAGGTTTTATTGGAGGGAGAAAGAACATACGGCCTATAGTTCATATAAATTTTCCATATACTGTTTCATTTATGCCTAACCATTTTAATAGTAATTTATTTGGGTAGTAGTTAATATCTCTTGGACATGAGCCAGAGGGAGAGTGATTATGATAATACATTCTGCTACTAAATAGGCTGAATACTTCCAAGCTTCCAATAATACAGCTGTTAACGACAGTGGCTTTGCTAGTTAATCAGATGTTTTGCCACTGGGGATTGCCCATGTGAATGGAATCTGACAGAGGCTTCTGCTTCACCTCAAATGTAATGATGCAAGTGTGTCAATTATTAGGGACTCCAGGAAAAACGCACATGGCATTCACCCTCAAGCAACTAGAGCTCCTCTCCAAGTATCATTCCCATGTATGTTATGATAATAAATCATTCTTTAATTAAATAATGATTCAAAAAAGAATGCAAGTGCTTTGCATATTTAATGGCGTATATTTTTCTTTTATATATGTTTCATTTTGAGCTGCTAGAATTTTAATGTCTAGGGGCACAGACTACACCACTTAAGAAACTCAGTTGATTTGTTAGTATTTCCCGGAAGAAGAGATGAAAAAATTCATTTGTAAGTAAAATGTGAACCATAGTATCCATGTCTTCCTAGTCATAGTGCCATGAGGTGGAAAAAAAATGGGTTTAAACCTACTTTAGATTATTTGAACTATTTTATATTTTGGTTTACTTTTGTTTTAGTTTTTCTGATAATGTGTGTCCATTACTTAACCTGAGGTATGCTTTAAATAAACGTGCTTGTGACCTTTTTATAAAGAGCAAGATTATGTTCTCGATGTGATGCATCTGATGCATTGATTTTCTGCAGCAAGTTTCAAGGTTGTGTAATAAAAAAGTGACAGAAGTTGCATATTGCAGGTTGGCGCTAGAAACCCAATTCTCCAACTCTTTCAGTAAATTCAGTCAGCTGCCAGAATATTGGATTGACGAAGGAGTTGTGTCTTTGGGTTCAGATCTGTCCTAAGGATGAAGGAAACCATCTGAGGGTGAGCAACACTTTGGGGTGGCAAAGCATTTGTAAAGTTTGTTAATTATAATTCATAGACGCTAGAGCACCAATTAAGAATTTGTTAGCCACATGCAATAGGAGCAATTCTTTAACGATGCTTTTGAAAATCAACAAAATTAAATGTTCATCTTTAAAAATGAATCTTAAATTCCTTTATTTATTTATTTATTTTTTTGAGACGGAGTCTCGCTCTGTCGCCCAGGCTGGAGTGCAGTGGCGCAATCTCGGCTCACTGCAAGCTCCGCCTCCCGGGTTCACGCCATTCTCCTGCCTCAGCCTCTCCGAGTAGCTGGGACTACAGGCGCCCGCCACCACGCCCGGCTAATTTTTTGTATTTTTAGTAGAGACGGGGTTTCACTGTGGTCTCGATCTCCTGACCTTGTGATCCGCCCGCCTCGACCTCCCAAAGTGCTGGGATTACAAGCGTGAGCCACCGCGCCCGGCCTTAAATTCCTTTATTACTAATTACAAGGAATTAGCAAGTTCAACAACTCAAATTTTAAAAGAAGCATGAAATGAGACGCAGAATAGTTGAAGGGAAATGATTTCTATGCTCTTAGGATATTATTGATGAAATAATGTATCTTAAAAATAGCTTTATAATAGTATATGGCAAATATCGTCTACAAGAATCTTTCTTTTTTCCATCAGTTAGATGGATTGCTGTTAGTGACCTGTTAGTCTCCCCTGGGTCTGCATCATTCAGACTAAGCTTTATACAGACATAACTAGGTCACCTTAATTACCTGTGGAAATAAGGCATACTTGTGAAAGTTTCACAGTGATAATTACTCCAAAATGCCAAAATAGTGTATGCAAACCTTGGAGGTACATGCTGGAAAGCATTGCACAACCAAGATCAGTCAAACCAGATGGTTCATTTTGTCCAATTCTCTAACATTCTTTAACACCATTTTTTACCATAATAAAAATGCAATCTTTGCCAAGCATTGCATTGAGTATATACTTCATCAGTCAGTTGTTAGAATTTTTTTTCTTTTCTTTAAATTCCTTTGAGGTATTTAAGAAATCAACGGACTATTGTAAAGAAACAAAGGAAAGCTAATCACGTTTTGTTTTGTTCTAAAATGATAGCATGAAACTCTTTCTAATTGGCATGTTTTTTTCCCTACAGACATTTCTGTACCTGTCATTTTGTCATAGAAATAAAGTGAGGAAGGTTAGAAAATAGGTTTTAAACAGTAAGGGAATGAAATGTTTTTGCATTTTCATATGACTAGTCATGAAATAGCTAGCTATCTGTTCATAACAATTCCACTGAAGATTCAAAACTCTTGTAGAAGCCTAGTAACTGATGGAACTTGATAAAGACCAAAATAAAACTAGATTTGAGTAACATTAGCTGATTTGAATTCTGAAAGTTCCTTGAAAGTTTTAATGAATTAATCTGATTAATGATTTCTGACATTGGAGATTATTATTTTTAAGAAAAGTAATAAAATAAAAACTTTTTCATTATTCCACAAAAAATTAGTAATTGAGTATTTTTAAGCCAATCAACTTTACACATTGAGCAGGTAGTTTTTATACTTGAATTACAACACAGTTTTCTGAGTTTTAAGAAGTTAATGGGGTAAAATATATAACATAAAATATTTACATATAATTGTAAACAAATAAATTGCTGAATTAATTTTAATTTTTTTTAACCTTTAAAGTGAGTAGATTTATAAGAAGGTCAATGTGCAAGTTTTTGTGGGGTTAAATGATGAAAACATATGGACACATAGAGGGGAACAACACACGCTGGGGCCTTTCGGAGGGTGGAGGATAGGAGGAAGGAGAGGATCGGAAAAAATAACTAATGGGTACTAGGCTTAACACTTGGGTGATGAAATAATCTGTAAAACAAACCCCCACAGCACAAGTTTACCTACGTAACAAACCTGCACTTATACTCTTGATAAAAGGTTTAAAAAATAAAATTTATCTTGCAATGAAAAAACTTTTTTAAGAAAGAAAGCAGTAGTAATACTATGTATTTATCCACAGCATAAGCATTTGAAATTTGAGCCTTCTGGTATGAGATAGGAGACCACACAGTATTTCAACTATTTTTTGCCCTATACCAAAGGATTTTTATGCTGTTGCCCCCAAACAATTTTGCTGTTGTTACTCTTCTTTTTTTCTGAGTTTACATTGGAAGTTATATAGCACACGTCTCATAAAGGAATATCTTAATATTAAGTGAGAATTACTGCTTTTTTGAGATAAGTCTGAAGGAAAGAAGATAATTTAGGTTCTGGATATGATATTTTTATATTTTACAAACCTTCTCACACTTCCCCAGTTTCAACAAAGTGCTTTATATATATTTAATGCTTCTTGAAATGCTGTTTTGGTATTATTTAAAAATCTGAACTGTACTTAGAGCTGAAGTGGCCTTGTTAATTTGTTTAATTTCACAATAGTTACCTGTCTAGTAACTTCCTGAGGCCAAATTAGTAACTTAGGTTGGTTTCTAGGCCTCTAATCTTAGCTGCCATCTTAAATGTGAATACATGTTACAGAAAAGGTGGGAGAACTGTGCTGAATATCATCATTTATTTAAAAAAAACATAATTGCCAACATTTATCAAGCACTTAGTATAAACTTTTTTCATTTAATCTTATGAAGTTTATACAATCATTGTCATCCTTTCACAAATTATGAACCTGACTCTGAGACAAGAAAGATGTCCAGGGTTTTCCAGTTGGGCTGGAATTTGGTCTCCAGTCTTGCTGATTCTAAGACCTATGAGCTTAGTTTCCAAAAACTCTGCCTGCTCAGCAACAGCATGAGGAAAACCACCATCTAGACACAGCTTCTAGACATCTGACTGCTAGGAAGCCTGGAAGAAACCATTTCAGGCAAAGACTGTAAGAGATTAGACCTTTTGTATCATTCCATGTAGTATCTTTTTTCTTTTTTTGTTTTTACTCCAGTGTTAGAAACCACAATAGGTCCTAACAGATGGTCCACTGAGATCAAGAAAGTCACCAGTTTTAAGGTTGCTAATGGGATTAATTTAGATCACACACTCATGGAAATTTCAGTCATTTTCTTGCTAGCATCTCAATTTAGGTTCCAAAGCCAAGAATTGCTCAGGTGTATCATCTGAGATTGTGGAATGGCTCGCTGGAGTGTGTTGCTGCACTTAAATCTAATTAAAGAGAACCATTTTAGTGATATGACATGGTTATAGTACATTATGTGACTTTTTATATAGTAGAGAGATTTACTCGTCAATTTCTTCCATCATACTATTGCGTTATATTTCTCCAGTGCTTTGATCAATGTTATCATATCCTGTGAGCAGCTCAGTAATATTATGAGGCAGGAATTATTATCCCCATTTTAGAGATGAGGGCTTTAAAGATGAGAGTGTTGAATGTGATTTGTCCAAGGCCATGAAACTAGGAGGTGGAATGCTCTGAACTGGATCAAGTGCTTTATCTATTCTATCATGTTTGTTGTTACTCACTTGGAACAGGTGAAGTGTGATCAGTGTTTTTGTAACCCTGGCCATATGTGAAAAAAATCTCAAACTCTAATCTAGACATATTGAATTATAATCTACAGTACTGTGATTTGGACATCTGTATTTTCTAAAAACTATACTACTCAAAATTGAGAACTTGTCTCCTAAATAATACTCTTCTTTTTTTGTTGTTTATTTTTTCCCATTTTTTATGGTGGTAAAAAACCACAAAACATTAAATTTCCTGTCTTAACTACTTTTTTTATTATTATACTTTAAGTTCTAGGGTACATGTGTACAACATGCAGGTTTGTTACATAGGTATACATGTGCCATGTTGGTTTGCTGCACCCATCAACTCGTCATTTACATTAGGTATTTCTCCTAATGCTATCCCTTCCCTAGTCCCCCACTCTCCAACAGGCCCCCGTGTGTGATGTTCCCTGCCCTGTGTCCACATGTTCTCATTGTTCAATTCCCACCTGTGAGTGAGAACATGTGGTGTTTGGTTTTCTGTCTTTGTGATAGTTTGCTGACAATGATGGTTTCCAACTTCATCCATGTCCCTGCAAAGAACATGAACTCATCCTTTTTTATGACTGTATAGTATTCCCTGGTGTATATGTGCCACATTTTCTTAATCCAGTCTATCATTGATGGACATTTGGGTTGGTTCCAAGTCTTTGCTATTGTGAATAGTGCTACAATGAACATACATGTGCATGTGTCTTTATAGTAGCATGATTTATAATCCTTTGGGTATATACCCAATAATAGGATCACTGGGTCAAATGGTATTTCTACTTCTAGATCCTTGAGGAATCGCCACACTGTCTTTCACATGGTTGAACTAATTTACATTTCCACCAGCAATGTAAACATGTTCCTATTTCTCCACATCCTCTCCAGCATCTGTTGTTTCCTGACTTTTTAATGATCACCATTCTAACTGACACGAGATGGTATCTCATTGTGGTTTTGATTTGCATTTCTCTGATGACCAGGGATGAGGAGCATTTTTTCATGTGTCTGTTGGCTGCATAAATGTCGTCTTTTGAGAAGTGTCTGTTCACATCCTTTGCCCACATTTTGATGGGGTTGTTTGTTTTTTCTTGTAAATTTGTTTAAGTTCTTTGTAGATTCTGGATATTAGCCCTTTGTCAGATGGGTAGATTGCAAAAATTTTCTCTCATTCTGTAGGTTGCCTGTTCACTCTAATGGTAGTTTCTTTTGCTGTGCAGAGACTCTTTAGTTTAATTAGATCCCATTTGTCAATTTTGGCTTTTGTTGCCATTGCTTTTGGTGTTTTAGTCATGAAGTCCTTGCCTATGCCTATGTCCTGAATGGTATTGCCTAGGTTTTCTTCCAGGGTTTTATGGTTTTAGGTCTAACATTTAAGTCTTTAATCAATCTTGAGTTAATTTTTGTATAAGGTGTAAGGAAGGGATCCAGTTTCAGCTTTCTACATATGGCTAGCCAGTTTTCCCAGCACCATTTATTAAATGGGGAATCCTTTCCCCATTTCTTGTTTTTGTCAGGTTTGTCAAAGATCAGATGGTTGTAGATGTGTGGTGTTATTTCTGAGGCCTCTGTTCTGTTCCATTGGTCTATATCTCTGTTTTGGTACTAGTACCATGCTGTTTTGGTTACTGTAGCCTTGTAGTATAATTTGAAGCCAGGTAGCATGATGCCTCCAGCTTTGTTCTTTTGGCTTAGGATTGTCTTGACAATGCAGGCTCTTTTTTGGTTCCATATGAAATATAAAGTAGTTTTTTCCAGTTCTGTGAAGAAAGTCATTGGTAGCTTGATGGGGTTGGCATTGAATCTATAAATTACCTTGGGCATAAATCTATAATATACCTAGGAATTTATAAATACCATAGATTCCTAGGTATTTTATTCTCTTTGTAGCAGTTGTGAATGGGAGTTCACTCATGCTTTGGCGCTCTGTTTTTCTGTTATTGGTGTATAAGAATGCTTGTGATTTTTGCACATTGATTTTGTATCCTGAGACTTTGCTGAAGTTGCTTATCAGCTTAAGGAGATTTTGGGCTGAGATGATGGGGTTTTCTAAGTACCCAGTCATGTCATCTACAAACAGGGACAATTTGACTTCCTCTTTTCCTAATTGAACACCCTTTATTTCTTTATCTTGCCTGATTGCCCTGGCCAGAGCTTCCAACACCATGTTGAATAGGAATGGTGAGAGAGGTCATCCTTGTCTTGTGCCGTTTTTCAAAGGGAATGCTTCCAGTTTTTGCCCATTTGGTATGATACTGGCTGTGGGTTTGTCAAAAATAGCTCTTATTGTTTTGAAATATATTCCATCAATACCTAGTTCATTGAGAGTTTTTAGCATGAAGGGCTGTTGAATTTTGTTGAAGGCCTTTTCTGAATCTATTGAGATAATCATGTGGTTTTTGTCGTTGGTTCTGTTTAAGTGATGGATTATGTTTATTGATTTGCATATGTTGAGCCAAATAAAGTAGAAAATCTAGAAGAAATGGATAAATTCCTGGACACATACACCCTCCTAAGACTAAACCACGAAGAAGTTGAATCTCTGAATAGACCAATAACAGGCTCTGAAATTGAGGCAATAATTAATAGCCTACCAACCAAAAACAGTCCAGGACTGGACAGATTCACAGCCAAATTCTACCAGAGGTACAAAGAGGAGATGGTACCATTCCTTCCGAAAGTATTCCAATCAATAGAAAAAGAGGGAATCCCTCCTAACTCCTTTTATGAGGCCAGCATCATCCTGATGTCTTAACTACTTTTAATTGTTTAGTTTAGCAGTGTTAGCTATGTTGATATTATTGTGCAACACATCTATAGAACTTTTTCATCTGACAAAACTGAAATTCTATACCCATGTAATATTAATCTTTCCTCCTTGTTTCTATTATTTTAATTTGAAATAATTCCAAACTCACATAGGAAAGCTGCAACTATAGTTCTAAAATCTTTCCCTCCTTTAAAGTATTTGTAGGTAAATTGTAGGTATTTTCTATAAACAAGGAGGTTTTCCAGCAGAACCCCAGCATTGCCACTCAAGTGAAGAAATTAACATTGAAATGTTAGCACTATCAAATCCACAGACCCTGTTCAAGTTTCTCCAATTCTACTAATGTCTTTTATAGTCATAAGATCCAGTTGCTTATCGCATGTTGCATTTCTCATATTGCTTTCCTCAGTTTGAAATAGTTCTTCAATATTTCTTTGATGTTTAAGAGCTTGGCTTTTACAAAGATGGTTATAGCCCAGTTATTTCTCAGAATTTCCCTCAAATTTCTGTCTGTCTATTATTTCCTCAATGTATTAGTTTGTTTTCACACTACTGATAAAGGCAAACCCAAGACTGGGAAGAAAAAGAGGTTTAATGGACTTATAGTTCCACATGGCTGGGGAGGCCTCACAATCATGGGCAGAAGGCAAGGAGGAGTAAGTCACGTCTTACATGGATGGCAGCAGGCAAAAAAAGAGAGCTTGTGCAGGGAAACTCCCATTTTTAAAACCATCAGATCTCATGACACTTATTCACTATCATGAGAAGAGCATGGGAAAGACCTGCCCCATGATTCAGTTATCCCCTACCGGGTCCTTCCCACAACATGTGGGAATTATGGAAGCTACAAAATGAGATTTGGATGGGAACACAGAGTCAAACCATATCACTCAACTTAGAATTAAGTTATATACTGCAAGAAAACTGTAGAAGTGACGCTATGTTCTTCTTGATGAATCCTGTCCAATGGATGGTACATAATGTCAATTTGTCCCACTATTGGTGATATTAACTTTGATCACAAAATTAAGGTGGCATTTGCTATCTTCTTTCACTCTAGAGGTACACTTCATTTTTTACTTTGTAATTAATATTTTCTAGGGAGATATTTTGAGATTATACATATATCTCATTTTCCTCAATCTTTTACACACTGCTTTTTACCATCCATTGATATTTGTTGGCTAAAATTAATATGACTACGGGTTGACAAATGGTGATTTTATAACTTTGTATTTAATTGTATTTACATGAGTTTCAACTCTACTATAAAGGAACAATTTCTCTCTTTTCTATTTGTTTATTTATATCTTTGTGGATGCATGAATTCCTGTTTTATTCAATGGCTTACAATCTTCTAGTTTAATTATTTATTTTAATATTATAAATTGTCCCAATTTGGCAGCAAGAAACTTCTTCAAACTGGTTCTGAATCCTTGTGACATATCACATTAGTTTTGAGTTCTTCATTCCTATTTACACAAGGATACACTCCAAAGTAATTCTAATTTCCTGCCCTGGCCTTGTAATAAGCAATTTTTATAGGAAGCCCTGTACTATTTTCATGAAGAACATATTCGGAAATGAAGATCTAAGCTTTGAGAAAGTAGTGGATCACTGCTTCAGGCCATCTCAGTGGACACCTATTTATATCTATATTTCATTTATGTTTCTTCATATACATGTTGAAAATCAAGTGTTTGTACCCATATTTCCAAGTAAAATCTACCACTGTAGTATTTATTCTAGTTTTCTTCCATCTCTAAACGTAGTAACAGTAACAAACTTCTTTTAACTGATATACTTTTTATATATACCCATAACTCATCTTTAGTTTTCAGTGCTGCCTCCGCCACTCCCACATTGTCAGCTCTCCTTGAACTCCAATACTCTCAGCTTCACCACCACTCTTTCTTTGCCATATTAATTTCCACCTCATTTGTCTCCCTATAATGGCTTCTGGACTAAACTTTCCTATAAGGGAAGGAAGGAAGAAACAAAGAAGAGAGTTACAAAAAAAAAGGAAGGTAAAAAGGAGGGATAGAAGGAAGAAAAGAAATTAAAAGATAGCCTGTTTATTTTTATTTTTTTGAGATGGAGTCTCACTCTGTCACCCAGGCTGGAGTGCAGTGGCACAACCTCGGCTAACTGCAACCTCCACCTCCCAGGTTCAAGTGATTCTCCTGTCTCAGCCTTCTGAGTAGCTTGGATTACAGGTGCCACCACCACGCCTGGCTAATTTCTGTATTTTTAGTAGAGATGGGGTTTTACCATGTTGGCCAGGCTGGTCTTGAACTCCTGACCTGAGGTGATCCGCCCGCCTTGGCCTCCTGAAGTGCCGGGACCACAGGCAAGAGCCATAGCATCTGGCCAAAGATAGACATTTTAAGAGTAGGATTTATTTTTTAATACACACCATGTCTAACACAGTGACTTAAAACTGCTTGTTCATCAATAATATCAAGTGAATGCCAAAAGAATGAAGAAATGAATAAAAACCTTCATTGAATCCTGAAAATAATTTTACTAATATTAATATTGTCCAAAATGTGGTGACAACTTGAAATTTAAGACAAATTATTTATTTACACTACTAAGTCAGAAACTTGCCAGTAACAATTAGAATTTAAAATTTGAAAAATGGAGGCAAGTTTGCTGAAAGAAAGAACACAACTGATGGTAAGTATAAAGCTACATAAATGTCTTTAATCATGTACTTATTTGACAGGAGATTTTCTGAGTCCATCCTTTATTTCTCTTTTTTTCCCTTACCATTTGGCTGAACTGAATAATAATAACCTTGTTCTCACAGTATACTTTTGGAGATAAAAAGGTCAGATGTTTGAGTTTTATTCTTTACTTAGGGATTATATGAGGTTGTAATATTTTAATATTTATTTATTGACTTGAAAAAGAAGTATTTTACTTTTTGTGGAAATTAATGAGTAGTTTAGTATTTTGAAGTGCTTCCAAGTACAAAATGTTTCACCCTACAGTTCAATGATCTTTATATCAAGCCATTAAAAGTATCAATTACTATTATTATTTAGTTTGGTAGACTCTTCAGTCACTTTTTAAGTGTACAGATTTAGTGTATTAGATTTAGTGGGCAGTTTTCAGCATTTTTACTAATTGCATTTCTATGCAGTTGTACCTTTACTCCAACGACTTCTTATTTGACCCAAGAAAGTGAAATCACTTTCATGAGTTTATTTGCCACCAAATTCCTCAAAATGATTTTTGATGTCTACATCTCTTGCTTATATTTTACTTTGGAGATTGCAAGATCAACATAATCTGAGTGTGGAAAATATTTAACAAAATTCAAAAAAGCAAAAAAAAAATCACTTCTATTAAAATGTACCTGAATAAGAGGTATAGAAAACACAGATATGGTAATGTTGAAGGAAAGAAGGCACACATGGGAGCTCATGCTGTATAATTCCATTTATACAATGTGTCAACACAGGTAAAGCTCACCGTGCTATACAGGATTGTACAGGCAATGACTAGAGAGGAGCAAGAGGATGCTTTGGAGGTTGCTAGTATTCTTCTGTTGTGTTTTTAAACTCCAAGTGCTAATTACAAGGATGTGTTCATTTGGAGAAAATTTAATGACCCACATATACAATGCCTACACTTGTGTTTGTATACGTTATCCTTCAAAAGAAAGTTTTAGAAAAAACCACGTCCATGTCCCATAGCACAGAGGCAAGGCTTCACTTAGTTATGTTCACCTGTTTATCAAACTTCTATTTCTACTAAGGTTAAAAAAGTACAATTAGCTGCTACATCTCTGAGAAGAAAGAATTTTGCTGACGATCTAACAGAACTTGTGAGTCATCCATCAGGAGATGTTTTAATGGTGCCAAGAACTCCATAAAGTCTGTGATGGATTTGGCAAGGTCATTTGTCATTTTCACATCAGCATGGTTTTGGCACCTCCTTCTCGGTAAAGAATTCCACTGTTGGAAACTCACTTTTGACAAAGATGGTCTGCTTCTGACCAAATGGTTTATGCTACAGCAGAGGTGAGTAAAGCTGTCCCTGGCCATATTAATAATCAATACAGGTGGCTGATTCAGTAATTTCATGATTGACATGACTCATGGATTTTATAGTTTATGAAGACAGACTATGCCAAGTAATATTGTCTGGTCACTTTATCCTAGAGGAGTGCATCTTGTATAAAGGTGTTCACATTCAGCTTAGACTTACAATGCAGATATTCTGCATTTTTATTTTTAAGTGAACTACGTATCTCCTTTTAACCTGATTTTTGTTTTTCTGGGTGGTGGTGGTGACAATTTTTTGTTTTGCTTCTCCTCTTTTTACAGTACATTTTTTCAGAAATTATGGATAACATTCTCATGGACTTAATCATCTTTCATATTAGTTCTCAATACAAAATGACATGCTTAACGGCTACAGTGATTTCATCCAGTTTTCTCTGGAACAATTTGTAACTGAACTGGTGAATATGTTATGCCCTAAGGTAATGCTAAATTTGGTTAATGCTGAACTTTCTCTCATCTCTCTTTCTCTCTTGTGCACATATGTAAAATAAAACTGCATATAAAAACTGGGCAGCAGAATAGATGTTCATAAAAATAATCAAGGTAGGCATCTGGTTAAGACATGTGCTGAATTGTTTCTTTCAGCTTATTTAGAGCTCAGCATTTTCAACATTTCTGTAAGTAATTCTCTAGTCTTTATAAAGCAAATCCCAGTCTGGATTGTTTATGCCTCCAAAAATAACTCATAACTTTAACGGTACATATTTTCTATTTAATGTGTTTAGTGAATTGATCTCACGTCTACTTCTTATTAATGTAAAAAGTCGAAATTATTCCCTTATTTAACCCTAGTTTTCTTAGATCTGATAATGTACCCAGTTGAATTAGTAGGGATTTTTCAATGAATTACTTAAATTTAACTATTGACAGGCATACCGTTGAAAGTGGTTATTAGAGTGAATGCCTAAGTTGTTAGTATTTTGCTAGTAAATACCTCAACCATTATGACTGTCTTCCAAACCAATATCTTTTGGTCAATGATAAGATAAAAATTTGTTAAATGGCTTACATGCTTGTGCACCAAGCCTGAATCTGAGAGCTGTCTAGTAACTTTACTTCTAAACTTAGATAAATCCTGAGATTTTTTAGAGCATCATCTTTATTTGAAACACATTTTTGTACAAGACAGCTGACAAATAACACTAACAGCATCATCTGTCATTTGGCCAGTACTACATCATTATAGAAAGATCTAGGCTTGAGCAAAACTAAACACAAATTTAATAGCAGAAAAATTTAAATGACCTAGAGAGGGACAGGGCTGATGCTTTTCCAAGTGGGATTCTAATGATTGAATGAACAATAGGGGCATGCTAGGATGGGGAAATCAGGACTGTAACCAGTGGAGGCAGACTCCATTAGGTCAACTACAGTCTTAGAATATAGCAGGAATTATTTTTAAGTATTATCTTTTAAAGGCAATTATCATTGTGTGGCCTTGATGTCTTTGTCAAAATAAATTGGCTCTAAACATGTGGATTTATTGCTGGGCTCTCTACTCTGTTCAATTGGTGTATATTTCAGTTTTTATGTCAGTACAATGTTGTTTGGGTTACTATAGCTTTGTATTCTATTTTGAAGTCAGGTACTATGATATTTACTGTTACTCTTTTTGCCAAAGTTTGTGTTGGCTATTTGGGTTATTTTGTGGTTCCATGTGAATTTTAGGATTGTATTTTCTATTTCTGTGAAGAATGTTATAAGTATCTTGATAAGTATTTTGTTAAGTCTATAGATTGCGTTGAGTATTAGGGAGATTTTAAAATATTAATTATTTCAATCCACAAACAGAGGGTATCCTTCAATTTATTTGTATTTTCAATTTATTTAAACAATATTTTATAATTTTCAGTGGGAAGACCTTTAACCTCCTTAATTACATTTATTCCTAGGTATTTTATTTTTGTAGAAATTGTAAATGGGATTGTTTTCTTGACATCTTTTTCAAGTAGTTCATTGATAGTGTATAGAAACACTACTGATTTTGGTATCTTGATTTTGTGTCCTATCATGCTTCTCAATTTGTTTATTAGTTCCAACAGTTGTATGTGAGTTTTTAACTGAGTTTTGTGTTTTTAACTTTAAATAGTCAGCACTATTTTTATCATTCTTAAACTTACTATTGCATTCATTGTTATGTTTGTTGATATATATCTTTTATTCATGTATTTTAATTGCTATGAATATACCAAACTCACTTTTCCTGTTGATGAACTTATATCCAGAGAGATATTTATTTGCTTATGTCTAGAACATATGTTGATTGAAAACATCAACTTTATTTTGTTCATTAATATATTGGCAGTGCTTAGAAAGGTATTTGGCATTCAATAATCATTTTACTCAAGAAGTAAATGAATACTTGAATAAACATTTAAATTTTGCCCAGTATTTTATTATTAAAAACTTTGTCTAAATTCTGGCAAGAAACCAGATGGTGTGCTCAAACTCAATCATTTGAGAAAGACTTTGATAAAAAGATTATTTACAAAGAAATGGCCAGGATGTAGAAAAACCTTAAGGGTTATTTCAAAATTTTATGCCTAATTATCAAACTTAATCTGAGGGAGAAAGAGAAGGAAGTAGTAACTAGAAACAAAGTAGAAAGAGCTCATCGACAGGGCAGCCTTAGCTGTGACCTTAAGTAGAGGAGGCAATTTAGCAAGAGGGAAATGGGGCAGAGGTGGGAGGTAGACACCCTGATACTTCTCTCTTGGCCCCCTCAGATCCCTTGGCTGTGCTCCTCTTTAGACAAACACAACCACAAGCCAAAGGCAAAGATCCATTGGTACCTTCTATAGAGTTTAGCCTCCAGGACATGGCAGGCCGAAGACAATGCGAAGTAGAAATGAAGGGTCAGAAGATACACAGTTCCAGCATAGGACTTCAATGAACTTGCTTCCACATATTTTCTTATGCTATTGTCTAGAATTTCTTTAAGGCAAATATCAAGGATATTGAACTTGTTTAGGCAATAGAATTTGTACATACTCAACAATGCCAAATAATGAAAAATGGCTATTTACACCTAAAATCTGTGATCAAACTTAGTATCACTAGAATTGGGATAAACAGATATTATGTTCCTTATGATGTAAGGCAATAGAGGATGCCATACCGTCTCTGAAGTATTTATGCCTAAAATGTTGAAACTGAACCGAAACAAGCTGCAAGATCTATTAGTGCATAAGAATGCCAGGAGGCAGGGGAACAAGTTAAGTCATCATAGGCCATCAGAGAAATGCAAATCAAAACCACAGTGAGATACCATCTCACACCAGTTAGAATGGCCATCATTAAAAAGTCAGGAAACAACAGGTGCTGGAGAGGATGTGGAGAAATAGGAACACTTTTACACTGTTGGTGGGACTGTAAACTAGTTCAACCATTGTGGAAGTCAGTGTGGCAACTCCTCAGGGATCTAGAACTAGAAATACCATTTGACCCAGCCGTGCCATTACTGGGTATATACCCAAAGGACTATAAATCATGCTGCTATAAAGACACATGTACACGTATGTTTATTGCGGCACTATTCACAATAGCAAAGACTTAGAACCAACCCAAATGTCCAACAACGATAGACTGGATTAAGAAAATGTGGCACATATACACCATGGAATACTATGCAGCCATAAAAAATGATGAGTTCATGTCCTTTGTAGGGACATGGATGAAACTGGAAAACATCATTCTCAGTAAACTATCGCAAGGACAAAAAAACAAACACTGCATGTTCTCACTCATAGGTGGGAATTGAACAATGAGAACTCATGGACACAGGAAGGGGAACATCACACTCCGGGGACTGTTGTGGGGTGGGGGGAGGGGGGAGGAACAGCATTAGGAGATATACCTAATGCTAAATGACGAGTTAATGGGTGCAGCAAAACAACATGGCACATGGATACATATGTAACAAACCTGCACATTGTGCACATATACCCTAAAACCTAAAGGATAATAATAAAAAAAAAAAAGAACGCCTTCAGCCATATCAAAATGTGAGACATTCTGTATACAGGACAAATGCCCAGTTTTTCCAACTTATCAAATACAAAGAGATAAAAAAGATGAAAAAGAGAAATCAGTTTTAAAACTCTAGGAGACATATGCACTGAATGAAATATTTAGACTTTGAATTTAAACAAACCTACAACAACAACATTATCAAATTTTTAAAAATATGGCCTTGGAACTATATAATAGTAACAAATGGCTATTCATTTTTGAGTGGGTCATAATGTCAGGGGTATGTGTAAAAATGTCCATGTCAGTAAGACATGTATAGAAAAGAATTTCAGATAAAATAACAAAATGTGTTTGATTGTCTTTAAAATAATCCAGCAAATAAACAAACAAAAACTGAGGGGGGTGCATCGGAGGAGCAGTAGAAGTGGGTAGATGATATGATTTGGCAAAATGTTGGTAACTGTTGAAGTTGAGAAGTGTGTACATGGAGGTTAATTATATTATTCTCTCTAATTTTGTGCGTATGAAAATGCCCATAATAAACATGCTGAAAGAAAAAATTATTTGGAATGGCTTCTGACAATAACAAAGCCAATTGATTTTTACATTAGCAGAATATAAGATTTCTCATTTTCCCACATCCACTCCATACTTACTATCTGAAATTATATTTATTTTGGACAATAGGTATATGTTTTATATGAACTTGTTTTTCTTAAAACTTTACTTTCTCTGGATAATAAGTTTCAACATTATTTATTTGCTGACACTGGATTTTCCTATATGTGAATTGTTTATATGTTACAATTCATTTTCTATTTGGTTAATATTTTCTTAATATCTAACTGCTTTGTGTATGTTTTGTGTATTGAATTCTCAGTTATATTCATCAAAATATCTTCTCTCAGACTGGTACTTACTTGCCTTGTTACATTATTAATGCTGTCATTAATGTTCCATTTTTAAAAATAATTATACATTGAATATTTTCTAAGAAAAAATATATTTTATATTCTTTTTCAAATGATTTATAGTTTTGTTTTTTGGGATTTTATTTTACATAAGAATTGAAGTGGAAATTATATTTTTTGTTCTCAAATGAATAACCCATCATTAGTTTTACAGAAGCATCCATAAGTTCCCTGTTGATATGTAATATGACTTCTTCCATGTATAGATTTTCAAATGGTGTGTGGGTCTGCTTTTAGACACTGTTCCATTGAAATATTTGTACATCTCTGCCATGTGAATATATGTTGAATTACTGTCATTTTATCATAAATCTTAATGTCTGCTTGTGCACATCCCAAGATAATTTTTTTCTTCACAATTGTTTTGTATATTTTTCTCTTATATTTCCTAAGAGCATTTGATGAAATTGTCATGTTCCATAAAACAACTACTGGCATTTTGATTGACTTATATTAAATTTACAGAATAATTTGGAAAATTTTTGCATTGGTATTATATTGAGTCTTTCAGTCTACACACAGGCAGACATATCCTAAATATTCAAGCTTCTACTAGGACCTTAAGTAAATATTTATAATCTTCTCCATGAAGACTTTTGCATTCTTCTATATTTGTTTCAAGTATACTTCATATTTTAATGCTCTTACAAATATTTTAATATAACATTTTACTTGTTTGTTGTACATGTGTAAGAATAGTATTAATTTTACAGTCTCATTATGTTGCCATCAATTTCATCAAACTATTTATTAGCTGTAGTTTTTTGACTACATATTTTCTCGGATTTTCTTAGCAAAAATTCAAATGCAGATTATAATATACTAACAGTTTTGTTTCTTCCAATTTTTATACTCCCACATCGGTTTTTTTTCTTATCTTACTGTACCGGTAGAACTTCCAAAAGAATATGAAAAAAACGGAGATGATAGTGAATATCTAATTTTTTTGCCAACTGAAATGGCAATGCCCCTGAAGTTTCAACAGTAAATTTATGTCTAATTTAGTTTACATTGTTGTTATTTTTGGTTTTTGTAATATGCTTAACAGCTCAAGAAAATAACTTCTTATTTCAAATTTTCTAGCAGTCTATATTAAGAATAAGTGTGAAATTTTGTCAAATAGGTTTTTAGGATCTATTGAAATGATTATCAAATTTTTGTTTTTCTTCAAGCCATTTACATGGTGTTTTCACATTAATTAGTTTTCTTAGCTGAATCATCATTAACACAAACAACAAAAACAAACATTTGTTAAATTTGATATGCTGATATTTTACGTAGGGTTCTTGAATATTTACATGTTATCTATTTTTTCCTGTCTATATTTTTGTTTCTTTTCTTTCATCTCTCCTTTTTCCTTCCATTCTTCCTTATTTCTTCTGTCTGTATTTTTCTTCTTATTGATTCCTTCCTCCTTTATTCCTTTGTACTATCATTGTCATACATATTACATCCATGTATGTTACAAATCCAACAATACCATGTTATAATCATTGCTTTATGCAGTCACATCTTATAAAGAAGAGAAGAAATGAGAATATACAGTATTTTAATATATTTTTAACCACCTATTTCTTTTTACAGTGTCCGTCATTTCTTCTTGTAGATTTGAATTAGCATCTGATATCACTTCTTCCCAGCCTGATGATTTCTGTTAGAACTTTCTATAAGGTTCTTCTGGTAAGTACACATTCTCTTGGTCTTTGTAAAGAAAAGTTTCTATTTGACTTCCATTTTTGAAAGTTTACCATAAGTTTACCATCATTCTTGGTAGACAATCTTGTTTTTATATCTGTTTTCAGCCCTTGAAATTGTCATTCCACTGTCTCTGACCTCCCTAGTTTCTGACAGAAGTTATCCTGCATATCTTGAGGCTTTTTCTTCTGCTATTTGCAAAATTTCCTTTTGGTCTTAATCTCTCAATAGTTTACCTATGTGTCTAGTTGTGAATAAGCCTTTATTCAACTTATAATTTGTTGAAGTGTTTGCATTTATTGTTAAATAAATTTCTGGTTTCAAATCAATTTTGGGACATTTTCAGCTATTACTTCTTCAAATATTTTTCTATACCTTTCAACATTTCCTTTCCTCCCAGAACTCGTATTACTCATTTCTTGATACAGTTGATATTTTCCCACAGGTTTTTTGTTGACTTTCTTTTCTTTTTTTTTTTTTTTTTTTTTTTTTTTTACCTGAGATGGAGTCTCACACTGTTACCCAGGCTGGAGTGCAGTGGCACAATCTCAGCTCACTGCAAGCTCTGCCTCCCACAGGTTTTTTGTTGACTTTTCTTTTTTTTTGAGATGGAGTCTTGCACTGTTGCCCAGGCTGGAGTGCAGTGACACGATCTTGGCTCACTGCAAGCTCTGCCTCCCGGGTTCACGCCATTCTCCTGACTCAGCCCCCCAAGTGGCTGGGACTACAGGTGCCCACCACCATGCCCAGCTAATTTTTTGTATTGCTAGTAGACGGGGTTTCACCGTGTTAGCCAGGATGGTCTCGATCTCCTGACCTCGTGATCTGCCTGCCTCAGCCTCCCAAAGTGCTGGGATTACAGGCGTGAGCCACCGCCCCCGGCCTGTTAACTTTCCTTTATTTTTTTTTTCTCTGTTCTTCAGGTTGGATAATTTCTATTGCTCTAATTTCAAGTTCACTTATTCTTTCTTTGCCTTCTCAAATCTTTTGAGCCCCTCACATTAGTTTTGTATTTCATTTACCATACTTTCCAACTCCAGAATTTTTGCTTGATCCTTTTAAATAAAACCTTATTCTTGAGATTATCTATTTATTACATCCCCATTACCATACTATATTTTCCTTAAGCATGGTTCCTAATGTGATTTCAACCTATTTATAATAGCTATTCTAAAGTCTTTGCCTAATCTAACATCTGGGGACAATCAGCAACTTCAGCAAAGTCTCAAGATACAAAATCAATGTACAAAAATCCAAGCATTCTTGTACACCAATCACAGACAAACAGAGAGCCAAATCATGAGTGAACTCCCATTCACAATTGCTTCAAAGAGAATAAAATACCTAGGAATCCAACTTACAAGGGATGTGAAGGACCTCTTCAAGGAGAACTACAAACCACTGCTCAATGAAATAAAAGAGGATACAAACAAATGGAAGAACATTCCATGCTCATGGGTTGGAAGAATCAATATCGTGAAAATGGCCACACTGCCCAAGGTAATTTACAGATTCAATGCCATCCCCATCAAGCTACCAATGACTTTCTTCACAGAATTGGAAAAAACTACTTTAAAGTTCATATGGAACCAAAAAAGAGCCCACATCGCCAAGTCAATCCTAAGCCAAAAGAACAAAGCTGGAGGCATCATGCTACCTGACTTCAAACTATACTACAAGGCTACAGTAACCAAAACAGCATGGTACTGGTACCACAACAGAGAAATAGATCAATGGAACAGAACAGAGCTCTCAGAAATAATGCCACATATCTACAACTATCTGATCTTTGACAAATCTGACAAAAACAAGCAATGGGGAAAGGATTCCCTATTTAATAAATGGTGCTGGGGCAACTGGCTAGCCATATGTAGAAAGCTGAAACTGGATCCCTTCCTTACACCTTATACAAAAATTAATTCAAGATGGATTAAAGACTTGCATGTTAGACCTAAAACCATAAAAATCCTAGAAGAAAGCCTAGGCAATACCATTCAGGACATAGGCATAGCCAAGGACTTCATGACTAAAACACCAAAAGCAATGGCAACAAAAGCCAAAATTGACAAATGGGATCTAATTAAACTAAAGAGCTTCTGCACAGCAAAAGAAACTACCATCAGAGTGAACAGGCAACCTACAGAATGGGAGAAAATTTTTGCAACCTACTCCTCTGACAAAGGGCTAATATCCAGAATCTACAATGAACTCCAACAAATTTACAAGAAAAAAACAAACAACCCCATCAAAAAGTGGGCGAAGGACATGAACAGACACTTCTCAAAAGAAGACATTTATGCAGCCAAAAAACACATGCAAAAATGCTCATCATCACTGGCCATCAGAGAAATGCAAATCAAAACCACAATGAGATACCATCTCACACCAGTTAGAATGGTGATCATTAAAAAGTCAGGATACAACAGGTGCTGGAGAGGATGTGGAGAAATAGGAACACTTTTACACTGTTGGTGGGACTGTAAACTAGTTCAACCATTGTGGAAGTCAGTGTGGCGATTCCTCAGGGACCTAGAACTAGAAATACCATTTGACCCAGCCATCCCATTACTGGGTATATACCCAAAGGACTATAAATCATGCTGCTATAAAGACACATGCACACATATGTTTATTGTGGCACTATTCACAATAGCAAAGACTTAGAACCAACCCAAATGTCCAACAACGATAGACTGGATTAAGAAAATGTGGCACAATACACCATGGAATACTATGCAGCCATAAAAAATGATGAGTTCATGTCCTTTGTAGGGACATGGATGAAACTGGAAAACATCATTCTCAGTAAACTATCCCAAGGACAAAAAACCAAACACCGCACGTTCTCACTCATAGGTGGGAATTGAACAATGAGAACTCATGGACACAGGAAGGGGAACATCACACTCCGGGGACTGTTGTGGGGTGGGGAGACGGTGGGGGGACAGCATTAGGAGATATACCTAATGTTAAATGACGAGTTAATGGGTGCAGCAAACCAACATGGCACATGGATACATATGTAACAAACCTGCGCATTGTGCACATGTACCCTAAAACCTAAAGTATAATAATAAAATTTAAAAAAAAAGAAGTTTCTATTTACTGCTTTTTCCTTTGAATTTGGATAGTATTTTCTTGTATCTTTCCATGTCTCCTAATTTTTGATAATATATCAGCAACTCTGAATTTGGCTCTTAACAACCTTCAACCTGATTTGCTGTTTGTTTATAAATTTGCCTAGACTACATCTGTGTAATTGAGGCAAGTGTATAATGTAATCCAATAATGCGTGGCAGCTGATTTCTGCTCAATTTTTTGTTTAGTTTTATTTTTAAGCCTTAGTTCCTGTGTTGGCATAGCTTAGAGGTCATCCAAAGATGGGTCAGTTTTTTTCTCAAATACTTAAAGCCAGTAAAGCTTCAACCCTCTGTCAATGGATTTATGTGTGGGCCGAAGAGTATATTCAAACTTTAAGTTATTTTCAAATCTGCCACACCTTTTCCATTCTGCCAGGCTGTCTTGTGACTCTTCTGAGAGTTCATCTCTTCCCACCAGTCCCATGGAGCAGTTTTAAGTGGATAGTGTGTGTGCATTCTGGTCACTCTACACATGCACATGGTACGTAGTGAGCTTATTGAGCCCTCTATAACTGTCTCACCCCCTGGAACTCTCTGTTAAATCCCCAGTAGTCTGCTGACACTTTCTGTTTGCTTGCTGCTGAAATAGATGCTTAGGCTAACAACACAACAGATGAAGTGAGTCTCCACCACCAGCGGCAGCAAAGAAACTAGTTTTCACAGCTTGCCATGCCTTGGTGGAAGTACCATGACGACAGAGTTCAGGATGTGGGTTGAGGGAAAAGGAAGCAGTCCTGGACAGGAATGCCACAGTCCTTTATTTTTCTCATACAGAGTTTAGTGGTTTTTTATGAATAAAAACTTTGTTGCATACCCTTGGTAAAATTCCAGAGTCCAAAATAGTTGCTTTGAACATTTCTGCCAGCTTTATACTTAATTTTTCAGAAGTGATCTTTTTTTACGTCCTCATTCCATCATGGTAGAAGTCAGGTCTCTATTACAACTTTTTATACTTTATGATGTATTGGATGATCTCATTCGTCAAGTGATTATGCCCTTTGTCTTCATTTATAACTGTTCCAACACCTTCAAGGTCTGAAAACTTCCCCTTTCTTGTGATTCCCTGAACCAGGAGGGATATTTGAGTGTCCCTTAAATTGTTTGTTTCCAATTTCAAGTTAACCTAGATTTATTCTTTCTTGGCCAAGTCGGAGTCTTTTAGATAAATCAAATTTTATCAATTTATCAACTTTCAGTTGATGTGGCTCAGAAAAACGCTTTTTCTTAAAAGTTTTTTCACCATGTTAATAAATTCATAATTCTCAGCTGTCAGCTCTACCTCTGCTACAGCTGCCCTGCGTGTTTAATTGGTTCTTGCTTTTAATACTCAACTTTGTAGTGAAAAAATATGGACTTAGCTGTTGGTTACACATATTTATTGGGCCTCCTGTAATAACTCTCCTTTTCTACATTTTTTTGGATTTCTGTCTTGATATTAACACATAATTTACTATTCTTTTAGTCTCTGCTTCTGCATTCCAATTGCTTTTCTTTTCATGAACAAATTGTATCTATATAAAATTTCAGGTAATAATATCTTCACAAGAGAGAACCTCGGGTGATTATTCACTAATAAGTGACAAGGAAAATGATTCTGAGGTTCCTGGGTGATAATAAATATCAGTTACTACCTCACCCTGATGGCTAGTTTCAATGTTCTGGAGGAATAATGGGAGGAGAGTAATAGCTATTACTATTGAACTACTTACTGTATACTGGATGCTAAGGTTTATCTGCATTACCTAAATTATTTTGTGTAGTTCTCACCAAAAAAAACCCCACACACAAACTATGAAGTAGGTATTGTTAATATTCATATTTTTAAAGTTAAGAAATTGACACTCAAGAGATGGGTTTGAAATCTTGATATTGAAGAGACCAGTATGATGTGGTTATTAATCAGAACAGATGCTAGCTTCACACAACAGGGTGGCTTTACTGGTGCTGCAATCACCAGTGCTGCGGAGGGGAAATGTGAAAAAAGAGTAAAGCAGTATTGCATTTACGTTCAAATGTCAGAAATGTCAAATAACATCAGCTTAACAATTAAGCTGGTTGGTAGGTGCAGCAAACCACCATGGCACATGTTTACCTATGTAACAAAACTGCACGTCCTGCATATGTAGCCAGGAACTTAAAAGAAAATAAAATTTTTAAAAAAGTAAGCTAATATTATTTGTTATATATACAAATATTGTTATTTCATACAGCAACAATCAAGAATTTGACTGGCCCTGGGTTGCATACGCTTTCACAGAGTTATATTGTATCTGGGACATTTTTAGCATCTTCTTTGGTGGATTTTGTCCTTACAGGAGAAGGATGCTGAACCTTCAGATATCAGGCCAGCATTCCCAAAAGAAAGAAGGAAGAACGGTGAAAGGCAAAGGATCAAAGAAATAGGCTTGTAACCTTTTTAAGAGCTTTCCTTGATCCCATCTCTGGAATACAATGACTAGGGATACCACCAGACATTAGGTGCCTCCTAATGTGATACAGCATCAAGTATTCATATAGAATTACATATCATTTTGTTAAGTATTCTTGCCAAGAAGTTGAACCTGAATCTAATCAGTGAAAAGTGAAGCTAACATCCAATTTACAATAAATACAGACTAAAGAAACAGAAAAATTGATAAGAATAAGCAATCATTTATAATAATATTTAGAATATAGGCCATTTTATAAAACAAGCAACAAACTTGAATCAACAATTCAAAGATACGAAGGAAAATGAAAGAAAAATTATGGGTAAAACTGTTCTTGATTGAGAGACTAAAATCAAACACAATTAGTAATCTTTGTTTGAATTCTAATTCCAAAGGGCAATTTTTAAAAAGAGAATTCAAAAATCTTGAATTGGCCTGAATGTTAGATAATATTAATAAAATCTGTTGATTTTATGGGTGTGCACATGATACAGTATGATTCTATAAATAAAATTTTCATACTTTTGAAAAATGCACGAGGACATAGATTTAAAATGATATGGTTGTATATTTGTAGCAAGAATAATAACAATTAGTAGAAGACAGGATTAAAGGAAGTGTGTATAGAGAGGGCAGAGCACATAGAGCCAATCCACTGAATCTGCGCTGGTATACTTCAATGCGTGCTATGAAACTGAAAAAAGGAAAATAAAAAATAACACACACGGAAAGGGTTAAACTAGGTAAACATAGCCCAAAGAGTTAGACTACTTTCCTTCTTCTTCTTCTTCTTTTTTTTTTTTTCTTTTACTCCAGTGTCTTTTCCCAGTTATCCTTGTGCTATTCTGCAAATTCTCTACATCTTGCCTTTGGAGACTATCCTCTTTATTTTTTTTCTGCTCTTCCACTCAGGTGTGGCAGTCAGTCATTTTCCCATTTTCACCAATAGCCACTCATGTACATTTGATCTGGAGCCTACTTTACTGATATTTGGGGACATAGCAGATGCTTATATAGAAGAAATACAGACAACTTAAAATTAGGTTCAGACTTTGGACTTCCCCCATGTTTCTTTATCCTCTCTCACTCTTCTCGTTGTTCTTTCTCACATTTTCCAGAAATTTCCTCATGTATTGCTATATGGAACAATATAGCTTTCTGCTCTCCTTAATATTTCTAAAGCCTCAATGAATCTGATAAATAATTCACTATCTAGTCTGAGTTTCACCCTTTCTCATCTCATACCAGTCTGTAAGATATAGCAAGATTTACACACAGAATATATCAATATGTGCTCCCTATGACCACATCCCCTTTACCCTTGCCAGAAAGCAAAACTAATGACAGTAATTTTAGTTTTAAATGTTTTTATTTCTATTTCAATTATATTTATATAATTGAAATCATAGTTTATATGCTATTTTTATTTTAATTTTATGTTTTTCTCATGTCCTTAAGTGTTATTGGCAATTTTATCATTCTTGTCTTTTGTCAATTTCCAAAAAGGAAAAATATTATATTTCCTTTGTTATTGTCACTCACTGTGGGAGATAGATTAGCTATATTCTTCTCTGTCTTCACAATCATGTTATTTCAGAATGCTTTGATACAAAGACTTTTCCTGACTTTGATTGCTGGAGCAACACATTGTCATAGCTGTGACAATAATATTAAAGTGTGATGTTGAGCAAGCAGTTGTGGGCTTCAGTTTTTTTCTATCTATAAAACAAAGGATTTAAGATAAATTATCACTAATGACCCCTGCGATGTTGGTTTTATTAAAACTGTATATTCTCCTTCATTTTACAAATGTGAGGGAATTTAGCATAGGAAGATTAACTAACATCCCAAACGCAATATTAGAACACCTGATAAGTTTTTATTTCTATCTTCTTAATATATTTGTCTGAAAAGATAAAATTCCTGATATTTACTCTTCCAAGTCACAGTACAATACAGACATTATGGACTAGTGTGCTCCATAGATGTCACACACACCATCCAAGCTTTTGGATCCACACACACAGGTGGAAAGAGAGGGTCACTTTTCCTTTAGGGAGAAATGACTTTAAAGGGATATGTCACTGGAGACTACAGTAAAAGTCTACTAAGTGGTTGTAATGTCAAACCTCTTAAAACGACTTTAAAAGTGAAATATCTGTGGACTTTGAATCAATCTACTTGGGCAGCATCACCTATGAGCTCTAACAAATACAGTAGTCCCTGCTTATCTGCAGGAGATGTGTTCCAAGACCCCCAGTGTCTGAAATCATGGGTAGTACTAAACTATGTGTGTATATATATGTGTGTATATATATATAGTTTAGTACTACGCATGGTTTCATATATGTATATATACACTGTGTATATATATATACACACATATATATATATATGTGTATATATTCCTATCATACAAACCTATAATGAAGTTTAGTTTATAAATTAGGAACAGAAAGAGATGAACAATAACCAATAATAAAATGGAACAATTATAACAATATGTCATAATAAAAGTTATGTGAATGTGGTCCTCCCTCCCCCTCAAAATATTTTCAGTCAAAACAGTTGACTGTGGGTAACTGAAACTATAGAAAATGAAACCGCGGATAAGTGGGGCTACTGTACTTATAGACAGAGGACAAGATTCCCATCAACAGTGCCTTGGCCAGCAGTGAGGAAATGTTTAATGAAACACTGCTGGGCTGGAGATTTATAAGGAGCAGATGGCAAGAGAGAGGAGCTTTTGAAATGCAATTGAACTGGATAAGTTCAAGCAGGGAGGACAGTAGAAATGCTTTAAAGATGAACTAAATCACAGTTTCAAGTAATGCACCCTAGATGTGGATTGCTGGGAAACCATGAAAAACAGGGTCGTTCTTTTTGATCAATGCTTCAGGTTGACTGAGTCTAAATTGTAGACCTAATTGTAGACTAAATTGTAAACCTAACAGCAACCTAGAACTGTGTGAATTTAGACACATATTATAGAATACATGAATAATTTAAATAGTGCTGATCTGACGTCTTCTTCTGAATTACCTGTGGATAAAAACTCCGTGCTTAATCAATTCCAAGGTAAAAACTTGAATTCCTACGACTATACAACTTTTCATTAAAATAAGAATCACCAGTTTTAAACAGACATATGTAAATAATTCTTTTACATTTATTAGATTAGGCTTCTCAATGTTTTTCATCAAGAAACTCCTTTTTAACTGACTTACTTTATAACCTTGTATCAATTTCATAATACTTTTATTCCTCAGATTTCTAGTTAATTCAGAACACATTCATATTTCCATAAAACTTGCCTTAATTTGCTGTAATTTATTTATTTTGAAAATGTAAACTAAGACTTACTATGAGCTGACGATGAACCCCACACTGGACTAAGGACTTCATATGTATTTTTTCACTTAATATAAAAATCATCTTATTAAATATGTTCTGTATGCACTCTCATTTTGTAACTCAGGAAACTGAGAGTAAGTGAATGTAAGTAACTTTATCAAGCTCACACTACTGGTGAATGGCAAAACTAGGAATAAACCCTACATCTTTTTACCTCCCAGAATAGTCATCTAATATCTCATATAACACATAAAGTCTCCCAAATCATGATTTACTAATCCCAGGAGCTTGAAAACTCTTAGTTGATTCTTTTCTAATTTATAAATTTGCAATACAAACAGACTTTTTAAAATCATTGATCAATCAACATGAAATTATTGTTGCAACTGATTTTAGCACCTTTAATAGACATTGTGGTTGAGTCCGCAATATCGATTTTATTCCAGTTGATAATTTGAACAAGTCATGGCAATCTTAAACTTCTTGCTTGGTCATTGAAGAGAGACAGGGATCTTGGCCATTTCAGGGAAAGATGAATACAGAAGCATGAGGCCATCCTACTCTCTTATGAGCAACTAGGCTTAGGGTGACGCCAGCATTGCGGATGAGAGAAAGAACTAGGGTCATTTATCTTACTGTGGGTCTCTGGATATACTATGGGTATATCTGTGGGTCTCTGGATATACTTATTCTAAGTACATCCCTACCTATACTCCTTTGCGAGTTTATACATTTAATAATTTTAAGACAGCTTGAGTAGAATTTCTTGCTATTTGCATACAAAAAGTCAGGGTAGTAAGAAATCAGGGTTGATAGTTATCATAAGATCACATTAGAATGAGCTTGAAAGTCAGGTAAAAGTTTGTAATTGATGCGGTAGAAAATAAAGCACCATTCTTAGTTTTAAAAGAAATGATAGCATGATTCAAGATTTCATTAATACCCCTGTCCTGGAAGTGTTTTGCAACATACATTCTTTGGTGGGGTATGATAAGACCCTTGCCTAATATTAAAGACATAATGAGAATAGAGCTTGTATTAAAGAGAGTACAGGAGATAAGCCAAATGTGTGGTAAAAAATTAATATGATTTTTATTTGCTTATGCTAGGGGATTGGTTAGAGTCTTGGGATAAAGAAGGAGGAAATGACGAACATGAGTAAGAATTCCCTTGGTTGTATAATAGTAAGAATAAAAAACAGCATTAACACAGAGCTTTTCTATGTGCTTATCATTGTTCAAGGTCCTGTAGATATATTGACTAATTTAATTATCCAATGGTCTCATGTGATAATTATTACCTTCTTTTTACAGATGAGAAAACAGACTGAATTGTCCAAGGCCACATAGCTAGTGAATGACAGAGCTAGGATTAAAATTCATGTAGATAAATTGCAAGTATGGAGCCTCTGTGGAAAGAAACTGGCCTTAAGAAAATAAAGTAAAGATTTTTAATATATGGGGTTTGAGATGATGATGAGGCTCCTGAATATCTAGGATCAGAGCTTAGGTGCATGAATGGTTGGAGATGTGAGTCATAGAAGTGGTAACCTAATTATATCACATAAATTTGAAAAATATCTTTTCAAGACTATTTTTTATCATGAATTTAAATGTTACTGAATCAATATGTATTTAATTTACAAAAGAAATATAAAGGGTACAAATAAAATAACAACAACAAAAATCAGAATTTGGCAGTAAGTTTGCTCTTACTATGGTGTTTGTAAAAAAGTGTGTTTCAAACAGAAATGAGGTTATTGTTTGATTAACTTTTGCCAGTCTATCTCACTATTATTCTATTTTTTCTATCTAACTTGGTAGAAATACTAAATATTATGATATGACGACATCATAATTCTGATAAAACACCCCTTATTCTTCGTTCCATTATTTAGTAGTTAAAGAATCACTCTGCAAATGATTCTTCTTTCTTCAAAGATCAATCTATTTTAACAAAGTTCCCTAAGATACGTAATCACCTAAAAAGTGGGGAAGAGTTTACTTGCATGATAAATTATGCTTCTTCTGTGTATTGTATTCCCAGGTTTACTTGATAAATGGTAGAAAGGAGAAGTGCCTGCAGCCTTATGGATTAAGTAAAATGCCTAGATTTATGCCAGGCAAAAGCATCATTTCATACTCTATCAACTGGAGATCTTTTGTGGTTTTCATCTGGGATAATTACTTAAGTTATCAGTCTATCGTTAATTCAAATATGAGTTTTGACTGATTTAATCAGACCATTAAATGTAACTGGAGGCTTTGCTTGACTGTGCAGATAAAGGAAAGAAAGAAAAACATAAAGAATAAGGGATTAAATTTTATGCTGTTGTGGAACAATATTTTTATTCTTGCCATACCACAACTACCATTTTCGTTTTAGGACCTACTTTTCTTATTTGGATATATACAAATAATGCAAATATTTTGCAAATAATGCAAAATAGTGAGCTTTATCAAATGAAGTACATATACTACACATTAAAATGTATATATAACCTATAAGGAATATATGATCTTAAAACTAAAGTTCCATCTAGACTAAGTGGTTTTGAGATGTCCTCTTCAGACTATATCTTCTTAGCATCAAGTCATCAGGAAAATGTACAGCTATTGACCTTAAATTTAACCATCTAAAATATTTAAACCATTGCAAGCTTATCTTAAAACATTGACAAATTAACATCCTCAAACAATATTTAATGTAAAATTATAGGCATGAAAAAATTTAGGAAAGTATTCGTTTCATTTCCCAGGTTTTTAAAAATACTTATTGACTGGCACCTACTATGTGCTAGGCAGTGTGCCAGAAATCAGGATAAAATCATACACCTGGCACACAGCACTGACGTCACCCACAAGGCATTCACTGATATTCTAGTAACAAACACAGATGATATTGAAATAAAATATTCTACTTCCAATTTTAAAAATAAATGTGGGCATTTCTTATTAATAAACTTTTACCTTATCATGTGCCTCTGAATTTTGAAGTTATTACAAAATAGTCCTAGCTTTTCAAACCCTCAGGGAAAATTCCCAATTATAAAATTTCAGCTTCATCTAAAAACATATGTACTTTCTACTTTTATTGATTTTCCTAAAATAATGTTTTCTCTAAATAGCATAAATGCAAATAATTTATTATTATTGCAAAGATATACTTTATGTAAACCATGTAAGTACTTTTACATCATTGCATTGTTCTATTTCCGATTTTGATTAGTTTCAAACAAATAACTACATGAGATGAAGTGGGAGAAATGTTAAAAATTTTGCAGAGAAAGTATTATATACCAAACTGTATTGCCCTCCTTCCCTTCATTTTTTTTCTTTTCTCAAAATAAAATGAGATATTCTCCTGTTACCTGGAACTAAGATGAAAAAAACTCCAACCACTTATTTGAATCATAAATGAATTGCAAATTGACGGTTCTATATTTATTTAAAGAGTAAGAATAATAAGCATTGTACCTTGTATGAAAATTAATACAAAAGATTATTTTTATCTGAGCATAAAAAGTATGCAAGAGATAATGTTTGTGACAAATATATACCATTTGTCTAAAGTTGGATTGTGAAGAACAAATTGAGAAGTCCAATATTTGTTTAAGTTTTTAAAGTATGTTTAAATAGAAGGCAGAAGCATAATTATGTTCTCTTGTAATGCTTTTCTGAATTTTATGCTCTTTATTCTGCAGCATTCTGCAAACATATTTTATGTTTAAAAAGGGGTGCTAATAAATGTGTGTGGAGAAAATGAATAAAAATAGTTTTATTGGAGAGAATATGACTTAGGTCATGTTTCTTTTCCTCCTATCCCACTCTCTGAAATGTGGCCAAAGGCAATTCAATTTGTGTTTTATCTGAGGTGATGCGCTGCTATACATCCACTCCGGATGGTGAGAGAGCCTCAAAGGGGGTTACTGAGGCAGAATTAGATTAATCAAGTTTCCGCTCCATTCTGCCTTAAGGGAAAGATGACACCTGCTTGTGCAGCTTCAAAGTGTTGAAATCCTTTCTGCTTTCATGTGGTTACTATGCATATTCTCTGGTGGCTTGAATGAGGGGAATGCATTATAGTTTTAAACTTTGATGCCCCATTAAGATGAATATGCAACTAATGAGCTAAGAAATTACCACTGCTACTTCCATCCGCCCCTCCTCCACTATCATGGGGAACCAGCTAATCAGGTTCGGAGAGAGTCTTCTGAGTTCTTAAACCACTGGCTATGAAATTTGGCCAAGGACCATATTCAAACGCATGTTTAGTATATTAACAATATAAGCAATAAGTAATGCTTCAACTAATAAAGAAGAAAGAATAGTTTGTCTTTTAATAATGAATGCAGTCCTATTATGAAATTTGAATATAAACAGGCACAAAACCCAGTGAACATTATTCATAAGCTAAATGTACTTAGTACTGTCAGTGTTTTGTAATTCAAGTAACTACCTTCACATATATGTCTCACCAAAACATATAGAATATTTTGTAAAACAAGCAGTTTTTGTCACCTCACTGACACTTGAGGTCTATTTTTTTAAAGCTGTAATGCAGCAATTTAAGGCAGTCTGAATTTAAAATATGTCTTTGCTGCTTAGATCAGGCGATATAGGAATGAAGCAATTTCAGGGGACAACACTGGGAGCTGAAGCCAATTATATTTCAGTGTTATTCACGGATATTCCTACCTGCTAAGTGGAGCAAGGCAAGTTGTATTCAGACTGTGATCTATGAGCATGGATATGAAACTCAATTTTTTCTTAAGGGAAATCTTCTAACAAACAGTTGACAGGGCAAAACGCTGTTAGAAAGGAACAAATAAAAAATTTAATAAAGATGATGCGGCCGGGCGCAGTGGCTCACGCCTGTAATCCCAGCACTTTGGGAGGCCAAGGCGGGCGGATCACGAGGTCAGGAGATTGAGCCCATCCTGGCTAACACGGTGAAACCCCCGTCTCTACTAAAAATACAAAAAATTAGCCGGGCATGGTGGCGGGCACCTGTAGTCCCAGCTACTCCGGAGACTGAGGCAGGAGAATGGCGTGAACCCGGGAGGCGGAGCTTGCAGTGAGCCGAAATCACGCCACTGCACTCCAGCCTGGGCGACAGAGCCAGACTCCGTCTCAAAAAAAAAAAAAAGATGCAAAATTTTTAAACAGGGTATTTTATAATTCAGCTTTTGTGTAAAGAAATCATTGCGGGAAACATGATGTTAGCACTAATCCTCATAAGAGGTAAGAGATCTCTTACCTTGAGTCGAAGTTTTATTTTTCCTATTTCTTGACTTTTTGCATAGTTTTTTTAAAACTGCAATATATTTAGTTGGATATTACACTGTTAGCTAGAATAATGTGTATATTAAAATACATAATAAATACTGAAATAATATTTTATCCATAATCATACATTTAATTCTATTCAAGTTCAAGAAATATTATTTATTGATCTCAAAGAAAATTAAAGGATATTTGTTTAAAAAATAGTATTTAGCTTCCATGAAATATCAAAGTTAAAAGTAAATTCTTAATTTAAAAGTAAGAGCTCATACTCCTTTTAGAGATAACTCACAAAAAATGGTGTTGCTTATAGGTAGGGAAAAATTTGACGTGTTAGGTTACAAACACGAAAAAATATTGTATTCATGAAATTTTAGGGTATATATTTTCCAGGGCTTTTGGGTAATGCATAAAGGTCAGGGTTTCACAGCATAATTATAATAAAAATGTAGATGAGACCAAATCATGTCTTTCCAGTTAGAATTAATAAATGAGTAAGAAGTTGTTTCCTAAATCCAAATTTTCATGATGATGTTTGCCAAACTTAAGCACTTGAAATCATCAAAAATTAATTTAGGTGTTTATTTAACCTAAATTCAGTATTTTCTAGATTTCTAAGTTTAAAATAAAAATGAATACAGAGCTTCAACTCAAATATATTTCCTATTTTTATAACTTGGAACATTTTTTAATAAACTATTTAGAATAATGTCTCTGGAATTATGCACATTTCTATATTTAAGCTTAATATAATTGTCCAGTTATACAATAGCCTGGTGCTTCACTGCTTAATACAATTTTCCTCATGTATTGCTTCCTGAACATTTTATTTTTTTATTTTTAAACACTGCATTCTAGAAACATTGTGATTAAAATACAGAGCAAAATTTTCTTCTTACTAATAATCATAAATCTTTAACAATTTAGACACTACCATACTTGTTAGAAAGTTCAAAAATAAATAGATCACAATGTGATTAAGTATATGTTTTAGTCACTTAAAACATTTTTAAAAGAGGTATTTTTTTTTTCTTTGAGATTTGCCTTTCATTTGTCCTTGGTTGTAATGAACCTTTTATAATAAGCTAGTGTCTTTAAACCAGTAACCGTTCTATTTCATAGGAAATGAAGTATATTTGAAAATTAGAACATATAGTTTACCTTTAAAAAACCTAGAAGTAACATTTAACTTTGTTTTTATGTCCAATATGCAACACATTTTGAGTATTTATCTGTAAACGATCTTTGTTTTTAAGTTATCTTTTGTAATCATACACTTTGTCTATATTTGACAGAAGACACGGATATCAGTAGACATGAAGGACATGCTGATTGAAATATTAGTATGTTCAAAAGATTTTTGACAATTCATGAATGACAGATGAATACTGTTATTAAGCGACAACTATGTATGTTTTAGAAAGCAATGACCCTCTTCTAAACAAGATTTTTCACTGTGTATGAATGTAGTTATTTATATTTACTTGTAAATGCCAGAGAATATTTTCTTAATTATGAGTATTCATGCCTTTGGCTGCTAGTTGGAACAAACAGTATTCATATTATTACCATATATTCCTTGTTATGGTAATACGAGTACTATTGTTATTTTTGTTCTATATAAATACAGAATTTTATTCTATATAACTACTTGTCATTTTAAATTCCTGTTCCTGTTTATAAAAAATAGGTTAACCTATGTGTCATATTTGAAAAATTCAGTACTCCTATTTTGATTCAGGAATTCCACCCCAGTCTTGGCATAGCCATTTTGTAATACATTTGTTAAAGCCATTAAGTTATATGGAAGATTTTAGAAAGCATAACCATACACCCGTATGCCTGCACATGTCAGAGTGGTACTTAATTTTTCTAAATATTATTGATTTAGGATGTACATAAAATTATATACCATTATAATATGTCCTATTTCAGTAATTTTTTCCTTTCATTTAAATGTCACAGGAGACAAGACAGACATTGCCTTTCCTATACTGTCTCTTTGGCCAACCATAACCTGAAGGCAATTTATACTCTAAGCATGGAAACATTTAACTAAATTATATTTTATACAAATATATGGAAAAACCACTGTAGTCTTCAGTGCTTTGTTGTGAAACAGGTGTAAAAAGATGTTATAGATTAATGGCTTGTTACTTATCAGAGGAAAAATTTTAAAAGAACAGAATGGAAAAAATTGACCTCATATAACTGAGAAGAATGATCTCTTTCACCTTTGAATTTGATTCATGCCTTCTTTAGTGTGTGTGTGTATTTGTGTGTTTGTGTGTTACATATCAATACATATAGGATATCTAAAATATATACATGAAAATCATTTTATTATGTGTAGAGGCAAATGAAAACAGGGAATATCAGCCATTAATATAAAAAGTTCATTATTGTTTGTGTAACAATGCAATTGTATGTTTTTTGATATAATGGGGGGAACTGCTACAGATTATTATGTTATTTTAATACCACAAGTGGCACTTGTTCTGTATGTACTGTCATTCAAGAAAAAAAATTATGTCCAATAAGAATTTGAATTCAGAATCTTCTAATCCTGCCTTAAAAGTGTGTTCAATTTCAGGCAGTAGCCGACATATCCAAGTTAATTTGTGATGATTCTACTAAGTGCTGACATGAAAGAAGACTTCAATGACCACCAGTGCTCTTGTTTCCCCAGTGGCTCTCTACAAATCATCTCATATACCACAGCACAAGGCTAGAAGCTAAAAAAATGAATACAGCAGTAATTTCTTTTCAACAATGATTTGACACCCAGCTGATGGGAGTAGCTAGCTGTATGACCTCCAGACTGTTAGCTCTGCTAAAAGAGATTCACTTGAAACACCCATGGGGTTATGGATTCCTGCTAATAGCAGCAATAGAATGGATGGTAAAATTATAGCAGGGTAGAAATGCTTTCTCAATTAATTTCCCATCATGTTAAGGCCATTATCATTGGATGTCATCTAGCAAAATGGGGTGATACTCTCTAGGACCTATGAAAGTTTCTCTTACTTAGAACAATGCATGGTAGGAGATAATAGCAAATCAGACTCTTAGAACTGTTTACCTTCAAATAAATCTTTTATAACATTGATCCACAAGCATTGACAACTGAACTTGGGTTAAAAGTTATGCATGTGGGAAGGGGTAGAAATGTGCATTTGAGGATGGGGTATAGACATGCCTTCAGTGAGATTTTAAAAATTCAAATGATAAATTGTTTCTGGCTAAAGCAGTAACAGAGAAGACATATACATATAAAGCAGTAGTGTACTTGCTTATGGGTTTAGGAGGGTTCCTATTTAGGCTGCTGGCTTCTGATGAATAAACGTAAACACAGAAGGAGTAGCCTTTAACATTAGGTCATCTCCATTGAAGATAAACTGCTTATGCAAGCAGTACTGTTCAGTTTAATACTTAAGTTTCCCAACTGTATTAAATTGCCCCCAAAATGTATTGTAAATAAAAGGAGTTTTCTCAGTTGTAACTGGGGAAATGAGAGGTCTTATAGACAAAGTGAGGTGTGATTTTATGTGTGTGTGTGTGTGTGTGTGTGTGTGTGTGTGTGTGTGTGTGTGTGATATATATGTAAAAAAGGAAGCTGATTCAGAAGCTAGGGTTAAAAGTTTAAGTTACATTGCCAGGTGTGGTGGCTCACGCCTGTAATCCCAGCACTTTGGGAGGCCGAGGCGGATGGATCATGAGGTCAGGAGATTAAGATCATCCTGGCTAACACGGTAAAATCCTGTCTATACCAAACACACACACACACACACAAAATAGCCGGGCGTGGTGTCGGGCGCCTGTAGTCCTAGCTACTTGGGAGGTTGAGGCAGGAGAATGGCATGAACCTGGGAGGCGGAGCTTGCAGTGAGCAGAGATTGCGCCATTGCACTCCAGCCTGGGCGACAGAGCGAGACTCCATCTCAAAAATAAAAAAAAAAAAAATTAAAAATTAAAAATAAAAGTTTAGGTTACATTACATTTTCCCAAAGTGGTATTTTTTTAATCTAACAAAAATGAAGTTCATTAAAATCTAAATCATAGTTTATTTCAACATCTTCAGCATCACTTTTTATCACTAGTCCTTCCTTCCATATTAACATGAGTATTTGAATACTAAACGAAATTACATTTGTTGGTCTACATTAAGTGGTCAAACAGAACAAAGTATACCCAATCAATAAAAAATTTAAATTTCTTTATATGGGTCAAGGTTTCATTTGAGATTCAAGAAATACTTATGCCTAAAAGAGACTTTATTTAAAAAGAAGAGTCATAAAAGCAGAGTCATAAGAAAGCTCTAAAATGATTTTGAAATTATTAAAAAAAGGTAGCATTATTTGCAAATAATTTAATTTGCCTCTTATCTACTTGATCTACTTCAAATCTTGATCCATTTTTGATTCTTTTCTTTCTCTCTTATTATACGTATTTAGACATCCCTGAAGAGATTATTATGAAATCTGATAGCCCTCCCAAGAGATACCAATCACGATGCTACTTTGTACTTCCCCTTCTTATTCACATTGATATGTATACATGATGGCAATGGGGCCCATTTGGAGCAGTTGTTCTGGGGACATCAGCTGCAGCGGAGGAGGTGCAGCTGGTGCTGCATGCTCCACTGAGCTGATAAGAGCTGGGAACAGGTGCGAGTCCCGACCACTACTGAATTACTGGGATGGGAGTCCCAGGTTCCTGGGTGCAGCTGCAGCCATCTAGCCCAGGCTCCGGACCCAGGCATCCCTGTGTTCTCTGGGGCCCGGGAAGCTCCCCTGCCGCTGCAGGCTCGGAAATGCCTGCTCCTGCTCCCTTGCCTCTCTCTGCTCCTAGCGCCAGCCAGCTTCTGGGCATAGCAAAGTTGTGGCTGCGCCCAGCCACTGTCATAACCCAGTTGGGTGTGCATGTGCTCAGAGCAGTATAGACATGCCAGCCCACCACCGCTGCTGCCTCGGCCCACCCCAATACTTTGGGCACTGAAAAGCACAGGAGGGAGGCCGGGGGATGGTGCTGAGGGTGGCCTGGCTTGGGCCTGCAGGTGCCCTTCGGCATGAACATCCTGCACGCCATGGACAGCAGGGGAGGCAGACAAATTCCTGAGTGGAAACGGATGCGTGCCTAGTAAAACTCCACCTTTAAGCCAGGGACAGTCTGAAGCCTGATGGCCGGCTGCCAATTTTGGGTGGAGTCTGCAGCCCAGAATGAGAACTTATGGTGCTTTTTGTGGGCCCGCCCATGGCCACCCATGGCCCAATCAGCACCCACTGAGTCACCCACTTTGGGTCTCCCTGACGGCTGTTCTGTTGCTCAATGAAGCTCCTCTCTGCCTTGCTCACCCTCCAGTTGTCTGTGTACTTCAGTCTTCCTGGACGTGGGACAAGAACTCAGGACCTGCCAAATGGCAGGACTGAAAGAGCTGTAGCACAAACAGGGTTGAAACATGCCCCCCACTCACTACCTTATGGGCAATGAGGAGAGAAGAGCTGTAGCCCTTTGGGGAGCCCAGACCTAGGAACTTCCCGAGCCAGGGCCGTGGTGCCCTCTTTGGGGCTTATGGTTCCTGGTTTCTCCAAGCTTTCGGGAGCCACTGCATTCCTCTCATCCAGAAACGGTGCCTGCTGCAGAAGCCACATGTGGTACATCCGATCCAGCTGCAGCCTCACACAGAGCCTGCCCTTGTGCCGGCGCCTGAAGCTGCCCACCTTGCCGCAGCAGCGGATGTGCCTGGCTGTGCACAGTGACCAGACCCCACGCTTGCTCACCCACACACCCCTCACCGCTCGGCTCTTGGCTCACTCTTGTCAGGTGTGGGATCTGGGCCAGTAGCGTGAGCTGAGTGCAGCCTGCCGGGTCAAGTGGGAGAAACAAGCCCAGCGGGCCTGAGCAAAACTCTGGCAAAGGTGCCAACGGCCTCAGAGGTTTTGGGCTGGAAAAGCGACACCCTAAGGATAGTGTGACATACACACGTTTCACTCAACTCTAGTACTTGTCATAAATATGCATGTCGGCCTGCTTTGTGCATATGCATATCATTGAATTCTAGTCCGTACTGTTATTTTAATAATTTTCCCCACTTGTTGTTAATAACAGATTAGGGCCTAAATCCTTGATACCTTGTTCCGTGCTGTTTCAGTGAAACCATTGAACTCTCCCTATACTATTGAAAACAACATGAGATATGTTAGTTCATATCTATAGCTAAAATCTGTTGTTTGTATGTTTTTACGTTAAATTATATCACTATATCCCATAATTTGATTCCTATTTTTATATAGTTAATGCATTTATTGTTTTTGTTTTCATTTGTTTTCCCAATATTTATCATCCTCATGTTAACTCCTTGCAGTAAATAGTTAAATTTCATCTATATGTGGTCTTAGGATACAAAGTCCAAAAGGATAGTTTTCTTTAAAAATGTGGGTATCAAAGATCTTACTGTAATTTCAGGCTCACAACATTTAGGACAATATTCTTTTGCAGGGAATTCAAAAATCATAATAACACACAATAGTAAATCTGTATTGGTTATAATTTAAATTATAGCATAAGTAGTGGTTCAGAGACCACACAAGGAACTTAGCATGTTATTGACTCTGGAAAGAGCAATGAAAACTTACCATTTCATAAAAATCTAAAGAATATGAGTGTACATGTGCGGGATGTATATGTGTGTGTGTATAATTCTGTGTATGTGTGTGCTTATTGTGCTGTAATACCCACATAATCAAAAGAGCAAAATGACACAATAATTAAGACTATATGGACTGGAATCAGACAACAGTGTGTTTGAATTCTATCTCTGTTATTTGTTAATTGTGAAACATTAAGCAAGCTACTTATTCTCTCCTAATTTTAGTGTAGATTTTCTGTGAAAGTGAAATAATAATTCTTAATGTGATAAATTCTACTATCATTCATTGAATTACCCTTTCCTTCTCTGCCTAGTGGTGAAATACGCTTCCCTGATCTAGTGACTCTGGGCTTGTTGAGGCCATGGAGTGTGACAAGACATAATTCATGGAGGCTTCAAACGTAGCTTGCATGAGTAGGATTCCTCTCATATGCTGCCAAGATCCACTTCAAGAAGAACATATCACAGGTGTCATTGGACCAATGAGAACGGAAAAGCACTTGGAGCGGATCTAAACAACGTTGGTGAGGAAGTTCAGGAGATTTTAAAAAATGAAGGCAAATAAGAGAAGAAATAGGGTCTATAGCCCAGTGAGGTCTTAATTAGTATTTCTAATTCTTTCATTTGAGGGCATAAATTTGAGTATTATTCTCTGTTCCCATGTTACCTTACATTTTATATTAACTAACTACCCCAACTTCTTTCTTTCATTCCTTCTTGACTTACTTTTCTCATTCATGGGTCCCTGAAAATTGACCAAAAAAAAAAAAAAAAAAAACTGTTTTGCGTTTGCTTTTTTCTCTGAAGGATTTAGTTGTTTTTCTTCTGAGAGGAATCACATTCTCTCCTGACCATATTGACAGTTATGGTAGTTTCTTTCCAAACATTTTTTGATATTTTCTTTCTGAAACCCATATCAATTTTATTTAGTTTTCTCTTATTCTAATTAATGTGTGTTCATGTTCAGTGAAGCACAACTATCATATGCAGTAAACAATTGTCATTTTCTTCCTGCTGCTTATTTCCAAGGAGCAATTAATATACTGTAGCTCTGACATATAAAGAATATTTAGGTTTAAAAATCAATTAAAATCCTTTTATATAAAAAGTAACTTTTAAATATTGTTATGTAGCCATTGTGGTCAAATATCAACAGGAAGAAGGCAACACATTTATATATGCATAACTGAACAAAAGCTAGAATGGCAATGTTATTCTCTAAATGCTAACATATCATTATTTTATTTTACTTCATTTTACATAGGACTTTAATGTCAGATTTCTAATTCCATATTTTTTAATCATAAAGTTGAGAACACCAGAAAGAAACATTAGATGTTTGTTTAGCATCACATAGAACTAACACTGTCAAGCATTTGATTATAGAATAATTTTATAATTGTAAAATCATGATGTTAGATACTAAAAAGTTCCCAGTAAAATATATACATTCTTTGTATTTTTGATAATATTTATGATAGTTAATTTTATGTGTCAACTTGATTAGCCATAAGGTGTCCAGATTAAACATTACTTCTGGGTATATCTGTGGAAATTTTTCCACATAAGGTTGGCATTTGAACTGGTAAAATTTGGTAAAGTAGATTGGCCTCCCCCATGTGTAGGTGGGCACCAGCCAATTCTTTGAGAGCCTATATAGAACAAAAAGGCAGAAGAAGGCTGAATTCACTCCTTTTGCTTCCTGTCTGCTTGCTTGAGCTGGAACATCTCATCTCATCTTCTCCACACTTCAGGATGGGATTTGCACCATAAGCTCCCCTGATTCTTTGGCTTTGGGACTCAGATTGAATTAAACTACCAGATTTCCTGAATATTCAGCTTGCAGGCTGTAGGTTGTCGTAGTTCTCAGCCTCTATAATTGCATGAGCCAATCTTTCATAAAAATAGATTTGTTTCTATCTATCTATCTATCTATCTATCTATCTATCTATCTATCTATCTATCTATTAACCATTCATCCATCCATACATCCTTCTGGCTCTGTACCTCTGAACACAAATATAATATTTTAATAAATTTTAATTTATTTCAACAATGTTTTCTGCTTGAACCTATGTCCCCTACTGGGAAAAAGCCAAATGTATATTTTAGGTGCCCTAAAACATCATGATACCCTGAATAACCACCCATATGAATTGACGTAATTGCTAGCCCATGTTTAGGGAAGTAACCCATCTCTACCTTCATTGTCAATACTTGTACAATGAAATTCATGAAAGAAGTTAATGTAGTTAGAGTGGATCTTATTGGGTAGGCATCTAGAATAATATAAAAACAAGCAAACAAATAAATAAATGACACCTGCTTATGAAGCCACTCTGTTTCCTTGATTAATGAATATATAATGTAGCTTCTTCATGAGAAGAATAAAAAAAGGTCCTGATCAGTGATTCAGTTTAAAGTACAGAAAATATACCAACTAATTTTTTTAAAGACTAGTCAAGGGGAGTAGTGAGAGAAAATGTACCAACTTTAATTTATCACAACTGTATTTAGTCTTAAAGTTTTATTTGAAGCAGTTTTATTGTCATTTGGTACGAAATGACATTTTCAAACTTTTAAAATTTCTCAAAGAATTAAGAATGCATAGCTGTATATGGGCATATATAAGTCCTCTGGTTTCTATAACATACTATTCAAAAAAGAAAAGCCACACAGTCTGAGACCTCTTACTGTGGGAATCCACAGCAATATTGTGTATATTTTAATGAAAGTCTATAGCATTCATTTTTATTTTGCATTTTTTTCTGATTTTATGTATGTTTGACATGTCACTCTCACATTAGCCTCTGAAATCCTCAGAGGCAAATCATCCTTAGAGTATGTCACTGTGCTTGCATAGGCTAGGAATTCAAGGAAGGCTGGTTGAACAGCAAAATGAAACAGAATTTTGCTTGGATTCAATTCATACCTATTTTCTCACATGCACTCACAAACTTTACTAGTGCCATAATGAGGAATTTAGAAACTGGATTGAAGGGGTATAGAACTAAATAAATTTTAAATAGTTTTTTTTTTGTCTTACCTAACTGGAGAGGTTTGAAATTTAGGCTGTCTTTTATTTAAAAAAAAAAAAAAGTTTAAATCAGATGATCTGAAGGTAAACGAAAAAGAAAAAACAAAAAACAAAAGAAATAAATGAAAGAAAAAAGGAGATTTCAAATTATATGAGTGAATTGTTTGAGTCTTTTTTTTAGTTGAGTGAATAATTCAGTTAATTTTTTTTTTAGTTGTCATAGAAAGAATTTAGGATTCTGCACATCTTAGACTTTTATATAGAGACATATAGGTGAGGTGGGATAAAGAATGAGGCAAGAATCCAAAAGGGAATGACACCAAATTTTACAGCTAAAGTCAGTCTTATGCCTGGTGGATAATTAGGTTTAAGAGCTGAACATGAAGGATTATTGATTTGTGGAGTAGAGGAGTTTTGATTTCTCTGACTTACATATCTTCATACATTATTGAAAAAGGTCAAAGGTGTGTATGCTTAGGACCATTACATCAGCTTTCCAGTTCTCTAGGGAACATAGTGAAGTTTGCTATTCAGCTACTACTATTCTCTACTCAGGCATTTGTTAGAGGAGAAAATAGGCATGTGCAGGGAGCAGAGGTCACTGCCATGTTCTTGTATAAGGTCATCCAGGTGGCCACGGTAGAACACTAGGATCAACATATTTGCAGTGAGCCTAAGAAGGAGAAAAATGTTTGCCTAAGCCGTGATTTATCACACCAAATTACCGTCTATTTTTTTAAATTAGGGGATTATTCGGTGATAATGAAGATAGTCAACAATGCATAAGAACTTTTTATTATTCTTATAATTCAGGCTGGTCAATTTATGCATTCTCAACAACTATTAAATCTATATCCTTTCTCTTTTTTCTCTTTCTTCCCTAACTTTGTTTCATTTGGCCCAGTGTTTGACATGGTTTGCTTCATGTTTGCAAATTATATATAATTTTACACCCAGCTGTTGGACATGAACTCTGTGATCCTCTCTTGGGCTTCTATTGATATTACTCTAGTGAATAATTAATCAAACAGATCTTAGAAACTGTTCTGGCTTTCCTTGAAGCGTTTCTCCTTTCGGAATATGTATAAATTACTTCCATATTAGTAAGTATATTTTCAGGATAGAATATAAATTATATTCACATTAGTAATTTGTGACTTCCTTAAAGATGGGAAGTAGATGATTCTCATCTTTTTGAGCACACATTTAAATAAATTAATTAGATTTACTTTTATGTTAATTGGAATAGTTGATATAACTGAGTCACTAGCAGGCAAAGACTAAATAACGGTTTTCTGCTCTTAAAAAATTAAATATCATCTGCTCTCTAGAATTGTGTCCATTTTAGTGTTTAGTTTCTATACATGTTGATCTTCATAAGATGCTGCACAAAATTATTACTTGATATGAAGCATCATCCATATGTTTCCAAAAGCACAAAGTTGTTTATCCTGTAAACATTAAATTTTTAAAGGCTTTGCTTTTTTTGTTTGTTTGTTTCAGCAAGAAATAGGGTGTTAGAGCAACAATAAAATTAAAATTAATGGGAAACAAGAAGCTATCAAGTAAATACAATCTTAGCATATTGTTTTCACCTTCAATTTTTTATGATCTGGGCTTTGAAATATTTACTAGTGATATGGTTTGGCTTTGTGTCCCCACCCAAATCTCATCTCGAATTGTAATCCCTCGGTGTTGAGGTGTTGAGGAAGGAATCTGGTGGGTGGGAACTGATCATAGGGGAAGTTTCCCCCATGCTGTTGTCATGAGAGTGAGTGAGTTCTCATGAGATCTGATGGTTTTATAAGGGGCTATTCCATCCTCACTCCGTCTTGCCTGCTGCCATTTAAGATTTGCCTGCTTCTGCTTCCGCCATGATTGGAAGTTTCCTGAGTCCTCCCCAGTCACGTAGAACTGTGAGTCAATTAAACATTTTTCCTTTATAAATTACCCAATCTAAGGTATTTCTTTATAGAAGTGCGAAAGCAAACTAATACAACTAATTACTTCAAGTTGACAAATGGAGCAAAATACTGAGTTTGCCAAGACACATTTATATCATTATCCTCTAAGAGGATATTTATTGCACAAACAAATTACTTAGCTTGAGGAACATTGCTAAGAAAATAAAAACAGAACAGGCCAGGCGCGGTGGCTCATGCCTGTAATCCCAGCACTTTGGGAGGCCGAGACAGGCAGATCACGAGGTCAGGATATCGAGACCATCCTGGCTAACATGGTGAAACCCTGTCTCTATTAAAAATACAAAAAAATTAGCCGGACGTGGTGGTGGGCGACTGTAGTCCCAGCTACTCGGAGAGGCTGCAACTAAAAAAAAAATTAACTGAATTATTCACTTAACTAAAAAAAAGACTCAAACAATTCACTCATATAATTTGAAATCTCCTTTTTTCTTTCATTTTTTTCTTTTGTTTCTTGTTTTTTCTTTTTCGTTTACCTTCAGATCATCTGATTTAAACTTTTTTTTTTTTTTTAATAAAAGATAGCCTAAATTTCAAACCTCTCCAGTTAGGTAAGACAAAAAAAATAACTATTTAAAATTTATTTAGTTCTATACCCCTTCAATCCAGTTTCTAAATTCCTCATTATGGCACTAGTAAAGTTTGTGAGTGCAGAATGGTGTGAACTCGGGAGGCGGAGCTTGCAGTGAGCCAAGATTGCATCACCGCACTCCAGCCTGGGCGACAGAGCAAGACTCCGTCTCAAAAAAAGAATAAAATAAAATAAATAACAGAACAAAACAGAGCTTCAGTTTTCTCATCTGCATAATGGAAATGATAGAATTTATCCCTCACAAATTTTAAATAAGAATGCTTTTTTACTTTTTTTACTAACATAAAAGTAAATCTAATCGATTTATTTAAATGTGTGCTCAACAAGATAAGAATCATCTGCTTTCCATCTTTAAGGAAGTCACAAATTACTAATGTGAATATAATTTATATATTATATATTATATACTTAGTATACACTTCCTTCTTGTTGCTTTCTCCTTCTGCTGAATGCTTAAATAAATAAATAATAAAATTAGATTCACAAGTGCTTAATCTCAGTTTCTCTGCAAACTCAATAAATGCTAGGCATTTAGAAGTATAATTTCCCAACGTTCACAGAATAATATGATGTCTCAAAGTGAAAATAGAAATAGATCCTTGTCTTAACTTCCTCTTATACTATCTATGTCACAATGCCAGGGAACCATTTCTCATCCTGAACAGCACTCTACCGGTCTTGAATCTTGTTTGACACAGTGGAAGGTAATGCAGGGTATCCTTTTGGGAAACTCTCTGCAGCTGAAAATATGCCAGTAAGTCTGAAAGTTTTCCTTGGATAACCTGTGAGAAATGGCAGCAAAATAGTTCAATTTCTCCATTTCTAGGAGACAGGAGGTGTGATAATTGGTCTTCTTCTATGTCAGTCATCACACGGACCATTTCCCACTCATTATAAACAGCTTAGGGGAGTCTGGTTCTCCTCTAATCTAATCAGAAAAGTTGAGTAGAAGCTTAGGATTTCAACTATAATTTTATTAAAAGAAAAAACTGATGGCACTTTATAACTTAAAATAAAATATAGATTATGATACTTTTTTTTCAAAAATCTAAGCATTAAGACTTGTTATGTATTTGTTTTATATTGTTTCTTTTATGTTTTGTTTTGGGGTTTTATGCCTGGAAAATAAAGTATCTACATTTGGTTTGGATTAGTGTATTGTTGAGGATGAATTTTTGTTCCAGGGAATTAACAGATGTAAAGAATATAATCTCACATGGAGTTAAAATATATCAGTTAAGTAATAGATCTAATTTTGATTAATTTTTATGCAGAACAAACTGGCTCATAATAAACCTTGTCAAAAAACCAGGGATCATTTTAAAAAAATTAAAAATGAATGCAGCATATCAATCCATGGAGTGTAGTTCAACATATCATTCTGTACATACTAGTTTTACAATGATTTTCTATTGTTACCATTTCAAATTGATATAAGTATTTCATAAAATGAGGGTATTTTATGAAATACTTTTGCCAGCCATAGAAAGATAACTGTGTATGACTGTTAAAATTAATATCAAAATTTTATTAATGTATTTTAATATTAATGTATTTTATCAGCTTTGTAATCTTTATAAGTACACTTTTTCTTTAAGTAAATACATACTAAAATAGTATAATGATCAAATACCTGATTCACAAATAATACTGTCATTTAAAAGATAATGGTGGAATAGTAGATTGTGGCTTATTCATAAAATAATCACTTTCATATTCTCTTTTTTGAAAGTAGCTTCGTAAGAGTTGTGAATGTGCTGAAATTTGTTTATGGATTTTGGTGTTTTTTTGTAACAGCAAGGAAAAGTATGCAAATTTAAACCTTTCTTCCGTATCACTCAGTTATTTCATTACAAGAAGGCAGGTAAATGACTGCAAACAGCTTTACAGCCTGACACAGATTCTCTACTATTACTCAAAGTACAAAACTCAGAATTAATATTACTGGAAAATCTACTGGTTGAGGGTAAAAAACGCTTCTTCTATGTTTATATTTCCATGACACTATACCAAATTCAGATCATTGGAGCCAGATATATTGGTCCTGAACTCATAAATGTTGAATAATTTAATAGACTAAGCTAAAAAGCTGATTAACAGAAGAAGTTGAAAAAACACAGTAAAATATGAAACAAACATCTGTATTCAAACTTCAAAAGTTTCAACTAACATTATGTCTCTCAAAGTTTCAAATCTACTTTGTGCCAAAGGCCTCAGCGAGTCTTTGTCTACAATCTGATTTAGCTTCTCCAAAGGGGGAAATTACCATTAATCTTTAATTTACCTTTCTGTGCATTTTAAAATAGAACATTTTAAAGTTTTCTTTATGAAGAAAATTTTCATGTCAATCCACATTCTCAATGCCTGTGGACTGGAAAAAGTATAAAATAAGGATCAGAAAGTTAGTTATGAAAGTGGCTTATGTAATTCAGATTTTGTTTACTGAACCATGAATCAAATATATTTATTTACACTAAAATACATTTTCCACTTCTTTAATTTTATGCTATTATATAATTATAAAATCATTACCACTTATGTATAAGTATTGTATTAGAAAAAAGTAGCACAAGAAATTTTAGAATGAAACATATAAAATTGCTATGTTTGGTGAAGAAAAATTATCAAATAGCTGCAATTGATATATATGTGTAATTTAACCTAATACAAAAAATTCTGCCAAGTATATACTTCTTTCTAGCTTAAAAAATATTTTCTCCAAGGCAATTTCTCATTTGTTAAAGACAATATTTTTGGATTCTTAGCCAGTCCAAAATCCTCGCCATGCATTAAACATTGAATCCACACAAAAAAAGCCTGTGACTGGGAACAGTTATCAGCTCCATTTTACAGGTGAGAAGCCTGACACTTAGATCCTACATAATGTACCCAAGATCACACAGAAAAGAGGGGAGGAAGGGGTCAGAATCTAGTTGGTCTGGCTGTAAGACCTGCTTTCTCATCTACCACAATAAAGACAGGTCAGGTAGTATTATGGTCAGTTTTACTATAAAGCTTGTTTTGAAAATGTGAATTTGTTTCAGTGTAATCAATAGATTAGACAGCAATCTGAGCACACTAACAATTTTATTTGTTTATACGTGGTTTTGACAGAACAACACTAGATGAGCACAGAACACTGAGCCCAGCTGAACCAAGCCAGGTAGGCATACACAAATCGCACACACTCACGTACTTTGCGCTTCTATCAGATACCGTCCAATTTCACATAACCCTCCTTCCTCCACCACTTCACAATAACTGAAAAGCTGCCACCCTTCCAACAACCATGAGCAAACCTTAAATCTTTTCAAAGGCAAAGTGCCAAATGTGTCATGACTTATATGCATTTCTTAACTATTGAACTATAAAATTGTGCTTCAATTTTTATGATCTTATGTGTCTATGTTTTTTCTTTCTTACTGGTGACATTTTTTAATGTTGTGTCCCTAACCCCGCTTTCCCCATAAACCCTGTGATTTTTACTTGTCAATTTCTATCATGCAGTGATTTTTAGGAACACATATGTCCTATTATAACAGAACTGACTCTCTCCTATATCTTTTCTTTTTTTTTTTTCTTGTTTTAGAGACAGGGTCTTGCTCTGTCATCCAGGCTGGAGTGCAGTGGTATGTTCATAGCTGACTGTAACCTCAAATTCGTTGGCTCAAGGGATACTCCTACCTCAGCCTCTGGATTATCTGGGACTACAGGAATAAGCCCTATGCTTGGTTAACTTTTTAATTATTTGTAGAAATGGGGTCTTGCTATATTGACCAGGCTGGTCTCGAACTCCTGGCCTCAAGTGATCCTCCCACCTCTGCCTCTCAGAGTGCTGGGATTATAGGCATGTGCCACCATGCCAAAGACAGTATCCTATTTCATAAGAAGACAGATAAGGGGGTAGTTGTTTTTTTTTTTTTTTTTACTTATCTGTTAAGCATGGAACAAGGCCTTAAAATTGGTTCTTGTAATTCCAAATACAGGATTGTTTATACTACATCCTCCTGATATTTATACCTAAGTAGTAATAGAGCTAAATAAACATCATTATATCAGAGTTGTTGCATTTTTTTTTGAAATTACACAGCACCCTCCAGTACCTTCTTAAATTGTCTATACATTAGTATTTTTATCTTGTTAAATTCTAGAAGCATATACTTAACCCTAGGAACCAGGGCTGGTAAACATAAGATATTTATAGACATTAATGTACCAGAGTTTTCCGAATAACCCCAAATTCCCATTTGAATTAAACTGTTAATATATTTCATTTGTTGTAATACAGATAATCACTGGGTTTAGAAATCAGGCATCACATATTTGATCAGTATCTTGAGAAGATGGCATGTGTAATAAAGACTAGAGCTCCATTTTTTGATGTTTGGCTGTTAACGGCTTTCAATCCCTACATCTCCCAAGTCCTGGGAAAGCCAATAAAAAAGCCCAGGAGCTCCCGATCCTTTGACACAAATGGAGAGTTCAAACTATATAAGCCCCGGTCCACATATAGGAACCCTCACCCCAATACCACCTTCTATCCAGAATAGAAGTCGAAGCCAATCTCCTCTTTCTCCTCTTTGGCATTTATTTTTATTATTTATTTATTTATTTATTTATTTATTTATTTATTTATTTAGTTCTTGAGACAGAGTCTTGCTGTCACCCAGGCTGGAGTGCAGTGGTGTGATCTCGGCTCGCTGCAAGCTCCGCCTCCCGGGTTCACACCATTCTACTGACTCAGCCTCCCAAGTAGCTGGGAGTACAGGCGCCCGCCACCTTGCCCGGCTAATTTTTTTGTATTTTTAGTAGAGACGTGTTAGCCAGGATGGTCTTGATCTCCTGACCTCGTGATCTGCCCGCCTCAGCCTCCCAAAGTGCTGGGATTATAGGCTTTGGCTGGCTTTTTAAAGCCATTTTCTTACTTGCATTGGAGCTTGCCCTTGTCTTCCCAGAAAGTCTCATTACGTGGGTGGTAAATCTCTTCATAGAACTCTCTCAGTGCATTGGTGGCATCATCAGCCTCAACATCCAAGCAAGTTTGATGTGGAGGGACCCCACCCTAATTCTGTAGGGTGACCACAAAAGCATAAAACCATTCTAACAGTATTCTAACATTGGACTTCCTTTTAGTCAAATAAAAAATATGTCTTATTTCTTTAAAATGCTTTTCAAAACCATTTCACTGCCAATTACAGAAGCATGGCCTGAAGATCATATACTGTATTTTGGTATAATGGAGAGAGGGGAGATTTTCATCAGATATGGGAAGGAAATTTATAGAAGAAAAACTGTCACTGGATGGCAAAATCATACCCTAAGCTAATTTATGTATCTTAAAAAATAAAATAACTTAATACATGTAAATTATTTATTATATTTTACAGTTCCTATAAAAGTTTAAATTAGGACATTGAGAAAATATATCTTCAATTGGTTTTTGTGTCTGCTAGATAATAATGACCCATAAAGCAGAAAAGAAATCAGATCCCTCACAACCACTAAAAATTTATAGGCATGTTAAACTGACTAGGGGAAATATTTATGTGTGAATGTATATATGTGACTAGCCAGAGAGGAGCGTCCCTCAAAAGGGCAGGAGAATGCATGGTACAATGGTACACTGTATATATCTAGAGTTATATGAAAACTCTGATTCACAGAGGACATTTGCATTTCAAAAAGAGTGAAACAGAGAAATAAAGTAAGTCTTTTAGGAATGTAGGATGAGCTAATCGAAAATAGAGTATCAGTTTAGAAACATGTGCAAGTGCACATCAAAAAACAGCTTGCAATTTGGGCAGGATAATTGGGAAGCTACAGTCATTAGGAAGTCCACTGAGGCACGTGTCAGGTTGTGGGCAAGAAATTATTGAGAATTTAAACGAATACATGGAAATTTGTACCCACAGAATAATAAAGGACAACCTATATAAATTAAATTGTAAATTATATAAATTACATTGAATTACAGATTTCTGTATAATTTAAATTAATACATGGAAATGTATACCCACAGAATAATAAAAGACAACCCTGTTAGAGACTGAGTCTGGCTTACAGATTATATATATATATATATCTGTAATATATTAAATATATGTATCTGTAATATATCTGTAATATATTAAAGTGAAAGAAAAAGTGAGGAAAGTGAAACAACAAAGCTGGCACATATCAACATTCAATTGCTTCAAGATAAGTGATCAGGTCAAGCCTGTGCACCTAACTTATATGTAATTTATTCAATCGGAGTCCATCCCAATGCAGCATAAATGGTGATTCATTTAAAATGATAAAATATGAGTTAAATTGAGTATTGAAGGCTATGAGAAGGAAGAGAATGGAGAAAGCTGGCAAAAAGAAGAATATATGACAAGTGACAAATTTTCTGATAGTACTACTTTGGAAATGAAGTTATGAATGTCAGCTACTAGATTTAAGTATAAAAATCACGATAAAAGTGTTCTGGATAATCAAAGCTGGGAAATAAATGTTACCAAGACTAGCTAACACTTGTTTTAAAAATAACTTTTCATACACTGTGTCTCAGACTGTTTCTGGTGCTATAACAAAACACCATAGACTGAGTAATTTATAAACAATGAAATGTATTTCTCACAGTTCTGAATGCTGGAAAGTCCAAGATCAAGGCACCAACAGATTCTGTGTGTGGTGCATACAAGTGTGACATGGTTCCAAGATGGTGCTTTGTTGCTCTGTCCTCTGGAGGGGTAAATGATGTGTGCTCATACAGCAGAAGTGACTGATGAGCAAAAGGGTCAAAATCTGTTCCTCAAATCCTTTCATAAGGGCACTAATCCCACCATGAGGGCTGAGCTTTCATAACCTAATTATACCTCAAAGACCCCATGTGTAATATCATCACCTTGGGGATAAGTTCCAACATATGAGATTTAGAGGGACACAAACAGACAAACCACAGCAGGTGGCTTCTTAGAAATACATTTCAGGATTAGATTCGTTCATCATTCTTTATAACTGAGTACCAACTGAATTGAGTAAAATCCAGTTCAATACATTTATGACTAAATCCATGGCCCATATGTAAGGCTATTAATCACTATCATTATGCAGGAGGCATGCTGCAATTATTAGTACCATTATTTTGGAAATGGGAAAGTAAAGACGAAGCCACATGACCATTTTGGAAATGGAAAAGTAAAGACGAAGCCACATGACCATTTTGGAAATGCTCTCTAGGACTTAACATTTGAACAGAACATCAAGGTGCTTGTTAACTTTTGGTGCCAGTACTATGTTGAATTTGATTCCTTTAGAATGATATGGCTTGGCAGCTGTCAGGATGTCTGAGGGTGAGGTGTACGGAAGTGACATTGACACCTCTGAATAGTTTTCAACACTCTTTCTATTCCAAGAAAACCTGTATGTTAGGAAGATAACACCATGTATCTCAAGGGTTAATGTATTTGATAAAATCCCTTCAGGCCATAATGTAGAAAAAAGTTATAGCTTTTAAAATAAAGAAAAAACAAACACATGCTATGTTCAGCATTTGAGATCATCTAAATGTGAGCAACTTCCAACACAAATCAAACACTACAAATCACCCCTTCAAATTTTTCCTTCAGAGTCTCCCTTTTCTGAAATGCATTCCAACTGATGAATATTTCTCACAATACTTTTTTCACTTTGTTTCATTTCAGAGTAAATTATTCAGAAAGATGCATGTTTCATCTTTTGAAAGATATTTGAACCAGATATTTGAACCAGGCTTCTGTTGGGCCTGGAAAAGCAAAGCAAAAAAAACAAGAAAGAAAACCAAAAAATAAAAACCAAACAAAAAAGAATGTAATGAATGGCATAATTTTACTCTTGTTCATTTTTTATATCAAGAATAATTTATTCTTTGTTTTGCATAGTAGAAAGATCACTTAAGTGGTCCCTCATTTAAAAATAAAAATATAAGGAATAAGTGTTTTACCAATTGGTTGAGATTAGAATTTAAAAAAGCCCTCTCTTTTTATATTTTGCTTTTTATTTTAAGCAAATTTGACTCATTTCTTAGTATGGAGAGGTATATGATAGAAGTGGACTCAAACCTAGATGATTTACTTGGGTATATGCCCAGTAATGGGATGGCTGGGTCAAATGCTATTTCTAGTTCTAGATCCCTGAGGAATCGCCACACTGACTTCCACAATGGTTGAACTAGTTTACAGTCCCACCAACAGTGTAAAAGCGTTCCTGTTTCTCCACATCCTCTCCAGCACCTGTTGTTTCCTGACTTTTTAATGATGGCCATTCTAACTGGTGTGAGATGGTATCTCATTGTGGTTTTGATTTGCATTTCTCTGATGGCCAGTGATGATGAGCATTTTTTCATGTGTTTTTTTGGCTGCATAAATGTCTTCTTTTGAGAAGTGTCTGTTCATATCCTTTGCCCACTTTTTGATGGGGTTGTTTGTTTTTCTTGTAAACTTGTTTGAGTTCATTGTAGATTCTGGATATTAGCCCTTTGTCAGATGAGTTGGTTGCGAAAATTTTCTCCCGTTGTGTAGGTTGCCTGTTCACTCTGATGGTAGTTTCTTTTGCTGTGCAGAAGCTCTTTAGTTTAATGAGATCCCATTTGTCAATTTTGGCTTTTGTTGCCATTGCTTTTGGTGTTTTAGACATGAAGTCCTTGCCCATGCCTATGTCCTGAATGGTATTGCCTAGGTTTTCTTCCAGGGCTTTTATGGTTTTAGGTCTAACATGCAAGTCTTTAATCCATCTTGAATTAATTTTTGTGTAAGGTATAAGGAAGGGATCCAGTTTCAGCTTTCTACATATGGCTAGCCAGTTTTCCCAGCACCATTTATTAAATAGGGAATCCTTTCCCCATTGCTTGTTTTCATGAGGTTTGTCAAAGTTCAGATAGTTGTAGATATGCAGCATTATTTCTGAGGGCTCTGTTCTGTTCCATTGGTCTATATCTCTGTTTTGGTACGTACCATGCTGTTTTGGTTACTGTAGCCTTGTAGTATAGTTTGAAGTCAGGTAGCGTGGTGCCTCCAGCTCTGTTCTTTTGTCTTAGGATTGACTTGGCAATGCTGGCTCTTTTTTGGTTCCATATGAACTTTAAAGTAGTTTTTTCCAATTCTGTGAAGAAAGTCATTGGTAGCTTCATGGGGATGGCATTGAATCTATAAATTACCTTGGGCAGTATGGCCATTTTCACGATATTGATTCTTCCAACCCATGAGCATGGAATGTTCTTCCATTTGTTTGTATCCTCTTTTATTTCATTGAGCAGTGGTTTGTAGTTCTCCTTGAAGAGGTCCTTCACATCCCTTGTAAGTTGGATTCCTAGGTATTTTATTCTCTTTGAAGCAATTGTGAATGGGAATTCACTCATGATTTGGCTCTCTGTTTGTCTGTGATTGGTGTATAAGAATGTTTGTGATTTTTGCACATTGATTTTGTATCCTGAGACTTTGCTGAAGTGACATGCAAATGAATTTTGCCTCAAGTACAGTTGACTTCCTTTCTCCCCTTAGGAGGTGGATGTTTTGCATCTTCTAAGCAACGTCATTTCAACCTTCCTAAATGCACTATATATGTCTCTCTTTGGGATGCTCCTTTGTACTAGTTGTAATATTTTACTGGTCTCCTCATTAATTAGTATGTGTTAAACAGACTCTGTGGCATTTGTTCATTTCATATCTGTATGAGAGTTGTGATTTTTTTTACCTTTTAAAAATATTATTTAACACTACATATTTAGATCAAGTCTGGACCTTGTCCTCTTCTAGTCCTTTTTATCTCAGAAGTACCACCATCCATTATTTTATCTACATATGTATTCAGGAAAGTTAGGGTCATCTTCAGCTTCTTTTTTTCCCTTCTCTGCTCTCTTCAGTTCATATCAAATCTACTCCCAAGATTTCCCTTAATTGGTTCTCCTATTTAAATACATGAGCTCCTAATGGACAGTGTAGACTCTCTAGGCTTGGTGTGTTTAACATTTATGTCATATATATATTCTTTGAAAAATTTAAAAATACTTTTCAATGAGCAGTATTTCAAATACACATCTTCATATTCAATCAATTTCCTGGCTCTATATATTTAACTTTCTAAGTACCTCTTCAAATCATCTGCTTTGTTCTATCTCCACAATTACCCTAGCTGCAGTATGGACAAAATGCTGGAGTTGAGGATCACTGGAAGGAAGACTCAGTTAAAAGAAAAAAATAAATCATTGTTATATTTAAGAAGATGGACATGGCATGATTTGATACAGATTGGCAAGATGTAAGTTTATGCATGTGGCAGGAGGGCTGTCTCTATTTGTACTTGTATTTGTGCAGACATACTTGTAGGACAAGAGAAAAGAGAGCCAATAGATCATTTAGCACTTGCTGGAAGAGAGTAATTTACTAATCCATCATTTCATGGGGCTCATAGAGTATCAGAACAAAAGCCACATTTTGGCTGAATGTACCTAGCTGTATACTGCAAAGAAATATCATTTATTTGATTACTTTGACAGAAGCCAGGCCAAATAGCACACAGAAAAGAGCAAATTGCTGTCTACATTTGACTGTGTCCTGGAAGAGTAACTGAGTGCAATATCTTCTGAGAAATACAAATAAAGACGTGTAGTTACACTATCACTTAAAACATGCATGAAACTGTACAGTGTATCTTTTAAAAATGGAAAAAAATCATTTTTAAAAGACTGAATTAATTTTGTTTGGTTTGGTTTGGTTTTTTTTGATACAGGGTCTTACTGTGTCATCCAGGCAGGAGTGCAGTGGGAATATCATGTCTCACTGCAGTCTCAACCTCCCTGGTTCAAGCAATCCTCCCACCCCAGCCTCTAAAGCAGATGGGACCACAGGCATGTGCCACCACACGTAGATAACATTTAAAAAATTTTTTATAGTGACAAGGTCTCCCTATGTTGCCCAGACTGGTCTTGAATTATTGGGCTCAAACAATCCTCCCACCTCAGCTCCCCCAAAATTCTGGGATTACAAGTGTGAATCACAGTTCCAGACCAATTTTGTTCTTAATGCCAATCCACATTTTAATTACTCAGTATATTGTTCAAAACTAGTTGTCACCTGATCTCTGCTACTAAGGTGTAAGAATATTCAGTAGCAAATACATCAGAATTTCAAGCTTATATTTTTAATCTATTGAAAGTGAGATGAAGGAAGAAAGACTGGAAACTAAGGTGTTACACATTGATAACTTGTCATATATTTGAGTGTCCCTTTTGGTTAGTGTATGTGGTCATAAAGATATTATTCCTTGGTATTTTTTTAAAATAGCTTTAAGAAATGTGTTTATGAGGGTTTTTTGTTTTGCTTTGTATTTACTTGTTTGTTTTCAGAGAAACAAACAAACAAAAAATTCTTTCCTTACATAAATTTAGAAAGAGCTGAGAGGTTCCTAAGATGGCTACATTTGTAAAGTGCACAATAATATCAGTAAATCTTATCAGAAGGCAGGTACTAACCCTGTAAGGAGGAGGGAGTTTAATGCATCAAGAGAGTGCCATGAAAATATTTTTTCTTAGACATGCACTGGATTTTACACTTTCATGGATGAGGTAGCTCACGGTTATGATGGATATTTTTTTCCCAATTATTCTCTCCATGTTTTGTCTCTTTTTTTGAATAAGAAATCTAGCAAAAGTTTCACATGGAGATGAATTGCGTGATTACAGTTTTCTTGGCTGATTGAGAATGGTAAGGTAGCAAATTAACAGCTTTTGTCTCTTTCATTATAGTAAACATTTTAAAGCAGGGCTATCATTTATGAGTGTACTAGTTTTTCCTTTCACAACAGTGTCCAAGCAAGTGGATGAGTGACAATTAAAATCCAGTCCATGTTGTGCTTGCAAAGACAGGCATCTTGGTGAATAATTCCAACTGAGCAATGCATAATTTTTTCTTTAATTCGCACAGTCTGTCAGTGGCCCTGTCTAAGGCTCAGAGCTATGCTTTAACATATTTTTCAGGTTTTAAAAAATAGTTCCAATTTAGTATATACATCCCCAGAAGACAACTCTAAAAAAAATTCAAAAGACAAGTTTAGATTTTTTAGTGTCTGATTAGTTTCATCATGTTTAGATTGAATTAAGCTATTTACAATTAAATTTTTGCATGGCACAGATTTTTAACTTTGTATAAAATTTGTGATTCTTTAAATCCTGTTTTCGGTTTTATATTATTTATACTTAGTAATTAATAGGTTGTTGGTAATCATGTTTAATTTGGGTCAAAAATTACATAGAAAACCATGCACAGCTGCACTCTTTTTTTATAATGTCCATGTAATTCAAAATTCAAATCTATGCTAAGATAACATCACAAATCTATAAAATATCATAAGCTCTAAAAATTATTTTCTTTGCTTGAGAAACCTAATAAGTTCCAGTCTTAGAAATCAGAATATAAATGTAAACATTTTGTTTACAACAATGCAAAGGAGAAAAAATATTGCAAAATATTACAAAATTAAAAACTTTTGTGTGAATTTGTGCTTTGGCTGATTAACAAGACTGATTCTATTCAAGTTTAGAATTATAGGTTTTTTACAGCGTATATTTTAATGATTTTATCTTCTGGAGCTTGCAGTTAGTTGAAGCAAACACATTAAGTAGCACAAATTTTCTTTGCTCCTGTTGACTATGTCTTCTTGACTCTGGAATTTGGAATATCAGCCTTATATCCCAACAATTCACATACAGTAAGCAAAGATATTGCCACATCATTTTTTGTACATTGGAGAAAATGTTAGAATTTTCACAGACATTATGAACGAAGAGAGTGTAGCTGTGCACACTATTTTCCATGTAATTTTTGACCCAAATTAAAACATGATTACCTAACAATTTATTAATTACTAATTATAAATAATGTACAAATGAAAGCAGGATTTAAAAATCACAAATACTATAGAAAGTTAAAAATCTGTATCATGTTAAAATTTAATTCAAAATAGCCTAATTGAATTTAAACATAATGATACCAATCCAACGCAAAAAATCTAAACTGATCTTTTGAATCTTTTTTTCAGAGTCAAGTCTTCTGGGGATATTTATATTAAACAGGAACTATTTTCCACAAATATGCCTTCTTAATTCCAAAAGTGCTTTGCTTCATAGTTGTCAAAATTTATTGCACATTATTTCTTATGGCACAAGAGTATTGTTTAAGTTAATTATTGAGCTGACTTTATACAAGGAAACCTGGAGCAAGGAAAGCTCAAATACATTCCTGGCTGTTAGTGGAAATGCAAATTTGGGAGAACTTTTTTTTCCTTGGCATTCTCCTGTCTCAATGTCTGTTCTTTCTTTCTCTTCCTTTCCTTCCCTTCCCTTCCCTTTCCTTTTCTTTCCTTTCCTTTCCTTCCTTCCTTTCCTTTCTTTCTTTCCTTTTTTTTCTTTTCTCTCTGTCTCTCTCCTCCATCACTCAATCTCTCTCTCTCTCTCCCTCTCTCTCTCTGCCAGCCCTCACGACCAGGCGAGTCATCATCTAAGAAGTTACTAGTCCTCCAAATGATCCTATCCAGCACTGCTAATGTCATGCTGCCGTTCACAGATAGAAGTCTGCCTGACAATTGTCTGTAAGACCTAAGATAGCTATTTGCTAAACTGATAAACTAATTTCCACTAGTGTCTATCAAAAAAAGCCCATGATAACAACATGCACTTTAATATTTTTTTATATAAACAATACTCTGTATTTCTTTCACTAATTAATTACTCTAATGTTGGGGTTTTCATGTGTAGGAAAGAAATTTTTTTAGCTTCTAGGATCAGATAGCATAGTTGACCAATTACAAAACTATAGAGTTGATCTTAGAAGTAAATCACTCATCTGGAGTCAAAAAGACTCAGCTTCTGGTCCTTGCTCCAACACTATGTAACTGTGAGATCTTGGCAAGACACTGAACCTCACTGATTCTCAATATCCTCATTTCTAAACTACTGAGAAACTTGGATGTGGTGATTTTTCAAAACTTTTTTTCTGTAGCAATTAAGATGTGGTATTTTTTAGTCTATAAAAGTATTAATACATCTCCATAAAAGAGGGACTGAATATGTACTGTAGAGTCATTTCATTCCAATCAGCTCATTTCAAGGACCAAAAGGTCATATGTTCAAATTCTATTATTTAGGCAATCAGAGTGTTACAAAATGCATATTAAAAGAAAACAAATATACTCAGAAATGCTTAAATAGCTTTCAAAACTGCATGGCTAGTGAATTTGGTGAAAAAACTTGAGGTTTCTGATTTCTAATTCAACCAAGGTTAAAGTGAAAAAGTTATATTCTGAGGCAGATTTCCAGAGATGATTGCTGAGTCTCCACAAGAATTAACACATATGCCTGCTTAATGATTTGTTAATGCCAAATCCTTCCACTATAAAGAAAGTCTAGCAGTGCTTGCTATAATGTAAGCAGTTGGCTATTGTGCTTGTGAAGTGCATTGTGACTGCTCTTACCAGCATGTCCTGGCACTCTGACTTTTTTTTAATAGATTCAGTATTTGCCTGCATTAATTACAAAGGATTTTATGCCCACAGAAAATTCTTTACACAATTGTTGAGGCCAAAATTGGGGTTCAGGAGGGGAGATTTCAGGTAAATAGTTGAGGAAAATGAACTTAATGGAGGAATGAGCAGTAGTTAGAAATCCAAATTGAGCCTAATCACGTCACAGTGGAAATGGATAACAGCACTACAAAATCTTTCTCCATATCTATCCAAATGGAAAACTGCTTCTTTACTAACTCTATGAAAACCTGTGAAAGTCGGAGATTCCACACAAGGGTCAAGAAAATGGAGGCAATACTTTTTTGTGTCAGTAGATGGGACCTGGACACACCTGGTTTAATTAATCATATTTCTCATACACTGTGCATGATTTTCATTGTCTCAGACAAGGATTTTGTCTTGAATACTTAACATATTGATACAATTTTCAGTTCCCTTTATTACCAATCTCTATAGCCATTCCCTTTCCACCTCATAGGCAACCATTCCAATATAGATACTGTATATTTATTGCTGCTTTGTGATTTTGAAAAATGTGTACTCTTTTGTTTGACTATATAATTAACATACATGAGTGGTATTGGGTTACATATTGTTCTAATTATTATGTATTAGTTTATAATTTTACACAAAACCATATTTTTATTTGGTCTATATTTTGTTGTATGTATACCTGGGACATTATAATTTCACTGTGGTATGGCATGCATCTGCTACATATTGTCTACTGACTCCTCCAGAAATGGATACTCAGATTGTTTCTATTTTTGTACTACCATGAACAGCACTGTCATGAGCATCTTCATGTATGTCCCTTATAGACCTGTGTAGTAATTTTAGGGGGACATGAAGCTGGAGCAGAATTGCTACCTAAGAGCATATGTATCTCTTTGGCTATGCCAATTTATAATCCCATGGTTTATGGTTGTGAGGATTCTTAAGCCTGTGTCTCCATTCAACACTTGACATCATCCAGCTTTCTAATTATAGCTAGCATAAAAGGTTTAAACTGATATGTCCTTGACCTAATTTGCATTCATCTGATTTCTAACAAATTTCGGCATATGCTTAATTTACTTTATTTTATTTTATTTGAGACGGTCTAACTCTGTTTCCAAGGCTGGAGTGCAGTGGTGCAATAACAGCTCACTGTAATCTCGAACTCTTGGGCTCAAGCAATCCTCCTACCTCAGCCTCTCCAGTAGCTAGGACTATAGGCACTCAGCACTACACACGACCAATTAAAAATATATATGTAGAAACAGGATCTCATTATGTTGCTCAGTCTGGTCTCAAACTCCTTGCCTCAAGTGATCCTCCCACCTTGGCTTCCCAAAGTTCTGGGATTATAGGCATGAGCCACTGTGTCCAGCCTGAGCATTTCTTCATATGCTTGTATGCCTTTCATGTTTCATGTTTTATAATTTAACTTGTTGATTTGCAACTGTGCTGCATTTTTTCTAGACATAGGTCCCTTGTTGGTTTTAGGCATTCCACATATCTTCTTTCAGTATATCATCTTTTAAATTCACCAGTGCTATTTTCCCCATTCCCCTAATGTATCTATTAATACATGAAGGCTACACTGTTAGAAAGAAGTGGGATAATTTATATTTCAACAACATGTCTCATGGAAGGAATTGAGAGAGACGCTGACTTTTTGTGTTACAGGTCCTAAGTTTGTAAAAGGTATCAGATATCTGAAGTAGCTTACGTAAAATCTCTCCTGCCTACTAAAGAGAATAATTGGAAATTCTTACTTCTTGGATATAATTAAATTCATCAAGTTGTTGCTGATTACTTTTGAGGTTCTTTCATACTCCTACATTTTTGTACATTAGCTTTATCATTTTGCCTGCATTATTAAATCAGAATCCAATGTTGAATGTGATATTGAATAGAAATCTACTTTTACATTTCTCTAAATAGCTAACTAGTTTCGATGACATCATCCATTAACCAGTCCATTATTTCTCATTGATTTGTCTTGTCCCCTCTAATATATATAAGCTATGGAAGTGAGCTTTTTATTTCATCTGAACTTTTTTTCCCTCCTATTGGCCTTCTACATGTTTGTACTCCCAGAACCTGATAGGGCATGCTGCAAGTATGTATGCAATTTGCTAATAAAATTCACAGAATGCAGGGTATTTGAAAAAAAGCACCTCTGTGTAGTTTATGCTACAAACTGAGGGAATCTGAGTTTGGTCTTAGCACCTCCTAAACATTGGCATTATTCATCTAAACTTAAAATTACTTGTTGTCAGAAGATATCTTATTCACTAGACACCTTCTTAACAAAGCCTCTGCTAAATTGAAATTACTCAGGCAACTTAAGTTCTAAGTTGTTTTTACAGTCATGTATAAGGAAAATAAATATGTTGAATTATCCAAGAGAACAACAGAAAGAGAAAGTGATTTATTTTGTTCCAAAAAAAAATAAAGTGTGTTGAAGATCATCTCAGTTGTCAAGGGGATTAAGAGGACAAATAACAGGGGGAGAGAATTATCTCATTCTCCTTTCTAACTGGGCTGGGTTCACCTTCTCAGCCCAGCATCAGTGGCAGCAGGACAGGTTTTATAGGCTGTTTCTCTTCACTATTTTTAGAGGTGTGGTGCCTGGAGCATTTCATGATCGTTTTTATTTGCACCAGTCAACCCTCATTAGCCTACTTTCCTAGGACAATAGAATTATAAAATCACTATGTCAGTCTGCCCTATCCTTTCCCACTAATAATTTCTGATCCCAGAGGCTAATTTCAACCAGACCTGGCAGAGTGGCAAAGGGCTTATCATTTCTGTAAAAACAAAGGCTCTCACAGGAAACTATGGCAGCCCTCATACCCCGACCCACCCATAGACCTAATACCAAGATAGGCTGAGCTAAGAGCCTAAAGTGTGCAAATCAATTGGATACAAATTTGTTGAGTGAACTTGCAAATAACCTAATTTCAGAAAAGGGTGTTTAATTGAAATAGCCAAAAGTATGTTTAATAAAACCCAGGTCTGAGAGCCTGCTCACATAATCCAGCAAAATTATTTTTTATTACTTAATAAATATAAAAATCTTTTAAAGCACATTTTGTAAGCTATCTGAGTTTTCTCATTAACCAGAATCATATATTGCAAGTTTTAAAAAATTATTATTACAATGTAAAAAAGAAGGAATATATGAAAATTATAATTTATTACTATTTTTTTTTTTTGAGACGGAGTCTCGCTGTGTCGCCCAGGCTGGAGTGCAGTGGCGCAATCTCGGCTCACTGCAAGCTCCGCCTCCCGGGTTCACGCCATTCTCCTGCCTCAGCCTCTCCGAGTAGCTGGGACTACAGGCGCCCGCCACCACGCCCGGCTAATTTATTTTTTGTATTTTTAGTAGAGACGGGGTTTCACCATGGTCTCGATCTCCTGACCTCGTGATCCACCCGCCTCAGCCTCCCAAAGTGCTGGGATTACAAGTGTGAGCCACCGTGCCCGGCCTATTACTATTTTTAACTATTTTGAAACTACTAACTTTGAAAATGACTGTGAATATTAATTCCCCTAACTACTTTTTCATATGTCCTAGCTCCCTTTTCTACCGTATTTTCCTAAAATATTTATTTTTTGTGATCATGAGTCTATAATGTCTTTTAAACAAACTTTTATAATATTTTCTTGTTTTTCTGATATTTATGGTGATGAGCCACCCTCAATTAACCCTGGATTTTTTTGTACTTCTAAATATCTGATATTTCTGTGTCTTATGTTGTTTTGCTGAGCTATTTTTAAATTATATTTTCATACCCAATAGTCATGTATCATCAACCAATAATTTTCCATATAAAGCAATGATATTTTAGCTATACTTATTGTCTCTTAAACAAAAACACTAATTTTAAGAAGCTGTGTTTGTAAGAACAGTGTTGTCTTTCTTATTTGGTTTATATTTGACTTCATAAATATACTTGATCTTAATTATACTTTCTGTTTACATAACAGAAGGTTTTGACTGAATCAGGGTCATTGGGAACCACCTCTCCATTTCTCTAATGCATATACTAAAATATTATGAAGATTGATACATTATTAGGAAGAATTTGGGCTAACCTACATATGATACATATGGGGAGCAAGAGCTTCTTTGGGGAAAATCGATGGAAATGCTGACCAGTTGTGTGAGAGTTTCGAAGTTATTAAAACATGTCAGATGGCTGAAACAGCCTCTATCAGGGCTGTTGCCAAGAAAAGGTCACAGAACTGATAAAATAGAATTCACCAAGAGAGCAGGAGAGATGACTTCTCCACTGCGGACTGGGGTGCAAATGGAATTGTAGTTCTGAGACTGCAGTACCTCTGAGACCCAGTCTTTCTGACCTAAGCTTCCCGATATTCCAGGCATATGTCTTTTGGGAATGTCTGTGTTGTAATATTGAAATTAATTTTATAAATAAGTATACTGAGAGAAATATCATTTCTTGCTCATAAAAAGCCACTGTGGTCTCCATTAAGGTTTCAATTTCAGGAGTGATGGCAGCATCAGAATGAGAGGCATAGCCTGAACCATAGAGGTTTGATCTTCAGGATTCCACCAGGTAGTATCACTGTGTTATGCTACCACCAGCAGCAAGGGACAGGAGCATGTCTTAGGGCCAGAATTTGTAGTTAGGTTGTTTTCATTTTGGTTTTATAACGGTAGGTTTTCTCTGCCAGTAGCAATAATAGTAAAGTTCCAACTTGAAAAACAATGAGCAGCTGGGGGAGAGGTAATAGGATTCTTCAACTTTCATCGGCTAGACAAGAATAACTAAGAATGCTCTTTGGATATATGCAGGCATTATTTAGAGTTGTTTTTTCTCCTCCCTCCCTCCCTCCCTTCCTTCTTTCCTTCCTTCCTTCCTTCCCTCCTTCCTTCCATCCATCCCCATCATTACGATTGGCATTTTCTTTGCCATAAAAAAATCCCCACAGAGATTGTTTAAATTAGCTTGCAATATTTTCACAGTTTTTGAATTGTTTTCTATATTTATTTTGATTCTTCAACTATATAACATTGTCTTTAAAAGTTTAAATAATGAATTAACATTTTACCAATGCTTTATCAACAAACTTGTTTTAGTCAATGTTATGTTTTTCTCACATTCTACAAAGTTGTTATACTATATATATTTTTTGTTCATTGTAATTGCCAATTACATGATTTTAGAAAATGATCTTTTTTGGCCAACTTTACTACTTAGCCACAATTAAGTGATTATATTTTCTTTTTACTAAAATATTGGAGTGGAATTGCTTTGCAAAGGGCATGTGAATCTTTACATTTCAAAGTGTTGTTAAATTGTTTTTTTAAGTGACCTTAATAATTTAGAATTATTTTTAGTGTTATTAGACTTCAGATAGCCTCCTGTTTTAGTACAGAGAGCTAGCCATCTTTTCCAGTGTTCATTGAACTTTCAGTTTCCTCTTCCAGGTTATCTGTTTATATTCTTTGCTTTCTTTTTAAAATTAAATTTTGACTTTAAAAATTTATTTGTTATGTATAAAATATATATTATGTATCATAGTGTATCATTATATATTACACAGTGATATATGATATATAATGATATATATCTTAGTATGTATTATATATATGTTTATGATTGTGCATGTGTGATATTCAAATGGCCCCCAAAATGATCCATATCTCTCAATAGGCACACTTTTTTGTATTCTTTTTCTATACCAAGTATTTAAATTAAGGCTACTTTTCTGAAATGAGTAATGATATTGTGTAAATTTTAAGAGTTTGTCATAAAAGGTTTTCAATATCCATCTTAGTCTCTTAGAACATGCCTCTTGGATTTCTGAGCTACTGTGCTGAAAGCAGCATGCAGTGAGGTGACAGGGAGAGGGCCTGAAATTACACCAGAAAGATGCTCAGGGAACACTGAGCACAAATGTCATCTCTGCCAAGTACTGTTCAAAGTACAAGTCAGTGAGAAAAATGAGTGATTTTTGTTGCTTTATATTACTTTGCTTTGGTTTGGTTTATTGAATAGCAATATATAAATAAAACTATGTATGCCTATGTATCTGTGTAAATCTATCAATCTATCTATGTATCTATCTATCTATCTATCATCTATGTAGCTAACTAGCTATATAAATACATAAACACATTCATGTTCTGGATGTTAAACTTTTATTATTTATGTAGAATGCAAATTTGCTCACTATGTTATGTCAGCTTTTTTCACTCTTTTATGGTTTTTTCAAGCCTCACGTAATGTTTTCATTTCAGAAAAAAATTGTTATTCTTTTCCTTTGTGGCTTTTGCTTTTCTCTGTGTTTTTAAATAGATTATTTCCTACTCGAATGTAATAGAAATATTTGCCTTGTTTAAGTTTGATGGGTGTTTTTTCTTTAGTCATTAACCCATCTGTGAATCATTTTTGGGTATCATGTGATGTAGGGATGTAATTTATTTTTATTTATGTTGATAATAAATTTTCCCAGTATTAATCCATATTCTTCCATGATTTGTAAGGCCACCTTTTGTCTTGTTATTTACATTACATATCAGATTGTTTTGGGCTCTTAATTTTATTTTATTGGTTGTCAAAACCACACTGTTGTAAATGTCATTAGTGTTCTATCAACAAAATCCTTACATTATTTATATCTAGTAGTCATTTTTCTTAGTTTTTAGTTCTATTAGTTATCTTCTTATATCTTCTTTAGTTCTATTAGTTATCTTCTTAATTTTTTCCTGTCATATCATGAAATTGACAGACAAGATCTGTGAAAAATTGTTAGGATTATTTTATTAGAATTCCATTAAAATTATGCATTGATAATGGAAATGAATCACGTACAATGCTATGTTTTCCAATTTACGAAGATTCTTTGTTTATATGGATCTTCACAATGTGGATATGTGAAGATATCAAGGGTGGAGAGGCCTTCATTTTATTTTATTGCAGTGGAGGGTTGGCTGATAAACCCGCATGATCATCATAGAAGACATACCAGCACCAGGTGGAAGGCTGGACAACAAAAGCCCCAAAGTCCTTTCTAATTTTAAAGTGCTAGGTAGTAAAACAAGTTATACAGGCTCATTTCGAATGCCATTTCTGACCTTTTCTAACTCTGAAACTTTGGAAAAATTGTTGATCTTTCTGAACTCTTTTTATTATATGTAAATTAGAGCTGATAATATAGACTCCGAAGCATGGTTGGAAGCACCCAACATGGCATATGCCTGTTCCCCAGCCGCTCAGTGTATTTAGCTCCCTTTTCCATCTCTGTCATAATTAGCAATGTTCTTGGAGACAAACTCCTTACTATGAGCTTCAAGACTTCCCAATGTCCTCAGAGAACAGGGTGCTCTTTAAAAGTATTAATGATCATAATGATTTGATGAGAACTTTAGATTAATGTGATTAACCATCAGAATCACCTCCCACATTTTACATTAAAATACATATGGTTTCTGAATTCTGAAGACTAGATTAATTCAAATTACTTCACAGGTCTGCTTTTGGGGGTTTGAGGGACTGTATTTCTAAGAAGTCCACGTCAAATCGATCTTGTACAGCTCTTGCTAGTAGCTTCAGTTTTGTAAACTGTATGGGTTCAAAGTATGAGCTAAGATGAAATTTCAGGAGAGAATTTTCATCTTTCTATATAATCAGAATAAGTTTCGATTAATATATTTGCAAAATGAAACAACTTTATAATGAGAATAATGAGTATTAAGAAACTACTCTTTCAAATTACGTAGTTTGTGATTATGCAGTCAATACATCATATATGTTCAAGGTGGAAAAGACATTATAGATTATTTAGCTCAATTCTATGATGTTAAAGTTACATAACATTTGGAGCAGAACCTGGACAGCCAAATTGTATGATTTCTAGTACAGTAATCTACCTACTGTATTTGGACTCCTCCCTATAATAAAAAGAAGTGTTATGGTGGGAAATATATCTTCAAGTTTATAAATGTAAGATTATAAATTAAGACACTAAGTTGTCTATGTAACAATAAAATTCCCATAATTTAGCTATATAAGTCCCAGGGCCTTCTAAATATTTTATCTATATTCTGAAATGACCTTTGCAAATGTCATAAGATCAGTGTGATCTATCTTCAGTGTATTAAGCTTGTCACCATTGTCAGAGCTATTTTCTTTACCCCTTTTCTCACATTCTTTACCCACATTTATGTATTTAAGGAAAAATGAAACAGTATTATATTTACACAAAAATTTGAAACATATTTTTCAACCATTACCTAAAATTCAGGTTATTTTATTACACCATATATGTATTAATAAACTGATCCTTACTGGCCCACAAAATCCTAAATAAGATGGTATACCTTTTTGAAATAATTTCTTTTTCATTCTTAAGCCCTCTCCTCTTCCTAACTCTATTTCCTGCTAACCAGTTTATTTTTTCCTGCTAAAAGTTGTATTCTATCTATCCCAAAATTCATTATTTCTCTCTGTTCACAGACAGAAAAATATATATGCAAGAATGACATAAGTCTTGATTATAGTTATGTGGGATTTACAGGAAAAACAAACCAAACTTGGCTTTTATACAGATGAGCTCACACTCTTCCATTTTTCCCATTGGAAACCAAAAGAAAAACTCAGGGAAGAAATCCAAATCGAAATCTTTATCCCAATACCAATAATTGTATCCCAACTTTTCTATCTCTACAAACAATGTCTTTCTCCAAACTTCTCACCCTTGCTTTCTACTCAGAAAACAAAAATATACAGAACAAGAAACTCAAGAATAATAAATCTAGATAGTTCAAGCCTTTGACGAATGTCTACCAAAATATTAAATTTTATTTTAAGTTTACAAGTCTCATTACAAGCCTTTTTTAGTGTAAATAAAATAGAGTAGGAGTCACACAACTTCATGATGTAAAAACTGTTCATAAACTGTGCAAAAAGCTCCCAAGGACCTTTCATTAAACCGAGAATGGAACCAACCTCTGCACTAGGAAGTGCAAAGCCTTCTAGATTCTAACTGGACATTTTTTTGTAATCTTTCCATTAATTCTCCCACTTCCGGAACAAAGGCGCCTTTTATTTCAACATATTTTGCATGGTTCCTGCCTCAAAGCCACTTGCTACCATTTCTATCTAGAACATAGCAACCCTAGATCTTTACAAGACTGGCTCCCACATTGCAACCCCTAAAATGTCTTCCTCATCTAAAAATTTACCCCATTGCAGACACTGTCACGTGATTCCTCTTATTTTCTTTATATTGTTTATCATCATCTGAAAGAATATATTAGTTTTTACTTGCTGTTTTCTATTTAACTCAGTGGAATTTAAAAGTGCCATGAGAGCAGGACGCTTATTGGTTTAGTCTCTTTAGACACAATATCTAGGTGAGTTCTGGCATTGTATAGAGTCTTTATAAGTGTTTTTGAATACATGATTTAATAAACACTCATTTTTATTACAAATGTAGTATTTTTAAATACATTATTGTTAAACGAAATTAATAAGTTAAATTTTTCATAGTTAAGTTACCTACTTCTTCCTCATACAAAAGTTTACTTTATAAGATATTTGCTTCATTTCTTCCAGAAATTCTGTATTTAACTTTCCAAAAATTTGGTGAAAATGAAAGAAGTTACATGATTACCTTGTTAATATGTTTTATTGAGTAGGATTATAATTTAATTCTTATTTCCTTCTTTACAGTTTTCTGTTATATATCTGTTGATAAGATTTATGAAGAAGAATCCTGGTATTAAAACAATAAAGATATAACCCAGAGGAAAAGAGAAAAAGAAGAACTAGAGAAAATAGAAATACGAAGTGATGATGATGAAGTTATAAGAAAGTTCCTTCTACACATCTTAACTAATGGATGTTCATTCCAACTCCTGGTATATTATTCAAAAGCTGCTTCCATGTTCAGTATTCACATTATCAAGTTAATGCTTTTCTAAGGCATGACTCAGAGGCCAGTGGTTCCTATTGCCATCTCGATATGAAAAGATTAACCCTCCCTCTTCCCATTGGAAGGGGGGCTGTTAAGGTATTAATCATTTAATTTGATGAACAAATCCATACTAATTTGCTTATAAGAGATGCTTAAAGCAAAACATTTTTTCCCCAGGATTCTTCCACTGAGGTGTACATTTTGAAAAGTGACATTCAGCAGCAGTGTACTGCTTTGACTTATAAATAGATGAATGTCTCAAATGGTGGGAATATAGAAAGCAAGAATTGTGTATTCTTTCTTGCATCCTAGTTGGAGTGGGGCGTTGGAGTATACAGAGGCTTGTGAAGCTTTATGGTTTTCCTTTCCATGATCTACTATAGGCTGCTCATTTATTCATTTATCCAATATTTGCTATCATGAGTTTTCTCAGTCTTTCTATGTGCTGTGTAAAAAAGAGTATGAACTCATTAAACTACGAAGAAAATCACCCTTGGCTTTAGGGAAAAAGCCCCTCAAATCCATAAATAGTGTTTAAAACACTTCTTGATTCTTTTTCCTCATTTGCCTTTGGCTTTCCATTAGTCACAGATCAGTTGCTACTTGATTGTCTTAAATCTCCATAACACATTGATATGGTTTGGCTCTGTGTCCCCACCCAAATCTCATCTTGAATTGTAATCTGAATTGCAATCGCCAGGTGTATAGGGAGGGGCCTGGTGGGAGGTAGTTGGATCACCGGAGTGGTTTTCCCTATGCTTTTCTCATGAATAGTGAGTAAGTCTCATGAGGTCTGATGGTTTTATAAAGAGCAATTTCCCCTGCGCTCACACTTCTCTCTCTCCTGCCACCTTGTGAAGAAGTTGCCTGCTTTCCCCTTGCCTTTCACCATGATTGTAAGTTTCCTGAGGCCTCTCCAGCCATGCAGAATTGAGTGAATTATACTTCTTTCCTTTATAAATTACCCAGTCTCAGCTATTCTTTATAGCAATGTGAGAATGGACTAGTACACATACTTTTGAATGGGTGAATCTAAGCAAGTAATATTAGCTCAATTATATCTGATTTTAGTAACAATATAAAGTTCTTTTTGCTTCTCAAAGAATGCTGACTATATTCTAAGTCCCCTTGTAGATCAACATCTTTGGTATGGCCTGATTTCTTGAAAACACTGGCATACACAAAAATTGTACATATTACATACAACCTTATTTTGATGATGTGACGGTAGGGCAATGGTAAGTTTATTAATATTTATAGTGTCAAGTACTGATTTAAAATTCTCTTTTATCATTAAGAAATTTTCTTGTTCAATTATTTATAATATCTGCTGCATACAAATATATGATTATAGATTGGTTACATGTATAAATAGATAGTAATAGAAATGACTAGTCACCGGGAATGGTGGCTCATGCCTGTAATCCCAGCACTTTGGGAGGCCGAGGCGGGCAGATTACCTGAGGTAGGGAGGTCGAGACCAGCCTGACCAACATGGAGAAACCCTGTCTCTACTAAAAATACAAAATTAGCCGGGCGTGGTGCTGCATGTCTGTAATCCCAGCTACTCGGGGGGCTGAGGCAGGAGAATTGCTTGAATCTGGGAGGTGGAGGTTGCGGTGAGCCGAGATTGCGCCATTGCACTCCAGCCTGGGCAGCAAGAGCAAAACTCCGTCTCAAAAAAAAAAAAAAAAGAAAAAGAAATGACTAGTCAAATAGTATTTCTGGTCCTTGAAGTTCTTTTATATGAAGAGATTGTTTCATTGAAGTTTTTAATTGACAAATAGTAATTGTACATACTCATGGAGTACATAGTGAAGTTTCAATACATATGTTACAGCTATGAAATTGGGATAATTAGCATATCCATCATCTCAAACATTTGCGTGTGTGTGTGTGTATGTGTGTATGTTGGGAATTTTCAATATCCTTCTTCTAGCTAGTTAAAACTACATAATATATTATTGTTAACTATAGTCACCCCACAGTGGTATAGAACGTTAGAACTTATTCCTTCTATCTAGCTGTAACTTTAAAGAGAGAGTTCAAAGAGATCTTTGAGACTTGTGAAGCATCTTGGTAGGAACACCAGCTAAAAGAAAGGGCGAGTGAGTCAGGAAATGAGCAAGTAAATTAGCCATAGAAAAGGAGAAGAGCAGGTAAACAATGGTAAAGGGGAGGAGCTAGGGACAGATACATAAAACTGATGTATATCCTTGAAGACTAGTGTTTGAATAAAATACACGTCATTTGTCCTGCCTAAGGGAGAAAAAGGCACATAGGCTGAAACAGGTCATTTGGCTAATAGCACTCTAGAGACAGCCCAAGTCAACTTTCTGAGTGCCAAGCACACAAAGCTAATTAAAAATATACCATTTAGTAACAAGTAGGCTTGCAACAACCAACACAAAAGAAACCAAGTTATACATAATTGAATATGTAGTTTTATCTACCGTGCTGCATCTTCCTAAAAAAGTTGATGTAGTTACATGCAAGACACAGTGAAAATACTGAACATAAATCGGTATTAAATATTGATGCCCTGGTATTATGTAGAAGTTAACTTTTCTTCCCCTACAACAAGGAAGAATGTCAGTGCATCTCAAATGTAGCCCAGCTTACTTTCCCCAGACAACTGCAGCCCTGAGTACTTCAAGGTGCTTGATGTCTAGCTCATCGATACTAATTATTTCTCTTCCCCACTCAGGGTTAAATATACCTTAATGGATCTTAAATCTGCCTGACAAAGAGGCTGACTTAGAGACTCATCTTACCCATGACATACAATTATTAATTAATGAGGGTCAGCTGCGTAAGAGGATTGCAGCTGATACGTGTAATAAAGGAAATCATTGCAGACTGAATTATGCACTGTAGAACAGGAAAGAGTACATTTTATTAGAATCATCAAAATTTCCTGTTCCCAAACTAATTAAGTTAACTGTTTCTGTAGTTTAAGCAAATTGCATTTATATCTTTTCAGTCGCTGCAATTTCCTTCTAGCAAATAAAATGCCTGTGTCTTTTCATTAAGGGCAATACGCTTCCTTCCCACAATAGTTAAATTCTGTTCTGAACATTTTCGTTTCTCCTTGTCGCTTTTGGGTGGGGGTCAAGTAGAGTGTACATTGTTAATCTTTAGAGCTTGAGCCAGTGTTGGCAGCCCAATGTAAGTGAGAAACGAACATAGAGAAATCTCTATAGGCCCCCAATGCTGTTTCCCAACGGAAGAAAAATGCTTTACGACAGAGTGACAATTAACTTAAACCCACGTTTTCCCTTTTGGGACATTCTTTCCACCTGAGCACACTCTGGTTATCTAACATTATCTAAGATTTTGATTTAGGAATGTTCATCTCATGAGAGTATTCTTTTGAAGCTTGAGATCTTATTAAAACAAAGAATGTCTGATGACCTCAGCTTCAACCAACTGAACTATATCACAGGCCAGATGTGCAGAGACTCTTGTAGAAAAATCTGTTTGAAAAAAAATAGATATCAAAAGAAAACAGAATCACAATGCTTCAAGCTTAATATACTGACTTATTTCCATTGGGGATATTACAATTGTTGGAATGCATTCTTAATGTTAATATACAACAAAGGACTCTTTGCCCAACTATTGGGCTAGCCAGATATGGTGATTAAGATTCTTACCCTTGCTTTTTGTTTAGAGATAAGTAACTAGAATGATGTGTACTGTATTTCTTCAGCCTTTCCTGAATCCTGTGTTTGGGTTTCAGCCAATGGGGACTACAGGCAGGGACACTCTTACAGATACAAGCATTCATTGACTTTCACTCTGTAGTTTTTTTGTTAATTTATTGCCCATTAAAATGTAAGATCATGGAGGCCAGAGAATGTCTGCCTAATTTGCTTTGCATGGCAGCTTCTTTATATGCAGTATATATTAGAATTTTAAAATTACTTGTTGATAATTTTAAGAAGATAAAATGGAATAGTCTATGCAAATTTCTGCCCAAAGAAATATGTCCTTATATGTTAGAATATATTATACTACATTGTTAAATAACGCAGTTTAATAGCTTTTAAAACATAGGATAATTGTCTTTGTTGGCTTCTAGAATTTACTATTTTTTGTCTAACTACTAGAAAATCACATCACTGGCCGTTCTTTTCTCCTCTCCTTTGCCCCTTTAGTCTTCTGTGTTTATCTCTGAGGACTGCTGCCCTGTCGTTGTTTCTACTTGTCCACTCTAACAATCTGTACGTCTATGCTGCGCCACTCAGGCAGACGCAATCCCAGAATGTAAAATGTCCATATTGCTTAGCCAACAATGTCCTAAATTCTGTCTCTTTCCTCCTTTCCTGTCTCCCCACTCCATCTTCCTTTTTAACAAAGGAACCAAGATGTCTGATTTTTTTAAGGTACAACATAAATGGGTGTGACTTGGAGTTGAGTTGGAGAACTGTTCAAACTTAGAATTCTGTCATTTAACATCCTGAAATCAGCTTTTATAAGTTTATGATAATAGATACCAAGTCACCAATTTTGAATTGGCTAATAGGCATCTATAAAGTACAATATTCTTTTTCACTAAGCACACATTTTATTCATATAATATTGATAAAAGCTCAGGCAAAATTACACAAAATCATTAGAAATGTCGAATATGAAAATTGTAAGATCATTTTATAAAGCTTGGTCCAGTTAATCTCTAAAGGTCTGGGGCTGCTAAGTATAAGATATACAGTCTTCCTCAAAGTCTCTTCTTTCCCCTTTCTCTTCTTCCAAACAGCTTGATGTTAAGAACCAAAGCTCACCGGGTGCGGTGGCTCACGCCTGTAATCCCAGCACTTTGGGAGGTCGAGGCAGGCAGATCATGAGGTCAGGAGATCAAGACCATCCTGGCCAACATGGTGAAACCCCTTCTCTACTAAAAATACAAAAAATTAGCCGGGCATGGTGGCGGGCGCCTATAGTCCCAGCTACTCGGGAGGCTGAGGCAGGAGAATGGCGTGAACCTGGGGGACAGAGGTTGCAGTGAGCCAAGATCGTGCCACTGCACTCCAGCCTGGGCAACAGAGCGAGACTCCGTCTCAAAAAAAAAAAAAGAAAAAGAACCAAAGTTCACCTGCTTTGCTGATTCAGCATGAAAGTTTCAGGATTCTTTGACTGTAACTTTCACACAAGTTAACCTTATTGCAGTTCAGTGGATTAGAGTAAATGTCAAAATGCAAATTGATGCTTTTTGTCTCCCTACTAAATTAAATGCTAAGTAGGTGTTAATTCTTTAGAAAACTAATTCTGCAAGACTTGCCCCACATCTTATTGGTGAATAAAATTAACTATGATTTTAACTTCTCTTCATGTTCCTTTATGGTTTAATCTCATCATAACCCCTGAGTTGGATCCACGGGGCTCTCAAGTCATTCCCTGAATGAAAAAGATCCTTCTCTGGGCATAAAGTCTTGACTTATTCAGGACAGGCTGCACTGTCCCTGTTTGTATAACCTTAGTTACATCTCAACATGTATCTATTTGAAGACCTATTTTTAGAAACTAACATATGTAGTGTTAAAACAAACAAGCAAACTAAACCTCTCCATTTTCAAATGCTAGACAGGGCATGCTAATTTTAGGACAAAATTTAAGAGTAGTTTCTATTGCAACACCAGTGTTTCAATTTGGACTAACTTGAGATTGTCTTGTTTCATAATCAGTCAATCCTTAGAATTCTTTCCTTTCCCCCATAGGTCATTGTGTAATTTCACTTTTTCCCCAAATAAATGATATTCTGTTTTAGAATAACATACACATTCTGCCCCAGTATTTTGTCCATAATAGGCATATGAATAACATTTAATTATTTTTGTTGTTATCAATGAATAGTAATGATGGCATGTTAACTTTCTCAGAAAACATATGTCTATTCCAAAAGAGGCTTGTCTTATTTAACCATAAATGAATGGCCTTGATAAATATTCCAGACAGCCTACAGGTTTCTTGAACAAATATTATTAGACAGAGAATGATTTTGTACATCTGAAATCACAACATAGACAGTGACTGTTTTCAAAATTAAATATGATTATAAGGCATGTTTAAATAAATTGTGATTTAAACTTAGGGTTACTTGTACTGGTACTGTAACAGGTAAAGAACTATACATATAACCCAGTATTTGTATCAATATGGACAGATTATTTGAAAAATTAATCTCAACAATTGCTTTACTCCTAGTATGAGGGATTATTTTATTCTCTATTCTCTCCTTACTTTTGCTTTTATAAATACCAGGCCTTTACTCAATAAGCCCCACAATATTATGGAAATTCCTTGGAAAAAATTCTAGACTCATTGCTTAATTATTCCTGTCCTGATTGTGGTAGGTATAAAGATAGTATATAAGCGAGAAAGATAAGTTTATCACCTTAACGCTAATGTGCTGACATTAAAAATGCCGCTATCATTGCCCATATTAATTAAACATGTTGATTGAATCAACTGAGGCAACATACTAGAAATAACTTTTCTTAAAAGTTTTTTCATCTTCTTTTTCTCTTTGTCCAAAATTGACAAAAGTAGTTTAGCTACTATAAACATTTTATTGAAGATTTTTAAATACATTATCTGATGCATGAATAAATACAGTTAGGGGCTTAACCATTTTAAGCAATAGGTTTATCATTTCTATAAGAATATATTGAATACTACTAATAATTAAACATTTCTATTGTTGCATAATGATTCTCTAGCAGTTGATCCTAACCCAAATGAAATTTTCTAAATGCCAGATAAAGCATTCAAAATATTGATTTTAAAGAAGCTCAATGAAATCCAAGAGAAACCTGAAAACTAATACAAAGAAATCCTAAAATTAATTTAGGAAATGAATAAGAAACTTGCCAAAAAGTAGATACCAAACAAACAAACTGAGGGACCTGATTCAAGATGCTTGACTAGACGCAGCCAGGAGGAACATCTGAACCAAAAACCTGGGACGTTGGGGAGACTGGCACTCTCTGAGCAGATCTTTTGAGGGAAGGCATTGAGAGTGGACAAAGGGAGGACACAGAAGCAGAGCTGAAGAAGGAGGAAGCTGTGTACTCTGCATAGGACTGCTGTGCACGAGATTTATTCCTGACCCCTAATGCCTCCTGGGGAAGGGGTGAGACAAACAGACGAGGAGCAACCAACTCTTGCCATGGACCTCTGAAATCCTTGGAACAAGAGATTCTACAACCCCCAAGGACATTGGAGCTGGCAAGGAAAGCTGCTTAAAGAGATAGTAGAGGCAGGACTCCAGCCTGTGCAGACCCAGACAGTTTTGTGCGGGAACATCTGCAGTGGAGCATGGCCAGGGATGCCTATCCTCCAGTGCTCACCAAGCTCCTCTAGGAGACTTTATCCATAGGGATACTCTTGGACCTGGACAGAGCAGGGTGGTTTTGCCCATGAGAAGCGACCAGTTCAATCTGAGCATCCCCCTGTCTCCTGGCTTTTCAGGGGGTGCTAGCCTGCTGCATCTGCTTGCAATGCAGCCTCAGATGCCCAACCAGGATGCTTCTCAGGAGCTTTCATCATAGTTTCTTCTCGAGTAGACTCTAGTGCCTGACCATCAAAGAGCTCCAGGAGAGCAGACCCAGATGATGTGCACCAGCCCACCTGCACTCTCCCCTCCCTGCAGTCTCCTCCACAACACCTTGCTGGCACACAATCACCCATGGCCACTCCCTAACACTGCTTTGCTAGCATGCATGGGGATGGGCCTTGCTTTCCCTCCTTAACTGGCGTTCATGTGTGCACACACCCCGCCATGACACTGCAGCCAGTGTGAGCACACCCTAGCCCTCCACAGCTTGCTTGTGGGGCCATTGCTAGACCAAACATGCACAGGAACACTGGCAGCCCTGGATCCACAAACAAGCAGCAACTGCTCCTGTTGTTAAAGCACACACAGAGGCCAGCAACTCCAACTCCAAACTAAGCTTCATAAAGGAAGGAGAAACAAGATCCTTTTCAGACAAGCAAATGCTAGGGGATTTCCTTACCACCAGAGCTGTCTTAGAGGTCATTAGAGAAATACAAATTAGAACCACAATGAAATACCATCTCATGTCAGTTAGAATGGCAATCATCAAAAATTCAAGAAACAACAGATGCTGGAGAGGATGTGGAGAAATAGGAACACTTTTACACTGTTGGTGGGAGTGTAAATTAGTTTAACCATTATGGAAGCCAGTGTGGCGATTCCTCAAGGATCTAGAACCAGAAATACCATTTGACCCAGCAATCCCATTACTGGGTATATACCTAGAGTTTTAAAAATCATTCTACTGTAAAGACACATGCACACGTATGTTTATTGCAGCACTGTTCACAATAGCAAAGACTTGGAACCAACCCAAATGCCCATCAATGATAGACTGGATAAAGAAAATGTGGCATATATACATAGTGAAATACTATGCATCCATATAAAAGGATGTGAGTTCATGTCCTTTGCAGGGACATGGATGAAGCTGGAAACCATCATTCTGAACAAACTAAAACAAAAACAGAAAATCCAACACCTCATGTTCTCACTCATAAGTGGGAGTAGAACAACGAGAACACATGGACACAAGGAGGGAAACATCACACACCAGGGCCTGTTGGGGAGTTCGGGGCTAGGGGAGGGATAGCATTAGGAGAAATATCTAATGTAGATGACAGTTTGGTGGGTGCAGCAAACCACCATGGCACATGTATACCTATGTAACAAACCTGCACATTCTTCCCATGTATCCCAAAACTTAAAGGATATATATATATATATATATATATATATATATATATATATATATATAAAAGAGGTCCTGAAGGGAGTGCTAAACATGGAGAGATGAAGAAGAAAGATTTACTGGCCATCACAAAAACACACTTAAGTACATAGACTAGTTACACTATAAAGTAATCACACAAACAAGTCTGCATAATAACCAGCTAACAACACGATAATAGGAACAAATCTACAAATATCATACTAACTTTGAATGTAAACAGACTAAATGTCCAATTAAAAGGCACAGAGAAGTGAGTTGGATTGGATAAAGAAGCAAAAGACAATTATATGCTATATTCAAGAGATGCCTACCACAGGCAAGAACACAGATAGGCAAAAAGCAAAGGAATGGAGAAAAATCTACCAAACAAACAGAAAAATATGTCTTCTTTTATGCACATCTGATTAATGCACTAACCATTTCCTGGATCTAAAAAACATTAATCAGTTCGTATTCTCCTCTTCCCTCACTACACACACACACAACACACACACACAACACACATGCACACAGTATCTTTTCTTAAGACACCTAATTTGGAGTTTCACTCAAATATCTAATTTTTAGCTATTTTTAATTTTTTAATTTTAACTATTGTATGTACATGGTATGTGTATATATTTATGGGGCACATGAGATATTTTGGTATACTCAAGCAATGTGAAATAAGCACATCATTTGAAAACAGCTTCATCTCTATTCCTTTAACAATACTTCCTTTCAAAAGTCTTTAAATTGTCATCTAGAGAACCAAGGCAATTTTTATCATAATTCCAATGGAAGTTTTTTACAGAAAAAGAAAAAAGCAATCCTAAAATTCTTATGGAACCACAAAAGACTACAAATAGTCAAAGCAATTTTGAGAAAGAAATGAAAGTTGGGGTCATCATGTTTCCTGTTTTCAAATTATATCACAAATCTGTAGTAATCAAAAGAGTAGAAAACTGTCATGAAAACAGATACATAGATGAATGGGACACAATATATATCACAGAAATAAACCCATGTATATACAGCCAAATTTCATATATATATATATACACACACACATATATATGAAATAATAGTCTCTTAAATAATAAAGAATCCTGGGAAAACTGGATATCCACATGCAAAAAATGAAATTTGACCCTTATCTTATACAACACAGAAAAGTTAACTGAAAATGTATTAAAGAGTTAAAGTAATGCCTAAAACCATAAAACTTCTAGAAAAAAAATCAGACAACAAACATTTTGACATTGGTCTTGGAAATGATATCATGGATATGACACCAAAAGCACAGGCAACAAATGCAAAAATAAACAAGTGGGGCTTCATTAAACTAAAAAGCTCTGTTACAACAAAATAAATAATCAACAAATAGAAAAGGCAACCTACAGAATGGGAGAAAATATTTGTAAACCATGTATATGATAAAGGGTTACTATTCAAAATATATAAGAAACTCATACAGTAGCAAAATAAATACATAAATAAAAACCTGGGCAAATGACTTGAATACACATTTCTCCAAAGAAGATATACAGATGGCCAATAGGGATATGTAAAAATGCTCAACGTCACTAATCATCAGGGAAATGAAAATCAAAACCACAAGAAGATGTAAGTTTTTACTCATTAGGATGTCTATCATAAAAAAGATAAAATATATATTGATGAGGATTTGGAGAAAAGGGAACCCTTGCACACTGTTGGTGGAAGTAAATTGCTGCAGTTGTTATGGAAAACAGTATGACGTTTCCTCAAATAATTTAAAATAGAGCTACCATATGATCCAGCAGTCCCTCTTCTGGGTATATATTAAATGAAAATAAAATCAGTATCTAGAAGAGATAGCTGCAGTCATGTACATTGCAGCATTATTCACAATGGTAAATGACTTTAGTGTTCACTGACAGAAAAATGTATTAAATAATGTGATGTATATATACAGTGGACTACTTTTCAGACTCAAAAAGAAGGAAATCCTGCCATTTGTGACAACATAGATGAACCCAGAGGACATTATGCTAAGTGAAATAAGCGAGACACAGAAAGAAAAATACTGCATGATCACACCTGTATATTGAATCTAAAAAAGTTGTATTCATAGAAGCAGAGTGCAGAATGGTAGTTACTGGGGACAGGGGATGGGAGAAAAATGGGAGATGTCAATCAAGACAACAAAGTTTCAGTTATATGAAATGAATGAGTTTTAGAGATCTAATGTACATCATGGAGACTATGGATAATAATACTCTATTGTACACTTGAAATTTGCTGAGCGAATAGATCTTAAGTATTTTCTCCATAAGCAAAAAATGGTAGGATTTAATGGATAATATGAAAAAAGACATATGAAATCAGAAGGAAAAGTAACAAGCATTTTCAAATTTCTTGAGAGAAGGCTTTTAAAATTAGGTGATAGAAGAAGATAAAAAAGATAATTTTTAAATTTCTGTATATCAAAAAGCATACGTAATAAATATATACAATTTTTGACAACAAAGTTAAAGAAAAAAATTAAAGTTACAAATGTAGAGTGATTGGAGCAATAAAAAGAAAATTTAGTTTTCTATATATCAAAATTTATCAAAAATAGAATATTTGAACAGTTGAAAAATCAGAAAATATTTTAAAACATATATATGTATATCTGCACATATATATGAATATGTATATATATCCACATATATATATGCACAAACACAATTAGCTTGTGAATCAATAAGAAAAATACAAACATCACAAAGAAAAAGCAAAAAATTCATGTGAGTTTATCAGTCATAGTAAAATAATCATAATTGGTTTTTAAATATGTAACTTTCTGTTTCATAAGTAATTAAGTTTAACATTTCCTTTAATAACAAGACATCATTTTGCCTGCCAGATTAGCAAAGATTTTTAAAATGAATATATTCATTTTCTAGCGAGTCTGATGAGATAGATATTTTCTTAAAGTAGATATTGCTAGATCTTTATAGACAGCAATTTAGATGTGTGAGACTTAAATATACTCACATATTTTGATTGTTTAATAATAGGGACAAAAATGATACATAGAAGTGGTTATCACAGCATAATTTATGATGATGAAAGAATGCTAATGGCTTTATTTTCATTATCAAGGAACTATTTAATCCCACCTTGAGATATATACAAATGATGGGAAACCACGCAAGCCTTAAAAGGCATGTTTTATGGATAATTTTGTAATGCAGGGAAATGTAGTAAAAATAAATGATAATAAAATTTGTATAAACAACACATTTTAATGATGATAGTAAAATATATTCCTGGAAAGAAAATTATTAAGAAGTTATCAGAATTCTAACAGTTGTTATCTCTCATTGTGCTTTTGAGATGATTTTTATTACAATAAATTTTTACTATGTTATCATTTCTTCAGTGAACATGTGTTGTTATTATTATGTGAAAATATGTTTGGTAACCAATAACCTTTTCTAATTTTTAGAAAAAGGTATAACATTGTGTCAAATGCTTCATTAATTACCAAGTGATGGAAGATACAAAGTATGACAAATTAATTAGTTTGTTATGTGATGTCTGTAAAAACTAAGTCAATAAACTGTTCCAATAAATTTCTAAGTAAAGAGTACAAAGTTTTTTTTAACCTTTGCTTCTTTTGGTCTTATTTTATTTTTTTAAATTTTTTTAAGAACGAAGACTTGAATGTGTTTCCAGGCTATGTTAAAGGAGCCGACGTATTAGCAGAGATAAAGATATTTTGTGAAGTAAGATCACGGAGAAGGCAGAAATGTAGTCCAGAGAAAATGCACAAATAAAAATTGAATGCTTCTTTCTTCAATAAAATAAACGCAAAAGATGAGGATGATTGAAGATGGAGATGGCATTTTAACTGGAAAGTAAGGATTAATATATTGTGTGAGGTATGTCCCCTCTCCCCGCTCCTCAATTTCATGTTAAAGCCTCCAACCTTATGATTTCAGCCCATCATCAGAGAGACCATCATCTTACCATATTCAGAAGGTGAGATAAGATGAGGACCTATGGAGGGTACAATATTTCAACAGGTGCTACTGGGATTGGAATGAAAACTGCCCACTGACTTAAGAAAAGGTTAGTGCACAGTTCTAAAGGCCTAACTGATGCTGCAATTACTTAATTACTCTGTCTTGAAATCAGTTTTTTTTAACACTGTCTGGTTATAAAAATGGTTCAAATGTGTGATGATAGTATTTTTAGGGTTAAAATATTTTTAAAGTGATTTGTTAAAATCTTCGGTGCTAATAAATTTGAGGGAGTTGATGAGAACGTATTTAAAATACACACTTGGCCAACATCTCCAAACCTTCCTCCCACCCAGTTCCTGGAAATCACCATTAAAGTCTGCCTCTGTGAGCTCAACTTTTTTGGATTCCACCTTTAAGTTAAATTATGTGCTGTTTGCCTTTCTATTTCTGGCTTCTTTCATTTAACATAGTATCTTTCAGGTTCATCTATGTTGTTGCAAATGACAGGATTACCTTCTTTTTTAAGGCTGATAAGTATTACATTGTGTATATATTCCATATATATATATATCTATATATACCCACACACCATATATATACCATATATAACCATATATATATCAATTACTGTATATATACATCATATATATGGTATGTATATATATTATATATATGGTGTGTGTATATATATGGTGTATATACATATAAAATATATATGGTGTATATATATAGTATATATATGGTGTATAAATATATATGCTGTGTGTATATATATATATGTGTATATATATATATAGAGAGAGAGAGAGAGAGAAAGGGAGAGAGGGAGAGAGAGAGAGAAAGAGAGAGAGGGAGAGAGAGAGAGACAGGGAGAGGGAGAGAGAGAGAGAGAGAGAGAGATGAAGTTTCGCTCTTGTCGCCCAGGCTGGAGTGCAGCGGCTCAATCTTGGCTCACTGGAACCTCTGCCTCCTGGGTTCAAGCAATTCTCCTGCCTCAGCCTCCCAAGTAGCTGGGATTACAGGCGCCCCCCACCATGCCCAGCTAATTTTTTGTATTTTTTAGTAGAGATGGGGTTTCACCATGTTGGTCAGGCTGGTCTTGAACTCCTGACCTCAGGTGATCCACCTGCCTTAGACTGCCAAAGTGCTGGGATTACAGGCTAGAGCCACCGCACCCACCCTATACCATATATTTTTTAGCCCTTCATTTTTTGATGGACATTTAGATTGACTCTATATCTTGGTTTTGTGAATAATGTTGCAATCAACATGAATACTAGGGAAGAGAGGGCTGGGGAGATGCTGGTCAAAACATGCACAATTTCAGTCAAATCATAGGAATATTTTCAAGTGATCTATTGTGCAATATGGTGATAACAATGAACCAAATAGTCAATAACAATGGACTGCAGTTTTTTGAGATGGGGTCTTGCTGTGTTGCCCAGGTGGTAGTGCAACAGCTGTTCACAGGCATGATCATAGCATGCTACAGTCTTGAACTCCTGGGCTCAAATGATATCCCTATCTCAGTCTCTCCAGAAGCTGGGACTGCATTTGTAATTGTATTCTTGAAAATCACTAAGAGAGTAGATTTCATGTGTTCTCACTATAAAATATAAGTGTATGAGGTAATGCATATGATAAATAGGTAGATTTAGTCATTCCACAATGCATATATATTCCAAAACATCATAGTGTATATTATAAACATATACAATTTTTATTTGTCTTAAAACAAATCTTTAAGAAATATTTTTAAAAATTAATTAGTGTACATTTGAGATAATAAATAAACCTAGAAAATAAATCTAGAATGAATTCAATAATCTGGAAAGTAGAAAAGGAAGCCAAGGGTTATGTGCCTCTAAACAAATGAAAATATATTGTAAGAGAGTGAGATAGGTGCAAGATCAAAGAATGGGAACTTACACTTCTGTATTAGTCAGGATTCTCTAGAGGGACAGAACTAGTAGGATAGATGTATATATAAAGGGGAGTTTAAGGAGTATTAACTCACAGGATCACAAGGTCCCACAATAGGTCATCTGCAAGCTAAGGAACAAGGAAGCCAGTTTGAGTCCCAAAACTGAAGTATCGGTGTTAGAAGGCAGGAAGCATCCAGCACAGGAGAAAGATGTATTCTGGGAGGCTAAGCCAGTTTAGTCTCTCTATGTTCTTCTGACTGCTTTTACTCTGGCTGCACTGGCAGCTGATTAGATGGTGCCCACTCAGATTGAGGGTGGGTCTGCCTCTCCCAATCCACTGACTCATATTTTAATCTCCTTTGGCAATACCCTCACAGACACACCCAGGAACAATACTTTGCATCCTTCCATCTAATCAAGTTGACATTCAGTATTAACCATCAGAACTTCTTCTTCATTGGTTGACTAAGGAAACAGAACCACAACTTGTTGTCTTTCTGATACTAGCTATATCCTCAAGGCTGACACATAGCCACTTCCTGAATAGTGATTTACACAAACCCCAGTGAGGTATATATTTAAGAATTTTTTAAAGTTCCCCATTTTAATTTTACTAACCCTTTTACTATCTTAGGTAAAATTTTTATTTTTCCAACTGTTTCAGCCTGGTTTTCAGTAAATATTTTTCTTAGCTAATATGAAATTTAAAAATACCTACAACTATTAGAAAGTGGGGAGTGTGCCTGTAGAACTATTTCTATTTACACTGGCATTTATAATTCCAATGCCTTTAATATTTCTTGTATTAAATTATATAGTAGTATTTTACAACTGGGTAGAATTCTTAAATAGAGAACTCATTTATACAAAGTCATTTCTTGCAGTTGTCATTCACTACTTCAATTCTCTGCAATCAATGAAATCATTTTGTGACCTGTAGAAATTTACTGGTGAAAAAAAATAATTGTGAGTACAATTTAGGAGAATAAAGAAAAAAATATTTGTTAAAATGAACGTATCAAGTTTTGCAGAGCAAATGATTTTTGAAAATCATGGAAATTAATGTAAATTTTTAGGTCAAAAGTTCTTTCACAGATTTTAGTGATTATACATATTCCTTTAGCATCCCCTTAATAAGGTAATCTCTGGGAATCTGAATGGTTTTTAAAATATTCAAAAATGTAATTCGTTATGGCTGAAATCCTATTGGCGTATAGACACCAAATTTGGATATGTAGGGAAGAGCTATTCACCAATGAGGTAATTAAATACTATTTGAAGTTGTATTTCAACAATCAAGGATTTATTAATGAAAGCTATAAGCCTTGTATAAAATGAGAAGATATTGCTTGAGGCTGGGCTGGGCCTTGGCTAAGGAATTTAAGACTTTGCAATCTTGACACTTCTAAAATTTATGCAAATAATTTCTTTCAAATCTCTACTGTAATGAATAATTCTAAAAAGGAAGTCACAATTGACCCTTATCAACACTATTCTTATAGGAATGTTAATATAATTCTAATTAATCAATATGCAAAGTTAGAACACTTATTATGATAAATCTAAATTAAGATGTCTAGGCTGATGTAGGTTTGTATGTGTTTGTGTAGGTGTGCATTTCTTCTATATAGATTTTATTGATATTTGCTTAAAATATATTCACTATAACCTGTAACTTGTTTTGGTATTTCCTGAGCAACATGGACTTCATTGCTAAAGCAAATTCCATTTCACTTAAAAAAATCTCAAGCTGCATATAACTGGGTTATTGAAAAGAATAGTAATACTCATTTGTATATAATCTTTACAACTTGGAAATAATTTTTCCATTTATTTCCTATGTGACAACCCTTTAAGTGACATAAACCAACTTAAAAATCTAAGAACTTGCCTGGTCAACTGTCGCACAGAATCGTATGTAACGAATCATAGTGGAAACAAAAAGTAATTTTAAAACTGTTTTTGCAAGTTTTACTTTTATCTCTATGAGAACTTGGGAAATAATTTGTTTCATAGACCATAATATTTCTTAATAAAAATGTTATTTCTGTATTTCTTGTTACCCAATCTCCTACTTTTAGAGTCTCTGTCTTTGTTTCCCAGATCTTTATAGTGAAGGGTTCCTTCTCTGTTTATCCTTCCCCTTAGTTTTGCTTGCTCTATCTCCAGTCTTTTGATTCCAAATCATAAGATAGACACTGATGACTGATGACATTTCCTTTGCTTTGGTGTAAGAGGGGGAAAATAAGGACAAAATCTGAGTTGGCAAAAGTAAAAAAAAAAAAAAATGAGGTATGAATGGAATAGGAAATCAGGAACACTTGTGGCATTAGGCATTGCAATTCCCATTTTTCAGAGTTGAAATCCAAAGGTCAGAGGAATTAAATTAATAAGCTAAGGTAAAATAAGAAGTAGGTGAGATCATTAATATTCTACTTTTTAATGTAAATTTTAGAGTTTTTCTCTCCTTATCATGTATATCTTGGCTTCTCCTATTTGTAGAAATAATTTAAAAATAAGAAGGAAAATGATTTTCAATAATCATTCTCAAAAATTTCTTCCCATCATCAAATCTTATTATACGCAAATATACAAAGTCACACATGCACACGTATGTACATACACAACCTGTGATGGTTAATATTGAGTGTCAACTTGATTGCATTGAAGGATGCAAAGTATTGTTGCTGGGTGTGTCTGTGAGGGTGTTGCCAAAGGAGATTAACATTTGAGTCAGTGGACTGGGAGAGACAGACCTGCCCTCAATCTCGGGGGGCACAATTTAATCAGCTGCCAGTGTGGCCAGAATAAAAGAAGGCAGAAGAAAGCAGAAAGACTAGACTGGCTTAGTCTTCTGGCCTACATCTTTCTCCTGTGCTGGACATTTCCTGCCCTGGAACATCAGACTCCAAGTTCTTCAGCTTTTGGACTCTTGGACCTTTGACCACAGAATGAAGGCTGCACTGTCAGCTTCCCTACTTTAGAGGCTTCGGGACATGGACTAGTTTCCTTGCTCCTCAGCTTGCAGACAGCCTATTGTGGAACCTCACCTTGTGAGTGTGTGAGTCAATACTCCTTAATAAACTCCACTTTACATATATATTTATCCTATTAGTTCTGTCCCTCTAGAGAACCCTAATACACAACCCCTTCCACTGAAAATGCCAAGTAATTTCTTTGCTTTTTACCACTCTAATAACTGAAAGTGGAAAGAAATCTATTCTTAAACATGCTTCCATGACTTAGTTACTGGATTATTACCCAACCCCTGGCTATTTCAGAGACAGACAGAATAAAAGTAGAACAGCCAGAAAAAGTCATCTTGTAAAGTGATTTTTGGCAGACTGCTAATGATCACCCACATCTGATTGCTTCTCTTGGACGCATATACAACTAGGCTACAGGTTCTAGTGTCCCTTGTCATCAGGTATGACTCTGTGCTGAATTCTGACTAATGAATTGTCAGTGGAAGTCATATACAGTATACCACTACCAGGATTGTCTTTAAAATCCTCCCATTGCCAGTGACAAATTTTTTCACCATGTTTTGGCTGAATGGATGGCACTTCAAGGATCTGGAAGGCAATGAAGCTATGAGGTGAAAGGATCTTGGGCCCCTGAATAAGCTCATGGAAGGGTATTAATGAAAATCAATCACTTATTTCAATAAACCACAGATAGTTGCGAATCTACATAAATTATTTTGAGTATCTAAAACAGGTATTCAAAGGACAGTGCTAACATAAAAATACAGAATAATATTTAAGAAGAATATTCAAGAGAAAAGGCAGGAAAGAAAACTTTATCGTTTTTGTCACTATTTTGTTTCTTCCACTATTTTCATGGTGTTTTCTTTAATGCCACAAATTCACTCTTGGTTCTCCTCTCCACGTTGTGGAAATGACTACAAAGTCTATGCAGTCTCTACCTTCTATGTTTTGCATTATCTCTTAGTATTTCTGATTTCTCAGACATAAAACAAAACAAAATTTAAAAGGTTTTGTTCTTTCACTGCAATTTCAGTGTGTATTTGTAGGGTTATTAGACAGAATTTGATAAAAAGTTGGTTGACCAAAAGATATCAATAAGATCGATAAGAAAGGCTTGATTCAAGTTAAGGGTGCAAGAATCTGCCCTACAATACATGCAAGCCCTGGAGGACTTCAAAAATGTGAAGGAGTAGAATCCAAGAACCCAAAGAATGTACTGTAATACAGGCATCTATCTTCAAGATAAAGGTTACACAATTTGGGAAGCTGACAAGAAGTGAGCAGTGCATTTCTATGTTCACCAGAAGTGAAGATATGTCAGAAAATGAAATATATTTTCTATAAATACCATCGTAACTAAAAATTTAAAAAGTAAAACTACAACTACACCACAAATTGCAAGACACATTCAAACTACAGAGCTTTTATATTCTAAGCATCAGCCTAAGAGTTAGATTGCAGACTACATATACTTATCTTCTATGTACACTCATATCTGGATAGAGATATAATGATTGGGACAATCAAATAGGACCATCTCTAAAAAAACAGAATCTGAAAACATGACCTGCCTGCTTTAAGTTGAGTCTACACTCCTTTACCACTTGCATTCTTTTGTAATAATAAAAATAATAATAGCCAACACTTTAGTGTCTACCATGAGCCCAGCATAGTAAACCATTCATAGCTAGTCTTCCAGAGTTAAAAAAAAAAATTTAAATATGCTTGCTGGGTAGGAATTAATAAGTATATATTGTATCCAACAAAATGAGATGAGGTATTTGTAGGTAAAACAACAAAAATATACAATTATCTTTGAAAACCGGAGGCTTACAGAAACATTTGACTTGGCCAATGGACTGATGAATTGAAAAACTATAGCAGATTCCAACTGGAGTAAACTGAAGTCTCATTTGTAGTTTCACACCTGCTTAGGGACACAGCTTTGTGTATAGTTTGAATTCAAAACATCTCCACATAAAGCAGTCGAGTACCCCACAGACCATTCAGACTATTCCTCACAGTGTCTGCGCAGGCTGAGGGAGAGATTCATGCAGAAAGTGTTGGCATCACAAAATGTTACTGAGAGGTGACAGCATGCTGGCAGTCCTCACAGCCCTCGCTCACTCTCGGCGCCTCCTCTGCCTGGGCTCCCACTTTGGTGGCACTTGAGGAGCCCTTCAGCCCACCGCTGCACTGTGGGAGCCCCTTTCTGGGCTGGCCAAGGCGGGAACCGGCTCCCTCAGCTTGCAGGGAGTGTGGAGGGAGAGGCGCGAGCGGGAACCGGGGCTGCGCAGGGCGCTTGCGCGTCAGCTGGAGTTCCGGGTGGGCGTGGGCTTGGCGGGCCCCTCACTCAGAGCAGCCAGCAGGCCCTGCCAGGCCCTGGGCAATGAGGGGCTTAGCACCCAGACCAGGGGCTGTGGAGGGTGTACTGGGTCCCCCAGCAGTGCCAGCCCACCGGCCCTGCGCTCGATTTCTCACTGAGCCTTAGCTGCCTTCCTGTGGGGCAGGGCTCGGGACCTGCAGCCCGCCATGCCTGAGCCTCCTACACCCTCCATGGGCTCCTGTGCGGCCCGAGCCTCTCGGACGAGCGCCACCCCCTGCTCCACGGCGCCCAGTCCCATCAACCACCCAAGGGCTGAGGAGTGCGAGCGCGCTGCGCGGGACTGATGGGCAGCTCCACCTGCAGCCCCCGTGCGGTATCCACTGGGTGAAGCCAGCTGGGCTCCTGAGTCTGGTGGAGATGTGGAGAACCTTTATGTCTAGCTCAGGGATTGTAAACACACCAATCAGCACCCTGTGTCTAGCTTGAGGTTTGTGGATGCACCAATCGACACTCTGTGTCTGGCTGCTCTGGTGGGGCCTTGGAGAACCTTTGTGTCCATACCCTGTATCTAACTGATCTGATGGGGACGTGGAGAACTTTTATGTCTAGCTCAGGGATGGTAAATGCACCAGTCAGTGCCCTGTCAAAACAGACCACTCGGCTCTACCAATCAGCAGGACGCAGGTGGGGCCAGATAAGAGAATAAAAGCAGGCTGCCCGAGTCAGCAGTGGCAACCCGCTCGGGTCCCCTTTCCACACTGTGGAAGCTTTGTTCTTTCGCTCTTTGCAATAAATCTTGCTACTGCTCACTCTTTGGGTCCGCACTGCCTTTATCAACTCTCACCGCGAAGATCTGCAGCTTCACTCCTGAGCCAGCGAGACCACGAGCCCACCAGAAGGAAGAAACTCCGAACACATCCAAACATCAGAAGGAACGAACAACTCCAGACGTGCCACCTTAAGAGCTGTAACACTCACTGCGAGGGTCCGCGGCTTCATTCTTGAAGTCAGTGAGACCAAGAACTCACCAATTCCGGACACATTACTAGGCCAACATGAGGACTGGGCTTCCAGCCCAGGTACACTAAATACCAGGAGGCAGAAAAGAGGAATAGCTGGCAACTGTTAATGGTCACATATATCAACCTTCTTTCTACCTTCCTTCACTCTTGAAGGATGAAAACAGTCTTCTTACAGCTGGGACAGGAGTTGCCATCATAGCTTGTGTAGCCCTGTCAGGAGGCTATATCTGGTAGAACAGAAATATCAGCAGGGGTTTTCTTCCAAAGGGGAGCACAGAAATGTTCAAAGGAATCAACCAAGCATGTTTTTGGTGTATATCCATTTTCTTTGTCAGACACCGTGAAGTTGGAGAAACTCCCGTTCCACCATAAGATCTGGTCATAAACACTGTAGGTAAAAAACTTGATTCTGATGGAAATTTTTTATTCCTTTAATTTTCCAACCTTAATATGGTACTTAATCTGAAGAAGTAGCTCATTTTAAAGACATTTATTTGGATATCATTATGCATAAATGTGCTAATGAGTCATTATACATGTAATTATTTTCATATGACAAATTAGGATATGGAAAAGGCAGGTAATTTTATGACCGCTGAAAAGTGAGGATACACTTAATTACATTAGAGTTGATGTAGTCACATAAATTATATATGCTATAAGGCTTTAGCCCAGTCCTGAAAATAGTAATGACTAAGTAAATGATATATATTTAACTTACTGATGTTTTCATTATTCTGATAGATTTTAATTTATGTTAGTATGATTTTTTACATTCTTTGCTTCTATTTTTTCTTTTAAATAAATATTGATCCATGGTACTTATCACAAAATACTAGAAGAGTTTCTCTGGTTATAGGTTCAAAAACTCTGCATTTAAAAGGATGTTCATAGTATTTCTTAGGAGTTAAATATTTACCATTAGTATTTCATGATCTCTTAACTTTGTTATCCACTTTTTGTTCTTTTGGTTTCTATATGACTATAGCAAGTTGATGTATTCTAATGTAAATAAAAAGACCATAAACTTCTTAGTCATTCAGGATCAAAACTTTGAAGAAGGAGTAGAATCCATTACAGTCCACTCATTCCCATCCCTGTAAGGCAATGGCAAAATCCAACAGATTCCATTTCTATCATCGCCTGTGAATGCTCTGTAGATTACAAAGCATATATACGCATTAGAATAGTCTTAATTATAAATAATAAAAAGCAGTCAAAATTGGGTTAAAAATGAAAATGATTTATTGGCTTATATATCTCCAACTTCCAGTGGTAGGGAAAATATCAAGTGTAGTTTGACCAAGTTTCCCTCCCCATCTCTCTATGATTCTCTTTGTTATTCCTTCTGTAGACTGCTTTTGGAAATATGGATATTTTAGCAATATTGATTATTCCAATACATAAACACGGGATTTTTTTTCCATTTCTTTGTGTCATCTATGATTTCTTTCAGCAGGTTTTGTAGTAAGATTTTTTTTTCTGCTTTTTTGTTTTTGTTTTCTTTTTACCCAATCTGGCTTTTCACATGGCAGAAGAATAACTGTTGCAATTCAAGGGTCATATACACAAATATCAACACCCAGAAGGTGAGAGGAGTCAAGTTTTCATGGTGGTCACATCAACATATTGTTCTTCATTCTGATTATACTGGTTCATGTCATACATCAATTTTTGAACAAGTCACTGCAACTACAGAAATGCCATATGATGATAGGCTGAGAACTGAATTATGTGTCCCTCCCATTCAATTTAAATTTATCAGTGTTTGACCTATCCCAGACAAAGTTTCAATTATTTATGTGTGCATGAAAAAATTTCATCCATCTCTACAGCTACTGTACAAGTGGCTAAAAGGTGTTTCGATGCCCACCAACCAAAAGCCACCAGGAATACACATGTGATCAAAGATATGTATATTTCTTACTGAAATAAGGAAGATTGTTCACCATTAAGAACACAGTAAAAGAGTATTGGGAGGAAAATGTTATGGAATATGGGCTTGTGTTTGGTGAATTTGGTAGGAGTTCAAGGAAGTGGAGGTTGTTTCTGGATTAAGTGTTGTCACAAAAGAGGAGCATTTCAATGAATGGCATCTCAACATTTTGTATCTAGTAGGATGTGGAGAATAAGATTGTTTTTAATCTTTCTCAAGTGGAATGAACTCTGGGAAGGTGATAACAAAGTTTGCTGTATTCTATAAATCGCTTAATGATATGAACCACATTTTAATGATTTTCTAAATCACCTCTATACCATGTATACAGATTAATAGTAGATATTCAGTCTATATATATTGACTTGCCCTAAAAGTTATTCTTCAGATGAATCAGTGGGCCTATGAAATTTTGTGAGATTTACTCAAGATTTAGCTTGATGGATGAAAACACCTATTGTTTATAAGATGTTAATTTTGACAGAAAGAATTGTAGGGAAATTTAAAATGTTATAACATTTAGTACCAAAACAAAACTAATATATCTGAATTGTTATTTACATTTTGTGAATGAGAAAAAAAGGGCTGAATGAAATTTAACAATTTAGCCAATGTTATGCAGATAGTATATGACAATATAAGTGTTTTCCCACTATAAACCACTATTTCTTTACAGAATTATGGACTTACACTTTCTGAATTTCTAGAAATCTGGTTTTGCAAGTTTTAGCTGCAGCAAGACCCATAGCATATGATTTTTTTGTGTGTGACTTTTTTTGTTGTTGTTTTGAGACAGGGTCTCACTCTGTTGCGCAGGCTGCAGTGCAGTGGTGTGATCATAGCTCACTGCAGCTTCCAACTAACCCTCTTGCCTTAGCCTTCCAAGTACCTGGGACTACAGGCTTGAGCCACTGTTTCCAGCTAACATATGGTTTTCTAACCAATATTTAACTTCAGTCTAATGTTGTAAACCATACTAAATTCAGAGTATTCTTAATGCAACGGGAAACATTAATCTACTAATCAATACCCAGCTTCCCTGACATTGATGGATTACAATGGAGATCAAGTTTACTTCATTTTAATTGAGAAAGTAAGTATGCAGAACAAATGAAATATCTTCTTTGGTTACCCAATATCATAAGCTACTGCATTTTTGTTAGCTTTGGTTTTAATATTAACCTTTGTTAATATTAAAGAGGTTTAATATTTTACTGTATTTAGTTTGCTATGCTTAATCCCGTGATTAAATCCATTTTTACTATGTTTAGTTTACTGTGCTTGTTCCTGTGATTAAATCCATTTCGTACAATGTAAATGTCATGCTTCAGCACTGATCTTGCCTTAACTTATAAATTTTTTTCAATGGTTTTAATCTTGGGAATGTAGATGCTTTAAAGTGTAGAGACTGTAAATAGGAAGGTTCAGTTTTTAATTAAGTCTTAAAATCATTGAGAAATGTTTAATTTGCCAGAGATTGAGAATTGTTGGAAAGACACAACTGCAAAATGCAGAGAATAATGATTACCAATGACTTTAAAAATTTTTAATAGATACAGACTTTTTTCTTGCTACATGATGTTTCTTGTTGGTGTTTAGAGAAAGCATACTGCTTCTTTTGCTTCTTATGACAAAGAAATGAACTATGGTTGCAGAGTGTGTAATTTAAAAAAAAACTTTGTTACTTTCTAGGAAGAAATTGCCTAAAAATAGAAAAATCTTACCTCTCCTACCTCTACCTCTCCTACCTCTTCTACCTTTTAAGAAACTCCTTTTTATAGTTCAAACTTCCTTTCTAAAGACCTAATTTCAAATGCTACCACTTTAGTCTTCAGTGGCTTTTTGTGTTATTTTAGAGAACAATGAATGTATATGTAACATTTAAACTATCAGTAATTCATTGTGTAACAGCAGTTCAATGGAAACACCAGGCTGAAACTATTGATTAAGATGTGAAATTCCAAAATATTACAGAAAAACTTCAACTTTTTTGTACTTCCAGAGGAATTTGTATGAGCACAATTATTGAGTAGAGTAGCCAGATAGAATCTGATTAGCTATTAACACTTTAATTTTTAAAATACACATTCCAGAAGAAAATTACTCTGAAATTTATTTCTTTATTCCAGTAGGAGGAAAATTAAGACTTTTTTTATACTCTTCAGTCGAAATAAACATACAGGTATATGAACATTGGCATATAGTCTGTTCTACTTGTCCATTAAAAATATCCTACATAAGCTTAACTCTCAAAATAATTGAGTTTCCTTTAATGTATGTGACAGAAGAGGTAATAATATATGATTTTAATTATAACATTGTAAAAATAAGTTTTCTTTTGGCATTAACAGCTGCTAAAAAAATACAATGGAGAGCAAGTGTGTTTCATCCATTACCAACAAGGAAAAGGATGTTTATATAAACATTTGAATCATTTAAATTGTTGATGTAGTTTGATGGCAGACTGTCTTTCCAAAACATATGTTTTTCATTGTCATTATCATATTTTTTCAATCTCAGCAGAGAATTAACTTGAGCTGATACTACTATAATAACAGCAAGATTTACTGACATTCATTTCTCAGTAAACAGATGTTGATTTTTATTAGTAGAAGGTATCTGAAAGATAAATTGCAAGTAATCTCTGCTAATGATTCAGATATTAAACCATGGATATAATTCAGAGTAATTCTTTTATTAGAAAAAATTATACTTTCCCCTTTTTATATATAGAATAAATTGTTCCAACTCCCTTTTTGGACTGTAACCATCATATATATCCAATATTTAATTCACTGGATTGCTTTAAAAATTATGTTAAATATACAATGTTATCAACTGAAACTTCTTCCCAAGAACTTAGGCATGACCATTTAAAAATTACTATAAAATAAGAAAATTCCTTTGCTTGAACTTTATTCCCAATGCAAAGTTTATTGTGAAAATGGCACACGTGCTTGGCATTGCCTGAAACAAAATTTAGATCCTTTCATCATCAAAAGCATTTACAAAGAGTCTTCATTTGTGTAACTCTTGGCAAACTACTGTACAAAATGTTTCAACAGAGAAGCTGCTCTCAGCTAGAAGTACACTATCTATGAATTAGTGTCACCTCTGAGCTATGCTGATCATCAAACAGAAACCAATTATGAAGTATGAAGGCTCACCACTAAAATAGTGCTCATGAGAAGTGATCCAATTTCTACTGAACAGTCAAGTTGAATACATGCAGCAAAGATCACAATGGTAGGGAAAGCAGTACCTATCTCAAATTATGAAATGCAATGGTTGATTATTGGAAAGTGTGAATAGAAGTAGAATCCCCTACTTGCAAATGTTCTGAAAGAATACATCTTTAAAGTCAAAGAATATTTATATATTCTAATGAATATTCATGTGAAGACATGGATGAAGAAGTGCAGTAGTCAGAATATTCCAGATAGTTTTAACAGAGTAAAAATATTATTAGGAATAGATATGCTTGATGTTTGCGAAGAATAATTTAAAGAGTGATCTGAAAGCACATATAAAGATTAAAAAGTATTAAACAGGTAGGGGAGGCAAGATGATGATGGTGGAAAGCTAGACAGAGGATGTAGAACATTAATTTACAGTTCTTGGAGAGATTTGCCAACATTTTAAATTTAACATGTCTAAAACTTAACTTTTCAGTCTTTGTCCCATTTAATAGGAGGAACCCTTGCTCAGGTAAAAAACTTGGGAGTCATTCTTAAAGCTTATTCCACTTCCAATCCACTAAGTAATTACCCTTATCCACTTAATTAAGCTTCGAAAATGTGTCTTTACATGTTTTCCCTTTCCTAATGCTGAGACTCAAGTCTAAGCCAGAAACGTTTCTCAGGTGGCCTCTACAATAATCTTCCAATCAACCTGGAAAACTTGGTCTCTTTTCAATCTTGTTATTCTTTCTCTATACAGAGCAAGTGGAATCAAAATTTTATATAAATGTATATAAATATGTATATGTGTATACAGTTCAACTTTTAACAACATGTTTTAAAGTGAGTGGGTCAACTTACATGCCTATTTTCTTCTCCCTTTGCCATGCTTGTGACAGCAAGACCAAGACCTCCTCTTCTTCCTCCTCCTCAGCCTAGTGTACTTGAAGATGATGAGGATGAAGACCTTTATAATAACCCACTTCCACATAATAAATAGTATATGTATTTTCTCTTCCTTATGATTTTCTCAATAACAGTTTTTCTTTAGCTTACTATATTATAAAAATACAGTTTATAATACATATAAGATACAAAGTTATGGGTTAATCAACGGTTTATGTTATTGGTAAGACTTTTGATCAACAGTAGGCTATTAGTAGTTTTTAGTGAGTCAAAAGTTACAGGCAGGGGAAGAAGTAGAGCAAGGTAGTAGAATAGAAGCCTCCAGCACTCACTCACCTGAAGGAATACCAAATTGAACAACTATCCACACGAAAAAGCACCTACATAAGAACAAAAAAATCAGGTAACAGTACCTGGTTTTAACATCATATTAAGGAAGGAGACACTGAAGAGGGTAGGAAAGACAGTCTTGAATTGCAAACACCACCCTTCTCCTGTAGTCTGGCAATGGCCACTTGGCACAGAGAGAAAATCTCTGTTCTTAGGGTAGGGAAAGCACAGCGATTTGGAAACTTTTCATTGGAATTCAGTGCATTCCTGTTATAGCAGCATAGGGTAGAACTTAGCTGGTGCCTACAGAGGGAGCTTTTTGGCCAGCCCTAGCTAGAGGCAAATTACCCATCCCAGCAGTTGGAACATAAATTCTGGCAAGTGCTGCCAGCATGGACTAAAGTGCTCTGGAGTTCTCAATAAGTTTGAAAGTCAATTGAGGCCACAAGACTACAATTCCTGGGCAAGTCCTGGTGCTGTGCTGGGCTCAGAGCCAGTTTACTTACAGCACATGCAGCCTATTGAGACACCAGCTGGGACAACCAAGAGAATGCTTGTGTCACCCCTACCTCAACTGCAGGCAGCACAGTTTGCAGCTCTGGGAGGGACTCCTTTTCTTTTCTTCAGGAGAGGAGAGAGAAGAGTAAAGAGGACTTTTCTTCTGCCTCGGATATCAGCTCAGACACAGTAGAATAAGACAACAGGCAGAGTCCCAAGGCCTCATTCCAGGCCCCAGCTCCCAGAAAACATTTCTAAACACACCCTGGGCCAGTAGGAAACCACTGCCTTGAAGGGAAGGACCCAGTTCTGACAAAATTTATTACCTGCTGACTAACGAGACATTGGGACATGAATAATCAGCAGTGGTAGCCAGGCAGTACTCACTGTGGCCTTAAGTGAGACTCAGAGCTGTGCTGGTTTCAGGTGAGACCCAGTGCATTCACAGCTGGAATGGCTATGGGGAAAGACTCCTTCTGCTTGAGGAAAGGAGAGAGAAGAGTAGGGGAAACTTTGTCTTTTAGCTTAGGTACCAGCTTGACCACAGAGGAGTAGACCACAAAGAAGACTCCTGGTATCCTTGATGCTAGGCCTTGGCTCCTAGATGGTATGTCTGAACCTTCTCTGGGCTAGAAGGAAGCCCACTGCCCTGTAGGAAGAGGCTTGGTACTGGCAGTATTCACCATAAGGTGACTGAAGAGTCCTCGGGCTTTCAGTGAACATCAGCAATAACCAGGCAGTACTGGATGTGGGCATGGGGCACTGGTGCCCATGAGGAGAAACTCCTCTGCTTAAGGTAAGGGGAGGGAAGAGGGGAAGAACTTGGTATTGCGGTTTGTGTGGCAGCGCAGCTTCAGTAGAATAGACCACCTGGTAGATTCCTAAGGTTCCTGACTCGAGGCTCTGGCTTCCGGGTGGCATCTCCAGATGAGCCCAAGACCTGCGAAAACTCGCCAGCCAGAAGGGAAGGTACAAATCTGATTGGATTCATTACTGGCTAATTCTGGAGCCCTTGGGCAATGAATGAACACAGTTGGTACCCAGGCAGTGATCACTGTGGGCCTTGGAAAAGACTCAGTGCTGTTCTGGCTTGAGATTTGATCCAGAGCATTCCCAATGGTGGGGGCCACAGGGCTGCTTGTGTCACCCTTCATCCAGTTCCAGGCAGCTAAGAGCAGAGAAAAGGGTTCTGTTTGTTTAGGGGGAAAGTTAAAGGAAGAGAGCAAGAGTGTCTGCTTGGTTATCCAGAAAATTCCCCCAGGTCTTATCCAAGACCACCAAGGTGGGACTCTTATGAGTCTGCAAGTACCACAGCATTATTAATGCTCCCTAAAGCAGATATGCCTGCAGATAACAAACAGATCATTACAACCAAGTCCCTTTGAATATCTGGAAAGCTTTCCCAAGAAGGACAAGTAGAAACAAGCCCAGACTGTGAAGACTGCAATAAACATCTCATTTTTAAATGCCCAGACATTGATGGACATTCATGAGCATCAAGACCATGAAGGAAAACTACCTTACCAAATGAACTAAATAAGGCACGAGTGACCAATCCCAGAGAGATAGGAATATATGAACTTTAAAACAGAGAATTCAAATAGCTGTTTTGAGGAAGCTCAACAAAATCCAAGATAATATGGTGAAGGAATTCAGAATCCTATCAGATAAATTTAACAAAGAAGTTTAAGTAATTAAAAACAATTAAGCAGAAATTATGGAGCTGAAAAATGCAATTGATATACTAAAAAATGCATCAGTCTCTTACTGGTGGAATTGAACAAACAGAAGAAAGAATTAGTGAACCTGAAGACAGCCTATTTGAAAATACACAGAGGAAACAAAAGAAAAAATAATTTAAAAAGGAAGCATGCCTACAAGATCTAGAAAATAGCCTCAAAAGGACAAACCAAGTAGCTTCAAAAAGACAAATCTAAGAGGTATTGGCCTTGAAGAGATGGTAGGGAGAGATTATAAGGTAGAAAACTTATTCAAAGGGATAATAAGAGAGAACTTCCCAAACCCAAAGGAAGATATCAATCTTCAAGTACAACAAGGGTATAGAACACTAAGGAGATTTAATACACATAAGACTACCTTAAGACATTTAATAATCAAACTCCTAAAGTTCAAAGATGAAAAAACAGATTCTGTTGAAATGATGAAACAGATGATGAAAAGATGAAAAACAGGCAATAAGAAAAAACAAAAACAAAAAAACAAAGGAACACCAATACTTCTGGCAGCAGACTTAGTGCAAATATTACAGGCCAGGAGAGAGTGGCATATTTAAAGGATTTAAGGGAAAAAAAAAAGTTTACCCTAGAAGAGTAGATTCAGCAAAAATATTTTTAAACTTGAAGGATAAATAAAAACTTTCTCCAAAAAACAAAAGCTTAAGGATTTCATAAACACCAGACCTGTCCTACAAGAAATGCTACAGCGAATTCTTCAATCTGAAAGAACAGAAAATTAATAAGCAACAAGAAGTCATCTGCAGATACAAAACTCACTGTTAATAGTAAATATTCAGAAACACACAGAGTATAATACAACTCTCACTGCAGTGTATACACTAATCATATCTTGAGTAGAAAGACTGAAAAATTTTACTATCAAAAATAATAACTACTGCGAGGCATGGTGGCTCATGTCTGTAATCCCAGCAGTTTGGGACGCCAAGATGGGTGGATCACCTGAGGTCAGGAGTTAAAGATCAGCCTTGCCAATATGGTGAAACCCTGTCTCTACTAAAAATACAAAAAATTAGCCAGGCGTGGTGGTGGGCACCTGTAATCCCAGCTACTGGGGAGGCTGAGGAAGGAGAATTGCTCAAACACAGGAGGTGAAGGTTGCAGTGAGCCTAGATCACACCACTGCACTCCAGCCTGGGCAACAAGAGTGAAACTCCAACTCAAAAACAAATAATAATAATCATACTACAACAACTTTTGAAGACATGGACAGTATATTAAGATTTAAATAGAAATAACAAAAAAATTTTAAAATGGGATGAAGTTGAAGTGTAGTTTTTGTTAATATTATCTTCGCTTTTTTGTTTGTCTATGGGAGCAGTGTTGTCATCAATTTAAAATAATGGGTTATAATATGTTATTTGCAAGTCTCATGATAACCTCAAACCAAAAATCCTACAAAAGATATCCCACAAATAAAAAGCAAGAAATTAAAATATAACATCAGAGAAAATCAGCTTCACATGCACAAAAAAAAAAATGGAAGGAAGAAATGTAAAAAGAGAATATGACAAAACAACCAGAAACAAATAGAATAGCAAGAGGAAGTCTTTACTTATAAATAATAATATTGAATATGAAGGGACTAAACTCTCCAATTAAAAGACATAGAGTGGCTGGCTGGCTGGATTAAAAAAACAGGACCCAAGACTCTGTCACCCACAAGAAACACACTTCACCTATAAATACACAAATAGTCTGAAAATAAATAACGGGAAAAAGATACTCCATGCAACTGGAATATATATATATATATATAGCTTGCAGAATTCTGAGTCAAACCTCTTTTTAAACAAATAGACTTTAAGATAAAAACTGTAAAAAGAGACCAAGAAGGTCATGACAAAATAATGGTGTCAATTCAGTAAGAAGATATAACAATTGTAACTGTATATGCACTCAACATTGGAGAACCCAGATGTATGAAGCAAACATTACTAGAGATAAAGAGCGAGATAAGCCACATTTCAATACTATCTGGAGACTTCAATACCTCACTTTCAGCATTGGACACATTATCAAGACATGAAGTCAACAAGGAAACAATGGATCTAATCTGCCACATAGATCTCAAAGATCAAATCAATCAAATAGATAATTACAGAATATTTCATCCAGTGGCTGCAGAATACACATTTTTTTTCTCCTCATTACATGGATCATCCTGGATCCTAAAATTCTAAAATTTGTAGGGAACCACAAAAGACCCAGAATAGCCAAAGCTGTCTTGAACAAAAAGAACAAAACTGAAGGAATCATATTACTTGACTTCACATTATATTATAGAGCTATAGTAAGATAAACAGCATGGCATTATCATAAAAACAAATACATAGACCAATGGAACAGAATACAGATGCCAGAAACAAATCCATAAATCTGCAATTAGCTCATTTTTAACAAAGGTGCTGCATTAGTCAGGGTTCTCTAGAGGGATGGGCCTATTATGATAGATATATATATGAAAGGGAGTTTATTAAAGAGTGTTGATTCACACAATCACAAGGTGAGGTCACACAATAGGCCATCTGCAAATTGAGGAAGTAATCCAGTTCAATTCCCCAAACCTCAAAAGTAGGGAAGCCAAGAGTGCAGCCTTCAGTCTGTGGCTGAAGGCCCAAGAACCCCTGGAAAACCACCAGTGTACCTCCAAGGGTCCAAAGCTGAAGAACCTGGAGTGCAACGTTCAAGGGCAGGAAGCATCCAGCATGGGGGAAAGACGGAGTCCAGAAGACTTAGCCAGTCTAGTCCTTCCACGCACCTCTGTCTGCTTTTATTCTAGCTGTGCTAGCAGTGGATTAGATGGGCTCACCTAGATTGAGGGTGGATCTGCCTCTCTTAGTCCACTGACTCAAATGTTAGTCTGTTTTGGCAACACCCTCACAGACACACCCAGGAACAATACTTTGCGTTCTTCAATCCAAACAAGTTGACACTCAATATTAACCATCGCAAGGGCTAAGAACGTGCACTGGGGAGAGTCTCTTTAATAAATAGTGCTGAGAAAATTAGATATCTATATGCAAAAGAATGAAACCAGATCCCTATATTTTACCATAGAGAAAAGTCAAATCAAAATGTATTAAACAGTAAAATCTAAGATCTAAAACTGAAACTACCAAGAAAAAACTTTGGGGAAACTCTGCAGGACATTGGACTGGGCAAAGATTTTTTGAGTAATACACCATCAGCACAGGCATCTAAAGCAAAGATGGACAACTGGGATTATATAAAGTTAGAAAGCCTCTTCACAACAAAGGAAACAATCAACAAAGTGAAGACGCAACTCAAAGACTGTTAGAAAATATTTGCCTGCTCCTGCTTTGCCTTCTGCAATGAGTCATAGCTCCCTGAGACCTCCCCAGAAGCAGATGCTGCCATGTTTCCTATACAGCCTGCAGAATTCTGAGTCAATTAAACCTCTTTTTAAACAAATTATCCGGCTTTACTTATTTATTTATAGCACTGTGAGAATGGATAATGCAGAAAATTGGTACTGAGAAGTGAGACATTGCTATGAAGACACCTGAAAATATGGAAGCAGCATTGGAATAGGGTAACAGCCAGAGTTTGGATGAGCGTGGAGTGCTCAGAAGAGGATAGAAACGTGAGGGAATGCTTGGAACTTCTTAGAGACTGGTTAAAGTGTTGTGACCAAAATGTCAATAGTTACATGGACACCAAAGTCCAGGCTTATGTGGTCTCAGCTGAAAATGAGGAATTTGTTGGAAACTGAAGCAAATGTCATGCATATTATGCCTTGGCAAAAAAAATGGCTGCATTATATTTATGTTCTAGGAATCTATGGAAGTTTCAACTTGAGAGTGATGATATAGGGTATTTGGCAGAAGAAATTTCTAAGCAACAAAGCATGCAGATGTAGTACAGCTGCTTTTAACAGCCTATGCTCAGATGTGGGAGTAAAAGAATGACTTCAGGCTGGAACTTGGCCAGTCACAGTGGCTCATGCCTGTAATCCCAGCACTTTGGAAGGCTGAGGTTGGTAGATCATGTAAGGTCAGGAGTTCGAGACCAGCCTGGTCAACCTGGTGAAACCCCATCTCTACCAAAAATACAACAAAATTAGTTGGTGTGGTGGTGGGCACCTGTAGTCACAGCTACTCGGGAGCCTGAGGCAGGAGAATCACGTGAACTTGGGAGGCGGAGGTTGCAGTGAGCCGAGATCATGCCACTGCACTCCAGCCTGGGCAACAGAGCAAAATTCCATCCCCCGCACCAACACCCCCCAACTCTAAAAAACTGAAACTTATATTTAAAGGGAAGCAGAGCATAAAGGATTGAAAATTTGCAGACTAGCCGTACGGCAGAGAAAGAAAAACTTTTTTGAGAGAGGATTTCAAGCACACTGTGGAACAATCACTTATTAGAGAGTTACATAACTACATAGAAGCCAAATGCTGATAGCCAAGACAATTGGGAAAGGGCCTCAAAGACATCCAGGTCCAGAGGCCTAAAAGGAAAGATGGTTTCATGAGACAGGCCCAGGGCCCTATTGGCCTGTGTAAACTCAATATATTGCTCAATGCATTTTGGTTGCTCCAGCTCCAGCCATGGATGAAAGGAGTCTGGGTATAGCTTGGTCCACTGCTTCAGAGGTTGCAAGCCATAATCCTTGTTGGTTTCCATGTGGTGTTAAGCCTGCCAGGACAGACTGCAAGAGTTAAGGCTTGGGAGCCTCCACCTGGATTTCAGAGGATGAATAAAAAATCTTTGGCATCAGGCAGAAGCCTACTGCAGCGACAAAGCACTTATGAAGAGCATCTACTGGGGCCATGCAGAGGAGAAATGTGAGGTTGAAGCACTCACACAGAATCCCCACTGGAACACTGCCCAGTGGACCTATGAGAAAAGGGTCACTGTCTTCCAGACTCCAGAATAGTAGATCCACTGACTGCTTGCCCCTACACCTGGAAAACCTGCAGGCACCCAGTGCCGGCCCATGAAGGCAGCTGTAGGGGCTGAACTCTGCCAAGCCCTGGGTCAGAGCTGCACAGGGCCTTGGGAGTCCACTCCTCACATCAGTGTGCATAGGATGTGGGACATAGAGTGAAAGGAAATTATTTTGGAGGCTTGAGGTTTAATGATTGCACTGCTGGGTTTTAGACTCACATGGGGCTTGTGGCCCCTTTCTTTTGGCTGATCTGATTTCTTCCTTTTGGAACAGGAGTATTTTCCCCATGCTGTATCCCCATTGTACCTTGGGAGTAACTAACTTGTTTTTGATTTTACAGGCTCATAGGTTAAAGAGACCTGCTTTGTCTATGATCAGCCTTTGCACTTTATACTATTGAATTCATGCTGGAATGAGTTAAGATGTTGTGGGACTATTGGTAAGGAATGATTGTATTTTGAAATGTAAGAAGGACATGAGATTTGGGAGGGGCCAGGGGCAGAATGATCTCGTTTGTGTCCCCACACAAATCTCATGTTTAATTGTAATCCCCAGTGTTGAAGGTGGTGACTGGTGGAAGGTGATTGTAGCACAATAGTGGATTTTTCATGAATGGTTTAGAATCATTCTCTTGGTGCTGTCCCTATGATAGTGAGTTCTCACTAGATGTAGTTGTTTAAAAGTGTGTGGTACCTCCACTCTCTCTGTCTTGCTTCTGCTTTTGCCATGTGAACTACCTGCTCCCACTTTGCCTTCTGCAATGAGTAAAAGCTCCCTGAGGCCTTCCCAGAAGCAGATGCCACCATGCTTCCTTTACAGCCTGCAGAATTGTGAGCCAATTAAACTTCTTTTCTTAAAAATTACTCAGTTTAATGTATTTCTTTATTGCAATGCAAGAACAGACTAATTCATTATCCATCTGACAGAAGATTAATAATCAGAATATATAAGAAGCTCCAACAACTCTACAGAAAAAATCAATTTAAAAATGAATTTTAAAAATAATTCAATTTAAAAAATGGACAAAAGAAGACACATGGATGACAAACACATATACGAAAAAGGTACTCAACATCATTGATCATCAGAGAAATTCAAGTCAAAACTACAATGAGTTATCATCTCAGTCTAGTTAAAATGCTTTTAACCCAAAAGCCAGGCAATAATGAATGCTGGTGAGGATGTGGATAAGAAGGAACCCTCCTACATTATTGGTGATAATGTAAATTAGTAAACCACTATGGAGAACAGTTTGGCAGTTGCCAAAACAAACAACAACAACAAAAAAACTAAAAACAGAGCTACCATATGATCCAACAATTCTACTGTTAGGTATATACCCAAAAGAAAGAAAATCAGTATATCGAAGTGATATCTGCCTTCTCATGTTTACTGCAGCACTGTTCACAATAGCTAAGATTTGGAAGCAACCTATGTGTCCATCATCAGATGAGTTAATTTAAAAAATGTGATAATATACACCATGGAGTATTATTCAGTCATAAAAATGAGTCACATCCTGTCATTTGCAACAACATGGATGAAACTAGAAGTCATTATATTAAGCAAAATAAGCTGCAAACACAAAGACAAACTTTGCATGTTCTCATTTATTTGTGGGTGCTAAAAATTTAAAGCAATTGAAGTCATGGATATAGAAAATAGAATGATGTTCACCAGAGGCTGTGAAGGGTATTGGTGGGGGGCAATTAGGAATGAATAAGATCTAATACTTGATAACACAACAGGGTGACTACAGTCAACAATAGTTTATTGTACACTTAAAAATAACTAAACTGATATAATTGGATTGTGTGTAACACAAAGAAAGGATGACTGCTTGAGGTGATAGATACCACATTTACCCTGATGTTATTACACATTGAAGCTTGTATCAAAATATGTCATGTGCACCATAAATATATACACCTAATGCATACCCATAAACATTTAAAATTTCTTTTGAGTTATAGAAAAATATTTTAGTATGCCAGGTGTTAGTGCCCTTAACCCTCATGTTGCTGAAGAGTCAATTGCATGTGTGTGGATACACACACACACAGACACACACACACATGCATATGTGTATCCATACATCATATGATCAAATTGGTTTAGAACCGATTTCTGTGTGTGTAACCATCTCTGTATGTGTGTGTGTAAATTTGAACATGTTAAAACCCTTCAATGGATCTTACCTTTTCAAAATAAAATTCAAATTCCTTGCCATGGCCTACAGTTTCCTGCTTGATCTCATCCTGCCAACTTCTCAAATCTCACTTTTTTTTTACTTGTTCTCTCACTGAAAAAGGTCAAGACAACTTGGTCTTCTTTCAGTTTCAGGTTTGTTTTTCAGGACCATTTACATGCTGTCATGCTGTTTACTTTGCTTGGCGTCTGCTTTCCTTTCTTTGTCTGGTTGATTTCTTCTCATTCTTCTATCCCAAGTGAAAATTTAATGATTCAGAAAAGCAATTGTCATTCACTTACCTAAAATTGTTTCTATTCATACTGTTATTCTACTCCACATCTCTTATTTCAATTTGAATTGAATTTCACATATTTGAGTGCTTATTTAATTAATATGATTCTTTTCCCAATACACTTTAAATCTATTGTGCGTAAGGGACACATCTATTTTGTTCACAACTACATACTTATCCCTCAGTTTATTATATGAAGAGATCAGGCTTTCAAGATGTAGTGAGCCAATAAATATCGCTGACCTTAGAGTTCTCATTTTTCCAGTGAAAGGAATGACATTAATAATGACATTAATAATATAAAAGCATATAACAAGTTAAAGCTAGAAACAACATGAATCCACATTCCCTAGGTTCCAACCAGGTATGGATTTTTTCATTTTTCTATACTTATTTCCTTTGACTATACTTGTTTATTGTTTTATTTAGAGTTTTCTAGAGTCAGGGAGGGACATATTGATACAATTTCAACATACCTTCTCTTATATAACAAGGAATAAGAGAGGAAAGAAAACAAAGATATTTGCTTAATATGTTCATACAGACACAAATGTATTTTTAACATGTGATCTGTAACTGGTCATGTGTTCCTAGCTTCCAATCACCTTCTTCTACCAGTCTGTCCTTTTGCCTGCAGCAAGCATCTATGCTAGCTGTGGATTTTTACCTGTTGGAATGACCCAAATTTTCATGTGTGAGGGCTCTGAGCCATTCATACTTTGAAACTCAGTGGTTCAAACAAAGATTCAGACCAAATTGCTTTTGGTTGCTATATATTTTTCCTGAAATGTTCTGCCTCTGTTTCCCCTCATTAACATGGTGAGAAGATTAAACTAGATGCTTGCAGAATGCCTCACATGCTGCATTTGTATTAGTGTTTTTTTGTGATGTTATTCAAGCAGTTCTGTATCCTCTGAGTATCTCATACACAGCAAATTCTATATATTTATTAGATTTAAGTTGAATATTATTAGAAAGCCACATAAATGATGCTTTTATATTTCATGTTGCATCAGATGAGAAGGCATATAAATTCTGGTTGTCCTACTATTTGTGGTATTCACTTTAATTACTCAATTAAGGTGACAGAAACCAGATATCCCTATTTTAAAAGATATTTATTTAAATAGATGTAATATAAATATATGTTTAAAATATATATATTTATACAGATATCTGTATCAATATGTGTATATTTCAAAAGTTGGAATATTTGAAATTATAAATTATATTTGAAATTACAATTCATATGGTGGTATTTAGACTTTATGTGAAAACTGCATTTCCCAGCCGGGCGCGGTGGCTCAAGCCTGTAATCCCAGCACTTTGGGAGGCCGAGGCAGGCGGATCACGAGGTCAGGAGATCGAGACCATCCTGGCTAACACAGTGAAACCCCGTCTCTACTAAAAATACAAAAAAATTAGCCGGGTGTGTTGGCGGGCGCCTGTAGTCCCAGCTACTCGGGAGGCTGAGGCAGGAGAATGGCGTGAACCCAGGAGGTGGAGGTTGCGGTGAGCCGAGATCGCGCCACTGCACTCCAGCCTGGGGCACAGAGCAAGACTCCGTCTCAAAAAAAAAAAAAAAAAAAAAAAAAAAAAAAAAGAAAACTGCATTTCCCAACAACATTTTACTTTTTGAGTCTAGCATCCACTGATAATCTTTTGCTCAATTAATTATCTTTATTGGAGATGGCAAAATATTCATTTTACATTTATTAGCCAAAGTTTTTCTTTAATGAAGGGCACTTCCTGAGTGACAATAGGTAAATAACAATTTCACCTAAAAATACAGCATAAATATTTAATTTGCTACTCTATTACCAATTTTTAGAGTAAGGAGTCGATGTAAGAGTCACTTCCAATGTTTGTAATTTAGTGTGTTTTCCCTGCTTTCTTCATATCTCTAAAAACCCATGGATATTTATCTATTCAGTGTGTTACAATCCATTGTAATCATTATTCTTTTCAATGTTCGAATGCTGACAAATATGGAGAATGGAATTACTAAGTTGGCTCCTGCATCTTGTTGACATTCTTTGTGTTAGCTTTTTAATATTTATGTGCCTTCCAAAAAAATTCTGTGTCTGTGACATTTCTAAAAATACAAAATATCCCTGTTATTTTCTCTGCTCTGGACCTAGTCTAGAATCAGCCGTTCCTCAAAGGAAGCTTGATTCATTTTAGTCTCAAATAATGTTTGGAAATAAACACCTGGAGATTAAGCATGATTTCTGTCACTAGCATGCCATTGCTTTTAGGACTTTTCTGAGGACAAAACTAGATATTAAATTACGCATTCACATTGCTATTTCAAAAATCAAAATTAGCTTAACTTTTCTCTCAACTTTTATGATTTATATTCTTACCTCTCTTTTCTTTTATAGTAACAATGATGGTAATACAACCACTTTTTGATTTACCCTATAATATGCATAAAGTAGTCTTAAAACTATACTTGGCCGGGTGCAGTGGCTCATGCCTGTAATCCCAGCATTTTGGGAGGCTGAGGCAGGCAGATCACGAGGTCTGGAGATCGAGACCATCCTGGCTAACACGGTGAAACCCCACCTCTACTAAAAATACAAAAAATTAGCCAGGCGCAGTGGCGGGCTCCTGTAGTCCCAGCTACTGGGGAGGCTGACGCAGGAGAATGGCGTGAACGTGGGAGGCGGAGCTTGCAGTGAGCCGAGATGGCGCCACTGCACTCCAGCCTGGGCGACAGAGCAAGACTCCATCTCAAAAAAAAAAAACAAAAAAAAAAAACAAAAAAAACCCTATAATACTTATTCCATGAAAAATAAAACTATCGGCCGGGCGCGGTGGCTCAAGCCTGTAATCCCAGCACTTTGGGAGGCCGAGGCGGGCGGATCACGAGGTCAAGAGATCGAGACCATCCTGGCTAACACAGTGAAACCCCGTCTCTACTAAAAAAATGCAAAAAATTACCCGGGCGTGGTGGTGGGCACCTGTAGTCCCAGCTACTCGGGAGGCTGAGGCAGGAGAATGGCGTGAACCCAGGAGGTGGAGGTTGCGGTGAGCCGAGATCGTGCCATTGCACTCCAGCCTGGGGGACAGAGAAAGACTCCGTCTCAAAAAAAAAAAAAAAGAAAGAAAAATAAAACTATTAGGTGATATTTGGTATTTATTATTAGTTACTTTTTAGAATGATTTTAGTGCTTCCAGTAGGAACTACTACATACTTACATACATACATTGTTTTCCTTATTTCTTATAAAAATGTAACATAATTTACAGTTTTTGTTTTTATCACAAAAATCTTGCAGCTTCATCAACATGAACATATAGAAATATTTCACACACTTTTTATAGGATGCCTTTTGTGGGTATGCTGTATTTAATCTATCTTCTATTTGATATGGTTTGTCTCTGTGTCTACACCCAAATCTCATCTTGAATTGTATTCCCATAATTCCCATGTGTTGTGAGAGGGACCCGGTGGAAGATAATTTGAATCATGGGGGTGGTTTTCCCCCATACTATTCTCGTGGTAGTGAATAAGTCTTATGAGATTTGTTGGTTTTATCGGGGGTTTCTACTTTTGCATCTTCCTCATTTTCTTTTGCCACCACCATGTAAGAAAGTACCTTTTACTTCCCACCACCATTCTGAGGTCTCCCCAGCCATGTGGAACTGTAAGTCCAATTAAACTTCTTTTTCTTCTGTCTCAGGTATGTCTTTATCAGCAGCATAAAAATGGACTAATACTATGTTGGTACCGGTAGAGTGGGATGTTGCTGAGAAGAAACCCAAAAATGTGGAAGCAGCTTTGGAACTTGGTAGCAGGCAGAGGCTGGAATGGTTTGGAATGCTCAGAAGAGGATAGAAAAATGTGGGAAAATTTGGAACTTCCTAGAGACTTGTTGAATGGCTTTGACAAAAATACTGATAATGATATGGACCTTGATATCAGTACCACCAGGCTGAGGTGGTCTCAGATGGAGATGAGAAACTTGTTTGGAAATGGAGCAAAGGTGACTCTTGTTATGTTTTAGCAAAGAGATTGGAGGCATTTTGCTCCAGCCTAGAGATTTGTCAAACTTTGAACTTGAGAGAGATGATTTAGGGTATCTGACAAAAGAAATTTCTAAGCAGCAGTGCATTCCAGAGGTCATTTGGGTGCTTTTAAAGGTATTCAGTTTTAAAAGGTAAGGGGAGCATAAAAGTTCAGAAAATATGCAGGCTGATAATGTGATAGAAAAGAAAACCCCATTTCCTGAGAAGAAATTCAAGCTGGCTGCAGATATTTGCATAATTAACAAGGAGCTAAATGTTAATCCACAAGTCAATGGGGGAAATGTCTCCAGGGTATGTCAGAAACCTTTGCAGCAGCCTCTCCCATCACAAACCCAGAGATCTAGAAGGAAAAAATGGTTTCATAGGTAGGGCCCAGAGTCCCTGTGCTGTGTGCAGTGTAGGGATTTGGTGCCCTGCATCCCAGCCGCTCTAGCAGTGGCTCAAAAGGGTCAACATAGAGCTCAGGCCATGGCTTCAGAGGATTCAAGCCCTAAACCTTGGCAGCTTCCATGTAGTGTTGAGCTTGTGGCTGCACAGAAGTCAAGAACTGGGGGGGAACCTCCTCCTAAATTTCGGAAGATGTATGGAAATGCCTGGATTCACAGGTAGAAGTTTGCTGGAGGGGCAGGGCTCTTATGCAGAACTTCTGCTAGGGCAGTGTGGAAGGGAAATGTGGGGTCAGACCCCCACACAGAGTCCCTACTGGGGAACCACCTAGTGGAGCTGTGAGAAAAGGCTATTATCCTCCAGACCCCAGAATGGTAGATCCACCAACAGCTTGCACCTGGAAAAGCCACAGACATTCATCACCAGCCTATGAAAGCAGCCAGGAGGGGGCCATTACACTGCAAGCCACAGGGGCGAAGCTGCCCAAGACCACAAAAACCCACCTCTTGAATCAGTGTGACCTAGATGTGAGACCTGGGGTCAAGGAGATCATTTTGGAACTTTAAAATTTGACTGTCCTGCTGGATTTTGGACATGCTTGGGCCCTGTAACCCCATTGTTTTGGCCAATCTCTGTAACCCCTTTGTTTTGGCCAATTTCTCCCATTTGGAAAAGCTGTATTTACCCAATACCTGTACCCACACTGTATCTAGGAAGTAACTAGTTTGCTTTTGATTTTACAGGCTCATAGGTGGAAGAGACTTGCCTTGTCTCAGATGAGGCTTTTGGGTTAATGCTGAAATGAGTTAAGACTTTAGGGGACTGTTGGGAAGGCATGATTGGTGTTGAAATGTGAGGACATGAGATTTGGAGGTGGAACATATGGTTTGGCTCTGTATACCTACCCAAATCTCATCTTGAATTCTACGCCCATAATTCCCACATATTGTGGGAGGGACATGGTGGAAGATAATATGATTCATGGGGGTGGTTTTTCCCATGCTGTTCTCGTGGTAGTGAATAAGTCTCACAAGATCTGATGGTTTTATCAGGAGTGTCTGCTTTTGCATCTTCCTCATTTTCTCTTGCCACCAACATGTAAGAAGTGCCTTTCACCTATGGCCATCATTCTGAGGCCTTCCCAGCCATGTGGAACTATTAAGTCCAATTAACTTTATTTTCTTCCCAGTCTCGGGTATGTCTTTACCAGCAACATGAAAACAGACTAATACACTATTAAAGGGCAATGAATTATTTTAGATACTTGTCACATAGATTTATTGATTTATTTTGTTTCAAATGTTTTTATTATTTAGTATTGTGTCATTTTAATATTAATTAATTTTATGTTCTCAGCTTAAGGGTTAAATAAATATGGAAATTAGCTATAAGAAAATGAGAGTCTAAATGTATTATCCCAAAGGGGTTCTGTTCAGTTATTGCTTAAGTTGGTTTTTCCCAAACTTTATGTTTAAGTTCTATCCTACAGTACCTCAGAATGACTGTAATTGATGATAGAGTCTTAAAGTGCTTAGAACAATCTATAGATTCAATGCAATTACTATCTAAATTCTATTGATATTATTTACACAAATATAAAAACATTCTAAAATTTATATTAAATGACAGAATTATATAAAATTTTATATAAAATTACCCTGAAGAGTCAAACAATATTGAAAAAATAACAAAGTTAGAGGCATCACACTTTCTGATTTCAATCCATATCTCAAAGCTATAGTGCTTTAAAAAGTATGGTACTAGATAAAGGCAAATATATACACCAATGAAACAGAATAGATAGCCCAGAAATAAGTCTATGTATATATTGTCTACTGATTTTCAACAAGGGCACCAAGATTACACAATGGGAAAACCTCAATAAATGATGTTGGTAAAACTAAATATCCCCAGGCAAAATAATAAAATTGGACCCTTACACCATGCACAAAAATCAACTCAAAGGAATTAAAAAGGTACATAAAAGATCTGAAACAGTAAAACTGCTAGAAAAAAGTAGGGAAAATGCTTCACGGCTTCAGACTTGGAAATGATTTCATGAATATGATTCTAATATGACTTAGCTGTGTCCCAACCCAAATCTCATCTTGAATTGTAGGTCTCATAATCCCCAAGTGTTGTGGGAAGGACCCAGTGGGAAGTAATTGAATCATGGGGGCAGTTACTGCCATGCTGTTCTCATAATAGTGAGTTAGTTCTCAAGAGATCTGATGGTTTTATTAGGGCTTCCCAGTTGGAAAGAGAGTTTCAGAGGTGCCCGTTGAGTTGGTCTCCCCTGTGTGAGACACCCGTGGGGAGCCATGGGCAGCCTCTGAGGAGAAAAGTCTCCTTATTGCCTTCCTGTCTTTATGCCCGAGGGTATAACTACTCCACAGCATTCCACACATTGCTCAGAAAGATAAAACTCCCTTGAAGCAGTGGAGTATAATCAAACATGTTGGCTCTTCCTGAAACCCACTCCCACCTGTTTCAGTCTCCATAAGTTAAAGATCTTAAGTAGTTTAGACACACACCTTTGCTCAAGGAAATTCACAGAAACGGCCACTGCTATACATCTTATCGAATGACTCACTAGCTCTCCTTCACTGATTAATCGTTTTCCTCATCCCTTTCAAAGAGCTTGTCAACCAATAAATTGGGTGGAGCCCGAGAGCTCTGGGCCGTGAGCAAGACTCCGATGCTCCGGTCCCCTGGACCCGCCTTTTAAACGCTTATTCTGTCTCTTTCTCTTTTGTCTCCACCGGACTCGGGGTGCCTGCGGGGTGGTGTGGGGCTGGTTTCCCCAACACTCCGCCCTCCACAACTTTGCTTATTCTTATTCTTCCTGCCATGATGTAAAGGACTTGTTTGCTTTCCCTTCTGTGTATGTTTCCTGAGACCTCTGTAGCCACATGGAACTTTGAGTCAAGTAAACCTCTTTCCTTTTAAATTACCCAGCTTTGGGTATGTCTTTATTAGCAGCACGAGAACAGACAGCAAATTGGTACTGGAGAAAGTGAGGAGCTGCTGTAAAAATACCAGAAAATGTGAAAGCGACTTTGAAACTGGGTAACAGGCAGAGGTTGGAACAATTTGGAGGGCTCAGAATAACACAGGAAATGTGGTAAAGCCTGGAACTTCCTTGAGAGTTTAAAGTCCAGGCTAACACTCCTTGCTGAGACTAACTTGCTTTTGATTTTACAGGCTCATAGGAGGAAGAAACTTGCCTTATCTCAGATGAGACTTTGGACGTGGACTTCATAATATGGAGTTTATTAGGGAGTATTAACTTACACAATCACAAGGTCCCACAATAGGCCATCTGCAAGCTGAGGAACAAGGAAGCCAGTCTGAGTCACAAATCTGAAAAACTTGGAGTCCTATGTTTGAGGGTAGGAAGCATCCAGCACAGGAAAAAGATGTAGGCTGGGAGGCTAAGCCAGTCTAATCTTTTCATGTTTTCCTGCCTGCTTTATATTGTGGTCCCACTGGCAGCTGATTAGATAGTGCCCACCGAGATTAAGGGTGGATCTGCCTTTCCCAGCCCACTGACTCAAATGTTAATCTCCTTTGGCAACACCCTCACAGACACACCCAGGATGAATACTTCGCATCCTTCAATCCAGTCAAGTTGACACTCAATATTAACCATCACAAGTCCACCCTTTGTCAACTTAAACCTATACACATCTCCTGAGATCATACATAATCTTCAAATAAAAACAATAATAAGGTCATAATTATGCCTAACATGATACAACTATCCTTCATACAACTGGAAATGAACCAATCCCCAACCAAAATACTATTACATAAAGTTAGCAATACTTCAATGCTGATATGAAGTCACTAAATCTTATGTTACATGACAAACGAAAAAGGAAATAAAATTAAGATATTTTCTTAGTACAAGTGTATACATGCACAGACATCCTTTTAACAAAAGAAGAAGGAAGTATTCATGACAATAACAGTCCTTGTTTCTGCAACTGGTCATGTGGTCATAGCTGGTATTGATGACTACTTTTGTATTCCCTTTGCCTTCAGTAAGCACCTCAGAAGGTCTTGGTATTTTTTTTTTTTAATTTTTTTCTGGTGGAGTAACCCAAATCTTCATTCCTGAAGGGTCTGGGCCATTTGTAGTCCTGCCTGGATTGGGTTGTTGTAGTTTCCCATTGACCTTAATCATAGGGCATGGTAATACTAAAAGACACCCTAATGGATCACCTGTACTGCATGCTTACTCTTCCTTACCTCCATTGTGGATTAGTAGCCTGATTTCATCTTGATAGTCTGGATCAATTACCCCGGCCAACACTGTACCTCCCTCCTTAGCCTGTTGACTTAATGGTAGAAGGAACCCAAAGTGTCCAGGTGCCAATCTTAACTTCCAGTTTAGTGGAATCATTGTTTCATCTCCTTTGGGCTGTGTTCCTCCTTCTGCAACTAAGACCTCTAGGCAAGCAGAACATAATCTTGCAGGAACAGGAAGCAAAAATTTTGCTAGTGGATCACTATGGGTGATGGTGAGTGGTGCCACTTCCACTTGCACCCCTTGATTTCTGGCTATGGCAGAAACAGTACCATACATTGGATGCTGATTCAGAGCATCTGGAGAACTTTGCCTCAGCCCTGCAAAGTATTGTCGCCTAGTTGGCATTATAATTGTGACTTCAAAACGCCATTCCATCATTCTATCTATCCAGCTGCTTCAGGATAATGGGGAACATGGTAAAACTAGTGAATGGCATGAGCATCAATTCAGCTGCTTCGAGATGATGGGGAACATGTTAAGACCGGCAAATTCCAAGAGCATGAGCCCACTGCCACACTTCTTTAGCTGTAAAGTGAGTGCCTTGGTCAGAGGCAATGCTGTGTGGAATACCATGATGGTGGACAAGTCCACGAAGGGTTGTCTTGGCAGAAGAATTGCATGCAGGATAGGCAAACCCATACCCAGAGTGTCTATTCCAGTAAGGACAAATCTCTGCCCTTTCCATGATGGAAGAGGTCTGATATAATCAATCTGCCACCAGGTAGCTGGCTGATCACCCCGAGAAATGGTGCCATAGCAAGGCTCTGTGTTGGTCTCTGCTGCTAGCAAATTGGGGCCATAACCAGATCAGTCTTGATGAGTGGAAGTCCATGTTGCTGAGCCTATGAATAACCTCCCTCCCTGCCACCATGGCCACTTTGTTAATGAGCCCATTGGGTGATGACAGGGGTGGCTGGGGAGAGGCTGAGTGGTGTCCACAGAAAGGGTCATCCTGTTCACCAGATTATTAAAATCCCCCTCTGCTGAGGTCATCCATTGGTGAGTACTCACATGAGATACAGATATCTTCAGAGTTTTTGACCACTCAGAGAGTTCCATCCACATACCTGTTCCCCAAATTTCTTTGTCACCAATTTTCCAATCATGCTTCTCCCAAGTTCCTGATCATCCAGCCAAACCATTGGCTACAGCCCATGAATCAGTATACAATTGCATATCTGGCCATTTATCTTTCCATGCAAATAATAATGATGAAAACAAATCTTGACAGGGCTGCAAGAAAAAGGGAATGCCTATAACTGCTGGTGGGAATGTAAATTAGTTTAGCCACTGCAGAAAGCAGTTTGGGGATTTCTCAAGGAACTAAAAATAGAACTACTATTCAAAACAGCAAATCTTATTACTGAGTATATACCCAAAGGGAAGTAAATCATTCTATCAAAAAGACCCACATGTATCTATATGTTCATCACAGTACTATTTGCAATAGCAAGGACATAGAATCAACCTAGGTGCTGATCAATGGTGGATTCAATAAAGAAAATGCAGTTCACATGTAACACGGAATACTATGCAACCGTTAAAAAGAATGATATCATGTCTAGTGCAGCAACGTGGATGGAGCTGGAGGCCATTATTCTAAGCAAACTAACAAAGAAACAGAAAACCAAATACCACATGTTCTCACCTGTAAGCAGGAGCTAATCATGGGGTACACATGGACATAAAGATGGGAACAATAGACACTGGGGACTCCAGGATGAGGCAGGGGAAATGTTGAAAAAATACCTATTGTATGCTATTCCTACTACCTAGGTGATGGGTTTAATTGTATCCCAAACTTCAACATCATACAATATACCATTGTAACAAACCTGCACATGTAATCCCTTAATCTAAAAAAAAAAAAAAAAAAAAAATTGAAAGAAATATTTAACTTGGGTATTAAAGGATGAAAGAACTATATAATGGTAATTGTGATGGTTAATGAGTGTCAACTTGGTTGGATTGAAGGATGCAAAGTATTGATTCTGGGTGTGTCTGTGAGGGTGTTGCCAAAGGAGATTAACATTTGAGTCAGTGAGCTGGGAAAGACAGATCCACCCTTAAACTGGGTGGGCACCATCTTGTCAGCTGCCAGTGGGACCAGAATATAAAGCAGGCAGAAAAATGTGAAAAGACTAGACTGGCTTAGCCTCTCAGCCTACATCTTTTTTCCATACTGGATGCTTCCTGTCCTCAAATATAGGACTACAAGTTCCTCAGCTTTGTGACTCAGACTGGCTTCCTTGCTCCTCAGCTTGCAGATGGCCTCTTCTGGAACCTTGTGATCATGTGAGTTAATACTTGTTAATAAACTCTATCTACATCTATATCTATAGATATAGATATATAGATATATCTTGTTAGTTCTGTTTCTCTAGAGAACCCTGAATAATACAGATTTTGGTACCAAGAGTGGCTTTAGAGGAAGAGAATATTAAGGATGGAGTTCTTTTGTTGGTTTGGGGGTTTCTGGAGTTGACTGCTTAATGTAATTAGACCCCAAAATGCAAAGGACTCTACTTCTAATAGTATAAAGAACACTGATAGTCCTTGGCATGATCTGTTTAAAGAGTTATGCAAAATAAGTGAATTTGACACTCCTGTTTCACTGCTCTTTTTTTCTTTATTTTTATCTCACTGGGTTGATTCAAAGGAATGGTCTTTGAGATCTGAAATTCTTTCCTCAGGTTGGACTAGTGTGTTGTTACTGCTTACAACTGTATTTTTAATTTCCTGTAGTAAAATTTTCAATTCCAGGCATTCATTGTTTTCCTTTCTTAAAGTGGCTGTGTCATCATTCAACTCTTAGATCATTTTACTGGCTTCTTTGCATTGGGCTTCAATTTTCTCTTAAATATCATTGATCTTCCTTGCCATCCATATTCTGAATCCTATGTTTATAATTTTGGCAATTGCAATCTGGTTAGAATTCATTCTTGCAGAGTTAATGCAATCCTTTAAAATAAGGAAACACTCTGACTTCTTGTATTGCCAGAGTTCTTCCGCTGATTCCCCTTTATCTGAAAAGTCTCGTGTTTCTTTATCTATTTGAATTTGCTGTTGTTTGGATGGGCCTTTTTGTGTTTGTGTTTGTATCTATACATATATCTCACTATATATGTATATATAAAATTTTTTTTTTCCCTTGAGAGCTTGACTGTGGTATATGTCGTGTATTGTCACTTAGCTTTATTTTTTGGCACTTGCTGAGGGCAAGGCCCTGTGTGTGTTCCTTAGTTGTGGCTAGTTTCCAGCACTGGGTTTCAAGGGCAGGCAATGCTTGCTGAAGGAATTTTTTCTTTGGTAGTGTAATTCAGGCAATGATCTGGTAGATGGTGCTTAAGAGTAAAGGATGGCAGATGCGTTCTTAGCTTTGTGGCTTTTTTATTTCAGCGCATTTGCAGCAGTACTCTAGAGGGAGGAGCCAGGGGAGTGACAGATGACTCCCTCACCAAGTCCATTCCAGGGCCTTGGGTAGGAAGCCCCCTGAAATCATAGGCACTGTGCCCGTGTTTCCTTAATTCCAAGTAGGGCCTTGGCAAGCTGTATTCCCCTCCTTTAGGGTGGTCCTGGCCAAGGGTTCAGTCACCAGGAGACCTGCAACTCCCTAGGGACCCCCTCATCCTCTGAGTTTGGCAGAATCGACGTGAATTGTGATGTATGTCTGCGGGTAGTCTGGTGGTGCAGAAGATTAAGGGCAGAGATTCTCCCAGAAGGGCAGTTGTGCTGTTGGTGTCCACATGGTGTGGTACCCGGGGCCTGGGATTTTTCCCAGCTGATGACTGTGAGCATCACCTAGATTGTGCTTCTGTGACCAGGTCTCCCTTTGGTATCTGCTCTAGGAGTAGGCCTAACCAGCTTATTTTGTCCTAATTCTCTGCCTATGTTGCTGGGCTGTTCCAGGTATTCCGGGTCATGGGGCTCCCTTGGGCAGAAGCTATGGCTGGCCAACAGGCCACACTCTTCCTGGACTGGTCTTGCCAAAGGAGGGATTCCCAGCTGTTGTGCTGGCACACTAACCCATGTCTCATTCTTCTCAGTGCGCTGAGAGGAAGGGCGCCTCCTTCACTTGAACTCAGGCAACAGATCTCAGTCCAATACCATTGGGTGGTGTGCTCAAACCCTGGGTGCTTGGGACAAGGCCTATGGCCTTGTTTTTCCCTTCCCATTGGGCTTGACCCCTAGCTGTCCTGGGGGAGCCAAACAACTCCCAGGCTGCTGGCAAAACACTCAGGTAGAAGAGTGGAGGTTGTGCTGTATGCACCCTCCTGTTGGAGTAGCCAGGTAGGGGCCTTGGGAAGGGCTGATGAAAAAGGGGCCAAGCAGATTAGATGTATCCCAGGCCTGTGGGAAAGGCAGTCCTACTCTCTCCCAGCCTGGCAGTCAGCAGGGGCTAGAGTTACTCAGAGCAAAACAGAAAACCTTGGGGGATAGACACATGTGGTCATGTTTTGCTGTAGCTCTCCTGCAGGTAAAACCTTCTGGCCCCCATGCAGGTTCAAACTCTGCCTCTGCCTATTCTCTGGGCAGTTCCCAGTAAGTTCAAATGTCTGTGGAGGTTGTGGGATCTCTTGCAGCTAGGATCCCAGAGGTCTGCAGCAGGAATGTGGTGCCCCACTGGAATTCTTTCATTTACCTCTTCCTTAGGACCTGATCAGGACTGGGAGCTAGTTCTGTTGCTCTTTGACTCTGTGCCAACTTCCCAGCTTCTTCCCTCTCCAAACTTGTTGTTTGCATCATATCTTTATTGACTTTCAGTGTTTCCTCTCCAAAGATCTGTTTAAGGTGTGATGGTTTACTTGCATTTTGGTTTCTCTTGCTGGGAGAAGCATTTCCTGGTTCTGTCTCATAGGCCATCTTGTCCCCCACCTCCTTTAAAAAATTTATTTCAACAAAGTTTTTCAATTTTCTTCTTATGGATACACACACACACACACACACACACACATACACACCGTATATATATACATAGTCTGACATACATGTAGTTACATGTTTCAGGAATATGTTGTTATCCCTCTCACTCTGTATATACACACACTCATATATATTTACACACACATACATATCCATTTTGAGTAATAACATTCCTGAAATATATAACTACCACATAGTGAAAAAATTAAATATTGCCAGTAATTTTAAAGTTCTGCCTTCTCCGTTGCAGACAACCACTCTGACTAAATCCTCTTTCTTGCCCCATGTGAGTTTTGTGTTAATCAATTCATTGATTTGTAAAAATCACACACACATATGTATGGAGACACATATATAATTTTTAAATTTTCCCAGTTCTAAAAATTTTGTGTGTTTATAGTTGTACAGGTGCTGGGTGAAGTGTTTTGTATATAGCTCATAAATAAAATTTGCTAATTGTGTTTTTAAACCTCCAGTATCTTTGTAATTTTGGGGGTCTCCTTGATCTACCAATTATTAAAAGGGTGAATTACAATCTCCCACTTTTTTGGTGAATAACATTTCTTTACTTGCCTGTCAATGGTTACTAGAAATATTATGAAACTACATTATTAGATACCTACTATTTAAAACATAATATCTTTTTTAAAAATATATTTTTGTCACTTCTAGTTATATTAATGTACTACTTCATTTAAATTCTGGTTAGAGTATTATTGAGATGTCTTTACCTCGCAATTTACTTTTAATTATTCTGTGTATTTATACACCTCTTCTAACTTATAAAAAGATTCTTTTTTTATTCTGAAATGACAATTTAAAATTTTTTAAAGGGTTAGTTAATTTACATTGTAATTACTATTATCTGTGAATTAATTTCTATGTTTCTGTTTTTATAAGTTTTTTTTTCCTCTGTTGACCTTTAAATTAATTAATTGTGCTCATTTTCTCATGCCACATTATTCCCTCCACTGAACTGGATTTAAGCCATCTATTTCTATCCTTCCTGGTCACCATAGAATTTTGTTACATTAATTTGTGTATGTAATGTTTACCCTAACATTACAAAAACAATAGTAAAATTTTCTTCCCATCTCACCATTCCTCACGTATATGCTATTTTATCTGTATAGATAACCTCACAAAACATATATTATTTTCGTTGCTTTATACAGTTAAATTTTATTTAGCATTACACAAACCTATGTATACAAGTCTATTTTTTTCTCATCATTTACTATTTTAATTATTGAAATAGAAATATTCCTCATTTGCTTTCTCAATTTAGATGTTTCTTCTGTTATCATTTTTCTTCTACACATGTATGTAAAAGTGTGTGTAAATCTACATATAAGTTAAAGTCTCTTAAAGAGAGTTTTTTCTGGCTTTCAATCATTATTACTGAGAAGTCAGCTATAAATTATTTATATCTTAGTTCTTCAGCATTTTCAGGTTTAATATGATATATCTTATTGTGAGTGATTTTATTGAGCTTTATGAATCCTAAGATTTGTATCCTTTCTTAACATGAAAAAATTTAAGTGATTTTCTCTTCTAATATTCCTTTGCCAAAATTTTCTGTCTCTCCCCTCCTAGGAATCAAATTAGAATCCTCATTCTACTGTCTTTGTCTCTTAAATTTACTTTTATTTTTAAATATTTGTTCATTCGTAGTGCATTCTAGATTGTTCTATTAAAGGTATCTTACAGTGTACTAATTCCCCTTTCAACCTTGCCTAAATGCCTTATAAATCCACTAATTATGACATATTTTATTTTTGGTAATTCTGTTTGTTTCTTTTTAGAATCAGTCTGATCAATTTTGATAATCTATCTTTATTGTGTTCTCACTTTTTATTTCATTTTTTTCAAATATACTATATGTGCTTCTTTTCCAAACTGTATCTGATAAATTCAATAAGGATTTTCTATTAATTTTATTCTTTAGTTTGTAGTTTCTGCTAATTATCAATCATATGTTCTGTAGTTTTTTAAAAATTATAATATCCTGTACCTTGAGAATTTGTCTGAGGAAGGTTATGTGACCTCATTTTCAAGTATGTCTTTAGGAAAGGTTTTTAAAATTTTTTCCTGGCAGAGAATTGGAAATAATTCATAACTATTATAGACTTCGAGATAGACTTGTAATTATTAAGTGATGTAAGTACTAAGAATTCTAGCTGCAATCTTTTGTGAGTAGGCAATTACAGAATATAAACCTCAGGAGATACCTCTTTTTTTTCTTTTTCACTGTGCTTGTCCCTTCCACCTAGAGCCAAGACCAGCGAAGGTGTGTATCCTTCTTCATGGTGTTGGTGGCTTTGTTGTTTTTGTTGTGTTTAGTTTTATTGTTGTTAATGATCATCCACTAAAGACAGCACCCTTCAAAAGCTTGGCTTTAGACAGTGATCTTCAGTCTGACTTCCTATCCTGCTCAGTTTTGACTTCTGTCCAGTTCATTGTGTGGCTTATTGAAATCTGGAGTCTTATTTAAATCTTGTAATTTCTGGCCCCCTTCTTTCTATTACTTGACTGAAGTAATTCTATCTCCTCACCATGTTTCGTTTGTCCATCCTTACCTGTCTTTCGTTGATAAGTATAAAATACAACCTTCTTCCTAAATCTTTACTTCATTACTGGAAATATTTACTAGAAATTTTTTTGTTCTGATTTACTGTAAATAATGTTAATAGAGTTTGATTTGCATTTATAAATACCTAACAAATTCAAATATATGTGTATGTGTCTGATGTTTCCTTTTAGACAATAGGTTACTGGTGGATAGAAAGGTAATTTATTTGATCCTTCATTGTATTTGTTGAAGCTCTAAGCACTGAGCCCCACTTTTTTTTTTTTTTTTTGGAAGACAGAGTCTTGCTCTGTCACCCAGGCTGGAATGCAGTGGCGCGATCTCGGCTCGCTGCAACTTCTGCCTCCTGGGTTCAAACGATTCTCCTGCCTCAGCCTCCCAGGTAGCTGTGACTACAGGCGCCAGCTACCACACCCAGCTAATTTTATTTATTTATTTTTTTTAAAAAATTTTAGTAGAGATGCGGTTTCACCATGTTGCCCAGGCTGGCCTCAAACTCCTGAGCTCAGGCAATCTGCCCTCCTCGGCTTCCCAAAATGTTAGGATTACAGGTGTGACCCACCGCATCTGGCCGAGCCCATTTTTTGAGTCAACAAAATCATATCTCTTGCATCTGTTGGTGTTAAAACAGAATTATAGATTGTACATTAAAACACAATTACAATTCATTCCAGTTATTATATTTAGAAAGTAACTTAATATTTAGTGTAAATTATCTTTTTTTTTTTTTTTTTGAGATGGAGTCTCACTCTGTCACCCAGGCTGGAGTGCAGTGGCGCAATCTCGGCTCACTGCAAGCTCTGACTCCCGGGTTCACGCCATTCTCCTGCCTCAGCCTCTCTGAGTAGCTGGGACTACAGGCGCCCGCCACCACTCCCGGCTAATTTTTTGTATTTTTAGTAGAGACGGGGTTTCACCATGGTCTTGATCTCCTGACCTCGCGATCTGCCTGCCTCAGACTCCCAAAGTGCTGGGATTACAAGGGTGAGCCACCGCGCCCGGCCTGTGTAAGTTATCTTCTACAGATTTTTTTAAATTGGATAAAATATACCTTCAAATAAATTCAATTGCCATCTGGTATTCAGCAGAGAAACAAGGACAATAGTTAGAAAAGCAATAAAAAATCCTTAACACAAAGGGTGTTCAAAATTTCAATCTATTAATATAAATCATTCAGTGGCTAGCCCAATGTTAGGCTTTTAAAAAAATAAGTGCTGCCTGGCCCGGCACGGTGGCTCACGTCTGTGATCCCAGCACTTTGGGAGGCTGAGGCAGGTGGATCACCTGAGGTCACAAGTTCGAGACCAGCCTGGCCAACATGGTGAAACCCTGTCTCTACTAAAAATACAAAAAGTAGCTGGGCATGGTGGTGGGCCTGTGATTCCAGCTACTCAGAAGGGTGAGGCAGGATAATTGCTTGAACCCGGAGGTGGAGGCTGCAGTGAGCCAAGACTGTGCCATTGTAATACAGCCTAGGTGACAAGAGTGAGGCTCTGTCTCAAAAAAAAAAAAAAAAAGTGCTGCCTAATGAAGCTACTATATGAATTTATAATCATAAGAAAAAACATATTTCTTTCAAAATATTTGCAGCATATTTTGCATTGCATTTGAATTATTTCCATGCTATACTATCCAACCATATTTTAAAAGCAACACTGAATTTGGGTCCATGGTTCCTATGGGAAACAATAAAAAGTCACATAAAATGTTTTTTATGTTAGAGGCGAGAAACTAAAACAGGCAATATTTTAGCTTTCTACTACACAGCCTCATTTTATTTTAGAACAATTTCCTAGAAGATTTCAAGGAGTTTCAAAGAAAGAGACACAAAGCTACAAAGAATTTATCATCATATAGAGGTCACTGAAACAATATAATGTGTGTTTGTAGCTCTGGGCTTCTTACCAGTTCAAATTTACTTACTAGGAAAAATAATTGTTCTTAAAAATACTTTCAACTGAAACGATATAAATTTGCCTTTAACCATATATTTTAATCTATATGAAAATGTACTTTCCTAATCCATTTGTTCATATACCAATTGATTTTAATCACTAAGGAGATGTTCTGTACATTAGTAAGTCAGAGGGCTAACCACTAGTGTAAATTAACTGTAAATTATTAGGCACACTTTCAATACTAAGAGTATTGATGCCAATAGAACTGTCATCATATATTGATTGGCAAGGATGATTATTGTTTAGTGGCTCTTTAAATATTTTCAGTTCCAACCGAGAGAATCATATTATAGTAATTGACCCTCTCATTCTTTTTTCCCTCCATGTTCAAATTTTATTTGTCAAAAATCAACTAAAATTCCATTGCCAATATATGGTAGTGAAGATTTTTAAACTATATTGCTTATAGTCATAATTTTATTTTTAATTGACAAATAATAATTGTATATATTTATGAGTTACAATATATTTTGGTCTATGTATACATTATAGATAGATTTGATCAAGCTAATTAACATAGCCTCCTCACCAATTTATATTTGTAAGTTTTATATGAATGTGTCATATTGTTTTTGTAAAAGGGGACAATATTTTCCTTTTTTAATTCCTTTCCCCTTCTGGATGGAAATGAGGAATTTCATTTACATTCAAATAATTAAATATAATGTTCACATGAATGTTTTGAATCTCTCATTTCAAATCACATTATAGCAAATGAAAAATAAGGCAATGGTTAAAATAAATGATTGGTAAACACAGAAATCAAAGTTGTAAAATAGAAACTTCTTAAATATGGTAACTTCATAATCCTCTTCCTATTTTCATTATCATTATATACAAAACCTAATATGCCCTCCATTAATATTGAGGGTGTAAATAAAAGCAAAATTCAATCTGAATCATATAGCGTCTGAAATCTAAGAACTTTGCTCCTGTCTTCCTTTGTTTCTGAATCTCCTGATAAGCAACAGGAACAAAAACAGAAACAAACAAAAAACAACATTGGGTAATCTTTGCTTTGAATTCCTTATTGAAAGAAATCACCTTCTTGTGCATAAAAAGTTCCTCCTTTCCTTCTCCCCAGAATGAAGGGTTATAAAGTTTAAGTGAAATCTAGGGCTTTTAATGGCACTCTCCTATTGGGGGAGCCCCCCCGGAACCTATCTACCAAGGCACTCTGACCTGAACCAATCCCCTGACCTACACTGTGGCAAATCTTCCTAGCAGGTAGGATTCAGTTTTGAGACTGAGCAGTTTTTGATACAATTCTTTTGATTTTACTCAGTTCAAATTTTTCAAAGGTTGGACATCAAAAAACCACCTTAGCTTTGCTACGCACATCTTCTATTCTCCCCTCTCTCAAATGCATTTTTTCTTTTTTTTTTTGCTCCACAATAAGAGTGCTATGTACTGAAAGTTTATGTTCCTTCAAAATTAATATGTTGACCTAAACCCCAATGTAATAGTATTAGTAGGTGGGGTATTTGGGAGGTGATTAGGTCATGAGGATTCTGCCTTCATAAATGGGATGAATAACCTTAAAAAAGGAGACCTGTGAGAGTTTTTTCTTGCCCCTTCCACCACATGAGGACACAGAGAGAAGACCACCATCTATAACTCAGGAAGCGGGTTTTCACCAGGCACTGAATCTGCTGGTGCTTTGATCTTGGACTTCCTAGCTCCCAGAAATGTGAGAAATACATTTCTGTTATTTATATGCTACCCAATCTATGATATTTTGTTATAGCAGCCTGAACTGACTAAGGCAAAGAGAATACAAATATTTAAAATCCTTTCTTGGGTAATTATTTATTCAAACATTGGCTGCATCTGCCCTTTATATTTTCTATCACTTAAAGGAAATGAAAATGTTATGTTTTATGCTTTAAAGCATCATCATACTTAGTAGTTTTCTGGTAATTATTATTAGGCATACTGAATATTAGATATGTTTTTGATAAACACTGATCTGTCATTTTTCTGAACCAATATTTCCATAAGTGTTACATGAAGAAATAATATAAGCAATATTGCCAAATTGCATACATCTTTTGAATAAACATATGCAATTCTTTGGAATTAGTTTTACTCACAAGCAGAGGAAGGCTCTAAGGTCCTATTAGCATTCGACATATTTAAAACACAAATTAAACCAACTTATGTTTTCCAATAATGTATTGGGAGAAGGTTTTCAGAATTTCTGAATGTCTTCCAGACTACCCAATATGACATGATTCAGAGTATTTGGAAAAAAAAAACAAAAAACAAACTCATAGCTACCTCAAGTTGCAAATTGATTAAACCATTGATATCACAGTTTAGTTACGTTCTCCCAGACTTTTCTTTCAAATTTTGTTACTGAAGCATTCCTACCAAAACTGAAGGCATTTGGATTGATTGAAGGTTTAGACATTTTATAGTCATTGTTTGTTTAATAATTTAATATTTTCCTCGAGGTCATTAAATAAATATCCCATAAACATAATTAGAATTGTAAAACAAGATTTCTTCATGTGAATATCAGTATTTGGTTTATTGCAAAAGATGTATCACCAGTTAAATACAACTTTTGGACAGTGGAGCACATACGCAAATGATAAGATTTGTATGAGAATTTTTATATTTTTAAACACTATACAGATGCTAAATAGTCTGTAAAATATATGTAAACTATATCAAAGAAAAATATGATTCATGCCCTTATACCTAAATATGAGCATCATTAATAGTTTGGCAATTTACTTATTTTTTGTCTTCTCCATTTACATGAGTTGTGTGTTTTTAAAAATTTTTCATTTGAATTAAAGTTAGATCACAAACTATTGCTATATGACCAATATTCATATCATTTTGGAGGCAGGCAATAAGCATTTATTTTGTTCATGCCTGCACATTTAATTTGTTTACAGTGCTTCTGCTTTAAGTTACCATGGCTGAGGAATCCTGCCCCATGATGTTTATTCCCAGGGCCATTGTTGAGGCAGCATTGTCCTTTCTAGGACGTCTCATGGTAATGGCAGCTGCACAAAAGAACAAATCTCAACATTAAGGTATAATTCAAGCCTTAGCTATTTTCTTGTCTGCTAACATTTCATTGGCTAATCAAGTCATATGAATTAGCCCAAAATCAAAAGACAGGAAGCATATAACTCCCATGAAGTTGGGGAGATGGGGAAGAATAAATACTTTTCAACGATAATCTAGTCTTAATGCATTTCATAAATATTCATGTTCCTTCAATGTAAAAAACATGCTACCTCCATCCTAAGATTCCCCAAAGTCTCAGCCAGTGATGTCATCCAACTCAAATTCTAGAATCTTATGGTTTATAAGAATTCCAAATGTGGCCCTTTTTGGTTCTGGAGTACTTTGAATCCCAAATCAAGTTATTTGTCCTTATTTGTTTTCCCACATACTCAACATAAAATGGTGAAACATGGGCCGGGCGCGGTGGCTCACGCTTGTAATCCCAGCACTTTGGGAGGCCGAGGCGGGCGGATCACGAGGTCAGGAGATCGAGACCACGGTGAAACCCCGTCTCTACTAAAAATACAAAAAATTAGCCGGGCGTGGTGGCGGGCGCCTGTAGTCCCAGCTACTCGGAGAGGCTGAGGCAGGAGAATGGCGTGAACCCGGGAGGCAGAGCTTGCAGTGAGCCGAGATCGCGCCACTGCGCTCCAGCCTGGGCAACAGAGTGAGACTCTGCCTCAAAAAAAAAAAAAAAAAAAAATGGTGAAACATGGATAGAACTAGAGAAAAAAAATCAGAAAATCAGAAAAAGAGAAAAGCAGGAGGTATAAGGAAGAGAAGGGTCCATACCAATTCTGAAATCTCATTAACCATGTATTATTAGGTCTTTCTACCCTGGTTCTGCTCTGGGGGAGTAACCCAGTAGTAGATTATTCTCCGTGACTCTTGGCTTTGCTCTCTGAAAGCTTTTTCATTTTTCATATTCATTCTTGGCTACTCCTGAAGAGGGCATTATAAAATTTACTTTTTAGCGTGATGTTGAGCAGCTTTCCAAGCCCGCTTGCCCATTGAAAGTTGCCCATATAAAGTTGTAGGCCAAGATGTCTTTTCTTCTCTTAAATACACGTCGGTCTAATTCAGTACAGGCTGTCCAAACTTTTTCTGATGAAGCTTTCTCAGTGCTATGTGGTTCTTCAGTCTGTTTGGTTTCATCAAGTCAATGTGCCATAAGCTATATTTCCAATTGCTATTTAGGCATGCCTCATGCCTTTCTCTTTTATTGATATTTTTTAATAGGAGTCCTTTTGTATGGCTAAAAGGGTGTACCAGAAACCAACTTCTATACTTTTAGATCTTCATAAAAAGTGTCATATTCACATTTAAAAAAATTGTTCTTAACTGTTCAGACCGTATTTACTGGATAGCGTCATGGAAATGGTCTCTGTCCTCCAGCTTTGTCCCCTTGCCTTTGGTTTGAAAATCCATTTTTGGAGATGAGAAATTACTTTTTTCCAATTTCAAAAATCCTACAATATCTGGACTTACTGTATTCACACTTAATTTGGCTTGTCCTTTGGGAAGTACATTATCAAAATACAGGTAACAAGAGCCAGTACACACTTTTAATATCCTTTCTGTAAACCATCTTGTCCAAGTCTACAAGTTCAAAGGGCACATTTCGTGCCTCACAAGGTACAGCAGTGTTTAGTCTGTCAAATGCTTTATCAGTATATTACAATTCAGGTCACAATTTTTTTTTTTTTAACAGCTCTCTTGTCATTTTCTCCTGCTTCCTATAGGAATGCCCTCTTTACTCATTGGTCAATCACAAACTAATGCTACATATTTTATTTTTGTTACAGCTGTGCCACACATCTTTTTTCCAATTTGATAACAAATACCTTTAAAATCTTAGTGACACAAAACATATGTTTGTTTTATACCAAAAACTGTAGGTCTGCTTCAAGTTGTGATGTTGAGTTGGCAATGCTTCACACTGCAGGATGCATTTCCATCTGGGGTGTACATGAGGTATTAGCAACTATCTATGGGATCATCTCCTTATGGATATTGCAGAAATACAAGAGACTAAGTTCACTGTATAAACATATTTCAAGATCTTGCTTAGTACATAGCTTCTAACATCCACTTGGTCCAGGCAAGTCACACTGTTAAATCCAAAGTCGAAAAATGGGGAAATACATACATACTGGAGATGAGGGAGGAAGGACATCTGTGAACAATTATCTAATCTACTTCTTGTATTTCTTTATGCCTAATTATCCTAATTTTAGAAATTGGTAAAAATGTAATTTGTATTAAAGGTTTACTATTTATAAATTAATATCAAAGGTAATGAATTCACCATATCCATTTGCTGTGCTACTGATTCAGAGCCTCTGACTATAGGTGGTTGACTCAAGTCCTGAGATGGCAGAAATGTCACCATTTTTTTGTATTAAGTTAAAATTACTCATTCTGAAGAATGCATTACAATGAAAATGGATTTCAGGGGAGAAAAGCAACTCACAAAGCTCTTCATGGAGAGAGAAACCTATGTTAGCAAATTTGTAAAGTAATTAATGTTGCAACTGGTACAATCAATCTGAAAATGAATTCTGTGTTTGTATTCTAAATGAGATTGGAGTATAAGCTTGCCTCCACTCTTTCCTTTTGAAAACTAATTCAAATCATTCTGATTTAGCATTCTTCTCTTCACTGGACAAACCCGTTAATATAATCATATGCAGAAATTAAAACTTGGCTCTTAAAATTACAAGCTTTGTAAATCCAGAGAAATTGCAATTAGCTCTTTGAAAAAGTCATCACTTATCTATGAACCAGTTATATATCATCCGTCAGTAAAAAGGAGACATACAATTAGAAATGTATTGTATATAAATTGTTAATTCAAATATTTCAAACAGATTTTAATTAGAAAATCAAACAACATAGAAGTGTTTAGGGATAACAGCAACAAGAATTTTAGCAAAATTTCATGGAACTTGTAAATAGATGAAAATGTGACCTGCCATAGTTGACAAGTGAAAGCTGATACTTAAGCCTATAGGAAGGAAAGTCAAAGTGATGCAAATGGACTCAGTGCAGAAACTCCCAGAGGCTCATGACTTGGATCAAAATCACCAACGTTGGGGGTTTAGATTGGGGCCGAAAACAAAGATTGTTTCAAAATTTGATTGAAGAATATTTGGCCCCTGGATCCTTTTGAATGCAACCTGTATTAGGTTGGAGATATTGTCTGTTATCTTTACTGTTTTATCTCAATTACCTGTAACAGTGTTTGGCATATAATCAGAATCAAGTAAATATATATTAACTGACTGAATCTCTTTTCGAACCTAACATAGCAGAAGATTGCTGATCCCTTAATAGAAGCTAGAAAGTTTATTTTTTGAAAACGTTTGCATAACTGAGAAAACTTGTGAGGTGTGTAAACACAGATTCAGAATGTTAAAGTGTACATATTCATCAATGAGACTACCTCTGTGCCCCAGTAGGTCCCATAAAGCTGACATGGAGATTCTTCCCTACCCCTCCTACCATGCAGGAGATTATAGTATCCCTCTGTGGGGATATTAAGTCAGTTGCTCAGTGAAAATTCTAGTTCACTGTCTTATCAATTTGCTTTGAAGCCTAACCTTCAACATACTCCATCCAAGAACTGAGAGATTTCAATTAGCTCCTTCTTAAATGTAAATACAAATTTGAAAAATAAGACCGCAAGTTATTTAAGGAAAAACTTTAATCAAATATATTGACTAAAATGAAAAAAGTTATCACAGATAAAATATAAACAATTCAGAGATCAGAAGAAAAATCTCAAAACAACTGTAACTATAATCAATATCCCCTAGGAGATAGGAGAAGGCAATGCATTCACGTATTTCTGATACTATAAAAAACACCCAAGTGTAATAATTCTCCTGGAAATCTAAAATATGGAAGTATAAATAAAAAGTCCTTTGCAAGGTTAGATGATAAATTTGAGAAAACTCCCAGAAAATAAAAGGTTAAAAATTGGCTCACAGCAGAAAAAAATGAATAAAAATGGAATCTTGGGGATGAATAATAGTAGTTTACAAGAGAGAATAGAATAATGTAAAAGCTAATAAAACTATTTTTTTAATGAAAGCATCCAGTGCATACCTTACACAATTATTTTATAAAGACTTCTCCACACAAAGATACATTATGAAATTGTAGCCACTAGAAATAAAGATGCCAAAGTCTTCCACAAGAAAACCAAACAAGCGCATCTAGAGGATTAAGTGTCTAAATGGCATTAACTTCTTAACAGTAACAGCAGGTGTTGGAAGAAAATAAAACATGCCTTTCCAATTGTGAAATACATAGTTTCCAAACTACTATGCTATACTTGGTTATCACTCAAATATAAGGATAGATGACATTTATGGAAATGTCATGGTTGCTCCTTATAGCTAAACATGGTTAATGGGGCTGGATAATTATTCTACAGTGTTTGGGGATGAACTAGTGATAAGCACATAGAAAATCAAGCCACAATGAGTGTGATGGTTAATTTTAAGGTTTCAACTTTATTGGGCTATAGATAGGTGTATTATATAATCTTATATACATATAAGATTATAATTGTCAGGCCTCTGAGCCTAAACTAAGCCATCATATCCTCTGTGACCTGCAGGTACACATCCAGATGGCAGGTTCCTGCCTTAACTGATGACATTCCACCACAAAAGAAGTGAAAATGGCCTGTTCCTGCCTTAACTGATGACACTGTCTTGTGAAATTCCTTCTCCTGGCTCATCCTGGCTCAAAAGCTCCCCTACTGAGCACCTTGTGACCTCCACTCTGCCCGCCAGAGAACAACCCCTCTTTGACTGTAATTTTCCTTTACCTACCCAAATCCTATAAAACGGCCCCACCCCTATCTCACTTCACTGACTCTTTTCGGACTCAGCCCGCCTGCACCCAGGTGAAATAAACAGCCTTGTTGCTCACACAAAGCCTGTTTGGTGGTCTCTTCACACCGACGCGCATGAAATTTGGTGCTGTGACTCAGATCGGGGAACCTCCCTTGGGAGATCAATCCCCTGTCCTCCTGCTCTTTGCTCCATGAGAAAGATCCACCTAAGACCTCAGGTCCTCAGACCCATCTCACCAATTTTAAATCGGGTAAGCGGCCTCTTCTTACTCTCTTCTCCAACCTCTCTCACTATCCCTCAACCACTTTCTGCTTTCCACTCTTCAATCTCTCCCTTCTTTTAATTTCAATTCCTTTCATTTTCTGGTAGAGACAAAGGAGACACGTTTTAACCGTGGACCCAAAACTCCGGCGCCGGTCACCGACTCGGGAAGGCAGCCTTCCCTTGGTGTTTAATCATTGCAGGGACGCCTCTCTGATTATTCACCCAGGTTTCAGAGGTGTCAGACCACACAGGGACGCCTGCCTTAGTCCTTCACCCTTAGCGGCAAGTCCTGCTTTTCTGGGGTAGGGGCAAGTACCCCAAACCCTTCTCTCCATGTCTCTACCCCTTCTCCACCTTTCTGGGGGGCAAGAAACCCCCAACCCCTTCTCCTTCAGCCTTAGCAGCAAGTCCCGCTTTTCTGGGGGAGGGGCAGTACCCCAACCTCATATCTCTATGCCCCGATCCCTTATTTCCACGCCCCCTCTTATATCTCTGTGCCCTGATCCCTTATTTCCATGCCCCAACCTCGTATCTCTGCGCCCCGACCCCTTGCCCACTTTTCTGGAGGGTAAGAACCCCCAAACCGCTTCCCTCCCTGTCTCTACTCTTCCTTTTCTTTAAACTTGCCTCCTTCACTATAGGCAACCTTCCACCCTCCATTCCTCCTTCTCCTTTAGCCTGTGTTCTTAAGAACATAAAACCTCTTCAACTGTTGCCTGACCTAAAACCTAAATGCCTTAGTTTCTTCTGCAATGCCGCTTGACCCCAATACAAACTCGACAGTGGTTCAAAATGGCCAGAAAATGGCACTTTTGATTTCTCCATCCTATAAGACCTAAATAATTTTTCTCGAAAAATAGGCAAATGGTCTGAGGTGCCTGACATCCAGGCATTCTTTTACACATCAGTCGCTCCCTAGTCTCTGTTCCCAGTGCAACTCATCCCAAATCTTCCTTCTTTCCCTCCTGCCTGTCCCCTCAGTCCCAACCCCAAGCGTCGCTGAGTCTTTCTAATCTTCCTTTTCTACAGACCCATCTGACCTCTCCCCTGCTAGCCAGGCTGAGCTAGGTCCCAATTCTTCCTCAGCCTCCGCTCCTCCACCCTATAATCCTTTTACCACCCCCCCCCACTCACACCCGGTCCAGTTTACAGTTTCGTTCCGCGACTAGCCCTCCCCCACCTGCCCAGCAATTTCCTCTTAAAAAGGTGGCTGGAGCTAAAGGCACAGTCAAGGTTAATGCTCCTTTTTCTTTATCCGAACTCTCCCAAATCAGTTAGCGTTTAGACTTTTTCATCAAATATAAAAAACCCAGCCCAGTTCATGGCTCGTTCGGCAGCAACCCTGAGACGCTTTACAGCCCTAGACCCTAAAATGTCAAAAGGCCATCTTATTCTCAATATACATTTTATTACCCAATCTGCTCCCGACATTAAATAAAACTCCAAAAATTAAATTCCAGCCCTCAAACCCCACAACAGGACTTAATTAACCTCACCTTCAAGGTGTACAATAATAGAGTAGAGGCAGCCAAGTAGCAATGTATTTCTGAGTTGCAATTCCTTGCCTCTACTGAGACAAACCCCAGCCACATCTCCAGCACACAAGAACTTCCAAACACCTAAACCGCAGCTGCCAAGGGTTCCTCCAGAACCTCCTCCCCCAGGAGCTTGCTACAAGTGCCAGAAATCTGGCCATTAGGCCAGGAATGCCCACAGCCCAGGATTCCTCCTAAGCCATGTCCCATCTATGCAGGACCCCACTGAAAATTGGACTGTTCAACTCACCTGGCAGCCACTTCTGGAGCCCCTGGAACTCTGGCCCAAAGCTCTCTGACTCCTTCCCAGATCTTCTCGGCTTAGCAGCTGAAGACTGACACTGCCCAATCACCTCGGAAGCCTACAGGACCATCACAGACACTCTGGGTAACTCTCACAGTGGAAAGTAAGTCCGTCCCCTTAATACAGGTGCTACTCACTCCACATTACCTTATTTTCAAAGGCCTGTTTCCCTTGCCTCCATAACAGTTGTGCGTATTGACGGCCAGGCTTCTAAGCCTCTTAAAACCCCCCAACACTGGTGCTTAGACAATACTCTTTTAAGCACTCCTTTTTAGTTATCCCCACCTGGCCAGTTCCCTTATTAGGCCGAGACACTTTAACTAAATTATCTGCTTCCCTGACTATGCCTAGGCTACAGCCAAACCTCATTGCCGCCTTTTCCCCCAGTTCAAAGCCTCCTTCACGTCCTCCCCTTGTATTTCCCCACCTTAACCCACAAGTATAAGACATCTCTACTCCCTCCTTAGCGACCGATCATGCACCCCTTACTATCCCATCCCAAAGCATGCTTTGAAAAGATTAAAGCCTGTTATCACTCGCCTGTTACAGCATGGCCTTTTAAAGCCTATAAACTCTTATCATTCCCCCATTTTACCTGTCCTAAAACCAGACAAGGCTTACTAGTTCAGAATCTGCACCTTATCAACCGAATTGTTTTGCCTATCCACCCCGTGGTGCCAAATCCATATACCATCCTATCCTCAATACCCCCCTCTACAACCCATTATTCTGTTCTGGATCTCAAATATGCTTTCTTTACTATTCCTTTGCACCCTTCATCCCAGCCTCTATTTGCTTTCACTTAGACTGACCCTGACACCCATTAGGCTCAGCAAATTACCTGGGCTGTACTGCTGCAAGGCTTCACAGACAGCTCCTATTACTTCAGTCAAGCCCAAATTTCATCCTCATCTGTTACCTATCTCGGCATAATTCTCATAAAAACACACGTGCTCTCCCTGCTGATCGTGTCCGATTAATCTCCCAAAACTCAATCCCTTACAAAACAACAACTCCTTTCCTTTCTAGGCATGGTTAGTGTGGTCAGAATTCTTACACAAGAGCCAGGACCGCACCCTGTAGCCTTTCTGTTCAAACAACTTGACCTTACTGTTTTAGCCTAGCTATCATGTCTCCGTGCAGCAGCTGCTGCTGCCCTAATACTTTTGGAGGCCCTCAAAATCACAAACTATGCTCAACTCACTCTCTACATTTCTCATAACTTCCAAAATCTATTTTCTTCCTCACACCTGACACATATACTTTCTGCTCCCTGGCTCCTTCAGCTGTACTCATTCTTTGTTAAGTCCCACAATTACCATTGTTCCTGGCCCAGACTTCAATCCGGCCTCCCACATTATTCCTGATACCACACCTGACCTCCATGACGGTATCTCTCTGATCCACGTAACATTCACCCCATTTCCCCATATTTCCTTCCTTCCTGTTCCTCACCCTGATCATGCTTGATTTATTGATGGCAGTTCCACCAGGCCTAACTGCCACTCACCAGCAAAGGCAGGCTATGCTATAGTACAAGCCACTAGCCCGCCTCTTAAAACCTCTCATTTCCTTTCCATCATAGAAATCTATCCTCATGGAAATAAATTCCCAGTGTTCCATCTGCTATTCTACTACTTCTCAGGGATTATTCAGGCCCCCTCCCTTCCCTACACATCAAGCTTGAGGATTTGCCCCCGCCCAGGACCGGCAAATTAGCTTTACTCAATATGCCCCGAGTCAGATAACTAAAATTCCTTAGTCTAGGTAGACACTTTCACTGGAAAGGTAGAGGCCTTTCCTACAGGGTCTGAGAAGGCCACCACAGTCATTTCTTCCCTTCTGTCAGACATAATTCCTCAGTTTAGCCTTCCTAACTCTATACAGTCTAATAACAGACCAGCCTTTATTAGTCAAATCAGCCAAGCATTTTTTCAGGCTCTTAGTATTCAGTGAAACCTTTATATCCCTTACAGTCCTCAGTCCTCAGGAAAAGTAGAACAGACTAATAGTCTATTAAAAACCCACCTCACCAAGCTCAGCCACCAACTTAAAAAAGACTAGACAATACTTTTATCACTTTTGCTTCTCAGAATTCAGGCCTGTCCTCGGAATGCTACAAAGTACAGCCCATTTAAGCTCCTGTATAGACCCTCCTTTTCATTAGGCCCCAGTCTCATTCCAGACACCAGACCAACTTAGAATGTGCCCCCAAAAATTTGTCATCCCTACTATCTTCTGTCTAGTCACACTCCTATTCACCGTTCTCAACTGCTCATACATGCCCTGCTCGTTTACACTGCCAGTTTACACTGTTTCTCCAAGCCATCACAGCTGCTAGCTCCTGGTGCTGTCCCCAAACCGCCACTCTTAACTCTTAAAGTAAATAAATAATCTTTACTGGCAAGGTTATGCTGAACCTCCTTAGGCATTCTCTAATTAGATGTCCTAGGTCCTCCCAATTCTTAGTCCTTTAATACCTGTTTTTCTCCTTCTCTTATTCCGTTTAGTTTTTCAATTCATACAAAAGTGTATCCAGGCCATCACCAATAATTCTACATGACAAATGTTTCTTCTAATCCCACAATATCACCCCTTACCACAAAATCTTCCTTCAGCTTAATCTCTCCCACTCTAAGTTCCCAAGCCGCCCCTAATCCCGCTCGAAGCAGCCCTAAGAAATGTCGCCCATTATCTCTCCATACCACCCACAAAAATTTTCACCATCCCAACACTTTACCACTATTTCATTTTATTTTTCTTATTAATATAAGAAGACGGGAATGTCAGGCCTCTGAGCCCAAGCTAAGCCATCATATCCCCTGTGACCTGCAGGTACACATCCAGATGGCAGGTTCCTGCCTTAACTGATGATATCCCACCCAAAAAGAAGTGAAAATGGCCTGTTCCTGCCTTAACTCATGACATTGTCTTGTGAAATTCCTTCTCCTGGCTCATCCTGGCTCAAAAGCTCCCCTACTGAGCACCTTGTGACCCCTACTCTGCCCGCCAGAGAACAACCCCCCTTTGACTGTAATTTTCCTTTATCTACCCAAATCCTATAAAACAGCCCCACCCTTACCTCCCTTCCCTGACTCTCTTTTCAGACTCAGCCCGCCTGCACCCGGGTGAAATAAACAGCCTTGTTGCTCACACAAAGCCTGTTTGGTGGTCTCTTCACACGGACACGCATGAAAATAATATTATAAGAATAATATATAATTAATAATAATACTATAATCATATACTATTATAAGAATACTATAGAGTAATATATTCTATGTTTTCAAATATATATATATATATATGGTTCTACCTGTTCTTTTTCTCTGGAGGACCCTGACTTATTCAATAACAACACATAAAAAGATCAAGCAAATGCAGATGTAGTTTTATCATTCTATATATCTTATGTGTACATTTCTATATTCAATATTGTATAAGCAATACATATTGAAATAACCAAAACTGTATATAACTTTATTGGTGAGTTACGGACGGGGAGGTAAGTTTTTAAAATGACACAAATATACCGTTACAGATTGAGTACTTTAGGAGCAGACAGACAGATGATGTTTGGCTTGTAAGATGTGAACAAAAAGAGGAGCCATTAAGCCTGGGAAGGAGAAGTCAAACCCTAATGTAGTCCCACAAAACCTCATTCAACTGAGTGAGTTTATCTGAAGTGTGTATTCTTCGTTAGAGTTGTCCCACAAATGGTGCAAATAGTGACTCTTTCATATTTCCACTTCTTTCATGAAGGGGTGGGTTGCCCCTCCACACCTGTGGGTGTTTCTTGTTAAGTGGAACGAGAGACTTGGAAAAGAAAAAGACAGACAAAGTATGGAGAAATAAATAAGGGGGCCCAGGGGACCGGCGTTCAGCATATGGAGGATCCCACCGGCCTCTGAGTTCCCTTAGTATTTATTGATCATTCTTGGGTGTTTCTTGGAGAGGGGGATGTGGCAGGGTCATAGGATAATAGTGGAGAGAAGGTCAGCAGATAAACGTGAACAAAGGTCTCTGCATCGTAGACAAGGTAAAGAATTAAGTGCTGGCCGGGCGCAGTGGCTCACGCTTGTAATCCCAGCACTTTGGGAGGCTGAGGCGGGTGGATCACGAGGTCAGGAGATCGAGACCACGGTGAAACCCCATCTCTACTAAAAATACAAAAAAATTAGCCGGGCGTGGTGGTGGGCGCCTGTAGTCCCAGCTACTCGGAGAGGCTGAGGCAGGAGAATGGCATGAACCCAGGAGGCGGAGCTTGCAGTGAGCCGAGATCACGCCACTGCACTCCAGCCTGGGTGACACAGTGAGACTCCCTCTCAAAAAAAAAAAAAAAAGAATTAAGTGCAATGCTTTAGATATGTATACACATAAACATCTCAATGCCTTACAGAGCAGTATTGCTGCCCACATGTCCCACCTCCAGCCCTAAGGCAGTTTTCCCCTATCTCAGTAGATGGAACATACAATTGGGTTTTGTACCCAGACATTCCATTGCCCAGGGACCAGCAGGAGACAGATACCTTCCTCTTGTCTGAACTGCAAAGAGGCGTGTTTTTTTTTTTACTAATCCTCCTCAGCACAGACCCTTTATGGGTGTCAGGCTGGGGGACAGTCAGGTCTTTCCCTTCCCACGAGGCCATATTTCACACTATCACATGGGGAGAAACCTTGGACAATACCTGGCTTTCCTAGGCAGAGGTCCCTGGGGTCTTCCGCAGTGTTTGTGTCCCTGGGTACTTGAGACTAGGGAGTGGTGATGACTCTTAATAAGCATGCTGCCTTCAAGCATTTGTTTAACAAAGCACATCTTGCACAGCCCTTAATCCATTTAACCCAGAGTTGACACAGCACATGTTTCAGGGAGCACGGGGTTGGGGGTAGGGTTATAGATTAACAGCATCTCAAGGCAGAAGAATTTTTCTTAGTACAGAACAAAATGGAGTCTCCTATATCTACTTCTTTCTACACAGACACAGTAACAATCTGATCTCTCTTTCTTTTCCCCACACTCTCATGCGCGTCCATGTGAAGAGACCACCAAACAGGTTTTGTGTGCGCAACATGGCTGTTTATTTCACCTGGGTGCAGGCGGGCTGGGTCCGAAAAGAGTCAGCGAAGGGAGATAGGGGTGGGGCCGTTTTATAGGATTTGGGTAGGTAAAGGAAAATTACAGTCAAAGGGGGGTTGTTCTCTGGCGGGTAGAGTGGGGGTCACAAGGTGCTCAGAAAAGCTAATTTGCCAGTCCTGGGCGGGGGCAAATCCTCGAGCTTGATGTGTAGGGAAGGGAAAGGGCCTGAATAATCCCTAAGGAGTAGTAGAATAACAGATGGAACACTGAGAAGTTATTTCCTTGAGGATAGATTTCCAGGATGGAAAGGAAATGAGAGGTTCTAAGAGGCGGGCTAGTGGCTTGTACTATAGCATATCCTGCCTTTGCTGGTGTGTGGCGATTAGACCTGGTGGAACTGCCATCAATGAACTAAGTGTGATCAGGGTGAGAAACAGGAAAGACGGAAAAGTGGGGAAATGGGGTGAATGTCACGTGGATCAGAGAGATATAGTCATGAGGGTCAGGTGTGGTATCTGGAATAATGTGGGAGGCCGGATTGAAGTCCGGGGCAGGAACAATGGTAATTGTGGAGACTTAAAGAGTGAGTACAGCTGAAGGAGTGGGGAGCAGAAAGTATATGTCTCAGGTGTGAGGAAGAAAATAGATTTTGGAAGTTATGAGAAATGAAGGGAGTGAATTGAGCATAGTTCGTGATTTTGAGGGCCTCTAAAAGTATTAGGGTGGCAACAGCTGCTGCATGGAGACATGATGGCTAGGCTAAAACAGTAAGGTCAAGTTGTTTGGACAGAAAGACTACAGGGTGTGGTCCTGGCTCTTGTGTAAGAATTCTGACCACACTAACCATGCCTAGGAAGGAAAGGAGTTGTTGTTTTGTAAGGGATTGAGTTTGGGAGATCAATGGACACATCAGCAGGGAGAGCACGTGTTTTTTATGAGAATTATGCCAAGATAGGTAACAGATGAGGATGAAATTTGGGCTTGACTGAAGTAATAGGAGCTGTCTGTGAAGCCTTGCAGCAGTACAGCCCAGGTAACTTGCTGAGCCTAACGGGTGTCAGGGTCAGTCTAAGCGAAAGAAAATAGAGGCTGGGACGAGGGATGCAGGGGAATCGTGCAAAAAGCATCTTTAAGATTGAGAACTGAATAGTGAGTTGTGGAGGAAGGTATTGAGGACAAGAGTGTACGGGTTGGGCACAACAGGATGGATAGGCAAAACAATTTGGTTGATAAGGCGCAGATCCTGAACTAATCTGTAAGACTTGTCTGGTTTTTGGACAGGTAAAATGGGGGAATTGTAAAGAGAGTTATAGGTTTTAGAAGCCCATGCTGTAGCAGGTGAGTGATAACAGGCTCTAATCCTTTTAAAGCTATGGGATGGGATATTGGTGTTGAACGGGGTAAGGGTGATTAGGTTTTAATGGGATGGTAAGGGGCATGTGATCAGTTGCCAGGGAAGGAGTAGAGATGTCCCATACTTGTGGGTTAAGGTGGGGGCATACGAGAGGAAGATGCAAAGGAGGCTTTGGGTTGGGGAGAAGGGCGGCAATGAGATGGGGTGTAGCCCAGGAATAGTCAGGGAAGCAGATAATTTGGTTAAAATATCTCAGCCTAATAAGGGAACTGGGCAGGTGGGGATAATTAAAAAAGAGTGCATAAAAGAGTGTTGTCCAAGTTAGCACCAGAGTGGGGGAGTCTTCAGGGGTTTAGAAGCCTGGCCGTCAATGCCCACAACAGTTGGGGAGGCAAGAGAAACAGGCCCTTGAAAAGAAGGTAATGTGGAGTGGGTAGCCTCCGTATTGACTAAGGGGACGGACTTTACCTTCCACTGTGAGAGTTACCTGAAGCTTGGCGTCAGTGATGGTCTACGGGGCTTCCGAGGCGATTGGGCAGCGTCAGTCTTCAGCCACTAAGCCGAGGAGTCAGTCAGAGAGCTTTGGGCCAGAGTTCCAGGGGCTCTGGGAGTGGCTGCCAGGTGAGTTGAACCGTCCGATTTCCAGTGGGTCCCTGCACAGATGGGACATGGCTTGGGAGGAATCCTGGGCTGCGGGCATTCCTTGGCCCAGTGGCCAGACTTCTGGCACTTGAAGCAAGATCCTGATGGAGGAAGTCTTGTAGGAATGCTTGACTGCTGCGGCTTAGGTATTTTGAAGTTCTCGTGTGCTGAAGGTGTGGCTGGGTTTTGTCTCACAGCAGAGGCAAGTAATTGTAACTCAGAAATGCGTTACCCTCTGGCTGCTTCCTCTCTATTATTGTACACCTGGAAGGCGAGGTTGATTAATTCCTGTTGTGGGGTTTGAGGGCCAGATTCTAATTTTTGGAGTTTTATTTAATGTTGGGAGCAGATTGGGTAATAAAATGTATATTGAGAATAAGACGGCCTTTTGACCTTTTAGGGTCTACGGCTGTAAAGGGTTGCTGCCAAACAAGCCATGAACTGATGAAAAAGAGCCTAAACACTATCTGATTTGGGATAAAGAAAAAGGAGCATTAACCTTGACTATGCCTTTAGCTCCAGCCACCTTTTTAAGAATAAATTGCTGGGCAGGTGGGGGAGGGCTAGTCATGGAACGAAACTGTAAGCCAGACCGGGTGTGAAGAGGGGAGGTGATAAAAGGATTATAGGGTGGAGGAGCGGAGGCTGAGGAAGAATTGGGACCTAGCTTGGCCTGGCAAGGAGGGGAGAGTTCAGATGGGTCTGTAGAAAAGGAAGATTAGACTCAGCGACGCTTGGGGTTGAGATTGAGGGGACAGGTGGGAGGGAAAGAAGGGAGACTTGGGATGAGTTGCATGGGGCACAGAGACTAGGAAGGGACTGATGTGTAAAAGAATGCCTGGATGTCAGGCACCTCAGACCATTTGCCCATTTTACGACAGGAATTATTTAGATCTCGTAGGATGGAAAAATTGAAAGTGCCGTTTTCCTGCTATTTGGAACTACTATCGAGTTTGTACTGGGGTCAAGCGGCATTGCAGAAGAAAATAAGACACTTAGATTTTAGGTCAGGTGAGAGTTGAAGAGGTTTTATGTTCTTAAGAACACAGACTAAGGGACAAGAAGGAGGAATGGAAGGTGGAAGTTTCCCTATAGTGAAGGAGGCAAGCCCAGAGAAAAGAGAGAGTAGAGACATGGAGGGAAGGGGTTCTTACCCTCCAGAAAAGCGGGAAAGGGGTTGGGGCACGGAAATAAGGGATTGAGGTGCAGAGATAAGAGGTCGGTGTGCAGAAATAAGGATTGGGTCACAGAGATATAAGAGATGGGGGCACGGAGATATGATGTTGGGGTACTTGCCCCTCTAGAAAAGCAGGACTTGCCGCTAAGAGTGAAGGAGAAGGGGTTGGGGGTTTCTTGCACCCCAGAAAGGTGGGGAAAGGGTAGAGACATGGAGAGAAGGGGTTGGGGTACTTGCCCCTACGCCAGAAAAGCGGAACTTGCCGCTAAGGGTGAAGGACCAAGGCAGGCGTCCCTGCGTGGTCTGACACCTCTGAAACCTGGGTGAATAATCAGAGAGGCGTCCCTGCAATGATTAAACACCAAGGGAAGGCTGCCTTCCCAGTCCGTGACCGGCGCCGGAGTTTTGGGTCCATGGATAAAACGTGTCTCCTTTGTCTCTACCAGAAAATGAAAGGAATTGAAATTAAAAGAAGGGAGAGATTGAAGAGTGGAAAGGAGAAAGTGGTTGAGGGATAGTGAGAGAGGTTGGAGAAGAGTAAAAAGAGGCAGCTTACCAGATTTGAAATTGGTGAGATGTTTCTTGGGCTGGTTGGTCTGAGGACCTGAGGTCTTAGGTGGATCTTTCTCATGGAACAAAGAGCAGGAGGACAGGGGATTGATCTCCCAAGGGAGGTTCCCAGATTCGAGTCACGGCACCAAATTTCATGCGTGTCCCTGTGAAGAGACCACCAAACAGGCTTTGTGTGAGCAACAAGGCTGTTTATTTCACCTGGGTGCAGGCGGGCTGAGTCTGAAAAGAGAGTCAGTGAAGGGAGATAGGGGTGGGGCCATTTTATAGGATTTGGGTAGGTAAAGGAAAATTACAGTCAAAGGGGGGTTGTTCTCTGGCGGGCAGAGTGGGGGTCACTAGTTGCTCAGTAGGGGAGCTTTTGAGCCAGGATGAGCCAGGAGAAGGAATTTCACAAGACAATGTCATCAGTTAAGGCAGGAACAGGCCATTTTCACTTCTTTTGTGGTGGAATATCATCAGTTAAGGCAGGAACCTGCCATCTGGATATGTACCTGCAGGTCACAGGGGATATGATGGTTTAGCTTGGGCTCAGAGGCCTGACACTCTCAGCCGCTGGGAGTGGCCTTCACGGAAAGGGTGTTTTCTAATAAGGCAGCTTTCTGAAGCTGATTCACATTCTGAAGCAATTGACAAGTGAAGGATGTCTGACAACAAAACTCCCCACAGCTGGGAAGAAAATCCTTCCTAAGCAGCTATATAAATAATATAGCTTACATTATCTATATTTCAAATGGAAAATAATAAATATTTAAATAACATTATTTTAAAATAATGTTTGATTTTGAAATATTTTAATAGTCATATGTAGTTACAGAGATAGTATAAAGGTACAATCTACTCTTTACCTAGCGTCCCATGATAATATTATATGAAATCATAACCCAATATTAAACTCGGGAAATTGATAGTGGTACAATACTATTAAATGCAGACTGCTATTGTTTGAATGATGGTGTCTGGTCCAAAATTCATGTTGAAAGTGAATCCCCTATGGAACAGTATTAAGACGTGTAGTTTTTAGGAGGTGATTAAGTCATAAGGGCTTCATTTTCATTAATGGCATCTGATGCCCTTATAAAAGGGCTTGGCAGAGGAAGTTCACCCCCTTTTTGTTTCTTCTGTCCATTTCACCATGTGAGGAAAGTGTTCTCCCCCTCTGGAGGCAAGATGTCTTCTTGGAGGTAGACAGCAGCCCCATCAAACAATAAACCTGCTGGCACCTTGATCTTGGACTTTCCAACCTCCACAAATATAATAAATTAATTTCTATTGTTTACAAATTATCCAGTGTTGATATTTTGTTATAGCAGCACAAAAAGAGTAAGACATAGGCTTAATTCAGATTTCTCCAGTTTACACCTGTACTTTGTGTCTGTGTATGTGTGTGTGCATGCGTTTAGTTTCAGAAAATTCTTAATCACATGTACAGATCTAAGTAACCATCAATACAATTAGAATATAGAACCATTCTAGCATCACAAGGAAACTCTGTCATATTATTTCTTAATAATCACCCACTCTTCCCCCAACCCTGATTCCCAGCAACAACAAATATTTTCTCCATCCCTCCATCCCCATCAATTTAGGGATTGTGGAATTCTACCTTATGTAACTCCTTAAGATTGCCTTGTCCCTTACTCTCCTCTTTGAGAGTCATCCACATTATGGCATTAACAATTGTATCGATAATTTCTTTTGTTGCCGAGTAGTATTATATCATAAAGATGTATCAACTTGAAGGAAATTTGGGTTGTTTCCAGTTTTCAGCTATTATAAATAAGGTTATTATGAACATTCGTGTACAAGAGTTTGTGGGAAAATAAGTTTTCATAATTATCTCAAAATGAAAATAACCAATATTCCTTGATTGATAAATGGATAAACAAATTGTTTCATATCCAGCAATGGAATACTACTTAGTAATAAGAATAAAAGGACTCCTGATACCTGCAAAACTTTAAATAAATTTTAAGCATTTTATGTTAAGAGAAAAGGGCTACAAATAAAAGCTATAGTATATGAATTCTATTTCAGGTAGAGGACTATATTTTAAAGGAAAGACTAGATTAGTTTCAGCTCTATCATTGATTAAGTCCACTTTGAGTTATGATCCAGTGGCAGATAATATTGTCAGAGTTCTTAATGGGCATCTCTAATAAATTTGAATGAGGTACAGAAAGTTTTGTAACTGAGGTAAGACAATCATAATGTTCCTCTCCTTCTGGTAGGGGCAGGAGAGGGCCAGGATTCAGGGTGTTGTGTTGATGAAAACAAATGTTAGAGTAACTGCATCCTGTAAAAGGGTGATCAGCTGGCTGAAAAGCGTTGCGCATTCTCAGTCACTAGCAACATTTCCACTGCATGAGAAACCATGAGGTCAAGTGTGGAGCCTAGAAAAAATTTAGCAGAAGCTATTTTTGATTCAGGATTTTATTTGGAGGCCTCTGCATACATACTGCAGAAAATGCTGCCCATTGGGCCTGGCAAATTATTTCCTTTCTTTTCTAAAGATTCTGTGGAATGAGCAATTTTGTTCAAATCAAGTGTTCCCCAGAGTTGCTAGTGTAGGCCCAAATCATCCTTGGTAGAATTATGCCATTTAGAAGGAGAAACACAAAATTTAGGATTGTAATGAATGTCCAAATAAGAGCAGGCTTTTTTTTTTTTCTTCTGGAAGAGGAAAAGATTTAGATGTAGACAACCCCGTGAGAGCTGGCAATGGTCAATAGGAATGTAAGGCTTATGCACTTTGTATTTCAGGCCCCCAACCCAACAATTTGTACCCCCCGCCCCCAGCAGGTAGAAACCTCTCTGCTGATGAAAACTGAACTCTCAGGACACAAATTGTGGTTGAAGGAGAACCTCATCCAGTTTCATTGATGACTCATACAAAAGTTTGTCAAATGAATGCCAGTCCAAATGTAACCATCTGTGAAGCTAGCTTGAACAATGGGCTGACACGTACTTTCTACCCTATAATATTCCCCATTATGACAAACACATGATTGGACACCCCAACACAAAACGGGAACACAAAAGATAGCAAATGAGGTATAAAGGAGTAGCCTGATTCTACCAAAGATGCCAAACAAATGGCAGCCAATAACAAAACCCAGGTTCTAAACTTAAATAGTCAAGTACATCAATACAAAGAAAGCAGAGTTCAGACCCAGTGCTGAGTTACAATATCAGTGCAGACTCCAGCAGAAAGACACAAGGGGCCTTGGAGAGTATGCACCTGATTGAAGGCTGGGCTCTGCTACCATGCTGTCTCCATCGGACCTCCAGGAAAACACTTGAAATAAATGGAGATGACCCAAAGGAAAATGTAAAAGCCCATTGATTCAGATTTCACCATAGCAAGAGTGTCAGCTATTATCACTTGATTTTGTCAGAGACTCAAAGGCAGACAGGGGAACAGAGGAAAGCCTTCAGGTAATCCCTGATTGGAGGTTTTGGGCATGTAGAAATTGGAGATGGGGTGACTAGAAGTGGGTATCCTATATGATTGGTTAAGGGAGCATATTTGGCTCTGTCTGCTCCTACCTTTACAGTGGAGATGGGAATTAGAGAAAAATGATTGTTATTAATCAAGTTCTGTCTGTTTTGGGCCAATTGCTACAGAGTTTGTGGTTTACCTTTCTGGACTGTTTGCTACAGATTGTGGGTCAGAGTTCTATTTTTATATATGGTATTTTTATATATGGTTTGACTATTGTCCCTTAGTATATTCAATATTTCAGGCACTTGCTAAGACTTTGAGGTGGGGGAAAATGATAAGTTGAAAAGAGCAGGAGGGAAACATGTTAATTGTAGCTCAATATACCTGACTTTAACAAATAAAATTATATATGTTAGTTTTATGATTGTCTCCAGAAAATTTCAACAGTTTTTATGTGAGAATTGAACTGCATACGAATTTTCATTCAGTGCCAGTAAAATGGAAGGAGAGAGAGTTGAAGGAGTCAAAAGAAATTGCAAATGTGGGTGTCCTATACCATAGAATCAAGGCTGATCTAAGAGGAAAGTTAATCTGAGGAAGGAATTGATGGGTGGTATAAAAATGGTGGGGTCAAGGACCTCAATGAGAAAAAAGAATTTCATCAATGAAACTCATCGAGCCAGTGAGCCTGAAGGAAGTCAGTGATGGTCAGGTGGATGTTTGAAAATTATGATTTCACAGATGGTGCAGTTTGTACTAGTGAGAAATTCTAGGTCTGGCTGTAGAGTAGTTTAAAAATTAGTGAAAATAAAAAGTCCAAGCAACTGATCAGTCATGGTGAAGGACGGATCAAACGTGTAGATGGTAGGGGCAACGTGAATGATACAGAAGTTTCAGTGGAGTGGAAGAATGAAATGCATTTGCTAAAGTTATTAATAAGTAATGGGGAGTATCACTAGGTTGGTGATGAACAGGAACAGGAAGTGGGAGAGGCTAATGGGGTCCAACTGCATAAGCCTAAAAGGAAAATAATTTTTTGATTCATTTTATTTTTTATTTTTTTATTTATTTATTTTTTTGAGACGGAGTCTCGCTCTGTCGCCCAGGCTGGAGTGCAGTGGCGCAATCTCGGCTCACTGCAAGCTCCGCCTCCCGGGTTCATGCCATTCTCCTGCCTCAGCCTCTCCGAGTAGCTGGGACTACAGGTGCCTGCCACCACGCCCGGCTAATTTTTTTTTTTTTTGTATTTTTAGTAGAGACGGGGTTTCACCGTGGTCTCGATCTCCTGACCTCGTGATCTGCCCGCCTCGGCCTCCCAAAGTGCTGGGATTACAAGCGTGAGCCACCGTGCCCGGGGCCCTTTTGCTTCATTTTAAAAAGTGAGATAGATAGAATTTTGAAATGGAAGTTACATCGATTAGTGCACAGGAAACCCATCAACTTACTACCCAATCCTGGCATATCAAGAGTGTTTGAGAATCAGCAGCTTCTAATGAAAAAGGCTGTGCTAGAGATGTAGTGTCTCAGGAGATAGTCAAATTTTAGTTTCAGCAAAAAGTTGTGATTGGAAAGAGATTGAGGGTATATGGGAGCTATTGAAAAGAACTGGGAGACTCATGTGAGTGTCAACTGCCTCCCCGTATTATTCTTGGTGCTGGTACCAACATTCCTTATGGTGCTTTGCTTTCTGCCTGTCTAGCATCTGTCCTCCTCACTGGTCACCTCTGGCTTCCTTGGCTATTTGCCAGTTCATCTTAATCTAATGTACTCAACTCATCCCCCCTTCTTCTTCCACCAGAGACATGTATCTAACCATTTCATGGGAGGAAAGAAAGACAAGAAGGAAGAGAAGGAGGAAGTAATTAAGAAAACAATGAGCAATATTTTCTCCCTTATTTTAGGTTACCAGTCTTTTCCCCACTTCTCTTCTAGATCGCTCCTGTTCTGTGCTTTTGACCAGGCAGTGGAATGATTGCTTTGTTCTTTCCTTATGTCATTCATGCATCTTAGATGTGCTGTTAGTTATGTAACATATGCAAAAATCTACCATTAGGACACTATAAGATATTTAAACATGTTGCTTAAATGTTTATTACTATTATAAAAAAGGTAAAAGCATTGACATAAAAGTTGCATTTTTTCCTAATAAAATCACAAATTGTCCTGAAATAATTTTTTTCTCTTTCTAAATATATTTTGGAGATTTAGGCTTCTCTGTCAAATAACTGAAATGCTTTTGAACCATTATTTGTATCATCTTCCCTTTCCCCCAAATCCCAGAATGTTAACCCAAAAGTAAATTTTGATAGGCAAAACAAGGATTAGAAAATATGAACAGAAGTTATATCTGGCTGCTTAGCTGGCTGGGGATATAATAGCAATTTGAGGCTTACATACTTATTGTACACACATGACCTTTACAATGCTATGGTAAACTCAATATCACAGTTGCTTGTTAGTACACTAATAAGCTGGAAGGTAGAATCTTCTAATATGAATGAATGTGTATATTTTCAATATTCAGGGTATTAGGAGAGCTTTTATTCTAGTCTCTGGAAATACAGCTTTCCATATCTTAAGTAAATTTTATTTCTAACTCTACCAGGAGCAAGTATAATTTTTATAAAACAAACTAAACAAACTGAAGTTGCTTTAACTCAACCCAGGAAGCCTGGCCACACACACACACACACACACACACACACACACAGACACATACAAAATCAAACGCAGATACTTTCTCTACTACTTTCAGTGGGTCTGAAACCGTAATTGATTTCCACAAAAACTATTGTTTTAATGCTGTACTACTTGTTTTATTACTGATTATTACACTGAAAGGAAAGCAAGAAATAAAAGAAAAGAAAAAGGGAAGAAAGAAAGGAAACAGCTGATGATGTGTAAGCAAGCAAAGATATGCAGTCTCTTTCTTATAATATTCATTTTTAAGCTTATGTGTAATTAACTACTTGTGGAACATAATTGAATTGAATGTTTACTAGTTAATTCAAAACCAATTAATCTATATTGGAAATACTAGAATGCAATGGATAATTGCTGGTTATCACAGCTGAAACAAACTAAAATATCAGCCCCACTGATTTTTTTTGTTTGTTTTTTTTGCTAATGTGAATAAAAACAGAAACACCAGCATGAGCATGTATATACATATAACCTCATATATATCTCTGCAAGAAATTTAGTTGGGGCCATGCACAGTGGTTCACTCTAATCCCAGCACTTTGGGAGGTCGAGGCATGATACAGGAGGATCACTTGAGCCCACCAGTTAGAGACCAGCCTGTACAACACAGTGGGACCCTATCTCTATGAGAGAGAGAGAGAAATGTATTTGGTGCTATCATGTTTCCCATTCTTAGATGCATCCCAAAGATGACTAACTAGCTAAGTAAAGTGCACTTTATTATTTACACTAAAGAAGAATTAAAAACACAAGATGATTTAAAAAATCCCTTTGGGATTATACCCTTGCTCCGTGCCAACAGTTCATTCTGACTATAAGGTGCAGAAAAGTTATCTGGGATTATAGGTTTTTAGTTATTTATTGTAACAGCTTAAAAGGCTGAGGTAATTCTTAAGTAGATATTTAAATTCTCATGAAAAAAATAACTTAGTTACTTAGTATTGCTATTTTTCAGTGACTAAAAACTTTAGTCAAAGAATAACATCTAATAAGTTGCCTAGTCTGGGAAGCAAAACTCAAAAAATAAAATAATTTCAGAAGCTATGCTTATACCATAAAAGTCACATGTTCATAAAAATCACAAAACTGTATGTAATAATAAATGAGTGTCATCCCATTAAACTTACATTCATCAATTACATAATACTTTATTTTATTTTGAGATGTAACCCCTTCATAAGCAGTTTAGTCAGTTGGTTTCCCACTGTAACATCTTGTCAATGCATGAGAGATGCTCAGTGCCAGCCCTTAAAAATATTAATACCCCTTTAATTGAATGAGTTTAGATATGTACAATTTCTAAATTACTTTGGGTTTGTCCTGCCTATATTATTATGTCATTTACAAAAGCTATCGTTTCTCTACTAAAATCTAATAGTATACACTTTCCATAATCTTGCTCAGATTACTCACCCAGGGCTGACAAATTGAGTGGCATCTAATGTTAACATATTTCTTCAAGAGAAATGATAACCAAAATATTATTTGAGACTACTGTCTTCTATGCACTGCTGTCTCTCAATTTCCTCTCACTTTCCTGTTTGCCTCTCAGTTCTCTACTCCACTACCCCAGGATTCTTAATCTTCCACAAAAAGAGCAATCTCACTTTAAGCTGTGCTTTGGATTCTCTTATTTAACGTTAAGGAGCCATCACTCCTCACAGAACTTTTTCCCACTTTTGCTAATCTCATTCTAAACTCACTCCATTGCATTTTTAGTACTCACAATGAATTACATAAGCAGAGAATGATCCCTTTACCTTCTTGCCTTGATTCCTAGAAACCTGGCCAAAAGAAGTAAAAGACACTGTCCTTTAAATCTCACACACTCCTTGACAGAAGTGGCTTACTTCTGGTTCCACTTCATTACTTCTCTTTTCAGTTTTTCCTCCATTGAAACTGTTAAATATGGTTTTGACATTCTCTTTGCATTTCTGTGTTTTATTAATCCATATTCACTGCCTATTTTAGAGCCTGGCTCCCAGTTTCCCCAAATTACTTTGTACAGTATGGGCACTTCAGCAATCATATTGATGACAAATCTAACCCACTAATTTAAAAGATTTTTTTAACCTTTCTTACTCTAGAACAAGTGTAGGAAAACAACACATATTTAGGATTATATTTCTTCTGTCAATTTTCAGAAACAATTCAGCCTCCTTGATTATTTACTATTCTCTCAGCATGCCATGGAACTTCACACCTCTGTACCTTTGTTTATGCGATTTTCTTGATCTGAAATATACTTCCTGTGATATAACCACTTAATTCAAATGTGACTGTAGTTCTTTCTGTTGTTGTTGTTGAGACAATGTCTCGCTTTGTTGCCCAGGCTGGAGCACAGTGGTGCGATCTCAGCTCACTGCAACCTCTCCCTCCGAGGTTCAAGTGATTCTACTGCCTCAGCCTCTCAAGTAGCTGGGATTGCAGGCTTGTGCCACCAAGCCTGGCTAATTTTTTTGTATTGTTAGTAGAAATGGGGTTTCGCCACATTGGCCAGGCTGGTCTTCAACTCCTGGTCTCAAGTGATTCACTTGCCTTGGTCTCCCAAAGTGGTGGGATTACAGGCGTGAGCCACCGTGCCCAGCCCAAATGTGACTATAAGTCTTTATCTTACCTTGTTGGCAATGCTGAAGTAGTGGGAGGTTTTCTAAGAGTAGTGATAAAATAATTTTTTAGTTTTGAATCCCCAAATCAGTGTCTAGAAAGTCATAATCCCTCAATTAATGTTTACTGAATTGAATGTGTTTGAACTAACTTGAGTTAAATACATAAGGAAACATTCTAAGTAAAACAAGATCGTAGATCAGAACTTCTGTTTTCATTTCTCCATGCTTAGATCTCCCTGAAATCCCAAGAAAGGAGATTCAATATAATTTAATCATAAAACATAAGAAATTCCAAATATTATTACAAATCAAAAGTTAATCAGTAGGCAGCCTTATATTGCTCTAACTGGATCCCAGTCTTAATGTCATTACACATCCTTTATGTATACAATTTTATGGATAAAATTCTTTCGATAGTGAGTGATTTTACTGCATTTGTTATGTTCAGTGGCTAACAGATTGAAAACTATATTTTGGGGATCTGGTTTTCTTATCAACTGGCAATGATAAATAAATAGACTATTTTTTTTTCTGTTTCAAAATTCAAGTCTGCAGTTGAATATCAAAATAAGAAAAAAATCCCAATTTTCTTTCAGAGAATTTCAAATCCTTTACATGTAGTGGATGACCCCATCAGTCTTTGCCAGAGTGAGAAGTTCTCACTCTGTGAGACAACTGTGAAAAACTGGGAAGTAATATTAGAAAATAGATAGGGTATTCTGGCCATTTTGTAGAAATGTTTCAGAAAGATTTTTATGACTAAGAAATCATAACAATCGGGGTAATACTTTCTTCAATTGTCAAAGTTATCATCAGATCAAAGAAGTCCAAAAATTTATTCAGGGAGCAGAGGGATTTAATTCCATTCAGGAATGATATAACACTAAGATTTATCATTGTAAAAGTAATACAAGTCATGTATAGAAAGAAAAATATATAGTGACTATACGTAACAACTCATTAATGTGCAATCCTTTTATGTTTTTCCCTTTCTATTTCTCCTGAAGTGCTGATTGATTTCCTTAAACCCATTTCTTGTTTTGTCCCTATAATTGCCAATGGCACATATATGGGCAGTTGGCCAAAATTAAAGGCGGTACAAAGTCACAGAAAACATGAGAACTAATTGACAATGATGAACACAGAGAATTTAACCACATATCATTTGCATGAGACTGTGATACAGTATTATTATGTGATAAGAATTTTTCTAAAATATTATCTAAAAGCACATAGTTATTTGATGTTGTAATCAGAACTAGTACTTACATTTTTACTATTATTCTTTCATCTTGTTCTATTCAACAGAGTACCAACAACAGAATTAAATTTTGTACCAAGTAAACTACTATAATATTTTGTGTAAAAATTTATCAAGAATTTCTACAATTAAGAATTTCTATAATAATTAGATACCACATATGCTGTAGCAATAAAATTTTTAGCAAAAAGTTCAACTGGTTATATGTATTAAAAACTTTGGTGGAAAAATGTCCAAATTATTGCATGGAAAGATTTATTTTCCTCAATTATCTGTAAGTTATTTTTTTATTTTGTATTCTCGTTGTTTTATCTTAATTAAATTTGATTACTTCAAGTTGTACCATTAAAAAAGAGGGAAAATTGGTCTGTTTGCAAATGCCAGTTGACAAACCACTAAGTACCAGTCTTCTAAATATGGTATTAAATGAATCATGATTATTGAAACTGAGTTTTGCTTGTCATTGCTAAATGTCAGGGAAAAAGATTTTCACCATCTCATTTATCTAATGTCCCTTGCCAATGATTATTTAACCTTTGAATGCACTAGATTGCAATACCAAGAAAAATTTAATAATATTTAGAATGAAAAATGTATTTGCTATGGTAACTCCCAAATTAAAAACTCAATTGTAGATTATATGGTCACCTGTAAATACTGTGTCATGACTGGAACTGTTAATACATGAATCATTCAGAAACAGTGTTATAAATAATAGTTCATCTCAGTTTTTCAAATTCATATTTAATCCCTAAGTAATATGGAACAATACACTAAAATATTTATATGCATTTAAGAGAAATTAAAGTATAAATGTTAATTGGCTGTGATTTTTTTGCCTGAGTGAAAGCAAGCTTCATCATAGAAAAATGGAAAGTTAGATGGATACTCCCTGGAGCTTCTATACATGGATACTTGCAAGAGCTGTAGAGGTTTATGTCATCTGTTTTAATGTGTATAGTTTAATTACCAAACATATATCTTTTGCTTTTTCTTCTTGAAAGTGTTTCACTTCTTATTTGTAAAGTAATTAGTGATGGCTTAATACAATGAAGTAAGTAAATATAAATAAAATTAATCAAGGAAATAAAAGGAATGATAGAATCAAATAAAAAACAGAGGGGTAAAAAAACAGTATTACAGAGAAGGAAGTAGTTTACATTTATCTACAAGCAAATGGGCAAGAATTAGAAAAGAGGAAAAATGGAAGCCATTTAAAAGTATCTTCTGGATGGGGTGGCTTGCAAGACGGCCAGATAGGAACATCTTCGTCTGCAGCTTTCAGTGAGATCAATGCACAGGGCAGGTGATTTCTGCATTTCCAACTGAGGTACATGGCTCATCTCATTGGGACTGGTTAGACAGTGGGTGCGGCCCATGGAGGGTGAGCCGAAGCAGGGTGGTGTGTCACCTCTACTGGGAAGCACAAGGGGTCAGGGAACTCCCTCCCCTAGCCAAGGAAAGCCTTGAGGGACTGTGCCGTGAGGAAAGGTGCACTCCAGCCCAGATACTGTGCTTTTCCCAAGGTCTTCTCAGCCCTCAGACCGGGGGATTCCCTCAGGTGCCTACGCCACCAGGGCCCTGGGTTTTAAGCACAAAACTGGGTGGCTGTTTGGGCAGACACCAAGCCAGCTGCAGGAGTTTTTTTTTTTTTATATATACTCCAGTGGTGCCTGGAGCCCCAGTGAGACAGAACAGTTCACTCCCCTGGAAAGGCGGCTGAAGCCAGGGAGCCAAGTCGTCTCGCTCAGTGGATCCCAGCCCCACAGAGCCCAGCAAGCTATGATCCACTGGCTTGAAATTCTCACTGCCAGCACTGCAGGCTCAAGTGGACCTGGGATGCTGGAGCTTGGTGGGGGGAGGGGCGTCCACCATTACTGAGGCTTGAGTAAGCTGTTTTCCCTTCACAGTGTAAACAAAGCCTCCAGGAAGTTAAAGCCTCCAGGAAGTTCAAACTGGGCAGAGCCCACCACTGCTCTGCAAAGCCATTATAGCCAGACTGCCTCTCTAGATTCCTCCTCTCTGGGCAGGGCATCTCTGAAAGAAAGGCAGCGGCCCCAGTCAGGGGCTTAAAGATAAAACTCCCATCTCCCTGACACAGAGCACCTGGGGGAAGGGGCAGCTGTGTACGCTGCTTCAGCAGACTTAAATGCTACTTCCTGCCAGCTCTGAAGAGAGCAGCAGATATCCCAGCACAGTGCTCTAGCTCTGCTAAGGGACAGACTGCCTCCTCAAATGGGTTCCTGACCCCCATGCCTCCTGAGGGGAGACACCTCCCAGCAGGGGTCAACAGACACCTCATACAGGAGAGCTCTGGCTGGCATCTGGCGGGTGCCCCTCTGGGACAAAGCTTCCAGAGGAAGGAACAGAAAGCAATCTTTGCTGTTCTGCAGCCTCCACTGGTGGTACCAAGGCAAACAGAGTCTGGAGTGGACCTCCAGCAGACCTGCAGCAGAGGGGCCTGACTGTTAGAAGGAAAACTAACAAACAGAAAAGAATAGCATCAACATCAACAAAAAGGACCTCCATACAGAAACCCCATCCAAAGGTCACCAATATCAAAGACCAAAGGTATATAAATCCACAAAGATGAGGAAAAACCAGTGCAAAGTGGTTGAAAATTCGAAAATCCAAAATACCGTTTCTCCTCCAAAGTATCACAACTCCTCACCAGCAAGGGAACAAAACTGGATGGAGAATGAGTTTGATGAATTGACAGAAGTAGGCTTCAGAAAGTGGGTAAAAATGAACTCCTCCGAGCTAAAGGAGCATGTTCTAACCCAATGCAAGGAAGCTTGAAAAAAAAGGTTAGAGTAATTGCTAACTAGATAACCAGTTTAGAGAAGAACATAAATGACCTGATGGAGCTGAAAAACACAGTATGAGCACTTTCTGAAGCATATACAAGTATCAAAAGCTGAATCAACCAAGCAGAAGAAAGGATATCAGAGATTGAAGATCAACTTACTGAAATAAGGTGTGAAGACAAGATTAGAGAAAAAAGAATGAAAAGGAATGAACAAAGCCTCCAAGAAATATGGGACTATGTGAAAATACCAAGCCTACGATTGATTGGTGTGCCTGAAAGTGATGGGGAGAATGGAACCAAGTTGGAAAACACACTTCAAGATATTATCCAGGAGAACTTCCCCAACCTAGCAAGACAGGCCAACATTCAAATTCAAGAAGTACAGAGAACACCACTAAGATACTCCTTAAGAAGAGCAACCCCAATATACATAATCGTCAGAGACTCCAACGTGGAAACAAAGGAAAAAATGTTAAGGGCGGCTAGAGAGAAATGTCAGGTTACCTACCATGAGAAGCCCATTAGACTAAAAGCAGATCTCTCCGTAACTTTTAAAATACATATATTTTATTCGTTAAATATGAGTTAAGTAAATAACATTTTATATAATAGAAGGTCATGGTATTAAAACTGTATTTTGAATAATTTTAATGAAATGAAAATAGAATTATTTTGGAAAGTAAGAAAGATACTGAATTGGCCGGGTGCGGTGGCTCACGCCTGTAATCCCAGCACTTTGGGAGGCTGAGGCGGGCGGATCACAAGGTCAGGAGATCGAGACCATCCTGACTAACACGGTGAAACCCCGTCTCTACTAAAAATATAAAAAATTAGCCGGGCGTGGTGGCGGGGGCCTGTAGACCCAGCTACTCTGGAGGCTGAGGCAGGAGAATGGCTTGAACCCAGCAGGCGGAGCTTGCAGTGAGCTGAGATGGCGCCACTGCACTCCAGCCTGGGCAGCAGAGCGAGACTCCATCTCAAAAAAAAAAAAAAGATGCTGAATTATACATAGTATCATTATATATAGTACAATTCAATATGGGTAAAATATATCTCTATATACATTTATAGGTACATCCAGGGATACCCTTGTAAAGTGAGCATATTCCTCACAAAACTGAAAATATTTCAAACTGTTAATAGACATTATTTTTTCATGTTGGGTCACAGGTGATCAAAAAATACTTTCACCTATACTCGTAACTTTTTATAATTTCCTTAAACTCAACTGAAATGAAAGCTGCCCCTTATTAAAAACATTAGAGTTGGGTAAAACATAACTTTATATTCTCCTGACAGTCTGTGCTCCTTCCTTAAGCTCGCATATGAGTAAATTGTTTGCTCTCTCCATTAATATATGTTACTGACCTGCCTTTGTTCCTGCTCTTTTCTTTACTTAGATCATGTTTTCTGTATTTTATCCTTCCAAATTCCACTTCTCTTTCAAGATTCATCCTAGTCACCATTTTTGTTTCCTTGTATTTATTTATTATTAGTCTGCTTGTCCTTCTAGGTGTAACTAAGTATATCCAGGCACCCATATCGAGTAGTTTATAATACTCATCAAATTGTACTGAAAATGTTTGCTAATGTTTCTGTCCCTACCAATAAACTGTAAGCATCTCAAAGAAAGAGATCAGGTGAGTCACATTTACATAATCAAAACCTAGCATAATGCCATGGTCATAATATCTATTCAAATAATAATAATAATAGTGTTACTCATTCTTTCATGTATTCATCTACACAACAAGTTTTATTTGAATTATGTAGTACTCTGTATCAATACCAGAGCTAGATAATGGTGATATAAAAAAATTGGTAATTTCTATACAACTCCTACTATAACACAGTTGTTGGAGCTGGAAATGAAAGGAATTTGAAAAAATATAATTGGAAATGATGGTAGCTTTCTTGGGAATGATACTTCTGAATCAACATAGAAACTTAACAGAGGTTTTGATATCTTCCAGAAAAAAATTCACTATATGTTATGTGAAGTTTGTATTTAAACTATTATACAGGGTGAATTCTAACCATTTGGATGATGTAAAGCTGGAGCATTCAGCGCTGAATTGCCAAGGTTTTGCCTGGAGCTAAAGATTATGGGGATAAGAACACAGTTGGGAAATATCTAGACCTAATCTTAGAAGTTTGTCCACCATAAAAATAAATATATATAGTCATAGATTTTTTTGTGAAATTTTTAACTCATGTTGAAAAAAATGCCTGTCACTGCTTGGCAGTCCTGTTCTGTAAGTAAGCAATAGTCCTTAAGGAAAAGCGGCATTTTGAGTTAAACAAAATTCGTATACCCAAGGACAAGCCCTTAGTGTCCAGAAGCAATGATAAGTGATAAAATCAATAACTTCTTGATATCTTGGAAATTTTTCTTATGTTTACAAATCCAATTTTCTGGAATGTATTTGTTGGTGATGGGGAGCAAACAAAACAAAACAACAATATGGAGAAATCTCAGGAAGGTGTACATCTCCTGAATTGCAGCTATGCAGGAGATTGCATGTGCCATATCCAGAGTGCAACAATCACATGATCATGTTCAGTGTAGTAAATTGTACTCTCTATACTTGTGCAATTGCAGTGAATCTACCAGCCCTGTCAATTTCTCTCTTTTCCTGCCGTTTTCTCTCTATACTGTTGCCAAACAGGTTTTTGTTTTTTTTTTTTTTTGAGACGGATTCTCGCTCTGTCACCCAGGCTGGAGTGCAGTGGCGCGATCTCGGCTCACTGCAAGCTCCGCCTCCCGGGTTCCCGCCATTCTCCTGCCTCAGCCTCTCTGAGTAGCTGGGACTACAGGCGCCCGCCACCACGCCCGGCTAATTTTTTTTTTTGTATTTTTAGTAGAGACGGGGTTTCACCGTGGTCTCGATCTCCTGACCTCATGATCCACCCGCCTCGGCCTTCCAAAGTGCTGGGATTACAAGCGTGAGCCACCGCGCCCGGCCTTTTTTTTCATTTCTTGGAGTGAGCTGTGCTCCTTCTCTACCACAATGTCTTTGCATATGCCCTTTCCTGTGTTTAGAACGTTTATCTCCTCTGAATTTTCATCAAGTTAGTTTTTATTCATCAGGTGTTGATTAAAATAATATTTCCTAAAGAAAAATTTCATCACGGCTATGTGTAACTGTAACCACCTTTTCACGGTTTCTATGAGATCAAGTTTTTTAGATTTCTCATGCAAGTGAGATCATACAGTATTTGTCTTTCTTTACCTGGCTTATTTCACTTAGCATAATGGCCTCTAATACCATTTATGTCGCAAATGACAGAATTTTATTCTTTTTTAAGGCTGATAGTATCCCATTATGCATATGTATGACTTTTTTTATCCTTTCATTCATTGATGGACACTTAGTTTGCCTTCTTATCTTGGTGATTGTGAATAAATATTGTATATTTCAAAATTACTAAAATAATACATTTTTATTGTTTTCATCACAAAAAAGGTAAATTCATGAGCTGACTAATATGTTAATAAGCCTGTCTTTTCACAATGTGTACATAGATCAAAACATCACATTATGCCCCATAAATATATAATTATTGTCAATTAAAAATAAAGTTTTAAAAATGTTCATTGAAGCTATCAACAAATGATTGCAGTTACTCCGTGTATGTAAGGAATGAAGGCTTTCTTACGAGTGCATCCTATGTTTCTAATTCAGATCATAAGGAATGTCTTTAAAGTGAGGCATCACTCATGAACTTGTAGAAAACCCAGAGCTGTATGAACCATCGTTGTTGGTTAAGGGAGAAACAAGTTTGAATGAACTGGAGAGGAGCCTCCAGTATGTGTGTAAGCCAACTGTGGCAGTGTTATAATCAGGTATAGCTAAATTAGTAAGTTCACATTTAACAAAACATTAGCATCCCAGTAAGAAAAAATGAATTGATTAGCTTCAGTCATGATTAGAGTTTCTATTTTAATAATTTATCATGTATTTGCCATCATTAAGGTCATACTTTGGTGGTAAACATATTTATTCCAGTTTTTCCTCTAGTTCAAGTTGTGCATTTTCACACTCAAATGTGAAATTGATGAATCCAGGGACAGAGATACTTTTCATCTACTAGAAGTTTGAAAAAATAAATCAATAGCTCTGTAGTGGAATGCTTCTGATGTAATGCATGCTTTGGACATCCATTTCCAATTCTGTAAATCTGTTTCTTTCCCCGAGGCTCCTGGTCCCTTTCCTTGTAGTAATAACTAGAGTGTTATTTATAAAAAACCCACAATGTATACTTATAAAACTCATCCAGCAGTTTCAACTCTGTGATTAGTGCACCACAAATATGCAGTTCTGGAGTATCAAATAGTCAAACGTAAGCATATATTTAGGGCATCATCATAGCAGCTGATAATTTACATTTGACGAGCATCAGGTTTATTATCAAAACTTTTTGGACATGTTTAGACTTATTTTAAGGTTATTATTTTCTTTCATGTATGTTTAATGGGAGACAATTTAATATGTTTAATGCTTAGGACTTTGAATTCCTTTTTTTTATAGACTTGCAAATATGCCAAGTAATGTTATCTTCCTTGTACTCATTCTCACATTATTTCTTCTTTGTATAATGCCTTTCCTCACATATGCTCTCACTGAAATCTAATAATCTTTAAAGATTAAGTTAATTCCTTACTCCAGCAATTTCTGAGTCATACTTAATAGGCAAGAAGTTCTGTATACCAAAAGCCTTTTATTGTTTAAAATATTTATTTTGAGAATTAAAACAAAATCATAAATTTTATTTTGTGTAATAATGATTAGTACATATGTCTAAACACCTTTATAAGATTACAAAAACAAAATTTCTATTTCAAAATCAACCATACGCTTTTCTGAGAGAGAGCTTAGAACTCACATTCTATGTCTGATTAAGTTCAGGGTTACATAATTTAACTGTTAGGACGTCAATAGCCAAAACGCTGGTGGAGTCAGAAATAGCAATTATTTTTCCTGTCTTTTGATTTTGTATTCTTTACCAAACTGTCTTGCACGGTAATTAGCATATGGTTAATATTCAATATATTATTATCAAATTTAAATATTTAAAAATTTTGCATAACAAGACAGTTCATAAATAATCTTGAGAAAATATATTCAAATGCAGTTTTATTTTCTATCAGTATGCACACATCCAGTTAGCATTGGGGTATGCTGCATTCTGCTGACTCAATTTTTCACTCAGGTTCATGTCTTTGTTCCACTTGCACATATCTGAACACACACAACCTGGTGGACACTCTATGCTGGGTAGACACTACTACAATGAAACATGAATAAAACATATACTCTGTCCTGTTGGCAAGAGCTTTCTATCCTCCTGTGTGAGTAGCATGACATTAAAAACTATATTTTAATTCCTGCTAAATATAGTACTGCAATCTCACTAGTTAGTATTATTTTAATTCTATTAAGAGGTATCATTGAGGTTTCATTACAGCAGGATCCTATAATTCTCTCAGGAAATAGGATCTCTGCTTTGGTGGAGCTTTAATTTTAGTGAATACCATGTAACATATGACCCAACCCTTTGTGCAAATGTCTTCATTCAAATATTGACTTGGCATAGGACAAACCTCTGAATAATGACTTACAGTGGAATTCCAATTATGTAAGTTTAATACATTATAAAGAACATAGTGGACTTTTTCTTAAGAAATTTAATTTTGTAATTTTCAAATAGAATAAGTGTTCTAGAATATTAATCCCAAGACAGAAAAAGATAGCATCATCAACTTGTCTTCAGTCATTTGTTTTAGATGCAATTTTGCCCCGTTTTATGAGAACAGGTATTACTGTATTGCTTAGTGACATTTCCCAGGAATTGCAATTTCATATCTATCACTGCCTATCTTTGAGAGAAAAAAGAACTAGAATCTTATAGTATATCACCATAATTCATCAGATAAACACTTATAAGAGAAATATGTATCATTTCAATACTGATTTCTCTCTCTTCTGCAGACACACACAAAGTCACTAACTAAACTTATTTTGGAAAATCCAAAGGAGCCAACATTTCTACTTTAATTGAACCAACACATCTTCTCATAGCCAAAGAGTTGAGTAACTTTCAGATAGTATGTTATACAAAATTTATCAGAATAAATTCTTGGAAATCTCATAGTAACCCATGTAATCCTTCCCCAGACCACTTTCAGTGTATGAACCAAAAGTTAAGAACTGTCCATCTTAAGGTATGTTTCATATTGATATACACAGTAAACTTTACTCACATTGAAAATCAAAATATTCAACATGAAAATCTATATTTCAAAATTTCATTGGCAAATCAGAAAACATGACTACAATGGGTGCATGTTTTTGCAATGTAACAACTGCCTCCCTTGAGAAAAGAAGTTATTTTTCCAGTTTCTTCCCACAACTATCTATTGTGTTGATTCTGAGGCCAAGAGACAAATACCATGATTCTCTCTTATATCTGGATGGATTCATTGACTTATGTCTTTTCTCTGGCCCTTTAGGCATTTGAGGTATGGCCATTATCTTGGAAAGTTTTAGGATGTCACCAAAGACTTTAGAAAATAGAATATCTTCCCATCACAGTTTTCCCATATTCTACTGCTTTTTTCTTTTTAGACCAAGTGCCTACCACTTTTCTTCTTGAAATTTTCTAGGTTTATTTATATTATTACCATTTTTTGAACTTCTATTTTTATTCTGTAGACAAGATTCCAAAAATTATCTTGGATTTTTTTCCAATGTCTTATGATTTCACATGTAGCTTTAACAATATCAGAAACTTTGGTTCCTAGGCATTTTCTTTTACTGCCAAGAGTTCCATATTTTAAATATATTTCTCTGATTTCATTCTTATTTTCTTTAAATATGATGAATTGAAAATCTTGTTTCTGAAGGTATTGAGATTTAGTTACTGTTTTGCCAAAGGGTTTTGATGATGAACAAGATTATTTAAGTCACATATTACTGTGAAAGTCAGAGCAAGAACAAAATTTGCTAAATAAAGGTTTTCACTCTGTTTTGCCTCCAGGATTGTGTTGCACAGCATATAATATGTTGATACATTATCTGATAAAATAGCTGCTTGCAATGATACAAATTAATAGAAGAGATTTGTCATTTTTATCAAGTAATAGAAACAAGTACCCTCCTAGGAAATAGGACTTATCTCTGAATTAAAGCAATTAAAATCATGCCACTGAACCTCACAACCTTAGTCTGGTGAGGTTATTTAAAATTGCTTCTGGTCATATGAAATACATTTTTAATGAGTAACATAGAGGGACGGGAGTACTTAAGGATATAAAGACTCCATGGTAAACATCGTTTTGAATTCCTTGTAAAGTGTATGTCACATCAAACTTAATCCTATTATACACTTTTGATACAAGAGTTATACTTCCACTATTGTGGCTTTCTTAAGTTGGGGTTTTTGGTATTCCAAGAATAATGGGAAACTTCTTTTGTTTCATGGTTTACTATTGATATAGAGTTCTCTTTTAAATGCATGGGTCCATTTTAATATATAAGGTGTATATACAGGTTGCCTTTACATACTTAGAATGTATAATTATACATATTTTTAGAAGCACATTATCGACACATTTCACAAAAAAAGTTACAACTTGTCCAGTGACTAAGGACATTATGCAATTATTCCAGTTATCCTGTTGGCATTCTGAACTATAAACATATTGTTCAAAATATTTAGATTTGGAAATAGAGTTTAAAACAGCATGAAAATGGGCATTCTTGGTTCTATTTTTCATAAAGATATCGGAATCATATATTCAGTAAATTATAGAGATAAAAGTAATATTAAAGTCACAATATAATTTTAACATAAACATTTTACACCTATAGTAGTACAAAATTTTTTCATATCATAGGGCAAATGTCCTTGGTCTCAATTAACCAGACACAGTTGACCCATGAACAATAGTGGTTTGAACTGTGCCGGTCCACTTACACAGCCGTGGTTTTTTAGCCAAAAGCCATCCAAAAATATAGTATTTGCGGAATGCAAACCTGCATGTACAGAGGGCCACCTTTCCTCCATGCAGGCTCCTAAGGCTGATGCAGAATTTGAGTATGTGCAGATTTAGGTATATATGGGGGATGAGTATATGTGCGCAGATTTGGGTATGTGTGGGGGATCTTTGAACCAACCCCAAGTGTATACCAATAGATAACTATAATACTATTTATACTCTTTATTTGTATTGTCATGACCAACTATTTTGGAGAAAGAACTTGCATTACATAATATTGGAAATAGGTTTTTTTTGGAACTCAGACCAGCATAAAACTGGAAAACATGTTAAATGAATAATTGTATAGCATATCCCACTCCTTGGATTCCTACCAAGAGGTCTTTGGAAAGGTGAGGTAAATACGGCCAAGAGGTAAAGTTAGAAACACGTTTTTAAAATCAGTTTCTTGATTTGATATTAAATGGTAGAGAATTTAAACTTCAGGCAATAAAAGAATATGAATAATCTTTCAAAACATTATTTCAATAATTGTCATCATTGTCTATAGTGTGTAGGTTATTTTGTCTCTGTATATTTTAAACACCTTTAGAGAAACCTGCTGTGTATTTGTTGTAACAAGTCAAAGAGACAATTTTCACTTTTCTCTAGATAATTAAAATTGTTGCAGCCTAGGTCTAATAATGCTTTCACTCTTTATCTTTAGTTTTTTTCTTATATGTTTGTTTAAATTAGATTTAAACTGTATGATAAAAGCATAGTCACTTCTCTAAGAAAAAAAACTACATTTAAAACAAATTTCAAGGCCAGGCACAGTGGCTCATGCCTGTAATTCCAGCACTTTGGGAGGCTGAGGTGGGTGGATTACGAGGTCAGGCATTCAAGATCAGCCTGGCCAATATAGTGAAACCCCTGCCTCTACTAAAAATACACAAACTTAGCCGGGCGTGGTGGCAGGCGCCTGTAATCCCAGTTAGTCAGGAGGCTGAGGCAGGAGAATCGCTTGAACCCAGGAGGCAGAGGTTGCAGTGAGTCGAGATCACACCACTGCACTCCAGCCTGGGCGACAGAATGAGACTCCGTCTAAAAAAAAAAAAAAAAAATCAAAACCACATTAGTATTTCAGGTGAACAAATTTAGGTGTTTGATTTTCTCTAGACTATCTGCTTCTGTGCAACGCTTCCCCACCCCATGTTCTTACCCCACACCTTGCCTTAAGTGCACATTAAGTTTATAATTTAAATATTTGACAGTACCTTCCAAGACATAAAATATTGCTCTTTTTTCCCTGCTCTGGATTTTCATGTATCGTAATTGTCAATGATCTCAATTAACCAGACATATAGGAATAATATCGCAAATGTGAAAGTTAAAAGTACATGAAATTCTAAACAGCTGTTTTAATCATGTCTGATTACAGAACTTTTGAAATAAATTTTGAGTTATAACTTAAAACCCAGAGAAAATTTATATTATGATTAAAAGTTATTACAAATCACACCATAATTTATTTCAAAGCATGTGAATTCTAGGTATTCATGTTAGAATTTTATTTGTATTGTCAAGGAAAATGACATGCACTTGCAGGAAAAAAAAAGTTGACAACAGAGATAATGATATCTTAGGCTCACCTGAAATGTTCCATTACAATAAGAAATTATTAATCTGAAAACCCCACGTATTGGCATATTGAAAGCTATTGATATTTTTGTTTATTTGAATAATTTCCAATTTTTATTTCTTGTATAATGGTATTTTATTATTTCCTTTTTAGTTACATCCATAAGTTTAGAAAATTATGTTCTCTCTGAGATATAGAATTTTCATTTTGTATAAAATATTAAGAAAAATTATCTACTTTAACATTAAGGAGTTAAAAATTATATCCCTTGGCTTCTGAAAAGACCATGAGCTACCTTTCTTGATCTAGATAATCATTTCTTTTCATAGTAGTTGCACACGTTTTGTAAGAAGGGAAAAAGGAGATAAAACTAGCATATTTGAAGAGTTAAGAACACAAATTCTAGCTTCATTTGTGTTTGGTCTCTAAGAAAGATGGCATGTGTGAAGAGGTGGGTTGCCTCTCCATACCTATGGGTGTTTCTCGTTAGGTGGAACGAGAGACTTGCAAAAGAAAGAGACACAGAGACAAAGTATAGAGAAAGAAAAAGGGGGCCCAGGGGACCGGCGTTCAGCATACGGAGGATCCCGCCGGCCTCTGAGTTCCCTTAGTATTTATTGATCATTATTGGGTGTTTCTAGGAGAAGGGGATGTGGCAGGGTCATAGGATAATAGTGGAGAGAAGGTCATGTGAACAAAGGTCTCTGCATCATAGACAAGGTAAAGAATTAAGTGCTATGCTTTAAATATGTATACACATAAACACCTCAATGCCTTAAAGAGCAGTATTGCTGCCTGCATGTCCCACCTCCAGCCCTAAGGCGGTTTTCCCTATCTCAGTAGATGGAACCCATACAATTGGGTTTTACAGGGAGACATTCCATTGTCCAGGGACGGGCAGGAGACAGATGCCTTCCTCTTGTCTCAACTGCAAAGAGGCGTTCCTTCCTCTTTTACTAATCCTCCTCAGCACAGACCCTTTACGGGTGTCGGGCTGGGGGACAGTCAGGTCTTTCCCTTCCCACGAGGCCATACTTCAGACTATCACATGGGGAGAAACCTTGGACAATACCTGGCTTTCCTAGGCAGAGGTCCCTGGGGCCTTCCGCAGTGTTTGTGTCCCTGGGTACTTGAGACTAGGGAGTGGTGATGACTCTTAATGAGCATGCTGCCTTCAAGCATTTGTTTAACAAAGCACATCTTGCACAGCCCTTAATCCATTTAACCCAGAGTTGACACAGCACATGTTTCAGGGAGCACAGAGTTGGGGTAAGGTTACAGATTAACAGCATCTCAAGGCAGAATTTTTCTTAGTACAGAACAAAATGGAGTCTCCTATGTCTACTTCTTTCTACACAGACACAGTAACAATCTGATCTTTCTTTTCCCCACACATGTGCTTATAAAAAATAGCAAGAGAATTGCACTCATGTTAAGTATATTCTATCCTTTACATACTCTGCTTACTCACTATTTCTCTAAAAACATATTTATGTATGTATTTTATGCTACATTTGACTTTTTCTTAAAAATAAAGTAAATTAATTTAGAGCAACCAATTTCATAAAGTTAGCTGTTATTTCATGTTCGCCTTAAATCAAAAAATAATTATATATGAACATTCAGAGGAAAATAATATACGGCCAACTTTTCCTACATCAGTTACAAATGGAGTCAATAAAAAAATCACAATTTTCAACACGGAAGGTATTATTACCTTTAATTTATCATAAATCTATAATGTATATTATATTCAACATGATATATATGAAAAGTGTATATAGTCAACAAAAGATTTGTATATATTTGTTGAATCTTCTTATTCACATATTGCCAAATTTTGTACTTTAGAAAGATAAAATAAAAACTCTTTGCTTTATTGTTCAATTATGCACGAAGGTATACCTCGTGTACAATTAAACGACATAAAGATACTAGATCAATCATTTCCAAATATAAACCAATTATCAAGTCACTGAGATGGATTACTAAACATACATTTTTGAACATTTAGCATATAAACGGTAGTTTCTTTTTTCAATTCACTTCAACATGTTTCCTGTGGATGGAAGGGGTTCGTATCATAAATCACTTATCTAATAATTGACTTTACACTGTTGTGTTTGGGGCTAAAAAAAAATCAGACATATTGTAAGGGCTAATGACATTTTGTAAGCTTTCTAATTGTGATAGCATGATAATTAGAAAGAACCTGATGCTGTTTCTTTCAATATTTGTTACTGATTGAATCTCCTACCAAAAAAACCCTCCACATACACAGGTACTGTTCCTCCCATATTCATCCCCATGGCCTGAACAATTTCTTGAGCAGAGTAGATAATCAATAAATGTCTTCTAAATTGAATCAATTAAATAATTTTAAAGGCAGTCACAATATCTTTTTAAAATGTAAGTAGGAAATTTTCTAGTATGCAGTTTTGAGTTACATAAAATTGTCATTCACAAAACTGATATATGTCAATAAAAACATTTCAATGATAAAAATTATTATGCATTTTATTCTTTCTGTGATGAAAATAGAAAGCAGTGCTCTGACTTGGTAATCCTTTTTTTTTTTTTTTTTTGAGACGGAGTCTCGCTCTGTCACCCAGGCTGGAGTGCAATGGCATGATCTCGGCTCACTGCAAGCTCCACCCCCTGGGTTCACGCCATTCTCCTGCCTCAGCCTCCTGAGTAGCTGGGACTACAGGCGCCTGCCACAACGCCCGGCTAATTTTTTGTATATTTAGTAGAGACGGGGTTTCACCGTGTTAGCCAGGATGATCTCGATCTCCTGACCTCGTGATCCACCTGCCTCGGCCTCCCAAAGTGCTGGGATTACAGGCTTGAGCCACCGTGCCCGGCCGACTTGGTAATCCTATAGGGATAACATGATTAAATATATTATCTTATAGGGATAACATAAATTAAATATATTTATAACATTGCCAGGGCTATAATTTCAAACAATGTTTGCATACTGAATTACTAAAGAAAGTTACCACCCTCTAAATTGATGGTGACTAATAAAGAGAAGGTGAAAAAAAAAAGAGGCAAAGACAATTTAATAAATTATTATTTACTATTCATTAGGATTTAGCTCTCTGTAACATGACTTTTTCACTCTTCCCAGCAATAAGTGGAGTTTAGCTCCCCATCTCAAATCTTGACCATGTAACTTGTTTTGGCTTATATAGTAAGAGATTTCTAAATGTGACAGGCTTCGGCAGTGATTGCTCATTGGTAGATGTCCTTTCTCATTGCTTTTGGATACTTATGGCTCAGTTTCCTGAATGCCTAAGCCATCTGCTAGCTTATCAAGGAAGTTCCAAGCAGAGTGGCACTGCACAAGTGAGCCAAGGAAACAGCAGCAAAGCAAGGTCCAGCAGATCCCAGGACAAATTTCCAACACACATCATTACCTAATAATTCTTTATTGTTTTTAGCCACTGGTTTTGCAGTTGTTTCCTATGCAGTTAAACCTAAATGATATAGATGGAGATAGTCAGGGTCTTTATTTTTCTCTTATCTGATTCGAATTCAACAGTAAGACCAGGAAAACAGTACAGTCATCTAAAAGTCAACCAGTATTTTGACTTGCATGCAGGAATTCCTTCACTCACAGCCATGCCTGGACAAATTTGAAACATGTTTCTTGGCAATGTAACTTAGAGAATCCTAGAAAAAAAGTAGCATGTGATATCAGTAATGCTGAGAAAAAAATATTTTTCAACTGATTAAAAAAGTAATTTGTATAGGATTTTAAAAGTTGTCTTCCACTTTAGAAGGAGAGAGTAGGAGAAATAATCAGAGCAAAAATATGCAATACTACTAAACTAAGAAATAGGTAGATAACCGTATAAATATATAAAGTGCAGTTAAAATGATTAGTCTTAAGGCTGAAATAAAAACCATCTTTATGGAAGCAAAGATAGGCAGTAAATGGAAATACCTGATAAGTAAAAATATCAAAAGAAACCTAAGTAACCCGAGTGGACAGTATTTTGGAGAGATTTTTCAAAGGCAATGATTAAAACCAATCCAATAAATGAAAAACTTGTGCTGGGTTTGTGATATAAGAAATTTGTTATACTTGATTTTGATTTTGATTGCAAATGCAGATTCAGGAACAGACAAATTTGGGGGAATTATGAAAAGATTCTAAATATGATTAAGGAATAGAGATACAAATTCACTACAAAAGATTAAAGAATATAAATGCAGAGAGCTTGGCTAAATGTAAGTGGCTGAAAATAGGACAGTAGGCTCCAAATCCATGATACACATAGAAAAAATTTTTTTAAATGTTTTCAGATTCATTTCAGCGCTCAGAACTCTTTGAAATTTGAATCTATATTATATTTAAAATTAAGAAATTGTTACCCATATACAAAAACGTACCTTACATGTAAAGGAAAATTTAATGAAATATAGTAACTGTTCTTTAATAATGGACAGAAAGATTATATGTTTAGAATTCTAAACTTGTGGTAGGCAGTGATGATAACAATTGCCTAATATTTATTCCAGATTATAGCAGCAAAAAGTTGTGTAAACAATGCTATTGGATTTATTTCTTCCATTTATTTTCCAAAAGATTCATAATTGCATTCTATAACACACATATAAATGAAAAATAAGTATGAAATACTATATCAAAACATGATGCATCAAAAATTTTAGTTAATATAATTACTGTGATTAAGTGTTAAATTCACCTTTGAATTTCCTGTGATACTCCCATGCCAAAAAAAAAAAAACTTTAAAAATGCCAGGTTGTATATTACTTTGCATTCAAATGAAGCAAGCCTATTTATCAGAAGTAATAAATAACATAATGATGAAGTCATAAAATCCAGTAAGTTCCTCATGCATCCTCTACATTTCTGTTTCTGATATTGAAGTTTTATTCTAACACCTTAAGAAAACTGCTTAACATACTGTGTCTCAATTTTAAGTGGCCTGGACACTGACATTTAAGTGGCCTGGACAATGACATTTATTGGAATTATTCTATTCAGGCAGATATTTTGGGGTAGTTATTTGATACTGTGGCTTGAACTCCAGTGAGAAGCTGGTTTAATCCAAGTTAATAAAATACCCTTGTTTGCAGTGTGTCCTACAATCGTTTTTATTATTTATTTTCCACAGTTACAGCATAGAGCACTCTTAAGCTCAAACACCACTGTGATAAATATTAAACCATGTAAGTCTACTGGGGCGGAAGTAAAAATAGTAGACTTTGAAAGGAATAAGTAAAAATTCCGCTATAATTTAGAATGGATATGATAAGTTAAATTTCATCTGAACAGCTGAATTTAGACAATTCAAATTCTCTGAAAATGTAACTTGTGTACTTTGATATCAAAAGGATTAATTTAGAAAAAAATCTTTGAACAATTAAAGTCTTATTATTTTAATTTGCTCTTACCGACCACTTGTTATGATAATTTATGATTGGTTTGTGTTTTGACTTGACATTGGAAAATATAACTTACAGAAATGACAAGGGCTTCCTCAGGGTTTATGTTGCCCAATCAGGGAAATGACATCATTCCTATACAATCACCTTGTCCAAGATTGCCTGCCAGTTTCCTTGCCATCTTTTCATTGTCATGATCACCATTATGAGTTATAAGCCTCTTACTAATAATTTAAATGACCTCAATTTCCCTCCACATTCTTCTTTAGTGCATGATAGGTTCATTTTACTTTTTAACATCTTTCACGTTTTAGCAAAGTAGTTTTTTAAAATGCATGCAGAGCTAGAAAATAAATTCTTAGGGTAAAGGGCGTTTCAAGATGATGGAAAATGTGCCTCATGAGCTGTTGCCTTTTCTATTTCACAGAGTTACTGAAATAAGGTATTAGAAATGAGATTTCACAGTAAATATAAATCTACTGTATATATTTTCTATTTCAAAGTACATTTCTTTAATGTTTTCACATCATTATCCTCATTATAGTGAAATCTGTAATAAACAATGCAGTCTATGACATACAGTTGCAGGATTTAATACCTTGACACATTCAAAATACTCAGGCATTTAATTGAAGTTTTATACTGAAGATTTCACTGAAAATGTGTAGATCATTTTTACGGTTTGCTGATATATTTTAATTTGTGTTTACACACAGTAATTAATTTTACCTACATTTTTTATGTTACCTGAACATCTATATTTTCTAGAACTATTTGGAACAACTAGCACTTTTGTTGGAAGGAGACAAATAAGAATGTACATTTTGAAAAGCAACCTTTGTATTGGCTGAGCCAGTGAGCATAATAGTTGGCTACAGTTACAATGGTGTAAAATTTATAAATTACTATGTATTTCAATACTTTTATATTGTTTCCTCTCATTTTCTTCTTTGAAAATTTTGTTCTGCAAACCTAATGCAATATTTTAAACATGTTTTATTCTCTTTATTTTCTCCTAGGTTATGATTTTTGCAAACTATATTTTTTTCTCATTTCTCAAAGCATCCATTTTAAATGTTGTCAATGGATAGGTCAAAAAGTAATTTTAGCTTGATAAAACTGTCCAAAAATTAAAATATTTCATAAGTTATTTTTATAAATATTTTATGCTTTATTTTTCTAAACATATCTCTGAAACAGATTTTTGAAAAAATAGGTCACATAGAGAAACACATAGAAAAAATGCTGCAAAAGATATGGAAAAAAAGAGAGTGCCAAGGATAAACTAAAATTTATACTGTTTAGCTCTGGTCTGATGTTATAGGTGTCACAGGTGTGATTACTGCAGTTTTACCAGGATTATATTTTGACTGCAAGGCACATAATAAAGAGTATTATGTGGCTGGATTCCAGAGTCCAGAGGAGAAAATCCACATCTTATTAAAGTGTCTAAAATGGGCTGTATTTAAATTGTAACTAATTTTTAAAACTTTGCTTTTGACTAGATTTAATACAATTTCTGATTGCTATAGAAGACCCAGGCAAATGTACTACCATCTATTAACACAAATTCTCAGATGGCCACATCATACTTTAATGTGAAGAAAAGAGAGCCACATGTTTCTCCATAAAATTTTATAAAATTTCTGGGCAGTAGACCTTACACTAGTAATAACATTGCCCTCACAATAATATGCCAGATAGTTTTATGCAAGTGAATTAAAGCAAAATAATGTACAGATCAGCCTAAAAGGAATATGTCCATCAAAAACCTGTCATATGGTTATTTTGTCTTGAATCTCACTAAATTAAAGCAGATTATAGGAATCTTAGCAACTGAGGTTTTATGAATCCAAATATTTTCTCTCCTACAAAATGTCCTAGAAGTTCTGGCACATTAACTCCTCTATTATATATCAACAGAAATATCACAAAGTGCAGATTGCAATGAATTTAGCTTTATCCAGTCACGACATTCTGTCTTCAGAGAATTGGGCTTATTCATTGTCCCTGATGAAGGTAGAAACACACCTTCATCTCATTTAAATAAAACAAGAACTTTTTAACCTAGAGTTTATTAATATGTGAAGATCCCTAAAGTTTCATGCAAATGGATGCATAAGCCAAATTGAATTTTTTGGAGGAGAGAATCAAAATGGGTGCATGACTCTTAAAAGAATTACAATGACTATATAAAATTGTATAGATACAAAAATATAATTTTCTTTTCATTTATTCCTTTAATCAGCAGTTTTCCTGTTGTTTTTTCTCATTGGTTTGTATTAATTTTTGACTTTTCATATATAACAAATAGTAGACAGTATTCCAGATCCCACCAACTATTAATTTTTTAATTTAATTTTTGAAAACTTTGTTTGTAATACCTCCCCTAGAGATTAAATAAATAAATGGCTGGTTTTATTCAATTAAGAAATAGATTTGTTTTCTAATGATGAAATGGCATTTACCAATCCAACATTCATTGCTCCTTAAATATAATCTGAAATTTTATGGAGTGGATTATTCTTTGGTGCCGAGGGAGAGATAAAAGAGACAAGCCAGTGAAATTTTCACATAGCAACTTCTTATCTTCTTCTATTTTTCCAGAAACTCTGCCTTTGTAAAGTTATGAAAGTTTTAAAGTTTTTAAATTATGACTTTTTAAAGTCATAATTTAAAGTCATAAAGACTGGAGTGCAGTGGCGCAATATTGGCTCACTGCAACCTCCGCCTCCTGGGTTCAAGCGATTCTCCTGCCTCAGCCTCCCGAGTAGCTGGGACTACAGATGTGCCATCACACCCAGCTAATTTTTTTATTTTTAGTAAAGACCAGGTTTCACCATGTTGGCCAGGATGGTCTGGATCTCTTGACCTCAGGAGATCCACCTGTCTCAGCCTCCTAAAGTGCTGGGAGTACAGACGTGAGCCACCGCGCCTGGTCTGGGCCTTTTATTCTCTAATCTTTATCCTGATTGGTGGCAATTGCCCTTATAGTTTACAACTTATAGAATTACAACTGGATGTAAAATTAATCTCTTTGTTGAGATTCAATGTTTTCCTTACACAATTACTTTGCAAGAAGTAACATTTGGAATAAAATTTTTCTGGGCCTGCTCATCTTAGCTGTCATATGCCCCAATTTTAATTTTCCTAGTCTTTTTACATCCCTAACTCAGTTGACGCTCTTACAAATAATTCCACCTCCCCCAAAATGACAAGTTGGGAATATGAAGAGCAGATTAGAGTAATAAGTATTTTCCATTTTGTATTTTAAGGAATATTTTAGTCTAATAACTTATCAGTTGAGACAGTGAGAATTATAATTAAAGTTAAATAACATGATTTGGTACAACTTCCAATTTCCTAATTACCATTTCAAATAGCTAAATGAACCTCATAATGTCATATTCTAAAATCCACCAAACTCAGAACACTTAAAATGTCAACAAAGGAGATAAGAAAAAAAATTTTTTCTTACTCCTATCCATCTCTTCTATTTGACAGCATAAAAAGCATTTAAATATATTTTAAAATATACAGAGCCTGGGTTTTGAAATAATACAAGCCATGTCATCACATACAAATGTAAGCTATGTCATAGTTTAGCACAGAAAGTGGTTGAATAAACCTCCTATAGGATTGACAGTGTCATTCTTTCCTGGAGCCAAAAAGTTCAAACAAGATTTGGCCAAATTATTCTTTGAACTTTCAAGGACCTGTTCTGTTAGAATTTTCTGTACTGGGTAAGATAGAAATAACAAACTATTCATGCAACCTTTTTTTTTTTTGAGACGGAGTCTCGCTCTGTCGCCCAGGCTGGAGTGCAGTGGCGCAATCTCGGCTCACTGCAAGCTCCGCCTCCCGGGTTCACGCCATTCTCCTGCCTCAGCCTCCCCGAGTAGCTGGGACTACAGGCGACCGCCACTACGCCCGGCTAATTTTTTGTATTTTTAGTAGAGACGGGGTTTCACCATGTTAGCCAGGATGGTCTCGATCTCCTGACCTAGTGATCCGCCCGCCTCAGCCTCCCAAAGTGCTGGGATTACAGGCGTGAGCCACCGCGCCCGGCCCTCAAGCAACCTTTTTTTATGTTTTTTAGGAAAGAACAAGAAAATGAAAAAAATCTAAAAATGTATAGGCAGATTGTGTTTGGAAATGGTTTGGAGAAATAGAAAAAATTAAGGATATATAAAAAATATGCATAATACACTATGTGTTTCAACTTTCTTTTACTTATACAGAAAATTTGAAGAAACAATTACTGTCTTTTGTTTTTAAATTAGTTTCTGAGGGCTTTTCTGGTTAGTGTTGTTGTTTTTGTTAATAAGAGTCCTCAGGGAAGAAATACTTTGTATTAATGGATAAATATAATAATATATACTAATAAAAGCTTATTATGACACAAATATTAGTTTTGTGGCTTATATATTTAACTTGTTTAATGCACACTGTGATCTATAAATTAGGTACTATTATTGATCTTGATTTTACAGAAAGAAAATCGAGGTCAAGGGGCATCAGCTACTAAACTCTGAAGGTGGCTTAGAAACCAGGCAATCTAGCTTGAGACACTGGGTTCTTAGCCATTAGTCTATACTGCCTCTCGACATGTAACTATTTAAATAGGATATGTGGATTTGTGAGTTTTTCACTTAAAATGACTTTTACTAGAAACATATTCATGAATTAATATATAGAAATTAGTTAGATGTCTGCTGAACGATATTATAGCTACACACAAAAAGAATCCTTAATTTTTTTTTTTTTTTTTTTTTTGAGATGGAGTTTTGATCCTGTTGCCCAGGCTGGAGTGCAATGGTGTGATCTTGGCTCACTGCAACCTCTGCCTCCTGGGTTCAGACGATTCTCCTGCCTCAACCTCCTGAGTAGCTGGGGTTACGGGCATGTGCCACCGTGCCTGGCTAATTTTGTATCTTTAGTAGAGACGGGGTTTCTCCATGTTGGTCAGGCTGGTCTTGAACTCCCGACGTCAGCTGATCCACCCACCTCTGCCTGCCAAAGTGCTGGGATTACAGGTGTGAGCCACCGTGCCTGGCCTGCATGTCAAGATAAAAATATTTTAGAAATATTTGGTTAATGAAATATTATTTCTAGAAATTCTGAAGGAATTTTTGTAGAACTGGCATTTTTTTTTTTTTTTTAATATTTGGAAGAATTTACCAGAGAAGCCATCGGGCCTGGAGTTTTCTTTGTAGAAAGAAATCTGAAATTAAAGCATTAAAAATTCAATTTGGATTGTTCAGGTAACCTATTAGGTATGGATATTTTTATTCAATCAACATTTCTCTGACTTTTAATTGGTATTTTTAGATCATTTACATTTAATGAGATTATTGATAGAGTTGGACAGAAATGTATTATTCTGCTATTTGTTTTCCTTATACCTGATTTTTGTTTGTTTCCACTTTCTTCTTTTTCTGCCTTCTTTTGAGTACTTTTCATTATCTAATCATTTGATCTCCTTTATTGGCTTATTGGCTATAACTCTTAATTTTTTTCTTTTGCTTAGTGATTATGTTAGTGACATGGGAGGAGTTTTCCTGTATCTCCCTTGCAGGGTGTGCGACAGGGGCGTGGCTCGCTTCTTTCCTGCCCAGCTGCTCAAACCCCTAGGGGGAGCATGCAGATGGGCTGGTTGTGGGGAGCATCTTTGGGCTCCAAGCCACCACAGGGTATAGGGTTGAGCTTTTACAACTCCGGAAGCCCCAGTGCGGGTGTGTTACAGTGTGCTCTTCCAGTTTTGTGTCTGCAGGCGGCTTGTGTTAATCAGCTCAATTAGACCCTCTGCCTTTTCACAAGGACATAGAACTTTCTGTATCGCAGGGTTCTTGTCTTGGTCTACTGGAAATACTGGATCACAGGTGGGCTTGGAGAATGTGTGCAAGGTTTTATTGAGTGGTGGAAGTAGCTCTCAGCAGATCGATGGGGAGCCAGAAGAGGGATGGAGTGGAAAGGTGGTCTTCCCCTAAAGTTGGGCAAGTCAGCAGCCAGGCTGTCTTCCAACCGGCCTGAGTGGAATTCCTCTCAGGGTCCACGTCTTTTTTTTTTTTTTTTTTTTTGAGATGGAGTCAGTCACTCTGTCACCCAGGCTGGAGTACAGTGGGACAATCTCGGCTCACTGCAACCTCTGCCTTCCAAGTTCAAGCGATTCTCCTGCCTCAGCCTCCTGAGTAGCTGGGATTACAGGCGTGTGCCACCACGCCCGGCTAATTTTTGTATTTTTTTTAGTAGAGATGGGGTTTCACCATGTTGGCCAGGCTGGTTTCAAACTCCTGACCTCAGATGATCTGCACGCCTCAGCCTCCCAAAGTTGGGGTCCACGTCATTCTGTGTCATTCTGCCCTCAATGGCCTGCGGGAGTCTGTAGCTGTGTTCTCGCGGTGTGTTCCTCTCGTTGTTCAGCGTTTGTGTGTTTGCCCACTAGGGTCTTGGGATTTTTATAGGCACAGGATGGGGTGCATGGCGGGCTAGAGTGGTCCAGGAAAATGCAACATTTGGGCGTGAAAACAGGAGTGTCTGTCCTCACTTAGGTCCGTGGGCACAGACCCGAGGGTGGAGCCCTCACCAGGTACCCTGCCCTTCTCTACCCAGCACTCCCCTGCCCCACCCCATATCATTAGGGCTTATTTTGTATGCATTTATCTTATTACCATATACATTAAACTAATATACCACTCTTATATTTTGTAACAGCCTTATAAGAGTATACTTCGATTTCCTCTTGCTAGACTTGAAGTTTTGATACATTTTACATTTTCACATGTTATGAAACTCAGACTACATTGTTTCTGTTTTAAACAATTTTCTTTAAGAGATCTAAATGATGTCTTTTATATTTACCTCAATAGTTAAGTCTCATTTTCTTGATTCATTTGTATAGATCCTGATTTTGATCTGGTATTGCTTCCGCCTGGAGAATTTATTTTTACAGTTTTTATAGGGCAAGTTTTTCAGTAATGTAGGTCTGATAAAATTTTCTCTGTGTGTGTGTGTGTGTGTGTGTGTGTGTGTGTGTGTGTTTTCTGTGGCTACTTTTAAAATTGTCTTTTCTTCACCGGGCTTAAGTAATTAGTTTTAATGTCCCTTGGTGTAGTGTTCTTTATATTTCTTGTGTTTGGAGTTTGTTCTTTCTCTTGGAAATGTAACTTTATAGTTTTTGCCAAAATTACAAGATTTGGAGCATTATTTCTTCAAAATTTTTTTCTGCACACCTCTTTCCTTCGTTCAAGGAGCCAGCTGTATATATATTAGGTTACTTAAAGCTGTTCATGGCCCCCACAGGCTTTGTTCTTTTTTTTCAGTCTTTTTTTTTTCTTTTGTATTTAATTTTGAATTGTTTCTATGGTTATATCTTTAAGTTCACTAATCATTTTTTCCTGTAAATCTTAATTTCCTGTTATTCTCATCCACTGTTAATATATTATCTCAAACATCTAAAACATATACCATCACTCTTCGTTTGTTTTTCTTTTTATTATTGTTCATATTTTTCTGCCTCTTTGTATGATTGACCATTTTTATTATATGGCAGATATTTTGAATTTTAGACTGTTGATTGGTAGACAGTTTTATATTCCTATGCATGTTCTTGAGTTCTGTTCTTATATTTTTACTTTATCTTGTTTTAGGCCAGTAGTTTAAATTCATGTATGTAAAGTACAGGTTTCCGCTAAAATGCGTGAGTATGTGTATATGTGTGTGTGTCTGTGAGAGAGAGACAATAGGAGAAGAAAGAACTGCACAGAATGTGTGGGTGGATTATGTAAAGCTCCTACATTTTTGCTTGTTATTTGTTGTTTCAGAAGCTCATATTATCTTCTATTTAATTGTGTGAAAGTGTATGAAAAACACAAGAGGATATATAGAAAGAGGAATGGGAGGAGAATGGAAGGAGAGGAGGGAGGGAGAGAGATAAAAAAAAATGGAGAAGAAGAAGGAGGAGAAGGAGTAACAGGAAGAGAAGGAGAAGAAGAAGAGGAAGAAAGGAGATGAGGAAACAGCATAGGTAAAGAAATTAAGAGATAAAATAAGACATCAGAGAAGAAAGAATAATATAATCAGGCTGGTTACAGCAGAAATAGAACTGAGATTGTATTCTTGCACCTCTCTAAGACACAAAGAACGTAATGTGTATATAGGTAAGGGGTTACCTGTATACATAGTTAGAAGTAAAAGAGGGTAACACCAATCACAACTAATCTGTGATATGGTGAAATTGTGAGATTTAATGGAAGAAACATTTTTACATATAGGTTTTCTTTGCCATATTAAGTGATATACATAGATTAAAATTTTTAGCTGACATGAAGGGTATTAAAATGCTAAGATGAAAATCACAGCAGAATCCATATTTTTAGTGTATAGCTATATATAATATTGGCCTTTTTGTCAATTGTGTTTTCAACACAGACAGTCCCTGAGTCACAATGATATCACTTATGATTTTTTGACTTTATGATGTTGCAAAAATGATATGCATTCAGTAATACATGTGTTAGTCTTGAGACATCTAGTTATAAGCAGTAGAAATCTGTGTTAGTCTTGAGGCATCTAGTTGTGAGCAGCAGAAATCTGTTTTAAACTTGCTTAGGCAAAGTGGAGACTTTCATATAATCATGGCTACCAAAAACTATGGGCTCACATTCCTTACCAACTCGCCTACCCCGGTCTGTGTTCCAATTTTGAAAATTTGAGAAGGTAACTATGTGACTTGGCTTGTATTATATATGAAACTTCAACCATTATAGAGGCAAGAAGGTGAGGAATTAAGGTTGGCAAATTGTGAGTCACTTGTGCACTGATCATCACTGTTAAAGAAAATGTGGTTAAGCAAAGGGAGCTCTAATTAATTCACACTTTCAACCAGATGCTGTTACCAGAAATAAAAGGAAACAACATAAAATAATGATCTCCCCGTATTATTTACCATTCACTTGTTGTTAAACAAGAATGGCTTCATTTCTTTCTATCTCTGACCAGAGAATTAAATAATTAATTATACTTTTACAATTTAGCATACATTTTTTTCTGTAAAAAGAAATAAGAGCTCCAATTTCTATCACAAAAGCAAAAAAAAAATGATCAAATGAATTTTAAAAATATATTGTGAGCAATTTAAAGGTAATGCAACATGGTGGGGGGGGGAATAATAAACCAGTGTGGCACATTAAAGGAAACCATTCCCTTGCTTGGGCCTGTGGAGGATTTGAATCTCACCCTCTAAATTCTGAGCTCTTTAATCACGGCTTAAGTGTCCATTGTTCATAGCATCTACAGTGAGAAAATATAGTTTATTTACACTACTTTCTCCTTTTAAAATCTGTTTTCTAGGGAGAAAAGGGATTCTTTTGTTGAATAAGAACATCTATCATAGTTTAAACATAATTCCAGAAATGACAGATACCTTATTTAGATAAGGTGACACATTACAGCTTCCTTTCTCCCTCCTTTTTCTTATACAGTGAGATCTATATGGAGACAAAATTACTCTATCAGACCAACTAAGTATCAAAGTCAGGCCTCATCTTCTGAGTTTTACGTTTTGTATCCCGTTGAATTCCTCTTCTAGCTATTTGAAGGACATTTGAAGTGGATTTCTGGTTTCTGTTGGTTACATTGAGTGATAATGCTGACCGAAATTATTTTTCGTAGAAAGGTTATTGGCAGGAATTGTAGTGCTTCTGAAATGCTGCTACAGGCTGTTAAGAATTGGAATAAAAAGGAATGAAATAGCTCTGCATGTCAGTGCTCACTATTTAAAATATATTTTAAATCTTTCTTAAGTTCTAATTCATAATGAATTTCATCGATGTCATGGAAAAATTCCATTCCTGATGTTTTATACCCTGTATTGTGCCCTTATTTGCAGCAAAACCTCCAACATTTAATTAATTAATAAAATAGGATGTTCGTGAGCGTTTCTTTTCTTTGAATTCAATTGTTTGACTTGCTGTGACCATAAGAATTGAAAATAGTTGTTAGATAAATATATCACCATTTTAAGGTATAAAATAAAAACAAAACTGATTCCTGGGAACATCATAAAGGAAGAAAACATATAAATACTTATCACAGAAGATTGCTTTATTTCCTACTGAAAATTGTGCACATGTATCACATTAGAGATAAACCCCATCTTTATGTTTAGATGTAGTAGTTGCCTATGTGATCTGATGTAGGGTTACAAGCAGATATGCCAGGTCTCAGAAGACAGTCTAACTGGACTGCCTCATTGCCACTGAATAAAGTCATTTCCTAATTCCTCTTAAAATGTATATATCTTATATGGAAAGTGGGTATGGATTTTAACATAGAATACTTCAGATTTGCAAGGAACAGAGTATTGAAAGAATAGAAAACACTACTGTTCAGTTTTTCTTTTAAACCATTGTATTATCATTATTCATAACAAATATATATGCATGCAGATATATAAATTCAGGGAGAAAGCAAAGAAAAAAATAATCATCCGTCTCCACTAGACAGGCTTAGCCATCGTCAACATATTTGAATATCTTTGCCTTCAATCTTTACATTTTAACAAAAGCCCTTTGTGTAAAAAATGACACACTCACATAATGCAGTTTTCACATAACTCAAAAAATTATATAAAAATACAAATCCTGCCATTCGTAGATAAGCATCATTAATATTGGCTAAGAATGTTTGCACAAATATTTATCTTCATAGATAGAATACATACAATATAGAATGCATGGAGGAATAGAAAGATGGAGATATGAATAGATAAACTGCATATAAAACATATAGATAACATTGAAATGGAGTAAATAGCTTGAGAAATAATCAAGAAACTCCAACTATGAAATCCGAGAGCTCTAATTACGACCTATAACTTCTTCCTCAATTATTCACTTATATAGGTTATTATTTATGCACTGTTTTTAACATTTGTTTTCTGTCCTCTATGATTCTTATAGGTGGCTCTTACTAATTCTATTTTTTAAATGAGTTAGTGTTCACTACTGGCCTATTAGCACGGCTTTCCCATTCCTCAATTTTTTATTTTTAGTAATCAGGTAATTGCATAGATTTTGAAATTAATACCTACAAAAATCTCATTTTTTTTTTTTCCACCAGTTCATTCGTGTTTTGTAATGTCTACCTGTCGTCTTTTTATTTGTCAAAAACTGTGGCTTGTTGTAGTGTACGTGGTTCAGGGTTTCACTGAAAACTTCTGCCATCTTCTGGCATTAAACCTTGCTGTAGGTAATTTGGGGGTCAGTCTTACTTATTTTTTTCCTAATAAAGCAATGCCCTTTCTGTCCTGATGATTGAAGAATTGTTTTCGTAATTAGAAAGTCCAATAAATTAATGAAGTTACGCAACTCTTTTGAACACTTTTAAAATAAACATTTTCTATAAAATCAGTCTTCTGTGAGATTCAATTATTTTTGCAGCTAGGAAAAAAGTATAGAATTACAACAATGACCTTATATATTTTCAATGTTATGAATTGATTTTTTATTATTCTCACATTTAGAGGCATGCATTATATGGCTTTATTTTACGTGTTTCAGTCTCTTTCTAATTGCCTTTAACACAACTTTATTCAGCATGTTATGATTACTCCAAGTCATCTTTTTTTTTGGTAATAACTTGATTTTTAGTGGTGCCTATTTAGTTCACTCCTGTTTTAATTTGTTAGTTAATTCAAAATAACTTTTTGTCTATTTCATTATTAGGTCTTTAATTTCTTCTTTTATTTTCTATAACTCTTGTTATATTAAATTTAATATTAATATATTCTAAGATATAAAAATTATGACAAATTTCCTTTTATTCCATAAGATATATTTTTTCTAGGTTTTGAACTTTGCCTTTGACACATCAGTTGCATGTATTTAAGTAGTTACTCATTCTTTTAACTTTATACATGCTTTGATGGCCTTGTGTTGACAGTACATTTACTCTGATGTAATATGGAGAATTTGATATTATTTTCACTAAAAATAGTTTTTCTTTCCTGTTCAATGTAGAGATGAAGGCTAAATTTATATACATTGTCTTCACTTTTTTGTAACCTGATCTAATGATAAATATGGAAGTGAATGGAGGACTTGGGGAGAAAAAGGAACAAAATTCAGTCATTAATATATATAATATTTTAAATAAAATTCAGTTTATTTGCTCTCCTTTGAGGTGTTGCATATCCCTTAACTGGATTCAGATCACCAAGTTCGTGTATAAATAGAATTCCCCAAGTGGGATGTCCTTGAAGTTTGAACCACCTCTATAGTTCAATGTGTAGAAACAGAGGCTTCAATTTTTTTTTTTCCAATAGGTGAGTAAATCCTATTGTAGGTTCTTCTTTTTAGCTGTTTCTGGTTTATGGCAATTTTTTTTTACTACCACTAGATATGAAAAGGACAAATAAATAAAAGGATATTTAATCATATTTGTAGGTGATGCCAAAAGGTGTTCCAAAGAGATTACATGAATTTCTACTCACACTAACACTCCATGAAAATTTATGTAGCCCCATATCAAGCCACACTCAGCATTTTCAGAGCTTTTATTTTGCAAATCTAATAGTTGTGCAGTGATACTACATTGCAGTTTTCAAATGTGCTTTTCTGGTTACTAACGAATTTGACAATATTTCATATGTTTATAGGCCATTTGTAATTCCTCCTCTGTCAAAAATCTATTCCTAAGTTTAACATGTTATTATATTTAGTTGCTTATAATTTTCTTATTTATGTGTTATACTTCACTATGTATTACGGACATAGACTCCATTTTTTTCACTTTTCATAGTATTCTTTAATAAACAAAACTTTTAATTATACTCAAATTTATCAAGATTGTGTTTATATATTTTTCCTTATGAATATTATTTAGTAAATTCTTTCATATTCTGATATTTTAAATATATTATCTTACAATATAATTCAATGTTTATACTCCCTTTTTTGCACTTAGGTACTAATCAACCTGAAATACAGTGTGAAATGAAAAAGAATTTGGTTTTCTATGTTGGTATTATAGTGTGTGGAATTTTGGCTCCCCAAAAAAGATATGTGCAAATCCTAATCCCTAGAACTTGTGAATATGACTTTATTGGAAAAGAAGGTATTTGCACATGTAATTAAGGATCAAGATTAAATTCAATAGCAAGTATCGTTACAAGAAAAGAGAAGGGGAGAGGGCACACAGAGGGGAATGTTATGTGAAGACGGAGGCAGAAATTAGAGTTATGCTACCTGACCCAGACAACACCTGGAGCCATCAGAAACTAGAAGAGGCACAGAAGTATTCTCCCATAGACCCTTTGTCAGAGGTGTTGGAGCCAGACTAAATTCATCCTGAATAAGAGCTGGGTAAAGCAAAGCTGAGACTAACTGGGCTGCATTCCCAGGATGTTAGGCATTCTCAGTCACAGGATGAGATAGGAGGCTGGCACAAGATACAGGTCACAAAGTCTGCTGATAAAACAGGATGTGGTAAAGAAGCCAGCCAAAACCTATAAAAACCAAGATGGTGATGAAAGTGACCTCTGGCTGTCTTCACTGCTCATTATACGCTAATTATAATACATTGGCATGCTAAAAGACACTCCCACCAGCACCACGGCAGTTTACAAATGCCATGGCGAGTTCTAGAAGTTACCTTATATGGTCTAAAGGAGAGAGGAATCCTTAGTTCAGGTAAATCCCTACCCCTTTCCCGGAACACTCATGAATAAGCCACACCTTGCTAAGCATATAGTCAAGAAATAACTGTAAGTGTATTCAGCTAAGCAGCCCATGTTACTGCTCTGGCTATGGAGTAGCCCCTCTTTTTTTCCTTTACTTTCTTAATAAACTTGCTTTCACTTTACTCTATGGACTCATCCTGAACTCTTTCTTTTTTCTTTTTTTTTTTATTATACTTTAGGTTTTAGGGTATATGTGCACAATGTGCAGGTTTGTTACGTATGTATCCATGTGCCATGTTGTTTTGCTGCACCCATTAACTCGTCATTTAGCATTAGGTATATCTCCTAATGCTGTCCCTCCCCCCTCCCCCCACCCCACAACAGTCTCCAGAGTGTGATGTTCCCCTTCCTGTGTCCATGAGTTCTCATTGTTCAATTCCCACCTATGAGTGAGAACATGCGGTGTTTGGTTTTTTGTCCTTGTGATAGTTTACTGAGAATGATGGTTTCCAGTTTCATCCATGTCCCTACAAAGGACATGAACTCATCATTTTTTATGGCTGCATAGTATTCCATGGTGTATATGTGCCACATTTTCTTAATCCAGTCTATTATTGTTGGACATTTGGGTTGGTTCCAACTCTTTGCTATTGTGAATAGTGCCACAATAAACAGACGTGTGCATGTGTCTTTATAGCAGCATGATTTATAGTCCTTTGGGTATATACCCAGTAATGGGATGGCTGGGTCAAATGGTATTTCTAGTTCTAGATCCCTGAGGAATCGCCACACTGATTTCCACAATGGTTGAACTAGTTTACAGTCCCACCAACAGTGTAAAAGTGTTCCTATTTCTCCACATCCTCTCCAGCACCTGTTGTTTCCTGACTTTTTAATGATGGCCATTCTAACTGGTGTGAGATGGTATCTCACTGTGGTTTTGATTTGCATTTCTCTGATGGCCAGTGATGATGAGCAATTTTTCCATGTGTTTTTTGGCTGCATAAATGTCTTCTTTTGAGAAGTGTCTGTTCATGTCCTTTGCCCACTTTTTGATGGGGTTGTTTGTTTTTTTCTTGTAAATTTGTTGGAGTTCATTGTAGATTCTGGATATTAGCCCTTTGTCAGATGAGTAGGTTGCAAAAATTTTCTCCCATTCTGTAGGTTGCCTGTTCACTCTGATGGTAGTTTCTTTTGCTGTGCAGAAGCTCTTTAGTTTAATTAGATCCCATTTGTCAATTTTGGCTTTTGTTGCCATTGCTTTTGGCGTTTTAGACGTGAAGTCCTTGCCCACGCCTATGTCCTGAATGGTATTGCCTAGGTTTTCTTGTAGGATTTTAATGGTTTTAGGTCTAACATGTAAGTCTTTAATCCATCTTGAATTAATTTTTGTATAGGGTGTAAGGAAGGGATCCAGTTCCAGCTTTCTACATATGGCTAGCCAGTTTTCCCAGCACCATTTATTAAATAGGGAATCCTTTCCCCATTGCTTGTTTTTGTCAGATTTGTCAAAGATCAGATAGTTGTAGATATGCGGCATTATTTCTGAGGGCTCTGTTCTGCTGAACTCTTTCTTGTGTGATATCCAAGAACCCTGTCTTGGGGTGTGGATCAGACCCCTTTCCAGTAACACCTTTGGAGGGAGTCTGGCCCCGCTAGCACGTTCCATCCTCCAGAATGAGAGAGAATAAATTTCTATTGTTTGAAGTGAACAAATTTATGTTTATTTCTTACTGCAGGTATAAGAAGCTAATAGCTAAAAAGCACCTAACACAATTGTTGAAAACTTCACCCTTTATTTATGTTTATCTACATCTATCAAATATCTGGTGTCCTTGTAAGCACGAATCTGTCTTTGTTCTGTCCAGCACTCCCTAGCCTGCCTGTCTCATCTAAGGATGACAGATATTTCCCATATACCTTTGTCCCCTTCACATGCACAGCCTCCCCCAATATCAACTTTCTCTACCAGGGTGGTACAATTGATGAACTTACAATGACACATCATTATCCAAAGTTTACAGTATACATCAGGTTTCACTCTTGTTGTTGTACATGCTATAGGTTTGAACAAACTTATAATGACATGTATCCACTACTATACTATCATATAGAATAGTTTCACTGCCCTGTAAATCCTTTTTGCTCTGTCCATTATCCCTCCCTCCCCCAAAACCCCTGACAACTACTGAGCTTTTTATTGTTTCCATAGCTTTGCTTTTTTTCAGAATGTCACAAAGTTGGAATCATACAATACGTACAATATGACACATTTTCAGATTGGTTTCTGTCATTAGTAATTAATATACATTTGTTTTATCTAGATCTTTTTTATGGCTTGATAGTTCGTTTCTTTGAATTGCTGAACAATATTCCATTGATTTGATGTCTCATAGTTATTTATCCCATTCACTTACTGAGGGACATCTTGGTTGCCTCTAAGTTTTAGCAATTGTTTTAAAGCCTCTATAACATCCATGTGCTTGTTTTGTGTGCACATAAGTTTTCAACTCCCTTGTGTAAATACCAAGAAGCATGATTACTAGATGATATGGCAGGAATAGGTTTTGTTTTAAAAGAAACTGCCACACTGTATTCCAAAGTAGCTATACCATCTTGCCTGGCTTTTTCAAAAGCTAACAGAACAAAATTTCAGGGAAAATGTAACTAATTTTGAGTAAAAAAGATGAAGTTAACAATAATGAAAAAATTAAAATAATTTAATTAAAATATTAACAGAAATGTGATAATTTTAAATTATTAACAAGAAAAGCAAAATATGAAAACAAAAAGAAAGTGCCATAAAAGAAACAAAAGAAGATAAGAACAATTAAAATATAACTTTCAGTTAAAACAACTAAGAGCATACAAATAAAACATGGAAATATTATTAAAATGAAATGAAATGTAAACTCTGACAGCAGCTTCTAAGCTGACTCTCAGTGTTCTCCGTCTCCAGGGACTCATGCCCTTGTGCAATTTCTTCCTGTAGAGTGTGGACTAGACCTACTGACTTGCCTCTCATGAAAAATAAAAAAAATATGGCAGAAGGGATGGGATGTCACTTCAAAATCAAGCTATAAAAGACTGTGACATCTGTCTTGCTGGCACTCCGTCTTTCTCTCTCTTGCTGGCTCTTCTGGCTTCGTAACACTGAGGAAGCAAGTTCCAGTGTTGCGAGTTGTCCTATGGAGATACCCATGAGGCAAGAATGTGAGAGTAGCCTCCAGCCAAAAGCTAGTAAAGGACACCCAGTCCAAAGGCTTGAAGATGTACTGAATCCTGATGGCAGCCACATAAGCAAGTTGGGAAGTGGATTCTCCCCAAGAAAGCCTTGAAATTACCTCAGCACAGGATGACACCTTGTGAAAGATCCTGAGCCATAAGCCTTAACTAAACTGCACCTGGATTCCTGACCACAGAAACAGACATAATAAATAGTATTGTTTAAACAATTCAGTTTTGAGTCATTTTTTTTTACCTTGCCATAATAACTAATATGTAAATTAAAAAGGTAAGGCATTTATTTGTAAAATTCAAAAGACATTTTTCTAAACTCAGTAGCTTAACACTATTTTTTTTTTTTTTTGAGACAGAGTCTGCCTCTGTCACCCAGGCTGGAGTGCGGTGGCGCGATCTCGGCTCACTGCAAGCTCCGCCTCCCGGGTTCACGCCATTCTCCTGCCTCAGCCTCTCCGAGTAGCTGGGACTACAGGCGCCCGCCACCACGCCCGACTAATTTTTTTTGTATTTTTAGTAGAGACGGGGTTTCACCGTGGTCTCGATTTCCTGACCTCGGGATCCGCCCGCCTCGGCCTCCCAAAGTGCTGGGATTACAAGCGCGAGCCACCACGCCCGGCCAGCTTAACATTATTATGCAATTAAAATCTGGCCTCTTAAAACTAAGCTGTGTACAGTGACTTTCTGAAACCCAAATCTTCACATATTTATCCTTTCATGGCTTTGATTTTCCATAGACTTTTTCAAGGAGTACATTCTAATAACCAATGATCTAAACACATACAACCCTTGGCCTTGCCCCTTTAGCTCATAGCAGTTCTGTGTTTGACATTCTTCCTTTTGCGGGGGGCTGCATGCATTCTAGGCTCATTGATTCTGGGTGCCCTTGAAAATATTTAAACCAATAGAATATGGTTGAACTAAGATTTTATGACTTTCAAGGCCAATGTTACAAGGTCATGTAGCTTCTACCTGATTGGTCCTCTTGTGATGTTCTTTCTAGGAAATGCTATTAACCATCTAAGAATGCCGACTACCATGAGATCACCAAGCTGGAGAGGCCGCGTGTAGATGAACTGTTAAATAGCTCCAATTGAGTTCCCAGCTGTCATCTAGCCTCAGCTGCCAGCCACTTGAGTGGGCCATCTTGGAGGCCAGCCCACTTGGGCTTTCAGATAACTGTAGCCTCATCCAACATCTGAAACATGAAGGTCCAAGTAAGAACCACCCAGTCAATCCAATCCAGGATTCCTCACTCACCAAATAGTGAGCAAGATAAAATAGTTGTTTTCAGCTGCTAAATTTTGAGGTGACTTGTTTTGCCACAATAGTAATCTAAACAAGTGGCATGTTCTAACAGCTTTTATATCTCTGTGGATAAAATTTGTCTTTAACTCAAGCTGTTCCAGTTACTTTTTCTCCATGATTCCTACTGTATAAGGTTATGCACTCAATAGAGAATCTTATAAGAAAATTTGCAGATATTTCCTTTCTAAAATTGACAGAGCTTAATTTTGATAAAAACATTCAACTGTCATCATGCTGAATCCATATTTAGATGAGATGAATCAAAGCTTATTTTTTGGTTAGTGACATAACTTCAGAAGTGTGTCTTATCTAATTAAAATTTTATCTTTATTCTCTACATATAGCTGTTCCACAATTAATTACAAGTTTTTCTCTGCATTATTATAATTTTGCTGTTTCTTGCCATACCAATACAAGCCCTTTTTCATATTTTAAAATAGCCTCACGTTTTAAAATGACAAAGACCCTGACAAGGTGTTCCTACATGGATGTTTAATGCACTATATTGTACAACTATACATTTTCTTTAGAAAGTACAAAAGTAGATCAGGTTGACTGGAAAGGGTCATGAGATTTTTTTTTTTTGACTGATATGGAAGTTCTATATCTTGATTAGGGTGGTGGTTCCACAGTTGTATAAAATTTCAAAAATATTTTAACCATACACTTAAGGTTGGTATATTTTATTATACGTAAATTGTGCCCCAATAAAAAGAATATAACCTCCAGAAAAAATTACAATAGTTTTGAATATAAATTATAATACAAAATTATAATAAGTTCTTTCTTTGGTGTATTTATCAATTTAATTTCTACTGAGGTTTCTCTGTATTGCTTCAGGCAGGTTGTAAACAAGTGGCACTTTGAAAAAGGATGATTAGATAATATAAAAAATATCTACAAATATATGGATATAAATGTGTGCAATTTCCAGAAGTCTATAGATGTAGTTAAGAAAAGCAACAAGGCTAGTGATTCTTCCAGCCTCACTACCAATCCCAGGGTTTAGCAATAGTTAAACATTTTAGCACCACTTAGGAAAAAAAGGTCAAAGAGATGGAAAGATCGAAAGGCTCACGCTTGTAATCCCAGAACTTTGGGAGGCCGAGGCGGGCAGATACGAGGTCAGAAGGTCGAGACCATCTGGGCTAACACGGTGAAACCCCGTCTCTAATAAAAATATAAAAAAATTAGCCGGGCATGGTGGCGGGTGCCTGTGGTCCCAGCTACTTGGGAGGCTGAGGCAGGAGAATGGCGTGAACCCGGGAGGCAGAGCTTGCGGTGAGCCGAGATTGTGCCACTGCACTCCAGCCTGGGCGACAGAGCGAGACTCCCTCTCAAAAAAAAAAAAGTCCCCAGGAAGACTTGTAGCTTAAGTAGAGGAGGTATCTAACTGGGGATATATCCATCCATTGTTAATAAAAGTCAGAAGGAAACAGACATTGGCAACCTGTGATCAAACGGATAATGATCACTTGAATAGGAAGATTTTATTCTCTTTTCAGGTTCCTAGTCTTTGCTTTCCATTGATCACAGTCAACCAGAAGATAGAGCATGTGGTAGCCTGTCTTCATGATGAATGTCATTAAGCTGTTTACCTTTTTTCTTTTAATTACTCCATCAACAGGTGGAGTCTATCCCTGCCATTCTTTTGAATCTGCACTGGTGTTAGTGGCTTGTTTCACCAATAGAATGCCCTAGAAATAACTTCCTGAGACTTTTAAGGATAGATCATAAAAAGTATTGCAGCCCTCTCTTGGTGTAATTTTTCTTTTTGTTTGTTTATTGTAGAGTTAGGGTCCCACTATGTTGCCCGGCTGTCCTCAAACTCCGGGGTTCAAGCAATCATCCTACCTCAACCTCCTGCGTAGCTGGGAACATAGGCATGTGCCACTGTCCTGAGCAATTTTTATTTTTGGGATAAAGGGGGAATTTGTTTTCTGTTATCTCCAACAGGGACGTAAGATTATATAACTTTAATCATTCAACACAGCCTTACGAATCTAAAAGAGTTGCATTAGAATCTTAGCTCTTGAATTAATTGTGTGGTTAATGGGAAATTTATCTAAAATTTGGGGGTCTCATATTTCTTTCTGGTGAAATTAAGATGATAATGATTATTTTGTAGGGTGATTCTATAGACAAACCAAATTTCTTTTGTAGAAAATGGACATTAAGGCTGGGGATGGTGGCTCACACCTGTAATCCCAGCACTTTGGGAGGCCGAGGTGGGCAGACCACTTGAGGTCAGGAGTTCGAGACCAGCCTGGCCAATATGGTGAAACACTGTCTCTACTAAAAATATAAAAATTAGCTAGGCGTGATGACCCATGCCTGTAATCCCAACTACTCAGAGACTGAGGCAGAAGAATTGCTTGAACCTGGGAGGCAGAGGTTGCTGGGCGCTGAGCATGCCACTGTACTCCAGTCTGGGTGACAGAGCAAGACTCCATTAGAAAAGAAAAGGAAGGGAAGGGAAGGGAAGGGAGGGGAGGAGATGGGCGGGAGGGGAGGGGAGGGGAGGCAGGGAAGGAGAAGGGGAAGGGGAAGAAGGGAAGGAAAGGGAAGGGAAGGACATTACTGAAAATTCACAAAATAGTTTCCTATGTGCTCATTTATGTTGCTAACAGAATTCATTTCCTTGTGGCCGTATAACTAGGAGCTCAGCTTCTTTGAGCCTGTTGCTTGGTGAACTCTCTCAGCTCCTAATATCAGCCTATAGTTCCTGAAAGCTGTTCATAGTTGCTTATCATTTTGGAAACTCCACATGACCACTTACTTCATTAAGCCAGCAAGGGAGTCTCTAAAGTGATTATTCTAACACGACAAAACCTAATGTAAAATAACTATGACAGTGATATATCACCTTCATCTTATTCTATTATGTACAGGAAGTCATAGGTCTCACCCACATTTCAAGGGAAGGAGGAAGAATTTTACAAGATCACGAAGACCAAACATTGGAATCATGGATGAGGGGCAACCTTAGGGTCCGTCTATAATAGTTTTTAAACTTTTTGTCATTTTCATTCTGTTTGACTTTTGTCTGATTAATTGGTTTCTAAATCTACACAGACACATACAAGAGGTCATTTTATATCTTGAGAGGAAATTGTATGCAGAGTATTGAGGTTGTTTCTCTAGAGTCTCTTTTCTCTATGACATTGGTACCTTCGTTCTGGCTGTCTTGGTAGCCCAGAAATCAGATTTGTCTACCCAGCCAAAGATGGTGTTAGAGTTTGTAGGCTGCTCTATTCTCTTCATCCTCTATGCAACCAAGGGTGACTCTTCAGATTCTGACTGTGGTTCATGCTGCATAATGTCAAATGTCAAGACAGAAGGAGTGGTGTGTGCAGCCTCATCTCAAGCCATTTTTGTTCTGTGGTAGGCAGAATACTGGATCCCCAAAGATATCCATTCCTTAATTTCTGAAACCTGTGAATGTGTTTCTTTACATGGCAAAAAAATACTTGCAAATATGAATCAATGAAGGACCTTGAGATGGGGAGACTGCCCTTCTGGAAGGGCTCGATGTAATCACACAGGATCTCCTAAGAGGAAGGAAGAGGTGTCAAAGACGAAGGAGGAGAAGTGAAGGCAGAAGCAGTGTTTGAAGTGATGTGATTGCTAAAGGTGATATCTGGCCAAGGAATGTGGGAAGCCTCTAGAAGCTTGAAAAGGTAAGGAAATGAACTCTCCCCTAGAGCTTTCATAAAGAAAGCAGCTCTGCCAACACTTTGATTTTAGCCTCTTAAAGCCCATTTTAGACTTCTGATACCCAGATCTGTAATGTAGTAACTTCGTGTTGTTTTAAGCCCTTCATTTGTAGTAATTTGTTATAGCAGCACAAGAAAACAAACACACACTCTTTCCAGGATTCTGTCCCCTCAGTTCTTGCTCTTCTTCCTCTCTCTCTCTCGCTCTCTCTCTCATGTCTCTGTATTCAGATATTTAGTTATAATCAGTGAAATGTTAGTAAAATACAGCTACTCCATCATACTGGAAGTAGAGGTTTGAAATAGACTTACAATCGCTACAAATTATGAATTCTATAATCTTTGCAATGTAAATCTCCTCTCTTGATTCAGCTACAACATGAAGATAATAATAGATTCCTTAATAGGCGACCCTGTGGATTATATGGATTTGAGTATTGCATTAGCCAGTGTTTTCTCTAGAAAGAGAGAACAAATAAGAAATATGAACAGGTATTCACTAGAAGAACTGGCTCATGCAATTTTGGAGGCTGAGAAGTCCTCCCATGACAGGCTGTCTGCTAGCTGGAGACCCTGGGATGCAGTTAGTGTCATTCAGTTCAAGTCTGAAGGCCTGAGAATCTATGGGGGCTACTGGTGTGAGTCCTGGAGCCCAAATGCCAGAGAATCTGGAGTTCTGATGCCCAGGGACAAAAAAAAAAAAAAAAAAAAAAGTGTAAATCAGCTCTAAGAGGGAGAGAGACCAGTTCCCTTTTGCTGTGTTTTTATTCCAGCTCAACACCCAGCCAGTTAGATGTTGTTTGCCTGCATGGATGATAGATCTTCCAGACTTAGTTCACTTGGACTCACATGCCAATCTCCTCCAGAAACACCATCACAGGCATACCTACAAATAATGCTTTATCACTTCTCTAGATATTCTTTAATCCAGGCAAGTTGACATCTAAAATTAGCCATGACAAGTATTAAACTGTAAGAACCATATATTATAGAGATACAAATGTTGAGACATTCATTTTACGGTTGCATTCACCAGGAAAGTGACTCTCCCGTCTCAGAGTTTGAGAAGTTAAAGCACATTTCTCAGCAAAATGAAAAATTTCTACCTAGTCGTTGATGTAAAAAAATTACTTGTAAGGAGGTGGAAACAACACTGAGAAAAAACTATACAACACAAAGAATGTCATAAAATATAATGGATCTTTATAACATCAAAAACTGATAACATGATTTGACTCTGCAATAATGTAAAGGATGTCGTTGTGACAAATCTCTTTAGATAATGAATATTTTTCTACATTGTACATACATATTTTCTTTGCAGTTTTCCCTCTGTTTTGAATCATATTATGTAAAACCAAACATTATATGCTTCCTGAGAAAAAAGACAGTTATTTGAAACACACTAAATTATTGCCATATATGTTCTAAATTTTTGTATAAATGATGATTAAATTAAGTGAAACTAATACTGTAAGCATATAAAAAAGTAGCAATTTCAGCTATTGTAATGTCAACACTAAGGCAATTTTCATAGAATGGTACTTTGACATTAGTGATCCATGTAAGACGTATATTAGAACCAGAATATTTGAATAATGAGAACATAATCGTCCCAGCCAATCCAGATAACAGAGAACTGCTTGTAACAAAGAATAATAAGTTTATAAGTAAACGTGGAGTGAAGATGATTTCACTTAAAATTATATGCACATGAAAAGATAAAATCCAAGATATAAATGAGCTGACATCTGAATAATATATTTGTAAAGTGCTTAAATAAGCCAGACAATTTTGAAGATATAAGTACACAATAGTCATGGTAAATTGTTAAAAATTGTAGAAAACAGTCATACGACTAGTGTGAGGTGTATTATTCCAATTATAGATCTCTCTACAAGGTCATTGTCATATTTTTTTAATTAAAAATATACAAACTGATTTTTATTATTATGACTATAGCTATTTTGCTTTTAATTCTACCTGAACAGGTGGTAAAAATCTTGAGCCTCATTGTATTACCAACAAGGTTTAGTTTATGAACAAAAAATCTCTTCATATGAGCTGTTGTTGCCTGGCAACATCTGGAGAAAGCTATCTATGGAGCTAGTGAAAACACCAAGTACAGCATTGTCTGTTAAGAGCCCATTATATTTTATATTTTCTGGATAGGTTTGCAATGCAGCCTGTTTTCATAGCATAATTTCAAAATCTAGGCAACAAGATTTTAATTGTTAAATTTCAATAGGATTTAACTTCTCCATAAAAGATGCAGGGAGAGTATCCTCTGTAATTTTATTTAGCTCTCTTTAATTCTGTAAAATAATCTAAATATTAGTTTTTACAAATCCACTCTATGAAAATACCATTTGCATTGAAATTCAGAAAGCTTAAGAACCCAACTCAAGTTTTGTGCATTGTCACAATAGAAAATAAAATAGAGACACCTTTTCAAAAGCATTTAAATCATTAGAATTAGAAAGTCATAAGGGATCTTGAGAGATTAATTAACTCATCCTTTTGCCATCTGGTATGAATACATATGCTGTTCTATACAGATGAGAATTCACCCTCTTTCCATGAAGAGAACACATAATCTCGTTTTACAATCTACTTTAATAACATTCTTAACACAAAATTTTCATGGTAACATCTTATAATAACCACAAATTTAGAAATGCAAATTCGTTTTTGTGCTTCCATGTGCTTATTGCATATCACACACGACATTTGCCTCGAAGGCAAATGAAGGGCTTCATAGAAAAGAAATGTGGTGCGGCAAAGAGTATTTAAAAGATATGTTTCTTTTTCTCCCTGGACACAGAGCCAGGTTATGTTGTTAGACTCTATTGAAGTCAACTGTAAATATGTGACTCAGTTGTAAGCAAAGGAATGAGAGCAAAAATGATATGTGCAGCACCAGGGCGAAGCCATAACCTCCCGCCACTGCCGCCCCGTGTTCCTTTTCTCTTAACTGACTTGATGCAGATGAGCTTGGTAATCTTGTAAGTCATGAATTGAAAATGGCAGAACTACGTGATTGAAGGAGACTGGGTCCTTTAATTACCTTGTATAGGAGAGTTGCCTTACCATGCAGGGATACCTGTTTGAGGCTTCCCATGAGCAATAAATGAACTGCTGTGTTAAGCAAGTGAAATTTCAGGAATTTATCTTGCACAATATTTACCTTAGTGTGATCTTATGTAATAGCTGCAGAGGGGACTTGGACAGAAGAAAACCTTAGTGGGGAAGGGAATTAGGATGAAATGGTATGTAGCACAGCATGAGAAAGAAGCAACAGCAAGAAAGCAAAAGACATATGTTGAGAGTTCCAGGTAGTCTGACTGTACAATTAGACAGCTGTAGTGAATCATGAAAGATAGTAATAGTATGAAGTCTATTGGGGTCATATTTTGGAAAGCTTCAAGGATAAGCTGAAGCCTTTGACTTAATTTTGGACATAATAAAAGGAAATAAGCTCATAAGCAAAAAAAAAAAAAACACAATTTGAAATTTAACAGCTAGGAAAAATATGGTTTAGAAGCAGGGAGGAACAAAATCTTTGGAATAACACCTACAGAGTAGAGCCATATAATGTGAATATACCAGGGAAAGAATAATGGCATTGCATAGTTGAGATTTATAAACTTGGCAATTGATTAGATGTGATGGTACAGGAGAAGTGACAACAATGTCAATAATTCTATACTCTGATCCTCGTTTTTTTACTATAAACTAGGCACTATGCTAACCATTTTATGAGGGCTATCTCCCTAAATCTTTACAACACTGTAAAACAAGTACTATGATTGTCCCTATTTCGAAGAAAGAATATAATTTGAGAGATTTCATATATAAGCAAAGGTCATACTCCCTGTAATGGAACAACCAGGTTTGAAACCAAAAATGTAATGTTAGACCCTTGATTTTTAACAGCCATCAACTCAAATCCAGGTTTTGAGAAGGACAGTAAACAATGTAAAGATACATGAGAGAAAAGAGGGCAAATTCAATTGATATCTCTTTACTTCAGTAAATTTTTAGATTGATATAATTTCAAACTTATACAAAAGTTTCAATAGTACAAGAAACTCCAATATACCCTTTGCCCAAATTCACCAGTTTTTTTATACCCCCCCCGATACACCCTCCATAAAATGACTTTTAAAAATTTGTTACTAGTAGAGTGAAATGGCTCTACTATATTTACATATTGACTCCAGAAGCCAGTTGGAATTTTCAGCTTGTGACTGACCTTTCAGAAAGAGTTCAGAGCTGGATGTAATTGCATGGAATGAATTAGTATGGACAGAGATTGGTAAAATCAATAAAATCAATCAGAGCCCTAAGTGAGAGGATGAAAAAGGACAATTCATTAGAAATGGGATAATCCTCTGTAATAGATGTCCAGAGAGGAGAAAATTTCAGAGATATAGTTGTAAGATCAAAAATTTCAGAAAGATTAAGAGATCTAGAGAAAGGTTGGATTTAATATTGAGAAGGTTTTCAGTGACCTTCAGTCCAACATTTGTGGGTAGCATACTGAAAAAGAAACCTAAATTCCAAAGGGTAAGGAGAACAATTAGTCAAGCAAATAAAAATAAATGTAATAAAAAAATTGCTCATGTGATAATAATTAACATGTTTTACTTTATCTTCACTTTTTTGCTATTTACACACTTTGTTTAATTTACTATGCTTCTGAGTCAACAGTTTAAAAAAAATACAATGGTGTAGCCAAGCAGAAAGTTAGAGGATGGAGTGTAAAGTGGTAGCCTATCTAGTGACTGTTCATTCCATCTTCTCAGGGCCAGGTTGAAGGAAAGGGGGATGCTGCTTCTTTCTGGAAGAACACAGTAATCTGTGATGCCCCACATACTCTGATGATGGTGATGCAAAAGCTGCAATTGAGCAAATTGTACCATGAGTGTGTTCACCCCTGCTGAATTAGGTAGAATGGTGTTTGGCTCAGATACTTTACTACTTAGATACTAAAATAAATAGCGGTACTTTAAATGTGAGATACTTTCAGGATATTTGAAAAACACATGTAAACGTGTGTGGATATATGTCATAAATATGTATGGATGGGTGTTCATACTTCACCTTGTATTGTGCATGACTCAGGTTTAGAGAAATATTGTGTTTTCTACATCTTTACTCAAAGTCAGTGAGCCTATTCTATGACTTAGATGAACAAATTCAATTTAATTGGAGGAATTTTTATAATTTCGGTGGCAAGTTTAATTTCCCTTATAAACATATTTATCTGTGTTTTGATTACTACAAAGGTAGTGGAGGAAATATTTGTATGTAATTCCTAGCTTTGTTGTGAGGTTAAAGACATCACATTTTGGAACAGTGCCTTCTCTCACTCCCACTTCATGGAAATCTTGTTTCTTTTTGTGTGTTTGTTTGTTTTTGATTTTGATTTTTTGTTTTTAGCCTGTTTCACTTTGTCTCCCAGACTGGAGTGCAGTGGTGCGATGTCAGCTCACCACAACATCTGCCTCCCAGGCTCAAGCGATTGTCCTGCCTCAGCATCCCGAGTACCTGGGATTATAGGCACGCATCACTACTGCCTGGCTAATTTTTGTATTTTTTTTTTAGAAGAGATGGAATTTCATCTTGTTGGCCAAGCTGATCTTGAACTCCTGACTTCAAGTGGTCTGCTCGCCTTAGCCTCCCAGAGTGCTGGGATTACAGGTGTGAGCCACTGCACCCAGCGAAAACCTTGTTCCTTTCTACTTTACTTTATTTGAAACATATATATTTTTTTAATTTTATTATTATACTTTAGGTTTTAGGGTACATGTGCACAATGTGCAGGTTTCTTACATATGTATCCATGTGCCATGTTGGTTTGCTGCACCCATTAACTTGTCATTTAGCATTAGGTATATCTCCTAATGCTGTCCCTCCCTCCTCCCCCGACCCCACAACAGTCCCCAGAGTGTGATGTTCCTCTTCCTGTGTCCATGAGTTCTCATTGTTCAATTCCCACCTATGAGTGAGAACATGCAGTGTTTGGTTTTTTGTCCTTGTGATAGTTTACTGAGAATGATGGTTTCCAGTTTCATCCGTGTCCCTACAAAGGACATGAACTCATCATTTTTTATGGCTGCATAGTATTCCATGGTGTATATGTCCCACATTTTCTTAATCCAGTCTATCATTGTTGGACATTTGGGTTGGTTCCAACTCTTTGCTATTGTGAATAGTGCCGCAATAAACATACATGTGCATGTGTCTTTATAGCAGCATGATTTATAGTCCTTTGGGTATATACCCAGTAATGGGATGGCTGGGTCAAATGGTATTTCTAGTTCTAGATCCCTGAGGAATGGCCACACTGACTTCCACAATGGTTGAACTAGTTTACAGTCCCACCAACAGTGTAAAAGTGTTCCTATTTCTCCACATCCTCTCCAGCACCTGTTGTTTCCTGACTTTTTAATGATGGCCATTCTAACTGGTGTGAGATGGTATCTCACTGTGGTTTTGATTTGCATTTCTCTGATGGTCAGTGATGATAAGCATATTTTCATGTGTTTTTTGGCTGCATAAATGTCTTCTTTTGAGAAGTGTCTGTTCATGTCCTTCACCCACTTTTTGATGGGGTTGTTCGTTTCTTGTAAATTTGTTTGAGTTCATTGTAGATTCTGGATATTAGCCCTTTGTCAGATGAGTAGGTTGCAAAAATTTTCTCCCATTCTGTAGGTTGCCTGTTCACTCTGCTGGTAGTTTCTTTTGCTGTGCAGAAGCTCTTTAGTTTAATTAGATCCCATTTGTCAATTTTGGCTTTTGTTGCCATTGCTTTTGGTGTTTTAGACATGAAGTCCTTGCCCATACCTATGTCCTGAATGGTATTGCCCAGGTTTTCTTCTAGGGTTTTTATGGTTTTAGGTCTAACATGTAAGTCTTTAATCCATCTTGAATTAATTTTTGTATAAGGTGTAAGGAAGGGATCCAATTTCAGCTTTCTACATATGGCTAGCCAGCTTTCCCAGCACCCTTTATTAAATAGGGAATCCTTTCCCCATTGCTTGTTTTTGTCAGGTTTGTCAAAGATCAGATAGTTGTAGATATGCAGCATTATTTCTGAGGGCTCTGTTCTGTTCCATTGATCTATGTCTCTGTTGTGGTACCAGTACCATGCTGTTTTGGTTACTGTAGCCTTGTAGTATAGTTTGAAGTCAGGTAGCATGATGCCTCCAGCTTTGTTCTTTTGTCTTAGGATTGACTTGGCAATGCGGGCTCTTTTTTGGTTCTATATGAACTTTAAAGTAGTTTTTTCCAATTCTGTGAAGAAAGTCATTGGTAGCTTGATGCGGATGGCATTGAATCTATAAATTACCTTGGGCAGTATGGCCATTTTCATGATATTGATTCTTCCAACCCATGAGCATGGAATGTTCTTCCATTTGTTTGTATCCTCTTTTATTTCATTGAGCAGTGGTTTGTAGTTCTCCTTGAAGAGGTCCTTCACATCCCTTGTAAGTTGGATTCCTAGGTATTTTATTCTCTTTGAAGCAATTGTGAATGGGAGTTCACTCAGGATTTGGCTCTCTGTTTGTATGTGATTGGTGTACAAGAATGCTTGTGATTTTTGTACATTGATTTTGTATCCTGAGACTTTGCTGAAGTTGCTAATCAGCTTAAGGAGATTTTGGGCTGAGACAATGGGGTTTTCTAGATATACAATCATGTCATCTGCAAACAGGGACAATTTGACTTCCTCTTTTCCTAATTGAATACCCTTTATTTCCTTCTCCTGCCTGATTGCCCTGGCCAGAACTTCCAGCACTATGTTGAATAGGAGTGGTGAGAGAGGGCATCCCTGTCTTGTGCCAGTTTTCAAAGGGAATGCTTCCAGTTTTTGCCCATTCAGTATGATATTGGCTGTGGGTTTGTCATAGATAGCTCTTATTATTTTGAGATACGTCCCATCAATACCTAATTTATTGAGAGTTTTTAGCATGAAGGGTTGTTGAATTTTGTCAAAGGCCTTTTCTGCATCTATTGAGATAATCATGTGGTTTTTGCCTTTGGTTCTGTTTATATGCTGGATTACATTTATTGATTTGCATATGTTGAACCAGCCTTGCATCCCAGGGATGAAGCCCACTTGATCATGGTGTATAAGCTTTTTGATGTGCTGCTGGATTCGGTTTGCCAGTATTTTATTGAGGATTTTTGCATCAATGTTCATCAAGGATATTGGTCTGAAATTCTCTTTTTTGGTTATGTCTCTGCCAGGCTTTGTTATCAAGATGATGCTGGCTTCATAAAATGTGTTAGGGAGGATTCCCTCTTTTTCTATCGATTGGAATAGTTTCAGAAGGAATGGTAACAGTTCCTCCTTGTACCTCTGGTAGAATTCGGCTGTGAATCCTTCAGGTCCTGGACTCTTTTTGATTGGAAAGCTATTGATTATTGCCACAATTTCAGAGCCTGTTATTGGTCTATTCAGAGATTCAACTTCTTCCTGGTTTAGTCTTGGGAGGGTGTATTTGTCGAGAAATTTATCCATTTCTTCTAGATTTTCTAGTTTATTTGCATAGAGGTGTTTGTAGTATTCTCTGATGGTAGATTGTATTTCTGTGGGATCGGTGGTGATATCCCCTTTTTCATTTTTTATTGCATCTATTTGATTCTTCTCTCTTTTCTTCATTAGTCTTGCTAGCGGTCTATCAATTTTGTTGATCTTCTCAAAAAACCAGCTCCTGGATTCATTAATTTTTTGAAGGGTTTTTTGTGTCTCTATTTCCTTCAGTTCTGCTCTGACTTTAGTTATTTCTAGCCTTCTGCTAGCTTTTGAATGTGTTTGCTCTTGCTTTTCTAGTTCTTTTAATTGTGATGTTAGGGTGTCAATTTTGGATCTTTCCTGCTTTCTCTTGTGGGCAGGAGATTTTGGGCTGAGACAATGGGGTTCCCTCTACACACTGCTTTGAACGTGTCCCAGAGATTCTGGTATGTTGTGTCTTCGTTCTCATTGGTTTCAAAGAACATCTTTATTTCTGCCTTCATTTCATTATGTACCCAATAGTCATTCAGGAGCAGGTTGTTCGGTTTCCATATAGTTGAGCAGTTTTGAGTGAGTTTCTTAATCCTGAGTTCTAGTTTGATTGCACTGTGGTCTGAGAGACAGTTTGTTATAATTTCTGTTCTTTCACATTTGCTGAGGAGAGCTTTACTTCCAACTATGTGGTCAATTTTGGAATAGGTGTGGTGTGGTGCTGAAAAACATGTATATTCTGTTGATTTGGGGTGGAGAGTTCTGTAGATCTCTATTAGGTCCACTTGGTGCAGAGCAGATATCCTAGTGCCTTCAAAATAATTAGAGGCAGATTTTTAAATTACACATTAAATGAAATTGAACATTAAAATATAAAATCTTAAATATGTATGTGAAGCCAAAAGAAAGTATTTATGTGGTATGTTACCTAAAATGAGTTAACTACATAAAACTGAAGCAAAGAGACAATACAGAGAATATAGAGAAATATATATTGTGTATACTCTAATTCTTTTAAAAAATACCAACTCCTCAATTTCTGCAAATGTCACAAACTTTCATTTACTCAGTCTCAAAAGCTAGTATCAACTTATTTTTAAAATAAAATTTGTATTTTAGAATAGTTTTATATAGACAGAAATAACTGCAAAGCTATTTATTTATATGGAATACAGAGCGTTCCCAAATTCCTAACACCTAGATTTTCAATTACTAATGTTTTACATTGTTCTGGTACATTTATCAGCTAATAAATCATTATGGATAGATACATGCTTGTTGTATTAGCGTTCTTCAAGAAACAAAACCAATCAGTTATGTGTATACACACATGCACACACATATATGCATATGAAGCCACACACACACTTATACATATAACTGGTTTTGTGTGTGTGTGTGTGTGTGTGTGTGTGTGTGTGTGTGTGTAGAAAGAGAGACAGAGGAGGGAGAGACTTATTATAAGGAACGGGCTCATATAATTATGGAAGCTGAGAAGTCCCAGAAGTTCCAAGATCTATATTCAGCAAAATGGGGACGCAGAAGTTCTGATGAAGTAGTCCTATAGTTCTACTCCACATAGGAAGGCCTGAAAAGAGGAGATGCAGTGGTATAAGTTCCAGTCTAAAAGCCTGTCATCTTGAGATGCTAGAAGAATTGATGTTCTAGTTTGAATGAGGGCAGGAAAAGACCAATGTCTTAGCTCAAGGTAGTGAAGCAAGAGGAATCTCCTCTTAATTGGCTTTTTTTGTTTTTTTATGTCTTTAATTAATTAAATGAAGCCCACATACATTAACTTCATGCAGTATACAGATTCAAAATTTATTCTTCCAGAAACACCCTCTCAGGCACACCCAGAATAATGTTTAGCCAAATGTCTGGGCATTCCATGGCCCAGTCAAGTTAGCACATAACATTGATCATGACACTCAGATTTCCTAAGTTTTCACCTACTATACTTTCTCTTATCCAGGCTCTTATCAAAAGACACCACATTAGATTTTGTTGTTGTATCTCCTCTTGACAGCAACAGCTTCATAAACTCTTTGTGTTTCTGATGACCTTGACAATTTTGAGAAATACTGATTTTTGCCGACTGTTATGATTTGTCTGGTGATTTTCTTATGATTATAGTGGGGTTAAGGGTTTTGGCAAGGAAAACCACAGAGCCTTATCACTCATGTCAATAGTACGTATAAAAGTTAATGTTTCAGTATTTCAGTATAAATACTGAAATATTAATTAATGTAAACCCTGCTCACCAGCTAAAGTAGTGTTTGTCAGATTTCCTCACTGTAATGGTATTTCCCCCTCCCTCTTTCCATACATACTATATGGAAGAAGGTCAGTGTGCACTGTGCTGTCTTAAAGAGTATCTACATAAATTATTTGGAATTTTCCTGCAAGGCAGGTTTTTCTATTCTTTTATTTTTCTTCTCTATTTTTATTTGATTATTTATGTAACTATGAAACCACAGATACTTATTTTTATACATTAGGTGTATTAGTCGGTTTTCACACTGCTAATAAAGACATATCTGAGACTGGGAAGAAAAAAAGGTTTAATGGACTTACAGTTCCACATGGCCAGGGAGGCCTCACAATCATGACAGAGGGCAAGGAGGAGCAAGGAGGAGCAAGTCAAGTCTAACATGGATGGTGACAGGCAAAGAGAGAACTTGTGCCTGTCACCCTTATAGCAACATTGGACCTCATGAGACTTATTCACTATCACAAGAACAGCATGGGAAAGACCTGCCCCCATGATTTAATTACCTCCCACCGGGTCCTTCCCACAACATGTGGAAATTCAAGATGAGATTTGGATGGGGACACAGCCAAACGATATCATTAGGCTATAATAAAATAATATTTTATTTATTCTGATGCTCAAATTGGACCATTTTGGGTCATTGAAGGCATTTTCTACTGGCTCCTGTGTTCTTCTGACATAGAATTGCATTCTCCATCATTGTGGTGTTTTCTGAGCACTTTCTTACTTGCTCTCACTAAGGTGCTCTAGATTCATTTTTTCAGTATTTCCTGCCCCAGTCTTAGAATCAGCCATTTCTCAAGGAGGCCTAGTTTCTTTTATAGGAGAATAGTATTAGAAATCAATATCTAACTGGAGTAGGAGTTAGTATACTCACTACTGAAATGTTGTTGGTTCTAGGCCTTCTTGGAGAACAGAGCAAGGAATAATACATGCAAATATTAGCCCATATATATCAACATATCTATAAATTTTTCTACATGTAATGTTCTGTATCTATTTTAAATTAAACATGAGTTCATATTTAGCTTTCTAAGTCCAATCCATTACCATATAGACTATTTTAGCCTCCCTAGTTTATTTATTTGTAAATTCCTCTTCCAACAGGAAGAAATCTGGCTGCCACCATTGGCCATCTAATTACTTAATTTTTCAAGTCCAGTATTTATGAATAGTAGTCTGAGAAATAACCCATACTGTCACTAAAAATAGCTTTATCAGGTAGATCACAGAGCATACCTGTACAGTCCTTTTGCCTTCAGTCTTATAGAGTGCACTCACTTCCACAGTTAGGTCCACACTATATTTTCCCACCACTTTCGTGCAGTCTTTCATATATTTGCAATATAGTTAATGTTTCACCATATTCTGTATTCTATCCTGGGATTCTTGGCCTCCTAAGTATTTTTAAATTTGTATAAGTTAAGATCCACTCTTTGCATTGTGAAATTCTATGGATTTTGATAAGCACATGTTGTCAAGTAGTTACCATTACAGTACCATAAAAAGAATATTTTTGCCACCCTAAAAAAAGTCCCTGCACTTTGCCTGTTCAACCCTCTATCCCATCCTGAACCTCTAGCAACTACTAATCTGTTTATCCCCTCTATAGTTTCCCCTTTTCCAGAATACTTTATAATTGGAATCAGAATCATACAGTAGATAGGTTTTTCAGAGTGTCTTCTTTCACTTGGCAATGTACATTTAGGATTTGTTCATGTAAGCATGATATATCTTTCTCATCCCTTTTAACATATCTGAGTATTTATGTTTAATGTAAGCATGCCATAAAGATCATATGGTTGTTGCATTATTTTTTATCCACTCTATTATTGTCTTTTAGTTTGTATACTTAGACAATTAACATTTATGTGGTTATGGATATAGTTGTGTTAATATCAACTATATTTGTAACCATTTTCTATTTGTTGCATTTGTTCTTTTCTTCTCATTCTTTCACCTTTTAGTTGAGCATCTTTTACTGCATTTTATATATTTCCTTGTTTTACGTCTTTAAAAAAACTTGAGTGTTTCCTTTTTAATATTTTTAAACTAGTATAAGTTTACCTTCAATGACAGTATAACACTTCCAATGTAGTGCAAATACCTTATAACAAACTTCTCCACTACTTCCTTCCATCTCTTAAAGTATTGCCGTTATGTACTTCATGTATGTACATGCTATAACCACTGAATAGAATGTTAGTATTGTTACTCCAAACAAACACTATTTTTAGAGCAAGTAAATATTTTATTTTACTTCATTTATTCCTTATCCAACATGCTTTCTTGTTACATATAGATTTGAACTCTGGCTATATTGTATTTCATATTTCTGAAAACATATTTTAAGATTTCTTGCATGACATGCCTACTGGTGCTCAATTTCATGAGATTTTGTTTGCTACAATCTTTATACTTTTATTTACATTTACTTTTGCAGTATAAATTACTGAATATAAAATTCCAGAATAATGTTTATTGTTTCTTTTAACACTTTACATATTTCACTTTACTCTCTTTTTGCTTACGTGGTATATGAAGAGAAGTCTACTGTAATTCTTATTCTTGTTTCTCTATAGGTTAAATGAGTTTTCTTCTGGTTTCTTTCAAGGTTTTCTTCTTGTCTTCAGTTTTGCTGCTTGATTCTTATATGCCTTTGTTTGTTGTTGTGGTGATTATTGTTTTAAAATATTTATTTTGCTGATGTTTCCTGAGCTTACTGGATATATGGATTGATGTCTCTCATCAGCTTTGGAAAGGTATCAGCAATTATTACTACAAATATTTTTCTGCTCTTTCCTTATTTTCTTTTCCAGGTAATCCAATTACACCTATGTTACACCTTTTGAAATTACCCCACGTTCTAAAGTATTCTTTCCCCCACCCCTTTTCTTTCTTTGCATTTTAGTTTGGGACATGTATATTGATCTATTTACAGGGTCACTGATTCTTTCCATTGCTGTGTCCAGTCTACTGATAAGCTCAAGAAAAATTTAATTTTCATTACAACTTTTTTGATATCTAGCATTTCCTTTTGATTCTATCTTTACATTTCCATGTCTCTGCTTACATTACTCATATGTGTAATACACATATCTACTTTTTCCATTAAAATCCTTAACATATTAATCATCTTTATTTTAAATTCTACTTTTGATCATTTCTGTATCTGTGTTATATCTGAGCCTGGTTCTGACAATTGTTTTGTTTCTTAAGACTGCATTTTCTTGCTTTTTTATTTATCTTTTTTTTTTTTTTTTTTTTTTTTCCAGTAGTAAGAACAGTCTTTGGCTCCAGGAACTTCTTTCCATTTAGGTAGATATCGGCTGTGAGTCTACATACACACCTACATCTTCAGGCTTCAGTTGACAAATTGCCCTACTACTTCATTCTCTGATGGATCCAAGAAAAGTCACTGATGTTTAGTTTATTCTGCTTTCTCTTGTTGTAAGGACAGGAGAGACAACTTCCATACTCTTTACACAATGGGCCTGAAACTGGAAATCTCCTCAAATGCTTTTTAAATACAAATTTCATTAATATGTTTATGATAAAAAACAATAAAAGCTCAACGTAAACAATTTTGAGACTTCCTGAACAAAGAGAAAACAAAAATAACTATGGCCCATCACATAAATCCAATCAAGTTTATCGCTTTCTATGTTTCATGTGCATTTTTACGTCTTTGTTATCGTCCAGCATATATTTTATGTAGCCATTTCTATTTTGGCCATTTACGTTGGTTTTTAATATTTCACAATATAAATAATGTGGTGAATGTTTTACACTGAATTGTGGATTTTTAGTCCATACTTTCTGAAGTGAAATTACCTAACCAGAACAACTTTTGATACATGTTTTTTTCTTTTTCTCTTCACTATCAAAGTTCTTTTTCTCTTTTTATAATATTTTTCTGTTTGTTTTCTCATTTGCATTTACATAGCAACCATCTTATTCAGACAATCATACCTCAAATTTGCGATAGTTCCATGACTAGTTTCTCATTCTTTACTCTTCAATTAATCATAGCAAGTGATCCTAGATTAAATATCAGCGTTTGAATACTGTGACTTCACTGATTACATTTTCAAAGAATTTTTGTTTCCAAAATAAAAAAAATCACTTGGACTTTTTTCTGTCTAATCCCAAATTTGCTTTTCAGTTTGTTTTCTTCCATAAGCTTTTATTATCTCATATTAGAACCAAATTAGACATGTACCATTCACAGAGAACAATTTGTATTTTCTCTATTATATGGTTTGTACCATTCTCTTCATCTAGAATACCCTATCTTAAATATGTATTTGCTTAATTTCCATCTATCCTTTAAAGCCCAGCTCAAATGTTATCTTATTTAAAATAGTATGCCCCCATCTTCTTAGCTGGCATTCGTATCTCTGTATTCTGAATTTTTACAGTTTTTGTTATATATTATTTTTCACTAAAAGTCAATTTTATTCTCAAGAAATAATTTCTTAATTATAATTATTTACTTGTAACTTGACAACAATCATTGGGAGAAACAAGATGAAGTGGTGAATATACACAATATTAGAGAATGTAATCTTGATACATTGCTTTCTGTTCCTCTAACAATCAATGGCAAAATTGGATGGCATAAAATATATATTTAACATGTATATTACATAATCTTCCTCAAATATTAAAAGTAGTGAGTACTTGACAGGGCCCATATAGAATTTTGTTCTTAACTAAAAATTATGAAAAGCATCTATAATTTAGATACTTATTTTATTATTAAGTTCCTATTTTCCCTCTATACCAATTCCTGGCCTGTGTTGTGATAGATTGTTGGTTTGGAAAAGTTCTACTTTTGCTATAATAATATTATTTACTTACGGTCACTTTTAAGGTACCCTGGATAAAATTAATTATTTAACTGAATTTATGGATTTTCTGAAACAAAACATGAATCCTATGTGTTTAAAATTTTTTATTTATTTCATTTAATTTTCTTTAAACTGAAAACTACTGCTTTATCAAGGCGAATCCTTGCTTTAATGTCAATGAGTATACGTAACTGTTACCATGGGTTTATTGACATATTCTGAAAAATATGTTTAAAATGAACATTATTTAGAGAAAATGCTGAGAAAACAAAAAAAAGTTAATTCCCCATATGGTGAGAAGTAGCTGAAATGATACTCTACATAACATACCTATGAGTTATTTTCCTCATAGAAAGGAAAACTAAACTATGTCTGAGTACTAATCTCACATTTTTTTTTTTTGAGACAGGGTCTTGCTATGTTGCCCAGGCTGGCCTCAAAGTCCTGGGCTCAAAGAGTCTTCTCATCTCAGCCTTTCCAGTAGCTGAGCTTACAGGCATGCACCACTGCACATGGCTTAAATTTGCTTTGGATAATATTTTATTTTGCTAATATTCCTGAGGCTATTTTTCCTTGCAAAAAGGATACATATATATCTGTTCTTGCCTTCAGCAAATACAGAACAAATGCAGGGACACTTTACACATAGAGTGAAAACAAGTGTTAATGCCTTCACAATGGTTCATCAACCTTCTGGAACCCCGTAAGATTTATTCCTCTAGATACTTCACTGATTAAACCTTTTTAAACCTCTTAAATTTAATTGTGGTTTGAGTGCCTTTGTAAGATGCTTGAAATATTCTTTGAATTTTAAAACTGTATTTGAAGAATAAAGAAAAACAAGCTAGTGAAAACCGAAAATGAATCATCCTGCTTTCAAGACAAGTTAAAAACTACAGCAGCATAATAACAACAAAACTCCATTGTCTGAAAGGATTAAAAGCACAATTGCAGGTCAGGAAATAATTATTTTGTTATTGCAATGGTTTAAGAGTCTTTAGTGATTACTAGCAAAGTAAAAAAAATCAACAAATCAAATAATCTGCAATATAAAAAGGTTCAATAACCCATTAGTGAAAGATTTATGTATGCACACACACACACACACATACACACACCTTTGCACATGCACACATGAATAGTGGGTCAGAAATTATTACCAGTTCAGAGTCTAATGAGAAAAATATCTGTTGGGAAAGTATCCTTAATTCTCTGGAATTCATTCAGGAAAATTCTCAGATGTGCAAAACAGCAACATTTATTGGACTGAATTTTATCTTCAGCATGAAGCAGAAGTTTTAAGTTGAATATTGTCTGTTTTTTTGTGTGTGTGAGACAGACAAATGAATGAAAATAGCTCTTCAGGGAAATCCATTTCCAAAATGCATTCATTAGGACTTTACTGAAGTGCAAGGAAAGAAGATGAAATGACAAGTCATCTTGAATATAATATGGTTTAAAAAACTTTTTTTCCACCTTGAGTAATTATTAGCTTAATTTACCAATGCTCAATCTATTACCATGCCTGGAAAACTCCTGATTATGTACTAAAATAAAATAAGAATATTTTTAGAAACACAAATTTTGAAGTCTCGATTTTGAATTGAAGAACTTAAGAATATTCACGCTCAAAACCAAACTCTGTTATATATTAAGAAAAAGAGAGAAAAGGAAAGAATGTATTTACTCATCACTGTAATCAAGCAAAAAACTGTGCTTCAAACTCTGTCTTTATAAAAAACCAGTTAAGTTGTATTTGGAAATTTGTTTAACCTTATCAACCTTTTCTGCAAATATGTAAAAAGGGATTATTAATACTTAATTTGTAGAGTTGATGTGATAAGTAAATTAAATAAGTGCAGAGCAGTAGCACCTAACTGAAAATAGATTCTTATTAAATGCCATTACTATTCTTACTCCTTTTGAGAATCTAGAAACTTAATTACAGGATTTCTTCTGCTTCCACTACTCACTAATAAAAACATACCCTATTTTCAGACAAATAATCTATTATCAAACAAAATATCTCAACCTGTATGATTCTCAAAAATAGTAACATCCCTCTCCAAGCACAAAAGTCTGTCCTTTCTCCCTGTGTCTTTTATAACCATTGAAATTGTCCTTTAGGTTATAGTTAAAATCATACTTTGCAAAATACTATCAGACTTCAAATAGTAAGTCTCAAGCATTGGAAAAAATATGAAAAAGAAGAATAACACAACTCAGTGCTTCAATTAAACATGAGCATACATAAACACAACTTTGCACAAACACACAGGCACAATGGGTCAGAAATTATGACCAGTTTAGAGTCTAATGAGAAAAATATCTGTTGAGAAAGTATCCTTAATTTGGATACTTAATTTGGATATTTAAAAAAAATTCCAAATGTGCAAAATTAAATATGCTATAAGGAGAATATAATATAAAAATATGGGCATCTATCTATCTCCTCAATTTTCTACCCACCAATATGGCTGGTAATGTACACACAATGCAATCCAATCAATTTTCTAGCGCCTAAAATCATTCATGTTCAGCATTCCAGAACACCCATTCTTCAATCTCATTGAAATATCTAGTTTTTCCACCTCTCTTTATTTTTCTACTTATGTATCTCAGCCCCAATTATTTTGTTCCTTTTGGACATCCACTTTATAGAAACTCAAATTAGAAATTTTAACCTCCTTTTCCTTCTGGGTGAGCCTTGTAGTTCAAGATACTTAATATTTATACCATGCTGCAACAGGTTTAATTTACTTTCCAGGCATTATATGGTCATTTAAAAAATACTTATTTAAAGTTTATAATAAACAAAACATTTCAGGTTGTAAAGTTATACAGATAAGCAATGCAGGATGTTTTACTACTTACCTTGAACTTATTACTTAACCTGACTAAAATTCATTTTGTCAATCTGAAAATGGAACTAATAATACTTACACTGCTTAGTTTTCATGAAGATAAAAGAGGCTATGTATGTGAAAAACATCTGACATATAAGATGTGATATTTTACTTATTCCTGCTATTATTAATATTCATCTAGGTATTTGAATCATAGGGGCAGCAAATTCATGCTGAAATATACACACTAAGCAGTAAACAAAACAATGTTATGTTCCCCCTTTATTTTTAATGTTTTTTTAATAGCTCACTCACTTTTTTCTCATCTGTGAATAAGTCATTACAGTTATGTCTATGTGTAGTCTAATCACATAATACTATTTTACCTTTTCCAGAAGAACAATTTATACGAAGAGAATGTAAAGTTTCAGGAATACTAATGTTCTTGGGGTTTGGCATTACTCCCAGAAGTGCTACAAAAAAACACCTAAACACTGTCTCTTTCAAAACCAGTAGGTTTAAATAGAATTCTGTTTAGGTTTTTGAATTGTGACATATGTTAATCCCATTAAGAGTCTCTGCATGAAAGGGCTGTTAGCAGAATTTTAACATGGTATTATCACGTAACTTGCCACTTTGCAATAAATATTCTGTAAATATTCTAAACCTGGGGAGTTTAAAACCAATAGGAAACTATTAAACAAACTATAGTTTGATTACTTGACATCAACCATTATGCATTATGGAGTCAGTAACACCTAACCTGTTTTCACAATTTACAGTCAGATGTAATACAATATTATATATAGTATTATTGATGTAATGTTTTATATTAAAATATTTTATTTACCATTCTTTTTATCTGCAAGTTGATCAAACAGTAAAATTTATTTGCAAATAAATGTGGTTTAAAATATATTTAAAATTTTAACTAATAATAACGTTTTCTGTATTCTTGTCAATTGTTTATAATTGGTTTTGATATTTGTTAAAATGTATTTTTAAAATAGAGTGATATAGAGATTTTTCTATACAAGTTCATGTCAAAGCTTTAATATTCAGTAGTCATACTCATAACTTCAACGTACAGGACCATAATCAACAAGAAAGACTAAAAATTTGTGCATGCCTCAATGCATAGGACAAAGGTGGCTTAGGCTCACTGATCCATCCTCATGCTAAGGTACCTATTTCATAAAAAAAGGGGGAAATATCATAAGTAAAGAGAAATACTGAGGAAGGAAGAACGGGATTGAGGGAAGTGGAAAAAGGAGAGGAGGAAAACAAAATTTGGGGAAAAAAAAAAACCCTAGTGAATTCCCTAGGGGGCATTTTCTTTTCCTAGCCATATTTTCCAAAAAAGAAGCAGACACAATTACAAATACTGATTCTACAAAGGCAAATGATTACCTTTCATGCTCAAGACACTGTGTTTGGCAACTGGTAATACTAATATTATTTCTTTCTTAATGGGAGAGCTCCGGATTTATGCTATGATGGAGGAAAATCTGCTAAAGGGTATGTATGGTGCCTTTTCCCTCTCTGTGCATCCATGAGAGACATTCCATATTCCATTGTTTTATGGGATGGTTCCAGCCAGCCTACTATAGTGTTAATTGAAATGACTTCTTGATATCCCTTCAAAATCACTATTGTAACACATCTAAACTCAAAAAATACAAAAATAATAATTGTATAATTTGTATGGATTCCATGTTATTGGGGGAAAAGGGAGATTAACACACAGTAGAGAAAACATTGATGTGTGTCAATTTGAACAAATATAATTCAACTTTTAACTGGTTCCTCTTTGCAAAGCAAATTATCCTTCAAGGAACGTACTTGCAAGTCAGGCACCACTGGTGACAGCAATATGAGTAGCATATAACTTATTGTTGAGCTTATGATGCTCCTCAATTAAAATATGTTTCGGTGGGTGGAGCCAAGATGGCCGAATAGGAACAGCTCTGGTCTACAGCTCCCAGCGTGAGCGACACAGAAGACAGGTGATTTCTGCATTTGTTTGAGGTACCTGGTTCATCTCACTAGGGAGTGCCAAACAGTGGGTGCAAGACAGTCGGTGCAGAGCACTGTGCATGAGCCAAAGCAGGGTGAGGCATTGCCTCACTCGGGAAGCACAAGGGGTCAGGGAATTCCCTTTCCTAGTCAAAGAAAGGGGTAACAGATGGCACCTGGAAAATCGGGTCAGTCCCACCCTAACACTGCGCTTTTCCAATGGGCTTGGAAAACAGCACACCAGGAGATTGTGTCCTGCACCTGGCTCGGAGGGTCCTATGCCCATGGAGTCTTGCTGATTGCTAGCACAGCAGTCTGAGATCAAACTGCAAGGTGGCAGTGAGGCTGGGGGAGGGGTGCCTGCCATTGCCCAGGCTTGCTTAGGTAAACAAAGCAGCCAGGAAGCTCCAACTGGGTGGAGCCCACCACAGCTCAAGGAGGCCTGCCTGCCTCTTTAGGCTCCACCTCTGGGGGCAGGGCACAGACAAAAAGTCAGCAGGAACCTCTGCAGACTTAAATGTCCCTGTCTGACTGACAGCTTTGAAGAGAGTAGTGGTTCTCCCAGCACGCAGCTGGAGATCTGAGAACAGACAGACTGCCTCCTAAAGTGGGTCCCTGACCCCCAAGCAGTCTAACTGGGAGGCACCCCCTAGAAGGGACAGACTGACACCTCACTCGGCCAGGTACTCCTCTGAGACAAAACTTCCAGAGGAACTATCAGACAGCTGAATTTGTGGTCTCACAAAAATCTGCTGTTCTGCAGCCACCGCTGCTGACACCCAGCCAAACAGGGTCTGGAGTGGCCCTCTAGCAAACTCGAACAGACCTGCAGCTGAGGGTCCTTTCTGGTAGAAGGAAAACTAACAAACAGAAAGGACATCCACACCAAAAACCCATCTGTACATCCCATCATCAAAGACCAAAAGTAGATAAAACCACAAAGATGGGGAAAAAACAGAGCAGAAAAACTGGAAACTCTAAAAAGCAGAGCACCTCTCCTCCTCCAAAGGAATGCAGTTCCTCACCAGCAACGGAACAAAGCTGGATGGAGAATGACTTTGACGAGTTGAGAGAAGAAGGCATCAGATGATCAAACTACTCTGAGCTACGGGAGGAAATTCAAAACAACAGCAAAGAAGTTAAAAACTTTGAAAAAAAATTAGATGAATGGATAACTAGAATAACCAATGCAGAGAGGGCTTAAAGGAGCTGATGGAGCTGAAAGCCAAGTTTCAAGAACTATGCAAAGATTACAGAAGCCTCGGTAGCCGATGCAATCAACTGGAAGAAAGGGTATCAGTGATGGAAGATGAAATAAAGCGAGAAGGGAAGTTTAGAGAAAAAAAGAATATAAAAAACGAACAATGCCTCCAAGAAATTTGGGACTATGTGAAAAGACCAAACCTACGTCTGATTCGTGTACCTGAAAATGACGGGGAGAATGGAACCAAGTTGGAAAACACTCTGCAAGATATTATTCAGGAGAACTTCCCCAATCTAGCAAGGCAGGCCAACATTCAGATTCAGGAAATACAGAGAAAGCCACAAAGATACTCCTAGAGAAGAGCAACTCCAAGACACATAATTGTCAGATTCACCAAAGTTGAAATGAAGGAAAAACTGTTAAGGGCGGCCAGAGAGAAAGGTCGGGTTACCCACAAAGGGAAGCCCATCAGACTAACAGCTGATCTCTTGGCAGAAACTCTACAAGCCAGAAGAGAGTGGGGGCCGATATTCAACATTCTTAAAAGAATTTTCAACCCAGAATTTCATATCCAGCCAAACTAAGCTTCATAAGTGAAGGAGAAATAAAATACTTTACAGACAAGCAAACGCTGAGTGATTTTGTCACCACCAGGCCTGCCCTAAAAGAGCTCCTGAAGGAAGCACTAAACATGGAAAGGAACAACCAGCACCAGTCACTGCAAAAACATGCCAAATTGTAAAGACCATCAAGGCTAGGAAGAAACTGCATCAACTAACGAGCAAAATAACCAACTAACATCATAATGACAGGATCAAATTCACACATAACAATATTAACTTTAAATGTAAATGGGCTAAATGCTCCAATTAAAAGACACAGACTGGCAAATTGGATAAGGAGTCAAGACTCATCAGTGTGCTGTATTCAGGAAACCCATCTCACATGCAGAGACACACATAGACTCAAAATAAAGGTATGGAGGAAGATCTATCAAGCAAATGGAAAACAAAAAAAGGCAGGGGTTGCAATCCTAGTCTCTGAGAAAATAGACTTTAAACCAACAAAGATCAAAAGAGACAAAGAAGGCCATTACATAATGGTAAAGGGATCAATTCAACAAGAAGAGCTAATTATCCTAAATATATATGCACCCAACACAGGAGCACCCAGATTCATAAAGCAAGTCCTGAGTGACCTACAAAGGGACTTAAACTCCCACACAATAATAATGGGAGATTTTAACACCCCACTGTCAACATTAGACAGATCAACAAGACAGAAAGTTAACAAGGATATCCAGGAATTGAACTCAGCTCTGCACAAAGCGGACCTAATAGACATCTACAGAACTCTCCACCCCAAATCAACAGAATATACATTTTTTTCAGCACCACACCACACCTATTCCAAAATTGACCACATAGTTGGAAGTAAAGCTCTCCTCAGCAAATGTAAAAGAACAGAAATTATAACAAACTGTCTCTCAGACCGCAGTGCAATCAACCTAGAACTCAGGATTAAGAAACTCACTCAAAATCGCTCAACTACATGGAAACCGAACAACCTGCTCCTGAATGACTATTGGGTACATAATGAAATGAAGGCAGAAATAAAGATGTTCTTTGAAACCAACGAGAACAAAGACACAACATACCAGAATCTCTGGGACACATTCAAAGCAGTGTGTAGAGGGAAATTTATAGCACTAAATGCCCACAAGAGAAAGCAGGAAAGATCCAAAATTGACACCCTAACATCACAATTAAAAGAACTAGAAAAGCAAGAGCAAACACATTCAAAAGCTAGCAGAAGGCTAGAAATAACTAAAATCAGAGCAGAACTGAAGGAAATAGAGACACAAGAAACCTTTCAAAAAATTAATGAATCCAGGAGCTGGTTTTTTGAAAAGATCAACAAAATTGATAGACTGCTAGCAAGACTAATAAAGAAGAAAAGAGAGAAGAATCAAATAGATGCAATAAAAAATGAAAAAGGGCTTATCACCACCGATCACACAGAATTACAATCTACCATCAGAGAATACTACAAACACCTCTACGCAAATAAACTAGAAAATCTAGAAGAAATAGATAAATTCCTCGACAAATACACCCTCCCAAGACTAAACCAGGAAGAAGTTGAATCTCTGAATAGACCAATAACAGGCTCTGAAATTGTGGCAATAATCAATAGCTTACCAGCCAAAAAGAGTCCAGGACCTGATGGATTCACAGCTGAATTCTACCAGAGGTACAAGGAGGAACTGGTACCATTCCTTCTGAAGCTATTCCAATCGATAGAAAAAGAGGGAATCCTCCCTAACACATTTTATGGGAATCCTCCCTAACACATTTTATGAGGCCAGCATCATCCTGATACCAAAGCCACAGCCAATATCATACTGAATGGGCAAAAACTGGAAGCATACCCTTTGAAAACTGGCACAAGACAGGGATGCCCTCTCTCACCGCTCCTATTCAACATAGTGCTGGAAGTTCTGGCCAGGGCAATCAGGCAGGAGAAGGAAATAAAGGGTATTCAATTAGGAAAAGAGGAAGTCAAATTGTCCCTGTTTGCAGATGACATGATTGTATTTCTAGAAAACCCCATTGTCTCAGCCCAAAATTTCCTTAAGCTGATTAGCAACTTCAGCAAAGTCTCAGGATACAAAATCAATGTAAAAAAATCACAGGCATTCCTGTACATCAATCACAGACAAACAGAGAGCCAAATCCTGAGTGAACTCCCATTCACAATTGCTTCAAAGAGAATAAAATACCTAGGAATCCATCTTACAAGGGATGTGAAGGATGTCTTCAAGGAGAACCACAAACCAGTGCTCAAAGAAATAAAAGAGGATACAAACAAATGGAAGAACATTCCATGCTCATGGGTTGGAAGAATCAATATCATGAAAATGGCCATACTGCCCAGGGTAATTTATAGATTCAATGCCATCCCCATCAAGCTACCAATGACTTTTTTCACAGAATTGGAAAAAACTATTTTAAAGTTCATATGGAACCAAAAAAGAGCCCGCATCGCCAAGTCAATCCTAAGCCTAAAGAACAAAGCTGGAGGCATCACGCTACCTGACTTCAAACTATACCTCAAGGCTACACTAACCAAAACAGCATGGTACTGGTACCACAACAGAGAAATAGATCAATGGAACAGAACAGAGCCCTCAGAAATAATGCTGCATATCTACAACTATCTGATCTTTGACAAACCTGACAAAAACAAGCAATGGGGAAAGGATTCCCTATTTAATAAATGGTGCTGGGAAAACTGGCTAGCCATATGTAGAAAGCTGAAACTGGATCCCTTCCTTACACTCTATACAAAAATTAATTCAAGATGGATTAAAGACTTACATGTTAGACCTAAAACCATAAAAACCCTAGAAGAAAACCTGGGCAATACCATTCAGGACATAGGCGTGGGCAAGGACTTCATGTCTAAAACACCAAAAGCAATGGCAACAAAAGCCAAAATTGACAAATGGGATCTAATTAAACTAAAGAGCTTCTGCACAGCAAAAGAAACTACCAGCAGAGTGAACAGGCAACCTACAGAATGGGAGAAAATTTTTGCAACCTACCCATCTGACAAAGGGCTAATATCCAGAATCTACAATGAACTCAAACAAATTTACAAGAAACAAACAAACAACCCCATCAAAAAGTGGGTGAAGGACATGAACAGACACTTCTCAAAAGAAGACATTTATGCAGCCAAAAAACACATGAAAAAATTCTCATCATCACTGGCCATCAGAGAAATGCAAATCAAAACCACAATGAGATACCATCTCACACCAGTTAGAATGGCCATCATTAAAAAGTCAGGAAACAACAGGTGCTGGAGAGGATGTGGAGAAACAGGAACACTTTTACACTGTTGGTGGGACTGTAAACTAGTTCAACCATTGTGGAAGTCAGTGTGGCCATTCCTCAGGGATCTAGAACTAGAGATACCATTTGACCCAGCCATCCCATTACTGGGTATATACCCAAAGGACTATAAATCATGCTGCTATAAAGACACATGCACACGTATGTTTATTGTGGCACTATTCACAATAGCAAAGACTTGGAACCAACCCAAATGTCCAACAATGATAGACTGGATTAAGAAAATGTGGCACATATACACCATGGAATACTATGCAGCCATAAAAAATGATGAGTTCATGTCCTTTGTAGGGACATGGATGAAACTGGAAACCATCATTCTCAGTAAACTGTCGCAAGGACAAAAAAACCAAACACCGCATGTTCTCACTCATAGATGGTAATTGAACAATGAGAACTCATGGACACAGGAAGGGGAACATCACACTCTGGGGACTGTTGTGGGGTGGGGGGAGGAGGGAGGGACAGCATTAGGAGATATACCTAATGCTAAATGACGAGTTAATGGGTGCAGCAAACCAACATGGCACATGGATATATATGTAACAAACTGCACACTGTGCACATGTACCCTAGAACTTAAAGTATAATAATAAAAAAGGACTAAGAATCAAATAACTATCATTGATATTTTCAATTATCTTTAGTATGACCTTTAAAAACTTTATGTTGTTCTTCTTTATTTACAAATGTCATAGCCATCACAAGAAGGAGGAAGTAGTCTGGATGGCCTAATTTCCACTTAAAAGAGAGCTCCCCTGATGATATGATGTCAAATAATGGACTTTGTGTAAGGGAACATTTTGCATATTTCTGCATGTCTTGTGACAGATTTTTCACTGTTCTGTCTTTTCAAGGATGTTTGTATAGCTAACAGCTTTGGAAGATATCTCTTTTGAGCAAAAGGCAAATTTTGTTTTCTGACCAGTACAATAAAGATAATATCTTCCACTAAAGCAATAATATTTTAGCTGGGGTTGACTGCCTCCCTTAACAGATGGGGGCGTTGCTAAGCTTGGGGCTCCTCAGCTGTGACATGAAACCATTGTGTGCACAGCCTCTACTCCATGAGCTCCACATGGCCCCTCCAGTGGTTGTGTAGCAGGGAGCACCCATGTGAACCTGAAGCTCATGCTGCCTGCTGAACTGTGAGCACTAATGGCTTCTGTCTATGACACAGAGAATGTTTGTCCATCAGTAAGACCATGACATCCTCACTGGTTAGTTTGCAAGTACAGTAAAATCTCAGATCCCTAGCAATTTTTTGACAATGTTCATAGGTTAAGCTACTGATGTCTCAGCCTTTGCTTATTTCTTCAGTATAGACTAATCTGTTGTCATAAATATTTCCAGGGATCTTAACTTTACTATGTCTAGAATTGAACTCATATTTATTTGGTACCCCAAACCATTTTCCCTTCAAGTGCTCCCATTTCAGTAAATTTTACTATGAATTACATAGAGAAGAAACTTTAGAATGGTCAACCTGCACTTCTAATCAACTACTAAGTCTCATTCCTGCCACTACATACCAGACAAGATCACTGTCATTCCTTACTTCCTGTATTATTCTCCTCTAATCTACTCGCAGACCACAGACAAATGTCAAAAGATCCAAGTATGTCACTTCCCAGTTTGAAAGCTTTCAGTGGATTCCTGGTGGCATTAGGTAAAATAACAATATATAAACTTGGCTTCCGATGTTGCTGTTTCCACACCTAGTCTTGTGTCCAACCCTACCTTTTGTTCTCTCCTTCATGGACTCTAATCTCCAATTGTAAGAAATTTCTGTGCATTAATCCAGTGTCTTTAATTTTACCTCACATCACCTGGTCATTCTGTTCCCTTGGCATGAAACATTTTGTTTTCTATACTTTATCTGCCTAAAAATGATGTAGAACATACAAAACACTGAAAAACCTCCCTGCCAACCAAGGAATGTATTAGATAATGTCAATAAGACATAATTATTTAATGTTTCTGGAATTAATGCATTTTGAACTTTGCTTCATAAATTCATAGAAATTACTTTTCTCAAAACAAGCATCAATTTATGGTACCTAGAAACTACCCCCCTCACACACACATGCACACTAAGCCAGTGAGATGAACATTTGTGTATCTGTATGAGTTGTGCATATTATGAATTCCTAGCAGTAAGAATACAATTAATTTTGAAGGGTAAATAGAATTATGATTTGTTAATACACCTGCAATGGTAACCAATGCTAAATTAAGATACAACTAATTTTGATTAGCTATATTAAAACTTGAGGTATTATGGAAATTAATGATAGCCATATTTCATTTGACATTTAGTTTAAATCAGGTACTGGACCAAGTTCTTTATACATGTTACCTGATTTAATCCTCATAACATTCGCACGGGTGGATACTATTATTAATTAATTTTACAGATGGTAGAACTGAAGTTTAGAGGTTTTAACTTACCTAGTGTCTCTGAGCCAGATGGATCTCAGCAGAGAAAGAACCGTGGTCTTCAAATTCCAAAATAAGCCTCTTTACTCGATAGGCTCAACTGCATGCTATTAGTAGAGTGAAAATGAATGCACACAATGCCATCTTTGAAAGAGTGTTAAATGTGATGAGTTAAAATAGTTTGTTTACCTGGAATTCCACTGTAACTGTCATCTTTAACATCTGTAAAGACATAGGTAAAAATGCCTGTGAATTTGGATATCTGATTAAAATAAAAATTCTACTAAAGTGAGTTATTTTCACCAATATTACTAAAAAAGAAAGCTGAAGTCATGGAGTATAACAGTCACAGGGCATTTTATCTAAAGCTCCTCAGTTCCAAATCCTCAGGTCCTCGGGATGTGGGGCTATTCCACCACCACTTACACTGATTGTCCTATGGTGAGTTCTGCCCACACTACCCTGAAAACTTACAAAATCTAAAATCTTAGCTGATAAACATGTATATTGTTCAAACTAATTTGAATGGAAATCAATTTAGAGAACATTCACCTGTTAAGAATCAGGCCTTGAGATTTTATGGAAGTTATTAATCTTGGAGAATGAAGATATTATCCTGTTGCTAAGTACATTGCCACTAGACAATTAGGAGTACTTCTTTACTTTATGAGCCTCATAATGAGACTTTCTCCTCCAAGTCTTCTTGAAAAAACCTGTTACAGCCTTTTCATAGAGAAAATTAAATTAAATTATATCTATATAGCTGAAATGTTTGAGAAACATTTTATGTTTATGTAAAAACAATAATACATCTTATTAAATTTATTATAACAAACTTATAAAAAATGCAATTTACAGAATTCACACTTACAGAGAGATATATGTCAAGTGATTACTACATAGAAGCAGGGGAGAACAGAGATTGGGAGTAAAGCTCTAGAATTAGTCTGGCTAGTTCACCTGGGCAATACCACTTCTGTTCAATAATTTGGGAACAAGAATGATGTTATTTTCCTCCATAGAGGAGAAACATAACTTCATAGGCCAATATAATTGGAAGCTGGTATGCAATTTCTACAGCAGACATTCTGCTTCGGGTTATCCATCTTATGGGAGTTCATTTTGGATCTCAGCACAAAGGGATAGATCTCTCCTTTGGTGGGTCTTAGGCTTTAATCAGTACTGTTATACCAGAGAGGCAGCCGAAAGTTCTAATCTTTATTTCAAATTCTAAATTATCTGTTCTGAGATTTTCATATTTCTGCAGGTAAAAAATAACCGTAAATACTAAGCTCGCTTCCTTGGGTCTATATTCTCCTTCAAATCATGGCCTGCTATTTATTTAATTTCTTGTTGATTCTCTGATGTCTTAAAGTAAATGTTTGATATGTTACCCAGATTTTTTTGTTGTTTCTCACAATTCAAGGTAAGGTCCAAACCATTTAGTTCAAAATTATGCAATACAGAAGTCTTCATTTAATATTTTCAGAAATCTTAAGACTTAGAAATATTGTCTTCTTTTGACAGATGAGAAACATAAGGATCAAAAAGAGTAATTTATCATTCTGAGGGAATGTACTAGCTATGCTTGGTACTATATTCAATGCCAGGTGGAAAGAATTCCAAGATTATCTCCATACCTTTGTCAAACTTTTGTTGAATACTATTTTTGTTGAATACTATAAATATCTGAAACTTTATGTTGTACATTTCTGCTTTGAGGGTTTGTGTCTATGAATTTGTGTGTCATTATATATGGCTTTGTTCTTTCTTTGCTGAATTTCTTCCACCCCTATTTAATCCATGAAAATGCAAGCTAGAGACATTTATAAATATTATGAAAGTTGCCAAATTCATTTTCAGAAATAAAACTCTCTAGTTTACCAATCAGCTTATTCTTTCTTTACATAAGTTTCTCATTGTGGCAAGCTTTGTCCTCTACTAAGCCAAGCAAATATAGCTCTTTTTCTCTCATCAGATGTACCAGACTCTTCTAATCTCTCCTGTTCTTTTTAAGCATGGCCAGAAAGAAGAAAATGTATTTTATTTCAAATAAATTGTTTTATCTTTAATGCTGGATGCTCTTATTGGTGAGTGCAATTGTGTGTATGGGTGTGTTTAATCTCTGAAATCACATATCTCTTCTGGATCAGAAGTCTGCAAACATTTCCACAAAGCATAAGATAGTAACTATTTTATACTTTAGGATATAGTTGCAACTGCTTAATTCTACCCTTCTAGTGGGAAAAGAGCCATAAAAAGGCATAAATAAATGCACATCTAGTGTTCCAGTAAGATTTCACTTCCAGCCTGTGATTGTAGTTTCCTAACCCATGCTCTAGTTTACTGAGAAAATTAATATTTTCTATTTTTGCTTTATTTCATGTTTTCTAACTTGACAACAAATATATTCATAGAGTGTTCAGAAATGACATCTTTAAAATTTAAAAAATTTTTTTCTAATATTTAGTAAATAAAATACATGTGTAGACTTAGACATTAAGTGTATTTATGCATTTTTGCTATACATAGACTTCCCTCCTTTAATTATTGGGGGAAATTATACTGGACTGTATATACTATTATCTTGGTTTTCTACATTATATTTATATCTAATTTCAGGATTTGGAAACACTGTAAGGAAGAAAATCCTTAAGTAATTTATTTTCTTAATAGTTTTGTAGAGCCTCACATTTGATTTTGTGGAAATTTTATCTTGATATGTCCATAACCTATAAGGTTATTGGTGTGAAGACTAGTTTACTTCTTTGATTTCTGTTATATATCTTTTGAAGTACCCTAATGTAATGGAATCACCAATACACATGCAATGTGCTTTATCTGGTTTCATTAAAGGTGGTAAAAAAAAAAAAAAAGGAAAAATAACAAACTATTGTCATCATGTAGTGTTGTAATGATATCGTTGACTGAAGTTTTCAAAGCATCAACTTTTTAATCAGATAAATAAATTATCTTCAGAGTCAGCATATTGAAGGCTGCTGGCTGACAGAAATAAATAGATAGGAGAAAAAATTGCGGCCGGGTGCGGTGGCTCACGCCTGTAATCCCAGCACTTTGGGAGGCCGAGGCGGGCGGATCACGAGGTCAGGAGATTGAGACCATCCTGGCTAACACGGTGAAACCCCGTCTCTACTAAAAATACAAAAAATTAGCCGGGCGTGGTGGCGCGCGCCTGTAGTCCCAGCCACGCGAGAGGCTGAGGCAGGAGAATGGCGTGAACCCCAGGGGGCGGAGCCTGCAGTGAGCCAGATCATGCCACTGCACTCCAGCCTGGTGAAAGAGTGAGACTCCGTCTCAAAAAAAAAAAAAAAATTGCAATGTAACTTCAGTAGAATAACATTAGGTTAAACAATAATTCAACATGTTGTGATTCCATATGTGTATCCATACACAATTCCACATGTTTGTTTCTGTACATGATTGTATTCTTATATATTATGCAGTTAGACAATAAATTTTTAATATTCTGGAAGCAGAAATAACACCATTTTCACATAGATCCATCTAACTATTCAATAAAACTTATCAAACTCAGAAACATATTTATAACAACCTATGCTGGCTTAATACATTTTAGTAAAAGAACAATTTCAGCTTATTACCTAATTTAATATGACATTCGCAACCTTCTAACAAAGTCAGGTAAGTAAGTTTATCCCCTCTTTATTAATGAGGACACTGAGTTTACAGTGATTACTCATCTTGCTTATGTTTTTATAATACATAAATTTCATTTTTAGGATTCGAGAACATGAATTATGATGCCTGGTATACATTCCCCACTCCCCTGTCTATAATAATTTCCTTTCCCTTGAATGGCCATTTAAAAATAATCAACTTTTGACTCAAATGTACAATATATGTATAAGACATAACTCAAACTATTTTGCCCTGCCATGCCATAAGTAAAATTTGTTTTAAAATCACTTTTTATTAATGTTATAGTCTTATTGAATAGGCAAGACAGGTATTATTACCCCCCTTTTTTCTGATAAAGCTAAAGAACAAAAGTTGTTAAGTGAGTTTATTGTTATACTCCTAGTACCACACAAGCGTTGTAAGCTCCAGCTTGGTTCCTGGGGCAGAAACAGGAAAATTTCATCAAATAGTAACAATGATAATAATGATAGAACAAAAAAACTTAATAACTAGTACTCATAGGTCATTTAATGTGTCAGGTGTTTTCCTAAATGCTTTACATATTAACACCTTTCTAGAAATGAGGAAAGTAAAGACAAAAGCTAATAAAGACAAAAGCCAGTAAAGACAAAAGCTAGTAAATGATGGACTGTGGACTCATTCAGACAATCTTACCACACAGTCTGTGCACTTGAACAGAGCACTCTGCCACCTCTTTTACTAAATTAAGCTCTATTGTGTCCAACAAAATAAACATTAGTGAGTAGTCAACAGTACAAATAGTTACAAAATTAAGTAAGGTGATAGTTTAACAGTCACAAAATAGGTATATAAATATGTACAAAACAATAAAACTATACATTTGAACAGTAATTTACATATTAATGATTGTTTCAGAATAGTTTCATGTACATTATTTTTAGTCATAATATATCCAAAATTGCAGCAGCTAAAAAAATGTCAGTACATTTTATTTTTCTTGATGAATTACAATTTTAAACACTACATAAATTTTAATTCTTTATCCATCAGTTTAAGATGTTAAGTTTGACCTATTACCTATCACATATGGTATTAGTGCTCCACATTAATCTCCAAACCTTTTCCTATTTCTGCAATTAGGTCTTCCTCATGTTATCTAAGTTGTGAATTCTGTATACTTAAAATCTAATAAACAGATGGTATAATTTTATCCTTATATAAATATTATTCACCGAAGAGCCATGTGTTATAATCACATCTGTGGAGAAAATAAACAATTGAAATAAATTATTTTAAATACCAAGGTCAAGTGAATTTTAATCTCTTGGCATTCCATTAAGCTTTATAAAATCATACTACCAAGGACCATGTTTACCTCCAACAAAACAAAACTGTTTCCCCTGAATTTTAATGGGCCTTTTTTCTTTGAGAAAAATGTGTCAGATGATTGACTTCTGCTGCCTATCATTTAATTATGCAGTTGTTAAATATCCTAACTTGACTCAGTTGTTTTGTAGGCACATACATGCCTTCCATGATTTTTAAAAATTATTTTGTTGTACACCCCTATTTTGAACATGTACTTTCTTAGATCCCTTGTCTTTCTCCTTTTTGTATTTCTAGCTTTTTTATATTATAAATGAATGAAAATGACATAGAACTGGAAACTCTAATGAAGAATCAAGTGAAAATTTTAAAACTAAAAAATTACAATAGCAAAAACTAAACAAACAAAGGGTAGACAGGAGAATACACAGATGAGAGGAAGATTAGAGAGCAGCACATTGGCAAAAAAATACTCACATTGAAGCTGTGTGGGTCCTCCAGGGAGACCCTGAGGCACAGCTTAGCATTCAGAATGTTTATTTCAGAGTTCCCATGAGATTCACACTTTGAATGGGGAGGAAGCACCGTAAGGGAAAGGAGGAAGATGTATGGGTTATTTTGGAAACCTTCCACATCCAAGTTTCTGTTCGCTGCTGCTAGGATGCTGATCAAGAGAGTGTTTTTATATTTAATCTTCATTATCTAAGGACATCCTGGTCACATGACTGAGTTAATGAAATCACCTTTGAGGAAAGTTGTATGACATAACCATTATTTTTGACGAGAATTTCAGTTGAAGGAAGAGTAGAACTGTCATCAAGAAATAACAAAATTTTGCAGTCGTTATTCCATCCAGCTTTTCTGCAGTGAGGATGAGCCACTGATACAAAACGTTTCTGAAACCAATCAGAAAAGATGTGCCCTGGTGATCCATGTTTCTTTGTTAGCATAATAGTGGAAGAGTAAAAAATTCACTCCTTGGAAACAGCAAGCAGGCAGGCTTTTGCCTATCACAACAAATCTATACTTAACGTGTGTCTACTGCATTATTACATCCCACCATAGTTATTCTGTGCTTGGCATTTTAAATTTCTGTAGGGTTGTCTCATCAGTTGTAGTTAGTGTCTTTCTTGGGCAATAATGCCAAAGCAGTGATATTTTCTTAGCATTATAGACTTGTTCTAGCATCAGATTTTCATCAGTGATACTTTAGCAAACTCATCAATGAATTTCTCTGGGAAGGATCACTGCAGGCCTTTAAAAATTTAAGTCTGTATCTTTTCTTAAATTACTCCAACAAGCCTGTTGAATATTCACAGTACCCTCCAATTTTCAGTTCATTGCGATAAATCTTTGCTTGTTTCATGATCAACATACCATTACATGGCATGTATTTACTACAATGCTCACAGCTCTAATCTTTCAATACACAATAAAGATCTTCATTTTTAAGCTCTATTCAGTGTTTTTCTATTCATCATTAACAGCTGTTCATCACTTTCAACACAAAATTCAAAAGTTTATACTTTTGTTTCTTCAGCATATAGTATGGTGGTTATTTCAGCACCATAATTTTCTGTAAAATACTTCACATTTACAACTGTGTCCAGTTTTTCCAACGGTTTGACTTTCTATGTTATTGATAAACTTAAATACTTTCTGATGTTTTGTCACTGTTATCCATAGGGTTATCTGCAAGAGCTGACATTTTCAACAATATCTTTACACCACACAGCAAAGGATAAGCAAAAACAACACAGCGAGCAATGCACATAGGTCTTGCCCCATCTGGGGCATCGTCAGGAACCTGCTGTTGGTGCATCCAACCTGCATGCAGGCCATTTTATTACTCTTTGTAAGTATGCTTGACTGAGGGAAGCTGGGCATGAGGAAAAAAATATAATGCAGCTGAAGGGTTTTAGGGTCGTTTTTCCCTCAGGGATGAAGAAACTGTGTATTGTACACCTGAGTTTTGATTGTGACCTGTCACATGGGGTCAGGTGTGAAATTTTCTACCTGTGGCTTCATGTCAGAACTAAATAAGTTTTGGATTTTGGAGCATTTCGTATTTTGAATTTCCAGGTTAGGAATAATATATATCTATATCTATATCTGTTTCTGTATCTCCAATTATATTCTCTTGTCTCTTGACATACATACATGCTGCTGCTTGTAGTTATCCAAAGTTTCACCATTAATCTGTTTATTCTCCTCTTCCTCCTCCTTCTTTGTCTTCCCCTACTTTTTCTTTCATTTGTTTGTTTGTTTTGGGTAGTTTATATTGCTATGTTTTTAAGTTCATTAATATTTTTTCTGAAATATTTAATGTGACATTAATCACTTCCAGCATAGTCTATATTAAACTTCTTAGTTTCTAGTTCAAGAAGGTTTATTTAGATTTGAACATGTATCTAAAATGTCTCTACAAACACATCCAATCTTTCTTCTAGCATTTAAATGTATGAAATGCAAGTATAAGTATATATAACTATTATATATATACTTTATATATAACTATTATATATTAAACTATTATATATTATATATATAACTATTATATATAAATGCAAGTATAAGTATTATAACTATTATTTCAATAGCCTTATCAATGAATTCTAACCTCTATATAAATTCTGGGTTGCTTTCAATTGATCGATTTTTCTCATTATTGTTAGTCATACTTTCTTCATTCTTTGCATACCTATTTTTTAATAAATGCCAGAAATCGTGATTTTACTATTTTGGAAACTAAATACGTAGGTACTCTTATAAATGTTCTTGAGATTTGCTCTTGGATGCAGTTAAGTTACTTGGAAACTGGTTTATTCTTTCAACTCCTGCTTTTTCCATTCATGGGGTGAGACCAGATTAGCATTTAAGCTAGACCTAATTTTTCCTCACTGCTGGGTCAAAGCCTTTCTACATATTCTGTTCAGTGAGCCATAAATATAGATATTACTCCCAATCTGACTAGTGGGAATAGAAAAACTTAAGAAACTTGCCAATCTAATTCTTATCCAATAGATGTGCATAGCATAAGAAATGCAATAATATATAGTAAGAATAATATATGATAATCAAATTGAATTTATTTCAGAAATACAAGGTTGGTTTTCCTAAAAAAAAACAAGATGAGGCTTTTCATCATTGTAATAGAACTAAATAATAAATTTATATGATCATCTCCATAGATGTAAAAATAGTATTTAAAAAATTAACAATGAAATAGAATTTTCAGTCTTGGCTATTATAGATTTATACCTGCTACCCTAAAAATTATAAAAGCAAGACAAAACATGTAAAAAATTCATTTACAATATTGGAAAGCAATCAAATAAGGGAAATATTAATCTCTCATTTAGTTCAGCTTTCACCTTAAAAGCATTCTTCAAACTGCATTTCTGATAAAGAAAACACTTGCAGAAAATGGTACTTTTACTAGATAGAGGAAATAGATTTCAGAATTCAAGACTCCCAAAGCCCTGGGATTTGTTGGAGGCAAGTTACCTGAAGAGATCCCCAACAGTCTGTGTAAAAAGTCTCCTAAGTATATGTATGAATAAACTTTTGAGAGTTTCTGGGAAGCTAGAGTTGAGCAGTTGAGCAGAGATTTCAGAGGCTACACATTGCATATTCCATCAGTAAATGCAAAATTAAAATAGGTAAAGTCTGCAGCCAAGCATTAACAACATCAAGATAGTGGACTGTTAAATTAACTGCCTGACAGGAAAAAAAAAAAAAGGTAAGATTCTTTAGAGGAAGATAACATAAACTAGAGTCTCTACATTTATTACCTACAAATTATATAAAATTATACATTTCTGGATATATAAGGAAGTAGGAAAAGTGACTGATAACCAAGAGAAAAAAATAATCAATGAAACCTTACCTGGAAACAGTCCATATATATTGCTGATAGCAGAAGAGAACTCAAAGTAACTATCTTTAATATGGTAAATAAAATAAGAAAAAATATGGGATAGATCATTTCAAATAGGAATTCAAATCTATAAAATAACTACAAAACCTATAAAATCTTTAAAAATAACCAAATAGAAATCTTAAAATTAAAATATTCAATATCAACATTAAAAGCTTTTTTGATGCATATAGTAAGATTAAGGAGAGTAGAAGATTAATTGAACTATAGATCAATACAAAGTATCCAAGTTGAAAAACAGGTAAAAATTTAAATAACAGAAATAAAAAGGAGAAATATTTGTGTTATATGCTGAACACATCTCATACATATGTAATTTAAGTCCCAGAAGGAGAGAAAAGAGAATGGATCAGAAGAACTATTTGAAGGACAAACAAAACAAATAAATGGTCAAGAATATTTCCATATGATGAAAGGGCAATCTTCAGATTCAATAATCTAAATAAATCTCAAGCATAATAAATAGAAATAAAACTAAAACCATGTTATACTCAAATTTCTGAAATTTCTCAAAGACGAAGAGAAAAACTTAAAAACAGCGAAGGTAAAAGCCATATTACCTTCAAAGGAGCAAATTAAGCCTACTTGATGATGTTACAAAGGAAGGACAAAGCTAGACGGTAATGGAAACAGATACTTAAATTGTTTAAGTCAAAGACTGTCAATCTAGAATCATGTTGTCAATGGATATATTCTTCAAAATACAAGCAAGACAAAGATCTTTTCAGATAGAAGACAAGAAATGGGCCAGTCACTGTGACTCACGCCTGTAATCCCAGCACTTTGGGAGGCCTAGCGGGCGGATCACGAGGTCAAGAGATCCAGACCACCCTGTCCAACATGGTAAAACCCCATCTCTGCTGAAAATACAAAAATTAGCTGGGCATGGCGGTGCGCACCTCTAGTCCCAGCTACTCCAGAGGCTGAGGCAGGAGAGTCGCTTGGACCCAGGGGGTGGAGGTTGCAGTGAGTCGAGATCACGCCACTGTACTCCAGCCTGGCGACAGGGCAAGACTCCGTCTAAAAAAAAACCAACCAAACAAACAAACAAAAACGGAAAAAATACATATTTTCAGCAAACTTGTACTACTAAAAAAGAAAAGTAATTCCCTAGACTGAAACGAAATTATTCAAGGGAAAAATAAAAAATTAAGACTGTGTTAAGAAATGAGGACTACCAGAAAGGGTAAATACTTTTATAAATGTATATGGACTATTTGAAAGAACAATAATAACGTTTTATGAGATCTATAACATTGGTGAAAGTAAAACACATGATGCTACTGGCACAAAGTGTGAGAGGGGCTCAATGGGGATGAACATTTAGAAGATCTTCGTGTTATTTCAAAAGTGAAAGGCATCAAATGCGAGTATTATTTAAATAAGTAAAGAATACATGTTGTAATTGTTAGGCTAACCACTAAAATAATTAAAACAGAACATACATCTAAATAACTGATATTGTAAAGCAAGAAATGGTTTTATAAAATTATTATATCCAGAAAACAAACGAAAAACAGAAGGTGATGAGATAAAGTAAAAAGATATCAATGTGGCAGATATAAAACCAATTATATCAGTGATTATGCAAAATGTAAAAGGTATAAACACTTCAAATCACAGATAACAAAACAATTTTAAAGCTCCAGTTATATTCTCTCGTCTCTTGAAAATTCGTAAATTAAAAAAAGAGCACACTTTAAATAACTCAGGTGCCAATGGTAAAATCACAGTGTCAGTGAGAAACTATGTGAAGCTCATAATAAAAATATATGTTATCAAAATTTGCAGGATATAGCTGACATAATGCTTAGAGAGAAATTTAGAGCTTTAAGTTACTATATCAGAAAAAAGAAAAACTGAAAATTAATTATATAAAGCATGCATCTCATTAAGCTGAAGAAAAATAGTGAATTAAATATAAACAATCTTACCCTTTTAATTCCTTTGTAGTATTTCATAGTGGGTGGTTTCCAAACTTTACTAAATGTCAAGCTCAACATTCCATTACATTTAAAACTAGCTTTCTGATTAAGATGTTAGATGTGGGTTATTGTTTAGCTCTAAAATCTGTTGAAAGATGAGTTTGAAACATAGCTTATAAAATGAAGACTAAAAAGATGTATCTATTAACATTAAAAATTTGAGAGAAGGGCATATTATGGTTGTAAAATAAAAGCCATTTTAAAAGACAAAAATATAAGAGAAACAATTGAATATACTTATTTGTGTATTCAGCCTACTTTTTTATCCATCTAGATAGCTGATTGTACCTACTGTAAGTACAGATAATTTGAATATATATCCAAAATATTAGCCACAGTTATTGTTGGGTTACATGATGACTAGTTTTGTTAATTTTTACATATTTTCAATATTCTTATAAGGAACATTATTATGTAATAAGAATTTTTAAAGAAGCACTAATATATACTACTAATTAAGGACTTTTTTTTACTAATTACATATGTTTTCCTAATTCTCATAAGAACCATAAACAGAGATATTGTTTGTATCTCCTGTGACAGATTAAAGTCAGAGTTTTCTACAGAAATTTCAAGGAATGTTGATTCAATTATTTAATCAAATTAAATTAATCCTTCATCAATTAGATTTACATTTAGAGATAAGTTAAAAGGCGATAGATGTAATTCCATCAGTACAAATCTGTAAGATTATTAAAACTTTTGTCTTCTCATTTCATTTTAGAGAAACATTTTAAATGTTATCCTTTAAATAAGGTAGGCTCCATTCACATTTCCCAATGGTCATAACACAAGAGGGAGATGTATTAAAAGATGTCAGGAATAGAAAGTCAATATACTTGTTATCAAATAGTTAACATTAAAATGTAAGAAGGTCTTTGAAATAAATGTGATTTTGAATCAAATCACAAAGAAGACATTAAAATATATAAACCGTTTTATTTATAAGTCAATAGTGCACCTACATAAGCAGACCAAATATATTTGCTTAGGAATGCATTTTTCAGTGTATGTGTGATATAATATATTTGATTTTTAAGTGTCCTATATTTTATCTTTAAGTAATTTTAATTATACCATAGACTATATGATTAGTGCTCATAATTTATTTAAAAAGTAGATATGTATAATTTAAAAAGCAAAATTACTCCTTAATATTGTCCCATCCTATATTCGATAGAATTTTTAATAATATTATACATATTCTTTTCCATACAATGGTACTTCGCAGTAAAAAAAAAAAAATTAGCAGCATAGCATTGAACATTATTGTAATTTGGAACTACAGTTTTTTTTTTTTAACTTCAAAGTTGGACTCTGAACATTTGAACAATTTGGAAAGCCCTGTGACCACTACATCTTTTTTGTGTAGTTCAACCTTGTTAAAAACACTTGCTAATGAATTTGGAACCAAGAGCCTGCAATCACAAAGTGCAAATTAAGACTTCTGTTATCATTAATGTAAGTAAACACCCACAAATCAAGACAAAATGGATCCCTATATTCTAAACTTTGAAGTTTTTATGAGAAATAAATTAACCATAAAATTAGAGTGCAGGCAGTTTTCTGAAGAAAGAAATCTTAAAGATACTCTAAAATACTTAAAAGGCAATACTTCCTTTACAAATTTAGACAGAGACACATAAGTTGAACAAGGCAATTTGAAAATTGGGCAAGATTTAGATTCCCATTAAAATTGGCCTTTGCTTAAGTTTTCTGAAAGTGAATTAGACTCACTGTAAGTGGCTGCTACACAATAGTTTAAAAAACCAAAAACAACACAGATGAAGAAGTGCTCTTACCGCCTTAGACTCCTCAAACCTAGATATTCAGGGAAGTCTCTCCAAAATGATGACTACTTCCAAGATCGCTATTTCAGAGCAGAATAAATAAATTTTTTTGAGGAGCATGAGAAAAAAATAAAAAAGAAAAATTAAAAATGCAGACAAATGTGTATGTTTAAGTGTTTTATTAATGAGAAGGAATTTGTATTTTTTTAACTTGTACTCATTTTAAACTTTCAATTTAGAGATAAATGTATATAAGAACATATACAATTTAGATACTGTGCATCCACAAATAATTATAAAAGTAAGATCATTTAAAAGGATAAGATCTAAAGAATACATGAACACTAATCCTTTTTAGTGTGACAATGTAAAAATAGAAATCTTATAAATATGAGCCATGAAGCATTCTCATCAGGATTTCATTGCAAAACATGAGACCAAGTCCTGAAAGGCTGATTATATTATCTCGACATATGTTGTTTAAGTCATGTTAACTTAAGCTTCTATCACTATTAAAAGTTACAAAAATACTTTAAGACCTTATTATAATTTCTTTCATATATCGTTTGAATTTAATAAAGAAACTAAGGCATATGTCATGTTTCAAAACATATATGTTCAGGATTTGCTAGATCAGATTTGAACCACTCAGCTTAACAATGTACCTTTCTAAAAGCATTGCTTTTATCATTACAACTTCAATTTTAATACTTAGACAAGATTTTGAAGGATCAAAGATAGGTGTCCTTTATTTAGATGAAGTCAATCAAGGAGGATTTAGTTAAAACTTTAATGTTAAAATTTAAAAATTTCCAGAACCTTGTTACTATGGCAATACTTATTTTTAAGTCAAAATGGTTAGCATTCAGAATTCAGTTTAGAATAATTTTAAATAACCTTTGTTCTGTAGTCCCTAGTTCCTAACATGTTTGCCTCAGAAATCTCATTGAAATGAAAATACATATATAGAGAAATACGATTAAAATTAACATATATATATTTTCATTTCAATGAGGTATGTGTATATACACACAGACACACACACACGCCTATTTTGAGAGCGAGCGAGAGAGAGTGAGTTATCAGCAATTTCTATTGGTTCATAATTCCACATTGTTTCTTTATTTTAGACATTTCCATTATTAAAGAATGGCCATCATGGATATAATGTTCTCTTTTTTGGTGAATTTTAAAAGGACATTGTATTTAAATATTTCAGATCTATTTATATGTGTAAGATATAACCAAAATCTGTTTACCTGTGGCCCAAATCAAGTGCAATTAAACCTATTTCTATCTTCCACCTCTTTCCCTTGGGAATTTTATCTTATTCATTTTTCTACCTTTATAGACAGATTCCTAAACTATTGATAATATGTTTTCATATTTTAAATTTTGACTGAAGTACTTTTATATTGTTTGTATTTTTCTACAATTATAGTATTCTTTGCTATCTTAGTTGTGTTACTATTTTTTAATAAGTTTTCAGATTAGGAGGTCTGTTTATTGATGTTATATAGAAAATATTACAATGGTTATGTTCATATTATATTCAGTGAACTTGTTTTATTTAAATGATTTGCTTACAGATTATCATGTTTTGTTATCAACTGTTTTGAAAATAATGACAGTTTATTCATTGCCAAATTTAATATTTTTCATTTTTTTCCTTTGTGTCCTCTTATTCTGTTAGCTTAGACCTTGAACACATTGTTGCACAAAAAATAGCAAGTACCAGGAATCTTGTATTCTTTATAATATTTTAAAAAAATGCATCTTGAACTTTGAAATTTATGAGGTTTTCTGTAGTTTTTTGGTAGATAAGCTTTATTGGGAAAGAGTTAACTTTCTATTCATAATTTCATTTTAGAAAATAATATTTTCCTGTAGGAATAAAATGTATTTGTAATTTTTAATAAAATTTAAGTATATATTAAATCTCACGTGAAAAACAGCCTCTGATAATTAAAAAAATACTGAAAAATAAAACTAAACTAAAAACGAAGATGTTTCTCAATTGTAAACATAGATAATTCAAATGTTAGTATACAGCAGTACACACAATCCAGAAATATATTAGTTGAATCATGCTTCTCAAAAATATTTATTTCAAAAATGTTAGAATGGCAGTTTATTACCATGGAATTGAAAATCCTAAGCAAGATTTTTTACAGACATAAATCCTGGTTCTTTCCCTTAATACTGTGTCCTTGAGCATACTATTTACTCTCATTAACACTTTCTTCAGGGTTAATTTAATTCATATTATCAATAATTTAATAATGCCCCAGACTTTATATTTTAAAGATTTGTGAAATAATTTTTTTAAATAGCATATATGGATACAAAGGAAACATTCATTATTGTTGAAAATCTTAGCTATTGGATCAATGTCACCATTTTTATTTTAAATAAATAAATAAGACAATAAACTAATTACTCAAAGAGAATATAAACTATTATCGATTTCTGGTTACATGGTTTCTTTGAATATGTTTATCTTTCAGATATAAGTAACATTTTAAGCTACATTAATTGAATGTGAAAAGATAAATAGAATAAAATGAACATAACCTAAGTGAGGTCCCCTAAATTAGTGAAATATTATGGCTATTTCTATAATTAGAGTTCAGAAACCTGGCCACTTAAAGAGTCAAATATATATGAATGGTTATCTCAATACCAATTTTTGGTTGATTTGTTTTCTTTATGAAATTTTCTGTCTTGTAAATTTTACCCAAAGGACACATGAGTTTTATAACACTAAAACGAACAATATTTTTATAATAAATAGTGGACTAGAAGTGTCCCCATTGTGTTTGAATATTTTTTTTTGTAGATTTCAGAATCAGAACTGAAAACAAGAGATATAGAATACTTCATTTCTTAAGGACAGTCATTGACAACTAGGGCTGCACACTTTTCCCTCAGAGCCAAACCAAATTGCCACATGTTCTTACTTACAAGTGGGAGCTAAACATTAGGTGCACATGGACATCAAGGAAACAATAGACACTGGGGACTATTAAAGTGAGGAGGGAGGCAAGAGTTAAAAAACAACTTCTTGGTTACTATGCTCACTTTCTGGGTGATGGAATCGTTTGTACTCTGGATCTCAGCATCATGCGATATACCCGTTAACAAATCTGCACATGTACGCCTGAATTGAAATAAAAGTTAGAGAAAGAAAGGAGGCTTCAGATTCACAGGATGACCAAATGAAGAGAGATTAATAGAAAATACATGAACAAAAACGCACAAAGAACAAAAAAACAGAATAGAAAAAAAGAGAGCAGAAGAGACATAGATCACTGGGAAAATTTCTACCAAACATACAGTTACAGTCCAGAGAGTAGTCAAGAGAATGGGGGCACAATTAGTATTTGATAATATAATTCCAAAATATTGTCAAAACTGTTGAAAGACACCAACTCAAAGAATCAAGAACATATGAGAACCCCCAATAAATAAATAAAATGTGTTACCATAGTACAATTTTTCTCAATGTTTGGCTGCAGGAATGCCATCATCACCACTTGGGAATTGGTTAGAAATACAAATTCTTAGGCTCCACTTCAGGCCAACTAAATCTGAAACTGCCTACAGGGCCCAGAGATCTGTATTTCAACAGGCCCTCCAAATGAATGCTTTAGAATTACTAAGTAAACTGATAGGAAAAAAAACTTCCCTATTCAATATCTAAGGCACCAAGCTGGTAAAAGTCATCTGAAAGCATGGAATATCATTTCATGCAATGAAACTAAGTGACAGTTTTACTAACTTTGGGGCCACTGGAACTGGACTGGAAAAAAAAATCTAAGTTCTCCCAAACCAAACCCCTTGAAAACTTGTAAAACACTGAAAATGAATTGTCAACTTATAGGTTCAATTTAGATTAAAAATTGATACATTCTCCCTTACTCTGAATAACACAGAATTAAAAGTAAAAACAATATTGTATAATAATGCAAAAGGACAATGTAGCTTAGGATTTCCATGAGTGGACTTACAAAAAAAGAGTGCTTGGATCACAAGCCTTTGAGTAATGAGCATCTTCCTCCATGAACTAGGATATATGATGGTACCTGTGTTTATATAATTTTTTAAATTATAAAATGAGATAAAGTATGTGAAGCACTTAGTACACTGTCAGACATGTATCAATACTCAGCAAATGACAGTCATTATTACTAGTTACACAGATTGAGCAGGTACACTATCTTTCACCCCAAGGCTTTTTTCCATGCATTCCTTCATCCTAAAGTTTTGTGATAAAGGCATTATTTTTATGTCCACTTTACTGACAATTACATTTGTGTGTAGTGAACTTAAATATATATCTATTGACAAGAAAAGTTAAGTTTAGTAAACTTAGATACGTATTTACTGACAAAGAAACTAAAGTATATAGTAAACTTAAATATACACCCCAAAGTTATACAGCTGGTATTGATATTTTTCCCACTAAGAGGGAAATATTTAGAGATTTGTCTGAAAGTAAGAAAATTAATTTCTTCTCATTTAGTTGAGAAACTAAAAAAAAAAAACTTTGTGATTTTATCTGTACTAATTTTAGCATATACTGAAGATTAATACTATTATGCATTTTTTTAAAGTGTAAAAATTTTAAATCATTAAAATCATTTAACAAAATAATGGGTATTTATTGATGTATGGATCAATAAAAATAACTGCATTATTGTTTGAAACCATTTAGGTTTCTATTATTGATAATTGTATTCATTATTAACAGCTTACTATGTTGCATTATAATAGCATGTTGTTCTTATTTTAAATATTAATAGAAAAAGCAGACTTTGAATGGATTTTCACATTCTTAATACAATGAAGCTATGTTTTACTTTCAAAGGTTTTTTTCAGTTCTTAAAATTTTTTATCATTGTGAGATATTTCATTTACTTATTGCAAGTAAGCCAAATTCGTGGTGTATTTATTAAAAACAATTATATCATTTAAAATATTTATTTTATGACTAACTTATTTTCAATGTATTGCCTAATTTTAGTATTGTTTTTAGTATACTTTAAAGAGAGTTTGTGTACCACATTTTTTTGGATATAAAATAAATTTTAAAAAAGAATGCTATGGCTACCTTTGCCTGGTGTGAAAAAAATACTATTATAATGGTTTTCTTAGGATCTTCCCAATGATAAGGCTTAATTTGAATATTCTAGCTCCATTGATAAACATTAGACGTGTTCTCATTAAATTTTCTGCTGCGTTGACAGTTTTTTTTCTGAAAGTGATTGCAGAAATATCAGTATTAGAAAGAAGAGGATAAAATTGACTTTGTTTGCTTTATGAAACATTAATACACAAAGCAGAGTGGGGAGTGGGAGATGTTGACCAAATACACAAAATTCCAGTTAAGCAGTAATAAGTTCATGAGATTTAATGTGCATCATAGTAACTGTGTTTAATAACAATATATTGTATATTTGAAAATAGCCAATAGAGTAGAGTTTGTTTTCACCACAAGAAAATAACAAGTGTGTGAAACAATGCATATATTAAATAGCTTGATTTAAATAGTCAACAATATATACATGTATAAAAAATCATTTTGTACACCATAAATATTTACAATTTTCTTAATTAAAATATCTCAACATACAGAATGCTCAAAATAGTTAACAAAACATTTATTCATAAGGATCACATTAAAATTATTTGTTATTAATTGTGGTAAAATGTATTTAACATAAAATTGATCATTTAACTATTTTTAAATATATAGGTCAGTGGCATCAAATACATTCACATTATTGTGCAACCATCACTGCTATTCATTTCCAAAATATTTTTCCTCTTAAAAAACTGAAACTTGTATTCATTAAGTAGTAACTTCCTATTCTTCTCTCCTCTAAACTTCTGACAATTACCATTCTCTCTTTCGTATTTATGATTTTGACTACGTACCTCACATGAGTAGAATCATTCAAATTTTGCCCTTTTGTGACAAAGCTGGTTTAATTCAACTAGAATAATTTAAGATTCATTTATTTTGTAGCGTATGCTAGAAAATCCTTCCTTTTTAATCCTAAATAATATTCCATTGTATGTATATACCAAATTTTCTTTATACATTAATCTTTCAATGAGCATTTATACTGCTTCCATCTTCTGACTATCATGAATATTGCTGCTAAGAACATGGTTGTACGTATGTACATTTGTCACAGCCTTCACGTCTTTCGGGTATACACTCAAAAGTGGATGGCTTGATAATATGGTAATTATATTTTTAATTTTTTGAGGAAGTGCCATATTGTTTTTTATCGTGGCTATAATAGTCTACAGTCCCACCAACAGTGCACAAGAAACCCAATTTCTCCACGTCTGTCCTGGAAAATGTTGCATGTGCATTTGAGAAGAATGTGTATTCTGATTTTGTTGAATGGAAAGCTCTGTGTATGTCTGATAAATCTAGTTGCTTTGTTATTCAAGTTTTCTATTTATTTGCTTATCTGATGTTTATTATGTGTAAATTCCTGAAATTGTCATATTTTCTTGCTGCATTAAACATTTTTGTAGGCCGGGCACGGTGGCTCATGCCTGTAATCCCAGCACTTTGGGAGGCCGAGGTGGGCGGATCACAAGGTCAGGAGATTGAGACCATCCTGGCTAACACGGTGAAACCCCGTCTCTACTAAAAAATAGAAAAAATTAGCTGGGCGTGGTGGCAAGAGCCTGTCGTCCCAGCTACTTGGGAGGCTGAGGCAGGAGAATGGCGTGAACCTGGGAGGCAGAGCTTGCAGTGAGCCAACATCGTGCCACTGCACTCCAGCCTGGGTGACAGAGCAAGACTCTGTCTAAAAAAAAAAAAAAAAAAAAAAATTTGTAAATATGTAATCACTGATTTATCTTTTGTATTTTTTTTCTGCAATACAACGAACCCATATTTTAAGCAAATCATGGAAATAAGAAAATCAGAATGGATTATTTCAAGCATGAGAAACATTTTACCAACATTTATATTTGCTATATCAACAGTTTCTATTGGTAAGTATGAATTTGTCAGTCTCATATGAATCACTTGCAATCTTTCCTGACTTAAAGTCAATTTTGTCTGATATTAGTATAGCCACCCCTGCTGTCTTCTGGTTACTGCTATAGCTTCAATGTGTCCCCAAAAATTCATGTGTTGGAAATTTAATCCCCAATGCAACAGTATTGAGAAGCAGAAGCTGGACCTTCAAGAGGTGATTAGGTCTTAAAGTTTCTGCCCTTGTAAATGAATTAATGCCATTACTGTGGGAGTAGATTTGTTATCTGGAGAGGGGGTTACTGATGAAAAGGATGAGTTTGGACCCTCTCACCCTTTCTTTGCCCCTCTACCATGGGATGACACAGCACAAAGATTCTTACCAGGTGAGGGTTCCTTGACTTTGAACTTCACCGCTTCCAAAACTGTAAGAAATATATTTCTCTTCTTTATTAATTACCCAGTCTGTAGTGTTCTGTATAGAAACAAAAAATTGACTAAGGCAGTTAATATTCATATAGAATATCTATTTCCATACTTTCATTTTCAACCTTATGTCTTTGCATCTAAAATGAGCTTCTCATATTTAGTATATCATTGAATCTTTATTGATTTTTATCCATTCTGCTAATCTCTGTCTTTTTACTGAAGAGTTTAACCCATTTATTGTTAAAGTAATTACTTATAAGAAGAGACTTCTGTCATTTTGCTACCTGTATATCTGTATGCCTTCTAGATTTTTGTCTCTCAATTTCTGCATTATTGTGTTCTTTTGTGTTTAATTACATTTTGGCAGTGAAATGTTTTAATTCCTATTTCCTTCCATGTATAGTCTATAGCTATTTTTTTGTGGTTGTCATTGGGATTACATATAACTTTTTAAATATATTTGAATTTAAATTATTGACAGCTTAAATTTAATAACATACAAAATTTCTGCTTCTAAACAGGGTCATATTAACCACCTTCCAGTTAATGATTTCATGAATTATATACTTATGCATTGTGTATTCCCAAACATAGAGTGATATTTTTATGCATTATTAAGTCATGTAGAAAAGTGTACTTATAAATAAAAGGTACATATAATACCCTTTATAATTATCTATATATTCACCTTTGCTACAGATCTGTATTTCTTCACATGGTTTCAGGTTACTGTTTATTGTTTTTTTCTTTTACTTCAACCTGAAGGACTCCTTTAACAGTTCTTGCAGGACAGATCTAGTTGTAATAAATTTCCTCAGCTTTTATTTATCTGAGAATGTCTGAATTTGTCCCTCATTTTTGAAGGAAATTTTGCCAGGCATAGGATTCTTAGTTGACAGGGTTTAATTTTTTTTGTTGCTTTTGCTTTATTTTTCTTGAATACATTGATCCAATGTTTCCTGAATCCAAGGCTTTTGATGAGACATCTGCTGATAACCTTGCTGAGGATTCCTTGTGTGTGTATGATGACTTGTTTCTGTTTTATTGATTTCAAGATACTCTCTTTGTCTTTGGCTTTTGACAGTTGGATTATAACATGTCTCAATGTGGGTCTCCTTGAGCTTATCTTGCTTGGAATCATTAAGCTTCTGGGATGTTTTTATTCTTGTCTTTTATTAGATTTGGAGAGTCTGGGTCCATTATTATTCAAATAATTTCTCTGCCCCTTTTTCTCCCTCTCCTCCTTTGTAGTCTTCCACAATGTACTTGTTGGTTCATTTTACGGTCTCCCACAGGAAGCTTAGGCTTCTTTCATTTTCCTTATAACCTTTTTTATTTTTCCCAGGCAACATCATTTTAATTTTTCTATCTTCAAGTTCACTTACTCTCTCTTCTGCCTGCTGAAATCTGCCTTTGAATCCCTCAAGTGATTTTTAAATTTCATTTATTGTACTTTTTATCTCTTGAATGTGTTTTTGGTAATTTTGAATATATTCTCTCTCTTTATTATATTTTCATTTGGTTCATACTTTTTTTTCTGACTTTATCCACATCTTCTTTTAGCTCTTTGAACATCTTTAAGACAGATATTTTGAAGTCTTTGTCCAGGTAGTTCACTATCTAGTTTTTCTCAGGAATAGGGTCTATTGATTTATTTATTTCCTACTGAATGGGCCCTACTGGCCTGTTTCTTAGTATGCTTTGTAATTTCTTTTTTTGTTAAAAACTGGACATTTGAATCTTAAAAGGTGGTAACTCTGGAGATCAAATTCTCTCCCTTTCCCAGGGTTTAATATTTTTCCATTTGGTTATTAAAATTACATTTTTAATGTCTCTCTGTGCCAGGAACCAGTCGACAGTGAAAATTCAGTCTTCTGAGATCTTTTCTGAGCTTGTGTTTCTCTGGGCATACATAATGGCTTTTTAAAGACCTCAGTATATATCATTTCTTTTGAATGTTCTAGTTTTTAAATGGCTACACTACCAAAAAGGAAAAAGAAAAACAAGGTGGTGGAAAAGGATTTGACCTATCAAATCGTCTGAAAGTCACTTAAGCCACAGAGAGAGGAGCTTGCTACAATGGTGGTCTGCCTCAGTGCCTGCACCTTCAATATCAAAAGGAGCAATCAGTGATCAGAGCACAGATCCCTGATATGTGTAGGACAGGGTCCTCATTGCCCACCCCAGCTGTCACAATTTGCATGCAAACTGCTCCAGAAGTGTGAACATATCTGCCTGCCTTTAGGCTGCTGCATAGGGGATGAGTAGTTGTTAACATGCCATGAGCTGAAGGATTGAAATTCCAAAATAGTTACATCAGAGTTTCTCCTAGTGCAATTATTGTCTAGGGGGGAAGTAAGAATTCGTGGTAACTACTACTTTACCATCTTCCCTCTAGTTCATTGTAAATAGTGCATTTTAGTGAATAAAGATTAGCATTTAGAAACAATAATATCAGACAAGATCTCTCAGAACAAACGATATTAAATCCAGGACTAAAATCTGGTGTTTTGGAATTGAACAGACAGAGAATGTAGAAAACACTCAACTGGGAAGAAATCAGCGTGCAAAATGATGGACGTGAAAGAAAGCATGGCAGGAATTAAAACCTGAAAAAGTATAGAACAGCCGGGCTTAGACTATGAGTAGGGGGAGGTGTTGTAAGTGATCTTCAACTAGTTGAACCTTAGTATGAAGATTTTAAGAAACAGTTACATGTGACAAAATAAAATCTTTGTTTTCATATTGACAGGTGGAGAGAAAAACTCTATGTCCAATTAAGATCACAGGAGAGAAATGGCAGGAGGTAGCTGTGAATATGCAGAAAAGTAGATTATTCAAGATATATTTGTTCTTGATGAGTGTTTAAAAGAAATGCAGACAAGTTAGGAGACGAGCTTAACTTACAGGTTTCTGGCTTGTGTAAATAGGTATGGCTTTAAATAAATAACACTTTAGAGGAAAATGACAGTCCAGATTTGAACATGTTGAATTTGAAACGTTTCTAAAACATCCAAAAGGAGAGGAAAAGTAGTCAGCCAAACATGTGGGACTACTATGGAGATAAAGGTGTGTCCATTCACAGCTCATAGCTGAGAATTAAAGCCATTATAGCATATTGATTTGCCAGATTTAATGTATAATGTGAGGGGAGACAAGAGCTTAGAATAAATAACAAGAGACATTACTATTTTTGTAGAGTTGATATAAGAAAAACATGTAAAGAAGACTGAAGACCAGACAGAGTGGTGCTAGGAAAACCAGGAAAGTGAGGAAAATTTGAACAATAGAAATAATGAGCTCAAATAACAACCAAAGTGTTGCCAAGAATCAAATGACAGTCTGTTAATGCCAAAAGCTAAGGCCATATAGGAGTAGATAAATAAATCAGTGGATAGTGATCTGGAAGTAGGAAAGTAACTGTCAAAGAGAGAATGGTTAAAAAAGAGTTGGACTGGAAGAGGAGAAATTGAGAGAAATATTTTATTAATTTATAAATATAAGATAGAAATTCAGATTTCTGATTAGTGGGGATAAGACTGAATGATAGGGTTGAGAACTCAAGAGTGAATTTTAGCAAACAGAGATACGACAGGCACTGGCAACTTTTGGCAATTCTTGCTACATTATTTTTGGCATAACACAATGTGATGCATATGCAATTACTGCATTGTCTTTCCTATTTCTAGCAAAAGAAAACCTTGTAAATTTTAGTGTCATGTTTATCAATTGTCATTATGAACTAGCAGAGTGGTTATTGTTATTTTTGTTGTTCTTATTTTTATTTTGGAGAGGGTCTCTTAAGCTTGAACAGTTTCATGATACAAGTGTAAAAGATAACTTTAGTCTTATGAATGTTCTTAAAAGATCATATTCACTACCATGAGCTGGAGGAAATTTGTTTTGGTCAAACTTACTTAACATTTTGAGTAAAGTCTGCTAATTATTGAAGATGTTATAATACACTTTCAAATATTCTTTATTTCTCTGGGACATTTCAAAGACAAGGGAATTTGGTTTGGAATTATAATTGTCATTGGACCTTTTTATGGTTCTTCTATTGTCAAGGATTTACAATAGAGTATTACATTTTATAATGTTCTGATGAAAAAGTAAGACAAATTTAATTAAGAGAAGAGGATAAACAAACTTTTAAGTAACTTTAGGTAACAAATGTCACAGATATTGAGTGAGGTGGGAAATTAAAGAACCCTGTAATACAAGTTTAAATAACACCTCTCAGGGTACTTCATTGATGCTTCTCTTATTCACTTAAATCAAGATTTGTACAATTGTTTATGCACTTACTTTCAAAATAAAAGGCATGCCGCTTTCTATTGTCATAGAAGAATTCAATTTAAGTTGTAGATCTTCTTAACAAAATAAAACAACTTTAACAAAAGAGAGCCCCTCTAGAGTGTCTGACCACTCCAACAATTTTTTGAAAGTTGTTCTTTGTGGTTATGCTTTCTGGGACATGAATTCCCTGCAAAATATTAAATTCTTACTTCCAAACTTGTCTATTTTTATAAACAATAACCACTGTCTAATCTCTGATATTTTACCATGTAATGTTGAAATTCCCCCAAAAATAGAGGGCATTGGGTATTTGCCACTCAAGAACATCTTTGGTGAAGAACTGAGCCACATTCTCAAAGACATTCTGATTGTTATCATGTGTTAAGAAGTTAGAAAACTATCTCTATTTCAATGTTTTTGTAGTGCACATAGGAAGTTTTGAAAGCTTTTTTGTAAAAAAAGTACATGTGTATTCATAATTATATAGTGAGTATACAAATTTGAAGTCTTTGTTCAAAACTTTAGAAAACATAAAAAAGTCACACCAAGTGGTACTTATTCCACTATTATCTCCAATCACTGATATATAACTTTCACTGAAACTTTTCAATACACAATATGAACTTATTAGTCCAATCAAATTGCATTTTTAATTGCTTTTGATTTCAGAATGGCCCAGGTCTAATAATAAAGAAGGAAAAGCAAATAATGAAAAAATTGGCTCATAAATGAATCTAGATGATGACAAAATCAACCATTTTTCTTTCATGGAAATTTTTAGATATTTCACAAGAGATATTTCATAAAATGGGACTAATGTCTCTGAAAAAAATTTGAAATTACTTAAAACCCAAGCTTCGAGTTAAATCTAATAATGGTGTCGTTAAGAACTGTAAGATGTATTGCATTACCCAGCAAACTACTCATTATACTTTCCAACAAACATACATTTCTAGGGATTGTGATTAACGTTTTTTTCGGTAAGAACTAATCACATTTTTAACATATTTGGTTTTTAAATTGATAAGTAAAATTTGTATATATTTATGGCACGAAACATGATATTTTAATATTTCTCCACATTGTGGAATGGCTAAATCAAGCTAGTTTACAAATTCACTACTTCACACACTTATTTTTTATGATAAGAACGCTTAAAATCTACACTCTTAGTAATTTTCAAGTATACAACATATTGTTATTAACTATGGGTTACATGATATATTTTAGATTTCTTGAAATTATTTCTCCTACCTAACTAAAATTTATCTCCTTTGACCAACATATTTCCAGTCCCCCCAACCCCCGGCTTCTGGTGACCACCATTTCACTGTCTACTTTTATAAGCTATAAACTTTTTTTTTTAATGAGAATTTCCATATAAATGTAGTCATTCAGCATTTATGTGTTTGGTTTATTTCAATTAATACAATGTCCTCCATGTTCATCCACGTTGTCAAAAAAAAAACAGAATTTTCTATTTAAGTCTGAATAGTACTACATTGTGTATATATACCATATTTTCTTCATCTATTTATACATTAATGGACACTTAGGTGAATTCTATATCTTGACTATTGTGAAGAATGTTGCAACAAATGTAAGAGTGCAGTTATCTCTTCAAAATACTGATGTATGGTTCGAAAATATATTCCATTCATAGGTAGAGTCTTAACTCTTTGGATTATTTCCTTTGCTGTGCAGAAGCTTTTTCATTTGATGTAATCTCATTTGTTAATTTTTGTTTTTGATACCTATGCCTTTGGGGTAATATGCAAGAAATCATCTCCCAGAACAATGTCATAGAGTGTTTCCCCTATGTTTTATTCTAGTAGTTCTACATTTTCACATCTACCATTTCAATCTTCAATTTTTTTTTTTTTTTTTTTTTTTGGCAGAGTCTCCCTCTTGTTGCCCAGGCTGGAGTGCAATGGTGCATCTCAGCTCATTGCAACCTCTGCCTCCTGGGTTCAAGTGATTCTCCTGCCTCAGCCTCCCGAGTAGCTGGGATTACAGGTGCCTGCCACCATGCAGGGCTAATTTTTTCGTATTTTTAATAGAGACAGCATTTCACCATGTAGGCCAGGCTGGTCTTAAACTCCTGACCTCAGGTGATCCACCCTCCTTGGTCTCCCAAAGTGCTGGGCTTACAGGTGAGCCACTGCACCTGGCCTGATTTTTCTATAGTATATGAGATGAGAGTCTATTCCAATCTTCTGTGTAGGAATATCCAGTTTTCCCCACACCACTGATTGAAGAGACTGTCATTTTTCCATTGTGTGTTTTGGGTACATTTGTCAAAAATCAATTGACTGGAGGCAGATCAAGATGACTGACTAGAAGCCTCCACTGATCACCTTTTTCATGGGAACACCAAATTAAACAACTATCCACCCAAAAAAAGTGCTTTTACAATAGCCTAAAATTAAGTCAGAGATCACAGTGCCTGGTTTTAACTTCATGTCACTGAAAGGGGCATTGAACAGGGTAAAAAAGACAGATTTGAATTGCCAAGGCCAATCCCCCCCATCCTCCAGCGGTGGCCATATGGTGATGAGAGAGAATCTGTGCACTGGGGGAGGGAGAGTACAGTGATTCTGGGACATTGCACTGGGACTCAATGCTGCCCTGTCACAGTGGAAATCAACACCAGGAAGAACTTAACCAGTGCCCACAGTGGAGGTGTATAGAACAGCCCTAGCCAAGAGGAATCAGCTAACCCAGTGGTCAGAGCTTGAGTTCCAGCAAGCCTCACCACCACTGGCTAAAGAGCTTTAGGATTCTAAATAAATCTGAAAGGCAGTCTTGGCCACAAGGACTGCAGTTCCTGGACAAGTCCTGGTGCTGTTCTGGGCATGCAGCCAGCGGACATGGGTGGGGCACATGACCTAGAGAGACACCAATTGGGGTGGCCAAGGGAGTGCCTTCATCACTCCTCCTCAACCTCAGGGAGTACAACTTGCAGATACAAAAGAGACTCCTTCCTTCTGCTTGAGGAGAGGAGAGGCAAGAGTAAGGAAGCCTTTGTCTTGCAACTTAGATACCAGTTCAGCCACAGGAGAATGGGGCACCAGGGTGAGCCCTGGGGCCCTATTCCAGGTCACAGCTCCCAGATGACATTTCTGGACATACTCAGGTCCTGAAGGGAAACCTGTGTCTTGAAGGGAAGGACCAAGTCCCGGAAAAATTCGTCACCTGCTGACTAAAAAGCCCTTGGGCCCTGAATAATCAGCAGTGGTAGCCAGGCAATACTCACCATGGACCTTGGGTCAAACTCAGAGATGTACTGGCTTCAGGTGTGACCCAGAACATTTCTACCTCCAATGGCTACTGGGAGAAACTGTTTCCTCTTGAGTAAAGAAGAGGGAAGAGTAAAGGGGACTCTGTCTTGCAATTTAGACACCAGCTCAACCACAGAAGGATAGATCAGTAAGAAAGGTGAGGGAAGAGTAAAGGGGACTTTGTCTTGTAGTTTAGATGCCAGCTCAACCACAGAAGGGTGGATGAGTAAGCAAGCTCTTGGGATCCCTGATTCCAGGATTTGGCTCTTGGATGGCATTTCTAGATCTGCCCTGGGCCAGAGGGGAGCCCACTGACCTAAAGGGAGAGTCCCAAGCTTGGAAGCATTCACCAAAAGCTGACTGAAGTGCCCTTGGGCCTTTAGTAAACGTCAGCGGTAGCCAAGCAATACTTGCCATGGGCCTGTTGTGGTGAAGGCCATGGGGAGAGGCTCCTCTGCTTGTGGAAATGGGAGGAAAGAGTGGAAAAGACTTTGTCTTTAGACTTGGGTGCCAGGTGAGCTGCAGTAAAAATAGACCACCAAGTAGATTCCTGAGGTTTCAGACTCCAGGCACTAGCTCCAGGATGGCATCTCAGCGTTGGGGGTAAATTGCTGCTCTGAAAGGAAGGACACTAGCTAAGCTGGCTTCACCTTCTGATTGTAGAGCCCTAGAGAAAACACTGCCCATGAGAAAACATAGGCAGTGGCCAGCCAGTGATTACTGTGGGCCTTGGGAGAGACCCAGTGTTGTGCTGGCTGCAGGTCTGTCTCAGAAGTCCCAGTGCTGGTGGCCTCAAGGGTGCTTGTTCACCCCTCCTCCAGCACCAAACAGCTCAGAACAGAGAGACACACTCCATTTGTTTCAGAGAAAGTAAGGAAAGTGAAGGAGAGTTATCTGCTGGTAAACCAGATAATTCTTGCAGATCTTATCCAAGACCACCAAGGCAGTACCACTACAAGTCTGAAAGAGCCACAGTGTTATAGCTAAGAAGCTCCCTATTATAGAGATAGCTGCAGTGACCAAAAATGTAGATCACAGCACCCATGTCTTTTTAAATACCTGCAAAGCCTTCCCCAGAAGGACAACAAGCCCAAATTGTAAAAACTGCAATAAATACCTAACTCTTCAATGCTCAGATGCCAGTGAACATCTACATGCATCAAGGCATCCAGGAAAACGTGAACTCACAAAATGACATAAATAAGGTACTAGTGATCAATTCTAGAGAGAGAGAGATAAGTGACCTTTCAGACAGAGAATGCAAAATAGTTGCTTTGAGAAAACTCAATGAAATTCAAAATAACAAAGAGAAGGAATTCAGGATCCTGTCACATACATTTAAGAAAGAGATTGAAATAAATAAAAAGAATCAAGCAGAAATTCTGGAGTTGAAAAGTGTAATTGACATACTAAAGAATGCATCAGAGTCTCTTATCAGAAAAATTGATAGAGCAGAAGAAAGAATTATTGAGCATGAAGGCAGGCTGTTTGAAAATACATAGTCACAAAAGACAAAAATGTATAGACTACGAAAGAATAAAGCATGCCTACAAGATCTAGAAAATAGCCTCAAAAGGGCAAATCTAACAGTTACTGGACTTAAAGAGGAGGTAGAGGGAGAGAGAAAGATAGAAAGTTTAATTAAAGGGATAATAACAGGGAACTTTGAAACCTAGAAAAAGATATTAATATCCAAGAACAAGAAGGTTACAGAAAACTAAGAAGATTAACCCAAATAAGACTATCTCAAGATGCAGTCAAACACCCAAAGGTCAAGGATAAAGAAAGAATTGTATAAGCAGCAAGAGAAAATGAACAATCACATATGATGGAACTCCAATTATGTCTGGCAGCAGACTTTTCAGTGTAAACCCTATAGGCTGGCAGAGAGTGGCATGACATATTTAAAGGCTGAAGGAAAAAAAAAACATTTATTCTAGAATAATATATCTGGCAAAAAAATGTCATTCAAACTTGATGGAGAAATAAAGATTTTCTCAGACAAACAACAGCTGAGGGATTTTATCAGCACTAGACCTGTCCTACCGGAAATGGTAAAGGTAATTCAGTTTGAAATAAAAAGTTGTTAATGAGCAGTAAGAAATCATCTGAAGGTACAAACTCACTGGTGATAGTGAGTAGACAGTAAAACAGAATATTTTAACACTATGATTACCATGTAATCTACTTATATTTTGAGTATGAAGACTAAAAGATGAGCATATCAAAAATAATAACTACAACAACTTTTAAAGTCAGAGACAGTACATAAGATACAAATAGAGACAATAAAAAAATTAAAAAGTAGGGGGATAAATTGTAGGGTTTTGGTAAGTATACTCCTTGCATTTTTGTTGGTTTGTTTGTGTACGCAGCGTTAAATTGTTATCAGTTTGAAATAATGGGTTATAAGGTAATATTTGTAATAATGGTTTTCTCAGGTAAAAAACAACATACAAAAGATTACACAAAAAATAAAAAAGCAAGAAATTAAAACAAAGCACTAGAGAAAATTACTTTCACTAAAAGAAAGACAGGAAGGAAGGAAAGAAGAGAAGATCACAAAACAACCACAAATCAAATAACAAAATGGAAAGATTAAGTCTACTTATAATACTGGCATTGAATGTAAAGGGACTATTCTCTTCAATCAAAAGATGCAGAATGGCTGATTGGAGAAAAAATAATAATCATAATTACATGATTCAAGGATCTGTTGCCTACAAGAAGCTAATGTTACCTATAAAGATCTGCATAGGCTGAAAATAATGGGATGGAAAAAGGTATTTCGTGCAAAGAAAACCAAAAGGAGCAGGAGTAGCTGTATTCATATAAGACAAAATAGAGTTCAAAATTAGAACTATAAAAAGGGACAAAGAAGACCATTATATAATGATAAAGGGGTAAATTCAGCAAGAGTATATGACAACTGTAAATATGTATGCTCCCCAACACTGGAACACACAGATATATTAAACAAATATTACTAGAGCTAAAGAGAGAGGTAGACTCCAATACAATAATACTGGAGACATCAGCACCCCACTTTCAGCATTGTATAGATTATCCAGATAGAAAATCCACAAAGAAACAGCAGTTTTCTTCTGCACTATTGACCAAAGGGACTTAATAGATATTTACAGAATATTTCATTCAACTGCTACAGAAAACACATTTTACTCCTTAGCACTTGGATCATTCTCAAAGACTGACCATATATTAGGCCACAAAACAAGTCTTAAAACATTTAAAAAATTGAAGTAATATCGAACATCTTTGACCACAATGAAGTAAACGGATCAATATCAAGATAAACTTTGAAAACTATACAAACACATAGAAATTAAACAATATGCTACGAATGATCAGTGGGTTAATGAGGGAATTATGAAGGAAATTTTGAAATGTCTTAAAACAAATGATAAAGAAAAAAAAACTACCAAATCTATGGAATACAGTGAAAGCAATACTAAGAGGACAGTTTATGGCTTTAACACCTATTTCAAAAAACTAGAAAAACTTCAAATAAACAACCTAATGATACATCTCATAGAATTAGTAAAGCAAGAGGAAACAAAATCCAAAATTAATAAAAGAAAAGAAGTAAAAAAGATTAAAGCGGAAATAAGTAAAATTGAAATGAAGAAAATAATACAAAAGATCAATGAAATTAAAAGATAAAAAATAGACAAAACTTTAGCCAGAATATCTAAGAAAAAAGAGAGAAGACCCAAATTAATGAAATCAGAGATGAAAATGGAGACTTTACAATTGATGCTGCAGAAATTAAAAGGATCATTAGTGGCTACTATGAGCAACTATATTCTATAAATTGGAAAACCTAGAAGAAATGGATAAATTTCTAGATACATACAACCTACCAAAGTTGAACCATGAAGAAATCCAAAACCTGAACAGACCAATAATAAGTAACTAGATTGAATCTGTAATGAAATGTCTCCCAGCATAGAAAAACCTGGAACCTGGTGGCTTGACCATTGAATTATACTAAACATTTAATTAAAAACCAATACTATTTCTACTCAAACTATTCCGAAAATAGAAGAGAGAATACTTCCAAACCCACTCTATGAAGCTAGTGTTATACTGATACCTAAACTAAACCAGAAAAAGGCACATAAAAAAATCCACAAAACTACAGGAAATTATTATTGATGAACATTGATGCAAAAACCCTCAACAAAACACAATAGTGGAAACCAAATTCAACAACATATAAAAAGGTAATTCATCATGAGCAAGTGAGATTTATCCTGGGGATGCAAGGATGCTTCAACATCTGCAAATCAATCAATGCTATACATCATATGAATAGAATGAAGGACAAAAATTATATAATCATTTTAATTGATGCTGGGAAAGCATTTGATAAAATTCAGAATTGCCTCATGATAAAAACCTTAAAAAAAACTTAGTATAGAAGGAACATATCTCAACACAGGGAAATCCTGTATGACAAACCCATAGTTAGTTTCATACTGATTGGGGAAAAACTGAAAGGCTTTCCTCTAAGATCTGGAGCATGGCAAATATGCCCCCTTTCACAACTGTTATTCAGCATATTACTGTAAGTCCTACCTAAAACAATCAGACAAGAGACAGAAATAAAGGACATCCAATTGGAAAAGAAGAAGTCAAATTATTGTTGGCAGATAATTTTATCTCATCTTTGGAAAAAGCTAAAGACTCCACCAAAAAACTATTAGAACTGATAAACAAATTCAGTAAAGTAGCAGGATACAAAATCAACTTACAAAAATTGGTAGCATTTCTATACGCCAACAGTAAAATTCTGAAAAAGTAATTTAAAAATAAACCAATTTATAATAGCTACAAATAAAACTCAACACCAAGGAATTAACCAAAGAAGTGAAAAGTCTCTACAATGAAAACCATAAATATTGTTGTAAGTAATTGAAGAGGACACAAAAAATGAAAAGATATTCTATGTTCATGGGTTGGAAGAGTTAATATTGGTAAAATGTTTATGCTACCAAAGCAATCTACAAATTCGATGCAATCTCTATCAAACATCAGTGACATTCACCCCAGAAATAGAAAAAAAATTTCTAAACTTTATATGTCACCACGAAAGGATAGATAAACTATGCTGAGCAAAAGAACAAAACTGGAGGAATCACATTACCTGACTTCAAATTATACTACAGAGCTGTAGTAACTGAAACGTCATATAGTAGTGGCATAAAAACATACACATCAACAAATGGAACAGAATAGAGAACCCAGAATCAAATTCATGCATCTACAATAAACTCATTTTTACAATGGTGCCAAAAAACATGTATCGGGGAAAGGATAGTCTCTTCAATAAATAGTGCTGGGGAAACTGGAAATCCATGTCCAGAAGAATGAAACTAGACCCCTACTAATTGCCAAATACAAAAATCAAATTAAAATGAATTAAATATTTAAATACAAGACCTTAAACTATGAAACTACTAAGAGGAAAGCATCAGGGAAACTGTCCAGGAAATGGAACTGGTCAACGATTTCTTGAGTGATAAGCAACAAGCAATGGGATCACATCAATTTAAAAAGCTTCTGGGCTAGGTCCAGTGGCTCACGCCTGTAATCCCAACACTTTGGGAGGGCAGGGCAGGTGGATCACCTGAGTCAGGAGTTCGAGACCAGCCTGGCCAACATGATGAAACCCTGTCTCTACTTAAAAAAGAAAAAAATAATACAAAAATTAGTCGGGCATTGTGGTGGTCACCTGTAATCCCAGCTACTCGGGAGGCTGAGGCAGGAGAATCGCTTGAACCCGTGAGGCAGAGGTTGCAGTGAACCAAGATTGCGCCATTGCACTCCAGCCTGGGCTACAAGAGTGAAATTCCGTCTCAAAAGAAAAAAGAAAAAAAAGAAAGCTTCTGCACAGCAAAGGAAACAATCAGCTAAGTGAAGAGACAAGCCACAGAATGAGAGAAAAGTTTGCAAAGTATCAATTTGACAAGGATAAATAACGAGAACATGTAAGGTGCTAAAACAAATCTATAGGAAAAAATCTAATAATTCAACTTACAAATGGGCAAAACACCTGGATAGGCATTTTTTCAAAAGAAGACATATAAATCACAAACAGGTATATTAAAAGGTGCTCAACATCACTGATCATCAGAAAATGCAAATTAAAACTAAAATGAGATATCCATCTCACTCAAAAAAAAAAAAAAAAAAAAGAATGGCTTTATCCAAAAGACAGGCAGTAAAAAAAATGCTGGTGAGGTTGTGGAGAAAGGGGTACCCCTTATACTGTTGAGTATGTAAATTAGTACAACCACTCTGGAGAATAGTTTGGAGGCTCCTCAAAAAACTAAAAGTAGAGCTACCATATGATCCAACATTCCTACTGCTAGGTATATACCCAAAAGAAAAGACATAAGTATATCAAAGTGATATCTGCATTCTCATGTTTATTGCAGCAGTAGCCATAATGGCCAAGATTTAGAAGCAAACTAAATGTCCATCATCAAATGAATGAGTAAAAACTTGTGCTACATATACATTATGGTGTACTATTCAGCCATAAAAAAGAATGAGATCCTGTCATTTGCAACAACATTAATTAAACAACGTGGAATTGAAAGTCATTATATTAAGTTAAATAAGTCAGGTACAGAAACACAAACTTCTCATATTTCTCACTTACATGTGGGAGCTAAAAATTAAAACGATCTGAATTCATGGAGATATAAAGTAGAATGACAGTTTCTAGAGGCTGGAAAGGGAAGTCAGGGCTGGGAAAAATGAGGATTTTTAATGGGTAAAAACATATAGTTAGATACAGTAAGTCAGATCTAGTATTTAATAGCATAACAAGGTGACCACAATCAACAATAATTCACTGAACATTTTTTAAAAAGAAAAAATATAATTTGATTGCAATATCCCTGATGAACATCGATGCAAAAATCCTCAATAAAATACTGGCAAACCGAATCCAGCAGCACATCAAAAAGCTTATCCACCATGATCAAGTGGGCTTCATCCGTGGGATGATTGCTTGTAATATAAGGATAAATGCTTGAGGTGAGGACTACCCCATTTACCCTAATGTGATTATTATGCATTATATGCCTGTGTCAAAATATCTCATGTACCCCATAGATACATACACCATGTACCCACAAAAATTGAAAGTTAAAAAAAATCAGTTGAATATAAATGCATGGTTTTACTTCTGGGTTCTTCATTCTGTTCCATTGGATCTACATGTCTATCTTTACTCTTTCAATTACCATAGATTTGAAGTAGATTGTGAATCAGGCAGTGTGATGCCTGTATTTTGTTTCTTTTTTGCTTGAGGTTGCTTCAGCTATTTTGGGTCCATATGAATTTGGCTAGATTGTGATTCCATAAAAATTTTAAGATTTTAGTTTGATTTCTGTGAAAATTTCATTGTTGTTTTAGAAACTGCATGAATCTGTACATTGCTTTGGGTAATGTGAACATTTTGACAATGTTAATTCATCCAGTACATGAACAAGATACATATTCCCATTTGTGTATTCTATTTCTTTCATCAATGTTTTCTAATTTTCCATTTATAAGTAAATAATAATTTTTCACCACCATGTAGAATAATTTTATTCTCATACTTTCCTGGAATGAATCAATAAGATCTAAATTTCATCTAAAATATCTGTTTCAACAAGCATATCTCTGAATCTATTTTGTAAACAGATATAATACAAATATGGGTGTACACATCATTCATTACAATGTTTGCGATAAAAATTAGTGGAAACAATCTCAACATCCACCAAAACATTAAAACTAAATATATTATACTCTGAAAATAAATATTTTGAAAACAGAAATAATTTTTAAATTCTTTATATACAAATATTGAATATTTTGAGTAAAATATTGATAAGACAGAACAGGATACAAGAGAAGCAAGATACAGAAAAGGGAGAAAAAAGTTATGAATCTGTGTATATGTATTTGTGAGTGCACATGCACTGCTTGTATGTGTATGAATTAATTCTTATAAGGATTAATTAGCGGCTGAAGACCAGGAATTGGAGGGAGACTGTATACTCTCTCTATACTCATCCTCTTTTGTCAAACCTGAATTATATAAGTGAATTAAATAAAAATATATAAAATTAAGATAGCAAAAGGTATGGCTTGGCTTATATTTATCTTAATTTAATATGGTTCTTTGGAAACATATCAGTGAATAATTGCATAGAAATTTTCTATCCTGGGAATTTCTTACACAGCTAACATGAACCATGAACAAAATTCAGGATAACATATATATATAAAAATTAAGAGTAAAAGAAATGTTTTACTTGGGAAAAGAAAAAGACAAAAAGTATCTCTATTTCCACATTATTAAATTTTTAAAGTAGTAAATATTACCAGTCAAAAATTATAATTATGCATTCTCTCACACATTGTGAATAACATCCAACTATAAAACATGCATAAAAATATATTTTGTTGTGTTTAAATGTATGTGTTAACATATTAAATAAAATACATAAACAAAATATATTTAAATATATATTTACTTATAACAGAGATACTTAAATGATTTTATATCTATTGAAAATGAATTTGAGTTTTTTAATTTAATTAAACTAGTATTGGTTTCTTTGCTTATAGAAACAATTTATGTCTTTCATAAAGATTCAATTTTATAAAATATATGAGGAATAATTAAAATATAAATTATTTTTGTAAGCTACTAATTGCCTAATTTTAATGAGTATTCTTAGACATATCTTTCTTTGCACATACATACACACATATGCATATGTAAAAATCATGCAATTTTGTTTACAATGGGATTTTAATATGAACATTTTACATTCTTTTCACCTGCTGTCAGTATGATGTGAAAATTGTACTATGTTGATATGTTCAGATAAAAACTATTATTTTTAACAATTGCCTTGTTTCCTATTATTTTAATGCTAGTGTTTACATATAAACCCATCTATTTAAGCAGTCTACGACTGTTGGACTTATGGATTTTCCACATCTTTTCACTATTATTAGAACAACAAAAATAAATATTCTAACTTTGATTTCTTTTCTGATAACTATTTTAGAATATGCAGCTATAAAACAAGGTATATAAAATTATAGTTCTGATTCGTTACTAAGCATAAGTTTTTATATAAAGCTTTATGTTTTATTTTATAATTTTATATTACAGGTGCTCATTATTCCAGGAGTAATTCGGTAGATTATATGCTGGCTTTGAAACTATCGTATCTTTGACAATTATTTGTTGTCAGTTTCTAATTTTATTATGAGATCATAACCATTTCACTGCCAAATAACAGACTGACTTCTGTAAATTTTCATGGATATAAGAACTGTGTATGTTCTTTAATTACAATACATAAAATTTTATAAACTTCTCTTTAAATAAATTTGTTGATTATTTAAATCTTCTATTTCTTTGCTCATGTACTACATTATCGCTTAATCCAATAATTACTAAAATAGTAAACACACAGAGAAATAGTTTGATGTTGTATATTATGGGGAAAAAGCTAAAATTGAATTGTGATATATACAATGAAAATTTATGAAGGCAAATTTTAAAGTTGTTTGTATTATATGATCCTATTTTTATAGTCATATCCAAAAGTGAACAAGATAGAAAACTTATGTACAGGCTGACAACCTGGAATATATGGAAACCATCACCTTTCCCCTGCTCCTGAGTACATAATGATTTAGCAGAGTATTGATGAGCACATGCATGTAAGGAAACCTCCTGAGGCTGAGAAAAGACTATCTGAAAGCATTAGAGAGAATGGTACTCAGTGTTCACACAGGGCTGGAAATAGTGTCTGTTTTTACCAATCAGACTGACAAACCTCATAATTCAAGCGGTAGTAGACAGAGATTTCAGATGGGTCTCGCCTTAATTGTGGAGAATAATGAGCCCTTTGGTTCCACCAAACACAAGACCCTAAATGATCACATTTTCCAAGTTACTTAATGCATCCAGAATAAAGGTCATGAAAAAGAAAATCACCAACCAAAAAACTGAAATTTGCAATATCTGGAATTCCATGAAAGATTACTAGGCATGCAAAGAAGGAGGAAATATGACCTTAAGAAATATAAAAATGAATTTAATGAATCCAGCCCAGAGCTGATATGGATGTTACAATTAGTACACAAAAAATTCCATGTATCTTGTTTTCTTTTGAACAGAAGAAATGCAGAACTTCCAGATATCTCTTTATCTTTTAAACAGAGGAAATACAGTTGTTATAATTATAACTATATAATTATATAATTTACTCTGTTCAAAAGATAAAGAGATACATGGAAGTTTTTTTTTTAAGACAAAACCCAGACTACTATAGCATGAAAACTAGTTACTAAGCTGAAAATATACTAGATGTGATTAGTAGCAGATTAGGCAGCAGACACAAGGATTAATGAACTTGGTAAGTGAACCAATAATTTCCACCTAGGTTTACACCTCTCCTTTTAATATGTTCACTAAAAGACATACACATACAAATATGCTCCAAGAAGCTGTATTTATATCTCAAAAATGGACAAAATCCAAATGTCCATAAATATTAAAGTGAATCAATAAATCATGGTACATCTATACAATGGAGTAATATGCATAAATGAAAGTTAACAAAAATATCCATCTATCAAAAGAATCCAGATCCAAAACAATACATACCGTATGATTCTATTTACGTGACATTTAAAATAGGTATGGTGGTAGAAATCAGGGTAATGTGTACCTTTGGGTGGAGAGTTGCTTAGAGAGGGCATACATGAGCATCTGGTGTGCTGGATAAACTATATTTCTTGATAAAATTGGTGGTTGCAAGAGTGTGAACACTGTGATAATTCATGGAGCTGTATGTTAATGCTGTTAGTACCTCTGTGTGCCTGTGTTATAATTCAATAAAATAAATAGACTGGAAAAATCAAAGGCAGACCAGACATACACACACATACACACAAAAGATGAGCAAAACAAAAGACACATGATATCGAGACAATTGAGATTATAACATGGTTGGGCAATGATAAACAATTCTGATGAAGCTGAATTCCAGGGTATTTTTGGAGGTGGAAGAGAGGTAGAAAAGCCTGTGTATTAGCTAAAAGTGAGAAGTAAAAGAGTATGCTAGCAGCAGGAATTGCAGGACCTCTTTAATTTCTCATTGATCTTCTGTTTGGATTATCTAGAGGACACTCAATAGGTAGTTCTAGATTTTTCAATATCATTTAAAATTTTTCTCATCCTGCAGAAATAGAAAACTTACTCCTAGGCCAAGCATATTGAAACAATCTATGACAATCAACTTAGTGACATTTCTCTAAAGTTTTTATTTCACCAGTCATATTTTTATTTTTGAATCATGTTTTCATATTATGCATCATTCATATCTTTCTGTGCATTCATATTTTACAGAAAAAATTAAATACCATGCTTCATATCAACATTCCTATGGAAGTGTCAGTGTTATTTAAAGTCATTCAGTGTCATATTTAATTTGCTAGATTAAGAAAGATGATTGTTAACTTTTGACAGGCCAGAATTTTTGGAAAGAAATTGTCTGGCTTTAAGCAACTAATTAAATTAACAACTACATCATTCTACATACATTTTAGGAACATATCTGCTGTCAGCAGTTTTCTTTGCATTGCATTTGCCTGATTTATTATAGTTTCCAGTGTAATGTAAATTGACTGACAACTCTATTCTCTTTCCAAGGATCTAATACCAGTGCTTGACCCTAAAGTTTCCAACATTTCAGGCTCTTTGTATCTTCAGAACCTTTCTGGTGAGTCTTCTGCTAGCCTTTCCTCGGTGAAAGAAGAAATTTTGTGTCATTTTCCTTGAACAATTATGAGAAGTTATACTTTTCTTTTTTTGCCCCCAAACAGAAATTAATGTTAATGATGTTGATGACATTGAATTGATTAATCTAATTAATTCCTCCAAAGGCTGCTTGCAATTATTCTTCGATCCATTATTAGTGAACAAATGTCACCACAAATTGTTATTAAAGAATGTATTTACAACATACTATTATACATTTATCACTTACCACCACAACAGTGGCAAACGCAGTCACAAACATACACATACACTCACACACACTCATAATTTATAATAGCACCAGTTTAAATCTACACAAGAATATTCTAAAACATTCTCCATTAGCATGAAATATACATTTATATTTTGTTTAAAGGAACATTTTTGGAGAGCATGATTGTACCTTCTGTTTAGATAACTACACAAAATTTTTAATGCCCAAGGTATTATTTTGATACTTTGTACTGGAAATAAATAATAAAAACATAAAAGAAAAGGAACTGAATTTTTATATATAACTAATAATCAGCATTTATTGAATGTTCTTTGTGTTATATATAACTAATGATTAGTTTCTATCGAATGTCCTTTATGTTATATATTTCATGTTACTTAGGGTGGCACTTCTAGGAATTTTGATACTGACAGCAGCTTCAAACATGACAAAGATGTGACTAAGGTACTTGTATGTCCTGTGGAATTACCATCTGAGCTGGTGTTGCTATCAAACCTGCATTGTTTACCACGGCGATATCTCTCTTCTAAAAAAGAAAAGAGAGAGAGAAACAGATGAATTCCCCAGAAAATTCTTTTTAGCTGTACACTAATCATCTGCTTGATCCCAAAATGTGAGACAAGTTCCATTTCCCATCCCTTGTCCTGCTTCCCTCCATTAAAAATAGTAGGTATTTGAGCTAACTTCTCTCAGTACATCATTTTCACAACTTCTCTGTAAAATGGGAATGATTTCCCTGGTGACTTTGTAAATTGTGTTTTATTGTTTATTTTTATTTATGTCAAAGAAAGATAATGTGAAAGTGTCAAAACTTGCTAAATGTAATATACAGATAAATGTTGGTAATTAACTAGAGTCTGCATTTCAAAAATATCAAATAAGTCATTTTGGAATATTCCTTATGTAACAGCATTATATTGTTTGTGGAAATCAGGTAAGAGCACTATTAGAAGCAAGTCTTCTGTTTTGTAAACCCATATTTAGTGGGGTGGACAGGTACTCTCCTTCAAAGGAAAAAATATTAGAAACCCATTAGAGAGTCACAAAATACATAGAATTCTGATAATATTTATATACTCTTCGTAGTGAGTATCTTTTACCACAGTCTCTGATGTTTCAGATGCGGCAATCCTTGGCTGCTCTGTTTTATGTCTGCCACACTTCCTCACTTCTCTCCTTCCCAGAGTGGCGGGCTGATGGAAGCCACACACTCAGAGGCCATGCTACCTAGTTTTCTCTTGAGTCACATTGAAACTATTGGTGACTTTGCCTTTTAGTTCTTTTTCCGAGTGCTTTTTTTTTTCCTTAGGATAAATTATATATAGTATTAAGCAAAGAAATCTTTCTCTACCTAAAAGAAGAAAAGAAGTAAAGAAGGAGTTGAAGGAGAAAGTGAGCAGAACACTCTTGTTGGTCAAATGTCTGATTTATTTAGGCTTTCTGGTAACCTCTAAATCTCAACCAGCACTGCAGTAAGACAACTACTCAGCAGGAAACACATTCTGCACTGTTCCTCCTATTTGTCAGATACTCATGGGCCACTTTCTCTGAATTATTAGTGTGGAACAGCACAAATCAACACTTAAGATTGAGTCATTTGTCTTTAGAGGATTATAAGCAGAGCAAATAGTTAAATAAGAAAGTGAAATTCACTGCTTTAACTGGCAGATATTTTGTTTGAGGATTACACTTCTAGTCTCTAAAACAGAACTTTTTATGCGTTCATATTTGTTTCTAAATTCTCCACTTGGCCATCCAAACTTTCTTTCATGGAGGCCTATACAAGAGAGGATTCTGAGGAAGATGTGTCCAAAATGAGGACTAAATCCTCCAGAGGCATAATTCTCATATAATGTTTTAAAATGCATATGTACTTGCTATTGTTTTCCCCGAAAAGTCATCATGTTAATATTTGCATGCTATAAAATTCACTTTTCATGGCTGTCAGACCATTGGCAAAACATTTACTTTTGTCTTAGAAAATAACATTTTTTTCTAGGAAACTTTCTTACCCTAAAGCTTTTTATAAAGTTCTGCAACAAAGAATTGCAGGGATGGGGTGGGAAAAGAGGAGTTACAGAAGTTTAGATTTAAACCCTCAAAAGTGCAGCTTAAAGTACCAGTTTAGACAAAGAAGTTTGTTTACTCCTCCAATTATTAGTTGTAGGAACTTGGGCAACTTACTTACCTTCTCTGTCTTTACACTCTTATCTATAACATGATCACTTTACAAATGCTCAGAGAAAATTATGAAATTGTATTATTTATTATTTAAAAGGTGCTTAAAAGAGCATAGGTAAAACATATATGAGTTTGTGTGTGTGTGTGTGTGTGTGTAAGTCAATCTTTTATTATACAAGTCAGTGTAATTCTGAATCACCTGGCTTAGGGTGATTGTCTCAAACAGAAAAATATGGTGCTCAAAAAGCATCATATACATTTGTGTTTATTAATCTTAGACTTTATCTTAGAGTGTCTTATAACCTAGGTAAATATTACATTTATCTTAGAACATTCGTTGAAGTTTATTACAAAGGCATAGAAAACATTTCAACAGGAAAATACTTTTGAAAGTAATAATACATAATGAAGGAGTGCTATGTCCTTTTTGGAGGAAAGAGTTCTATAGTGAATTGGGATAACCCATTTTTAAATGCTAATTAGCTGTGAAAAAAATCAGTAAATTACTTTTTCGCATTTGACTTCTATTACTTCTACTGCTTATTTATGTATAATAAGGACTTGATGAGATTATCTTTAAAGTTACCTTTCCTTCAAAAGTTTGAGCCTCTAATGTAAGTGTATGCTGACTAATAATTCAAAAATACTGTGACATCACTCTACAGAATATTTTGATAACTGTATATATTTTAACCAGATGGTTATATGTTATGTTTAGTCTTATTGTAGAATGTAGTCTATATAACTCTTAACCAATTATTTTATTGTGTTAAAAATTATCTCTCATTTAAAAATATAAAGGAAATTTGGATAAAAAAGAAGGAATGCCGAGAAGAGAGAATCCTATACCATATGTCACATTCTGAATTAAAACTGTATAATAAATGCATTTTCTCACCCTCTGTAACAAGTAAATGAGGTAAATAGTATGCATGAAGCCTCGTTGTCTGGGCCTGTTGACATTCCATACATATTCAATGAATTAAGTGGAAAAGAAGTAAAAACAATGCACCATTATATACGATTTCAACACAAAAACTGTATTCATTGATTTCCAAATGCAGGACTCATGTTATTCAATACAAGCTTAGTGAAACTCTGCTATATGCTAGAGACAGTGTACTTTCCTGAGTAAATTTTACCACCAGCAACAAATAAATACATGAATGTGCCTATTTTTAAAAATGCTCTGAGAATTATAAAATTCATATAAAATATGGCACTATTATTGCAATGGTGAATATTTTCCTTATTGACATTTTCATCACATTGCTATTAATTATGATGTCTCTCATTTTGAAATTATGCAATTTTTAGAAACCCAGTAATTAATTACAGACTATATTTTCAAATTATATATATATATATTTTCATAGTTCTGCCCTGTTTTCTTAAATATAGGGTAGATTCTTAGGGAAGAAAATGTGCCTGCTCATGACACTATATGCTCCAAAATATTTAGCGTGGCATGTACCTTGTGCATTTAATACATGATTTTTTATTTTAATTTTTATTTGTTTTTTGGAGGGGTAGGGTAAAGATGAGATCTCACTATATTGCCCAGGCTAATCTTGAACTCCTGGCCTCAAGCAATCCTCCTTCCTTGGCCTCTCATTTAATACATGCTTATTACATTTCTCTTTTATTTGCATACTAAAGTTTCTCATATATTATTTTATCTGAACTGTATTTCTACTACCTCCAACACACATGTGTGCATTCACGCGCACCGACACATATACATTTTTCAAAATGAAGTTAGCATTAGTAATTTATATAGTAAATTTGTAATTAATGCTGTTGAATGAGGATGGTATGGAAAGAGATTATAAAAACTAAATTTATCACATTCCAGATTCTGACTCTCATATCTTTATCATCTTTTATTATAGTTTAAAGGAGATTATTTATTATATGGGAAAGTCAGTTAAGAGAATGTATTCAACAACAGTTTGGTGTATCTGTGTAAAAAATCTGTCAGCAAGAGGCGGGCGCGGTGGCTCACTCGTGTAATCCCAGCACTTTGGGAAGCTGAGGCAGGTGGATCACGAGGTCAGGAGATCGAGACCATCCTGGCTAACACGGTGAAATCCCGTCTCTACTAAAAAATACAAAAAAATTAGCCAGGCGTGATGGCAGGCACCTGTAGTCCCAGATACTCAGGAGGCTGAGCCAGGAGAATGGCGTGAACCCGGGAGGCGGAGCTTGCAGTGAGCAGAGATCGCGCCACCGCACTCCAGCCTAGGCGACAGAGCGAGACTCCATCTCAAAACAAACAAACAAACAAACAAACAAACAAAAACTGCCAGCAAGAAATTAAGGCCGGGCGCGGCGGCTCACGCCTGTAATCCCAGCACTTTGGGAGGCCGAGGCAGGTGGATCACGAGGTCAGGAGATTGAGACCATCCTGGCTAACAGGGTGAAACCCGTCTCTACTAAAAATACAAAAAAATTAGCCAGGCGTGGTGGCGGGCGCCTGTAGTCCCAGCTACTCGGGAGGCTGAGGCAGGAGAATAGCATTAACCCGGGAGGCGGAGCTTGCAGTGAGCCGAGATCGTGCCACTGCACTCTAGCCTGGGTGACAGAGCGAGACTCTGTCTCAAAAAAAAAAAAAAACTATTTGTTTTCCTTCCATCATTTATAAATGGGGATAGAACCTACCTCTTTGTATAGCTTAAGGTTATTAAAACAGTTAATATTTGGAAAGCATTGAGAACTGAGCCTGGAACTTAGCAGGTACTTTGTAATCTGCTTTATATAAAAGTCGGTAAATTAAAAAGCATATATTTTGAACTGAGATATAAAGGCATTTAAGTCTGTTTTGTTCACTTAGAGACATATATATTACCTAAGAATGATAAATTACTTTTTGATCCTTATGTTTCTCATCTGTCAAAAGAAGATAATATTTCTAAGTCTTAAGATTTCTGAAAATATTAAATGAAGACTTCTGTATTGTATAATTTTGAACTAAATAATTTGGACCTTACCATGAATTGTGAGAAACAACAACAAAAAAATCTGGGTAATATAGCAAACATTTACTTTAAGACATCAGAGAATCAACAAGAAATTAAATAAGTAGCAGGCCATGATTTGAAGGAGAATATAGACCCAGGGAAGCGAGCTTAGTATTTATGGTTATTTTTTACCTGCAGAAATATGAAAATCTCAGAACAGATAATTTAGAATTTGAAATAAAGATTAGAACTTTCGGCTGCCTCTCTGGTAGAACAGTATTGATTAACGCCTAAGACCCACCAAAGGAGAGATCTATCCCTTTGTGCTGAGATCCAAAATGAACTCCCATAAGATGGGTAATCTGAAGCAGAATGTCTGCTGTAGAAATTGCATACCAGCTTCCAATTATATTGGCCTATGAAATTATGTTTCTCCTCTATGGAGGAAAGTAACATCATTCTTGTTCCAAAATTATTTCTACATATATTAAAAAAAAAAAATATATATATATGGATTAAAACCAGAAAGAAAGAAAATTAAATCAGAGCAATTGGAGAACTACATATTTAAGCAATCAAATAGCACATTTAAAATAAATACATTTAATCTATACAAGGTGATAGACTGATTTTCTCAGGGTTTCGAAAGTATCTTTCAATTTTGATACAAGTCTCTGCCTTATTTTTTTTCTTTTTATTATTTTAAAAACATTAAAGGCAGACTTTTCTCAAATTATGGTTTTAATATTATCTTGTTCTATGGTTATAGATTAACTCCTCATGAACTCCTATTGTATCTATGTAAATCTATATCACAAGGAATCTCATAAAACTTAAGTCTTGATTAATTGATCTTTTATTTTTTAACTTTTAGTCCTTTACACATTTACTGTTTTAAAAATCATTTTCAGGCAGGTACTATCAGCTTTATGCTCCTTCCTATTTATTCCTTATTATGGAAAATCAGTCTAGAATAACCAACACTCTTTCTTGGCTTTAAAGGAAAATTAAAATCCTTTGAGTATTTTGGGATGGAGGAGGAGCTTAAGTTATTTATAATGACAACAAAATTAGATTATTAGACTTTGTAATAGTAATACTTTATACCAGAAATCAAGGGCATAATGTAATTACGATATACAAAGAGAGAAAACTTAGCTGAGGGTTTTACATTCACTAAAGTGACCTTCAAGTATAAATGTCTCAATCAAATTCTTATGAACATGCAAGGTCTTATGAAATATTGATTCATTGTCCTTCTCACAGAATCTAGAGAACAAAATATGATCAAAGTGGCTGAAATGGCAACAACATGAGGATTAATAGTGAGCATTAAATATAGATTTACATATAGAATTAAGACCAGATAACAGTTATGAGTAAGAAAGTACAGTATTTAGTGTCTACATACTCTACTTAGATGCATTTCAACTACCAAATATACAGCAGGATGTGTTTAAAATTGTGAAAAAATAAGTAACAAATATAAGAAAAAAATGGAGAGTAATCTTGCTCTTAGCTTTATATGTATTAATTTGAAGTAATTTTTTTTTCAAATTAGATGCTAAAGAAGGGATACAGGAAGAAAGAAGAGCTCACTAGCTCATCTGATATTGTTTCTAAAGCAAAATCTAAAGATAAAGTCAATTAAAGAGGGAAAATGTATAATGTACAGGTAATAACATAAATATCATTAGATCCAAAATATAGACCTCCTAAATACTAAAAGGTAAGATGGCAAAGAGAGATAACAAATACATTATAGTCATAGTAAAATATTCATATATCTATATATGGCCAGGCACGGTGGCTCACTCCTGTCATCCCAAGACTTTGGAGAGGCCAAGGCGGGTGAATCACCTGAGGTCAGGAGTTTGAGAGCAGCCTGGCCAACATGGAGAAACCCTGTCTCTACTAAAAACACAAAAATTAGCTGGATGTGGTGGCATGTGCCTGTAATCTTAGTTACTTGGGAGGCTGAGGCAGGAGAATCGCTTGAACCTGGGCGGTGGAGGTTGCAGTGAACCGAGATCACGTCATTGCACTCCAGCCTGGGCAACAAGAGTGAAACTCTATCTCAAATAAAAATCATATATCTATATAATAGCTTTGCGGTATTTAAAAATATGGACAAAAATATGAGGTTTATTAAACAAATTATTACCTATTGGAGAAAAAAAAGAAAATAGAGGACTCAGGAGTAGCTTTCTATAAACAGCTCATGTCTTCTGGAATTTACTTTCAAACTGGAAAATATATAATAATTTACAAAATGCAAAAAATAATTTACATAACATGAAAAATAAATAATTTTTGTTACTACAAAAAATTTAGAAAACAAACTCAGAAGTGAAATGAGAAAAATGAGCCTCTGTATCCAGTTAGTGATGTTATTAGCACAGTGCGAAACACATAATTCAGTTTTATATACTTGACCAGAAATAAGAACAAAAAGAATAATCGAAAACATTTTAAACTCTCTTCAGTCTCAGAGTATTGGGATGACAATTTGGCATACACCAGTGCATAATTATTTTGGTGTCACTGAAAAAATTGAAATGGCTTTTCATCAGGAAAGCCATTATCTATCTAGCATCATCTATCTACCTATTTATCCAGTCTCTGAGAATTAATAATTCTGTGGTTACATGCAGTTTTTCCTAATTCTTCCCATTGAAAATAATTAGGAACAATGGCCAACTCGGTAGCAACAAGCATCACTAATAACCTAATATGGGGCTTGGCACAGTGGTGCATGCCTGTAGGCCCAACTACTCTGGAGGTTGATGTCGTAGGATCACTTGAGTCCAGGAGGTTGAGGGTACACTGAGCCATGATCACGCCACTGCACCCTATACTGGGTGACACAGCAACATCCTATCTCAAAAGATAAAATAAAATAATCCAATATGGTCTCTAATACCATATCATATCCTCTTGAATGAATCCAGGGTTATTTAGAGAGATGGCTGATTGCAGCTAATAGTCAAAGAATGTGCAAGATGAATGTCACACCAGAAAGTAAGACACTATCAATTACTTCTACGGTCATGTCAAACAGTGGGAACTTCATAGTATCAAATGCTTACATTAAAAAAGAAGGTACTCTAATTATTAATCTAAGGTTCTTAGGAAAGAAATTAGGAAACCAGGAAAAGCAAAAGAAAGAAATTAGGTAAACAAAAAAGGAACTTACACCTAATATAAAAACAGGAAATAAAATATGAGCGATAAGAACAGAAATTGATACAATGATAATGAAAAATGAGGAACAAGTAATAAAAACAAATTTTTTTGAAAAAATAATCAATAAAATTGACAAATTTCTAATGAGATTAATCCAGAAAAATGGGAGAAGATACAAATCACCAATATTGAGCACGAAAGAGAGGACAACACTGAAGATGGAACGATGGAATCATTCTGTATGGAACCATGATTCTAGATGCATCATACATAGAACTATGATGTTAGATACAGTTGTCAAAATTTATAGAACTGCACACCACAAAGTGTACATCACTGTAAGTAAATTTTAAAAATCAACTAGAATGTGGGAAAGGGAAAAGACCCAAGTGAAATGCACATATGAAAAGTAGAATCGAATCGTACTATAAATGAAATATATACACTTAGGGGGAAGAGAAAGAGAAAAGTTGATCCAAGTTGCTTTGAGGGGGAATAAAATGCTTTGAAATGACGCGATGAGACGAAAGAACACAAATAACTTTACACACACATTGTACTATAGTTGGTAAGCTTGTTCTACACAAGGCTGTGAAATATAAATGGCATGTATGCATAGTTAATATATACAAGTTTACCAGCTCTGTACCCTAAGAGAGTATAGACACATTTATTATTATATTTTTACATTTCACCTTGTGAAATGTAAAAAAGTAAAAAAGAATTTCTCAAAAAAACTTATAGTGAATACATATTTGAAGGTGTTATTTCAATATAGGGAAGCATGATTCTAAATAGAAGTTCAGAAATGTAGAAATAAATAATGAATAATGAAAATCGTATGCATATATGTATGTTTAAATTATATTTCACTATATTTATGATGTAATCAAGAAAATTTTTGTTTTGTTTTGCTTTTGAGATAGGATCCCACTCTGTCACCCAGGCTGGCACCATTTCGGCTCACTTCAACCTCTGCCTACCAGGCTCAGGTGTTCCTCCTGCTTCAGCCTCCAGAGTAGCTGGCAGTACAGGCACACACTACCACAACTGGCTAATTTTTTTGTATTTTTTTTTTTGTAGAGACAGGGTCTCACTATGTTGCCCAGGCTGGTCTCGAACTCCTGAGCTCAGGCAATCCGCCCCCTTTGGCCTCCCAATGTGCTGGGATTACAGGCATGAGCCACCATCCCTGGTCAAGAAAATTAAATAAATCAAATTCCTTGAGCCTTCCAGGCATCCAAAAACAGATAAAAAATGCCAATTAATGTTAGAGTTTGATAAATAGGTTGCTGGTTGTAATTTCTAGAGTAATCATCTAAAGAATATCAAAACTGTATGGTACAAACTGCCAATAAAGAATGAAATTGAAAAATCAGATTCACAATTTAAATAAAAACAAAGAGGAAAAAAAACCATTGAGCAGAAGGGAAAAATGTACTGAATAAAAGTATGCATAGAAAAGTCCTAATTATAGGTGAAAGGACTAATAAATACAGGTGCATCAAAACTATGGAATTTTGTTTATCAAAAGACACGCCTGTGGTTAAGTAATTTGGCTAAATCACTTTAGGCAAGAGGGAAGAGGAGAAATGCTTGGGGTAGAGGGACCTAAAACGTAGACATTCTGGTTTGGGAGCTTTCTTGATGGATTTAAAGAAATATCAAAAGGCTGGCTGACGCAGATTTAAGGAGAATACTAGGAGCAATAAAAAAATGAGGTTAGAAATTAACAGAAAGCTAGACCACGAAAGCCAATTTTTTTGGTAAGGATTTTGCCTTTCATTCTGAAATATGAAAACTGAGACTTCACCATTGATTTTAGCACCCTGTAGTCCATTGAAACATAACAGATGTTACAGCACAATGGTGGTGGTGGTGTGTAGGTGGGTGGGTGAGGTGAAGGAGTAGTAAGAATATTACAAAAGCCTGACTGGAGATTTAGAAAGGAATAAAGTAAACTGAAGACAGTGAGTACTACTGATGACTCTTCTAAGAGCTTTTGATATAAAAGAAGTGGAGAATTAGGGTCCTGGCTCCAATGTAATTGTTTTTTCCTTTTACTGAGAGAAATTGATATAGGAGTTAAGAAGGAATTACTTAGGCAGATAGCAAGGGTATGGGAGTCCTCGGTAAGGCTTTTCTTTTTAATGAAAAGCAGCCCCAAATCATTTTCCAACAAAGAGCAGCCTGCACACTGGGAGCTTGCATGAGCGAATGCCAGCAGGAACTAAGGACTAGACATTTTCAAGATGGCGGCTCCATCTTCCCTTCTCTGCTAGCCGTGTGTGCTCTAAGGAGCAGACAAGATGGGCCTATCAACTGGAAAGCCCGTTTGCATAAGACTAGGTTGGGGCCACAAGTCTTCCCTGTCCACTATGTAAACGCCATACATTATCGAACCAATCTATGAGCCCTGTGTAAATCAGACACCACCTTCTCAAACTGGACTATAAAATTTGGGGCACTTGCGCCCAGATGGTCCTTTCAGATCAGAGACTCCTTGCTCTATAGAGGAAGCTGTTTCTCTTTCTCTTGTCTTCTACCTATTAAACCTCTGCACCTGCACTCCTTGTGTATGTCCTTGTTTTAAATTTTCCTGGTGCATGACAATGAACCTAGGGTATATACCCCAGAAAACGTAGCCACTTCAAAATAACAGATTAATTAGCATGGTTATGTTTTTCTTTGTCAACATTCAGCTGCAAGGGTAAGTACACTGAGAAAGTGGCAGATTTAACAAGGCTTGTTTTTTAGCTAAACATTTAAAATGAAGGTGCAAGTATTTTAGGGTATACGTAAATGAAGTGAGGACATCAGGTTTTAAGAGACACTGAAAAAGTGGAACAGCTCAATGAATTATGGGTCCTTATGGGGTCATAGTTTTCTTGGTGTGGAGTTAATGAATGTTATTGTTGCAGAACTTTCTCCTTTGTTCAGCTAAAACCAGGTTCTTGTCACACGACCAGGAAAGATTAGACTCGCAGACACATAGAAAGGTGAGTAGCAGAATTTACTGGGCAAAAAGGAAAAAGGAAAAAAAAAAAAAAAAACTCAGCAAAGTGAGATGGAGTCCTGCTAACCAGCCCTCCACACCTCACAGATTGATTCCCAGGTCACCACAGGAGCTGAAGAGAGCAGGCTCCTCCCCTGCATAAGGCAGGCATTCCCCACGGCTCCACCCATTTCCCCCAGAGCACACGTTGGGCTCCAGTGCACTATGGGCATGCCCAGAAAAGCCCTGGGCAGGTTCCCTAATCTGCACAAAAGTATCTGATGTAAACTGTGGGGCAGGTGGGAGACTCTCTGGGGACCCCTTTTTATTTGCCTAGCCATTTAGCTGTCTCATTATCAGCTGAAAAGATAAGAAGTGATAGTTGGAGGTACTTGAAATTGAGATTTTACTGGTGGCACGGTTATTGGTAATGAAAAAATATTTTTTATGACAACAGGAAATACACATATATATGTGAAGACAAGATCATTGCAAGAGAGGTACAATTATCCTGCATCCCTGCATATTAAGGTCATAATGAGGTCATCTGTGAGGATACTGAAGTCACTGAAACTGATGACATAGTGCTGAGTTCATAACAGTGAGTTGGGGGCAAAAATCTTCCAGGAAAAGAAGGGAGTGGGCTGAGACTGCAAATATTGTTGCAAATATGTGGAATAAGGAGAATGAATTATAATGTTGGTGTTTACCAATAATAGTATATCACTACTTTGGAAAAACCTTGAGAAAATAGAAAATCAGATATAAATTTTAACAAGAAAGTTTTTGACTAGGCAGTAAGACACCAATATTTAATTATTAGTCAGTGGACATTCATATAACTATAAAGTATGACAAGCATTTAGTAAACTTTGCTTTTCCCTATCAGGGGCATACAACACATTGCCATCTATGAAGGTGACAACTAGATTCATAACTAGATAGCAAAGAGCTGTTTCATTATATCAATAAGAATGGAAAGAACCGAAGTAGAGCTGAGTCCATAAAAGGGAAGTAGGAAAGCATTTAGAAAAAAACATCTTAATTATACATATTTTTCCATATGGTTGTTTGGTTAAAGCTGTTAGTCGTTAGTGCCTCAATATGGGGAAATAAATTAGTGATTTCTAAAGGACTTCAGCCTTGTATTAAGTGATAACTTTACTGAATAGTCATCTTTATTATTTTTAACCTAATAAATGCATCTATTTTATGATAGCTTCTCCTTATTATTTCATATACATTCTTGCTGTTACCACATTCAACAGTATCCAATTCTCTTTCAGAAGTACAACTTTACAGGTAAAATTAAAAAGCTGGGAATGGCTGCTATTTACTATCTCTATCTTACGCAAATTAAGCCATAAAGGAGTAGTTAAACAAATGGCAGTTTTACATTGAATAAATCTTGAAGCTAAAGAAAGCTGGGAATAAGAACCATGGAATTTGCTTAGGTGGTTAAAGCGATTAAGGTTAACGCCCTCTGTATGCATTACAGACTCTGGTCATCTGTGTTTGAGTACAGAGTAATCTAATGAATCAATCAGAGCCTACATTTCAGCTCAGCTGGTGGAGGGATAACAATAAAACTTGTGGGACAGAATTGTTCATAGAACAATCCCACCTTAATCTAATCTCCCCTGCAGTATCTACTGATCACTGGGTGTCCACCCCTGCAGGACTCTTGCCCTAAAGTAATGACAGCTGAGGTTGTTATTAGGTCAACAATGCATGCTAGCTCTCTCATTAAGTCCTGTCATCCATTATCAGAATACAGCCATCAAAAACATGATAGCAAGCACTTCTCATGAGTTTGAACCATTCTATAAGGAAAACAGAACTGAATACACACACACACACACACACACAAAACAAACACACATACGCACATTTTCTAGTCTAGGTTTATTGATAGGAAAAGAGCTTGGTGCCAAATCATGTAAGAAAAAATATCTAATTCCCTCTTTCCCATCGATCAAATTAGAATTGCAAGAGTCAGAAGTTGAAAACGTAGGTGCCTACTTACTTTCTGTTTTTTTTTTAAATCGCTTTATTCAAGACATTGATTATCATTTTTAAAAGGAAATAGAATCTCATTTCAGTGACAGTATGACCTTCAATAATGCCAGACTCCTGCTGCCTCTAAAATGGCTTTTATGTTTCAAGGGGATTTTTTTTTCTTTCTTCAACTAAGATTTAAAACTACAGTTGTGAGATCAGGTGTCTTGTAGAAAGAGATTCAGGGAAGATAGATCCAAAAAAGAAATACTGTAATACTTCATTAATAATTTTGAGGATAAAAAACTAAGCAAATTATTGGCATGTTTATTCAGTGTGTAAATATAATTTCTGCATTATTTTTAATAAAGGGAACTACTAAACTAAATCAGTGGAGAGTAAAGCTATTATTTAATTATAAAGTATAATCAAATGTATAAATGTTGAAGTTGTGGTGTATTCCCCATTGAGGATTATGTATCATTTTAATGAGGCTTGGAAAAATCCACTATTTTGGTTGGAAGTCTTCAATGTAATATAAAAACCTTAAAAATGGTATTATTATTCTTAAAATCTTTGAAAATTTAAAAACATTTTAAAACATCGCCTTCTTCATTTGTGTCTAGTTACAAAAAGTGTAATAAATATGTTGAAAGGGGGCTAATGACACCTAGGCATTTAAAATTCTCATTTTAAGACTTTTATGAACTATAATTAGATAATTATTGCTAATTGGTATGCTAGGATAACGGAACTATTAGTGTATAAGAGAGTTAGCAATATGTTGAATGTATGGCATTCATCCAAGGATCAGTGGCGCTGATGTTTTCTTTGCTCTTTTTTGTTAACATTGAATAAAGAATCACTCTTTCTCTTCATTAGCTCCAGAAGTGATTTTGCTTACAATTTTCACTAGTTTATGTTTTGCACTATTCATGTTTGTCTTTGATATATTGCTTTTTTCCACAGTTGAAGGGAGTTAAACAATTTATTCACTGAGAGCTAAAACCTAAAGCAAACCTTGCAAACTAAACTGTGAGGACTTTTTGTGTTTTGAAAGTTCTTTCTCTCCTCTTAAATTGTGGAACTATTTTTGAATACATTTTTATAACAAAGTCATGCTTAAAATCACGAATGCTTTCTAGGGATGTGACCATCATGTTAATACTGTCATTATCTCAAATGTAAAGGCAGCCTGAATTATGTGTAAAAGATAGGATGAAGATAACCAGGTGTATTCAAATACAGCAATGGACACAAGATAAAGATCTGTACCAGTAATACTAAACTGTTAAAAAGGAGATTAAAATATCTAGTGGTCTCTTCTATATTCTTCTTAATATATAGTGTTATTTAGACCATTTAGAAGGAGTTAATTAATAACATTCCTGTTGGCTCTGATTTACAGTTACAGGGCTAGAAAACTGTCTTAAGAACAAGAAACAACTATGAACACATCTATTGTAAGATATTCAAAGATATTGACTTCCTCATGGACAAACCAAATGAAGCAAGTTAGTCCCTAAAGGCAGTAATAAGAATTGCTGGATACTATCTACCATCTGAGCTACAATATTCAACATTACAATTTCTCTAGAAAAGTTTGCTTCATTTAATCTTGGTTTCCCCTACACACACACACACACACACACACACACACTTTTCAGAATGAATAGTGTAGGATTCTGAGATATAATTTTGCACATAACTCAATATCCAAGAGCACTTCTTTATTCCAACGTTAAAAGACTCATTTTAGGCCAACATTAACATTGCTGCTTTGTGCTCTAAAATGTCAAGCATGTTCTGCTTTAGAGTCATCTTAATAGACCCGTCTTCCTTGCTAGTTATTCATGGCTTCTAACACCAATAGAAATGCAATGCCTAGAAGCATAATGACACGCCTTAAGAAAATATTACTTGTGCCATCATTCATTAATTCACTCAATGATTGATGCACCCATTTACGATGAATTTCACCATACGTCATTAAGACAGCTATACTTTTTTTGAAAACATTATTTTCTCCACTAATCCAAATCTGCCATATAATTATTCAAATTATTCCTTTTTCTGGATCTGTGTCCATTTGTCTAAATGAGCAGTGGTTTTCCCCCACCCCTGACCATGCATCACCTGTGTAGCACTTTTTTTTTTTATTATGCTTTAAGTTCTAGGGTACATGTGCACTTTTTTAAAGATGGTTGTTAGAAACCCATTTCATTAAATAAAGAGCACCCTGGACTGAGGCCTAGATTTTGGTATGGTTTTTAAAATCCAGAGGTGTTTGTCTTCTCTTTTAATCCACAAAGTCTTATTTTATTCTTTTTTCTGAATTATAGTTTGTTTTTATTACAAACATGGAAAACAAGAAAGGGTGAAAATGTTAAATATCTCACCAAAATTTTTTCCACTCTTCCAGCTACAAAGATTACAACTCTAAACAATGTGTCATGCATCTTTCTGGGCTATTTCTATATATTCTACAAAGAGAAGAATTTTACAGCTGGGCTGCTGGGGGTGACATCACATATCAGCAGGTTCCGTGATGCCCCCCTGAGCCACAAAACCAGCAAGTTTTTATTAGGGATTTTAGATGGGGGTGGTGTACGAACAGGGAGTAAGTCATAAAGATCACGTGCTTCAAAGGGCAATAAAAGATCACAAGGCAGAGGCAAAAATTAGAATTACTGATGGGGGTCTGTGTCCCGCTGTGCATGCACTGTCTTGATAAACATCCTAACAAGAAACAGGGTTTGAGAGCAGACAACCAGTCCAACTAGAATTTACCAGGCTGGATTTTCCCAATCCTAGTAAGCCTGAGGGCACTGCAGGAGAAGAGGGCATATTTCAGTCCTATCTCAACCGCATAAGACAGACACTCTCAGAGCGGCCATCTGTAGACCTACCCCCAGGAATGCATTCCTTCCCCAGGGTTACTCCATGCTGGGAAAAGAATTCAGCGATATTTCTCCTACTCGCACATCCATGTATAGGCTTTCTGTGAGAAGAAAAATATGGCTCTATTCTGCCCAACCCCACAGGCAGTCAAACTTTATGGTTATCTTCCCTTTTTCCCTGAAAATCACTGTTATTCTGTTCTTCTTCAGGGTGCACTGATTTCATATTGTTCAAACACCCGTGTTTTACAATCAGATTTCATACTGTTCAAACACACATTTTACAAAGAATTCGTACAGTTAACACAATCATCACAGGGTCCTGAGGTGTCATACATCCTCAGCTTAGGAAGATAATGTGATAAAGAGATTAAAGACAGGCATAAGAAATTATGAGTATTAATTGAGGAAGTGATAAATGTCCATGAAATCTTCACAATTTATGTTGAGAGATTGCAGTAAAGACAGGCATAAGAAATTATAAAAGTATTAATTTTGGGAACTGATAAATGTCCATGAAATCTTCACAGTTTATGTTCTTCTGCCACCGCTTCAGATGGTCCCTGACTTCCCACAACAAATGAGTAAGTTAGTTGCCTGATTTTAAGGATATTTTAATGTTGTGTGTTTGTGTGTGTGTGTGTGTGTGTTGCACAGAAATAGTACAAGGTTATGAAATAGAATGGCCATAAACTAAGTAGATGAGAGATATATTTAAAATAAGATTTGAGCTTTCAGAAAAAATAAAAGGCCTCTTCTAACTGTGTCTAACTATGTACAAAAGTAACATTGAGTTGGATTATGAAATAGGGCATCGTGGAAGAAATAAATATGAAGATAGTCTTAAAAGCTTGAGGAGTACAGTTTGATGGGGGAATAGGGATAGAGATGGGAGAAATTCAAGTTATCACTGATAGGGCAGTTTAGATCACAGAGAGTCTTATGAATGTCAAGCATCAGAATTTGAATTTTATTTTGGCATATGGTAGTTATTTTAGCATATGGTAGTAAAACAAAGGTATTACATTTAAGAACTTTGTTATGCGTCTTTTAATGTAAACTGAAGGAGACTATCAAGAATAAATATCTATTCCATTTATTAACTATTGAAACATTATTCTTATTAGGTAGAATTGTTTAAAAGAGGGAGAGATTAAGTAAACATAGTAAAATGTATATCTTCTAATGGCATTGGTTTAGTCATTCTGCCTTTCCCTTTATTTATTTGACAAAGGTATATGAAATAAAATTTAGAAATTTCAAATGCATTAGGAAAACAAATGGAGGTGTCAGCTCTCTGCACACACCATTACATGCTCACCTAGAGTGGACAATGAACAAACTGTCATCCATCACATTTGTTTGCCTTGTAAGATACACTCAAAGTGTCCAGACACAGTGGTTTCTTTGCTGTTTAATAAAATTGTTTCTTCACTTGCTACACCTGCTATGTTCTGACAGTAAATAGTGCTATCTACCTAGTAAAATCAGTGACATTAGGAAGCTAAACAGATGTTTTAGGGCACAGAAACAAATCTTATCATGAGTGAGTTAAAAAATGAATTTTAACACCAACTTGTCATTTTGCTCACTTAATTTTTTTTTTCTTTTTGATCTGTCTTGTAATTAAAGGGACAGAGTGCAATGGTTTGAATATGGAGAGACTTCTAAAATATAACACCTTGGTAGGGGCATTTTGTAGACTGTCTGATTCACAGACGCACTTTCTTATACTTTAGCTCGAGAAAATTTGTAATTCAAAAAGCCTCAAGAAAGAGTTCTTGCACTGATATATTTTGATACAGATTATCTCCATAAAAATGTCACCACATGAGACTTTGGAGTGTCCGGAGTAATAATTAAACATAGCACTTTGCATTTCAGCAACAACTGATAGATTCTTCCATCATCCTTTAGAGCAGGAAGGCTAGAATTTGCTACTTCTCTGATACAGAAAAAAGTCTTTCAAGTGTGACAGATTATTCTATTACATCCTTAATATAATTCTATAACCACACTGGACATGTGGAATTTATCATTTCACCTATTTGAGAAATAGAAAAATAAAGGCATGCTGATGAAATACATGAAATTATTACTACATAAAATACGTAGGAAGAAGAGTACGGGATTCCATATTAGAAAATCAGTACTCAATTCGGGTTCTGCCATTTACTAGTTAGGTTATCTCAGTGGATAGCCAAATGTCTGGATCTTTTCCTCATGTATAAAAAATTCATAGAGTGCTCTCAGAATGAAATAAGTAGTACACAGCATGTGGCTTAACTTACTCTTCCTAAACAGGTAATTCAAAAGTTTCATGTTTAGCAGATAATTGATCACATTCACTTAATATTTTAGGTTACTTATAATCTTGAGGAATTTAACAAAAATTATATATTGTATTGATTTGACCAATATTTATAGTGTTTCTATTTTGTATTATGTACTTTTCTTGGCACTAAGGATAAGGCAGCGAATAAAATAGGTTATCAGCTTTTGTAGAACTCCTGTTCTAATAAATGCAGAGCCACAGCAAGGTAAACTAACAAAATACAATATTTGAGGTGATAATAAGTTTTATGAAAAAATGGTTAAGCAGGTTAAGGGAGGAGGGAGTGACATAAACTAGAGGTAAATATTAATTTAGAATAAACCTGTTAAGAAAAGAAACTCAGACTAGAAAAACGATTGAGCAAAGACCCAAATGAAGCAAGTATTGTAAATATTAGAGATCATTCTTAAGCAAAGTAAATGAGCATAAACTGGGCCTTAGGTGAAAAAGGTCCTGGCATGTTTATCTCCCTGGTATTCTATTAGGTACTACATTGCTTGCCCCAACAGGTCTTAAAGGTATTAATTAAAAAGCAAGCACATTGAAGTCAGAAAAAGCTTCACGATGCAATCATGTCAAAAGTTCTAGGTACCAGGCTAAAGCACAGGATGAAAAGTCCATACACATCTCACATACAGAATATTTAAGTTCAATGAGTAAATTTCATTAGACTATACCACTTAAGGATTTAAATGTTGGAGCACTAAAGAATCTTAGAAATCATAGTGAAGGAATTATTAACCCCCAAACTGTAATTACTTTGTGTATATGTATTTAATATTTTTTGGTTTCTTCAACTTTTTCATATACCATTTTCCTCTAGTATATTTAGCTTTTGTTTTGTTTGTGTTTTGCATGTTTGTTTTTTATTTTGGTTATTGTTTTTGTTTTAAGTAATAGAGACATAACGACCTACAAGATGAAATCCGAGAAATGCATGCATGCATACAGGTATACAATTTGTTAGGTAGCAATAAAGTCATACCTTCCCAGACTCTAAAATTTTAAAAGCTCTGATACTGTCTTTCTTCTGAAAGAGTCTATTTTGTAGATGATGTTATTTCTGGCCACATTTTGCCTTAATTTATGGATTTGGGGGTGATATATATAATACACTAGAAATCAGCTCTACTCAATATGTAGCATTGTGTCTAATGTCCTTTTCTTTCTTTTATCACCTATATTTTTACTTTCAGGTACAAGATTTCTATCTGGTATGGATAACAAACAAATCACATTTGTTCACTCTGTAGGAATTAGGCTGATGGAAAAGAGCTTGCATTTCTGTGTTTTCAAATTCTGTTTTATGGTAGCCTCATAATATAATGCAGGGAGAGACAGTATAAGTCTGTGGAAAGGGCTGTTCTTAAAGCCAGGAACTTGAGTATCCTTATGTTTGCTGCTGACTAACTTGAGCAAGTCATAACTTTCTGAGCTTCAGTTTTCTCATGTAGGATATGAGGTCCTTTAAGTGTTTCTACACTTTATCCCTCTATGATTCTGTAACATTTAAGAGGACTCATAGTTATTCTGTTGTGTTAACTATTACATGTTTCAAATAATTTCAGAAACCCAAATATAACGTTGAACACCACTTATACCTTGACATTCTCAGCTTCATATCTAGAATTGACTATCATAAAGTGTGAATATGATTTAACGTTTTCAACTTATTTACTCACAAATGAGGGTAGGTGCCCTACACTCATGTTTTATTTACCTTTGTACCAACCTAATATGACCTGTTTTATTAGTTTGAACTATTTTAACCCTTAGTTATTATATTTTTCCATACATCTACTTTGTCTTCATTATGAGATTGTAAACTTTATGAAGATAATGAATATAACTTTTTGTTATATCCTGTGATTTTCAGCACAATGTGCAAAGCAGTCACATACAAATAAGTACACGGACGGATGCTTATTTAACCAAGGACACTGAATAACAAAAATTATTTTCAAGCTGGTCTTACTAGGACATTCATTTACTATGGTTGTCAGGTAAAAGGGCCATATACAGAAATCCAACCACAAATCTAGTGATACATTTCCTTAGACATCTTACATTCAAAATCAATTTGTATCTTATTAAATTAAGGGGAAATAAGTCAGGTAATGTCATGTCATGTAAATACCTGAGCTTACCAATATTTCTATAGAAACTTGATTTAATGTAAATATCATTGTACAACAAAGCTAGCTTAAAGCAAATAAAAATGGGATAGGAGGGGGAAAAAGGATTTTATCTAAAACTGCTATTCTATCAGTCTCTTCTTTCATATTTTCTCCAGAATAAAATCACTATTTGAAAGGCAATATGGCATAAGAATACACATCCTTTGCTAGCATAAGATTACATTTACTCATCTATTTGTTTATTTTTTCTGATAAATCCCACTTATAGGCTAGGGTAAGAGTAAACAAAGTTCTTTGTTCTTCTAATATATTTCTTCTTAGAAATTCTGTCCTAGAAACAGAAAGCTGAGCTTATGTTAATCTTGATTTGTTTGCATTTTAGAAAATTTCAATAAACAAATGCATAAGAATTATAAAAAACTATGTAATAAGCAATTCTATTCACTTTTTAAAGCCCATAGAAGTTTGGTAGTTGAAATTCATTTTAAATATAATTGTTTTGCAGACTGCCATTTCAGTTACATTTTTAGAGTACTTTCAGATAAACTTTTGACCACTTTCTCTTTACGAAAAATAGAAAAAACTGCTAGTAGTCATTCACACCACCAGACATAACTTATTGTTAACAACAAGAACAAAAAGTCTCAATTTAATCATTCTTTTTTATACAAATGGATTTTTAAAAAATCATTGTTAGGATACTACTAGCTGGATGTCCTCTTGTGGCTTAAGTAGGTACCAGATATTTGAATTTAATTATCTTCCTGGTACCTACAATTTATTCTCTGTGGGGTTAAAGCCTATACAAATTATTCACTTTTTGAACTAGTTATATGTTTTCATAACCAAACACAAAGTTATATGCTTGTTGATCATTTAATTTGAAGAATTGTATGAAAGTTAACTGAGTTAGAATATATTTGTAACATGATAGATGATCATTTAATATATGTGAAAATATTCTTCTCTTCTTTCCAGATTACTTCAACCTCCTACTTCTTTTTACTACCATAGTTTATTCATGACAAGGAGGAAACAATGAACTAAGGATAGAGTGAAAAAATTGAAAGATGTAAAATATGTTATTCCCTGAATAATAGTTGGATTATTTGGGGAATATGTTCACTCATTCCATTAAGATTTTATCCCCAGAATCATCCTCAAAATATGAGTTGTCTGTGTATTATATTCTCCTTTATCAACATAGTGATATGAATACTTTCTCATAGGGTAGTTTTAAGTGTCAGATGATTCTAAATATAATACTCAGTAAATAATGTTATAAGATATTGATACTATATTATCATTATCATTAATATTACTGGGCTTGTTATTATATGGCAAATTCGGTTATTTACATGAGAATAATTATTTTGGCGATTTTGGAACAATGATTTAAGTAAACTTCTGGCTGAAAGAAAAGAGATGGCTCTGACCATCAAATGGTACAATTTCCTGTGGTTTATAACATGTACACATACCAGTATTGGGTTGTGTTTTCCTCTTCATTTTAACATATGCTTTTTAGATTTTTTCGTTTTATGAAATAATTTCTCACTCAAGTATTTTTTTGACATTCATATTTTTTCGTCTGTGTAAGAAAAGAGTTATGTGAGTTAAGGAAATATGCATTTCTCTTTGTTCATATCTCTATGGATGACCTTAGCCTCCCCACACCTCAAGTGGGGCAATTCCTGTATGCTCAAGTTTCTAACCAATTATATGACATCTTTGTATTGATTTCCTCTCTATTCTGGTACTTTGTAAATTGATCTTGCTTTTATTCTTCTGGGAATATTTTCCCTATCGTTAACAGTAACTTATGTTTCCCAAACTAGTTTACTATGAATACCTAGGTAAATCCTTTCAGTTCTTCCTGAAAAAGGCTGTCACTACAATCTGCATTTTATATGTGTGTGTGTGTGTGTGTGTGTGTATATATATATATATATATATATATGCACTTCAATAATATATATCTATTTACTCATCATCACTATTAGAGGAAATATATATATAAAACAACATATAAAAATAACAATATATAATAAGTATATATAACAACATTTAGAATATCTACTTACTGATTGTTAGTTCTAACTTGTTTATACATATCAACTCATTTATAATTATAATTAGTCCACAAATAATGTTCTACTATCATCTTCATTTTATAGGAAAATTGAGTCACAGAGTGGCTAAGTGAATTCCCTGCGACAAAGGAGAGGCAAAGTTGGAAAAATAATACAGTCTAAATTCACTCACTAAAAGTATATGATTACATGATTGTCAAAAAGCTGACTGTGACCTAGATTGCTATATGTATATACTATACTCTTTATGGCATATATTTTGTAGCACTCCCTTTAATATCTTGAAATATTATGTAATCATAGTATAAACAATTTATGTATCTAGTTTAAATAAAATTGATATATTATTCAATCTTTAAAGGAAAACTTGAGGGAAAATAATTTATAATACACATTATTTTAAGTTTTAAATGCTTGTACTCAAATACAGGAAAAGATTTAAATAAGTATATCTGATTCTTGTATGTATACATGCTATACAATCAACATGAGTGGGTCAGGCATATTGTATTGCAGAGTGATACAAGTGTGTTCTATTGGTGGTATGATTTTCCAAAGTGATGAACAACTCTTGGTAAAACTCTGATTAAAATAAAGTACAACTCCTCTAGTGATTTACACAGTAATTACACTAATGAAAATTCAGCATGTATAACTGAGCAAAGTGCCCTTTGTGTTGACATCGAAAATTAATTTGTTTCTATGTTTAGATAATTACACACATGTTTCTTATTTCATGAATGCCTGGTGGGATATTTAGAAGATGTGAGAGATACAGAGTAACACTTCTTTGGGGGTTACTGACCTATGGGTTTTATAAAACGTGGTATCTTTGGTCCCATTTCATAAAATGCCAACTGCCTTTCCCCAAATTGCTCCTAGACATTTCTAGGACATCACATCTAGAGCATGATATCACACATGCTGAGAACATCCAAATCGGTTACCTTGTGTCAATATAACTCAAAACTATGTACATTTTTATAAGACACATCTCATGTTTTCGTTTCCCTGTGAATTTAGAAAGTATTTTAATAAAGCACATACACACTCTCAGGTCAAAAGTTCATCCCTTTTATACAATATTGGGTTACTAGAAAATGAATTCTTCTTATATCTTTAAAAGCAGAACAGTTACTGAAGGGAGAAGGAGTAGTCAATAATTTATTGTGCATTTATTTGAAGCCATGCTTTCAAATGCTAAAGTTGAGCACTGTTCATTTTAAATGCTTTTTGATCTTTTTACTTGCTGTCTTCACCTTTGCTTATAAAGTAATATCTAAGGGAGAAAACATGTAACTAGTTTGCTCTTAGTTTGGTAGCAATGTGATAGTAATAAGAAAACAATAATCATCATAATAATTTAACAATTAGTACCTAAATTCCTTTTATGAGATAAAATTGTCATTGTTTATGAAAATAACTTCTGGAGCCACCCCAGAGAAGGAGTCAGCAAAAGACAATAAAATGAAAAAAGAGAAAATGTTATACAAAAAAGTTACGCAGTGTGACGGTTAATTTTAGGTGTCAAATTGACTGGATTAAGGAATACCCAGATAGCTGGTAAAGCATTAGTTCTAGATATGTCTGTGGAGATGTTTTCAGAAGAGGTTGGGCAAAGCAAAGAAGATCCACCTTCAGGCAATGAGGAGGGGCACCACCCAATCAGCTGAGGGCCTGGAATCGAACAAAAAGGCAGAGGATTGGCAGTTTCATTTTCTTGGCTGGAGCTAGGACACCCATCTTCTTCTGCCCTTGGACATCAGAACTCCAAGTTCTCTGGCCTTAAAACTCAGGGACTTGCACCAGCAGCACTCGAGCTTTCCAGGCCTTCAGCCGCAGACTATGAGTTACGCCACTGACTCAACTGGTTCTCAGGCCTTTGGACTACAACTGATTAATGAAATAGCTCCCCTAGTTCTCCAGCTTTCAGACTTTCAGACAGCCTATCGTGGAACCCCTCAGTCCCTGTGATTGCATGAGTCAATTCCCCTTATAAATCCCCTGTCATGTAATAGGTATATATACATATGTACCCTAGAAGTTTTGTTTTTCTGAAGAACCCTGAATAAGACATCCAGGAATTCAGTGGATGCGTGGACAGAAAGACTAAGGTGAGAGTTATGGGGACACAGCTGTCACCAGTAGAGGGTTGTGTCTGCAAGTCTTCCAGGTTCTTGGTGTTTTGAACAAAGGATTGGACAAAACGCCCAGCAAAGCAAAGAAAGAATGAAGCAACAAAAGAATGAAAGCAGGGATACTTTGAAAATGAAAGTACACTCCATAGTGTGGGAGCCAGCCAAGCAGCAGCTCAAGGGCCCAGATGCAGAATCCTCTTGGGGCCAAATACCTCCTGGAAGTTTCCCATTGGCCACTTCATGCTCACCTCATGTAAATGAAGGTGTAGCTCACAATCAGTTTGATTGGTTGCAGAAAACAGCGAACCAGTGGCTGAAGTGGAATTACAAAGGTCACAATACTGTGCAAACATCTGATTGGTTGCAAAAAGCAACAAATCAGAAGCGGGGGTGAAGCTACCAAGTTATAAGCCTATGCAAACGAAGACTCGGCCTATAATCAGTCTGGTTGGTTGTGAACAGCAACCATTCAGAGGCTGGAGTGAAGTTACAAAGTTGCAAACGAAGACTCAACTAGCAATCAGTCTGATTTGTTGCGGGACACTGAATTTCCCATCTGCCAGCACAGAAAAGGTGGTGGGTTTGCAAAGAGAGTAGCCTCTGGTCCTTTTGCTACCTAGGAATGAAAGGTCGGGGTTTTCCTTTCAATTTAATTCTAGGAAGTCGGAGTGAAACAGCCTTAGGTTCCCTGCCTTCAGACCCTATTCTCCTACCTCACAGAAATAGAGAATGTGCAGAGAATGAAATAGTAATAGACATAATTTTTAACAACAAAAATTAATGACTTTCTAAAGTAAGTCTATAGCAATTATAGCATTGTGTTTAAACTTAAGTACTTAATCGTTCCTTTTCATTTTGAGAATTAGTAGTTAAAATAAAGTGCTTTAAAATAAATTTTTTCATATTTTTCAGCTATTCATATAAAATTTAATCAAAGAAGATTTTTTATTTATCATGCATTTTCTTTTGTCTGACAGAATATTGAGTCAGATTCCATTTCTCAATCACATATATCGTTGTATCTATCTCTGGACTCTATGTGGTTCTTAACCGCTTTTCTCACCAGCACTTACAGAGTATGTCATTGACTTTGGATATGCAAAGTAGGCATAAAAACCAGATTCTCTGGGCTGAGGGAAGTGGATGTATGTTTCTTGGTTTGGAAACTTTTACCCGCCCCCAGCAATGCAGGATTTCTAGAATGAGAATCACCGAATCTAAATAATTAAATCATTAATTATATTCTTGATCCTGGCTTACAGGGTTCAAAATTGCTGTCTTATAAATGTTTGAAAAGATGTTCTGGTATTTGTGTCCTGGTATGTTTATATCAAATAATGTATTACATTGCAGTGTTTCCTAAAGGATTGTAACAATGTCAATCAGTTATTTTAACATTATTCTAATTTTAAATATACTAGGTGATTGCAGCTATTCCTTTCATCCTGTGATTTTTCCACTCATTTTTTTTCAACTTAATAGTAAACATTTCAGAAACTCAGAAAGCTGAGAGACTAGCACAACAAATAACCTTTTCTTAGACTCTACAACTGATATTATTTTTCCATCTTTGCTTTGTCTTTCCCAGAAAAATTTAGTTTTTCAGAACTGTTTGAAAGTAAGTTGCGGAGGTGGAGCCAAGATGGCCGAATAGGAACAGCTCCGGTCTACAGCTCCCAGCGTGAGCGGCACAGAAGACAGGTGATTTCTGCATTTCCGTTTGAGGTACCAGGTTCATCTCACTAGGGAGTGCCAAACAGTGGGTGCAGGACAGTCAGTGCAGTGCATTGTGCACGAGCCAAAGCAGGGTGAGGCATTGCCTCACTCGGGAAGTGCAAGGGGTCAGGGAGTTCCCTTTCCTAGTCAAAGAAAGGGGTAACAGACGGCACCTGGAAAATCGGGTCAGTCCCACCCTAATACTGCGCTTTTCCAACGGGCTTGGAAAACAGCACACCAGGAGATTGTGTCCCGCACCTGGCTCGGAGGGTCCTATGCCTGTGGAATCTCGCTGATTGCTAGCACAGCAGTCTGAGATCAAACTGCAAGGCGGCAGCGAGGCTGGGGGAGGGGCGCCCGCCATTGCCCAGGCTTGCTTAGGTAAACAAAGCAGCCAGGAAGCTCCAACTGGGTGGAGCCCACCACAGCTCAAGGAGGCCTGCCTGCCTCTGTAGGCTCCACCTCTGGGGGCAGGGCACAGACAAACAAAAAGTCAGCAGGAATCTCTGCAGACTTTAATGTTGCTGTCTGACAGCTTTGAAGAGAGTAGTGGTTCTCCCAGCACGCAGCTGGAGATCTGAGAACGGACAGACTGCCTCCTAAAGTGGGTCCCTCACCCCCAAGCAGCCTAACTGGGAGGCACCCCCCAGTAGGGACAGACTGACACCTCTCTCGGCCAGGTACTCCTCTGAGACAAAACTTCCAGAGGAACTATCAGACAGCTGAATTTGTGGTCTCACGAAAATCCACTGTTCTGCAGCCACCGCTGCTGACACTCAGCCGAACAGGGTCTGGAGTGGACCTCTAGCAAACTCCAACAGACCTGCAGCTGAGGGTCCTGTCTGGTAGAAGGAAAACTAACAAACAGAAAGGACATCCACACCAAAAACCCATCTGTACATCACCATCATCAAAGACCAAAAGTAGATAAAACCACAAAGATGGGGAAAAAACAGAGCAGAAAAACTGGAAACTCTAAAAAGCAGAGCACCTCTCCTCCTCCAAAGGAACGCAGTTCCTCACCAGCAATGGAACAAAGCTGGATGGAGAATGACTTTGATGAGTTGAGAGAAGAAGCCTTCAGACGATCAAACTACTCCGAGCTATGGGAGGAAATTCAAAACAATAGCAAAGAAGTTAAAAACTTTGAAAAAAAATTAGACGAATGGATAACTAGAATAACCAAGGAGAGAAGGGCTTAAAGGAGCTGATGGAGCTTAAAGCCAAGTTTCGAGAACTACGCGAAGATTGCAGAAGCCTCGGGAGCCGACGCAATCAACTGGAAGAAAGGGTATCAGTGATGGAAGATGAAATGAATGAAATGAAGTGAGAAGGGAAGTTTAGGGAAAAAAAGAATAAAAAGAAATGAACAAAGCCTCCAAGAAATTTGGGACTATGTGAAAAGACCAAATCTACATCCGATTAGTGTACCTGAAAATGATGGGGAGAATGGAACCAAGTTGGAAAACACTCTGCAAGATATTATCCAGGAGAACTTCCCCAATCTAGCAAGGCAGGCCAATATTCAGATTCAGGAAATACAGAGAAAGCCACAAAGATACACCTTGAGAAGAGCAACTCCAAGACACATAATTGTCAGATTCACCAAAGTTGAAATGAAGGAAAAAATGTTAAGGGCAGCCAGAGAGAAAGGTCGGGTTACCCACAAAGGGAAGCCCATCAGACTAACAGCTGATCTTTTGGCAGAAACTCTACAAGCCAGAAGAGAGTGGGGGCCGATATTCAACATTCTTAGAGAAAAGAATTTTCAACCCAGAATTTCATATCCAGCCAAACTAAGCTTCATAAGTGAAGGAGAAATAAAACACTTTACAGACAAGCAAACGCTGAGTGATTTTGTCACCACCAGGCCTGCCCTAAAAGAGCTCCTGAAGGAAGCACTAAACATGGAAAGGAACAACCGGTACCAGCCACTGCAAAAACATGCCAAACTGTAAAGACCATCGAAGCTAGGAAGAAACTGCATCAACTAACGAGCAAAATAACCAACTAACATCATAATGACAGGATCAAATTCACACATAACAATATTAAATTTAAATGTAAATGGGCTAAATGCTCCAATTAAAAGACACAGACTGGCAAATTGGATAAGGAGTCAAGACCCATCAGTGTGCTGTATTCAGGAAACCCGTCTCACGTGCAGAGACACACATAGACTCAAAATAAAGGGATGGAGGAAGATCTATCAAGCAAATGGAAAACAAAAAAAGGCAGGGGTTGCAATCCTAGTCTCTGAGCAAATAGACTTTAAACCAACAAACATCAAAAGGGACAAAGAAGGCCATTACATAATGGTAAAGGGATCAATTCAACAAGAAAAGCTAACTATCCTAAATATATATGCACCCAACACAGGAGCACCCAGATTCATAAAGCAAGTCCTGAGTGACCTACAAAGGGACTTAAACTCCCACACAATAATAATGGGAGATTTTAACACCCCACTGTCAACATTAGACAGATCAACAAGACAGAACGTTAACAAGGATATCCAGGAATTGAACTCAGCTCTACACAAAGTGGACCTAATAGACATCTACAGAACTTTCCACCCCAAATCAACAGAATATACATTTTTTTCAGCACCACACCACACCTATTCCAAAATTGACCACATAGTTGGAAGTAAAGTTCTCCTCAGCAAATGTAAAAGAACAGAAATTATAACAAACTGTCTCTCAGACCACAGTGCAATCAAACTAGAACTCAGGATTAAGAAACTCACTCAAAACCGCTCAACTACATGGAAACTGAACAACCTGCTCCTGAATGACTATTGGGTACATAATGAAATGAAGGCAGAAATAAAGATGTTCTTTGAAACCAACAAGAACGAAGACACAACATACCAGAATCTCTGGGACACGTTCAAAGCAGTGTGTAGAAGGAAATTTATAGCACTAAATGCCCACAAGAGAAAGCAGGAAAGATCCAAAATTGACACCCTAACATCACAATTAAAAGAACTAGAAAAGCAAGAGCAAACACATTCAAAAGCTAGCAGAAGGCTAGAAATAACTAAAATCAGAGCAGAACTGAAGGAAATAGAGACACAAAAAGCCCTTCAAAATTTAATGAATCCAGCAGCTGGTTTTTTGAAAAGATAAACAAAATTGACAGACTGCTAGCAAGACCAATAAAGAATAAAAGAGAGAAGAATCAAATAGATGCAATAAAAAATGAAAAAGGTGTTATCACACCGATCCCACAGAAATACAATCTACCATCAGAGAATACTACAAACACCTCTACACAAATAAACTAGAAAATCTAGAAGAAATGGATAAATTCCTCGACAAATACACCCTCCCAAGACTAAACCAGGAAGAAGTTGAATCTCTGAATAGACCAATAACAGGCTCTGAAATTGTGGCAATAATCAATAGCTTACCAATCAAAAAGAGTCCAGGACCTGATGGATTCACAGCCGAATTCTACCAGAGGTACAAGGAGGAACTGGTACCATTCCTTCTGAAACTATTCCAATCGATAGAAAAAGAGAGAATCCTCCCTAACACATTTTATGAAGCCAGCATCGTCCTGATACCAAAGCCTGGCAGAGACATAACCAAAAAAGAGAATTTCAGACCAATATCCTTGATGAACATTGATGCAAAAATCCTCAATAAAATACTGGCAAACCAAATCCAGCAGCACATCAAAAAGCTTATACACCATGATCAAGTGGGCCTCATCCCTGGGATGCAAGGCTGGTTCAACATACGTGAATCAATAAATGTAATCCAGCATATAAACAGAAACAAAGACAAAACCCACATGATTATCTCAATAGATGCAGAAAAGGCCTTTGACAAAATTCAACAACCCTTCAGGCTAAAAACTCTCAATAAGTTAGGTATTGATGGGATGTATCTCAAAATCATAAGAGCTATCTATGACAAACCCACAGTCAGTATCATACTGAATGGGCAAAAACTGGAAGCATTCCCTTTGAAAACTGGCACAAGACAGGGATGCCCTCTCTCACCACTCCTATTCAACATAGTGCTGGAAGTTCTGGCCAGGGCAATCAGGCAGGAGAAGGAAATAAAGGGTATTCAATTAGGAAAAGAGGAAGTCAAATTGTCCCTGTTTGCAGGTGACATGATTGTATATCTAGAAAACCCCACTGTCTCAACCCAAAATCTCCTTAAGCTGATTATCAACTTCAGCAAAGTCTCAGGACACAAAATCAATGTACAAACATCACAAGCATTCTTGTACACCAATCACAGACAGAGAGCCAAATCATGAGTGAACTCCCATTTACAATTGCTTCAAAGAGAATAAAATACCTAGGAATCCAACTTACAAGGGATGTGAAGGACTTCTTCAAGGAGAACTACAAACCACTGCTCAATGAAATAAAAGAGGATACAAACAAACGGAAGAACATTCCATGCTCATGGGTTGGAAGAATCAATATTGTGAAAATGACCATACTGCCCAAGGTAATTTATAGATTCAATGCCATCCCCATCAAGCTACCAATGACTTTCTTCACAGAATTGGAAAAAACTACTTTAAAGTTCATATGGAACCAAAAACGAGCCCACATCGCCAAGTCAATCCTAAGCCAAAAGAACAAAGCTGGAGGCATCACGCTACCTGACTTCAAAGTATACCTCAAGGCTACAGTAACCAAAACAGCATAGTACTGGTACCACAACAGAGACATAGATCAATGGAACAGAACAGAGCCCTCAGAAACAATGCCGAATATCTACAACTATCTGATCTTTGACAAACCTGACAAAAACAAGCAATGGGGAAAGGATTCCCTATTTAATAAATGGTGCTGGGAAAATTGGCTAGCCATATGTAGAAAGCTGAAACTGGATCCCTTCCTTACACCTTATACAAAAATTAATTCAAGATGAATTAGAGACTTACATGTTAGACCTAAAACCATAAAAACCCTAGAAGAAAACCTAGGCAATACCATTCAGGACATAGGCCTGGGCAAGGACTTCATGTCTAAAACACCAAAGGCAATGGCAACAAAAGCCAAAATTGACAAATGGGATCTAATTAAACTAAAGAGCTTCTGCACAGCAAAAGAAACTACCATCAGAGTGAACAGGCAACCTACAGATTGGGAGAACATTTTTGCAACCTACTCATCTGACAAAGGGCTAATATCCAGAATCTACAATGAACTCAAACAAATTTACAAGAAAAAAACAAACAACCCCATCAAAAAGTGGGCGAAGGACATGAACAGACACTTCTCAAAAGAAGACATTTATGTAGCCAAAAAACACACAAAAGAATGCTCATCATCACTGGCCATCAGAGAAATGCAAATCAAAACCACAATGAGATACCATCTCACACCAGTTAGAATGGCCATCATTAAAAAGTCAGGAAACAACAGGTGCTGGAGAGGATGTGGAGAAATAGGAACACTTTTACACTGTTGGTGGGACTGTAAACTAGTTCAACCACTGTGGAGGTCAGTGTGGCGATTCCTCAGGGACTTAGAACTAGAAATACCATTTGACCCAGCCATCCCATTACTGGGTATATACCCAAAGGACTATAAATCATGCTGCTATATAAAGACACACGCACACGTATGTTTATTGTGGCACTATTCACAATAGCAAAGACTTGGAACCAACCCAAATGTCCAACAACGATAGACTGGATTAAGAAAATGTGGCACATATACACCATGGAATACTATGCAGCCATAAAAAATGATGAGTTCATGTCCTTTGTAGGGACATGGATGAAACTGGAAAACATCATTCTCAGTAAACTATCGCAAGGACAAAAAACCAAACACCGCATGTTCTCACTCATAGGTGGGAATTGAACAATGAGAACTCTTGGACACAGGAAGAGGAACATCACACTCTGGGGACTGTTGTGGGTTGGGGGGAGGAGGGAGGGACAGCATTAGGAGATATACCTAATGCTAAATGACAAGTTAATGGGTGCAGCAAACCAACACGGCACATGGATACATATGTAACAAACCTGCACATTGTGCACATATACCCTAAAACCTAAAGAATAATAATAAAAAAGAAAAGAAAAGAAAAGAATTAAAAAAAAAAGACCTTTGAAATAGAAATCACCTTGGTAGCAAAGCCAATAACATTAGACATCCAAAAGAGATGTTCTTATCTCACAAGGAAAAAGCCAAACATGAGCATTCTGAAGAAAATGATGGTACATATGAGAGGGTGTGAGTGTTAAAATGAACCTCTTTGGGCTGGTGTTCATTCATGACATGGAAAGAAAACAAATAGAGAAAGGAATAAAAAAAAAAAAAAGAAAGTAAGTTGCATGTATTATGGCAATACACCCTTAAATACCTCAATATGCATCTCCAAATAAACACAGTAACTGTAGCACACCAAAGAAGATTAAATGTTCTGTAATACCATTGAAATCAGTCTATGGTCAAAATGCCTCAATTTTTTTCCATAATATATGATATAACTTTCTAACTTTTTTTGGAACCAGGATTGAATTAGGTTTCCAACACTAAATTTGATTTTGCATCTCTTGAATATTGTTTATGTTAAAGTGTCTCTCCACCTTTTTATTTAGACTAACTTTAGAAGTGTCCTGGTCAGTTACTTTGTAGATTGGTGCTGCTAAAATTTTAGTGTGCTCATGAATTAACTAAGAGTCAGCTGAAAAGCAGATTCCTATTGAGTAAGTCTAGCTTGGGGTATGAAAGTGTACAATTCTAACAAGCTTCCAGGTGATATTATAGGTCTGAGGACCAAGCTTAAGGTTGTAGAAGGTCCTACATTCCTAATTTATTTCTCCATTTCTATTTCCTCCTAATAGGTGTTGTTTTTATTGTTTTTTACTAGGATCTCTAATTTTAGTTTAATGTAAACTGGAAAATAAGATTATGCTTGATTGGATTCATGTTAAATATTTTTGGCCATAATACATAATAAAAGGTACTATGTTCTTCATATTGCATCATTTGAGGAGTTACTTGTCATGATATTCCAAAGTCAGTGATGTTAGTTTTATCACTTAATGAAGGTGATGATTGCCAGATCTCTCCATTGTTAAGTTATGTTCTTTCCCTTTTGCAATTGGCCTGTTATCTGTGGGGTGCTATTTTAGCTCATGCAGATATCTTGATTTCCAACAGTCTTCCCTCCGTCTTTGTTTTAATGTGATTACTTTTATTTTCATGATGGTTTAAATTTGTACTAAAACACTATATTTAAATACCGCCACCAATAATAATAAATCCACTACATTGTAAACTTATATATAATTTATTGAGTAGTAGGCTTAAAAGGAAACAATTCATTCAAGACTTTGGATCTGCATTTTGTTTAAAAACATTGTAAACACTCAAACCTCACCATGCCGAAGTAAAACTTAAAGAGCTATTAAAAACAAATACATTGTTATTTTGGTTATAATTCCTCCTAGAGGAAGTCTACCAGATGCGTGCACAACTACTAGGGGAGTGAACATAGCAGCCTTCAGAAGGTGTCATGAAAGCATAGGCCCTCATTTTTCCATCCTCAGCCTCCAGCAGGACAATAGGGGGCCTCTTGATGACCATGAGCTTCCCTTGGTTCCTTGTGCTGGCACTTGCTTGGTTTTGCAGCTTAAAACCACCATTAAGAAAGGACTGTTTGACTGTTTAAACAGTGAACTGCCATGAACTGTCCTTCAACTCACTTCAGTTGGATGTGAAACAGCAAGATGACCAGGCAGGCCTGCGGCTTCTCCCCAAGTCCAAAGCCCTGTGAGAGAGGTGCAGGAGCCATGCCTGCATGGAGATTGGAAACCTGCAGCTGGGGGCAGCAGCTGAGGGGCTGTCTTAGAAGGCCAAATGCTGGACCCTGTAAACTGGACACCAGAACCCAGGTTTGGGACATTGGCAGTCGTGCAGCTGGACTCCATCCACGGCCATTCTGATAGGCTGCAAACTCCAGCGCCATCCTGCTGTACTTTGGTGCAGGAACACTTCTCCCTTCCTATACAGAGTCTGGGAAACAGTGGCCAAGGTTGCTGTACCTGTTTTTCAACCAACAGCTCATCCTTGCCAAGGCCAATGGGGCATTTCTGCCAGTCCACCCAAGACTTGTCAGAAGACCTGAACTAGATGGTGCTCCTGTTGCTTGAATACATTCTAGATGAGCAACTCCACCGAAGACCTCAAAGATCTGGCGTTACACTATGGGGTTATTTCAGTGGTGAAGATTTCTTGGCCTTTATCACCGAGGGTGGAGAGAGAGGCTAAGGAGAGAAGAGAACAAAACTCTTGGAGGTAACTGTCAAAATCTCTTCAAGCCCATTAAAGCCATTACTTTGTTAACTGTCTCCTTAGGTCATTATTGTGTGGGACCTGCTTTTTTAGAGACAACTCAATCTCCATTTTACCATAGGAGGTGTTGAAAGTTAAAACATACTTTTCTGGAGAACCTCAAGATCCAGGCATAGTTTGGGTCTCAGATGATTATTTTTTGCCTTCTATATGCTGTGTGATTGTGACTCATTTTGATTATAAATGCCCACAAAATGCTCTAAATTCTTTTGCCTTTACCCACTGAGTCTCTCTCCAAGGTTTCACTAGTCTGTTTGAATGATTTATTCTTAATCTTACATGTTTTGAAAACCAATTGAGTCCCCATCCACGACTCTCCTCTTTAGTCTAAACTTCTCAGTCATAACCTACTGACACTTGAGCTCCAAGATATCAGTTACCTGCTCTTGACCTGGATTTTAGATGTGTTCTTTAAGTCAGCTCTTCCATTTCTTCAAGTTGGTTTTTGGTTTTCCCATTGTGAAGTCTTCCTACCACCACATCCTATGTGTTCAATAAGTTTATACCATTATTTTCACCACAAGACACATAACTTCCATACCACCTTGTGATTGAGCTGCAGTTTTGTAGGAGCCGGAGTCTTCAGGCTTCTCCTGATGAAGGCCCTAACTTGCTCTGATGGAGGCAGCCATTCTTGTGCAACATTGACAGAGGTCCTTTGCTCATGTGGACACTAGACTATTGCAGACATAGATTCTGCAACTCCATTAATTTGCCTCTGGGACCCTCGATGAATTGAACATTAAAAAGAGTACCCCTTGCTTCCCATAAAACCCACATGAAATCCAGAAGTTGCCTTTCCTCCTGGGGTAACTGATATCACACTATCTGCTTTTGGTTGGTACATTCCCCTTGTAGATACCTCATTTTCCTTTGTTTAACTTTTTGAGTACATCTTTTGCTCAGTTTTGTGGATGCTTTCTTTAGTCGGCATTCCAAACGTGTGTGTGTGTATGTGTGCCCACGTGCATCTGTTTTCTGCTAAAGTATTTTATCACTTCCATGGCAACACTAATCTGGGCAGTTTGCAGCATCTGAGAGCCTCTTCACTGGAGTTATTGACTGGCCACTAGGACGGGCCTTGTAATGGAGCAGAAGTTGTTAGTGTTAAATAGCCCTTGCTGACTGCCCTTAGCTGTTGAACTCTCTGCTCTCATTTTTGAAGAAGATTCATGGGCTGGAGACACAGATCAATGTTTCTAGAGTAGATGAGGCTAGAAAAACAGGGATTCAACCTGGGGGAGCCTGATGCTGCACCTTCCACTCTGGTGTCCCTGAGGGGCCTCATCTCTTCTTGGTACTGATGAGTACCATTGGTACCATTTTCCAGGACAAAGGGACCTGTTTGTATTGTGGAAAATGAGCAGCAGTGCTGAGCCCAGGAGAGGGAACAGACAGGGGTGCTACTCCTGTGGTTTGACCCAGATCGGCTGTAACCACCAGATGAGTCTTATCTTGGTCATGCCCTGTTGATAACAGAACGTCTAGTTATTTTGCAGGCACAGAGCTAAGAAGCTGTAAAATCATGTCCCAAATGGTTAAAGAAACAAGTAACTATCAGGAATTATTGAGTTTATGGGATGGCAGATGAGAAAAAGACAGATTCTGAAACTTTCTCTACTTGTAAGATAACAAAACTAGTTGAAATTCATTGGAACAAATATGACCAAATGGAGAGTGCACAGAATGAACTTGCTGATGTCACACTCTGAATATCCATCACATATAACATACTAATTCCCCCCAGAGTTACATATGAAGAGGTATTAAGAGACAACTGCACATGCCAGGAGACTTTTCAGACCTCCCCTTTTTACCAGTCATCTGCTAATTCCACCCCCTAAACCTTTACTAATAAATGTACTGTTTTAAAGCCAACATGGAGAGACAGATTTAAGCTTCACCTCCTGTCTCTTTGCCAGTCAACCTCACAATAAAGCCTTTATTTTCCCCAAACTGGTGCCACAGTATTGGCTTCTATGTGAATCAGGTGGGAAGCGCTTTTGCTTGGTAACACAGTAACTTCTATTGGCTGGCTCCTGAGCTCACTCTGAAATGGGCTGTCAGCTAATTGCCCAGGCCTCCGAGTTGTAGATATATGATGCCTACACCTAACATCTTTGGCTTTATTGATGAATCACTATTGAATCAGTTATCAAATCTGGGCTCACAAAATAATGATTTCTTAATTGATAGTTGCCATTTAACTAGAAAAAAGAGCTTTCTATTTCTCCTTTAAGTTGGTATTGCTATGAGTTCTTTATTTATTTTTAATTATTTAACAGTTTTGACTTATTTGAAGTTTTTTTTTTCCCTCATTGTCACAAGTTAGCCATTTAGTCAGAGGGGACTCCTTCAAGCTGGCTTCTAGGTTCTTTTCATATAACCATAGGTTATTGTTCTTCATGTTTTAGTACTTCCTCACTTTCTGGAACTACTACATCTAACATGCTTAACTTGTATTTTCCCTACTTCCGATCAGCCATATTCCCAAGGATCTCTGATCCTTTTAATGGGGAGCCATATTTAGAAAACAAGACGTGTTCACTAGGTGAGCTCATTGCCAGTGGGGTTTCATTGCTTCTAGGTTGTTTTAGTGGATCACTTATTTATTTTTATCAGATCTTATTTGTCTCATATGAGTCATATGATGTTTGGCTGGATTACAACTCCAAATAAAAATTTTGAAGAACATATAAATAGCACATTATTCAGGCTGTGATAATGTTATGAACCAGAGCATAATAGAAAGGTTTTGAAAATATTTTTCTGTCGCCTTGGCACATGGTTAAATGTCATCAGATACAGAACCCAAGCACCATATCTTTTTCTCTAGTTCAGTGGTGTTGGATGTTCTACCTTCTTCTGTTTCTATATTTGATGAGGAGTCTGAAGTGAGCCCCTGTTGTGGTTGATTGGTTGTTGGTTATTTTTAAAAAATAATGTCTACACAGATAATAGAATTCCTTGAAATCAGATGTATTCGTGAGGATTTTTTTTTTTTTTTTTGAGGTAGGTTCTTGCTATTACCAAGTCTGGAGTGCAATGGCACAATCACAGTTCACTGCAACCTCAACTTCCCAGGCTAGAGTGATCCTCCCACTTCAGCTTCTGGAATAGCAGGGACCACAAACACATGCCACCATGTCTGGATAATTATCTTTTGTAGAGACCAGGTCTCCCTAGATTGGTAAGGTGGTCTCGGACTCTTAGACTAAAGCAATCTTCTTGCCTCAGCTTCCCAAAGTGCTGGGGTTACAGGTGTGAACCACTGTGACCAGCTCATAAAGAATTTTTGAATTTAAATGGGTTCATTTTCATATTAATGTGATTATACCTTTAGTACCCTCTCTAGTAACTTGGAGGAACATTTATAAGTTCACTCTAGCACTCGAGCCAGAGACCTACATTTATTTAAGGTTGGGGTAGGGAAGAAAATAGTATCGTAGGCAGCATTAGCTTGTAAAATTTTCTCTGTGATTTCCCTCTCAACTTATTAAGTATTAATACCTGTTATCACCCTTGTGAGGTAGCCCTTTTGTTTCATCCCACTGCATTCATAGGAGCCAGCTACATTTTTGGTAAATTAGATAAGACTGACCCCCTGAAGCATAGTGACATGTTTATTTTTTACTTTGCCATGCATTTTCATCTCATCATTACTGCTATTTCATAGCTGCAAATTTGACTTCCTTAAAGTTCTTATCTTTCCTAGTTTAGAAAATTGTGGTTCAGGCATAGAGCAAGGGAGAAGAGGGGACAATGTAGCCAAATATTTTCTGAAACTATTTCCCCTAATACCTTCTTTTCTGTTGTGATAAAAGAAGGGCCCAAAGTGGTAAAGAGTTTTCAACCTGCTTCCTGCTAATTAGGAGATCATTTTATTAGCTTCCTTCAGATTTCTCTCTGGATTAACCCACAATACTATATGGTGCTTATTTGGGGCTGGATGAGTGTTTGCTACTGGTTAATCCTTTCAGTTTTTTTTTTTCCAGATCGTATATTTTTCTGGCCAACATATTTTGAACTTTGTGTTCTTATTAGTTGGAGGCTTTCTCCACTTTGGGTATAGGACATTTTATTTTGTGGGGGTTTATTTCAGAGGTTACCATGGAAAAGGAACAGGTTTTAAATGTTTATTTTGTTGCCTCCATCTTCAAAGCCGGAGAAACTTAAAGCTTAATGGTTTTATCACTCTAGAAATCAGAATCACTTCAGTATAATCCCAGATGCATTCTGATTTGCCCTTCAATACCATAAAGTTCAAAATCCAAGAGCAATTGGGATGCAAAAGAAAATTGTGCCTTCCTCTACTTTTTCCCAGTTTAGAAATCACAACACACAGTACCACTTTAAAGAGCCTTGTTATAGGTAGCGAAATCTATCATATACCAGAGATTTTAAAATTTCCTTTTCAAAACACATGACTATCAACATCAAGGGTAAGCAAATCAAATCACTGTTTGAATGCTCCACATGAGTCAGACCTAAGAAAAGAAATATGCTTTTTTCACATTGTGAAACAATTTCTCAATCCAGAAGTTGGAGTCAGGTATTTCTCCTATTGATACACACCAGTCCAGGCTGAATGTTACATTGCAGTCAAGTTCTAATCTAGAACTTGATGTAACTGAAACAATGTATCCCCTTGTGTCTGGCTTTTTTTATTCTGCATAGTGATTTCAGATACATTGTGTGTGTGTGTGTGTGTGTGTGTGTGTGTGTAAGCAGACCTCTCCTTTTTATCCATGGGTAGAATTCCAGTGGATCAATATGTCACAGTGTATCCAATCTAATGGTGGACATCTGGAGTGCTCCAGCTTTTTGCCATTAAGAATAAAGTAGCTCTGAACAGTTTTGTATATCTTTTCCTATGTCCTCATTTCCACTGGATAAACCCTTAGAAATGACATTGCTCAGTCACCAGATAGGTACGGTGTGTTTGTTTTGATAAGATACTGCCAGTTTTTTAAGGGCTTGTGCCATTTTACATTTAGCAAAGTATATATGTGAACTTTGATCTATATCTGTCTAATATCTGGTATTGTCAGGTTGTTTTGTCTTTCACAAAACTGATAGTTGAATATGACATCACAAAACAAGCCTAATGTAATTTGCAATTACAAGAGTTTAGTTATTTATGCAGTAAAATGTTATTTATACTTTTTAAAGGATAATTTCCAACAAGTAGGTAAAATATCATGACCAATATGTAAACACAGAATTTTATTTGATTACTGAGAGAATCAATAAGATGTTACAACCAATTCACAGGAAAATTTTTAAAATCATGGACCTATATGGGCCAAAAATTTATAAATAAACGCAAAACTGGATTTTTTTCATGAGGGTAGGGTAGCAGGAATCCATTGTTTTCCCACTGAACAAAAGTTATTTCTGTGACTATAAATGAAAATTACTTGGATTGCTGTTATCTATAACTTACAGAGTAGTAAATAAATAGCTTGAAAACAATTATATAGAGGCATAAAATCAGGTAACCTTTAAGCATGTATTCAAGTTGTTTCTAGAGTTCCCTTATTATTTTACATTCCTCTCACCAATGTTTGAGTATTCCAATTTCTCCACATCCCAACAACATTTGGTGGTGTTATTATATTTTATTTTAGCTATTTTGATAGGGGTGTAGTGATAGTTCGTTGTGATTTTTATTTTCATTGCCCTAATAGTTAATGATATTGAATATCTTTTCATGCACTGATTTGCCATCTATATATCTTCTTTGAAAAAAAAAAAGTCTGTTCATGTTTTTTGCCTATTTTCTAATTTGATTTTTTTTTACTGTTAACTTTTGAGAGTTCTTTATATATTCTTGATATGTGTCCTTTCTCAGATAGTATGGTTTGCAAATATTTTCTCTCAGTCTGTAGATTGCCATTTCATCCTTTAGAATGAAGTTTCTCAGAATAATTTTTAAAAATTTTAATGAGGACCAACTTACTAATTTTTATGTATATGGACTGTAATTTTGGAGTCGAGTCTAAGAAATCTTTGCCTAGCACTAGATCCAGAAGATTTTCTCTAGGCATAAATGATTCAGGAAAAGCTATTACTCTGGGATCTCTGTCATGTCTGTCTAATTTTGTAAGGTGCCTAGCACAGTTAAGAATAGTTAGTATTTAAGGTAAATTATGGGGCACCAAAAGCCTACTCTACCCTACGTTTTTCTGACATTGTTATTTTACCTTAAATACATATATATGTGTATATATATGTATATTCATATATACATATATATACACATATATATGGAGAGAGAGAGAGAGAATCATTGCTGAAAATCAAACATTCTATGGGCAAATCAACACGCCTAAGGCATTAATAGATAAATTGAATTAGTTAAGCAAATTTCTGAGAAAATGGACCAAAATCAAATATGTCTGATAATTTGATAAAATGGAAGCAGATAGGTGGGAGACTCATCACTAAAGATATGGACCATTCCATTGAAAACACATGCGTGTTTTAATTCTTATTAATATAAGGCAGAGAAGTTAACTTTAAAACACTTTATATCCAGCAGATCAAGTAAATATATTAAATTTTCTCCTTAATTTTATTAGTACATCAATATACTAAATTAAATTTCACTATAAGTATCATTTTCCTGCTTTTAATGAGAATGTCTCTCACGTTTAATCATTAAACATTATGCTCATCTTTGATTTGAGATGGACAATTTGTATACTGTTCATAGTATAATGGCATGACTTAAAACTCAAGAATGGATATATAATTTTATTGAATATCTCTTTGGAATATATAAAGCTGTTTTCTTCATATATAATTTCATATAGTATAGCATTTCCTATAACCGTGATAACTTTGTAATCATCCTAAAAGTATCCTCTGAGATGAATATAATTATTTTAACACAGTGCTTCAGTTTATTTGCTGGTATTTGTTTCATGATTGTTACTTCTATACATGTAAGATTAGTCTGAAGTTTCTTTTTCCTCTGCGGTTTTTTTATAGTTTCTGCTGGCAGTTTTATTGTAGCTTCATAAAATTAATACAAAATGTCTTTATTAAAATACTTTAGAAGGATGAAATTTTTGTTTGTTTGTTTGTTTAAACTCGTCAAGGCCCAGATGTAACTTGCTCATGAAACTACTCTGGAGATTTACTATCTTCATATAAGAATTATAACATATTCTAATTTTTCTTTATAACTGATTTATTCAAATATATTAATAATTCTATGTTAAATTTTGTTAGTGTTTGACTTTGTGAATTTAAACATTTTAGCATCAAATTTTACATTTTACATGTTTTATTAACATATCCTCATAAAACTCTAAATGTAATTTTATCATCATTCTAGCTATTATAATTTTTCAAGTGGACTTCACATTTAGCATTTTATTATCAAAATATAGCTTACAGCATTATAGAAAAAATTGCCATTGTTATTTATAATATATTGAGGTTTTGATTTGCCCAGTGCATAATTTCTTTTTAAAGTGATTTTTAATGATCTATAATAAATGAAATGTCCTGTTTACAAAGCCCCAAATTTAGTGCATTTTAATTAAGAAAACAATCTTATGTATTTAATTTTTAGCTATATTTTCAGTCTTCTATTGACTATAAATAATACCAATTCCTGTCTGTTTTATAACTCCTCTGTTCTCTTGGATTACAGAGATCATACCTTTGTTTTTTAATATTTTCAACTTTAATTATATCTTTAATTTTGACTAACATGTCAATAGCTTCCATATTTTTTAAAAGTATTTTTCTCTAAGAATACTACATGAGTGAAGTGGCAGACATTCTTGGTTGCTTATAAATATCTGTATGTCTTTTCTTCCATCTAAGTAAAGAAAATATTTAGTAGGTAGGCATAGTTGGTACTTTGTCCAATCTCCTCTTTTTCTCTGAATTTTGGATGTGATGTCTCAAAGTGGAATAGCCATGTTGCAACCAGAAAGACTACAATAGTTTCTACGGATCATGAATCTGGGGCATGACTTAGTTGTGTGTCTATGTTCAAAGTTTCTCATAAGATCGTGGTCACAGAGTTAACCTGGACTGTGTTCTCTTCCAGAGGCTCAGATAAGGGAGGATCCTCTTCTGTGTTTACCCATGTTGTTGAACTAAAGGCCTTAGTTTCTCTCTGACTCTTCTTCATCATGTGTGTTTCTCCATCAGAAAACTCTCAACATGAGCTGGCTCAGTTCATAGTGAATGAGAGAAAATTCCCAGATGGAAGCCAGTCTTTTCATAATCTTATTTCAGAAGTGATATATCATTTCAGTGACATTCCATTCACTACAAGTCAGTAAGCCTGACCCACACTCAAGGGGAGGAGATGAAACAAAGATACAAATTCTAGGAAGCCACCTTAGAAGGTGTTTCCAAAAAATTGATACCTCAAGCTTAGAAGGACAAAGTGTCATTCCTCTACTCATAAGGGGAAAACATTTAAAATTACCAATTGTCTATATCATTAGGTTCTCTCCTAATTGCCATCAAGAAGTTTAATGAACTCAAACAAATTTACAAGAAAAAAACAAACAACCCCATCAAAAAGTGGGTGAAGGACATGAACAGATACTTCTCAAAAGAAGACATTTATGTAGCCAAAAAACACACAAAAAAATGCTCATCATCACTGGCAGTCAGAGAAATGCAAATCAAAACCACAATGAGATACCATCTCACACCAGTTAGAATGGCCATCATTAAAAAGTCAGGAAACAACAGGTGCTGAAGAGGATGTGGAGAAATAGGAACACTTTTACACTGTTGGTGGGACTGTAAACTAGTTCAACCATTGTGGAGGTCAGTGTGGCGATTCCTCAGGGACTTAGAACTAGAAATACCATTTGACCCAGCCATCCCATTACTGGGTATATACCCAAAGGACTATAAATCATGCTGCCATAAAGACACATGCACACGTATGTTTATTGCGGCACTATTCACAATAGCAAAGACTTGGAACCAACCCAAATGTCCAACAACGATAGACTGGATTAAGAAAATGTGGCACATATACACCATGGAATACTATGCAGCCATAAAAAATGATGAGTTCATGTCCTTTGTAGGGACATGGATGAAACTGGAAAACATCATTCTCAGTAAACTATCGCAAGGACAAAAAACCAAACACCATATGTTCTCACTCATAGGTGGGAATTGAACAATGAGAACTCATGGACACAGGAAGGGGAACATCACACTCCAGGGACTGTTGTGGGGTGGGGGGACGGGGGAGGGACAGCATTAGGAGATATACCTAATGCTAAATGACGAGTTAATGGGTGCAGCACACCAACATGGCACATGGATACATATGTAACAAACCTGCACATTGTGCACATGTACCCTAAAACCTAAAGTATAATAATAAAAAAAATAAAAAATAAAAAAAAGGATTTAGCAGAAGAAAAAAGGAAAAAAAAAAAAGTTTATAGATTCGTGCTACATAGATCACTTTACATTGGTCTCTTTGGATCTTTGAGAATGTTTGAAGGATCATTAACTTAGTCCCTGATGGTATCGCTGAGCAGCTGCATCAGTTCTGACATTCTACTTCTGGAATTATTGTTATGTGATCCCTACTCCTATACTCCTCTGGCCTCCCCAAAAAGGGAAACATAATTTAATAGGCTTGTTGAACCTCTGTAGTCAGCCCAAATGCAATGCTGAAGTGATACAGGTGGCATATTCTCTGAGTTTTTCTATGACTGAAAGCATGATACATTACACTAACTAGATGTGCTTCTTTCTTCCTTTCTCTTTTCCTCTCTTCCTTTCCTCCCTTTTTTACTTACTCTGTTTTTCATAAGTCTTATTTATCATTTTGTATAAAGCCTGGGAGAATTGCTTAAACAGATTTTTTAGTACCTTGAGTTGGTTTTCTACAGTATTAAAACTACTGTTTAATATCTCTGCAAATAGTTTGGCAGAATGTGTTTGTGTTTTTGTCTCTGCAAGTGCTTCTACCAAGGTATTCATTCTGAAATTATTCCTTTTTCTTTTTTTTTACAAATGTGATGCATTTTCAAATTATATGAAGAGTAAAAATAAAAACGTTAATATCTTTTTCCTCATTTGGGGGTGTACTATCTTTCTTAGGGCTCGAATTTGTTTGATTTTTAAGAAGAAAAGACGTGGTGTATTAATTGATTGGCTTTTTTTTTTTAAAAAAAGATAGAGGTTTATATTTATTCCTATCCGGAATCAAAATTGATTCTTTTAGACACTATGGATGTTTTAGATACATAAGTTGAGGATACTACTGCATATCAGGGAGATTCACTGCTTTTGTGACAGTTTCTTGTTTCAGTGAGGGCTTTCAGGTGCTCTTGCATGTTGTATTATTTTCCTATGGCTGCTGCAACAAATTACCACAAACTTGGTGGCTTAAAAACAGAAATTTATTTTTTCACAGTTCTAGAGGCCAGAAACTGTCTGAAGTCATTGTCACTGGGCTGAAATCAAGGTGTCAGCAGGGCTGCACTTTCTCCAGAGGCTTTAAGGCAGAAACTATTCATTGCTTCTTTCACCTTCTAGTGCTTGCTGGCATTCCTTGGTTTGTGAGCATGTTTCCCCAATCCCTGCCTCTAAGGTCACATTGCCTTCTCCTCTTGTGTATGTTAGTTCTCCTTCTGTCACCCTCTTTTAAGGACTTGTGATTGCACATAAGCCCACCAATAATCTAGGAATATTTTAATAGCTCAAGATACTTAATTTAATCACATCTGCAGTCTTTACCATATAAGGTGACATCCACAAGTTCCAGGAATTAGGACATGGGTGTAACCTTGGGAGCCATTATTTAGCCTACTACAGACACTGCAGCCTTTTCCTTAATATGCTCATTAGTACTCTGCTTTATTTACCATGTCGTTTCTATTCAAAATAGTTCCCAGTTGCAACCACTGGTGGGCTCCTGAAGTTATATAATTCTCCTGCAACCTCCTTTTACTACTGCCTCATAGCCTTTCTTTACTTACAACAAATGCTGTTTTGAGCTTAAAGGCTCAGATTATTTTTCTGGGAAACCTCATCTGTTTATTTCCCAGTGCAGCTTTCCTTCACATGGTTTAAATTTCAAATTGGGTGATCATTTATTCTTTAAAAAAATGCACATTGACATTATCAGAATTATGCTTGTTCTAGATCCTACTCATATTCTATTTTACAAAAATTTATCAAGGTTTGTGCCTGCTAATTAAAGCCCCCCATGATTTGCACTGATGGAGGGTATACAAAAAAGGCTTACCTCTATTTGAATTATTTTTTGGTCATTTTACTGTATGTATAAGGAGAAGGAAGCTGAATGCAAAACTGTATGTCATCATCCAGCATATAAAATATGAGACTAAGCCCATAATAGTGACCTGAGAATTTTTGCTTAAGGGAACTATTTTAATGTTTACATGTATTTTTGAGTTAAATTTCTATTTTGAGTAATTTTAGATTTACAGAATAGCTACAAAGATAGTACAGAAAGTTTTCATATACCCTTTACCCAATTTCCCTTGTTGCTGGCATCTTATCAAATTAAGAAACCAGTACTGACATATTATCATTAGCTAAACTTTGGACTTTTTTGGATTTCATGGCTTTTTCATGAGTGTCCTCTTTCCATTCCAGGGTCCAGTTCAGGTTGCTATGTTGCATTTGGTTGCCATGTCTACTTCAACTTCTCTGGTATGGGACAGCTTCTTGTCTTGCATTATTCTGTATAACCTTAATAGTCTTCAGGAGTACTCTGATGCCGAGGCTGGAGTGGTGCCATCTCGGCTCACTGCAGTCTCTACCTCCCAGATTCAAGCGATTCTCCTGCCTCAGCCTCCTGAGTAGCTGAGACTACAGGCACGCACCACCATGCCCCGTTATTTTTTTATTTTTTTATTTTTATGTTTCTGTATTTTTAGTAGAGACGGGTTTCACTATGTTGGCTAGGCTGGTCTCAAACTCCTGACCTCCGGTGATCCTGCCTCAGCCTCCCCAAATGCTGGGATTACAGGTGTGAGCCACCGCACTCAACCTGTTTTTGTTTGTTTGTTTTTAATTATTAGACTGGGTTTATTGCTTTTTCTTAGAATATGATCAAGGTAAAGATCCCTTCACGTTACATTATATCAGACATTCTATAATATCCACATGAAATCTCAGGTAATGTTAATCTCCTTCACTAGGTGAAATTGTCAGCCAGATTTCTCTACTGTAAAGTTACTTTATCCCCCTTTTTTAACTAGTTTTTCAGAAGTAGTAAGTGTCTAACCCTGGCCCACATATGAAGAGAGTTAAGCTCCAATTTCTAGCGTGGAAGAATATCTACAGATGTTATTCAAAATTATTCAGTAAGAAAGACTTTTCTGCCACTAAATTTATGAATTTATTCAATTATTTATTTATATCATCCTGAACTCATGCTTATTTATCTTTTACTTTGGGTTACATTTTGTCTGTATTTAGAATATATTTTAATATGTGTTTTTAAAATATTTTTATCACATTATTTCCGTTTTGGACATTGGTAGCTCTTTCAGGTTGGTTTCTGTGTCCACTTGACATTTCTGTATCCTTTTGCTTTTGAAGAACTTTCTTACTTTTTGGTACTAAAATGTATTCTAGACACATCTTACATATTTTTTCTACTGTAATATGTTTTGGGCCTGTCCCCACACAAATCTTGTCTTGAATTCCCACGTTGGAGGGACCTGGTGGGAGGTAATCAAATCACAGGGGGTCAGGTCTTTCCCATGCTATTCTCATGATAGTGACTGAGTCACATGAGATCTGATGGTTTTAAAAAGAGGAGTTTCCCTGCACAAGCTGTCTTCTCTGCTGCCATGAGAGATGTGCCTTTCACCTTCTGCCATGATTGTGAGGCCTCTCCAGTCACATGGAACTGTAAGTCCAAAAAACCTCTCTTTTTTTGTAAATTGCACAGTTTTGAGTATGTTTTTATCAGCAGAGTGAAAATGGACTAATACATACTGCATGCCTAGAATCAACTACATCTCCAATGAGCCATGGTTTCCATTACTGAAGAATGACATTTAGACGTAAAGATATAGGCACTCTGCTCATTGCTACTGGGGCATAGATGCTAACCACGTATACTAGTTTGTTAGGGCTGCCATAACAAAGCACTGCAGACTGACGGCTTAAAAACAAAAATGTATTTTCTCACACTTTTGAGAAAATAAAACTATGGCTAAATGGCCAACATCAAAGTGTCAGCAGGTTTGGTTTCTCCTGAGAGCTCTCTCCTTGGCTTGCAGATGATCACCTTCTTTGCTGTTTCCTCCCATGGTCTCCCCTCTGCATGCACATCCCTGTGGTCCAAATTTCCCCTTCTTATGATACCATTCAATTGATTAGACCTGCTCTGATGGCTCCAGTAAGGTAGTGGGAGTTAGAACTTCAACATATGAACTTCAGGGGGACATAATTCAGCCCATAACACTATTTGCATACATGTATCTATAATTAAATTTGTATCTGTTCATTACTGTGCATGTGTATATATCATCTGAACCACCCAGATGTCTTCCTGAGCCCTCCCTTCCCTCATGTAAACTCACATATGTGAGCTAAAAGTAGGAGTGCTAAGTGTCATAAGTTATAATCCATGCTATAGAGTACCTTAAATTTAGTAAGTAAAGTGATTAAAAGCTTAATGAATAATGTTTACTGTCAGTGTTTTTGTGATGTAGGGTATTTGGGAACCATCTTTTTAAAAGTTATGCTTCTTTTTACAAATTTTGTATTGATTATGTATGATTTACTTATAAGTGTTGAGGACTTGAAATACTTATATTAATGTTCCAAAGAGATTTACATAAATATCAAGGTAATTCTATAAACCTCCTGGAGGCATTCATTAAAAAACCTAAAGAAATACAGAAACGGTGCCTTAAAATTTTCCCTGCATATATACTGAAAGTAGTCATTATTAAGCTAATACTTTATGGAGTTTGGATAAATATTTTAATCGTTATTATTCTAGGCTATAGAAATAATTATTTTAAAAATAATTTAACTAAATAAGTTTTATATTTTCCAGAGATAAGGATTATGTTTTTAGGAAAAAAAATACATTGTCTCAATACTTTTCTTTTTAGCTCATGAATAAAAAATTTTTAGTTTAAATTAATTCCCTTTTTTGACACAGATTATAGCTACATACAAAATCAGGAAGCAGGCCAACATTTGCTGTTTCCATTCTATTTCTGCATCTGCTTCCTTTTTTCCCCTTTCAGACTCCCCATCTCCTCTGGTAACCAGTGAATTTATATTTGTTCATCTCCACTTGAGAAACATTTCCTAAAGAAATATCTTGATAAAAAATTAATGCTTAAGACTGAGGAGTACAACAACAGCATATTATTCCCACCGCATTAAAAAACTATGGTTTAAACCAAAAAAAAAATTGGAAAGAAGTAGGTTTTCTTTTTTTTTCTTTCTATAGCAGAAGGTGGTGAATAGATAGAGAAATATATGTACTAATTCAGCTTAAGACTGAGGAGTACTAGGAACAGCATATTATTCCCACTGCATTAGAAAACTATGGATTAAACCAAAAAAAGTTGGAAAGAAGTAGGTTTTCACTTTTTTTCTTTCTATGGCAGAAGTTGGTGAATAGAGAAATATATATACTAATTTAGCATATACTCTGGTTAGTCACAATACTAGGGATTTTTCATATTCTTTTACATGGCCATGGTGAGTTGAACAGTGCCCCCTACAAATTCATGTCTATCCAAAACCTATTAATGTGACTTTACTCAGAAATAGGGTTTTTTTGCATATATAATCAAATTAAGGTGAGTTCATATTGGAGTAAGGTGGGCCCTAAATTTAATATGAATGGTGGCCTTATAAAATGAGGGAAATTTAGACAAAGAGAAATGGGTATACAGAAGAAGAATGCCATATAATTATGGAGGCGGAAACTGGAGTTAAGCTGGTACAAGCCAAGAAACACCAAAAATTGCTAACAATCGCAAAAAGCTAGAGGAGGCATTTTGGTTATGACAGCTCTAAGAAACCAATACAATGGCTGTTTCACCATCCTGACCAAAGAGGATTCAGAGACAGAAAACTGAGTTTTGAGAGATTAAATAATATGTTCTAAATTACATAATTTTGTAAGAAGTGAAACTATAACTTAAATTGAAACTTAGTTTCAGAAAAAAATTCATGCTACTACCATTATCCAAGCTAGTGGATCTTTTTAAGAATATATAAGATATATAGAGAGCTAAATTTATTCCTAGAATTTCTCTGAATTTGCAGTTCACCCAGCATACACGTTCATATATATACATACACTCTCAAACATGTCACTTTATATGTAACAGATATAAATAGTTTAATTAGCCTTATTAAAAGACCAGCATTTATAATCACAAAGCAAATCATTAAGACAACCGAGAATATAAGAATACTAACAATGTATGACATACGTAATAGATTTTCGGATGGAATAAACAGTTGGTATAAAAAGAAGGTATGGTTACTGTCAAAATGAAGTCATAAACACAGGGGAGCAGAGCTAATGTGTCTGATTCATGTTACTATATAATTGATTTCAGTGTATAGTGGATCAGATGGCATTTCTGACCTTTTTAAGCAACAACTTTCTCGGTAAGAGAAAGAATAAAGAAAGATAAAATATTTAAACCAAAATTAAAGAGGTGACAAGCACTCTCAGTAAAATCTTGTTACAATCTGACAATGATCTCTGAACAGTGCTTTTTATATGTTAGGTACTCAGTAAGAGAGTGTTTGACAATTTAATGACCGAAGGTCATGGTTCTTATGGAGTATCCAACTCCAAATTAAAAGAAGACTTTACTGTTTTATTGTTGGAAATTAATCCACGTATAAGATTTCTACAAATATTTGCCTCCTGGTATGTTGTCTGTTCTTTTTCTGCTCCAATTCCCTCATGGTATTTCTATGTAAAAGCTGCTGATCTGAAAGATCCATAGGGTTAACACCATTCAGGCATCACTAAAAGAAATGGGACACTGTTATTCTCTTGTTTATTTCATAATTGATCAGACAACAGTCAACAAGAAACAGTCTCTACTGTATATTGAATTTTCAGATATATTGCAAGTGAAGAATGACATAAAATAAGTTACAGCTACTAAACAGATAAGAGATTGCAGAGCATTTCTTACCAGGACAGGTTCCTCCTCTACTTCTGCCCTTTCTTTCTTTCTTTTTTTTTTCAGGTTCCCTTGTACTTTAATAAGAGATTGAGTGACAAATAATTTTCTAGAACTAAAATAGCACAATCTCGGGCAAAGGATATGAACAGACACTTCTCAAAAGAAGACATTTATGCAGCCAAAAGAGACATGAAAAAATGCTCATCATCATTGGCCATCAGAGAAATGCAAATCAAAACCACAATGAGATACCATCTCACACCAGTTAGAGTGGCCATCATTAAAAAGTCAGGAAACAACAGGTGCTGGAGAGGATGTGGAGAAATAGGAACACTTTTACACTGTTGGTGGGACTGTAAACTAGTTCAACCATTGTGGAAGTCAGTGTGGCTGTTCCTCAGGGATCTAGAACTAGAAACACCATTTGACCCAGCCATCCCACTACTGGGTATATACCCAAAGGATTATAAATCATGCTGCTATAAAGACACATGCACACATATGTTTATTGTGGCACTATTCACAACAGCAAAGACTTGGGACCAACCCAAATGTCCAACAATGATAGACTGGATTAAGAAAATGTGGCACATATACACCATGGAATACTATGCAGCCATAAAAAATGATGAGTTCATGTCCTTTGTAGGGACATGGATGGAACTGGAAAGCATCATTTTCAGCAAACTATCGCAAAGACAAAAAAACCAAACACCACATCTTCTCACTCATAGGTGGGAATTGAACAATGAGAACTCATGGACACAGGAAGGGGAACATCACACATCGGGGCCTGTTGTGGGGTGCGGGGAGGGGGGAGGAATAGCATTAGGAGATATACCTAATGTTAAATGACGAGTTACTGGGTGCAGCACACCAACATGGCACATGTATACATATGTAACAAACCTGCACGTTGTGCACATGTACCCTAAAACTTAAAGTATAATTAAAAAAAAATTAGTACTCCTGTCCTTTCTTCATGTGTTCTGGGCCAGCTCCTGCTTGCCCCTCAACATTCCTGAGCATCTCCTTGCCCTAAGGTGCAGTACCTGCCCAAAGCCCAAGAGTTGGTTGATTATTTTTTACTCCATTATGAGATTCTATCATGAGACATGTCACTTGTGTCTTTTTTTAAGGATGCTCGTTAACACGATTGTCACTATAGAAAACATTACAGCAGAGTGATTAAGAATTTAGTCTCTGGAGTCAAACAGGCTGGATTTAAACACATGCTCTAAAAATTACTGGTTGTTTGCTTTTTCCTTATGTACCCCTTTAAACTCTACATTTCATTTTCCTTATCTATATTCTATAATGATATATTCATGATGACTTAATTTGATGTATTTCATCAAGTGCTTAGTTTAGACATGTAGTTAAGTATGCAAAAATCTTAGCTTATTCTTTTTCTCTAAAAACGTCTCCATGTTCTCATACACATACTCTCTACTACCTATGCAATAAGACAATCATGCAACAAATTGACAAAACATTGCTCCATGTTTGGGCTGTACAGTTTAAAATAACATCACAGTGTTTCATCACTATGACCATTAGATCTGCACAAATATTAGCTCATTTTCTTTTGAGCTTCACTCATCAAGTGGCTAAAAATCATGGAATACAGCATCTAAGAAAATGAGTTATAGTTGCTTCAGAAAATAAAACATAAACTCTATAAGATGAGAAGTAAAACGATCACAATTTACTAGAATAAAGTCACTGAATGACCATAAATATATAAGCGGTTGCTCGTGGAAGTGTATAAGGTGATTGGCAAGAAATTGATGCACATAGGTATGTGGAGAAAAAGAAAACTAATATTGAATGATCAGCTATTACTTACATGATGTTTTCACAAACAGTATTTCATATAAATAATATAAATATTACAGTAATCCTGTAAATTAGCAAATATAATTTTTCCATGGTAGAGAAAAGGAAATAGGCTTAGAAAAGTTGTGCATACCACATAGATAATAAAGAAAGGATTGTAATTTAAGCATAGGTCTCTGTGTCACCAAAACACATGCTGGGAATTAAAAGGGGGAAAAATATTGCTATAAATAAGGGAGTAGAATGACTCAGTGGTTGAGGCTACTAGAAAGACAAAGTTTTTCCCTAGTATGTGGAATTCATGGCTTAAGAACATAAAATCCTGTGGACAGTAATTACTGAAGATTCCTGTCAATAACATTGGGGGATCTGTCAGAAAAGAGGTAAGGACATTTAGAAGGGGCAAGCATCAATATAATTGTTTTTGGGGAGAGGTGGGCACAAAACGAGAAATATTTAAGGGATTCTGAAGAAAGAACCAAAGAAAAAGCGTTAATGATTATTGTGGGTTTGTTTTGGGATGGGAAAATGGAAGTCTCAAAGATAAGTTATAGAAACACTCTCAGTGAAAAGAATAGTATGTGAAAAGCATGTAATTGTGGAGTGGCATGATATATTCACAGAACTATACAAATTTTCCTATTACTATAACAGAAAAGTGTGAACAAAAAAACACTATGAGGTTGGGGATAACTTTTAAAGACATATTAATCCTGAATGTAAAAATATATTTGTCATGTGTTTAGAATGATAATTTGATTTGGTAATATTAGTGATTCATCCTTAAATCTATCTACAGAATTAGTCATCTTACTTTTTTGTTTATAAGCAAACTAGTTGCTACAGAATTCTGAATGACTCTTTGGGTCATGCTTAAAACAAATAAGCTAGAAATTTAGCAATCAGGTTAGGTAGACAGTTTTATTTCTTTAAGGGAAACTTTTTTTAATCCAAAGAAAGATTAACTATTGTAACAAGAAAAGCTTCATGTTTGATGGTATAGAGTTAAGAATACCTGAAATTTTACTTATAGTGTCAGAGTGATTTGACTGAAAGATGAAATTGGAGGCAATGTGGTGTTATAGGACACACATCCAAGATACAAGCAAAATCTCTCACCAGTTAAGTCCTCCCCTCCCTGTGCCCTGTTTCTTGTTCAAAGGGAACAGTAAATTAGCCAGCAAGAACCTTTCAAGTCCCTTTCTGTGGCAGTAGCAGGTGAGGCAGAGGGCCGATTTTCATCAAGACCAAGACCTTTCTACAGTGATGAGAGTGGAATAATAAATAAGGATTGGTCCACTAGTATTAGGAGCAGTAGGGAAGTTACCTTTTAGATCTAAAAATACACACAAAAAGTCAAGTTGATCAGAATGTGAGTTCTCTGTATACCAATAATCTAGTGAAACTAAGTAGTAAATATAAACAGTTTTTGGAAAAAAAAAAAACAAACCCAATGCAATCTGCTTTTCTTGCTTACAGTGGCAAAGCCTTGCAAACTCACTATAATGGTGGAGGAGGACAGCTTGCTTCTTTACCCAGACACTTACAGAGTTGTGTTTTAAAACACATTCATAATGACAAGCATGACAAATCATTTAAAAATATATTTTTGTTTTGTACAGTTCTATTAGATGTTGTTAAATTAAAATAATCAATATGTCCTTCATAAGAAGGACAAATATATGAAAAACCACTGGAATAAAAACTTCACATTATGCTATGCTATTAATTATTTTTTATTATTACATAGAATAATAGCTTTAGAAAAATATTAAAGACATTGTATTACCACGTGTGGTTCAAATTGAATTTTGTGATTCATACTAGATTTTGTTTTAAATTTAAAATCAATAAAAACTACAAATGTTTAAATAAAAGGATAGATGAGGGAGACCTTTGAATAGACTTAATTCTAGAATAACTTTGGTTAAAAATTATAAAGTGGTTATGTCACATTAGTACTAATTATATACTTAAAATATAATATTAATTTAAATAGTTAATGGTGATTGGAAGAGTTTTATTTTTAAGCAACATGACTAGATTGGTTTTTATAATGAAGATTTGACAGTAGAAATATGTAGAGATAGTTAGACTGGAGAACAGGGTCACCAGTCGGGTAGCTTCAGAAATTATGCCATGATATGAAAATTAACTGAGTTGTACCTTAGGTTTTGTCTGTTTGTACTATTTATAAGCTATGGATATTTCATCGCATAAGCCAGAGACCTCCTTGAGGTCTGGGATTTTACTTGCTTTTATCATTAAGGGCGTAAATGGCACAAAGTAGGTATAAGTACATCTGTTAGTTTTTCACTTTCCTCTCTATTCACCTTTTCCTTTGAAAATCATAGCTCAGATTACCCGTGGGTATTTATGTTCTTCTCTCTTATGTTTCTAATAAATTAGCTTGATCCCTAAGCCTGAAGACATGAAGGAGCAAGTATGGGTACACAGATTTGGGAAAATCAGAGTATAACCACAACAATTTGTTATGTAATCAGAGCCAAGGAGTGCATTGAGATATTGTTGTGACTTCTAGGAGACATAATTACACTATTTTCCTCTAGAATTAAAATGGAACCTGAGAGTATAGAATATACATATATAATATACGTAATATAAAAAGCTATCTTTTACTGTGCTAAGAGTGTTTGCACAAAAATGGAGTCTACCTAAAAGAAAAGGGTTTCATATGTGAAGAGAAATGATTCTGGTAACATCCTTAGATGTCTTGGATCTGATTTTGCATACAGTCTGCCCTCCCGATCTTCAGTTACACTTTCTTAAGTGAATCTGAGTTGGATTTTCTGTTATTAGCATCTTAGCTGATATAAAGTTAGGCAGTTCACTTGTGTTCAGTGAGTGAATTAATAAAAAAAATTGCTTTGGAGGCTGGAGAGTTGTATTCTTAAATTATTAAGTTACAGGACAGAAATATTTAACTTAGTGTTGACGGGTATGCATATACTTCTAATAGTTTACTACATGCTCTCCACCTTCAACTATGTGCAAAATTTCGAGAGGACATGCTTATTTGCATTTCTCTGGGGTGAGGGAACAACATTTTCATCAGGCTCAAAGAATTATCTTGTAACTTTGAAAGGAAAATGAAATGCAGAAAACTATAAATAAGAAATTATCAGCATTTGCATGATATGTATTTATAATCTAAATGTCTGTTAAAAACAATTTTCAAACATTTTTAAAATTTGATTGCTGGAAGATATATTAAATACCATCTTACATATTTAGCCTAAATTCAAAGTAAGACCCTTTAAAATATGTTGATTTTTATTTTGAGATATAAGACATTCAGACTAAATTGACTTTAGATTATTACAAAATCAATTATCCCTTAGATTAGATAGCACTGACACTTATAGTTGTGGTGACATATTGACCACCAGCTTTCCACAGATATAGATACACTTTTTGAAATAGCAACAAATTAAATATCAAACTGAAAAATTTGATATATAGTAATAAATTTCAGTAACAAATTTAAGCTTAATCTAAAAATATTTTGCATAGCTATAAAATATGTTTCTCACTATCACTGTGACTCTGTCTTATTTTCTACCTAAATAATTTTTGCCACAGTAATTTTCACGTAATACATACACCACCTGTTTATCTTAATATGTTAGTTTGCATAGGACTCCTTTGGATATGGATTTTTGTCACTAACTTGATTTTGGTTAATACAAACTGCCATTGGAGTGTTTATATTAGGATTTTTCTTCATCACTATTTCACAATATCTGTTTTCAGTTCCAAGACAAAGACTTTTTGTATTAGTCTGTTTTCCATGATGCTGATAAAGACATACTAGAGACTTGGTAATTTATATAGGAAAAAGGGTTTAATTGTGAGGCCTCACAATCATGGCGGAAGGCAAAGGGGAGTAAGTCATGTCTTACATTGATGGCAGCAGGCAAAGATAGAGCTTGTGCATGGAAACTCCTGTTTTTAAAACCATCAGATCTCATGAGATTTATTCACTATCACAAAAACAGCACAGGAAAGACCCACCCCCATAATTCAGTTACCTCCCACCAGGTCCCTCCCACAACATAACATGTGGAATTCAAGAAGAGATTTGGGTGGGGACACAGCCAAATCATATCACTTCTTAACCAAAGAATTTATATATCTGGAGAAATGCAATTTGAGGGAGGAAAACACAACTAATAATAAAATATGCCATTTGAAGGAGGAAAAAAAATTCTCAGTAATCATTTTGTCCTTTAGTGGAAAACAGATTGTATTACAAATTCTACTCAGATTTAAATAACAAATCATTAAGCAATTCGTTTTTGTTTAAATATATTTTTAGAGTATACTTTTTCAGAGAACATAGTTAAACCTATGACATGGTATTTTTAATGTGATACAAGAGATAGTTATCCAAGGTTTATTCTGTTGTGTAACAGCTCAAAAATTACTTAAGGTTGATGGGAGCTAATAAATGAAAATGCCAAGAAAGTCTTCAGAGTATATTAGTTAAATGCTTGACTAGTACAATGGACAGTTTCCAGGGGGTCTTGATAGATTTCAGGGGTGATGCAAACCAAGTAGAGAAATATATGCTTAGAGAAGAAAATAGAAGATTTTAAGTAAATGCATAAAAACTGATTAGTTCACTTTCATAAACTTTATGAAAATTTACCCATGTAACAGTATTACATGGGTAAATTTAACTCTTGGAAAGTGTGGGATTGACTGTGGCTCTGGGAATCCGAACTCTCCTCTCACAGGATCCTGGGCCAGTTGAGATAATAATTTTTTCACATCTCATTATGATTCTAAGGGATTTCCTGCAAATACATCCTCGCTAGGGGATCCTAACCTACTGACTACATCTTAATGGACCAGAAAAGATCACATAGCCCACGCGAGTACAATCACAAATGTATGTAACAAGAGGAATGCTATTAATTTACTGATCCATTTAGATTCTCTCTCAGGAGCTTGAACAAGATAAACACAAAACTGACCAGTGGTCTCGAAGTGGAAAATAAGGGAAGAAAAAAAGAGAAAGACCGTGAGCATATCTGAGTTGTGCTAAAACTAGATTACTAGAACAGGGACCAGAGCATTTACATTGCTAAGTGGTCAATGAAATAACTCAGGAGTTAGAGATGAGAGTCCGTTTTTCTAAATAATATTCCAGTTTCCATAAGCATCATGGATTTCCATTATGTCTAACCTTCCATTTACAGAATAGGCGATATATCACCAGTTTCATAGGTATTCTGATCATCTCCATCCCTTGAAATTTAATAAAACCAAATATCATTCATGGCGACATTCCACTACCTATTGTGGTTGTGGAATGACAGCAATGAAGTTTTCCAGAAAGCTGTAATCTCCTTGAGGGAAAGTACTGCACTATCTTCTTTTTGAGTACTTAATACATAGCGCCCAAAGCATATTTGTAAAATAAATGTGAGAAATAACTGTGTTCTGGATATGGAAGTTGAAATAGAAAAAAATTATGAAGCCAAAGAAATGAAAGCTTGGTATTCATGATAATCAAATATGTCAGAGCAATTTTGAATAAGAGACATGCATTGAACATTTTCCTTTAACCAATATCTGTAGATCTCTGGTTGTGTTACATAATGAAAGAAAATTCAGTATTAAATTGAAAATATTGTTTAGAACTTCCTTAAGGCCTGTGTATTGAGTATCCTGGAATTAAAGAACAGAATTGTAAAGTTCATGTTTCCTTTCCCTCTGTTGATTTGTTTTCCTCAATTGCTTTTTTGTTGTCTATGAGTGAATGAAAAAGACATGTTTAATGGATCTTTGTCCTTTCTTGTGGTTTGGTGTTTGCTTGTGGTTGAAGAATCTGGTATTTTCTTTCTAGCTTCTAGAATTATGAGAAATAAATTTCTGTTTTTCAAGCCACCCAATCTATTGTATTCTTGTTAAAGCAGTCCGAATTTACCCCATTCACCCCATGAGTAAAATTTATTTTAATAAATAAAACATTATACTCACTTTGATTTTGAAATTGTGAAATATGGAGACTATTAGGAAAGTTTGGAAAAATGACCATATTTTATTTAAGATAAATAAATCAATATTCTTCCAGATGTTTTTAATATAGCACAAGTACAAAGAATATTATTTATCCTTGAAATTTGAGTATTTTAAACTAAATTTATTTCTTGTTATAAGTCTAACTGTGTACACACATTTGAAAGCTATTTATTTTTCATGACTATTTTTGGTAATATTAGACAACCTTCGTCCTACCACCACTAGCAGTAATATTTTGAACTACCAATAATGTTGATAGGGTTTTTTCCTGTGAGTAGGCTGAAAATTTATCTTCAGCCAAAAGATGATATTCCTAGAATCTTAATTATTATTATTTTTCTTTTTCTTTGTCTTTGAGACTTCAGGAATAAAAATCTGTATTGGAATTAATACCTCCTTATGTATTTAGTTTATAATTGTTATATGTATGCAAATTGCTTGCTGTTAGCATCCATTATTTTATTTTCTTTAATTTGTGAAACTAAATTAAATGCTCTTCTTTATTGAATGCATAGATCATAGACTCAGATAGTGCAAATGACCTCCAAAGTTTACAGCAAGTGAATGTTATGGCTTCAAGCCACTACTACAACTTTACATTTCTTTGTCTCTTTAATCTTCAAAAATAATTGCTATCATATATAGACATATGATTAAACATTACAAAGCTATCATTTATTCTTTTTATATATGCTTGTAATGTATTAAAAAGTATGACTAATCTTTATTCTAAGTTATGCCATATATATTGCATAACTTCTAGGTAGGATGATTCAGGTTTCAGGGTCAACTGCCATGAATCTAATAGTCTTATTCAGAACAATAGATAATAGTGTTGAAAAGGGGAACAATTCCAGATAGCACTGATACACATTGAGAACTGTACAAATACTTTTACCTTGATTTAAGTGAGATATGTAGTTGAAGTCAAGTTCAAGGTGACAGTTTGAGAATTATTTGCCTGTCCTCTAATCATCCTATACCACCTGTCAGGATTCTGTTCATGTAATTGCAAATTATACTTAAATAAGCTAAAGATTCCTGGGTGGAAAAAAAGGATGTATCATAAGACTAAATGTTTGGATGATTTCTTTTGGGGGATAAAGCAAACAAAATTAAATAGGCTGAGATCTCCATAGGAAACAAACATTAACTCTAAAACTAATCGGTTCTTTTCCAGGCAGCTCTTGAAAAGATCCAGTTTACAGCCAATAAATACAAAGTGTAAGAATAAGTCATCAGAACAGCATCATTGCCATTAATTTAACACTGCAATGAAAACAGGGGGACCAGTTAATTCCCTACATTCTTATTATATTTAGCTCCATTACTAGCAACAGCTTCCCCTCCTTATTATAACAGCACTTGACTTCTGTCTAAAATAAGTAAATAGTCTACCTGGGCGTTTGCCCTTTCAGTGGGATCTGAAAGCCAATTTAAGCACATTTAGAGGTAATCCTGTATCCTCCCAATAGAAAGGGAGGGGAGAAAAGGGAAGAAAAGGCAACTTTATTCAAGATGGAAAGATACTAAGCAACTTGAATCCCAAATTAACGAGCTTTTCACCCTGAATATTACACAGGTATTCAAACTGTCCAACAGTTTTCTGTCTACATGCCCCAGAGTAAAAATGAACATCAATCCTCCATTCAACAGTTGTTCAAGAACAGATCTGCTGAACTATGGAAAAAAGACAAGTCAGCTGTATCATTAAAAGCTAATATGTAAATGGATGATCAGGATCACTAATATGAAACAGGACAAGATGAACTAATAGAAGTCTCCACAGGGGAAATATGAATAATTCAATAAAGGAGAGAAAACTTAAAATAAAACTTTAATATTCTTATTACTTGAGAGGCTATTTTAATCTAGAGTAAGAAAGTGCTGCAAACCAAAAGGAACAATTAAAGAGAAAGTGTCATTGGAAATTAAAATTATTTGCTAAATACAATTATGTGGAGGGACCAAAAAATATAGTTAAGCTGCAAGTCCAGAAAATAAAGGAATAAAGGAATTCTGAGTGAAGACTAAAGATCTCACCACACACACACACGCACACACACACACACACACACACAGAGTAGCCCCTCTTATCTACAGGGATATGTTTAAAGGCTTCCAGTGGATGCCTGAAAATGAAGATAGCATTGAGTTCTGTACATACTATGTTTTTTTCCTATACATGCCTACTTTATAGGTATAGACCTATAAAGTTTAAGTAATAAATTAGGTGTAGTAAGGGATTAACGAGAATTAATAATAAAATAAGACAATTATAACAAAATGCCAGCATCACTACTTTTATGCTTTGAGTTCATTATGAAGTAAACTGAGGGTTACTTGAATGCAAGCATGGCATTATGGGTCTCATAACCAAGACAGCAACTAAGTGACTAATGAGCCAGTAGCTAGTATACAGCTAACCCCTGAGCAACTCAAAAGTTAGGAGTATCAACCCACCGCACAGTCATAAATTTACATATAGGTTTTGACTCTCCAAAAATATACCTATTATTAGCCTACAATTATTGATCATAAGCCTTACAGGTAACGTGAACTGTCTATTAACACACACATTTAATGTTATATGTATTATGTACTGTCTTCTTTCAATAATGTAAGCTAGAGAATAGAAAGTGTTATTAGGAAAGTCATAAGGAAGAGAAAATATATTTACTATTCATTAAGTGGAAGTGGATCAAGATAAAGTTCTTCATCCCATCCTGAGTGGATGGCTGGGGTGATGTGAGATTTCCTTATGCTACTCACAAAGACATGCCATTTAAAAAGTATGGATTGGTAAATTCCCGAATTTTCAATTTAATATTTTTGGACCATGCTTGACTTCAGGTAATCAAAACCATGGAAAACAAAACCACAGATAAGAAGGGACCTACTGTTTATATATGGCATAGATTAAGGAGCTCAATCTCTGGACAATAGTAATTCAGAGTAGAAGAATAAACAGTGAAGAGAAAAATAACAAACATTTTTAAGTATAGGGTTGAAATTCTTGACATATTGTGATGTAAAGAACATCCTAAAATCTTCCAGAGAAACAGTTAACATCAACAGCATCAGAATCATAATTGAAGTAACCTGTCATGAGCAACACTGAATGCTAGAGGTCAAAAGCAATGCCTTCAAAGTTTCATGTGGAAAGTTCTTATGAACGTGTTACTATTATCTTATCAATCAAGAGTGACAGTAAATAAATACACTTTTAGACATTCACATAATTAGGACACTTACCAATGCCCCCACTCTACCTCATGAAAATTGTACAAGGCTGTTTGATAAAGCGTAGAGAAAAAAATAACCCAAGAATTAGAAAACATAGGGTCATAGGAGCAATGGAAGCTTGGACTGGTCCCTAAAGGAACAGAAAAAGCTAAGAGATAATGAAAGCTAAGCAAGCTAACCTTGATACGAGCCATACAAATATATATATATATATATATATATATATAAAATATGAATATATGTATATATTCATCACCTTAAAGCATCTATCTAAATGTAAAAGAATCTATCTAGTATATTTATCTAAATATATATTTTAGATTTAGATTGTATAAATATATATATATTTAGATAAATAAATATATACTTATATTTATATATTAGATAAATACATATGTATTTAGATAGCTTATGATAGGTAAGTATTTATATGATCTACACATATTTATATAGATAAATATATATTTAGATAGATTCTTTAAGATGATGAATATATATATGCATGTTATATATACATATTTAGATAGATTCTTCAAGGTGATGCAGCTACGGCTTGCGTTTATTATTGAAAATTATAAAATTAATCACAAAAGAAAATTTAAAAATAAATTGTTAATAGTTTTCTTTTCAGCAGCATCATACAGAGATTCAGGATGATATATTTAACTTTTTCTTTAATATTCTGTTACATAGGATTTTTGAAATCTATTAATATCATGAATGATAATATCAGTAATAAAGATTCAAAAGGATTAAAAATTTATGTTTGCTGTTTATTACATTTACTCAATACATATTTACTGAGTGCCTAACTCAGGTCAGGCATGTTGCTAGATGCTAAGCAGTGAACATATACATTTCTTAGCACTCAAAATACCAGCATGGTAGTTAAGAATGCAAACTTTAAACTCAAACTGCTTGTGTTTTTATTTCTAATAACTCGTGCTTTTGTGGCGTTTTGGGTTTTTATTTCTATTCTAATAACTACTCATTGTGTGGCATTAGAGTTGAATAATCTGTTTCTCAGTTTCTTATTCTGGAAAAGAGTAACGGTGGCACCTACTTTCTTAGGGTTGTATTAAATTAGTTCATGTATAAAAAGCATTTAGAAGCATGCTTGTCACATGACAACTGTTATAAAAATGCAAACTATTATTTCTATCATTACTATCTAATGGGAACAATGTACAATTCTGAAAATATCTACAATAAAGTGACATGAGCCTATTAATTTGATATATGTTTTTTCATGAGAACACATATCAGTGTAATGAAACATGTGCCTTTATTTTTAAAGTATTGTTTGTAAGGGAGAAAAAAATAGCTCCTCTTTTAAAAACTAAACACTGAAGTGATGAAGAATGCTGTAGAAATACACTTATCCTGATAGCTCAGAAACCTAGGCTTCAGGCACCAAACATATTCTGTGCAGTCATTTACATGAACCATCTGGAATCTGGCATCTGCATTCCAGATTTATGATTTAGAGCCTTAGAAACTTTTTAAAAAGCTCTAAACCTTCACTTTTTTTTTCACTAAAGTCAACTTATTTTAGGGTGCCATCTTCTGCAATACAATTATACAGTCGACCCTCCACATCTATGGGTTCTGTATCTATAGAGTCAACCAATTGTGGATAGAAAATATTTGGGAAAAAATGTCTGTACTTAAAACATACAGACATTTTTCTTGTCATTATTTTCTAAGAAATATATCATAACAACTATTTATATAGAGTTTACATTGAATTTACAATTCAATTTACAAATTACATAGAATTTACAATAGAAATTTACAATTGTAAATTCTATTTCCATTGTAAATTCTATGTGAAGGTATAAGTAATCTAGGTATTATAAGTAATCTAGACATGAGCTAGTGTATACAGGAGGATGTACATAGGTTACATTCCTCATTTTATATAAGAAACTTGACCATCCATGAATTTTGATATCTACAAGGAGTCCTGGAACCAAACTCCCACAGAAGGATGTCTTTATATCTTTATTTTTAGGGTTTTTTCCTGGGTAAATTAAATATTTTCTTTTTTAATTACACAATTATATTTTATGATTGACTTTTGTGCTATACCATCTCATAAACATTAAGAATTATAGTGAGTCTTTTATAATTTGTATTTGATAACTCAGTAGATAGGGTATTTTCTGTGATAACTTCTGTATTAACTTGGGGACAGAGAACTGAATTCTTTTTTCAAGTCCCTCAATTCAGCAGTTTCGAGTTGGCTTGAACCAGATTACTTCATTGTTGTTTTTGAGACAGGGTCGGTCACTCAGGCTAAAGTACAGTGGCGTGATTTAAGCTCACTGCAACTTCCCCATCCTGGGCTCAAGCAATCCTTCCACCTCAGCATCTAGAGTAGCTGAGACTACAGGCATGCACCACCACGGCCAGCTAATTTTTGCATTTTATTTTTTATTTTGGTAGAGATGGGTTTCACCATGTTGCCCAGGCTGGTCTCCAACTCCTGAGCTCAAGCAATTCACCCGCCTTGGCCTCCCAAATTGCTGGGATTTCAGGCATGAGCCACTGCACCAGGCCAGGGTTCAATTTTAAAACAGTGAATTCCAAATAGATGGCAAAGCAAATGTTGAGTTAATGGATTCTGAGGCTCCATACAGTACAAAAGATGCCCATCTTATCCAGGTATTTCCTTACCTTGTTCTTCAATAACTTGATTTCAATCTCTTCCTAACCTGATCTTCACACTGCTGCTAGATTAATATTGATTATACATTACTTTCACTGCATCACTTTCATGCTGAAGGACAGTTTTATCTCAACAGGAAGCCCAATGTACTCTGCCCCTTAATTTGTTTATAACTAACGTATGCAACTATATCCCGTTATTGATTAGCAACACTCTACACTATGTAATACAGAAGTCCAGTTGCCTTCCTCTCTCCACCATTATGCTCATTTTTCTATTTCTGAACTTTTGCTTTTCCTCATATTCTTTGCTGGAATGTTCTCCATTCTGCCTGTCACGTAACCAACTAATATATATCACTTCAGCTCTTAGCTCCTCAATATTCCAGGAAAACTTCTTTAACTCTTCTTAACTCTTATAACATCCTCTACTTGATTTATGTGTAACAACATTTTATTTCCCAACCAAAGTTTACATTCATTGAAACCAAATACTTTGCTCCCAGGTGTTTCTTGATAACCCTACAGTGAATGGTAAACATATATCATATACTTGTTAACCATCAATTAATTTTTGAGGATGTAGTAAGTTATATAAGTAAGTTATTAAGCTGCCACACTGTGGAGAAAATCTTCTTACTGTTTACTCTGTGGAAAATAAGAAGCCAGTGCAGTTTATATTTTCAGTATGATAAGAGCAGGAGAAAAAGTTGTGTATATAGAAAATATACTTTAATATAAGTTGTAATAAGTATTATCTCGGTTGTATTTGCAAATGTAGAATGAAATCTGACTGGAGGTGGGGTCTTCTTGGAAGGCAAAAAGGGTTACTTTTGGCACTACCCATGGTAACCAGGACACAAGAATGGACTCAGAGTGGCTAAAGTTCACACAAAATAGAAATAGATAACAGAAGACAAATTAGTTAACACATAATGAGTAATATCACTGTCACATGAATGAATATCAGTAAGTTTTGTATGGTTAGTGAATTTCCTCCTTTTGTCTCTTGAGACTCCAATCATAAGCAGAAGTTACATGATGACTTTTCTATGAAAATGTATTATCACATTAACGAGACACGTTTAAGTCTATATTAAGAGACATGTTTAAAGTCTATACTAGTAGCATCACTTATCTATATAGTTGCACCTTTATGGGAGGCAAAAGTTATGTAGTGAGCATGGAATTAGAACTAGGGTAGCTAGATGAATCAATCATTTAATGGAATAAAATATTTAGAGTTGTTGATTCTAGTTGCTAGATTCATCTCCATATAAGGGATTGCCTTTACATTAAAATTTTCAATATTGGAAGATGAATATCCGGATAAGATTCTCTATCCCATGGCAGTGCTTAGATATAAACTGATTTTATTTGCCTTTTTATGTTTCTACGACCAAACAACATCTTTTTTCACAAACAGCATTTTATTTCATGTTTTACTGTAATGGCCAACACCTCACCATAACATTGACCAGTAAGAATAATAATGGGCAACTTTTTCTTCTCATTTTAATGACAATGCCTCCAAAATTTACTATTAATGTAATACTGTTACTTCTTTTGTTTTGGCTCTGCCCTTAGAAGGCATTGAGACACACTGCTGGGCCTAGCACTAAGAAGATGTGAGTCCTCTGCCTGAATCCTGACTAAAGGGAGCATTGTGACATATTTCTTTACCCATTACAATGCTTTTAAAATACATATCTGCCATATTGCTTTTTTATATATTCAAACTGTATTTGAATTGAAAGTGTAAGTCTCTTGTATGTAACATTGCTTAGTATACTTATTAAATATAGATTTTATAGTTTAAGCTAAATGGCTCTCCACTAATGTTTATTTGAACAAAGTGCAGAATCACTGTAGAAAAAGATAAAAGGTAGGATTGCTAATATAGGAAAAAACCAAATACCATCAAATATAAGGATACTGTACTAAAATCAGGTGTATTAAGTGAGAATGAATGAGAATGTATGTCTAAAGCTTGATATTCCTCATCATTTTTCCCTTTGGGCATATAGAATGTGGGCAGCTAGAGTTACACTCTCCAGGCAGGAAAGTGGAAGAGACTTCTCTGGAATTTTTTTTTTTTTTTCTTAGACGGAGTCTCACTAGATCACCCAGGCTAGAGTGCAGTAGCACGATCTCAGCTCACGGCAACATCCACCTCCCAGGTTGAAGCAATTATCTTTCCTCAGTCTCCCGAGTAGCTGGGATTACAGGCAGGCACCACCACACCCAGCTAATTTTTGTATTTTTCGTAGAGATGAAGTTTCACCACGTTGGCCAAGCTGGCCTCGAACTGCTAACCTCAGGTGATCCACCCACCTCGGCCTCCCAAAGTGCTGGGATTACCCGCGTGAGCCACTGTGCCCAGCCGCCTCTGGAAATTTGAATAGCCTAATGAGAAATACCTAAAAATAATGAGATGTTCATGTGCCCAGTGACAAAGCTCAGCCAGGTTATCCCCACGATAAACACCATAGTTGACAAGGTTTACTTATGGATGCAGAATAGAATCTATAAATAATTGTGTTGGCGTTTTGATCTCTCTCTTTTTTTTTAACAGGAATATAACATAGTTAATGTTTAAATATCTAAGATCTTGCCATTTAGAAAAATGTCGCCCTAAAACTTTGGTATACATTTTGCTGATTTATAAACTGTACACATTACATGACATGGATGAGAGGATCCCAGGATTTAACAGTTACTTCTCAATTATTTTTATAAAACTTAGTAGTATCAATATTTCTGGAAGTCTGTTCTATGAAGAAACATGAAAATAAATGAACATTTAGAAAATGTTAAAGAATACCTTTTTCTAAAATATTTTCTCCCTCAATTCTCAATAATATTTTTGAACAATATAGTTTAACTATATTATCTATTATATATATACATTCACTTTTATATTTGTATATTTCATGCTTCAGAAGATTAGTAGAGTGAAAAATATTAAAAATGCCACTTTAATCTTGATAGAATATATGTGTTGTTCAAGAAAATAACAAGTTTTCCCATTATAAAACAATACAACAATTTTATAAAAAAGAAAAGTAAATGAAACAGTTTCAAATATTCAATGATTTCTTCAGTGATGGTAACATCTAAAAGACCCTCTTCCCACAAAATTGCAATTTTTTCCATATTAAATGTAATATCCTACAGGGTCTTAATTTTAATTGATCATGTCATGTTAGTGTGATTAGTTTTCACAATCTTATTTTTATTTTATGGAAGTCTTGACCTATGTATGTTAGGCTTATTAAGTTTACCTAAATTATTCTTGGATGCCCAGTTTTTAATTTGGAATATACACGGAGTGAGTATTAATATAGCTAGACTTACACAAAAGAAATAAAACATCACTTGTTTATATAATCATGTCTATTTTTTTCAGTAAATGCCCACATGTTCACCAAAAATCTTAAAAATTATCTGCATAATATTTGTTTTGCTAAACATATTTTTTTTCGCTCCTGGATATTAGAAGAACCTGCCTAAATATTTTATCTATTAATTTATATTTATTTTTTCAGAAAATTATTTAATGTGAGAACATATACTTCTAAGGATTTAGATCTAGATAACCTCTACCAGTTCCTTATAGCAGCAGTTTCCCCACACATCTACTCCTCAGGAGAGAGGGATTTATTCTCTTCTTAAACTGTTATGGGAAAGCCACATCTGAGCCATGAATATTTTTCTACTTAGTATTTCATATATTCTTTTTTAAAATGCCTGATCAAATGAAAGTTGAGTAAGGTTAGATTATTCTCTCTCCAAAGAACATTAGGAAATGATACATGTTCTTCATTCAAATTTTAACTCTCCTCAATTCTGAGGTCTCTGAGAGCAATTAATCTTGTATTTCACATGCATAAAATTATTGTTATGTCCTGTATGAATTTCACAGTCTACTTGACTCCTTCTCTTCCCCCCATGAGAAAAGAATGCCACATTTAAATCTTTAAATTAATAATTGTTAATATATAAATATCTCTAATTTTCTGCTAATGTAGGAACAACTCACATCTCACTCTGGAGCAACATATATGCTAACAGACATTGAGAAGGGGTAATGCACAGCAGAATGGGTAATGCACAGCTTTTTAAAACCTCTCCTATGTGAATTTATCTTTTTACTCTAAAAAGTCTACTCATGGTTGTATTGAAAAATATATCATTGCAAATTTATCAACACTTGTTGTAAGGAAGTGTTTGAAATATGTAAAATTTTTAGTAGAAAAAATACAAAATTGAAAAAGCTTTTGTTAAAATGTTAGCTAAGTGTGTGTTTCTATGTCCTATAATGCTACAACTAACATTAATATATTATATTTTCCCATTGCATCCAAAATTAAACACTAAACTATTTTTATTCCCATTTTATAAGTGAGGATGCTAAAGCCCATAGATCATCAATGAACTGCAAAACTGTCACCCAATGGTAACATATTCAATATAGTACTGGAAAGATCTCTTCCATTCCAGAATTCAGTCGCAATTTCCATTTCTTGGAAAATATATTGACTTCTTTCTCTCACTGTGACAATCCTTAACTTGTTAGTCAGAGCACTTATTGTCTATATTTAAAGGGAGAGAGATAGAAAAGCAAACATAAATATGCAGATGTTATAACTAGGAATTCACATAAACTCAGTAATCTTTAACTTTAGAAAAAAGGACTACAGATGCAATCATTGTTATTTAATGGTAATAATTGAATTTTAATATATATTAAGACATAGAAAAACATCATTTTAAAATAGAAAAATATATATATTTTTTTACCTTTGGGATTTTGCAGTTCATTCTGTTTTCCACATCCACTTTCTAAAATAAATGCACCATGCTATTTGAAGGTGAGAAACCTTGACCCTGCCCTCTAAAAGCTCATAATTATTGATGAGAGGGAAGGGAAATAGCCTAACTATGTCCTCAGATATGCCCTTTCTACCATCTAATTATCTTGAACATTCATGCATTTTCTTTTTCCATCTCTCATTATTAATGTTTTCCTGTAAAACACAGTATTTTAATATTGTTTACTCTCTTTTTATTGTTTATTAACACAGAAAAACTATTATATATATTATTCTAGGTTATACAAAATGAAATCATTTTGTATATTTGATTTCTAGTCCTTAACTTATATTTCCCAAATATTTCTAGTCCTTAACTTATAAACCTTGGTGGTTACTAGATAAACAGGTTGAGGGTGGGATCTTAGTGCTTGGGAAATCTACAGATAAAATTAAGTTGTCTTTCTCCACAGCACCTCAGCACCACGTAAAACTCAAAATATCCTTCACTGATGGCATATTTTGAATGCCAGCCATTAATCTAAGCAAAACAATGTCATTTTGATTAGTGCAATGTGAAGTCAGAATATATTTCCAGGCAAGTGAATTCATTATATTATCAAAGGCCAACAAATAAGTATGCTAAAAAAGCTTAACTGAAGTCACCCAACACATGAAAATAAAAACACAATTAAGATAAAGATAGTGTAGAAAAACTCATGATGAAAAATTGTGGTGGTGAACGCTATAAAACAGAGATTTTCCCTAATGCTAAATACGGTTAGTTTACATAGTCAAAATTGTTAACAAAATAATTTTGGTGGTAGTATATTTTCTAACACTATCTTTCTAACTATCTGTCTGTCTATCTATCTATCTATCTATCTTCTATCTATCTATATCAATCATCTATCATTTATCTACTTATCATCTCTCTCAAACTGAAAACGATGGAGAAATATATCTATGCATTTTATCCAGAAGAACTCCATGTCATAAATTTATTCTTCATGCTCATGATCTTATGGTTCTAAAGAGTATCAAAATTTTGCATAACTAGGTAATAGTAAATGGCAGAAATTGGTGTTCTACAGGCAAAATCACTAGCAAAGAACTTACAGTAGAACAATGTTGGGTTTTTGACTCCTTACAAGGTGTTATGCCTGCTATGGGCACACATAAAATGACTTGGTAAGAATATTCTAGGGATGGGGCTTGTGTATTCTGATTCTGGGCACAATTCAAGGAAGCAGGGTTTTGTGTTGCATTGGATGGCATTAAGTGGCAAGGGTAGTTCTATGATTATCTTCACTCTTGTCTAGAAAGTGATGGTAATTGAGTGAAGCTAAAACGGCAGTTGTTAATCAAGAAATAGTCACGCATTTTAGGCAAGATGGAAGATTGTTCAGACATGCCTGTGGTTTGGACAATGAATTGTTTGTCTGTGTAGCCTTCTTTTTTTGTCTTGTTCCATCACGGTCAGAGAATAACCTTGTCTGGTGGTGTTTTGTGAAATTGTTTCTATTCAACAGGGTAAGATCTTTGTCTAGTTGGGAGGAGAGCTCGCAGCACAAATGGAGCCCTAGCTATTCATCAGCTTGTGGCTATCAGAGTCTGGTTTTCTTTTCTCTTTCTCGCAGATTTTCTCAAATTTTATTCAAATCTCACTCTTCCATTGTCTTGCTCAAAACTTCACACAATAAATGGAATTAAATTGCTGATATCAAATCTACACACTGATGAGTCACTAATCTTTCTCAGAGGGAGTGCTCTTCTGAGGGGATTGTGACAAGCATCTGAAAAGAAAAGTAAGATGGAAACATAACAATAACTATGTCTTGTTTTAAACCATTAAATCTGTGGTAATTTGTTATGGCAGCAAAAGATAACCGATGCCATGGGCTTTAGTTATCTTTTTTTACAGCACTTTAGAATTGCTTAACATTTTCATGTGATATGAGTGGTTGTTTGTTTTCTGTCAGGAGGAATACGGCTATGCAAAATATGTTGGTCACTTCTTTTAAAATAGTTCGTGCATTTTTTGAGAACAAAAGCCATATTATACATATAACCTAAAACAAGGTATTCAACTTGGAAAAAACTCAGTTCATATTAATCAAGTGAATGAAAACAGAGAGCAATAAGATTATTGGATATAGCCTATGTCTACTGTCTTTAAGACAACAGAAAGTGAAAAGATGTTTTGGGACTTCATTTTGGGGAACAGTAAAATTTGTTTGATGCATTCCTACTCTGAGTTATTGGCTGGATCAACATAGTGAACCAGAAAAATTTAATGTCTAAATTTTGGTGACACTTATGTATGTATCATAAGTTGTTATAAGAAATGCAGTGTTGAAAATGTGTTTTCCTACTAATTTTAGCATAATTTACTGTAAGTGCAAACATTGACTAAGTATGTATATGTAGATGTGTAGAGTGAAAGGAATTAGATATTTCTAAAATTCATAATGAATAAGTTAATGTTTAAGAAGAAACATTCAGTTTTATTGATAGAAAATATTTTAAGATGAGAAGAAAATCAAAGTGTACTGAGAATAAAGAGAGACTGTGGTCAATGTTTTTTGATTAACATTGCAAAAAAAATTAGAGTCAAACATAAGATAATATGCAGTGAAAAGAGTCCTTGTTGCAAAATTCCAGATGGTCTGACAATTTAAAAAATATATACTGGTTTTGAGACACTTCTCCCTTTCTTCCTTTTGTATTCATTTGTAATGTGGAGAGAGCTACTTATTGCTCAAGGATTATGGGTAGCAACTATTGTTTTATTCTAACAATAGATATTATCTAATAAAATTCAGATTCAGTTGAAGAAATTGCATTTTGAAATTCAATCTTTTCTCTATATTAGTACTACTGAAATAAGTTTTTTAAAAAACATTATTAGTCCATAAAATACATGCTGGTTTTATTGTTTTTTCTAACTCAAGGAACTGGACTATTCGCTATCTAGGTTAATTTACATTGTGAACCTTCAAGTCCATGTAATTATTCCACTCTTCAAAATTATATAGGGGCATATATGATGTCTCTAGAGGAACCGGCAATGTAGGTGTCGCCTTCATACTTTTATTTTCTTAGTGATATTTCCTCTAACACATGGAAATGTTGTGTAAGATGAAGGAATAACTTTGCTTTGCCCATTTCTCAAGGATAAATGGAAGACAATGCTAACACATGGGTTGGCATTTGAAGTATACGTGAATTACCATAAAATTATTGTGTAATTTATAACATCCTTTCCAATAATGATCAAATAAGATAAAGCAGAATAATGATTAGGTAGGAATAAACTTAGTTTCAGTGTAGCCAAATGATTTTTTTTCTTACAAAAATACATGTGTTTTTTTTTTCAAGAGCACTTGGGTTGACACCAGCCAAGTGTATTCTAGGTAAATTATTTTTTCTTGATTATATGGAAAACAAAAATATTTCATGAGGATGACCTACTTAATACCACTCTAGAACATGGGCTTAAAGTTATTTTTAGGTAGAGAGACTACAAAAGGTACTGGATCTCTAGTTAACCTGATCAATAGAAAGTTACTTCCTAGTACTTTCTGGTTCATTTTGTAAGTAGTTTTCAGTACAGCTTCTAAAAGTATTTACTTTCTTTGCTGTTCCATGTCAAAACCCAGTCTTTCTTCCCCATGAAATCTTAATAATAGAAGGAACTTTTCCATGAGACAGAGTTGGGCTTGACAAACAGCTCTGCATGACTAATTGTGAGAGTCTGGTAAATATCTTGTAAGTTTTATTTTGCTAGTTAGAATCTCAAAGTCATTTTCTAGCTAAATGTAGAATGAAAAATATATGTTAAGTGTTTAGCCAAGTATGTCTTTCCTAGTAAGCACTCAATCAATGAAAGGGGCCACAGTTACTATTACTGTGTCAGAATCAATTTCTTGGTTCGCTATCAAGATAATTTTAATTTTTTTACATAGGTTCTTCTAAGGTGGTATTATCCTGAATTTCAACTCATGATCAATTTTTTGAGAAACCATTGATGTCACTTGCCTGCCATGCTTTGACAGTTTATTGAGTGTCTGCTATGTGCTAGATCGATTTAGATGAATTAATAAAGTATTATCCTTGTAAAATTGAAAAAAGACAGTTCCATTTGACAATATATTGTATTATGTAATCAATAGTCTAAGATAAATTTGTGGAATTATAACACGGCAATCAGTAACTAATAATAGCCTCTCCGATACCTCCAGCCCTCCTTCCTGTAACTCTTTTCTTTCTCTGGTGCCTGCAAACCTTTGACTCTCTATCTCTTTGGTTCGTTATTTCTAGTTCCAAATATAAAAGTCTTAGGGTCTACCACAAATTCCTAGTTATTAAATCCATCATAAAATAAGTATATTTCCATTTATCCTATTAATTCTCAGGGTCTTTATACCTTATATAATTTTTATTTTAAAAAAGCAGTTTAGGCCGGGTGCAGTTACTTATGCCTGTAATCCCTGAACTTTGGAAGTCCGAGGTGGGAGGATGGCTTGAGCCCAGGAGTTTGAGACCAACGAGGGCAACATAGTGAGACCCTGTCCTTACACAAAATTCAAAATTAGCTGGGTGTGATGGTATGGTGGTACACACCTGTAGTTCCAGCTTCTCAGGAGACTAAGACAGAAGGATTACTTGAGCCTAAGAGTTGGGGGCTGCAGTGAGCCGTAATTGCTCCGCTGTACTCTAGCCTGGGCAACAGAGTGAGATTCTGTCTCAAAAACAAAAACCAGCCTTTATCGTTAACAGACTTATTGAGATCCACATGCCATGCGATAAACTCAAAGGCAGCAAATCAATGAATTTTAGCATATTCACAGGGTTATGTTTCCATCACCACAATAAACTATAAAACAATTTTATTATCTTGAAAAGAAACCAAGCACTACTTAGCCATCATCCCTCAATTTTCCTATGCCTCCCAGCTCTAGGCAACCACAAATCTTTGTGTCTCTATAGATTTGCCTATATTAAAAATTATAAAATAATTCAATATAGAGTCCTCTATGACTGGCTTCTTTCACTTAGCATAATTTTTCAAGTTTCATTCATGTTTTAGCATGTATAAATAGTTCATTTCTTATTATTGTTGAATAATATCACATTGGCTATACCACATTTTGTATATTTATTTATCAGTTGCTGGATTTAAGGATGTTTTCATCTTTTGTCTATTATGAATAATGCTTCTATAAACATTTGTGTACATGTACTTTTTTGGATTATACATTTTCCTTCTCTTAGGTATATACCCAGGAATGGAATCGATGATAATTATGTTTAACTGTTGAAGAAACTTCCAGATGGCTTTGAAAGTAGCTGCACCATTTACATTACGACCAGACCAGCAGTTTATGAAGGTTACAATTTTTCTACATTCTTACCAACATTTATTATCCCTCTTTTTGATTATAGCCATCCTAACAAGTGTGAAGTGCTTTTTTTTTTTTTACATTTTGTTTCTCTTATGGCTAATGATGTTGCGCATATTTTCTTGTGTTTCACAGTATATCTTCTTTGGAGAAATGTCTATTCATATATTTTGTCCACTTTTTAATGGAGTTATTTGACTTTTTGAGTTATGATCATTTTTCATGTATTATAGATAAAAGACACCAGATATATGATTTGCAAAAATGTTCTCCAATTGTCTTTGTTATCTTTTCACTTTCTTGATGGTGTCTTTTCTAGTATAAAAATTAATGTTGATGATGTTATTCATTCTTTCCTTGGTCACTCCCTTGTGCTTTCGTGTAGTTGTTCAGTTTTTAATGTAAAAGCAATAAGTGATAAGTGTGGAATATTAAGAAATAATATAATTTTAAAGAGAAACAGTTTTCTTAACTTTACCATTCAAAAACAACCACTGTCAATATTTTAATATATTCTTCCCTTTTTCAATTCATTTGTATAAATTTTATATTTTTGAATGTACTTATTATGGCTATTTTTAAAATTAATATTATATAAGGTATTATCTAGTCCTAAATTATCTTTTAAACAATGTCCTTTATAATGTGCTGTTGCATCCATTTATCATAACTTAGCCTGACCATTACTCTAAAGTAATATTGGACCTTTAGATGATTTCCATTATAAAATTATTTTTACACTTTGAATTATTTCATCAATCAAAATTCCCCAATATGGAATTATTATGTAAAAGAGCTATGAACATGGTTAACGCTCTTGATGCAAATTGTCAAGCTGCTTTCCTCCAAAGATACACCAATTTACACTACACTGGTGGTAACTGTGTTTTGTCAGTGCCTTCTCTTTATATTTACCTTTTCTAAGCCTTAGCAGATTAAGGGTTTTGCATTTAACATGTGAGAGTACATTTTTCAATTTTTATTTCATTTCATATATTTTATTAAAATAAATATATTATTTCATAAAAGTAAACATGCTTTCAGAATTTGAAGTCGGGCTACTTTAAAGTCTATGTATCTCTCTCTATACTTAATACTAGACTCTACCCATCAACATCTTGAAGAAGGTATTTTTCTCTGCTAGGTTTTGGTTTTTCTAACAGTGTATGATAGAAAAAAGGAAGTATTTTGTGAAGGAAAGAAAAAAACTACTTTTTAAAAAAATTTTCCGTAATGGTTCTAATGTCCTCATTAACACTTTGCAAAAAAAAAAAAAAGTAATGACTTAGTAAATTAAATGGAGAAAAATACAGTGGAATATATTATGACAGCACACTACAAAAGCAGTGGAATGAATGATCTGGAGTTCTGAAATATGAGTTCTACATTAGGAGATAAAATGACAAGAATGAAAGGTAGGATGCTCCAGATAATATGCTGTCAAACATCACTCCTGGAATTTGCTTCATTTAATACCTTTGCAATGCACTGACAAGAATGATGTATTATATATTATTTTAAAAGATTCTTCAATAACAAGAAAAGTAATAAACAGATCTTTTGACCCTGGACCCAGAAATAATTATGATTATCTGTGCTATTTAGCTTAAAAGAATCAGTCACCATTCATGGTCTATTACTTCAAATGTAATATTTGATAATCCGTACATACAAATAATTGATGGTCATTCAACCTTAGAATGCTTCACATTGGCTCAGTTATCCTTAAATGAATAGTCAAGTGTGTTGCTACTTTTCTATTATTCATCTGCCTTAAACTACCTAAGTATGAATTGCCAAATGATGAACATATTGATTTTATCTGTTATGAATAAGGCTTGGAAAAATCCAATTATTTTGCACATGTAAACATATTTCATTGAATAGAATACTAGAAAACAAGACATGTAAATATCTTACAGTATAGATGTTTCTGTCAAATAAAGCTAGAATCATATTTTATACCTAGTCGTCATTTGGTCTATCTTGTTTTGGGCAAACAATTTGCCATGGTTGTAAAACCTAATAGAAATTTTTCTTTGGTTCCCAAGGCATTAATAAAAACGTTTTTTAAAATGTGAAAAAAACATTTTGAAATATGTAAATATATGCATACATCTGAACTTTTAACGGCTATATTATACAACTTTATTAAGTCCTGAACAATACTTTTATTGTACATTTTCAGCTCACAATTGTCTTCAGTTCCATAGATTTTGTTTCTCTGTTATTTTTTGTAGTTCATCCAGTTCCCCACTATTAGCAAAAGCATAAAGTTTAAATATTGCATGTCCAGATCCTGAGGTTACTACCGAATTTGATACTATGTTTAGTCCACTTTAGTACATTAGACCTTTACTTTTTTCAGTTCTAATACAGGCAAGAATCATGGTAAATTTCCCATTGTGGATACATTTTAATTATTATTGGTGGAGAGGGGTGGTATTGAGGGAAATAAAGTCATTCACATATCTAAGCTCAGACACAAATGCCATATAACATTCTCTAAATGACTAAAATAGAAGTAAAAATATTATCCCTTAAGAAATTTAAGCTTAAGCATCAAAGTATCATCAAAATTCTCTCATTTTCTCTTTTATTTTGTTTAATAACACATCAATAATGAATTTGATAATTTCCCAAATCTTAGTTACCAATCTGGGGCATAATTTAATCAATAGAATGTGGATAAGAAAAGTGCCTTTGAGATAAAAGCCTGTTCTGTTACCTCTAGTTGGATGCAAGCTGGGCGTGGTGGCTCATGCTTGTAATCCCAACACTTTGGGAGGCCAAGTCAGGCAGATTACCTGAGGTCAGGAGTTCAAGACCAGCCTGGCCAACATGGTGAAACCCCATCTCTACAAAAATACAAAACTTAGCCAGGCATGATGACAGGAGCCTGGATGCAATACATGGCTTTCGACCAATGTTGTGGTCAGTGGGCAATGTTTCAAGCCATATAAGGCAATGGTGTGGCAGGTTAGCCAGAAGGATAGCCTCTTGCTCAAATACATTCTCCCTGTGCTTCTGTAGAATGCTAGTTGTAATCAGAGATTAACAGCGTGTTAAAGAACACTGATTTGCAGGGATCTGGCAAGATGGCTGAATAGGAACAGCTCTGGTCTGCAGCTCCCAGTCAGACAAATGCAGAAGGTGGGTGATTTCTGCATTTCCAACTGAGGTACCCAGTTCATCTCATTGGGACTGGTTAGGCAGTGGGTGCACCCCACGAAGGGTGAGCAGAAGCAGGGTGGGGTGGCATCTCACCCAGGAAGTTCAAGGAGCTGGGGACCTCCCTCCCCCAACCAAGAGAAACTGTGAGGGGCTGTTCTATCTGACCCATATGCCACACTTTTCCCACCATTTTTGCAATCCACAGATCAAGAGATTCCCTCGTGTGCCTACACCACCAGGGCCCTGGGTTTCAAGCACAAAACTGTGTGGCTATTTGGGCAGACACCGAGCTAGCTGCAGGAGTTTGTTTCCATACCCCAGTGGTGCCTGGAACCCCAGCAAGACAGAACCGTTCACTCCCCTGGGAAGGGGGCTGAGGTCCACCAGGGAGCCAAGTGGTCTCACTCAGTTGGTTCCACTCCCACGGAGCCCAACAAGCTAAAAACCACTGGCTTGAAATACTCACTGCCAGCACAGCAGTCTGAAGTCAACCTGGGATGATCGAGCTTGGTGGGGGAAGGGAAATCCACCATTACTGAGGCCTGAGTAGGCAGTTTTCCCCCGACAGTGCTAAGGAGGCCGGGAGGTTGGGACTACGTAGAATTCACCACAGCTCAGCAAAGTGGCTGTGGCCAGACTGCCCCTCTAGATGCCTCCACACTGGGCAGGGCATCTCTGAAAGAAAGGCAGCAGCCCCAGTTAGGGGCTTATACATAAAATTCCCATGTTCCTGGGAAAGAACAACTGGGGGAAGGGGCTGCTCTGGGTGCAGCTTCAGAGAACTTAAACGTTCCTGCCTGATGGCTCTGAAGAGAGCAACTGATCCTGACAAGAAGGATTCTCCCAGCACAGTGCTTGAGCTATGCTAAGGAACAGACTGCCTCCTCAAGTGGGTCCCTGACCCCTGTGCCTCCTGACTAGGAGAGACCTTCCAACAGGGGTCAACAGACACTTCATACAGGAGAGAGCTCCAGCTGGCATCAGGCTGGTGCCCCTCTGAGACGAAGCTTCCAGAGGAAGAAGCAGGCAGCAATCTTTGCTGTTCTGCAACCTCCACTGGTGACACCCAGGCAAACAGGGTCTGGAGTGGACCTCCAGCAAACCGCAGCAGACAGGCAGAAGAGGGGTCTGACTGCTAGAAGAAAAACTAACAAACAGAAAGCAACAACATCAACATCACCAAAAAGAACCCCCACACAGAAACCCCATCCAAAGGCAATCAGCCTCAAAGATCAAAGGTAGATAAATACACGAAGATGAGGAAAAACCAGTGCAAAAAGGCTGAAAATTCCCCAAATCAGAATGCCTCTTCTCCAAGTAATGGCAGCTCCTTTCCAGCGAGGGCACAAAACTGGATGGAGAATGAGATTAAAGAATTGACAGAAGTAGGCTTCAGAAGGTGGGTAATAACAGACTCCTCTGAGCTAAAGGAGCATGTTCTAACCCAATGCAAGGAAGCTAAGAACGTTAATAAAATGTTACAGAAACTGCTAACTAGAATAACCGGTTAAGAGTGGAACATAAATAACCTGATGGAGCTGAAAAACACAGCACGAGAACTTCATGAAGCATACACAAGTATCAATAGCTGAATAGATCCAGTGGAAGAAAGGATATCAGAGATTGAAGATCAACTTACTGAAATAAGGTGTGAAGACAAGATTAGAGAAAAAAGAATGAAAAGGAATGAACAAAGCCTCCAAGAAATATGAAACTATGTGAAAATACCAAACCTATGATTAATTGGTGTGCCTGAAAGTGATGGGGAGAATGGAACCAAGTTGGAAAACACATTTCAGGATATTACCCAGGAGAACTTCCCCAACCTAGCAATACAGGCCAACATTCAAATTCAGGAAGTACAGAAAATACCACTAAGATACTCCTCAAGAAGAGCAACTCCAAAACACCAAATCATCACATTCACCAAGGTTGAAATGAAGGAGAAAATGTTAAGGGCAGCCAGAGGAAAAGGTCAGGTTACCTACAAAGGGAAACCCATCAGACTAGTAGCAGATCTCTCTGTAGAAACCCTATAAGCCAGAAGAGAGTTGGGGTCAATATTCAACATTCTTAAAGAAAAGAATCTTCAACCCAAAATTTCATATCCAGCCAAACTAAGCTTCATAACAGAAGGAGAAATAAAATCGTTTTCAGATAAGCAAACACTGAGGGATTTTGTCACCACCAGGTCTGCCTTATAAGAGCTCCTGAAGGAAGCACTAAATATGGAAAGAAAAAACCAGTACCAGCCACTGCAGAAGCACACCAAAATATAAAGTCCAATGATGCTATGAAGAAATTGCTTCAACTAATGTGCAAAATAATCAGCTAACATCATAATGACCCAATGACAGGATCAAATTCACACTTAACAATACTAACCTTAGATAGAAATAGGCTAAATGCCCCAATTAAAAGACACAGACTGGCAAATTGGATAAAGAGTCAAGGCCCATTGGTGTGCTGTATTCAGGAAACTCATCTCATGTGCAAAGACACACATAGGCTCAAAATAAAGGGATGGAGGAATATTTACCAAGCTAATGGAAAGAAAAAAAAAGCAGGGGTTGCAATCCCAGTCTCTGGTAAAACAGATTTTATACCAACAACAATCAGAAAAGACAACGAAGGGCATTACATAATGGTAAAGGGATCAATGCAACAAGAAGTCCTAACTATCCTAAATATATATGCACCCAATACAAGAGCACACAGATTCATAGATCAAGTTCTTAGAGACCTACAAAGAGACTTAGAATACCACACAATAACAGTGTGAGACTTTAACACCACCATTGATCTGTCCGTATGAGACAGGTGAAAGAGACAGAAAATTAACAAGGATATTCAGAACTTGAACTCAGCTCTGAACCAAGCAGATCTAACAGATATCTACAGAACTCCTCACCCCAAACCAATGGAATATACATTCTTCTCAGCACCACATAGCACTTATTCTAAAATTGACCACATAATTGGAAGTAAAACACTCCTCGGCAAATGCAAAAGAACAGTGCAGCAAATCACCATGGGACATGTATACCTATGTAACCCATCTGCACTTTCTGAACATGTATCTCAGAACTTATTGTAAAATAAATAAATAAAAAAAGAACATTGACTTGGAGGTCAGATTTCCTAAGTTTGAATTCTTGCTTTATGACTCACTAACTCTGTGACCTTTGGCAAGTTATTTAAACTCTTCAGTGCTCCATTTTCTTTATTTTCTAAAATTATTATCTTATAGTCATGTTGTGAGGAATAAGTTAGATGTACCTGTAAAATACATACAGAAGTCCCTGCCACATAGCTCTCACACATGTTTTTTTTTTTTTTTTTTTTTTTGAGACAGAGTCTCGCTCTGTCGCCCAGGCTGGAGTGCAGTGGCGCAATCTTGGCTCACTGCAAGCTCCGCCTCTCGGGTTCACGCCATTCTCCTGCCTCAGCCTCTCCGAGTAGCTGGGACTACAGGCGCCTGCCACCACGCCCGGCTAATTTTTTTTGTATTTTTCGTAGAGACGGGGTTTCACCGTGGTCTCGATCTCCTGACCTCGTGATCCGCCCGCCTCGGCCTCCCAAAGTGCTGGGATTACAAGCGTGAGCCACCGCGCCCGGCCAGCTCTTACACATGTTAGCTGTTATTCAAATATGACTTATTTGTAGGTTGGCTGTTTTCATTACTATGAGAGTATCAGGTACAATATAAAGTTAAAGATAAGGTTATTAGTAAAACTGATAATTTTCTAAACAAAAGGCAAAAATCATGAAAAAATATTGGTTCAAATTAGAGCCTTTTAAACTGAGAAGATTCTGACAAGTACATGATGTACTGAACTTTTAGAGCAAGTTTTTCTAAGTAATAATGGTTTTCAACAAACTCTCCACTTATTGATGGTATCTATACAACTTTTGCAAGAAAAATGAACTTAGATTTTTATGACTTCATTTTGAGGTCGGATAGAGAATAGGAAGGTAGAAAATGTAATATGTACTATTTGTGATATTTCACTAAAGAAGAATTATGGTTGACAGATGACGCTATGCCAAGGAACAAAAATGTAAGACAATTAAGGTAAACACATAAGTGTTATGTCTTAGCTGGAGGTTAAGTGGAGGTTAAGACTGGCTTAGAAAAGAATAGCTTTAGGTACAGTAGAAATTTGGGAACCAATCAAAAGTCATCATTTATGGCATTAGAAAATAAATAGCATGACAAATGAGTAAATCAAATAATAAAGTACTAGAATATGGAAGAAAATATATATTTCTATATCTTCTAGTTTTATTCTTTTAAACTTAAATATATATTAAAAATTCCACACACTGTGGGGAAAAACAAAAACTAATGTATTCATTTGAACTAAAGATTTAGGGTGGCTATTTTATGTAGTTAAACCAAAATAAATCAATAAACAATTATTTTTATACAACCCCAACCCTCTTTGAATACCACTATTAATCTTGAATTAATTTTCTCTTACAATTGTTGTAACAAGTAACAACATTATTGGTTTTTATATCCCAAATCCTATTTTTAAAAAATATAAAGGGCAATGAGAAATATATTCTCTACAAATCAATATTAAGGAAAGAGATTAAAGCCATATTTCATTTATACAACCAAATAACAAGATTGACTATTCCCTATGAGAATGCAAACAAATCTTCTATAAAGAGTAACATAAAAATAGTAACTTTTGCTTCCTTGCATTCTATGGCCATAACTCCTTTCATTATATGTTTAATCACTAGTGTTTATTACTAAAAATTTCATAAGCACACTGTAAAGTCCAAATGCAATAGGACTATTATCCTACAATGTATTCCGGACAATAAATGCATTTTCCTAATACTTCACCATTGCATAATATTCATCCTTCTCTCACCTCCTAAATATGCACTGGGTCCTATCTGCTCTAAACTTATTCCTTTTGTGACTTTACCTTGACTTATTTCACTTATTAGTTTTGTGCCAGTAGACCTCAATTACAAGCTCCAAGTCTCTATCTCCAGTCCAGTGAGAGAGCTAGAGGTTATTTCACTAGAAAATATTATTGTAAGTTCATATTGCATCTGTTCAAAATGAAGCTTATATTCTTCCTTCTACTGTAAATTCACACTTAGTTGAGACCACATTCAAATTAAACTCCTTACTATATACATAGTACAGTGCATTTTTTGGTTGTTTCCTACGACTGTAGAAATATTTAAGGTACTTACTTTTGGAATATCAAGATTTTATTCAGCTTCAGAATCTTTTTTGGGGGGAGGGATTGGGGATAGAGTTTATGTCTTGCTTTTGATCATTTACTACTTTCCACTCCCTGATATTCATTTTCATCAGAAATCAGTCAATAGACGGTGTATTAGTCCGTTCTCATGCTGCTAATAAAGACATACCCGAGACTGGGTAATTTATAAAGGAAAAAGGTTTAATAGACTCACAATTCCATACGGCTGGGGAGGCCTCACAATCACGGCGGGAGACAAAGAATGAACAAAGCGATGTCTGACCTGGCGGCAGGCGAGGAAGCTTGTGCGGGGGAACTCGCACTTATAAAACCATCAGATCTCGTGAGACTTATTCACTACCACGAGAACAGTATGGAGGAAACTGCCTTCATGATTCAATTATCTCCACCTGACCTTACCCTTGACATGTGGGGATTATTACAATTCAAGGTGAGATTTCGCGGTGGGAGGGACACAGCCAATTCATATCAGGTGGGTGAGGTAGAATAAGAAATATTGGAGTACAATACTGGTAAGCAGTTCAGGCAGATAATGCTTAGACTGGAATTTTTAATTACAAGCGTTAGAAGAGGGCATGGTTATTTGGAAGACAGAAAAAGAGATTCACAGTACAGATACAAATTCATGGGAAGAAGAAAATGGAAGAGAGTAAGAAATATTAAGGAAAGTTCTAAATGTGTTCTAAAAAGTAACACACATTAAAAATATTGGACCCGAAATTTAAACCTAGGTTTTCTTGAGTTCTAAATCCTTACCTTATCTATTTTAAAGCATTATCTCTCATCAACACAAAAGTGTGTGTCCAATGAATTAGGTAACAAATTCCCATAAGTTAAGACAAATTTAAAATAAGAATTCTAAAGGAGTTACATATAACCTGAACTTTGTTTATGCTTAAAGCCTTATTGCCATATCGCCAAATACAATGAGTTCTGTCTCTTTCCTTGTCCATATTATGAGTAAAATAAAATATTCAAAAGTATCAAATTTTATGCAAGCAAACACAAATATTAAATATTACCATGTTTTAATTTGCTAAATCACTCGAAGTTCTCACATGTTCTATTACCATTTTTTTGTAGTTATTATTCCTTATCTACTATTTGTTGAAAACTACTTTCTACAAACAAGAAAAGACAGTTCTTATGACAAAGATCATGAATCATCAAATTTTAAAGTGTTGACTTTTATTGCCATAGGATCCTAAGGGATAAATTATTCAGTACTAGATAGTTGCTAGTTTTAAATCACTCTATTATCTTCTCCCTGTAAAGAGGACTGGACCAATCCATCTTTTCATCTCAAAAGAATTTTGTGGCCCTTTTTACATAATGAAAGGCAAGGCAAATTAATTATATTGGCCTCTTTTTCATAGGTTCATATGCTTATTACAGTACTCTGGATCTTACTACTTCAACAGTATTAAGGTTAAAAAGGTCAAAATATGTCTCTACTCCACCAATGCATGCACAAAGTTTCATCAAAAGAGAGGAAGGAATCTATTTTTTATTTTACGTAGATCTTTTTTGTAATTCTATTAATCTGTGCAAGGATGTGAGAGAGGGTTCCACTTGAGGGAGACAGTCTCTAGACCCATCCAATAGGTAGATTTCCAGGAAAAGGCAAAAAGAAGAGCTTCTGGGGAACTCTCAGAGAAAATGTTCAAAGCAAACTAGGATAATTGAGCTGTTCTATTTATAATCCCCTTAACTTTGGCTCTAAAAGCTACCTCCTCTAGCATGGAAACCCACTTATGTATTTGGCATTAACCTATATCGGCATTCCTGAAGCTTGGGAGTCCTATAAAATATGAATTTCAACGAAAGAAATTAAACTCGAGCTCCACACAAAGGATAGATCATGTAATAATTAACACATATTGCTGGCGAGGTTATGGTTGAAAAAATAATTCTAGGTGACTAGACGTTATTTATCTCTTTTATATGCCTCTTCTTTTGATTATGTGAAGACTGTTTTATATAGTTTAATAATATTAGCTGTTTTCGTACCATTTTCATGAAAAAGCTTTAATATTTGTAGGCATCCAGAAATAAATTTTGGCCTATTTTAGATCCTTGGCAATTAAATAAATTGTATGATAATTTTTTTCTTCTAGAATCTGAATTTCCTTTATGTTTCAATTTTTCTTCAAATTGTTTTCCTTTTAATATCATTAGGCATTTGCCAATAGTATTTGAATCAAATTAATATTCAGTACTTAGCCCTCAGTGAATACATGCTTTTCATTTTCCAACCTTAACTCATATTACTAATATCAAAATATTCAGATGTTTCCTTGAATTCTCAATAATCACCTTATGTTTTAAATAGCCTTCTGAGATTGGAGACTGTATAATTTCCTTTCCTAGAAAGAGGCATGGCAAATGAGAAATGAAACAAGACAGTAATTAAGACAGACTTTCATTTTACTGTCATTGGCAGTTAAATGTGACAGTTACAGTGAATACTTCATAACAAGCTGTTCCCTAGACAGTGAGATTGACATTTGTAAATAGCTTAAAGATAGTGAGTAGAGATTTTATGATTGGATGACTGATAAAATAGCAGTAAAACTTATCCTAATGATACCCTTATGCCCTCATTGTTATGCACTGTGGCACTACTTCTAATCCTGATTGTAAAAGGCCAGTGAAGTTCATGTCATACTGAAAATGATTCAATGATACAGCACCTGAGTATACATACTATAGTCTTCAGAACCATTTTATTTGTTCTTACTGTCCTATAAGTATCTAAGAATAAAAGGAGGCTCAATTATTATAATTATTTGCCTAAGCCTGTTCTTTCTTGGCCTGGGGATTATGAGACAGAGAGGAGGGCAGAAGTAGAAGAGAGAGGGCCAGAATTCATAATTATGCACAACAAGGAGAAGGAACAAAAATGCCGGAGAATTTACCATAAGGGATAAAGTTATTTGAAGGGACTATTTAACTCATGAAATTGAAATGAGTTGCAGATTGATGCATTTAAAAAATACATATCGAGAGCCCACTGTTTGTCAGGTACTGTTTAGGTGCTGAAGGTACAGAACTAGTTGAACAAACTCTGCCTTCATGGGGTCTATCATCTAGTGCAGGAAGACAAGCACAGGCTTTATTGTCTACCCTACTTTGTTTTGTTATGAATTTTATTCTTCATTGTTTTTGATTGAAAATCAGGGTTTTTTTTTTTTCGCTAATTCCAAAGATATTCTTGTTTAAAAAATTTGGAAAAGACAATTAAATATAAAAGAGGAAATTGAAAGTACCTATAAGGCATCACCTAGATTTAAATGCTATTAGTATCTCAATGTATTTTTTCAAATATTTGTGTAAGGAGGATATATTCAGTAGGTTAAAGTAAAATCAAATTCCAGGTACAGTTCTTTTATGTTTTCCTTGTTTTTATTGAATATTATCTGATTCGTATTTTCTTATGTCACATACCTGCTAGAACCTAAAACTCTGTGAGGGCAAGTAAATTTGCTTATATTTTCATTGATGAACTCTTTGATCATCAATAGTATCGAGTACACATTGTACATTTAAAACATATTTGCCAAATAGGTAAAATACTAAACTTTTTGAAAGCATAATTTTAATGACCATTGTTAAAGATTATATCAAGTTTTTACTGTCCAACAAAATTTGTTCTCTTGAAAAAGAGGAAGATTTTCATACAAAAAAAATCTTTTAAGGAGTATTCCGAAATAATCTAGCCCCTTCAAACTCAATGCCAGATAAGCTTATCATTTTTAGGGGGTAATCTAAATTTCCAATTCTCTGACCATTATTCTTTCTCTTGGTGATAGTATTTCTCTGTCAGATAATAATATTTCTTAACAATTATAATTAATTTTGGGGATAGAAATCAAACTAGTTTGTAGTGTATTAGTAGGTTAGTATTAAAAAATGTCACCTCCAGTTCTGCTCCTTAATTCCTAGACTCATGAAATCATGATATGAGAAGTGACAGTTATATAGTTTAGATTTATGTCCACACCAAAATCCCATGTTGAAATGTAATCACCAATGTTGGAGATGGGGCATGCCAGGAATTGGATCATGGGGATGGATTTCTCATGAATGCTTAAGTACCATCCTCTTGGTGCTGCCCTCATTATGGTGTGTGATTTCTTATGAGATCTGGTCATTTGAAAGGGTGTGACACATCCCCCCCACCCTCTTGCTCCTGCTCCCACCATGTGACATGCCTGCTCCCACTTCACCTTCCACCATGATTGTAAGCTTCTTAAGATCTCCCCAGAAGCTGTCAGAGCTATGCTTCCTACACAGACTGCAAAATCATGGACCAATTAAACTATTTTTCTTATAAATTACCCAGTCTCATGTATTTCTTTATAGCAACGTGAGAATGGCCTAATACAGGCACCATATGTTATTTGCTGATTAGGAACATTACAAGCAATTTGGAGTTCCCCAGTAACTCAAAGATTTCATTTCCTAGATTTTCAGTTGATAATTCTATCATTCTCCAAGAACAACTGTTTTCTAAATCATATAATATATGTTATATATGAATATGTTAATTTGAATAAATGGAAGATGCTGTAGATTTAAGCATGGTGGGTAAGAGAAAAATCCAGACAATGACAAATTACTATCTGCTCCATAATACACATTGTTTACTGAAACCAACTGGTCTTTGTTAGCTTTGGTAACAAGAATTCTGTAGCTGCATTGACATTTTCTTAGCTTTTATCTTGCCATCAAGGCCACACTGAGCCTTTTTAGGAAACACTGAACTGTCTGGTGAAGGAGGCTGACTCTTTCTGTAAAGCAGGTTTTCTTGACTATTTCATGAAAACCTCCTTAGATAATTTGCCCATTCAAAGAAGTCTATTCATGAGTCCTGTTCTTGTTTTTCCCTAAATCCCTGACCACCCCAAACTATTAATCTGTCTTTGAGAATCAGTGTAGTATCAGGTGGTCTCTCTTTCCAGACTAAATTAATAAAGTGTTCTGCTCTGAGTTCTACACTTGAAGGATTTCTATCTTCTACTTCCGTTCAGGATCAAATCTAAGAGAGCCTGTGATGCTAAAATATTTCACGAAGACTTTCCCGTATGACACAATAGCATTGAAATCAGGCCTGTGTTTTTCATCTTGTGCTAAATAATAATAGGAAACTCTTTTCAAGGCTACAGTAAGAGTTGAAACAAAATTAGCAATTTGGCAAAAGATGGCACATGGCTAGGGTGAAAAACTGGTTCATGCAACACAACTGTGCATTCCAGACCTAATCGGGCCACAAATGAAATTTAATATTATACTAGAGGTTGGGCTTTTGAGAATATACAATGATACGATGAAGTGGATGAGACAGACCAGTAATGGAGGTGAAACGCAGGTTGTGTGGTTATTTGAGTTTCTACTGATAGTCATGTTATCTTCACTAGAGCCTAGCAGCAAAGTGATACCAACTTCTTAAAGGAAGAATAGTTATTTACTGGACTGAGATGTCTTTTAGCTTTGCATCAAAATCCAGAGACCTCTCATCCTAGTCTCCTGTTGAAATTTGCCTTTATAAAGTCCTCATATCTGCTGCAGAAATTTTAAATTCCATTGGCTTCTCCTGGTCATAATAGCCACTGTCAGAGACACTTAAACCATGAACTGTACCAGCTGAAGACTCTTCTATTTTGTGTCCCATGAAAATATAGCTGCTATTAGAGTTACCTTGGAAATATCATGCATGAGAATATTTAAGTGTATAAAGTGTGACTCCCGCATTTGAAGCAGCCTGCCAAATAATTTTCCTCCTTAATGGCGGGGGATGCAGGGGACAGAAAAGCGTCTATTATTACCAAGTCATATTTTTCCTCCTGGAATACTGTACACCTCAATGAATTTTATTTTGTACCATCCTCTGCCATACATCTCTCTTATTAAGTCATGTAAAGGTAAATGTTGCTTTCTTCTCTCCAGGTGTTCTCAGCAAAATGTCGTCAATACAAGCACACCTTGGAGATATTTCAGGTTTGGTTTCAGACTACCATAATAAAGCAAATATTGCCATAAAGTGAGATACACAAAATTTTTGGTTTTCCAATGCATATAAAAATTATGTTTATGCTATACTGTAGTTTATAAAGTGCATAGTAGCATTATGCCTAAAAATGTACACACCTTAATTTAAAATACTTTATTGCTAAAAAATGCTAATGATCATTTGAGCCGTCACTGTGTCATAATTGTTTTGCTGATGGAGGGTCTTACCTTCATGCTGATGACTGCTGAGTGATGAGAGTGGTGGTTGCTGAAGGTTGGAGTAATTGTGGCAATTTCTTAAAATTAAGACAACAGAAGTTTGCCACATCAATTGCCTCTTCATTTCACAAATAATTTCTCTGTAACATGTGAAACTGTTTGATAGCATTTTACCCACAGTACAACTTCTTTCAAAACTGGGAGTCAATCTTCTTAAACCCTGGTGATGTTTTATCAACTAAGTTTATTCTAAATCCTTGTCATTTTAACAATGTTCATGGCATCGTCACAAGGAGTAAATTCCATCTCAAGAAACCACTTTGCTCATCTATAAGAAGCAATTCCTCACCTACCAAAGTTTTATTATGTGTCTTAGTCTGTTTTCTGTTGCTTATAACAGAATACCTAAAACTGGGAAATTTATAAAGAAAAGGAATTTATTTCTTACAGTTATGGAGAATGAGAAGTACAAGTTTAAGAGGCCACCTCTGGGGAGGGCCTTCTTCCTGGTGGGGACTCTGCAGAATCCTGAGGTAGCACAGAACATCACATGGTAAGGGAGATGACAGTGCTAGCTTAGGTCTGTCTTCCTCTTTTTATAAAGCCACCAGTTCTATACCCATTAATCCATTAAATCACAGATATGTTAATTCATTCATGACGGCAGAGCCCTCATAACCCAATCACCTTGGAAAGGTGCCACATCTGGGAATAAATTTCAACATGAGATTAGGAGAGGACAAATATTCCAGTCATAGTATGTGGCTCCAGACCCCTGTAATTCATGCCTTTTCACATACAAATACACTCTTTCAACTCCAATGGCCCCAGAGTTTTAACTCATTACAGCACCAACTCAAAAGTCCAAAGTTCAAAGTCTCATCTGTGAGCCTGTGAAATCAAAACAAGTTATATACTTTCAAGACACAATGGTGGTTCAGGCATATGACAGACATTTCCATTCTAAAAGGAAGGAATAGCCAAAATTATATTCTTAAGAGCCACAGGATGTTCAGAGTGGTAAATGAGCATTGGCTTCAACTTAGTCTCCAACTGCAATAGCCCCTAGCAAGAGAGTCTGTCTGTCCTTGGAAGTTTTGAAACCAGACATTGACTTCTCTTTTCTAGCAGTGAAAGTCCTAGGTGAGCCGGGCACAGTGGCTCACACCTGTAATCCCAGCACTTTAGGAGGCTGAGGCGGGGTGGATCACCCGAGGTCAGGAGTTCAAGATCAGCCGGTCCAACATGGCAAAATCCCATCTCTATTAAAAATACAAAAATTAACTAGGTGTGGTGGCCGACACCTTTAATTCCAGCCACTTGGGGGGAGGCTGAGACAGGAGAATTGCTTGAACCTGGGAGGCAGAGTTTGCAGTGAGCAGAGATTGTGCCACTGCATTCCAGTCTGGGCAACAGCGACTCTGTCCCCCCCAAAAAAAAAGAAGAAAAAAAAAGTCCTAGGTGACATCTATTTCCAACAGAAGGCTGTTTCACCTACACTGAAAATCTGTTGTTTAATGTAGCCACCTTCATTATCTTAGCGAGGTCTTCTAGATAATGTTGTTCAGCTTTTACGTCAGCACTTGCTACTTCACCTTGCGCTTTTATGTTACAGAGATGGCTTCTTTCCTTTAACCTCGTGAACTAACCTCTGCTAGTTTCAAATTTTTCTTCTGCAGCCTCCCCAATTCTCTCAGCATTCACAGGATTGAAGAGAGTTAGGGCCTTGCTTGGATTAGGCTTTGGCTTAAGGGAATGTTGCTGCTGGTTTGATCTTTTATCCAGACCACTAAAACTTTCTCTGTATCAGCGAAGACTATTTTGCTTTCTTATAATTCAGGTGTTCACTGCAGTAGCACTTTTAATTTCCTTTAAGAACTTGTCCTTTGCATTCAGAACTTGATTAACTGTGAAGCAACCGGCCTAACTCTTGACCTATCTTGGCTTTTGACATGCCTTCCTCACTGAGCTTAATCATTTCTAGCTTTTGAGAAAGTGAGAATCAACTTGTGACTCTTCCTCCAACTTGAATGTGTAGAGGCCCCTGTAGGTTATTAGTTGTCCTAATCTCAATATTGACATGTCTTAGGAAATAGGGAGAAATCAAAGAAAGAGACAGGAAACAGGCCTTTTGGTGAAGCAGTCAGAACACACACATTTATTGATTATGTTTACAGCTTTATATGGGCGTGGTTTGTGGTGCTTCAAAACAATTACAGTAGTAGCATCAAAGATCATTGATCATAGATCATAATAGCAAACATAATAAAAATGAAAATGTCTGAAATACTGCTAGAATTACCAAAATGTGACACAGATATGCAAATTAAGCACATTCTGTTGGAAAAAAATGATGCCAATAGATTTGCTCAAATCTTTATTTTGTAAAAAACACCATATCTGCAAAGCACAAAAAAAGAAAGTGCAATGCAATAAAGTCTGCCTGTACAGTTGCCTAGTATGATGTCCTTTGAGGCAATCAAAGTTGCTGTGGCATGGAGTCAGAGTTGAGATATTCCAAAACAGGATGGCAAGAATTTGTTTTTTTCACCAGGCAAAAGGAACTACTTCTGCTAGTCCTTATATATCAGATGCTAGAAAAATGCATTTGAAAGGTAAAATGCATCGCAGATATTATTAATTGTAAACTTTTTTACAGCAAGGACACTAAAACTGCCACAGAAAGTTCCTATGAGAGTCTCTACTTGATTAAATTTAAGTCAACCCTTGTAATATCTAGAAGTCTTACAATTGTCAAGATGGAAAATTGAACCGAAATTTAATGAAATATATCATACAGAAGTATGCTAAGTTTTTGATGCTAGCATTAATCTCTGTAGTTTCTCCAAGAAGGTAGTGCATTTCATTTTCCAATTTGGTAGTAATTAAGATTTACAGCATTTCTAACTTATTGTAATCACCCTAGTTCCTTAAATATGGAATGAAATAGGATTAAAGAAGGAAAGTATTCCTAGAAGCTCAGGGGAAATAATGAACATTTTGTCTCTGTTTCTAGTGTGAAATAATTCACCTTTGACAAGCTCTTCTCACTCTGAACATGTCCTTTTCAATTTTCAAATTCCCAAAAGAAGATAATCCCATTGATCCAGGTTTGGTCAGTTTTCTCTGCTTGGATCGATTAGCCACAGCCGAGGGGCAAGAGGAATAGGAATGACAAATATCAGATAAGGGTCATTGTGAGTCCTCAGCCAACCAAATTTAAATTAAAATTGTAGTTAACTCACTACACTAAAGAAAATAAAGGCTTTCAGCCTCTAGGTGCATTTTAGCTAAGAAAGTTAAAGCTCTTTCTGAAACAGAGCATTGCATTGTATATGAGTGGAAAAGTAGCACACACAAAAAACACAATTATCCTCTCTATTAAAATTCACCAGATTTTAGACACCATGGCAAAGTTTTTGAAAATTTGTACTCCAGACTTCGGTCACTTTTTTGATCTGGTTCCTAAACCTACCAGCACTCTTCCCTTTCCCTACGTGACATCACTTAGCCTTCTGTACACCAGGTTCTCAACTAAAAGTAAAAATAATAATAGCATCTACCTCCCAGAGTTGTTTGAAGAATAAAATGGGTTAATTTTGGAATGTGTTTATGTATTTTGACTGACTCATAGTAAGCACTATATAAATGTTTATTGAGTAGATGTATGAAGCCACACTTACTATAAGAAAAGTGAAATATTCAGCTAAATAACTTGAAAGGAATCATGTAAGATCTCCATTCACCAAAACCATGTGTGAATATAGAGACATTCTTTTAATGCCTTAACACTTTAGAGTATGGATCAAAAAAAACTAAAAAACTACAATCAAAATATAATGTAAGTAAAAAGTTCAAAAGAAAATATGAAAACAGTTGAATAAATTGCTAAATGGCAAGATAGGCTCCTTTAAGAAAAGACTATTGTATGTTTAATTAATTGACATGCAAAAATAATAACTGAGGAAGGATTCAGGGGGTCTTAAATAAATGACAGGTATTTTGCTAAGGAGACTGCACAACTTACTTTGTCCCCCAATCTCTCTTCACAATCTTTCCACTTGTAAAGAGCACATGTATTTTTCTGCTCTCTGCCATGGAGGAACAAGTGCCTCTGATCTTTCATAGGTGGGGAAATATATCTGATCCCCCTTGTCTATGTTTACATTGATTCTGACATCAAGCTGGGGAAAGGTGTGTTGTTTATTTCTCACACATGAAAACAAGAGGGAAAAGATCTTTCCTCCTCCCCGACAAGATAAATGCCCAAACAAAATCACTCTGCCCATGCTCATGCAATCCCGGGTTTACTCCTGAGATGCTACCTTCAGCAAGTGATGCAGCAATACAGCTAAAGAAGAGTAGAAACGTGGCAGTGGTGGTGACCATCCGGTATGGGGTGTGTCTGAAAGCTGGTAAAGTGTCCGCTGCTTGCAGTGATGCAGTTTTGAGGGTGGCCTGCCGCCTAGCCCATCTGCGTTCATGTCCTTCTGGATTTGACTGCTCAGCTTTGACATGTTCTCATTCTTTTGTTTTCAGTCCTCCTTGCAGTGATGTTGAGTTTTAAATCACTTTCTGCTCGCACACTAAGGCTAAACCCAAGTGGTTTATGAAGAAAATAGGGTAATTTCAAAAAATGTAACTATAGTATATGGTAGGCAGTATAATAGAGGATATTCACCAATTGGTAATTATTTGTGAAATTTCAATTAAAGCAGTTAATCACAGAGAACAAAAGAAATTTAGAAATTAGTGGGAATTTTGACCTAATTATCTCTGCACTGAAATTAATCTCAAGAAAGCAATAAAACTAGATAAGTAAACTCAATAAAAGTACTCTTTAACCAAATTTACTTCTATATATTTTAATGAATTTAGTCATAGAAGTTGGTGACAATTGCTACAATTGTACCTATAGGCCCTTTATTTATAACAATTTAACTGGGAAAAATATAAAAGGAAATATATCAGGAAAGTATAATTTTACATTGTTTAACTTAATACACAGTTAGCATTTTGACAATTGAGAAGAATATTATTTAGTGTCAGAATGATATGGCTCTCTTTAATGTTGCCTTCAGTATTTGTGAATAAATACCTTATAATATATCTAGAACTTGTTATTTTCACTTATTTTCCGCATTTGTACCTTATTAGATTTCTATCACCCTCAACTAATGCAACAGAATATCAGGAAGAGGCATTTCCAAACTCGCAATAAATTTTTCAAAAGAAATTGAAATGGTCGCTTGTTTAATTCATAACTATGAAATATGAGGTGAAGTTTCAAAGGCAGTGGTAAACTTAATGCAAGGAAAATATGAGGAATCCTCCAAGTTTTGACTTTGAAAATGTTTAAGTAATGCAAAATATTAAATGATGCACAGACAGTACCTTAACTTTCTTGTACCACTCATCAGGAGTGCTATTTAGGGCATGCTGTATTTATTAAAAATACATATATACTGAAGTTTAGCATTTCATTAGTTTCCTATCCAATGAATATATACTGAATTTAAACTAAAGATAGAGTATTTTAAACATTGGATAATAAAGAAATGACCATTTATTAATACAGATAAAACACGTAATTGTAGTATGTAAAAAACTTCCAAATGTAAGAAAAGTCAAATTTGTAATCAGAGATAAGACAAATAGCATATCCAGAACCTCTCTCTCTCCCCCGAAAGAATGGAAGGAGGGAAGGAAAGAAGGAAGGGAGGAAGGGAGGAAGGAAGGGAGGAAGGAAGGAAGGAAGGGAGGGAGGAAGGAAGGAAGGGAGGGAGGGAGGGAGGAAGGAAGGAAGGAAGGAAGGGCAAAAAGCTTAGACAGTTTCTGACAATATTCACTTCAGTCTGAGAGAACAAATAACCTCCTCTCCCCAGTGTACCCATTTAGAGATACAGATGGCAAGTAATACTCCAGATATGCTTTCCTCTTGGTTTTGCCTTCTGCAATCAATCTGATCAGTGCTGACGGGTACATTGGGGCAGGTTGTACTCCAAACAGAGGTGCCTAACTAGCTTAGCGGAATAATTGAAATCCACACTGTGTTCTACTTGCCCAGTCAGGAACTCTAACTGTGGGCTGTGTTAGTGTGGAGAGGTGGGCTTTCTAGAATCACACCTTTCTAGAATAACACCAGAGCAGTGGTGCTCCTGCGCTTTTCCACAGGCACACTGACTAGCAGTTTTGATATTGTCCATTGGATTATTATAAAGGAAAGAATAAATGTGTAGCTCAATCATTTATCCCAGGCTAATTCATCAGTTAGGAATGTACTTTTTGAGCAATTGAGTCACAAATAAGTAGAAGTTCTGCTGTGCATAGGCAAGCAGAAAATATGGGTACTTTGATAGGTTCAATTTTTCATTCCTCTACCTCCAGAAATTCATGCTAACGTTCTGGGGTAATATCTAATAAGACTACAGTAAGTACACTGCTTGGTACAATTTTGTGCTGTGGACCTCAAACCTGGCATAGCCATATCAAGTCCCCTCCCTTAAGTTTCTTATCCTCCTCTGTACAATACCATTAGTCCTCACAGCCATATGGGAAAAGAGAGAAGCATGATCCTTTGTTCTGAACATCTTCTAATCCTGTCTTATAACAGCTGCTCCTATAAATCACTAACCAAAGCGCCTTTCATGGAGCATTTGGTCTTTTCTTCCCACAAGTGGAACTTCTCGTTACCCTGCTTGCCTCCCGAAAAATACCTGCAGAGCGAATGCTCCCTGGTCCAAGATCAGCTTCTCAGGAAGGCCTTTCCTGAACATCCTTTCTAAAATTCCATTGCCTCAAAAACTCCCTATCCCACCCCGCTGCTTATTTTTCTTCTTATCACTTATCTTCTAAGGTACAAAATCATGTATTTGTTTATCTTTTTTATTGTCTCTGTCTCCCACTAGACTTGTTTACTACTGAAGCCTGAGGCATGGAAAAGTGCCTGGTATGAGAGGCACTCTAAGTATTTGTTAAATAAATAAATAAATTGTGAACTCTCAACATTTGATGATCCTCAGAATTCATTCACAAGCATTAAAAGAAACTGAGTTTTCCTAGATAATTTAGGCTGCATACTAAAATACTACTTCTTTTTACAGCTTTGTTTAAATTAGTACTATTAATAAGAAGAAGCATGAAAGCGTATTTAACAAAAGTATTGCAATTACCCAGGAAGAAAAGGAAAACACAGCTGGACATACAGAACTAGCCTACCTTTAGAGCTAGCAAATGATAGTGTGTAGTATGGCTTGCCTGTTTTCAGGCCTTATCATTAAAAAAAAAAAAAGTATCCCCATGTGTCAGGACAGGTGTGGTGACTCATGCAGCTAATCCCAGCACTTTGGGAGGCCACAGAGGGAAGATCTTTTGAGGCCAGGAGTTCAAGACCAGCCTGGGTAACACAGATCCTGTCTCAACCAAAAAATTAAAAATTGGCCGGACATGGTGTCATGTGCCTATAGTTCCACCTACTCAAGAGGCTGAGATGGGAGGATTGCTTGAGCCCAAAAGTTTGAGGTTATGGTGAGCTATAATTGCACCACTGCACTCCAGCCTAGGTGGCAGAGCAAGACCATATCTCAATCAATCGTGTGTATCATAAATTTTAAGTTAGCACTGACAATATTAGTTGATACTAGAATTATTTTTTCTCAATCAATTATTTTATGAATTCTATTAGACCAGCTTTTAGATGTGCTTCATTATGATGTGGAAAAATTTATTAAAAATCCCTCTACCCTGTTAAATTGTGTGCTTTGAGGTAAGTGTTAATGGTGTATACTCACCTGCCTAGCTCTATACCCTTTAGCAAGGCTCTATGTTTATTAGAGTGTAATATGATGAGCATATTTTTAGTAAGAAAGAAGTATGCGTATGTATCTCTGAGTTCTTCTTACCTACATACTCTATGTATCTATCTGTCTATCTATCTATCTATCTATCTATCTAATCATCTATCTACCTATTGCTGTAATTTTATCTATCTATAGATAGCTGTATTTTTTTATATTAACATAAAAAACTGAAAAAATATGTCCCCATTGCCCACTTTAGGACGTGTAAAAAGAGAAGGAGTGATTATTAACTTTATATACCTCAAAATTGCTTGACATACTTCTGATGAGATTATTTTTACTGAAAAATTATGTCTCCTGAGTTGAGAGATTAGAAGCATCTTTTTAACTGATTACTGCTTAGATAAATTTAGGCTAGAGTTTACAATTTTCACAGCGCAGAGAAAGCGGTTCTGTGTTAATCTTTTCAGAGTACAGAAATCTTTGAAGATTCAGCCAATATTTTAACCACTAACATGCCAAACATTATCTGAAGTATAATAAGGCTAGAAACTTTGGATGCTCTTCCAGCCAAGAGTCTATTATGTCTGTGTCTTGCAATAGTTGTTATTTGTGTATTCATAGACTTCTATAACTACCTATACATATCTATATTTATCTGTCACAAAAATGCCTTTATTAATGATAGTTAGTATCTTTCAAGGTAGAAATAGCCAAATGACCAGAAACTAAAACATATTTTTTTTCTCTAATACCCTCTATGACCCTTGAAAGGCTGTTACTCAAGCAATGGTGCTACCATCAACTCTAGACCATGGCACTGACCCTACAAATCTTTAGCTGAAAAACATTTATATCTCTCATTTGAGAGTGCTAGGATGTAAGGTCTGCTATTATTTTTATCTAGTTATATATAGCCTATCACATCATCATTGCATTCTGGGCATTCTTAATGCATATATTCATTTGCAACTATAAAGTTTAGAAGAAAAGGCTAGCAATTCTCTTCTACCTCAACCCACTGTAAGAATGAAAATCTACGAAGTTTAACAAACTGATGCTATCATCCCTGTGTTCCTGGGGGCAATTGCAGCTCACACATGTAATTGTGTAGGATAAGCAATGAGAGCTAGCTACTAGAAATTGAGGTTCTGTTTTGTGATTTCTCTAGTTGAAATTATATGATCTTTAAGAATGGGCAAGCTTGAAAAAAATGGCCCATATATTCCTGGTGAAATTAATCAATACCTAATTATTTAGAAGCTGTAAATGCTATCTTTGGCTGACATGCTGACAAAATGTGTTTTCTTCTGTCAATAAAGCCCGACGAATCAGAAATCTACCATAAAGAAGGTTATTACAGGGCACAAAAGTCTTAGCCTCGTTCTTGGATTTAGCTATTTCATCAATTTAATAGTATTCCTGTCCCTTTAATAAGAAAAAAAAAAGAGCTTGACCCTTACAAATGTAACTGGAAAATAGTGATACCTGAAACCACAGAAAATACAATACTCTAAAAATAACTTCAGTATTCAGTACATTAGCAAATCACCTACTGAAATATCGAAAAAATAAATATCACCTATTACCCCTAAGAATATATTTAAAATGTCATGCATTGGTCTGCTTTGATATTTAAGTGTTTGTTTTTAATCTGAAAATCAGCTTTCATTGCTTATAGTGGATACTGATGAATCTCCTTCACACCCGAGGTGTAGTTCTTCAGTTGGCTGCTGATGGCTCAGAGCTGAATCTTTCAAACTAAGAAAACCATCTCACTCAATGCTAAATTCTCTCTCTAAGAATAGTTCCTCCAATAGCCGTTCACTACAAGGATATATAGGTTTTTCCCATCCCCTTAGGGACAACGCTGAAGGGCCATTTGGGTTCCAGAACTCCCTGTGGAATCACCTGCTGTGGAATCCTTTGTTGTGAGTGCATCAGAGATTCACAGATGAACTCCTCCCTCTACCCAATCCCATTGTCTTTATTTCTCTTTATTTTATTATTATTACTTTTTGAGACAGAGTCTCGCTGTGTCGCCCAGACTGGAGTGCGATGGCGCTATCTTGTCTCACCGCAACCTCCGCTTCCCGGGTTCAAACGATTCTCCTGCCTCAGACTCCCGAGCAGCTGGGATTACAGGTGCCCGGCACCACGCCCAGCTAATTTTTGTATTTATTTCCCTTCAAGTTTAATTTTATGGTTCTTACCAATTAACCTCTTGCATGAAAATCTTTTATTCAGAGTTTTTCTACGACATCAGATCTAAGATACCGATGAAGCAAAAACCATGTACTTAGATTTTAAATTATACCCTACAGTTTTTTATGATAAAATTACAGCACTGAGTAGCACTCTTCCTCATACCTACGTTCCTCACCATTTTCTTTTGTTATGCCTTAAACCATACACACTTTTATACTTAAATGTAAACTTAGACACTTTGCCTTAAATTTAAATTTCTTCATAATAGTGAAGAACAAACTATTAATAATTAGCCTGTCATAAATGCTTACTGCTTCTAAGGTCACTGAGTTTGTATTTTTTACCATGACTAGGAATTAATCTTTAGAGACTTAGTTGAATTCAAGTTCTACTTGGAAAGAATCTCCGATAAATATAGGCTCACATTTTATCTATATAGTGACCAACTGTCCAACTATCTTTCTATTTTTATACATCTGAGCATTAAATAAACATTTGCGTTGAGTTGCCTTTATAATAAAACTGTTGTGAAGAAACCATCGTACCATATATTACTTCAAATCTTTTCTTTCTTGTATCTTTTATAATACTTTTCAGACTCCACTAGTTTTTATACTCCAAACAAACAAAATTACATTTATACCACTTGAAATTATATGGAAGCTTGCAAGTACAATTAAACATCGTTTACATATCTCACAGTAAAACTAGTTCATTAAACTCCTAAATTATAAACGTTGTCAGCCTATGAATAACCAGATAAAAGAATATAATTCTAACATCATCTTTAAAACATTTTTCATGGCAAACAGAATACACAAGCTGAAAAAATGCATAAAACATAAACACATTGTAACAAACAGCTATAAAGAAAATACCTGGCTGGGCACAGTGGCTCACGCCTGTAATCCCAGCACTTTGGGAGGCCAAGGAGGGCGGATCACGAGGCCAGGAGTTCGAGACCAGCCTGGCCAATATGGTGAAACCCCATCTCTACTAAAAATACAAAAAAAAAAAAAAATAGCTGAGCGTGGTGGCACGTGTCTGTAGTTCCAGCTACTGGGAAGGCTGAGGCAGAAGAACCACTTGAACACGGGAGGTGGAGGTTACAGTGAGCCATGATTGCACGACTGCACTCTAGCCTGGGTGACAGAGTGAGACTCCATCTCAAAAAAAAAAAAAAAAAAAAAGAAAGAAAGAAAAAGAAAATACCTGCCTAAGCTACAATGTCAAGAAGTAGAACAATCTGAGAGTCTCAGAAGCACTTGTTGGTGTCCCTATCTGATTTTGCAACCCTCCCTTCATCCTAAAAGAGGCCAGTATCTTTTCTTTCCTATTTAATTTCACTTCTACAAACATGATTGGTTAATAATGTCTTATATACCTCCCAAACCACCATGTTGTTTAATTTAATTACCTTGAAGATTCTGATTTTTTAAAATTCAACTGTCCATTGGACATTGGCATTTTGATGACCTCCTGAGACTAAAACTCAGTATGGTCCAACGTAAGCTTTTACATTCTACCCAGTAAAGACCACCCTCTTATATTTTATTGATATATCTTGTCTTTTCATTGATAGCATCAACTCCCACATTTCAAATTCTGAAGCCTGAATTTTTCCCTCTCCCTGATATACCTCTGTATAAGTTAAGGTTAAATCCTATTCTGTTTTCTTCTAAAATATTTTTAATAGTCTGTCTTTTTTTTTTTTATGTATAGGACTACCTGATAAAGGCCTTCCTTATGTCTACTGGACTGTTGCATTTGCCACTCACTTCCTCTCCCTGCTCTAACCTGAGCACTTTAGTCTCTTCCGTTCCTGGACTTAAGTCATTCTATGAATCACAATTCTAATAACGTTTTCTCTCTTTAAATCTTTACTGCCTTCCTTGCACTTGATAGATAATGTCCCAGACTTCCATTTGTCATACAAATAAACTCATGGGCTTGCCCAGTCTGGCCTTTCTCTCCTCATTTCCTGACATTCCCTCCTCCCAACTTTACACTATAACATTACCAATGGTATTACACTGTATTTCTTTGGGCAAACCATAGTGTTTGCTGACAACACTTACCTTTTCTCTTCACTCTCCCACACTCCCTTCCCACACATAGTCACATTTCTAGAAACTTTATTATTCACCAGGAAAGACTATCTCCCTATGGGACAGCCTTCATCCTGGAAGACTCCCCTCCATGCTATCTTTGGATCTTGGATACATACTTCTATTTTTGCACGTATCACAATGTCATAACATATTGTAATGCATTTCAGTGACATGTTTGTCACTCCTAACAGCTGTGAACTTGAAATTAGGAGAAAATGTTATGTATCTCTATATTTTCAGAGGTAACCATAATTTCTGGTGCACAGAAGATGCTCTTTCAATTCTTGTTCAATTGAATCTTTTCTTAAACTCTGTTTTTGTGTCCTATTAATTCACATTTTATAATGACAGCACATGAGTGTTTTCCTGAGCTTCATTTCTGCATTCTTTCATTGAAAATCCTAAAGGGGGCCCTTACAAGGTTGCAAGTGCTCAGGACTATCAGCTCAAACAACTACTAAATGACATATATTCAAACCATGTACTTTTATATGACTAGAAGGACTTAGGCCTGTATTTATAAACACACTTTATTTTCATATTGTCTATTATATGTAAACCATTATGGAACCAACAGTTCTTTTTATCAGCTTTAAAATGTGCCTGGAGAATATTAACCACAGGTTTTATCTAAGAGGTAAATATATATGGTCTATACAGATCATTAACATTTGCAAAATTGAGACAGTAAAGTCACATTTCCTTTGAACTTTCTCTGTTTTTGTCTAATTTATTTCCACAAATTACTCTTAGAAATGAGCTATTTTAAACAGACAATTTGAGACACAATTTTCTTCGTATCTTAATTCTACCTTTTTTTCCTGATGTGAAAGAAAAACAAAACTTCTTATTTTTCTATATGCTGAAGAAAGATAAGGAGTAATGTTTATTTGTGTTTCTGCACTAAATTATTCTGACATGGAGATCTTTTTTTCTTCAAGGTGAGTATTTTTCTTTTTTGTGAACTGTCATGCATACTGCGGCTTTCTACTTGACTCCTTTCTTTAGATTTGATTGCATAAAAGCACTGTTTTATTGTGAATATTATGATCAAGCCTTGCTAATTGGTAAATTGTTTTTACTAGTTTAGTAAAATTATGAAAATAATAAACTTCATGGGAAGAGAATAAAACAGACTTTCAAAATATTTTCTTGGTGTTCTATTTTTCTTTAAAATACAGCATTAATATTGTATGGCAGTAAACTGTGTTATTCTAATGCTGGTTTACTGCTGTAGTATTGGTAAGTATGTAAGAATTTCATATTCAATAGTGTTAAAAAGATTTCAATTTGTAACTCATCTTTGGCTTATACTTAATGGTACTCTGTGTTGTAAAGGGAGGAGACACAGAGTAATAAATAGGCTTCTTACCACATTTTGTGAATTCATATTTACGTAGGGGGAGAATTTAGGCAAATATGCAGGACAAACAACAATACCTTTGCTCATGTTTAAGACAGTGCATGAATGTTATGAGAGCTGAAGTTGTGAGAGAACAGTAGCCTTTCCTTCACTTTTGTTTCTTTCATCATATTTTATAGCAGTTTCTACATTTAGATTACAGTGTTGGAATATATGTAGCTGTTTTTTGGTGTCAATTTTGTAAAATTGACTGTCTATATCCTTCCCTCTCTCCCTTCCTCCATTTAACCTTTTCTTCTCTCCCTTATATTTATTGATTAATTATATTTATTTTTCCTAGAAAATATGGCTAAATATCTATAAATTTAGAGATAGGTGAATGTATGTTTATAACTTGAGATATTCTCAAAATATAAAACAGAAATGCTTACCGAAGATGTGGATAACAAGCATGCCATTCTTTTTTACTATATTTCTGCAAATATATGGTTACTGAATAAATAATTTCTTATGGCGTACCTCTTATTAAGTATATTTACAGTGTTGCACAACCATTATGACTATCCATTCTTAGAACTTTTTTATTATCCCAAACAGAAACTCCATACCCATTAAATGATAACTATTTCCCCTTCACCTTAGCCCTTATCCACCACCATTACACTTATGTCCCTATTAGTCTATTTTATGTATCTCATAAGTAGAATCATACAATATTTGTCCTTTTTTTGTTTTGCTAACTTCAATTAGTATAATTTTCTCTAGGTTCATACATGTTGCAGTATGTGTTAGAATGTCCTTTCTTTCTAGGGCTGTTAATATTATATTGTATGTATATAGCACATTTTGTTTACTGATTCATCTGTTGATGGACATTTGGTTTGTTTCCACCTTTTCCAGAGTCTCACCCAAGCTTTTTTTCCATGCTTTGGATGGTCTATTTATGTCTCTACATGGAATCTCTTGCCTAAGCGTCTTAAGTTTTTAATCCCCTTATATCTTTAACAAGCAGTTTCCTCCTGATTTTCCACCTGCATTTTGAGTTATGTGAGCCAAAGATGAGCAGGTCAGTCCTTCAGGTGACTCTCAGGAGAGTTATAGCAGATACACACAATAATTTGCAAAGTCAGCTGTGTTCCCTCCAGTTTGAGGGAGAGAACTGGGGATCCTGGGCTACTGTTATTCAAGACCAAGACCAACATGTAACTGGAATGAGGGCAAGTAAAATACCACAACACTTTTCTACCATTTTAAAGATTTTTTTTTTCTTGAGGTATTCTCGTGGTTGCTATGAACCTTTGATTGTTTTCCAGAGCTCTGACAAGGTTGGCTCAGACAACCTGTGATATTTTTATTGTTGTTTCTTTCTGTAGTCGAGTAAGACCTTAAACTTCCTACTCTGCCATTTTGTTCCATGCTTCATATTTTTTCAGCATTGTAACTTATCTGGAAACAGCTTCTCCATTCCACACACTTCCCAAAGCTGCATATAAAATTCAGGACTTTTCTCCCTGTACATATAATAAGTTCCATCTTTCAATAATTTTTGATTTCCCCAATTCTTTCAACTATTAGTGACCCTTCATCTAGAATGTTTCTCAAATCAAATATTGTTTTTTAAAAAGTAAATCCTTCAATATTTTACCATTTTGCATTATTATAAATTACTCTCATATTTTCATTTTAAATATAGTTAATATTTGCAAACAAAAAATTAAATTATATTTCCTTAGTGGAGTAAGCATACAAGTATTATATTTTAAACATAAATAAAATAGATAAAACAAGCTATGAAAATGACAAGCAGATACTAAATTTTATATTGATATGAAAGAGTCTTAGAATTTCTAAAGAAGTCTTGAAAAAAAAGTTTGGAGTACTTAAACCTCTCCAATTTTAAAACTTACTACTTACAGCTATAGTGATGGTGTGGTGGTGGTGTTAGGATAGGCTTATAGATCAATAGAATACATCTGAAGTTTCAGAAATATACTCATCTAGTTATGGTGAATTTTTGTTTGTCTTTTTAGATGGAGTTTCACTCTTGTTGCCCAGGTTGGAGTGCAATGGTGCGATCTCGGCTCACTGCAACCTCTACTTCCTGGGTTCAAGTGATTCTCCTGCCTCAGCCTCCTGAGTAGCTGGAATTACAGGCACCCGCCACCACGCTCAGCTAATTTTTTTTTGTATTTTTATTAGAGATGGGTTTTTGCCATGTTGGCTAGGCTGGTCTCGAACTCCTGACCTCAGGTGATCTGCCCGCCTCAGCCTCCAAAAGTGCTGGGATTACAGGCGTTGAGCCACTGCGCCCAGCCAGTTATGGTGAATTTTTTTAAACAAGGTCGCTGCCACAATTCAATGGGGAAAAAACTTTTTTTTTATCAAATGATGCTCAGATAACTGGATAGCCACGTGCCAAAGCATGAAATTGGAACCTTCCCTTACACCATCTATATACATTTGCTCAAAATGGATTATAAGCCTAAATTTAAGAGCTAAAGCTATGGAACACTTAAAAGAAAATACAAGAGCAACTCTTTGTGACCTTAGGCTAGGCAATAGTTTCTTAAATGTGACACCAAAAGCACAAGTGACAAAAGAAAAAAATGAATTGAACTACATCAAAATTAAAAACTTTTGTGCTTTAAGTGATATCATCAAGCAAATAAAAGGACAACCAACAGAATGGAAATAAATATTTGCAAATCATATGTTAGATAAAGCTGTCCAGACACACAAAAACACTGTTAGAGCTCAATGGTAAATAGAGAAATAACCCAATTAAAAAGTGGACAAAGAATTTGAATAGACATTTCTCTGAAGTGCTTACACAAATGACCTACAATCACAGGAAAATATGCTCAAAATAATTATTCACAGGGAAATGCAAATAAAGCCACAATGAAATACTACTTCATACTAACAGTTTGGCACTCTGTAAAATTGTGAAACTTAGAGTTGCCATATGACCCAGCAATTCCACTCCTACGTATATATTCCAGAGAAATGATAACATATGTTCACACACACAAAACAAACACAAGGCTGGTTAAGGGTGGCTACTTTAGACAGGGTAAAAAGATTTCTCTGAGGAGCTAATATTTAAGCTGAAGGCATAGTACAGTGAGAAAGCTCAACATGTCGTGTTCTGAAGATAGAGTTTTACAGACTAAATGCAGCAAAATTATGTAACTCATGAGTGCATAGCATCTAAAATCATTTATGTAATGATTGGAAAAAATGTAATCTACATACAAAACAATGAACATATACTATTGTTATCCCAGTTTTCTATTTTCATTTAAGGATACTGAATTACACAGGATTAAATACCATTTTCCAAAATTATATAGGTTTTAGATCAATTATTCACAAAGTGCACCATAGCAAAAGAGAGTATGCTGCTGGTACTGTAACTGAACATTGTCATCCTCTGAATAGTTACTGACCAGCAAAATAAATAAAATATCAAAAAAGGGGAGTCTGAGCACTTCTAACACCTCCAACAACTGCAAATTTTCCAAGGGAATGTTATTGTTCACCTGTATGAGACAATTTTGCAAACCTTATATTTAGCTTACCTAAACATAGCAATGCGCCTATTTTGCAAAAATATCTCAATGAAAATACTGTGCAGATGTTTTTATAAGCTGATTTTAAAGAGTTCATTGGGAAGCAATTGTATAATAACATCCCTTCAAAGAAACAAATGGCATTGTACATACTGTCAAAGGGCTGAAGCATGAACACTGCTATAAAAAAGTTTTATTCTCAGAAGCTGGGTGAAAAACATTACTCTTACATTTTTTCAGGAAGCTGTTAAGGTAATAAGCTCCTAAATAAGAAGGGAGCAGAATATATAGAAGTGGAACTACAAATGGGCAGTTCCAGTTTCTAAATAACAAATTTATACCCTTAAAAATTATAAATATACATACTAGTTTAAAGGTGAATTGAAATTGTAAAAGGGTAGACTTCTGGCATTTTCTGACAGCATGCCCCACATAAATAAGGAGTGTGGAAAGGGCAAGTAATGAACAAGAATTAGTCACTGAGAGTAATCAAATTGATCTGTAATCATGGGAGTTTCAACAAAACGTCAATGACAGATGGAAAAAAACCACAAAATACAAGTTTGTTCTCCATTAAAAACAATCAGGCAAAATATTGAAAAAAATTTTGTCTTAAAGAAAATAAAAATATCAATACGAGGGGTAATGCTTACTATTACATTCAAAACAATGATGAAAGTGAGTTTTTATTATACGTATTAATTTGAAATTTAATTAAATATCTACCATTATCAGAGTGTAATTTAACACCATACCATGTTTTAGTTTCCAATGGGTAAACTAAATCTAAATAATTTTTTAAAAGAAAACAAAATTAAAAAGTACTTCCTCTATATATGGTTTTGGTACTTGAAAATGAATCTCATTCCATAAATTAAGGCGTGTATAAACATTTAAATAAACTTAAATCCATCTTTCTATCCCGCCATGTTTCAGGAAATTTTATCCCATTTATTATTAGGGCTTCTGCTTGAGGTCTGCAAAGTTCCGATGGCTTAACTTGCATGAAAGGCCCTAGATGGCCCCTACCATTCATTCATATTGATGTCCATGCCGATTATCAGTGAAATCCCCATCGCCCCTTCAGGCTGAATTGCTCTCCTGTCTCTAAATCACCCTCAAAGTTGTTAGAATCTTGAAAGAGACTTCTCTTTGGTTTATAGCTCCATAAGTCATTCTACGCTCATTGTATGAGTCCCTGCTATCTCCCTGGGGCACTGAGTTTTGCTTAAGTTTCTACAACCTGTGGTACAAACATCCTAAAACTTTTTCCAGTTTGGGAGAAAAAGATGACCTCCCATATGCGCCTATTGGCTCCCTCCTCTGGACACCTAATGTAAGTTCTAAATAGAGTTTAGCCTTTTTTTATTTTTCCTCCTAGAAGAGGCTTTTGTTCCCAAACGTTAATATTTCAATTGGTCACATATACAAAAGTGATTCTTGAAATGTCTAAAGTATCCTGCAGGGAGAGACTATTATAAGGCTTTTCTGAAACATTTTAGAAATTAATGGTTATATGGATACTGAAATATGACTAAAGACTTTAAATTGAGTTTGTATAACAAAATGAATAATTCTGTTATACACACATACACACACACACAAATCAAACCTGAATTTAGAACATAGAGAAACAAACATATATTTGCCATCAAAGAATAAGCTTCATTTTGCTTCATTTATAGGAGACAAATTGGGTTTATGAGAAAAGAAAAAATGATTTGGTAAAGTCTCAAGAGTCTCACATATGTGCTCACTATTTGAATTCCTTTTCATTTTAAACTAAAAGATACAATATTTTATGTCTCTAAATATATTTGAAAATCAGAAATAAAAAATTTAAGATAAATATTGCACAAGAAAAAAATTTTAAATGTTTTAATGATAATGTTTAAAATATACATATTTATATAAATTGAACTGAAAGATGATCTTTAAACATAAATATATATGAATATTAATGATAATACTGTTAAGAAAATTACTTTTTTTTGCACTTAAGTATTAAAATAGTAGAGAAAAACAGAAAATTTATAAAATGATAAAAATGCAATGTAACTAATTTGAAAGAAAATATTCAAGGTAACTCTTGCATTTTAATTAAGCAAACAAGTTTTAGATGAATTTAAAAGATGATATTTTAAAATAATACAACTCTTTTATGAATAAAACTGTTAAAGAAAAATATTTTATTACTGTTTAATTTAATTAATGTTACCTACATAAATACATTACTGAAAATTCTCCAGGCTCATTAGTTCTTCTTTTTCTATTTTCTTAAGATATAATATTGGAATTTAGAACTTAAAATCTGAGATATTTCTTGTTATCTAATATGAGCATTTAATTCTATAATATTTTAAAACTTTTATAAATTAAAATTATACAAACATTGCTTTAGCTGCATCCTACAAATTGTACTGTCTTCTCAATTCATTTCTAACATTTTCTATAGGTAATCAATTTCATTATTTTCTTGTTTCTTATAGATATACTTTTTTTCATAAAAATAACCCCCCCAAAATTATATTCTTTTTCTTGTTATGGAAGAATATAACATGTTATGCAGTCTCTATTTCTCCTCTTTTTTTAAAAAATTTAAGAGTATATCCTGGAAATCACTCTATATCCATTTATATATATTTCCTTCTTCTAGTTTTATATTACCCAGCACTACATTGTGTGAATATATTATATTTTAATTACTTTCCCAAATATGGGCAATGACATTGTTACCAATATTTTGTAATTGTGAACAAGACCATAAGGAATAACCTCCTGCTTATGAAATTGTTTATTGTTGGAAGTGCACCTTCACGATAGACTTCTATTTAATGAGATTTCTGGGTTAAAAGGTAAGTTCATTTGAGGTTTGTTTGGTCCTCCAGAAGTGTTTTGCCACTGCATTTTCACCAGGATTGTGTAAAAGTTGTTTATTTTATTTTTCTGTCTAATTGCATTTGCTCAAACCTCTAGTAAAATGTTAAATTGTGGCAGAAATAGTAGTCAGACTTTCCTGGATTGACCAAAAAATATCTTTAATGTTCATTATGCATTTAAGATACAGACTTTAGCACTAAAGTATTTCTCAATTATGTTTTTAGATGACTTAAAAATTAAGAAATGATTGTTAAAATTTATTGAATTTGTAGCATGTATGGGAATAAACATGTTTTTCCCCTCAGAACTATTGATATATAATATTAGTGCATTTTCTAATATCAAACCAACCTTGAATTACTGGATTTAATTTCACTTAGTCCTTAGTCATTTCGTATTATTTGTTATCTTATGCTCTCTTTTATGATATTATATTTAATATTTTTACATGAATATTTTTTCATAATATTGGTCTAAACTTATTTATATTTTCTTTATCAGATTTAAGAGACAATATTTTCCTTGTTGTATAAAAGATACTAGGATTGTTTTATTTTAGAAATATTGGGAAACAATTTATAGTGTATCAGTACTATCTGCTCTTTGAAAGTTTGGCTAAATATCTTAACACAATCATATAAAGAAAAAAAACTTCATACAACAACCAAAACACATTTATTGGAGCAAAATGTTCGTTTAGATATATACAATCTAAGTTATCTATGAGCTTTGATTTTCCCAATAAATGATAAAATTAGCTAATCACAAAGATCATTTTAAAAGGGAGGTAATAGGTCAGGAAAGAGAAAATATGCTACCCTGCTAGCTTTGGAGATTGAGGATGGGCCCATGAGCCAAGAAACATAGATGGCCTATAGAAATGGAAAAAGGAAAGGACAAATTAATAGATATCTGCTAAAGTCTCCAGAAGGAACACATCCCTAAGACTTCTGACTTCTAAACCTATAACAATAAATATGACTGGTTTCAAATCATTAAATTGTGATAATTTATTTTAACAGTAATAGGAAACAAATACAAATTTCCTGAATTCTAGATTCCCTATACATTTACCATTAGCTTCAAAAACTCTGTTGTGTAGTTAGGAAAACTGAAGGACTTGGTTTAGAAAGTGAGTGAATATATGCTATAAAAAATGGTGTAATATTTTGTATAACTGGTTTTCTCTGAAATAGCCAGAAGCATAAAAAGATTCATCTAAGATTTTCTTTAACTCTACTGAGGACGGAATCATGGAGCTTACAGATCCTAGGACTTTGCAAGACAACACTGAAGGATTGTAGTTACAGTAAGCTTAAACAGGTGAAATTCTGAGTTTGGTCCTCATTTGTTGCCAAGAAAACAGATAAAATCTTTTGTACATTCATATTGTTGTTGCCGTTTTTTAATATTGCTTTTGCAACTGCGCCTATAATTTTTAACATCCAGAATCTCAGAACTCAAGGTTTTATGTTTTTTGGAAATCAAACCACCTAAAAAAGCTAAATTAGAAAAACACTGTTCACAAAGCAGCTCTTCAGTCATTACTTCGTTAAAGCTGATTTAGACATTACTCAGAATTTTAAAGAGTTAATGAAAAATTAATAGTTATTTAAGCCCAATTTACAAGAAAAATAATTAAACTTTTTAAAAATTAGATTTCTATTAGCAATATGATTATGTTTGGATAGACTCATTAAAGTGCTACATTTATTATAATTTAGAAAACTGGTGGCACTTATATATCTAGGTATCACACATACAAATATTTCCCAAGTCCTTTCTTTTGACAATCTTCAAAGCAAGTGCAGAACCAACTTTAAAGATTCCCTAGTGGCACAATTAGCACTTCTAGATCTTCTAATTAATCACTGGGGACACTTGACTAATGTGGATTTAACTCCTAATTCAAAAGTTTTCTTTAAACTATAACACAACTTTAATTTTTTAAATAGTCACTCATTAGAATTGCATAGCTCAATACTAATAACTTTATTTTTGAAGAGGTGAATTCATGTTAACATTTTACCAAGTGAAATGTCAACACCCCTTGGAGCTATTGTGGCTACATCAATGTCTACTATCTCTGGAGTCATTTTTTAAAAATCAGAGTTAAAATTAGTATTAATCATGCATTTTTCAAAGATGTAAAAGAACATATCAATTCACATTTGATTAGTTTTTCCTTCAGAATTAATAAAAGTGCCACCAAAGAGATAGTGCTACTTAAAATACATGTTTAAAAATTTGTGTTAATTTATTTGTAACTTGGTGAAACAAATCCACATAGAATCATATTTCTAAAATAGAATTATAGTAATTATAAAATATGACTTATTTTGTACTTTCCATCCTTGTACATGTCTGAATATTAGATCAATATTTTTGTACTTAATGACTTTTAATCTACTATTCAAAGTAAGTTTATATGAGATTGGTCCCTTATATCAATGACTTTCACACTTTTGAATATTCATTGATTCTATTTAGACTTTTATTTCAATTTTATATCCTTACACTAGTATATTCTGAGTCTTGAGGTTTAATGTTACTCATAAGCAGAGGCAGGCATAAGTTTGCAGCAACAAGATTGCCAGTAACTTGAGAGCAAATCTAAATCCATCAATTCAAGAAACAGAGAGCACCGACTATGTGGTGCTTACAAATCCTAAATCCTAGGACTTTGTGACTAAGTGAAAGGCACTTTTCTAGGATTCAGAGAAACAATGGTAAAAAAAAACAAAACAAAACATAGAGCTCCTGCTTTTATGAATCTTATATTCTAGTGACTGTGAATAAGCAAAAGGACTCTCAGTAGCAGGTTTGAAGAGAGCTACTGACCTCTGCGTTTTTTCATGGATTAGGTTTTGTATGGGCAATTCTTGCTCAAACCACACATAGATGATTATGGAATACTATTGTAATTCATAACATTAATTTACATTTCAAAATGAGTTGTAAGATAATTTATATTAAAACAATTGCAGAAACAATCACCTGTGTGAAGTACTTCAAAAACAGAATAAAACAATGTAATTACTGTGAACCAGAACATAACTACTAGTATCTAAACATTACTGCAAATATTAAAATAGAAGGCTCTTTATGATTGAAACCTGCATTATTCATTGAACCTTATACCATTTTACTATTTTATGGAGACTTAAAGCCAGTTATATAAATTACTTCTGGATAAAGAATGGAATCATATGTTGTGAGCCCTATTATATAAGACAATAATCAAACAATACATAGACATTTATTTATAAATGTCTAATGTTATAGTTAGTGTTATTACTTACAAAGTATTTTTTAATCTTGGATTTAGATAGCATCTCAGTATTAAGTGAAATGAACTGAAAATTATTATCATTCTGGGGATAAATTACATTTTTTATAATATCTGCAGTTTATACCCACAATAACATAAATTATCTGGAAAAATCCCATTAAAGACCCATGTTATTCAACAAAAGTGCCTTACCAGTTGTTCTTCTAACAACAGTTATTTAGCAGTTTACAAGTGTAAATAAAACACCTGAGTAAATTTTAGATCATAATGTGAAGGAATAATCCAAACAATGATGTCTAGTATTTTGTTGTATCAGTTGGCTGTCCTGCAATGATTCAACTAAGAACATTCTGTGCTCATTATCCAGTAAAGAAATGACACAGAAGAAATTTGAGGGCAAAGGGAAACTACATTACGAATAAAAGTAAAGCTTCACCCATGATAGAAAGAATTCCTAGGGCTTGGAAGAAGGATGAAAAATAAAGTAATGAAGCTGATAGGGTGTGAAAAGAGAGAGCTAACCCCAGTGGGACCTTGCCTTACATGAGTTATTCAGAGACACTGCCCAACTGAAATTTTAGCAAGCACCACCCATCTCTTAGTCTGTGAATTGCATGAGTGTCAAGCTAGAGAACACACACCATTTAGTCTTCTTTTTATAAGCACCACACAGCGCCTTTACCAAAGTATTAGTGGAGTTAATTGGCTTTTCTTTTAGCATCTCTTCTTTCATGAACATTGAGCATAACTTCCACTGACCATTCAAAAGGGATGATACTTAGGCACGTCTTGAGACTTTGCTGTATTCATAATAAAATTATCCCATGAGGACACCCCTAATTTCTGCTAAACTGCCACTAACACTTTTAAAGTTTCAGGTTGTTGGCAAGTATCTGAGATAAAGAGAGAGCCTGTGTGCCTAGTCCACCGGTGATGGCAGAAAGGAATGGCTCATGAACCTGTGTACATGTGGAGCTAAATGGAACCAACTCAACATCATTCCCCCTCCCACTTGCCACACTAAAAATAAATAAATAAAAGACTTACATTTCTAGGTCATGTTCAAAATTAATTAAAATGATGTTTGTATGAGTCCATTATGGCATTAAACCAATTCCACAAAGTAGTCTAGGGAAAACCTCATGTTATCAGATCTCTCTTACGTTCTGCCATTTCTGAAAAAAAGATGTTCATTGCTAAGTGATATGAGCACTGGAAAGGTACTAATTTCAATTTGATTTTAATTAGATGAGTGACATGGGTAAGTGATTCTAAGCATTTGTTTCCTTTTCAGTAGTATGGAATTTAATTAGTTCTCAGTATGTTAGTGAAGATTGAATGAAAACATGCATATGTTTCCATGTATTATAAATATTTTAAAATGCAAAAAATTATTATAATGAATATATAAATATAAAGCATAACAATAATAATACAATACCACCCATAAAGTCATCATCTAATTTAAAAACTAAAACATTAACACTTGAATCTCCCCCATTGTAACATCTTTCTCGACTTGTATGTTTTTTTCTTTTGCTTTTAAAATTTTTGTTTTATCATATGTCTGCATAATATTATATAGCGTTCCTTGTTTTAAGCTTTTTAAGTAATACATTGTAGTTGTATTATTTGTGCTTTGCTTTTTTTACTTAAAATTATGGTTCTAAAATTCAGTAATGTGTTGGACATGTATAATTTGTTTATTTTTAACCTCTGACATTCGACTATATAAATTTCAGTTTATTGACTCCTTTGTCTATAGATATTCTGCTATTTCTGTTTTTGCTGTTACAAAAATAATGCTGCTTTAAATTTCATTTTGTATACTTTTTTGAGGCATATGTGTGAGTTATTCTAAGGTAAAAAAAATAAGAAAAAATTGCTGGGTTATAAGATTGTCACATGCTCGAATTTACAAGATAATGCCAAATCATTTTTCAAAGTAATTGTACCTATTTTTACTACTGGTATGAGTATATTGGTGCCCACATAGTTGCTTATCCTGCCAAAGTTTGGTATGATCGAACAATAATTTTTGCCCATCAAATGGCATAAAATAAAATCTCAGTGTGCTTTTAATTTGCATTTTCTATGTTTAAGAATTGTTTCTTTTTTAACCATTTATAATTTACTTTTGTTGAAATGCTTGCTTATTATTTTTGCTCCCCATTTTTTCCTATTGGATTGCTTTTCTTATTAATTTATAAGAATTTTATATGGTTTAGATACTAATTATTATATTACTGAAAATATCTTTATCAGTTTGTTGTGTATTTTCTACTTTAAGTCTTGTGATGGGATCATAAATAAAGGTGTCTTATAAATACAAAATTGGGGGCGGTATTGGCTGCTCAGCTTGAAGGAATCGTTCAATTTTTTTTTTTTTGAGTTAATTTTATAATCAGCATCTTTAATAATCTCTTTATAAAATTTTCCTTTACATAGATGTCATAAAGATACATCTCTATAATTTCTTATATTTTTTGGCATACGTACATTAAGTCATTTTATCATTTTTTAGTAATAAATTGCAGTTATTTATGAAACAAATAATTTTTAAAATTATATATGCTTTCTTTAAAAATTGATCTTAGCATGCTTTACTTGAAGCTTGAGGCTTCACTGCACATTGTACTGAAATTATGTATAAAACAGTGGTTCTCAAAATCTCTGAATTCATGACACCTTTAATGTCTCAGGTTTTTTTTTTTTTTTTTTTTTCCACAAAACACCTAAGTTAAATAAAAACAAAGCACAAAGCTATCAGCTTCATGTATTAAGTAGTAAGCTCCCATGTTAACAGTTGTAACTTGCCTGGTGCCCAATAGATGTCACTCTGTTTTCCTAGAAACTTTAAAATATCCCTCAGTGCTTCTGTTAATTCATGGTAGTGCCCCAAGGCACTTTGGCACCCAGTTTTGGAACTGCAGTTTTAAAAGTCATAAATTGAATGAAAATGATAGCAAAGGTGGAGGTTTTCAAAGAGCTATTTATAGGTCCCTGGACAGCATCTTTTTTCAATTAGGCAGCAACCTTTTTGCCCTATGCCATAACCTGTGTCTGCAACTTCCTCTAATTGGGGTAAGAGATTTTGTTATGTATATAATAGCTAAGAATATAGTAATAATGGCTTAAATCATGGTTATTTTTAAACTACTAACGTTTAGAAGACAAAATAAAAATGCTTTGAAAGGTATAGAGGTTTTAGTGTAATTAGCAGGGAATAATGAAATGATTTGATAGGGCCACTCAGTTTTGTATAACTTTGGTGCTTTCAGTCTGAATGCAGAGCATGGATGTTGTAATCCAGCCTTTATATGTTTTCCCTGAAGAAGATTTAATTTATTTGGCCTCTTGAGAAACATATTTGGCATTGTAATATGTTTTGCTTCCAGGTTCTATCTCCAAGGATGATCTGACAAAATCACACATAAATTTATTTTCAGGGCACACAATTTCCCTTTTAGGGAACTCACAGAGGTAGAGAGTAATACAATAATCACATTTGAATATTCAGTAAGTGAGATCCTCATAGATCTTATGTGTATGTCACCATGTATATAATTTTGTTAATCACTAGATGTATGAGACAAGAAATTTGAGGAACTTTAACTAGAGATTAAAATAGGGATTTATATCAAAGAAACATTTAAATGCCTTCTTTACTATTTAAATGCCTGCATGGTGAATCATTGAAAAGAAATAAAAAGCACACAATTTGGGAATACTCTAAACCAAGAAGAATTTGTTATTCTGGTTGATTTTTTTTTCAGGCTCCCACAGGCAACTTACCTTTATCTCTTTGTGATTTTTATTTCTTGTTAAAATATACAGAAATAGTTAAGCAGATTCATAGAGCTGAATGACAAAATTGTACTACAAGATGCAATGGGACTCAATGTGACCTTATCAAGTGAGGTGAGCCATTCATTAATTCAGATAATGGAACTTATTATCATAATCTTTTGCTTATGCTATTGTTGAGCTTAACTACTTATTCATATTTGCATATGCGTATTGAGATAATATCATTTCATTAATTTCAGTACTGAACACTAATCCTCCTAAGAGTAATTGTGAAAGTTTCAGATTGCACTATTTTTAACTATATGTTTGTATGCTATCTTCATATATGCTTGAATAACTTATAAGCAATCGAAACTTTCAATTACAGTATACTATTGAAGCAAGTCAACTAATATATACACATATCCATTAGCAATAGTAGATAATTTTTGTAAACGTCCAGCACAGTTCTTCGTATGTAGAGGACGTTCAAATTGGCTAAGTTCCTTTTCTCTCTTAATTATTAGTATTTTTCCTACTGCACTTTGATTAATTATTCCTTCCTCTTTAGCTCCAATCCTTACAATCTATTCTTAACATAGCAACTAGAAGAACGTTTTTAAACATAAACCAGATGATGTCACTCCACCCCACAAAACTTCCACTATTCTCTGTCACACATAGAAAGTAAGAAAAAAAAGTATTGAAAACCTACAAAGACTTGCTATGATCTGGTCCAGGCTCTCCCTAAAATTTCATGTAATTTCCAGCCACTAGGCCTTTCTGGCTCTCCTTCAATCTCTTTAGCCTTTTCACTACTATAAGTTAGACTGAGTTTTGGCTGAGGTATTTCTTTTTTTCATATTTTGCCTTTGCCTAGATTGCTCTTCCAATAGATATTCACAATTCCATCATCATTTCTATATATGTGCTAAAAGGTTTGCTTGTCCAAAATAGCTTCAGTGACCACCTGATCTAGAATAGTCTCGATCAAAAGTCTCTTTTCCTTTTCCTCACCACTTGATATTTATATCAAACATTTATTTGTATAATTGACGTGTTTGTTTGCTTTCTGTACTAGCATTATGGTGATCATACTATTTGATGCCCCCCAAAAATACTTTTGAGAATGACAGGGAAAGCTAAAATAATTAAAGTATATAATTTTGACGTAGGCACTGTTGACAAAAAACAATTGGTGTTTTGATAGTGTTAAATCTATGAAATAGTACTATTCAAAAGTTATTTTCTAAAATACAATTTTCTAAAACTAAAAACAGCATATGTACATGAAACACCAAAAAACTTCCTTATATTTATCATTGGAAGATTTAAAATAGTATAAGTAGTAACGTATTTAATATATTTTTGATTCTTTAATTAATTTTGTAGTATCCAACTCTAATATAATGCCAGTGGTATTTGTTCAAAATATTTTAATGTTGTCTATTTATTTTTAATTTGCCTAAAAATTATCTTAAATGAAAACTTTTGGTTAATAAATTTGAAAATACTGAAACCTGGCCGGGCGCGGTGGCTCACGCTTGTAATCCCAGCACTTTGGGAGGCCGAGGCGGGTGGATCACGAGGTCAGGAGATCGAGACCACGGTGAAACCCCGTCTCTACTAAAAATACAAAAAATTAGCCGGGCGTGGTGGCGGGCGCCTGTAGTCCCAGCTACTCGGAGAGGCTGAGGCAGGAGAATGGCGTGAACCCGGGAGGCGGAGCTTGCAGTGAGCCGAGATTGCGCCACTGCACTCCAGCCTGGGTGAGAGAGCGAGACTCCGTCTCAAAAAAAAAAAAAAAAAAAAAGAAAATACTGAAACCCTCATCTCAGTCTCTGTGGATTCTGAAGTTTTTAATTGAGAAAATAATTTTTCTCTAGAGAATGAAATGGTTTGTAAGCTTGGAGAAATTTCTGCTAAATAAATGATATTATCAACTCTATTTTCTTCAATATGAAATATATAAATATTTCAGCTCATATATTTTTGCAGGTGCTATGCTTTTGCCTCCAATTATAATTTTTGACAAATATTTTGGAAGTCAAAACTTGTCTTCTATTTTGTTATTTAAAATATAGACTACTTTTGTTTTTTTTTTTTTTTTTTTTGGAGATGGAGTCTCGCTCTGTCTCCCAGGCTGGAGTGCAGTGGAGCAATCTCGGCTCACTGCAAGCTCCGCCTCCCGGGTTCACGCCATTCTCCTGCCTCAGCCTCTCCGAGTAGCTGGGACTACAGGCGCCCGCCACCACGCCCGGCTAATTTTTTGTATTTTCAGTAGAGACGGGGTTTCACCGTGGTCTCGATCTCCTGACCTCGTGATCCACCCGCCTCGGCCTCCCAAAGTGCTGGGATTACAAGCGTGAGCCACCGCGCCCGGCCTATAGACTACTTTTGTAAACCTTTATACTATTAAATCATAGGCAATTTCAGTTTGATTTAATTCTGGTGCAGATTATAAGTTTATCCAAGTAAAACTGGAGTCACTTCAAAAGATTCTTCCCACTGACTGAGATATTCCAAAGCCAACTTTGCAAAATTTCAGAATTAAATATTATACTTCTTTGTACCCTCGTTTTATTTGTTCAATTTTTCTTTGCATTTGTAGAAAATTTTAATATTTTTCTGTTTTCAAGTTTTGATTTTAATTTACTACATTTATAATTTTTAAGGTAAGTTTTGTGAGGCTACATTCATTATATGTTTTGAATAAAGACATACAATTAATTTTGAGAACTGCAATAAAAATTATAAGACTTAAAAATGCAGTAAGTGCACTACACTTAGGCTGCTAAAAATGCAGTATCAGTAGACTACATTTAGGCTGCTTAAAGTTAGTTCTTCTAAGTACCATATACTTTAAAATTTTAGCTAATGATGGAGAACAAAGACAGAAAGACTGTGTTACCATATTCTAGTTGGCCATTTTGTTTTGTTTTGAGAGATGTCGTATCAGCCTTGTCATAAAAATTATTTGGTTTTATCATTTTGACTGTGAGCAAAATATATAGTATAATATACAACATAAAATATTTGTACATTTTCACAACTTCTTGTTTAGGATGCATTTTTTATGTATATATATATTTTTTGTTATACTCCAAGTTCTAGGGTACATGTGCACCACGTGCAGTTTTGTTACATATGTATGCATGTGCCATGTTGGTGTGCTGCACCCAGTAACTCATCATTTACATTAGGCATATCTCCTAATGCTATCTCTCCTCCCACCCCAACCCCACAACAGGCCCCAGTGTGTGATGTTCCCCTTCCTGTGTGCATGTGTTCTCATTGTTCAATTCCCACCTATGAGGGAGAACATGCGATGTTTGGTTTTTTATCCTTGCGATAGTTTGCTGAGAATGATGGTTTCCAGCTTCATCCATGTCCCTACAAAGGACATGAACGCATCATTTTTAATGGCTGCATAGTATTCCATGGTGTATATGTGCCACATTTTCTTAATCCAGTCTATCATTGTTGTTGGACATTTGGGTTGCAATTTTGAGTTACATGTATAGCACAACCAATTAAGATTTCTTTCTTTCTTTTTTTTTTTTTTGAGATGGAGTCTTGCCCTGTCTCCCAGGCTGGAGCGCAATGGTGCAATCTCGGCTCGCTGCAACCTCAACCTCCCAGGTTCAAACGTTTCTCCTGCCTCAGCCTCCCAAGTAACTGGGATTACAGGCTCCCACCACCACGCCCAGCTAATTTTTTGTATTTTATAGTAGAGATGGGGTTTCACCATGGTGGCCAGGCTTAGTCTCGAACTCCTGGCCTCATATCCACCTGATTCGGCCTCCCAAAGTGCTGAAATTACAGGTGTGAGCCACCATGCCTGGCCAACATTTCTTAACCTAGTAATTTAGTTTTTATAGTTTTATTACCACAGTGAATGCTACACCAAAAATTTCATTTGAATTATTACCACAAAGAGAAATAATTTTGTGTTAAACTTTTAAACTGAATTTTCAATAGCATTCACAATCATATTAAATGTTTCACCTTTTACAGAATAAACTTCCATGAGCTTTATTTGTTAACATTTATTGATACACACAATTAATAAAGCATGTAAGTAACAAACTGAAATTACTTAACTGGTTGAGAAATTTTTTTTAGCTAGGAGAAACAACACATTAACAGCATATCTTCAATTTTCATACGTGAACAAGAAAACTTCGAAGCAAAAATGAATATATTTAATTTAGAACAATGATTTTTACTTGAAAAGTCACGTTGCACAGAGTGATATATAAATGAATTTTCTGAAGATGTATGTGTTAAATCAGGGCTTTCAGGCACAGTCTGCTTAAAACTTTGGAAAGAGATACTATTTTTTTCAGTACATTTGTATCTTCTAATTTTCTCATAGTAATATCACAGGGTCCCCATAGGTGATGCTGAAGATGGGCAACTGTTTTGTTTTTTTTTTTACCTGTTGTCTTAGCATTCCCTAAAACAGGGGTCACCAAATCCCAGGCCACCTAGTGGTTCTGGTCCGTGGCCTGTTAGGAACGAGGCCACGTAGCAGGAGGTGAACGGCAGGTGAGCAAGAATTACCACCTGAGCTCCACCTCCTGTCAGATCAGCGGTGACAACAGATTTTCATGAGTGTGAACCCTACTGTGAACTGTGCATGTGAGAGATCTAAGTTACACGTTCCTTATGAGAATCTAATGCCTGATGATCTGAGGTGGAACAGTTTCATCCTGAAACCATCCGCCTGCCCTGTCCATGGAAAAATCGTTTTCCATAAAACGGGTTCCTTGTGTCAAAAAGGTTGGGGACTGTTGCCCTAAAACACAAACCCTAGGCAAAATTTTTACAGTAACTATTTTATTGATTGTGCAACTCAAGAAATTCTTGAGGTTGGGAAGAGGATGAGAAGTTAATAGGGGAAGGAGGGAAAACAAATATAAGGAGTGGCATTGTTAAACAGGTCAGAACTTTGAGACAATTGCTCACTAGATAGTGAGCCATCTTCAAAGGGGTTGCTTCTCTGACTGTTTACCTTGGGAGAATCAGGGAGAAAAAAATATCTAAACAGCTTGTCTCATGCCTTCAGTGTTCACCCCAGAGAGCATTAATTACTGCAGCATCTTATACTTCAGCAGTAATCAGGAGCCCAGGGAAAGAAAAGGAAGGACTTCCAATGTAGGTTGAAAGTGAGGCACCCATAGGGCATATCCAGCAAGGTTTTCAGTCTGTTGAGATGAGAGTGGGCACAGGATGGGAATATTACCAGCCACTGAGTGCCACCCAATTTAGAAAGCAAAGCAAGTGTGCAGAGATGGGTAATGCATAATGTGAATTTGGTACAATCCATTCATAGTGCAGGTCAGATCTGCTCACACTGTACTACGATATTCAATCCTCACCTTCGATTCTTCCCTGAGAAGAAGCATAAAAACTCAATCTTTAAGTATTATTGTTAACTGCTGCATCCTTAAACAAACAGCACACAGACAACTTTATATGATGTTATCCAATGAAGTTACAGCTGGCCACCTTCAGCTATAATTTTGAGTCTTGCTGAATGGGGTGATCCACACCTTGGATTTAGGGGTTATTATTCCTAAGTTACTTTGAGCTTCTGGACATGTGTTCTATGCAGTTAACATTTTTTATTATCACTGGATACAAAAGCACCAAGACATATCCCAGTGAATCTACTGGGTTCCAGACATATTTCTTTTTGCCCTCACTGCGTAGAAGCAACTATGGCTTCTCATGATTATCAAGATCTATGACTCCCACTAGTACATTCCAGCTGCACCAGGATTAGGAGCTCAAGGTAGTTCATACATTTCTTCTCCACTTGGAAAATAACATCTCTAAACTAGCACAGTCTAAGGCGGGATGGAAAGCACTGTATTTTGGGCATGGGAATATGTTAAAAATAACTGGGAATAATGAAAAGCAGGGGATCCCACTTCTACTCCTTACCTCCCAGACCTTGGGAGTCTTGAGTGCATATAGTGTACACTAGAAGACAACACCCTGGGATTATTTTCTCTGAGCTGGCTCCTTAACTGAGTCTTCATTCTATCAGTGTAATAGAATACAAGTAGTAAGCCCCACGAATCTTGTGATTATCTATTCATCATCATACTTCTTTTGTGATAAAGTAGGCTCCTTGTTCTAAAGCAATCCCACATGAAATGCTCTGTTGAGATGTCAGGCATTTTTTAAGCCCTTAAATGATGGTGTTGATTGAAAAACTGTGCAAAAAAAGGCAAACTCATGTCCAGAGTGTGCATTTGTTCTGATAAGGACAATCATTATCCCCTTTCTGGTGAAAGGGGTCTTACTTCATTGATCTGTCACCAAGTGGCTGCTTAAACTCCTTAAACTCCCTAAAAGTAGTGTCACATGGAGGACACTGCAATGGATATACACTGCTCTCAGGCTGGACATTCAGCAATGGTAGCAATAGATCAGCCTTGGTGAAGATGAATACATGTCATTAGCCTCATGCATAGCCTTAATCCTTCTGCGATGACCATCCTGGTCATGTGCTCATTGTGCAAGCATTGCAATAGTCATCTTGTTGAAGAGATGCTCCCTGGAGATGGGTTCTTTCTGATAGAAATTAATATTAGTTACACATATCTGCATGTGTTGTGCCCACTCCTATAGGATCTTCCATATACTTCCTTCCCAGAGTTCTTTAGCCCCGACTTATTAGTCTTTTTCATTTGAGGACTCTGACCATTGAGTCATGTCACTGCCACAACCCAGGAATCAACATATTATCTGTACCTTTTGTCATCTCTCATTTCATGCAAAATGAATGATTGAGTTGGCTGCTTAAAGCTCTGCTCACCAGGAGAAGTTCCCTTTGTTGCTGTCTCTAAGGCCAACCCTGAGTGGGGCTGAAATGTGGTAGTGGTCCACTTCAAGTTTTCCCCAACATTTTGGGCTGTCTCTTCTGTTAATCAGATCAATTTCTTACCTTCTTTGATGTTGCACACGAGGAACTTCCTGTTGCACATTTGCCTTCTATGATTGTACGTCATTTGTTTATTTATAATATTTATTGCTTTCCCTTTAAACTATAATGTAAGTTCTATGGGGTTACTTTTCCAATTTTTTATTAACTGATAGGTCTTGCTTGCCTAAAAGGACCTGGCGTATAGTGCTGTATGCGTTCAATAAATGTTTGGCAAAAGAAAGAATAAATGAGGTCTCTCTATCTCCTTTCCCTGCTTCAATTTTGTTCATAGTACGATTCACTATGCAACATTATACATTATAATATAATGTTTTTTTCAGTCTTTCCCTCCTCCACTAAAATATAAAACACAGAAGAGGTTGTCTGCTTTGTTTAAAGCATTATCCCCAGGACCTGTAGAAGAGCCTGCTTTGACAAATATTTGTTGCATTAATTAGCAAATAGACAATGTTTTTCTCATTCCCTGTCACCAGGTAACACCTAGTGCCCTGTATGTTATATAACAGGTGCTCAGTGAAAAACTTGTGATACAAAATAAATGCATCAAAAATCTCGCCTCTGGCCCAGAGGTGGCCTCTTTCAATACTACTCTGATCTTTCAGAAGTAGAATTGACAAGAACTAACAAGATAACTTTGCCTCCTTAAACTTGTTCCTCAGGAAGTTTCAAAGGAAAATTCAAATAATTTATCGATCAAAAAAGACTAGAAATTCTCATTTTTTTTATACACATAGCTTTTATTTCGAATCCTGTCGATTTATAGTGTAAGGTTTCCGTGATTCCTATTACCTTATTTCATTGGGGAAAAAATCAAAACAAAACAAAGAAAAAACCGGAAGCCAGTATCTTCTGAAGTGACGTGGGAAGCTAGGAGGCTCCTTTGTTACCTTTACTTCACCTCATATGTATAAAGAATTCCATACTTAAAGGGACATCACATTTTTAAAAACACTGTTGTATTTTATTTTATGCATATCTGGAATAGAAAATTTGACAAGAGGGCAGCCCTGGACAATTTTCCCTATCATTACGTAAAAGATGAATATGGAGTTAATTTTCACTTTTGACACATTATATTGAGATTTTAAAATTCATTCTCTGTAAGTTGGGTTTGGAAGAAGTCTAATCTCACAGTTTCATTTGAGGACAGCTCTATGAATATTTGCGAAAAATGAATATTTTATTTGCCTTGAAAATTATGATTCAATTTGATGAAATGAAAAAAATTTATGGATAATGTTTAATCACGACTGTCATATAAGAGCTAAGCTGTCAGCAGCATGCTATGACACCTAGAGTTAGTTACTTCCAGCTGAGAGAAGATCCACACAGCCTCTAATAGCTTAGGAAGCAGTGACTTGATATTCTGGCTCATTTAATAGATTCATTGTGTTTCATGTTCTATGTGAAATTCTGTTTGAAACCAGCCTAAATATGTTTTAATGTTTAATGTCATTATATTCTTTATACATCTACTTTTTAAAATGAATGCAGAAATATTTTTCCAAAATTTAAAAAGGCCTTAATTGACATGAACATCATTTGGACCATGAAGCTTAAAGAGATGGTTTGTTAAGTTAATCAACATGTGATTACTGTGATAATGTTATATACCCAGTCTTTTGCTGGGAACTATAGAGTTATCAACAATGTATGGTTCATGTCCTGAGGAATTCCTAAGTGGAGAGAGAAAAACTATGTAACTCTACAGTGTAGTGTATGGAACATACTTCCTTGTGAATGTATGTGGCAAAGACTAGGAACAGTAGCACTGATTTTAAGTACAATAATTAAATAAAAGTGATTATTTTGCTTTTTTTTCTCCTTATTGTCTAGGAACTTTTGGTATTCTTCCCTTCCATTTATTAAGCTACATGCTCATTATTTCCTTGTTTCTTAGCAATAGCTAGACTTCAATCCAATTGGTCATTTATTACTTTCAATTCAATGTGGTTCTTTTACTCTTCTCCTACTCAATATTTTTCAATATTTTGACAAAAATTTAGACAATATGCCTATTAACTTTGTAGATGCTACAAAACACAGTAATTTTTACATTTTATAACAAAATTCAAATTTAAAAATGAAGAAGCAGTTTGCAGAGATTTAAATAACAAATGCAAATTTAACAAGTATAGGAGAAGTTTGGTACTTGGTTACAAAATACCAATTTCACATGTAAATAAAGGATTTTTAATAATAGCATTGTGAAAAAGAATTGAACCTGAGACCTCATATTCAGTTTCAGACAATGTGATATTTTGTCCAAGAAAAACATATATATGTTATGCAAATTGAAACTGAGTGCTTGGAATACTAAGGAAGATAATTCTGTTCTACTATAGACTGAATATGTTATACCTGATGTCTTATGTTTGTATATGGACACTCTACTTTCAAAACACAGGAATATAGGATTATTCATTTAAAGGCTCAATATTATTATTATAAAATGCATGGTTGAAGAAACTATAAGTATACAGGTTGAAAAAGAAAAGTAGAAAGCACTCTAAGCACTGAACTACAATTTTAGACCTGAATAAGGAAAACTTTTTTCAAGAGCCAGAAATATTCAAAAACTGAGTTGACTACTGGAAGAAAAGATTAATGTAGTGGTCTTGGGGTTTTCAAACATGGACCAGAAAACCAAATACTAGATCTGTATTGTAGAAGAGACTTAGGCAATGTTTAGTTAGTTGAAATAAATGTCTTTAAGTATGAAATTCAGTGAGTCTATCATATCTTTTATATATGTATGTATATCTTTTATTGCCCCAACTAACAATAAATATGTCAGTTCTCATATCAAAACTGCAATCACTTCTTCATCTATTTGCTTTTTATTATTTTTGCATAACATTGTTAAACTGTGTTTTTCAAAACTATAGTTATAGAGTAGAACACTAATACACTTCTCTTTTCCAAAACCCCCTTTGTAATTTATTATGTGAAGTTTGTTTTCTTTATAATACAGTCTTTGAAACTTAGTTTTCACACTTTATTTATTTATATTAACACTTGAGTCATGCTAACTCTCTAATCACTGGTATTCAAACCCAAAATTTAAATTGTTGCTTTTCTTAGCCTATTTCACCTCCCCAAGCCCTCTGTCTCTATATTCAACCACCTATCTTCAATTGTATAATTTCTTCAAGACCTATCTTCAGTTGTATAATTTCCAGAAAACCTTTGGGGACACTGACACTACATTTTTTTCTCATTTTTGAATCTCTACCATGCTTAATAAAACATTATTACCACCCTATTTACTTTCATGTGCAGATCCTTGAATAAAAAATTATCCCTGATCTTCATGTCCAGAGACCTGGGTTCTACTTATGACTCTACTTCCATTTAGCTGTGTAGCCTCAATAAAGCATTGAAACTTTCTGTATGACAGGAACTTTATCCATACAATGAAGATATATTTCAATTATAATAAGTATTGAATGAATCTTTTTGCCTTAGGATTATTCTTATATTGTTGACTTGTTTAATTATTATAATATAAATTCCTCATGAGAAGAGTGGTCTCCATTGCCTTGTTTCCCCATAATACTTATCATTTAACTATTCACAAAATTTCTTTTTTTTTTTTTTTTTTTTTTTTTTTTTTTTTTTTTTTTTTTTTTCACTGCATATCCCTTTAATAAGTTTCTTAACCTTTTTTTTTTTTTTTTTTTTTTTTTTTTTTTTTTATTATTATACTTTAGGGTTTTAGGGTACATGTGCACAATGTGCAGGTTTGTTACATATGTATCCATGTGCCATGTTGATTTCCTGCACCCATTAACTCGTCATTTAGCATTAGGTGTATCTCCTAATGCTGTCCCTCCCCCCTCCCCCCACCCCACAACAGTCCCCGGAGTGTGATGTTCCCCTTCCTGTGTCCATGAGTTCTCATTGTTCAATTCCCACCTATGAGTGAGAACATGCGGTGTTTGGTTTTTTGTCCTTGCGATAGTTTACTGAGAATGATGTTTTCCAGTTTCATCCATGTCCCTACAAAGGACACGAACTCATCATTTTTTATGGCTGCATAGTATTCCATGGTGTATATGTGCCACATTTTCTTAATCCAGTCTATCGTTGTTGGACATTTGGGTTGGTTCCAACTCTTTGCTATTGTGAATAGTGCCGCAATAAACATACGTGTGCATGTGTCTTTATAGCAGCATGATTTATAGTCCTTTGGGTATATACCCAGTAATGGGATGGCTGGGTCAAATGGTATTTCTAGTTCGAGATCCCTGAGGAATCGCCACACTGACTTCCACAATGGTTGAACTAGTTTACAATCCCACCAACAGTGTAAAAGTGTTCCTATTTCTCCACATCCTCTCCAGCACCTGTTGTTTCCTGATTTTTTAATGATGGCCATTCTAACTGGTGTGAGATGGTATCTCACTGTGGTTTTGATTTGCATTTCTCTGATGGCCAGTGATGATGAGCATTTCTTCATGTGTTTTCTGGCTGCATAAATGTCTTCTTTTGAGAAGTGTCTGTTCATGTCCTCTGCCCACTTTTTGATGGGGTTGTTTGTTTTTTTCTTGAAAATTTGTTTGAGTTCGTTATAGATTCTGGATATTAGCCCTTTGTCAGATGAGTAGGTTGCAAAAATTTTCTCCCATTCTGTAGGTTGCCTGTTCATTCTGATGATAGTTTCTTTTGCTGTGCAGAAGCTCTTTAGTTTAATGAGATCCCATTTGTCGATTTTGGCTTTTGTTGCCATTGCTTTTGGTGTTTTAGACATGAAGTCCTTGCCCACGCCTATGTCCTGAATGGTATTGCCTAGGTTTTCTTGTAGGATTTTAATGGTTTAGGTCTAACATATAAGTCTTTAATCATCTTGAATTAATTTTTGTATAAGGTGTAAGGGATCAGTTGAGTTTCTACATTGGCTAGCGTTTTCCACATTTATTAATAGGATCTTTCCCATTTTTTTTTTGTCAGTTTGTCAAGATCAGATAGTTGTAGCTATGCTATTTTGGGTTTTCTGTTCATTATTATGTTCTTTGTGTACATACTTGTTTTTTTTTTTTTTTTTATACTTGTGTACTTTCAATAAGTACAAGGTCGAATAAATTTAAAACTAAAAAGTATTTTATAGTTTCATTCACTCTTTGTATTTGCTGACACCTTGATATATTTTCATTCCTCAAAATAATTTCAGTATCTTGACTTTTAAATATTTTTTCAGGATATTAATGAGATGTCTCAATCTTAAATATTGTTTTCCTTATAAATGTTGTGTAAAGAATATATTTTGTGTATCTTAAAATTATCCTTACAATATAAACAAAGGTTTATTTCCCTGAACTTATCTTATGACCAAACTGAGCAAATAAGATAAAGGCAATGCACTATTTTACTCATTGATCACATGAATTGCCTCCACCTTTGAATCTCTGTCCTCGTTTATTTTTTATTTTTACTTATTTACTTTTGAGACAGGGTCTCTGGGTCTTGCTGTCACCCAGGATGGAGTGCAGTGGCACAATCATAGCTCACTGCAGCCTCAAATTCCTGGGTTCAAGTGATCCTCCTGCCTTGGCCTCAGAGTAGCTGGCACATGGGACCAGAGACACACACCACTATTCCCTGCTGATTTTTTTTTTTTATTTGTTTGATTTTTAGTAAGAGACAAGTTCTCACTATGTTGATCAGGCTGATCTCAAATCCCTTAGCTGAAGCGATCCTCCTGCCTCAGCCTCCAAGTGCTGGGATTACAGGCATGAGCCACTGCACCCAGCCTGGTCTTACTTTTTAATTCAGAAATTAAATATACCAGTTTGAAACAAGATAATATATCAACCTCTAGTAACAGATTTCTTCTGAAAAGATGTTCCTAACAAAACCTGGAAATGACCATACCCTGGCACCTGCTGAGGGGCTCTGCCTGTCAATGGCATTGCTTTAACTGGAACTCAATGATAATAGATATGTCATTATCCCTATGTGATATCCAGGATCTAACCTTGTCCATTCTAGTTGCTTCTGATGTTCCACCTTAGAATAATTGAATCCTAATGGACAATGCCCAATTTCTCTTCACTCGTTAGTGTGAGAAGTGGTGTCCTCACTCACATGAAACGGAGAGCTTGCATGCTTATGTTCAATAAACTAACAGGCATGGCTACCAGTCACCACTACTAAGGAGGAGTCTTTGTCAAATTAGAAGTACTATTTCAGGCATTTGTGCATGTAGATTCACTGTTGAAAGAAAACGATCTATTGTCATATTGTCATTCCAGACATCCCATCTTGCTTCTGCATAATATTTTCAGTCTACACAAAAGAATAAAGAGAAGACAGATCTCTTTAGTGTGTTGTTCTTTTATAGCTGCCCAATGCTACAGCAGATTTCAAAAGTTGCAGGCCATCCTTTTTTTTATACATAATTAGAGCACTTAGCCAAACATGTATGCATATTGTAGCTGTCGACTATTGCCAAAAACACAAAATTTCAGAGGCACAAAATTTCATTGGCATACAAAATAAACATTTGCTTTTTATCCATCCATGGTCAACTGGGACAGCTCATTCAAATCCCACTCTTGGAATGGTTCCACAATTCCACTGGATGGCTCTACTTTCAGGTCTGAGTCCACCTGAGCTTGGTTAGGGAGGCTTGGCTTCACGTAAGTTCATTGTTCCTGAAGGGACAACAGCTACCCCAGGGTATCTTTTCTCACAACGATAACAGAGCAAGAGGGAAGAATGAGATGTCTTTGAAGGCTTAGACTAAAAACTGGTGCACTTTCACTTGCAGCAATATTTTTTGTTTAAAAAGAAATCAAATCAAACAGCAGTGAAGTAAAGGGACAGGAACATGTACTCCAACTTTAGTGGGAGGAAGTTAAAGTGTGTGTATATGGTGTTTCTTAAAGTTTAAAGAGCCTTTTGATAAAAACAACAAATCATCAGTGGAACAGAACAGAGCCCTCAGAAATAATGCCGCATATCTCCAACTATCTGATCTTTGACAAACCTGACAAAAACAAGAAATGGGGAAAGGATTCCCTATTTAATAAATGGTGCTGGGAAAACTGGCTAGCCATATGTAGAAAGCTGAAACTGGATCCCTTCCTTACACCTTATACAAAAATTAATTCAAGATGGATTAAAGACTTACATGTTAGAACTAAAATCATAAAAACCCTAGAAGAAAACCTAGGCAATACCATTCAGGACATAGGCGTGGGCAAGGACTTCATGTCTAAAACACCAAAAGCAATGGCAACAAAAGCCAAAATTGACAAATGGGATCTAATTAAACTAAAGAGCTTCTGCACAGCAAAAGAAACTACCATCAGAGTGAACAGGCAACCTACAGAATGGGAGAAAATTTTTGCAACCTACTCATCTGACAAAGGGCTAATATCCAGAATCTACAATGAAATCAGACAAATTTATAAGAAAAAAACAAACAACCCCATCAAAAAGTGGGCAAAGGATATGAACAGACACTTCTCAAAAGAAGACATTTATGCAGCCAAAAAACACATGAAAAAATGCTCATCATCACTGGCCATCAGAGAAATGCAAATCAAAACCACAATGAGATACCATCTCACACCAGTTAGAATGGCCATCATTAAAAAGTCAGGAAACAACAGGCGCTGGAGAGGATGTGGAGAAATAGGAACACTTTTACACTGTTGGTGGGACTGTAAACTAGTTCAACCATTGTGGAAATCAGTGTGGCGATTCCTCAGGGATCTAGAACTAGAAATACCATTTGACCCAGCCATCCCATTACTGGGTATATACCCAAAGGACTATAAATCATGCTGCTATAAAGACACATGCACACGTATGTTTATTGTGGCACTATTCACAATAGCAAAGACTTGGAACCAACCCAAATGTCCAACAATGATAGACTGGATTAAGAAAATGTGGCACAGATACACCACGGAATACTATGCAGCCATAAAAAATGATGAGTTCATGTCCTTTGTAGGGACATGGATGAAACTGGAAAACATCATTCTCAGTAAACTATCGCAAGGACAAAAAACCAAACACTGCATGTTCTCACTCATAGGTGGGAATTGAACAATGAGAACTCATGGACACAGGAAGGGGAACATCACACTCCGGCGACCGTTGTGGGGTGGGGGGAGGGGGGAGGGACAGCATTAGGAGATATACCTAATGCTAAATGACGAGTTAATGGGTGCAGCAAACCAACATGGCACATGGATACATATGTAGCAAACCTGCACATTGTGCACATGTACCCTAAAACCTTAAGTATAATAATAAAAAAAAAAACCCCACAACAAATCATAAAAACACTCTAGTAGATGAAAGACAGAATTCTTTTCCTTACAACTCCAAATTTTCCAGGCAGGGCCACCTAGGGAGTTGCATCCAGAGAAAGGGTAACAGTAAGCTGAAGCTATGGTGGGGCAATTTATATAACAAGTATAGTGGATTCAACTAGCTTCCCAGGATCCTTGTGCATTGGCTAACTTGAACAATTTCTCAGGCTCCAGGGCTTAGGGAGTGTGTCTACTTGCCTGATACCTGGCCCTGGGGCAATTGAGGAGCCTACATAGTGGCCAAGAGTTTGAAAGCTCAATAAGGGGAGTGATTGGCTTGGGGAGTGGACTTAATCAGCTGCCAAGAAGGGAAACTGACTACCCTCTAGCCTGGGCCTCAAAACTGGGTCCTGACAGTGATGAAACAACAGTAAAAACTGTTACAATCTACCGCTTAAAGTCTTGACATCAGTTTTGAGCTTATTTGGCATATTTCAATGGCCAAATAGTAGCAAAGACTTTCACAGAGTAGAGTATAAATTGTCCAAAAGAGCATAGAAGACATTTTATTATGGGAGTAAACGGGAGAAAAACATGTAGAAGAATAAAGAGTCCTTGTAGGCCAGTCCATCACCAAGATCTCCATTTTATGGCATTACTAAGAAAACAGAGCTGGAATTTCTGGGGTCCCTAACAATATCTTGGTGGAGTTGTAAAATGTTTTAAAAGTATCAATTATGTGGTTTTATGATAATAACATCTTGATGTATCCTTGGGTCAAGGTGGTAGTTCCAGTAGTTACCTTGTAGAGGGTATACACTTAGTAAAGCATATGCAAAAGTTAGTGATATTTGTTTGAAACCAAGTGAAGAGGTGGTTGTGATCATGTTCAGAAATGCAGAGTGGGAGGTCGTGGTGGTGAGTTGAAGTGGGAAGAGTAGGAGAAGGCACCAGGAAATGTGAAGTTCACTCCCCAAGGGAGTCAATGGGTGGAGTGATATGAGGTAGTTTCCTTTCTGGGGAAAGTAGTAATCTTCTTTAATGTTTAGAAATGCACAGATGGTAGTAACTGCTACAAGTTCTTCCTTAAGGCATAGGAGTTTAGGAACGTATGTTTTAAAGAGAGCCATAAGTACACACAGAGGTCAGATGTATCTAACTTTCAAAATAGCCAAGGGAATTGGGAACAATATTTAAAATTAGTGTTACATATGTTGGGCCTTGAATTAAAAAATTAAATTATGGGGCAAGATACAGATGCATTTAGGAATTCATTTGTCACTTTGTAACTTATATAGGAGTTCTTTGATAGGCCCATTTAGGTCTCCCAATTAAATTAGCTGTCTGGGACCTATCTCAGAGAGAAAAGTTCCATTGAATGCCTTTTGTAAGAGCCCACTATTGTGTACTCTGGAATGTGAAATGTGTGGCTTAGTCACTATCAGTAATGTCTGACACTTCAAAGGGAATAAGAAGTATCCCAGGAAGACTCTGTATTGTGGCCTTAGTATAAATAGCAGCATGTGTAACCTTGATTTATATTTTGGATACTTGTGAAGCAAGAGATTCTCAAAGTTCTTTACTCTGAAGGGGACAACTCTCAGGCAATGGTTCAAAAGTTTGCAAAAATGTGGAGATGGAGCCATTTGCTGACCGTGATATCTAGTGTTAAGATGACTACCTAGTTTGGCCCAGCGAACTGACCCTTGGGTTTCATTCTTTATCTGGAACATTCTGAGTAAAAAATGGAAAGCAGCAATATTTCCCTGTGCTCCATCATGTATGACAGTGACAATGCTATTGTACACTCTACAAACTCCCACTGCTGTTCACTCAGTTAATCATAAGTGGCTCCCAGAGATCCAAAGGGCTTGGAAGAGGGGTAACCTTCTCCAACACCATGGCATCTGGCAAGTGACTGAGGCCATCCCCTCTTGCAGGTGGAATATGCCAGAGGGCTGAGATTTACTCCACTCTACATCGAGAAGTTATTTCACATAGTTTTAGTTTTAGAGAAATCACATTGACTGCATGGAAGAAAAGTATGGGAGAGGAGCAATAGTATGGACAGAGAAAAGAGATGTTTGCCATAATCTGGCAAATATTGAACCCTGAAGGAAGAAGGTGGTAGGCTGTTGATTGAGAGGCGGTGGGACATAGAAACGACCAATTCTGGTAAATGATTTGTTGTAGATAGTGAGAAGATAAGAAAAGGTACAGTAATTTCAACGGCTCCCTGATTTGGGCAATTAGGAGAATGATTGTACTTTTTGTTGAGAAAAGAATTGAGGGACAGATGTTTTTTCAGAGGGGAACGGATGAATAACAATATATATGCATTGTATTTAGTTTTTGAGGCATATGTGAAATATATAAGTTTAAATATTCATCAGTATTCGTATATAAGTGTATGAAGCCCAGGAATGGGTTTATAGATGAAGATACAGATTGAGCAATCATTCAGTGGTAAGTTAAATCTAAAATGAAGAGCAAACAAAAACTCTTCTATGTACTGTCAACATTTTGACACCAAATATGTGGGTTTTCCAACCAACCAATTATGACATTGGCTGCTTAGAGTTAACACAAATCCCATAGGTTAGGGGCTCAGACCCCCAAGACTGCCAACCCTCCACATGCAATTCAGATGCCAACTGAAATTTCAGGGTGTCATCTGTGCTTCTGACCAACTATCTCTAAATCAAGCGTTCCCATGACCTCCTCCTTGAGTTGAATAATTTCATGAAACAACTCACAGAAATCAGGATAAAAGCTTACTTGCTAGCTTATCAGTTTGTTACAAAAGGATACAACTCAGGAATAGTCAGATGGAAGAAAATCATACGGCAAGGTGTCCAAGAGAGGTGTGGAGCTTCTGTGCTTTCTCCCAGCACCTCCACAGGTTTGCCAACCCCGAAGCTCTCTAAATTCTCTGAAACCTGTGCTTTTGGGTTTTTACAGAGCCTTAATTCTTAGGCAATATTGACTAAAACCATTGACCTTTGGTGAATAGGTTCCCATAGTCCCTCTTCCCTCCCAGAAGGTGAGGGGTTGGGGCTAAAATTTCCAACCCTTTAATCACAAGACTGGTTCTCCTGGCAACCAGTCACCATCCTGAGGCTATCCTGGAACCCTCAGCTACTAGTCTTCTTATTAGCATACAGTAAAACACTTACTATTTTGGAGAGTCCAAGGATTTTAGGTATTTAATGTAAGATAATGGAGACAAAGACCAAATATATATACTTCTTAATATATCACAAAATCACAAAACCTTAAGCAGTGATGACACAATATGAAAGAATGGCATGAACATTTCACTTTGCTTATTTGGGCTGTTCTGGGGTCAGCTTTTTCTCATTTTGGAGGACTGTCCAATTTTGTGTATTAATATGAGATGCAGTGTTCTGCTTCTCACCATGGTAGTATAAGTTGGACTAACTTTTAGTTCTCTGCCCACTGATGACCAAAGTTTTGGGAATGTGACTTGGGCTCAGCCAATCAGTTGCTCCCACAAAAAACTTTAATCTGGAGTTAGAGGCACAAAGAAGAAGGGTTAAGGCTCATTTATAACAAATTTGTTGTGTTCAGTGAGAGCAGCACCAGGACCATAGTGTGAGATTTCTGCCGTGGTAGGGGCAGAGTCCTAACCAGACTGACCAGACTGTTTAATACTTATTTCCTGACCTACTTTTAATTTTTTACCTCTTTTCAAAGTCTGATCCTATAGTTTGTCATTAATTCTCAAATTCTTAACATTATTCTCATAAAAACCCTTTGCTGCCTCATCTAGCTATAGTTGACTTCTTAACAATCATGATTCATAAAGAAGACGTATAGAATGAAAAAAGAAATAGGAGGAGAAATCAGAAAAAAAAACATTTGATAGTTACAGATAATACGAAGAACCTCATATTTGATGGTTATTATCAGTCTGAGCCTTTTACATTTTCCAGTAAGAATCTTTTACTTTTAACCTAACAATTGTGAATTGCCGTACTTCGTTCAAACAAAACAGCTTCACATGCAAAGAAACAAGCAATGATAGTCTTGGAATTTTCCAAGCTGGTTTGATGAAAAAGTATAACTGGCACTACTGATTTTATTGCTTAGGAATGGATTAATCTCTTTATAAGTTTGCTTTCACTACCCATGCATATATTGACAAAAGTGGGCGTTTTATTCAGTTTAATAAGGAATTTTATATGTGCTTGTGTGTGTATATAAGTACAAAAAGGCTTACTTAATGTATTTATATTTTTCCAATTCTGAAAGACCTTTATTGGCTATAAATATTGATTAAAGTGATATTTTTTGTCAGAAAAAAATTGCTTAACTATACCCATAAAATGGCAATTTGACGGAGTGTATGGATCTTCTGCAAATATTGCTACACAGGATTAATTTTAAAACGTAATCCGGCTCATACATCATTAAAACTTTTTCTTCAATAGTAAAAAGTTCCCATTTTCAATTACAAAGATCAAAACACATAATTTTCATATTGTTTTAAATGGAGATGAAAGATTTCCTAGATAAAATATAAAGAATACAAAATTGGAATATGAATTACTTCATGTTTATGAAAGCATCCAAACATAATATGAATTTTCTAGTTTAGTAGATCATGTTGAGAGTTTTTCCCATAAATAAACTTTTGGGTTATTTAATACAAGTATATGAACATCTAATCATTCCTTTATTCACTTCTGCCAGTTTTATTTTGTGCCTTCCATGTGGCAGTAACTGCATTAAGTATAGAACGATACATACATATATAGAGATTTTTCCAGTGAAGGGCTCAAGGTTTGAGTTGATGGTAGAAATTGTCTCAGTTATAAATAGGTATAAGGCAAAATAGAGAATGAATGTATAGTCAGAAAATTTTAAAAAATAGAGTAAGAAACTGTAATATAAAACTTAAATGGTTAAATGGATTTTATTAGTCCATAAAGTCAAGGATTTGTCTATTTAGAAAAGGAGCAGGCTATACCATTTATCAATATTTTCCTACTTTAATTTCAAAATAATTCACATTTATTAGAGTGGATATAATATATTCGCACAAAGGAAACTTAACATGAGGAGAACTCCTTAAGAATTATAAAGTATTATTCAATCACAAACCTAAATCACCTAAAAGGTAAAGTGCAGAGAAAGCAAAAGGCAGGTGACCTAGAAGGTAATAATACTTAAGGGAAGTATTCCGTCAATTTCTAGGTGCCCTTGAATGCTCACACTCTTATGTTTTTGCCGTGAGCAATAAGCTGGAGACTCTATTTTTTGTTCTTTCTATCAAAACAAGACTGATTTTCTATGTTATAATTCCCATTGCCTTAGAATTTCATTACTTGAGTTATAGTAGTTAAGCAAGTCTTTTAATTATAGCATAAAATGCTCTAGTTACAATAGTTTAGGGAATATATTAATCACTCACTGACTTCCACATATTTAAATGTCTTGTGCTCCACACACAATTCTAAAAAGAGAAAAGAGGTTCTTTTAACATTTCTTAACTGAGTTACTTAAATAAGGTGATTTTAAGAGCAGTATCTGTTTATATCAAGCATCAAACATATTGGTGGTGACAAGTTATATGAATGTATTTAGAATAAAGGTTAAATGCCAATTTCATTTTTCAGATTTAATAAGTAGATTTCAAGAATAAAAAATCATTTCTGAATGAAGCCACATATTTTAAAAGTCTACTTAATATCTCCACTGAGAGTCTATATTTAAGTGGAGAACTAAATACTTAGATTTCATAATAAACAATGCTTTACATTTGATTCTTAATTCTAATATAGTTAAAATTAAATGTAATATAAAAGTTGTGTAAATATTTTTAAGTTTACATAGTGAGGCAAGTGAAATTGAGTACTGTGTATGCGTGTAAATGTACATGTGTGTTTTGGTAGCTGGTTTTTTTTTGTTTTTCTTCAAAATCAATAGACAAATATCAAAGCTTTCAGATTCATTGATGTGATAACATTTGATATTTCACTTCAATATGTAAATAATTTGACTGCAAATTTATAAGTGTGCTTTATTCAAGGGTTTTCTGATTTTTAAAAAAATCTTGCTGGGTCACAAATATTGCCAGGCTTTGTCACAATTTTTTGTTTGTTTTGTTTTTTGTTTTTGAGACAGAGTCTCGCTCTGTTGCCAGACTGAAGTGCAGTGGCGTGATCTCGGCTCACTGTAACCTCTGCCTCCTGGGTTCAAGCGATTCTCCTGCCTCAGCCACCCAAGTAGCTGGGACTATAGGCCCAGCTAATTTTTGTATTTTTAGTAGAGATGGGGTTTCACCATGGTGGCCAGGATGGTTTCAATTTCTTGACCTCATGATTCACCCGCCTTGGCCTTCCAAAGTGCTGGGATTACAGGTGTGAATCACCAAGCCTGGCCTGTCACAAGTTTTCAGTGTTCTATTTTAATACAGAAATTAGATAAATCCCAAGAGAAAGGCATTTCATATGTGGTAGAGTTGTCGGAAGAAATGAGAGTCTTATAAATAACTTTAAAAATTGTGAAGAAATAAAGACAAAACAGTCCTATGCAGTTTGACTTAAATATATATTCTCAATAATAGCTACTTTTGTGAAAACCAGAATACTGAAACATGTAGATATGGATCTTCATTAGTGACTGACATAATATATTGTTATTATTACTATTTAATTGTATCAGCCAACTAATATTGAGTGCTTTGTGTATCCTGAGCACTATACTGAACACGTACCAGTATTACCTGATATAATCATATTAATATTTATTATTTCACTTTTCATATGAAAAAATTGAAGCACAGATTAAGACACTCCGAAATCATACCTCCATTGATTATCAGCACCAGGATTTGAATTGACGCACTCTGATCCAGAGAAACTTTTGTTTCCATGAAGCTTATGTTGGGGAAAAATAATCCAATTGCCTATACTCAATTGTATAAATATAGGTTGCTGTAGATGCTTCTGGCTGATTCAACAGAAAAGAAATTTATTCAAAGGATATCACACAGTTTTCATAACTGTTAAGAATACAGAGGAAACAGGGCACCAGGATAAGTACAGACCAAAGTCCAAAACCACTGCCAAAGTTGCAGCAAGGAGAACAGCACAAATTTGCTTGCTGTCACCCGCCACTAGATGCTTCTGTCTGGAGCCTTGAACTTGACTTACACTGCCACTGACATCAGCACCAGTGCTCTCTGTGTACTAGGAAGTGGACCTTGTGACTGTTGCTGAACTCAAAGGTCAGATGTCTCTGCTGTGAAATAGATACCTAATACAGAACCTGCTTCCGCATTCATTCTCTTCCAAATGATATGCTTGTAGTGTGGCTAGAGTTTCTGTTTCTCCTTGGTCCAGGCAGAATTTATGAAGCTTGCTATTTATCACCTTAAAAATTAGAAGAATATTCATAAGGTATTAGATTGCCATAAGGTTGAACAAATCAACATCCAACTTCAAGGATTCAACATTGTTTTGTTTTCTTTGGGGATACCTCTGCAACAGTTCAAATCTTATTTCTATCCTTGGATGACCAGGTTTAGAAATATTGCAGATTCTCCACTGACAGCTTGATCCTATCTTCTATATTTATGTATACTACCTAGTATATAATAAAAGATTATGCTACAGAATCTCAAAATTAGTAATTATGAATTGAGATGGTGTTTTACAGTACACTAACATCTAGTGACTTGATTATTTCAGGGAAAATATTTAGAGACATTAAATGATATTTCTATCCTTTAGACATACACATTTTTTAGCTTACAGCCTGCTTTAGGCAAGCAACAGACTCTCAGGATCTGCTCCTACCAGGGTCTGAACATTTCCTCCCAGTTTTTAAAGAAACAAGTTCAAATAACATTGTAACCTCCAGGGGAAAGTTCAAGCTCTTTTACAGTATTGTTTAAATAGTACAGCTGAGGAAACTAAAGACAGAGAAGTTAAATGCCTTGGCACTTAGTCAAGATTTACAATAAACTCCTCTCTACTTAGGACCCACTAACAGGGGCTGCATTTGCACCAAAACCATGAAGGTGGCCCTAGTCATCACTGAGAAGTAATACAAGCACCGAGGGAACGACTTCAACAGGAACAAGTAAGTGTGGAAGGAGATCCTAGCAGGAAACTCCACAAGAAGATAGCATGCTACGTCTTGCATTGGATGAAGCAGGGTCAGAGGGACCTAGTGACAGCTAGCTCTGTCAAGGTGCAGACAGAGAGATCATTGAAGTAGATTTTCATGCAAAAAAAAAAAAATGTTGAAGCCTTTGGACTTTGGCAGTCTGTCCAAACTGCAGGTCACTCAGCCTACAGTTGGGATGAATTTCAAAACACCAGTTGGAGCCGGTTGAATCTTTCTGCTATGCTGTAATATTTTCAGTAAACCTGGAACAACAACAACAACAAAAACAGAATGGAAGAGAAGCAGCCAAATCTCTTGGTTCACAGAGTAGCTCCTAATACCCCTTGCTGTCTGTCTCAGTGCCCAATGGGAGGATAGTCAAAACAATATTCACACCTGTGATTCATCTCTCTACATGCAGTGTGTGTGAATCTTTATATACTGTATATTAAGGATCTGTCTTTACAGATAAAAACTAAAGTATTGACTTGTTTTGACTTATCAAAGTCCTTAAGAAAATACTAGAAAGTCATAGCCATTGTTTCAAATTTTAGCTTTATATTATCACTTGAAATGTGATGAAATGTGGCTGATAGATAATAATTCACTGATACCCTACAGACAATTCCCATCTTCAAATGGACCATTGGATTGAAGAATTAAATAAAACTGAGGGTTTTCCTTTCATGTTTTGTCTAAAGAGCAAAGTAGAAACAACAGTTCATAGGTCTTCATTGAGGATTCGCATGTGAAATAAATACTCCTAAACATAAAGTGACTTATCAACCAGTTCCATAAATCGTGAACAAAATATTTGTCCCAGAGAGACTGTTTTTCCACCACATCTCTTGTAATAAACACAGAGCCAGTTCAGTTAAAATAGTTTAAGGGTGGACGGTCCAGGGCTTGCTGAGTGGCACTCCGTAAGAAAACCCAGCAGAACATTTACTTCTCTCTTTATTCCAGAGCATCAGTGGCCAAGGCTGGCAGATCCCAGAACACTGAACAGACATTTGGTCTCCTATGGCCTGCCAGTTTTCACAGTGGGTTCCAATGCTTCGGGTCAAACCAAAATAGACCTGTTAGAAAAATGTTGGTTGGAATACGCTAACAATAAGACAGAATAAATGTAATTATTTGGCCTCATTTTTCTAGGACTTGAGTAATTTTATTATAACATTCTTGAGGGCTGGAAAATCTGAATGTTAGGACACCAAATATCTCCAGAAAACAAGTTTTATATTTCTAATCCTGCATAATAAGCCTGGGGCTACTGCAGGCCTCATTAATAAAAACCTAATGGTATAACAATAATGAGGAGGAAATGCCAATGCTGCACAAATCTGTTGAGACTAAAATATTTCTCACCCCAGCAGGCTTGGCGCATTTGACACTTCATGAAATCAGCCAAAGTGGAACCAAAAACAGCTCCTGGAAGACGACTATGACATCATCAGGTTGGGAGTCTCCAGGGACAGCGGACCCTTTGGAAAAGGACTGGAAAGTGTGAAATCTATCAGTCTTCATATGAAATTCTCTGTCTCCGTAAAAGCATTTCATATTTACAAGTCACAGGCCTACTCCTAGGGCAGCAAAAGGTGGCAACAGGCAAGCAGAGGGAAAAGAGATCATGAGGCATTTCAGAGTGCACTGTCTTTACATGTATTTCTCAATGCCGTATGTTTGGTTTTATTTTGGCCAAGCATAACAATCTGCTCAAAAAAAAAAAAAAATCTGGAGAAAACAAAGGTGCCTTTGCCAATATTGTTTCTTTTTGACAAGCCCTGAGATTTCTGAGGGGAATTCACATAAATGGGATCAGGTCATTCATTTATGTTGTGTGCAAATATGATTTAAAGATATAACCTTTGCAGAGAGCATGCTTTCCTAAGGGTAGGCACATGGAGGACTAAGGGTAAAGCATTCTTCAAGATCAGTTAATCAAGAAAGGTGCTCTTTGCATTCTGAAGTGCCCTTGTTGCAAATATTGGTTATATTGATTAAATTTACACTTAATAGATACAACCTTTAACTTACAGATGAACAAACCCCACAAAAGCAAAAAATCAAAAGCCCTACCTATGATTTCATATTTTCTGTGTAACTCCACTAAAGGATTCCTGCTTGCTTTGGGGCATAAACAATTATGGAATATTTCCAAGTATTATTTAAAATGAGGGCCCATCTACAAATTCTTAGCAATACTTTGGATAATTCTAAAATTCAGTTGGACATTGTCTAATTGTTTTTTATATACATCTTTGCTAGAATTTCAAATTTTAAGTATGTGAATTTAGTTACTTAGCTGTGCTGATCAATTAAAAAACATTACTTTCCTAAATTGTAGACTATGAAGGTCATAAATTCAGCAAATATATCTACGCATACAATTATAGATTGTTTTTCATTATAATGTCTTCATCTTAACAGAATTGTCTTTGTGATTATTTTTAGAAAACAGTTTTAATTCATAATTACTCAATAAAAAAATTGTGGGAACAATCCAGCATTAATTGTATGTGATCATTTTTATGTACATAAGGAGTCTTAATCTTGACCCCTTGAAGTCTTTTGTACTTAGTCCCATGTCTAAAATTACTTTATATCCAAAGCATTTATATTTTTCTATTCAATTTATGTGATGCTAATTTTGGCAATTATAACAAATATTAAAGATTTTGAAATAGAATATGTGAATTGTTCACATACATAGAAATAAAAAATTCATTTCATAAAGCAGGATGCTGGGTGAAAGAGTGCTTTTGATTGAAAGATCACTAGATTAGTAGAGGGCAAGACTTCTAGTCCCTAATTTACCCTTAATAGCCATGTGGTCACATGTAAGTCAGTGAACCCATTTCATTCTCCTCATACGTTTTTCATCTCTAAAATGAGGGTATAATTTAAGCTTTTCATTTTTTTTTTTTGAGACAGAGTTTTGCTCTTGTCACCCAGGCTGGAGTGCAATGGCACGTTCTCGGCTCACTGCAACCTCTGCTTCCTGGGTTCAAGTGATTCTCCTACTTCAGCCTCCCAAGTAGCCAGGATTACAGGTGCCCGCCACCACATCTGGCTAATTTTTTGTATTTTCACCATGTTTGCCAGGTTGGTCTCGAACTCCTGACCTCAGGTGATCCCCTGCCTCGGCCTCTCAAAGTGCTGGGATTACAGGTGTGAGCCACCATGCCCAGCCCAATATCAGTTTTTCTTTTTTAACACAAGGCTAACACAATCAAAATACTAGCTAGGGAGGAAAAAAAAATAAGGCACTGTTTATGTGTAACAGGCTCTTGTCGCAATCACTGGGCAGACAATAAACAATAAGAATCAATCCTTTTCATATATCCTTTTTGCAGAATACATAAAATCTCACAAATGGCTATCTTCCTTTTTATGGTATTTGGAGAATTGTAGCTAAGTGACAGATATTTTGCTTGGCTGTATAGACTACAAAGGACTGTGTTTGATGATGGTTTCATAAAATTATACCTTAGCTTTTACTTTCTATGTTACATGTTAGATTTAGAGTATGAAAATTAGTAGGGAGGATTATTAACAAAGAACAGGGCAAGAGGAGTAGAATTAAACCTCTTCTAATTATCTGTGCACAAGTAGGCTTTTCAGAAACTCTACAACCCTACATAAACCAGATAGTTAGAAAAGCACACTCCCAAGGAAGGCGGTTATGCATTGCAGTTTGAATCAGAAGAATAGAGCTATAGCAATCTTCATTCTATGCTAAGATTAAAGAGCCTGGTTTATATTATAGCAGAGTCATTAAGATTTAAAAACTTACACCTTGCCATTCTTCTTACTCACAGATTTTCAAGAGGTAATGTAAGGATCCATGAGGTGAGAATCACTGCCTTTTATAATTTTGTTAAACTGCATGAACCAAGTTTCCAACAAATAACAGTAATAAAAAGAAACATGTATTAGCACTTAATAAGCCAGGTGCTGTGCAACGTGTGTTACATGCTTTTAATCCATGAACTGGTAAACTGGTACTAGTATCTCTGTTGGACATGTCAGGAAACCAAATGGAGTTGATAAACAGTAGAGTCAAAAATTACCCTTCATATATTATATTGCCTCAATCTCACAGACATCTCTGCTACCAAAAGCTATCATATCTAGATATGTGGCATAAGAATGACCTTGGGGCACACTAGAATTCTGTGAGAGAATTCTGGCAGAGAAAACAAATATTTATTCCTACAATAAACCCAGCATTTTACAGGTTTTATTTTTAACTATGAAGTATTGTTTTCTGTATCTTTCATATAAGTGTGCCCGGAATTTATTTCTTCTGGTGGCTTCTTGGTCTCGCTGACTCCAAGAATGAAACCGTGGACCCTCACGGTGAGTGTCACAGTTCTTAAAGATGGTGTGTTCAGAGTTTGTTCCTTCAGATGTTCAGATGCGTCCGGAGTTTCTTCCTTATGGTGAGTCCGTGGCCTTGCTGACTTCACGAATGAAGCCGCAGACCTTCACAGTGAGTACAACAGCTCTTAAAGGCAGTGCGTCCAGAGTTGTTTGTTCCTCCTGGTGGTTTCGTGGTCTCGCTGACGCCAGGAATGAAGCCACAGACCCTCGCGGTGAGTGTTACACCTCATAAAGGTAGTGCGGACCCAAACAGTGAGCAGCAGCAAGATTTATTCTGAAGAGCAAAAGAACAAAGCTTCCCCAACATGGAAGGGGACCAGAGTAGGGTGCTGCTGCTGTGGTGGCCAGCTTTTATTCCCTTATTTGGCCCCACCCACATCCTGCTGATTGGTCCATTTTACAGAGTGCTGATTGGTGCGTTTTTACAGAGTGCTGATTGGTGCATTTACAATCCTTTAGCTAGACACAGAGTGCTGATTGGTGCGTTTATAATCCTTTAGCTACACACAAAAGTTCTTCAAGTCCCCACCCAACCCAGAAGCTTAGCTGGCTTCGCCTCTCATAAGGAAATTGAGATTCAAACAAGTTTCAAAGTGCTAAAATTACAATTTCTCATTCTCTGCAACTGGATTTCTACTCATGTGTCTGAATCCCAGGCTCTAAGACTTAACTTGCCATTCTGTGACTTTATGTTCCTGCAATTTACGCAAAGCCACTATCTGTCACATCTCTGGTGTTAACTTCAGACTAAACTTCTTTTTGATTCACAATGACCACACACTTTTCGGTTGAGGTTTTGCTATCAGTTTATTGTACTGGTTAATAGAGAGCTTCTTCCAGAAATTTGAGTAGATGGAAGAGGAAGTAGCACATTCCTAAAAATATATCACGCCTTTCAAGTCACAAGCATCCCTATCACATGGCTGGCAAGGGTGGCTCAGAGTACGTAGAGTTAAGAATTTGAAGTAAATTGTTGTAAGCGATGAAAGCTTCAACTAAAAGCTTATATTACATCAACTGAAATGTAAAATAATTGGAACATTTTCCAGGCATCCCTGTTATTTATTTGTCTCTCTTTCCTTGCTTGTCTACTTCAAAAGTCATATGGCATGGTGACTAGAATTGTCCTGCCAAAGAGTTTGTCAATATAAGATTTCTTTCTTTGTAAACATTCTACCTTGGGGCTTCATTTATAATCAAAAGGAGTACTGTAACCTGTCAAAAAAAAGCTACCCATGACAATATATTATGTGATGGTAACCTGTGGTAAGGTGGTGGCAATAAATAAATAAATAATCACAGAATGGAACCGAGCAGAACTGTCAGAGAAATGGTCAGAATTCACACTCTGAAGAATACGGCTATACAGTAATAATCATAGTAAAAAGCCACTCAGTCCAAAACATCACCGGGCGACTTACTTGTCACATATATAATCAGCGGAGATGTGATTGAAGTACAAGGCTTAAGTGAATGTCTAGAGAGCTAATTGATTCATTTTCATGGAAATTTTACTTATTTTAAATGTCATCTCTGACCATCTTGAATTTTTACTTGAATATTTTTTTTTTTTAAATATCACTGTTTATTAGATTTGGGTATTCCGGTCTTTGTTTTTCTTTTTTTTTAATCTACGTATGATTTTTATTTTTTTATCCACTGTCCTTAAGCTTTATCAATGAGAAGAAATGCATTAAAATCCATTCATTTATTCCTACCCTAATTCTTATAAAATAAGATTAATTTTTATAAGATGAAGTCACTCTTATGACTCATTCTCTATTATTTTTAAAACAAACAATATTTTTCCTCAAAATGTAATGCCATTATTTGATCTGTTATTGGTAGTATTACTGTGCCCTGGTCATTTTGGTAAGATAATCAATCTTTAGTTTATGGAAATAATACAAGTGAAACATATATCATTGATTTTTTTACTATAGCAAAACTTTTCCTGTGCATAGCTACAGTTATTCTGTTTAAAAACATTTAATAGTCATTTTCCCTCCTTCTAGATGTGTCTTGATTTCACTATATATGTCTAAACTTGACTTATGTTTATTTTAGCATACTACTATTATACACAAACTATAATGAGTCTTAAAATTATCAGGTGAGTAAAGTATCCTGTGTTTAAATATTTTCTAGGAAATTAACCCAGGGAATTGAGGTGGACAATGAATTTAATGATGTTATCTAGGAAAATAGAAATGATATCTTAGAAGAAGAAACTACTCTATATCATGCATATATGTATATAGCAGAAAAGCAGTAATTCATTTAAAAAGGATAAATATTGTGACATTTAAAACTACATATGGTACTGTATAAAGTTATTAATTTTGATTTTAGAAAATATGAAAATGAATAGTTCTAAATGGTGTGTGCATCTAATTTAAAAATTGTTAAAGTTATCAAGATTATATATACAAATAGCACAATTCATTGAAATATCTTGAAATTCCATGTACTGTCAATACATTAAATAAAAATTGTAAAAGATGTTACAATATTTAAACAAATAAGAATAAGCTCAAGAGTCACTCACGTCCAATTTGCATCTACAGCTTTATTTCTTCTCCTTTGGTTAACTGAACTTTCTCAAAGATTAGTTCCTCATTTACTGTCTTGACTTCTCTTGTTTTCCTTCTATTAGAAAAAACCTACGCTTATGTTTTTCTCATTATGACATGAATTAGTCTACATGGAAATTTTGAGAACAATGTTGAAAAGTGTAAAGAAAAAGGCCACCCATCCCACTCTATCCAGTGTTAATGACAATAGGATATACAACAGATATTATCAAATATATTAATAGAAATCCAACTTCCTGCTGGATATTTCTTATTTGATTTTTGGCCATTTCTCAAAGTAAAATATCTGATTCTGAACTCATTATTAGTTCTGTCCAAATTACAATTCATGAAAGATGAACTTTTTATTCATTTTGCAACCCATCATCTTCAAGTCAGAAACCTGTATTTCACTACTTTCTTTACATTTCCTGCTGTATAATCAATACCTCTTTTCACTTTCTGCTGCTACTGCATTCGTTCTAGGCTTATCATTTCTTGCATAAACTTTTTAATTAGTTCCAAACAATCATTATTACTCTTCTGGACAGTATTTCCAGATTTTCCCAGTGAAAATTAGTTCTGCCCTAGTATATGTTACATGTTTTATAAAACTTACTACACTGTGGTAAATATGTATGCTATAATTTTATTGCACACTAGAATGTGAGGTCTACATTAAAAAAAGGGAAAATGCCTTTTACATTATCCAAAATCATAGCTCAGTGTCTGGGACATACATATTAAGTGAGGAATAGATTTATGTTGAATGAATTAAAACATGGATGGGAAGGTGAATAGTTTGGAATTCATGTGAGGTCATGTAAATAATGCATTGGAATAAAAAAGAGGTTTAACAGAGCAGATGTTAGATGTATGAACTAAGATGACAATAGTAAATTCAGGTTGGTGGGCAGAAATACTAAAATTGACACAGAGGTAAGTAATCTGAAAAGCAACATACCCTACTAAAAAGGAAAATTGTAAATGCACATATTCGTTAATTCAATCCATTTTTATTGTGTATTTATCGAGTGCCAAACAACATTCTAAGTGTTGAGAATGACTTAAAATAAAAGTCTGCCATGCATGGAAGTTATTAATACATTCCAGTTAGTGTAAAACTGAAAATTAACCAACAAATGAATATGTATTATGCCCCATGACATAATGCTATGGAGGAAAATAAAGTGCTACGGAGAAAAATAAAAATAAACAATTTGTACTAAATACAGAATGATCAGGAAGAGTCTTTCTGATAGGTGACATTTGAGCAGAATACTGAAGGATGTGAGAGAATGAGCTCTGACAAAACATTGAAAAAATTTTTCCGTGGGGAACAGCAAATTGCAATGCCCTGAATGGAGAGTCATTTGGGATGTTCATGGAAAACAGCAGGGGTCTGTTGTGGCTGGAGCTGGAGATAGAGAATGAGTGTAGGAGACTGGTGGAGAACCACAATCTTATACAGCCCTAAAGGTAATTGTAAGGTTTTTGGAGTCTGAATGAAAAACGGTTCTCTCATTTGAGGGGAGTGAAGTGGCAGGTTCTGACTTTCCCTTTAAGAGGCTGACCCTAGGAGCTCTGTGGAGAATAAATTTTAGGATACTGAGTTTGGAAACAGGGAGGGTAATTGGAAGGTATCTTAAAAAATCAGAAAGGAGATGGTGTTTCAAACAAGTGGTAGCAAGGAGGTGCAAAGAAACTATTAGATTTGGGATATACTGTAAAAGTAGAGCTGCCAGAGTTTGCCGGTCAATTGGATGTGGAATGAAAGAAAAAGGAGGGCAAAAAGATAGCTCTAGTATTTTTAACCTGCGCATCTGGAAAAATACTGTTTCCATTTATTCCCAGTTTAGAAGGAGCAGATTCGGGTAAGGATGATCAAGTTGTTGGTTTTGAATTCCTATGAGATATCAACGTAGAGATGCTGAAAGTACTGTTAGTGGCTGGGCCCGGTGGCTCATGCCTGCAATCCCAGCACTTAGGGAGGCCAAGGCAAGAGGATCATTGGAGCTCACAAATTTAAGGCCAGCCTGGGCAACATGGAGAAACCCCATCTCTACAAAAAGTACAAAAATTAGCAGGACATGGTGGTATGTGCCTGTAGTCCCAGCTACTCAAGAGGCTAAGATGGAAGGACTGCTTGAGCCTAAGTGGAGGTTGCAGTGAGCTGAAATCACGTGACTGCACTCCAACCTGGACAATAGAGCCAGACATTGTCTCAAAAGAAAAGAGAAAAAAAAAATGCAGTTAGAAGTACAAGCCTGGTTACAGGAGAGACACTGGGGCTAAAGACCTTTGAAAGATTTCAGCATATACTTGAATAAATAAAAGCAGAAGAAAGTAAAGGAAAAGCTAAAAATAAACTAGAGTAGACAGGAATGTACAAGGCCTAGGACAGGTGTTGGCAAACCATAGGTTGAAAGCAAAATCCACTACCTGTTTTTGTAAATAAATTTCTACTGGAACGCAAACATGTTAATTTGTTTCCATATTGTCTGTGGCTGATTTCACCCTAGAATTGCAAAGTTAAATAGTTGCAACAGAGATTTTATGGCCCACCAAGCATAAACCATTTATTATCTGGTCATTTACGGAAAAAGTTTACTGACCCCTGACCCAGGGGAAGGTAGTTAACATAATAAAAGTTGGATTAATTTTTACCATGGTTTTCCCAGTACAGTGCTGGTTAATACCTACTATCCCAGCTTTTGGAATAAATAAATGACTTCCTCTCTCCTTTCTTTCTTTCTTTCTTTCTTTCTTTCTTTCTTTCTTTCTTTCTTTCTTTCTTTCTTCTTTCTTTTCTTTCTCTTTCTTTTTCTTTCTTTCTTTCTTTCTTTCTTTCTTTTCTTTCTTTCTTCCTTTCCTTCTTTCCTTCTTTCTTTCCTTCTTTCCTTCTTTCTTTCTTCTTTTTTCTTTTATTTAGATAGAGTCTCACTCTGTCACCCAGACTGGAGTGCAATGGCGTGACCTCAGCTCACTGCAAGCTCCGCCTCTCTGATCCAAGTGATTCTCCTGCCTCAGCATCCTGAGTAGCTGGGATTACAGGTGCATGCCACCACACCCAGCTAATTTTTGAATTTTTAGTAGAAATGGAGTTTCACCATTTTGGCCAGGATGGTCTCGAACTCCTAAACTCAGGTGATCTGCCCACCTCGGCTTCCCAAAATGCTGGATTACAGGCCTGAACCACTTTGCTGGGCCTAGACTTTTTCAATTTCCAATGGGTTTTTGGGCAATATACTATATAATCACCCAAACTAAGATTAAAATAAGAAAAATTACACCTAGAACACAATACTTAGTACTATACCAATATGTTTTATCTTGGCTAAATGGCAAAAAAAATGTAAAATCATATGTAATAATAATTTTAATAGACTGAATTAATGAATAATCTTATTAAATTTAGTAAATGTTGACAGTGTCTGTGTGCTATATCATAACAGAAAAGAAGGAAAAGCACTATAAATGAAGTCACACAATAAGGAAAATTAATAAGCCTAAGGTTTTTACCCTGGAAAGCTCCTATCACTTTGGTACTGTGATGTAGCAACAGAGAATAAAATCAAGAAGATTGTAAATATATTAGATAGACCCAATTATTCGGTTACAACTTAGAGTAACTTGAACTATATGAATTAGCCTTCATTTCATTAAAATTCAAAATCACAGCCTTCTATTTCAAATTATTCTTGTTATATTATGTAGGACAAATTGAGAATTCTGTATGTGTTATTGGGTTTCATTTATGAATTTCCCTTCAAACTGCTACCCCAGAAAATAATTTCTACTTCCAATGCAAATATATTTGTATTAATTTTGTATTATATTTTAAGACAGAAATGGGAGGTAAGCTAAGCAAAATTTAAAGTTTTAAAATATGTAATAATTTCATATTTTTATCTATACATATTTTTAAACTTTGGGGTATAGGTTGTGTTAGGTAGTTAAATAGACGTTAGCGACTGGGAGAGGTAAGAAAAGAGAGAAGAAAGGCTATATCACTAACATAGTCCCTGGCACACCTAAGTTCAGCGATAGAACTGCCCTAACTCCACCCTAATGGATAAAGTCTGTGGTAAAGTCTGTAGCCAGCACATCCCGAAGGTGGAGAATCTAGGACGCAGGTAGAAAGCCCCTAAAATGGCGCATGCGCAGTAACACAAAACCATGCCCCCAGGTCACCCCAAGTTCATAATACCATCATTATAATAGAATTTACATGTGGTTTTTCCCCCCACACCCCATCCTCCTGCGGGTTTTTTCTTAAAGAATTATGGGTAAGAACATGCTCAGTTTTAGTTATATAACCATAAACTGCCAATCAAATGATATCGTCTTGCCATTCAGACACAGCCCAAACCTCAACTCCTTTCCCCAGAACCCCATAAAGGCCCCCTGAGTTTTGTAAAGCGGGGCTGATTTCCCTTCACAGGAATCAGTCTGCACTCCTTCTAAGAGTTGACTACTGTGCTTCACTAAACTTTGCTTTGAGCTTGCACTTTGGTGTTAGTTTGCAATTCTTTGCTCACTATCACAAGAACCGAGATTGCTGGTCCAGAGCTCTGACTCTGTTGATCTCCTTGGTTAAAGAATCTGCCCAATGCAGAATTCCTGGTAACAGTTTGAATAAAAAATATGTTAAATAAATATGGCTATATTTATTTAAAAGTTTTGAAGGAAAAAGAGCAACGTTTTTTAGAAAATCATGAATAGTTTCAAATGTCATGAACCAAACAATATGAAATTTTACTCAGTCCATCAAAGGCAATCGAATCTATAGCAAACTAATTGACCTTAAGCTATGATTTCTCAAAAGATATTTACAAAGCAGTTCACAGTATGAACTGGCATAGACACTAATAAATGTTAGTTTTCAAAAACTTATGTTGAAGACTATTTTATTCAAAGTGAATTGTGAAAGTTCTGTAAGTCAAGCAAATCAGATCAATTCTGCAGCATCATTATATGCAGTATTGCCTGCTGGGCCCGTGGTGTAGGAGCTGTACAGGAGAGCTAGAGGATAAGCTGTTTAATGTTATGATATCATGAGTTTACATTACTTGAATTATTTGGCAAGAAGCAGGAAGGGAAAATGATAGTGTTGGTCCAAAAAGACAACTAAAATAATGAGTATGTGAAAGAAAGAGAGTGATGGTCCATGGAACACTTTATGAGATATGTTTAGTAATTTTAAAGTAATTGGATAAGACAAAAATTATTAAAGAGCAATTACCTTTCCCTGTGTTGTACAATTTCTCATATTAAATAATTTACATTTGAATTCAATAAGATAGAACAAGACTTTTGAAAACATTAAGGTTAGCTTTTAAAATTTATATGAATCTGCAGTTTGGCAGCATTATACTTTTGTGTATTTCTATTAAATTTGTTAAAGTCATATTAAACCCTTGTGTATGTATAATTGAGTTTTTTTTCCTAGTGAAAAATATTTCCTGTCCTAATGAAGGTGAAATAAGTCTTTTAAAGTAAAACTCACAGAACATTTCTATTTTTGTTCTGCTTTGTTTTCTCAAAAAGAGTATGTTTTTAGTTATATTCACTGTCTAATTTTCATTTACTGTACTCTTCCTTGTTGATATATTTATTTGCAATTTTGGTGATGGGCATATTTCAATATAAAAAGGTAAACTGGAATTGGATGTGTGAGTTAGTAAAGAATCTAGAAGTAAATTAAATATGTAAAACTCATGTTTACATATAATATAAATAACCATATGGAGCACATAATAGAAAAAATATATTAAGGTAGCATAAATAACCATAAAGAATGATACAAAATACATGTGTAGAAATATTGATTATTTGAAAAATTATCCAGGTATATAAAAATATTTTTAGTAGTATATAAAATGATATAACATGATTTGTTGTAAATTGTCTCAAAGGCTTCCTGAGAGGTTAATTTTTAATTTGGCTGTAAATTTTACTTGTTAAAAACTGATAAGATTTTTTTTAGAAGGAAGTATAATGAGGTGAAAACTTTGCACATTATTAAAATTATTTATAAAAATAACAATAAACAAACACAAATTCTACTAATGAAAAAAGAGGAAAATTAGTAACAGATAATTGATAGTTCTGAAAGAGTACTATCAATTGGTACATGTGAAAATTTAGTATATGAATACGTTTCATAGGTTAATAGCAAATGGTTTGGGAACAAATCATTTCCTAATTATTATAGAACAAGTAGTTTATATTCTTTCTAAAAAGACATTTTAAATAACTTCATACATTAATGTAGGAAAAAACCATCATTATCATGAAAAAACATACAGAGTGCCTGGACCAGTGTGAACATGTAAAGAGCTGAAAAGAAATCAAGCTTGCCCTTACAACAAGAAAGAACAACACAAGCTGAAAATCAATGACTTTGCTTTGAGAGAACTGAAATCACAAGCCACTATGGCAAAATTTGAAAAGATAGGCATCTACCTTAAAACACAAGACCTGAGCATTTGCTTACCTGGGGCAGAAGGCACCCAAAGCCCTATAAACTAGTAGGACATTAAAAGAGCACATTTGACAAGTTGCTGGAGGTTGAGTGTGGGCTGGTGTGAGTGAGAAGGCCTCCTGGGGGCCACGCTCACTGACAGTCCTCACACTTTCATACCTTTCCTCCAGGAATCCCTCCAGGTTCTTACAGGCAGATAGAAAGAATCCAGAGAAGACTTCTCCAAGGTTCAGGATGGGGAAGAGAAGAGCAACCACCGTGAAATCCACCACAATTCCTCTCCTAGAACAAAAGCTTTACTTTGTAGGGAAAGGACATCACAGGAAGGTACAGGTAAAATACTGCGGCTAGGAGATGGGAACTTCACCCAACCTTAGCCTCCCTTTCTCAATTAAGGAGGGGAGAGAACGTTAATTTCTTTTATTTCTGGGAGCAGAATAGGAAAAGTGGAAGTTAGCTGCTGAGACTAAGTAAGGTATTGGGAGGAAGGGAGAGCAAGCTCCACCTCTGGAAGAGGGACAGAAACTTTATTTAAAATTTCTGTGGAAAATGACATTGCTATTTTAATAAGAATAGCATAGAATCTGTAAATGGCTTTGGGGGGTATGATCATTTTAACAACATTCTTCCAATCCATGAGGGTGTAATATTTTTCCATTTATTTGTATCGTGTCTGATTTCTTTCAGCAGTGTTTGGTAGTTCTCCTTGTAGGTATCTTTCACCTCGTTGGTTAGATGTAATCCTGGGTATTTTATATTTTTTGTGGTATTGTGTTCTTATTTTGGCTCTTAACTAAAATGTTACTGGTGTATAAAAATGCTACTGATTTTTGTACATAGATTTGGTATCCTAAAACTTTACTGAAATAGTTCACCAGTTCTAGGAACTTTTTGGCAGTCATTAGAATTTTCTAGGGTAGAATCATGTTTTCAGTGAAGAAAGACAGTTTTGAGGTATGTTCCTTTAATACCTAGGAGCACATCAAAAAGTTAATTCACCACACTGAAGTAGGCTTTATTACTGGGATGCAAGTTTGGTTCAACATACACAATAAATGTGATTCAACAGAATCAAAAAGAAAAAGATAATGATCTCCTTAATAGACACAAAGCCTTTGATAAAATTCAACATCCATTCAGAATAAAAACCAATTACTTTTAAAATAATTATTAGAAAATTATTTGTCCCAAATCATTTGCCATTAACCTATGAAACATATTTGTATATGTCCTGAATTCTTGCGTGTACTAAGTTCTCTTTCTGAATTATCAGTTATGTTTGTTGTTGGGAAGCGGCCATTTCATGGCCTCTGTCAGTGGATAAGTGATGATATTTCAGGATCCTAACATGAGTGATACTGAGTTGGTTGGCAGAGTCATGGCTCCTTAAAATATTCACATCCTAATCACCACAACTGATGGATCTCTTAGGTTACATTGCAGAGATGAAATTAACATTACAGATGGGTAAATTACTTAATCAGATGACCTTAAAATAAAGAGATTACTCTGGAATAAGTTGGTGGGGCCAATTTAACTATAAGAGTTCTTAAATGGGGACAAAGAAGGCAGAAGAGTCAGAACCAGAAAGAAGACATCTTGAGAAAGACTTGGCTGACCACTGCTGTCTTTGAAATGGGCTAGGGCCAGGAGCCAAGGTATGCAGGCAGCCTGTATAAGCTGGAAATGGTGAGAAAACTAATTTTACTCTGGAATCTCCAGAAAAGAATACAGTCCTGCTGACACTAATTTTATCCTAGTGAGACACATTTTGGACTTCTGACTTGCAGAAGTTTAAGATAATAAATTTGTGTCATTTTAAACCACAGAGTTTGTGGTAACTTGGTACACTACCAGTAAGAAATTAATTTACTGATTTATTTCACTTTGAAAACAAACAAAACAGATTTAGAAATGGATGTCCTTTCCCTAGTATCTCTTCCTCTTGTTTGATGACCTTGGAATTCATGTGTTGATGATTTGGTACCTGAAGGCATTCTTCTCAACATCCTCTTGGACTTGGTATCAATGGGAAATACACATCTATTTTGTTAGGCCACTAAGATTAATAAAGTGCCTCAATTGATGAAATCTCCAGTAGAGTCATAGCTTTGCTAATATCAATTAGGAAAATCATATTGTAAAATAAATAAGTTCAAAATAGAAAACATCCCAGTCAAATATCTTTAATAAGTAAAACAATAACATCTTATATATGAAATAGTTATCAAGTTATTAAGTTTGTGAGCCCAAAACATTTTAAGTAAACATAAAAGTCTTTTATGTAGAAGTCACATGAGAGAGGAAAGTAAAGATCTCAGTAAAGTTAAAACCAATAAGGAATATAAGTGATTGATTATAAAGGTATGATACAAACTCCTAAAGTACTAATAATTTAATATTAGATATTTATCGAGACTGTGTTGCTTATATATTAACTTTAACAATTGATTTGTTAACTTGACCCTGATTACTTAAGTTTAAGGTTAAGATTATTTTAATGATACATTTCCTAGAACCAAACATTATTAGTATTACACATTAGTCTTCAAATTATAAGCTGGTCCTCAGACAGTATTAAATAATCAAATCTGTACTATCATAAATAATGCAGAATCTTCTCTTATATTCAAAATTATTTTAAGCTTAACAGGCACTATAAGTTGTTTTGGGAAAGGTTTTGTTTCTAATAATTTTGATATTTAAATACGAATAGCTTATATCCCATTCCTTATTGTTCATCAATGCGTAAAATAAACATTCATGTTTTCACTGTGCTGTCATTTCCAAGTAGAAGAGAATAGTTTTAGGCAACATATGACCAAGTCAATGGAAAAGCTTTAACTTACCATTTGATATAGAATGATACTATACCAATATTAAAACTACAGATATCACTACATCATTGAAAGCTCTCCCATATAAGTAAAACCAAAATTCACAATACTTTTTTTTTCCCCTTATAACTCCCAGGCCATAAATAGTCATTTCACAGAACCAGCTAACAGAAATATTAACAAATCTAGTAAACTGGAGAGTATCTTCTTTTTCCCAGTTTTAACAGGCAGCAGAACATATTTAAGAGATATGTGTGGGCATCTTTTGATGCTTGGGTAGGAGAGAGTAAAATGAAGTATGACAGAGGGAGAAAAAATAGGGTTGCAAAGAGATCACACAGCCAAGCATCATGCTCTGGGGTCACTATTACAGGACTACCAAATTCACATCTGTATGGAAATGTGTCATTTGTAAACAGCAGACAGGGAAGCAATGTCTGAAAAGCAATATTGCCAGAGGGCCCTTCAGTTTTAACTTAGGTACATAGAAAGCTTAAAGCTACCTGCTAGAAAACACCTAAAACTAGCTAGATTAGTTTATGGGGTTAATCTAAAAGGGCTGATATTATAAAGAAAAATGTTCAAATTCACTGTGAAGATTTTATAAATGTAACAAACAGACAAAATATGCCATAGTTCTTTCATCTCTAATCGTTTAATTGTAGAGTAAATTATGTTGTTCTGTTTTCAGCATTTAATTTTTAAATTAGCTCTTGGCTGCAATGTCCTTGATTACAGAACTTAATTAGCTGAGCCCGTTGAAAGGAATTATGCTATATACAGGGTACATGATCACATGACAAAGCTTAATACAAGCAATCAGAGTCATAGGGAAGCCTGGTTGACTGGTTCTAAAAGGTGAAAGAACAGTTGCAAAACAGTCGGGATTTAAAAACAGAAGATTCAAGGGAGAAAGAGCAACAATAAAATTAGATAAGTCTGAATTCAGTTTAGGCAAATATTATGACTGAATGTAAGAATACAGTTATAGAAAAAATGACTTATTATTTATTTTTTTGTATTAGTTCACCAGTATAAAGGGTAAACAACATAAATATTCCTTGATGACAAAATTGAACAAAAACATTCTGATTTTTAAAAACTTTTCTAATCTACTAGCTTCTTTAAAAAATACCATTTTACCCACATTGCGTAAACTTCTTTGTGTTTCCACTAGTCAGTAATGCTAGCTTCTGATCTTTTATAATGCAAATTATATACATACATGCAAATATTCTATAGTAAATTACATCTAAGCCAGAAATGGCATTTTAACAATAGCCTATAAAGTGGATGAGTTCACAGAGCTAATTACATCTAAGAATTTTTTTTTTCTCTCCTACAACTTTATGGAAACTTTGAGATCTTAGCTAAATGTATATATTCAACACCATTTCCAAGAGAATATCATAAATTTAAGGCAATCAAGAAATTGTGTAATGTTAAAATGTTTATTTTGGATAACTTGAGAGAAATAAAAGAATAGTTACTATAGAAAAAATAGATTTGAACACTATGAGAGGGTAGAGTTGGTACACTAGCAGTTATTTCTCCAAATTAGTTTTTAAGTTTGTTATTTATGTAACATGGGGTAGTCACCTATTCCTGCAAAAGTAAACAACCTCTTTTTCTATTCGGCGAAGAAGAAAGACATGCATTTGTTGCTCACATCACGTGAAGGCTGTAGGCCACCTGTGGGGCAGGTCAACTGAGCTCAGCCATGCTCAACTGGGTTCTGTTGGGCTGGACTTAATTCTACGCTAAAACTCATTGTTTACAAACACAGGTAGAAATAATAGCCACTATCTGGGAAACATATTTTCATGGTGAAGGAAAGGAAAAAAAGAGGGAGAGACTAATTATGCAATTTCATTTAATTCTTCTACTGGGATGTAGCAAACTTTAATCTTGCTAACATACCATTGGCCAAAGCATGTCATATGACCAAACCAGTTTAAGGAAGTGGGAGAAAGTAATTTTTCCAAAGAACGCATAGACAATTCCTATGAATATAGTCATGGATGTGTTATTTTTTAATAAAGACAGAGTAAAGAGTTGGGAAAAATAATCCAATATGCCACAAGGATCGGTGTTATAGTGTCTTAGAAATAAAAGATAAAATGCTTCTATTAATCATATCAGGAGGCGAGAAGCATGTTGAAACCACACAGAAAGTCACATCTTGATTGATTGGTTGTCTTGCCATACTTATTGGCTGTCTAATTTCCTTTGACTAGAATGTGAGCACAATGAAGGCAAGTCTTTCCTCTGTTTTGTTTCCCTTTGTATAACCTGGCATGTCATAGGCACTCAATAAACCTTGACTGACTTAAGAGACGTGTAGAGCACATTTAGACAGAAATGTTACTGGAGAAAAAATTACCGCAGAATCTAAAGCAAGAAGCCAAAACATGTCTAGAGAGGATGTCTCTTTTTTTATATACTTTTTACGTGTTATAAAAATTTCCAATTGAGAGGGTAGGGTAAAATAATAGCACAGCCTATTGAAGTATAAAATAGGGAAGAAGTGCTTGTATGGTCTGGATTTCTAGAAGATGGTTTACAAATAACACTTTATGTAATCACACATTTGTAGGAGAATTAAGATGTTATAATAGGATGACCTTCATCTTTCTAGTAAACTATTAGAAGTCTCATTAGATTCTGCTAAATTTAAAAGTATATAGTAAATGTAGAATAGTGCATAAATTGTAGGAGTACATTTTAATCATCTTCCCAAAGAGAACACCTCCATGTAAACATCCCACCACATTGAGAAAGAGAACTTTAGGAGAACGTTAGAAACCTTATCATGATCCCTCCATATTACTATTTTTTCTGATAACCATTATCCTGACTTCTCAGTCACTAGGAGAGTTTTGATTATTTTGAACTTTGTATAAATACAGAACAAATTATATAGTGTCTGACCCTCTCACTTGAAATAATGTGTAAGAGGCATATATTGTGTTTTACGTGGCAGTAGTTCATTCATTTTTCTTGCTGTACAGTACTACAATACAGTAATATACTATTTATTATGAATATTTTGCTTCTTGATCTGAACATTTGGATGCATGTTATTTGATGCACATATGTAGATTTCAGGGGTCTAATTTTAAGAGTGATATTGTTTGGTTATACAAGTGTGCATGTGCATATACAAATTTAGAGTATATGAATATCTACATTTTTAGTAGAAAATGTCCAAACATATTCCAAAGTGCTTCTACCAATTTATATTGCTAGCAACAGTGAGTGAGAGGTACTGCTTTTTATATCTTAAAATTGGACTATTTAAAAAACTAGTTTGATGAGTATTTAATAATATTAGTTAGCTCTTAATACATAGAAAGCTACCCCAACATTTATTGGCCTTAAACTACAACCAATTATTTGGCTTGAAACTATGAGTCTCATCAGGTCAGTCTTAGTGATTCTGGTCTCAGCTAGGCTCACTAATGCTTTTGCAGCTAGCTGTCAGTTTGAGCTGGTTGATCTGGGATCCCCTCAGCTGGGACAGTGACAGACCAAATTCAAGTCTGGGGAAATGAACTCTAGTTTTTGATGGGGGGCTTTAAAAAATATCATTGTAAAGTAGCATGAATATAAGAATGAAAATAATTACAACTAACTTTACGAACAGCCTACAATAGTACCTTTATCTAACTGTAGCTTTACTTTGCATTTCCCTTGTGGATAACAGTTGAACAACTTTTCATATTTTTATAGGCCTTTGAATAACCCCTTTATGAAATGCCTGTTCAAATCTCTAACCATTTTTGAATCAGATTACCTGTCTTTTCTTTGATGTATAAAAATTTCCTTTATTTTCAGATAATAATATGAATCTATTATTAATTCTCTAATTTTGACATATGTATTTTTTTCTTTTTAATAGTGCTAAATTTAACATTAAGATGTACCAATATTTTCATTTTGGGGTAGAATTTTTTCTCTTTCTTTTTGTATAAAGAATTTCTTATCATAGGCCCAAGTTTTATCTTTAATTCAACAATAAAATATAAAATTCACCCAGAAGTAATTTTATACATGGTGTAAAATAGTGGTATAGTTTGTTTAAAAATTTTTTATAGTGATATTGCAATTGACTCAATATTTTAATGAAAATACCTCTGTTTGGCTTTATTTAGACACTGCTGTGAAGGTCAATATTTGTTATACATCAAATGTTGATATTACATAGGCCCCTTTTGGATTATTTATGGAGTTCCATTGATGTATATGTCTTTTCTATGGCAAGACTACACTGTCTCCATTACTTTAACATAGCAATGTATTTGTTACCCAAAGTAGCAAGTCCTACCTCATTTTTTCATTCTCTTTATTCTCCTTATATTATTTCTTCAACAATTTTTGTTATTCTTGGTATTTTGCTTTCATACATAAATTTTAGACTTGGCTTTCTTAATTGCCAGAAAAATAGTTTCTTGAAATTTTAATTCAGATTGCATTCAAACTAGAGAACAATTTCAAAACAGTGTTTTTTTCTTAGTTTTTCCAGACTTTTCTTCTACAAATTTAGTCTATTAGCTTTTTACAAAAACTTTTCTTAATAATGTTAGTTTTCTGTGAGTAAGTCTTTGTGTCTTCCTTAGTATTTTATGTTTCTAGTTGACACTTGAATGGTATATACTTTTTCACTATATATTTCCTGTAGGATATAGAACTGCACTTGATTTTGTATATATTGAATTTATCCAGCTAGCTTGATAAATTTACTTTTTAATCTTACTGTCTTTGTGGATATTATTTTCAACCTTTGACATATGTAATTCTCACCTGCAGATATGGAGAGTCATTTCATCTTTTCAATTCATTAACTCTCTTTTGTGCCGCTTTTAAATGTATCCATTCAGTTCTAAAATCACCAGATTTTAAAATATATTTTTGTTTCCTGAAAATACATATTGCCAATCTTTTTTATGATGTTTATTATTTAATAGTGTAAAAAACATAGCTATCTTAAAGTTCAATTATGATAACTCCTTTTAAGTCCCTTGTGTTTCGATTCTGCTTCTACTAACCTATTTTCATGAAGTTGTTTTAGGTTATGTTGTCTTATTTTTGCATGACTAACTACGTTTTAAAATTTTATTCCATATATTATATATGAAAAACTGCTGTGGTAAATAAAATTTATTTTATAATTTTTTAATGAGAGATCATTTATTTTAATCCCTGCAAATTGGCCAGGCTAGAACCATCTGCAATCTAAAATCACCTTTAAATAAATAGAAATGATCTAGAAATGGGCTTTAGCCCCTTATTAGCTCATATTATTTTCAGCTTATTCTCACTACTACAGTGTAAATTTTTAGGTTCCAATTCAAAACCTGGTGGATTATTGGTCCTGAATCCTCTTCCAGCCTTGAGCTCCAAAATGTGTACTTTGGATCTTGTGAGTTTATTGTGAAAGAATGTTCTAAACTCTCATCTCTGATATTGAAAGAGGCAAATATCTTTAGGCATAAGCAACCTCTAAGTCTTACTTCTCTCTCTGAGATACTGCCTTCTCCCAGATCCTGGTCCCACAGTTCTTCACTGCTTTAATAGTTCTCTAATTCCTTGAAATGTACCCCAGTGTGCGCATGTGTCTGTGTATTCTTGGGCATTTCTGGTTATTCTTTGGGATGGTTGTTCAAACACCGCTCAAACTACCACTTAATTATCAAAACTATGTTTGTATGAGGTATTAACCCTTATTCTAGATATTGAGGTACATTGAGAGAAGTTTTGGAACTTGTCCAAAATTATGTAGTTAATAAAAAATGGGTCCCAGATTTGAACTCAAGTATGTTAGGTTATAAAACTCATGTACTAAGTAAGCATTCTGGACAATCTCTGGCTTATAGCCCACCACAACAGGGTAGATTATAAATACATTAATTTTAAATATTTTTATTTACTGCATTTATCTATAAGTATTAAAATTAACCCATATTTCATGCAAATGTGCAAATATATTGCACTCTAGTTTAGATGGAAGTCAGCTACTGTATGATAATAAATATTTCTGGAATAAATTCATATTCTCATAATTTCATTTGAATTTCCACTATAAAGGAATATTGTATGTATTTGTTTGGGGATATGGTATACTTTTCTCATTAGTCCATGTGCATGTCTTTTGCATTTGACAAGGCAGTCCCAGATAAAAGTCTCTATTAAGTAGCATTATGACTTCCCATCTTATTTACTTTTCTAGTAAGATATGTGTATGTTTGCGTGTCAACATTTATCTTATGTCCATATAAATATATATTTTGTATATACATATATATTATTTCAAGACTTTTGTATTACATAATGAGTTTTATTCTCTGACTTACGCTTATTTTGTGAAGTGCAAAGCACATTTATTGTCAATTTGATCTTCATTTGTCTACCTATAATCCCATAATATAGGGAAAGACACCTAAATACTTGGCCTATTGTAAAACTACTTCACCAGTAGTTTTCAGAATTTAGGATTATTCCTAGTTTATCTACATTAGAGACAAAATCAATTATTCTAGATATATAATCAATCTTTATTGCACAGAAAATGCAGAATTTCATTTTCATAGGAGAATTTTGTGGTCTGTAGAACAACAGAGACAGTTTTAATGAAAATGTAGATTCCAGGCAACAGATGTATAAATATTGTACCATCACAGAGAGGGAAACTATGAGTATTGTAATGAAAACCTGCTACATACAAGCTTTATTTTTCTTAGTATATTACAATAACTAGTTCAGTGACACCTTTTATTTGCAGGTAAAGTGACTACTTTCTAAAAATGTAGTAAGGTACTTGGACCATTTCTAATAGAGCCACCACTTTCAGACAGAATGATGAAATGGTTTCATATCACTTCATAGAAAAACAGGTAGAATGCATTAAACATTGCATTAGATACAGTTTTCTTCACAAACAACTGTAAGTTAATGAGGTCCTGGAGGTCAAAGACCATAACTTATTTATGCATTATTATGTCAAATTATAATTGGTTAGTAATATTTCATGTTAATTAATGTGAATTATTAATTAATAAACATTTAGTAAGTATATTTTATCTGCCAGGTTCTGTCCTAGATATTTTAAAGACCATGTTCATATTGAACTTTACTCACAAACAATCAATTTAAGTATGTATCAGTTTCTTCATTCTACAGCCTAGAAAGATAAACTGATATACCATTCACATTGACTTTGGAAAAATTAAAGTTTTGGTCTAAATTTCAGATATAAAGCCTATTTCCATTTTACTAATAACCACTTAGAAAAATTTAACTGGTTTTTATTGCCATATATTATGAGAAATAATATTTCTAAGTATATCTTGTTTTCAGAAAATATTTGTAGCCTTACCGTATAGCAAATAACATTGGAGCACAGGCTATCCCAGAAATATAAGAATATCAGATATTTGTTTACTCCTAAGAAAAACCATATACTGTTTACATTCTTATTTACAAAGTTATATATATATATATATATATACACACACACATATATATAAAAAATAAAGTAAGCCTCAAATATGAGGCTTACTTTATTTTCCAGTTTAAGTTATAAACTTGATATGAATTATCTACCTGTTTGTGACCGGGTTGGTCAAGATATAATTATTTCTCAATACTAAGTTGTATAGCTAATATGGCAACTGATTTAGCATTGGCTTTTAAGGCTCTTACCAGTTTTTGGTATTTTATTAACAGAAGGTAATGGTTGTGTGAGTGTTTGTGACATCTATAGATTGAAGGATGCTGCATCAATAATATTATTGCTAATACTTTTAACTAAACTGAAATCTTACAACCCAAATAAGGCCACCACCAAAATTCCATTAGGAGGAAACTCTCTTGCAGCTTATTTACTATTCCTGTCAGCGGTGCTTATGTTTTTTTGTTGTTGTTGTTATTGTTGTTGTGGTGGTGGTGGTGGTTGTTTTCCTGGCCCTTTTGCTCAACATTCTTCAAACACTATAAACCTTCTGAGAATTGTAAAATATGTCTAAATCATGCACCAGTTCTGATCAGAGGACTGTACAATCAAGCATAATAATAATGTGCCTAAACATACAGCAATTACATATTGGCAAGCTTGAGTGAACCCACCCAGCATTTAAGAGTCAAGTTATTATCAGAACCCACATGCTTTTCATCAACACATGCAAAGCACACCTGTGGTTTGTTAGTAATTTTCTTAGACAAGAAGATTGAGCACAAAATGATGCTATTTTTCACAAATACATGGCCTGCATATCCTCCTGTGCTTATTCAGTATATTTTTAAAAGAGTGAGATGGATTTAAAATAAATATTATTTTTTCATTTTAAATATGGAGTTACTTTATAAATGTAAGACGTCATTACTGCAAGAACTGTTACGGTTTATTTTTAAATTTTTGAATTATTTTATTAAAACCCAGAAAAGCTGATATTAATTACTTTATCTACAAAAGATACATTTCGCTGACACTTGAAATATAAGATTAACAAATATCAACACATAAACAGTTTAAAAATTATCGATATTTTAATATTTATTATTACTGTGGAAGATAAGTGTATGAGTTTTCAAGATTTTTAAAACATTTACAATAGAGCCAATAAACTAGTCAAAAATTGATATATTTTTAGAAGGTTTATAAACACTCAGAATAATAAGTTTTTATAAAATTGCATAGACATTATCCTGGTATTTCAAATTTACTTTCTTTCCCCCCAGAATGTTCCTAAAATGATCAAGTCTAACATTCATTTCATTAGGCTGTAGGCAAAGATTTCTATGCTTACTCAGGCCACAGGAGACCTAGAATTCATTGTGTTCTTTGCAAGATAATGTAAAATATTAATTGATAAAAATAACTAAATATAAAATTTAATAATACTTACATTTAATGTTTTACTAGATTCTAGATCACAAACAGCAATATAGGGCGAGGCAGGGAGAGACAAAACATTAACTTCACTTTTAAAACTCTTTTGCACTTCTGTATTTAGCCATGACAGAGTGACAAAGATGACACCTGACCTCCTACCATAAACAACTATAAAGCTGAATAAAACATATAAAATGCTTTCAGAGTTTGGATTCAGTCAGTGTATAACTGATCCCTTGGAGAATGTAGACAGATGAAGTGAGTTTTATAATCACATCACCTTTGCTTCCTGAGGAAATTTTGGAATTACTTTGCAGACAGAAAAAAAACCCTATTCTTCCAGGACATTTAATAGAGAGTGGAGAGGAAAGGCACACCTTAGTGAACTAGATTGAAAACTTCTTTAGATCCAGAAAAGCAAAGCTTTCAAATAGGCCTTGCAGTGATCAAACTGATATTAATTTAATTGCATGACAGAAAAACATAAGCCAATTATTAAAAAGCAACAAATTTCAAACATTCAACAAAGTAACAATAAAAATCAGTAAGCATGGCAAGAAGCATAAAGATAGTTCCATAACCAACATGAAAAGCAGCTAATGGACACAGAGTGAAAATGATAGAGAGCATGTAACTAGAAGAAAACAAAATTTCAGTGTTGTAGCACCCATATGTACAGAGATGAGACTATAATCACATATACCTACAGAAAAAGATAGATTTCATGTTAATGACTTTATTTTGAACTAATCAGAGAAATGAAATTTAGGGCAAACAACTAACCTGAAATCTAGAGAAAAACAAAAACATGCAGAAATAAGCAAGACTCAAGCATTGGCCATCATGGAACAAATATTGCTGAACACCATATAAGCCAGGAAGATTAAACTATACATTTTTAACAATTTGCCGGAAGCCACATGTGGATTAGAAAGAAATTTTGAAGCTGATGTGGTTAGAGACATTGAGATATTTCCAGTTTCTTGCAGAATTTTCTGCAGAACCCCACCAGCTACCTAGGGAGAAAAAAAACTCCCTGAAAAAAACTCCCCATGGTGCTAGCCATGATTCCTTTCCTCTCTCCCATGGGAAAAATGACTTAATTTTCAGGGGCAAGGGTAGCAAAGGTGTATATTGAGAATGCCATTAGAAACCATTGCAGGAGAGTGGGGGCTCAGGGGTGGATTCTACACATAGAAAAGGGGCAGGAATATGTGCTAATATGCTAGATCTAGCATTACCACTCAAAGAAGGGCATAAACATTTTTGAAGACCATGCCCTTGAGATCCAAATGAACTGTGCCTGCTTGCGACTGAGGTTCAAACATGGCACAGAGAACTATCCTTAACCATGCTACCAGATCTCAAATTGAACAGTAGAATATAGCTCTGAGACAAGTTAAGAGTTGGGTTTTATCTAGGGAATAGGAAAATGGTAAGGCCAAAATCCAACTGGGGAGAAATAAACAAGTTTCACTAGAATTTGAAATCTCTAGTTACAATAAAGATAGCTGTAACAATAGCAGGCTTCAGTCATAGCCCGATTTCTGATGAGGTTAGTACAAACCTTTACACCGAAGATGTAGAAAGAAAGATGTGCTTTTTTTCTAACATAAAACATCCTTACCTTAGCGTCTACTTTCCTACCATAACAACTTTCATCAAAGAAACAAGACAGGAAAAGAGGCAAAAGAAATGCAGTTTAAAGAAATAAAGTGATTATCAGAATCAGACTCAGATATGAAACACATGTTGGAATTATCAGACAGAGAACATGACATAATTGTGATTAATATGTTTAATGACTATAATGTAAAAGGTAAAACAAATGCAAGATCAAATAGGTAATTTCAACAGAGAGATGGACACTGAAGGTAAAGGTAAAATGGGAATGCTAGAAATCAAAAGCACATTAACAAAAATGAGGATGTCTCACCAGGCTTATCTGCAGACTTGACACATCCAAGAAAAGAACCAGTGAACTTAAAGAAAGACCAATAAAAACTGCCAAAATATAAACACAAATAGACAAATAAAGAATAAAAACAAAAACAGAAAAAAAAGTCAAGCATCCAATTTACTGAAATAATAAAAAAGGGCATAATGTGCATAATTAGAGTTCCAGAAGGATAAGAAAGAATGGCATGAAATATTTAAGAAAACAATAGTGAAGAATTTTCCAAGATTAGAGGCAGATGATGTGTTCAAGAGAATCAAAGACCACCAAGCAGGATCCATGAAAAAAAAAATCCACATTTTGCCATATTATTCAGACTGCTGAAAGACAGATGAGGATAAAGATCTTGAGGATAGATGCAGGGAAGAGGTATACATTATATTCAGAGGAACAAGTATAAACAGTACATAAGAAGCCTTATAAAAACCAACTAATCAAGAGGACAACATAATGATATATTTCAAGTACTAAAAGAAAAAAATAGTATCAACCCATAATTCAATACCAAGTGAAATATTCTTCAAGAGTGAGGAAAAATAAGCAATTTCTTAGACAACCAATACTGGGGAACTTATTGCCAGCAGATCTAGGCTACAAGAATTGAAGTAAATTTTTAAGCAGAAAGCATTTGAAATATCTGAAATCTACTCAAAGATACTAAGAGCATCATGTATGAAATAGAGGGTTAAAAAAATAATTTGTGTCTTCATTGGCCAGAACTGCAGTAATAAGCCACCATAGACTGGGTGGCTTAAACATCATTAATTTATTGTCCCATAGTTCTGGAAGCTAGAAGTTCTAGACTGGGGTGCTAGTAAGGTTGATTTCTGGTGAGGTCTCTCTTCCTGGCTTATAGACAGTCCCCTTCTTGCTATATCATGACGTGCATGGAATTTCTTCTTGCATATGAAGTGGGGGAAGATAAAGTGCTCTCTGGGTCTCTGGTATTCTTTCTCATAAGCACATTAATCTGCTTAGGTTAGGGCCCTACCATTATGACCACATTTAACCTTAAATTACTTCCTTAAAGCCCTGCCCCCAAATATAGCCATACTGGGGATTAGGGCTTCATGATATGAATTTTGGGGGTGGGGCATATTCAATCCATAATATTACCTTTTCTTATTTTCAAATGCTGTAAAAACTGAATTTTTGAAGCAATTATAGCAAAAAGCACTGTGTACTTGCAGTATATGTAAAAGTGAAATGTATGACAATCATGCAAGGAAAAATATTAAGACTAAACGGTTATAAGTTCTGTATGGTAAACATGTAGTGGTACAAATTATTTTGAAGTTAATCTCAGATAACTTAAAGATTTATATTGTAAATCATGTGTCAAACACTAATATTGGTTTTAAGAAGTATAAATAACAAGTTAATAGAAGAGATTAATAGAAGAAATAAAATGGAGTATGTTAAAACTATAAAGCAGAAAAAGATGAAAATAAAAACATAACTAATAGAAATAGCTAGTAAAATGCTAGGTTTTACTTCAAATATATCAATAATTACTGTAAATGTGAACTGTATAAATATACCAGTAAAAATTCAAGAATTTTCACTTTAAATAAAAAAAAAGACTGAACTATATATTAGCCATAAGAAACTCACCTTAAAAATACAGATATGTTAAAAGAATAGTGAAGGTCATACAATAAAAATACTAAACAAAGGAGCCCTGGTCTAGCTATATTAACTTCAGATAAAGATTAATTTGAGACTTCAGAACAAGAAGGATTGTTTAAAACAAGAAGGTATTTACTAATAATGAAGTAGCCGATTTTTAAGGAAGACTTAGGCTAGATGTATATTCAACGTAAAAGGTAAAAAAGTAACTGATAGAACAAGCAACCACGGAAATAGTAAGAATATAGATGACCTGAACAGTAATTGTCTCAAGGACAGAACATCCTACCCAACAACAGAATACACATTATATTAAGTACATATGGAAGATTTACTATGATGAACCATATCCTAGGTCATTAGAAAGAAAAAAATAAAACGCCCTCATATTATTTAAAGTACTTTTGTTCACAGTAATAGATTCAAGTTATAAATCAATAAAACCAAAATATGAAGTACTTATACATAAATCTAACAATATATCCAAGGTATTTATGCAGAAAACTAAAAAAAGTTTATTCGAGAAATCACAGATTTAAATAAATGGTGATATATACCATGCCCATAGATTTGAAAAATCAATGTGGTTAAGGTGTCATTTCTCTCCAGTTGGAACTATTGACTCATATTAATCCTAATCAAAACCTCAGTAAGCTTATTCTTTCTTTTGGTAGACATTGGAAATTTAACCTTAAAATTTACACAGAAAAGTAAAGGATCTAAAATAGCTTAAAGAACTCTAAGGAAAAATAACAAAGTTAAAATTCGCATTATACAATTTCAAGACTTATTTCGAAGAAACAGTATAAACTTATATATAAAAACAGTGATATTGAAACAGAATAGAGCACCCAGAGTCACGCACATATAGTCAACTATTTTTTTTAATGTTGCGGTGAGAACCTAAGGTGAAAAAATAGTCTTTTCAAAACGTTGTGAGAACAAAATTGGAATTCTATATGAAAAAAAAATTGAACCATGTCACATATCTCAGGTTCTACATAAAAATTAACTCAAAATGAATTAGACTGTCAATGTAAAATATAATTCTTAATATAAATGTAAATTTCATTCAAAATTTTAAAAATCTGAAAGAAATTATAGAAGAAAATCTACATGACCTAAGGTTTGATTATGAATTTTTTAATGTAACGCAAAACACATGATGCATGAGATGAGAGGAAAAAATGGTTAAGTTAGACTTTATTAAAATTGTTTAAATTTGTTCTGTGAAAGACACTGTTAGGAGAATGAAAAGCAAGCAACAGACTGAGGGAATATATTGCTAATCACATATCTGATAAAAAAGACTTGTATCCAAACTATAGAAAGAATACTTAAATCTCAATAACAAGAAAATGAACAACCCAAGGTAAAAAATGGGTCAAATATCTTAACAAAGAAGATATCAAAGGAGATATATAAATGGCAGACACATGAAAAAATGCTCATTTTCATTTGTCATCAGGGAAATGAAAATTATAGCCAAATGAGATTCCATAACATACTCACAGAAAGGCAAAATCCATAAGACAGACAATGTCAAATCCTGGCCAGGTTATGAAGCCATTATAGCTATCATTCATTGTTAATGGAAATGCAAAATGATGCATAAAGTTAAACACATGACCCAACTACTACAATCCTAGATATTTAAGTGACTTGAAAACTATTTACCCAAATACTCGTATGCAAATGTTTATAGGAGATTTGTTTGTAATCACTAAAGTTAGAAACAATTAAAATTTTCTTCAACAAGGAATCAATAAACAGTGGCACAACCATGCAATTGAATCCTAGTCAGTGATACACGGGCATAGGATATTGACTTATTCATTAACGTGGAGGAGTCGTAAATGTATCTTACTAAGAACCTACATCAGAAGGTGTTATATTGGATGATTACTTTCATACGACATTCTGGAAAATGCAAGACTGTAGAGAAGAAAAACAGGTCAGTGTTTGCCAGAGATTACTGGTGACTTGTGGTGTTTGACTACAAAGGAAACACAAAGGGAAATTTTTAGTATGTTGGAACTGTTCTGTATGGTGCTGTGGTACCGGATATATGATTCTATGCATTTACCAAAACCTATAAAATTGTACATCATAAAAAAGTGAACTTTGATGATTGAACTAAAAAATATAATACCTTTTGATATTCACAGCAATAATATGTAAGGGTGGAAAAAGTTAAGGGACATAAATAGAAGTAAGGTTTCTCTCTCCAATCAAAATGATTAAATGTTGATAACAGGAGTATATAAATTGTTTATGTGTGTTGTAATTCTCAAAACAACTTACATGAAAACTATACAAAGAGATGCACACACAAAAGAAACATAAAAAGTCAATATAAGATGCTGAAAAAGAAACCCACAAGAAAAGAGAAACAAAGTAAGAACTAGAAACAGGACAAGAGGTAAACCTAACATATTAACAATTACCTTAAGTATAAATGGACTAAATCCACAAATCAAAAGCTTGGCAGAGAGAAAAAACATAACATTGCCCAACCATATGCTGTTTAAAAGAATTTCACCTGAAATTCTTGAAGTTAGTTGAAAGTAAAATGATGTAAAAATATACTATGAAAGTATTAATGATAATTTAGAGTAAAAGTAGCTCTATTAATATCTGATGAAGTAGACTCAAAACAAAATTATTACAGATAAAGAGGTACATTACATAATGAGAAACAGATCAATCCACTAAGAAGACGTGAGCATCCTTAAAGTTGTATACACCAAAATACAGAGCCTCAAAATAACTTGAAGGAAAAACTGATAAGCTGAAAGATGAAATAGACACATTCGAATTTATAGCTTAGACTTTAACTCTAAAGATCAATAAACTTCACACTTCAAATGAAATTGACTAATTTATTACTAGACACAAATTACCAAAACTGATGTAAGAAGTGTTAGAAAATCTGAATACCCCTATATCTTAATTAATTAAAATTTTGCACACAAATCTTAATTAAATCTTAATTAAAATTGTGCACACAAAGAAAATCCCAGGCCCAGTTGCCTTCAATGAATTCTAACAAAGATTAATAAAAAATAATATAGATCTCTACTACATTCTTTCAGAAAATAAAGTAGAACATGAATATCCTTAAAAAAAGAACTCTGCCAGATGTTAGCCAATTGAATCACACAGTATTTTTTTAAAATAATATACAATAAAACTGTGATTTATCTGAAGTATGTAAACTTGGTGTAACATTCAAAAATTAATAAAAACGATGTACATAAGGACAGATCCTAAAGGAATACTGAAATAATCAACTCAATAGATCCAAAAGAAAAAAATGTACAGAATTCAACACTCATTCACAATACACAAATTGATTGCAGATACGTTGAAAAGGACTGATTCTGCATATGCTGAGGTTCCATACTAACATTTATAATTACAATTATATAGCACATGCTTTATGTCAGACTCTGTTGTACATGTTTGTATTTAACTCATTTAATGCCCACAAAATTGCCATGAAATAGGCACTATTATTTTCAATGTATAAATGGGGAAACTGAGGCACACAGAAGTTGAATTATTTCCTCAGGATTAAAAAGTTAACAAGTGGTTGAGCCAGCATTATGTAACCCAAATTGATTTTCTTAATCATTCAGCATGCTGTCTTTAAAATATTTACCTTGATTTTTGCTCATGTTACCTAATTACCATTTTGTGTTCTTACCTCTCCAATACTGGGCATAGGGTTTGGGGGAGAGGAGTTTAAGAAGACAAAAAAAAAATAAAATAAAAAAAGATTGTTGCTGAATATGTTTCACTGTTCAGTCAAATTACATTTCTCAGAATTTCAGTGATTTAAGTTGAAGTTAGAAACACACACTCAGGATCCTTTTTATTCTTTTTCGTTCCAACTTAAAAATTTATGTTTAGTGTTCTCTAACGCAAAAAAAAGTAAGCAACCCTGTTTAACAATATAACACAATATTAAAACCATTATTTGGGGTTCTGCTACCCAATATAGGAAAATGAATATGACCAGTGCCATTGAATAGTCTTTATGTCCTTCATGGATTTTATTCACTGAGAATCAAAAGGTTATCAATATAAGCAATTTAAGTGAAACCAAATGATATACGTATTTTAAATAGATATATATATGGTAAACTTTTATACAGAATTTGTGACAACTTTGGTGATTTAAATGATATAGTGTAGTACTGTATCATATATAATATATTGGGATTTGAACAAAGCAATAACTTTTATGTATTTTCAAGCATATATGTCAAAGCCCTAAATTTTTTTTATATAAATATGTCAATTTGCTCATTCTCTTGTCAATGGACAAGGTTTGTTTATGTAATAATGCTGATAATAGTGTATTTGTAGATGTAGTTAGTTACATATTTGATAAAAGTTTGTCTGGGAGGTGTCAAGATAATTTCAAATTGTTTTCAAGATTGGCTATATCAACATTTTTGCCTGCAATGTAAAAGAATGAGTTTGCTTCTTTTCTTTGAAACATTTAATATTCTCAGAGTTTTAAATTATTACCCATCTGCATGGTGTTTGACTTTTATTTCCTTGCAATTAAGCACATTTTCATAAGTTTATTATTTTTTCTTTTCTGTGAAATGTTTATTCAAGATTCCTGAGTAGCTGGGATTACAGGCGTGTGCCACCACACCTGGCTAATTTTTTGTATTTTTAGTAGAGATGGGGTTTCACCATGTTGGTCAGGCTGGTCTCAAACTCCTGACCTTGTGATCCGCCCACTTGTGCCTCCCAAAGTGCTGGGATTACAGGCGTGAGCCACCACATCTGGCCCAGAGTTGCATTTATTAAGTGACAGAAAAGCTCTCAGCAAGGAGATGGGATCAAAAGTGGGTTGCTGGCTATGAAGCTGAGTTCAGGGTTTTTATGGACTGGGAAGGAGGAGTGTGCTGACTGGTCTGAGGGTCACCTTGGAGAAAGTATCACTCAGAAAGAGGTATGACAGTGTAAAGAACCAACGGGAGGCAGAGGGAAGGTTTGGTTTGGGACCAATCAGGGCTGAAGTGAAGGCTTGACCCACAACCAATCAGAGGATGTAGTGACATTACACTTTATGCAAATGAAGAGTCAGCCTGTGGCCAATCACAGAAAGATAGGGATATATAAAATAGGTAAAAGTAAGGACCAGTTGGGAAGAAGTGTGTGAAATAAGACAAAGGCATACCAAGGAAAGAGAAATGTGTCCAAAAAAGGAGTGGAATTTGTTCACCTGGGTTCAGAGAGTAGGCTTTTCAATTCAAGGACATGGGCTCTTTCTTATCTGGGGCCTGCAGCTTGATTTTCAGGCTGTTCTTGGTGTAAAGGAGTTTTGCTGAGGACTCACCCTAACTGCCTGCCTGAATGATTTCTTCCTTCCCCCTCTCTCATTAGCTCATAAGCTATACAAAAACAGGTGACAAGCTAGATTAGTTCCACTGACCACAGTTTCCTGATTTTCCTATTCTAAAATACTAGTTGCTTCTTTGAATTATCCTTTTATTTCCTCAAGATATGGTCCATATACGCAGTTAAGTAGCTTTCTCAGCCTGATTTTCATCTGTAGAAATGTGAGTCCAAAGGCTTCTTTCTATTTAATGGCTACATTCTTTACTCCTAGTTGTAAAAGTCTTCCAAAATGTTTTGAGCTTCCTATTCATCAATGCATAATCTACTCTAACAGACAAGAACTTCAATCATACTTTTGTCCCAAATAGGCCCATCCCTACCTTGGACTATCTGTGAGTATGTTTCAGAACAATACCTTTAACAGTTTTAAAAGCCTTCTTGTTTAAGGCAGAAGATCTATGCTATTAAGATTAAGAGACTTGGAAGTACTATCATGCATGGCCTTATCTTTCTTTGAGATCATAATAATGAATTTTGTAGCCACAGATTCAAAACCATCTTTAATCAGAAACCAAGTTTTAGTGATCCAGTTGGATGTTTCTGTTGAGGCCATTTTTTATTTTGAAAAATATGGTCTCCGGGAGAGTGAGATAGAGTTTATTTTCAAACATAATAAATACTTATTCCCTTATATTTTCTCTAAACTGTGTTCAGTGGTTGAAAGTTACTTCTCTAATTCATTTCTCTCATCATATTTTCTCAAACACTTCTAAAAGAAGAGGTTGGCACTCTCAACAACATTCTTCCAGGGGGTCTCCTTAACCAGATTCATGAAGTTCTTAAATATCTATTCTTCATGTTATCACAATTATAATGTTATCTTATGGAGTGTCCATATATAAATATGTCTTTTTATCTCCAGACTCCAATAACAATTTTCTCACGGTCCTTCAAGCTTTCACTTACAGTCTCCTAAACGATGATCTGTCTTCTCCCCACAGTGCATTCCCACATTTTCATGTGGCAATATCCCAATCCTGGTTCTATATTCTGTTTTGTCTATCTATTATTGCATAAGAAATTATCTCAAACGTGGTGATCTAAAACAACTATTTTATTTTGTCCACAATTTTTCAGATCAGGAATTAGGGAAGAGCTTATTTGAACACAGTTGATGATTCACTTGCCATCAGCTGGAGAAACTTGTGCCTAGGGAATCCACTTTTAAAATGGCTTCTTCAGAAATAGGAGTTTAAAAAGAAAACGGTATCAGTGCAAGGGAAGGTAAACCTGAAGTAAAAAGTAAAGTGTTACAGAATGATACATATAGTATAATACTGCTTATGTAATGTTTAACCCCACATCAAAATACTATGTTTTGTTTATAAAAACAGACACATTTAGGAAAATGTGAAAACATGGGCAGAAATTATATCTACAAGCTTCTGAACAATGACAACCACAGGAGAGAGGGCAAGGAGAATGAAACTGAGAGGAACACATAAAAGACTTCAACTGTATCTCTAACATGTATAATTCTTATTATCTGAGCTCTCGCTATTTTTTCTCCTGGAACTGAATAGATTCTAGTGATTGACTGATTGATTGATTAATTGATTTCTCTCTTTTTCTCTTTCTCTCTTTCCTTTTCTGCCCTTCCTTCCTTCCTTCTTTTTTTTGAAAGAGGATTGTTTGCAGGAAATGATATCTCCTCACTTTCTGAAATCTTACTGTCTGAAAATCAGGACCTACACAGATTCAGATAAAATGGTGTGCATTGCTCTCTAAACTTGCGGTCTGAGTTGTCACTATCCAAACTCACTAACTGGGTAGAATCAGATAGCACAGGACAGTTTTTTGTTGCTTTAAACACATAAAATATCTAAAGCAAAATACTACATTTTTAACAATTCGTTAAATCTGAAAAAAATAATGTCTCTTCACTTAAATATCTTTCAGCTCAATGCTCCTTGGCTTCTTTGCTTTTTCATATATTCATCCTCATGGCTTGGATGTCCCACAGTGTTTGTCTTGGAGTAGTTGCTCTTCTTCTACAGCAGGTACATAAAAGGACAAAAAATAGAAACTGCCAAACCATTTAATGGCTATGCCTGGAACAGACACAGTGTCGATGTTGCTTTATTATATAAGTGAAAGAAGTTACTGGGCCTACCCAAATTCAAAGAGTTAAAGAAATAGATTCTACCTCTTACTGGAGGGGTAGCAAAGTCGTATTGCTGAAAAGTGTTTGGAATAAAAAATATTGTGGCCTTCTGTGGGAAAAAAAGTCACATTACATGTAAGAACTAAGATAATGTATTTGAAGTGTCCACTACAGCAGCTAGCATATGATCATTATGATAAAAAGGATAATTTTAATGTCTGTATAGTGTTTGCTATACTTTAAGTACCTTTAGGGATAGAGACAGATGCATTTCATCCGCCCAGCAAAACTATATGCTAGCATCATTATCATTATTATATTACACATGAGATAAATGAATTATAGCATGAAATAATTTGCCCAAATCAAACAGATATCCAGAAGTAGAGCTGGAATTCAAATCTGTTTAACTAAATGCCATACCCTATAAAACAGTCACTAATACAAAAAGAACATAATATGATGCCACTCAAAACTAACTCCTGCTGCTACCTTTCCAGAAGCTGTAGAATACACTGTGGCTCACTTATACAATGACTGCAATCACTTTTGTGTGTATGAGTGTGTGGTTAGTGATTTAATTCCTTCTTATATTCAAACATCTAATAAATGTATAAACAGGTTAAGCATGCTAGTATAATTCATACTCTTTTACAATAGCAATAAAATATATTTTCCTTAAATCTGTTTATTTCTGATATTGATTATTTTTCATAAACAACAATCAAGAGTAAATATCAAAATAAATATTTAGAATTCTATACTTTATAAAGTTTTTTTCTTCCATTTTCCTTACAGAGCTCTATAAGCATTGTCACTGCTTAGTTTCCTGTGTCTGTGGTTTGATTCTATAACTTCATGAGACTTTATTAACATTAATCATTTGCAAATCATTTACTTTAAAAATGTGAATTCTTGAAATAATTGTAGAAATCTGTTTACTAATGTGATTATAGATTATTAGAATATATTCATGTGTATGTGTGATTTTTATTAGTCTGAAATGATAGAAATGTGAATATTCATGTTTTAATGTTTAATTCAGGCATGAAATAAATTACTGAAAAGTGCATCCATCTTAAAATAAATAGTAAAGTTTTTTCTTTTTATTTTTTCTTTCCTTCTAGCATAAATAATACAACAGGTAAATATTCATAATAATTTTATGCTTGAAGTGTTAATCAAGAGAATCATTCATTAGACATAATTAAATACATCCATTACTTCTTACCAGGGAGCATATACTAAAGGGACTGAATCTAACATTTCAATGGACTTTGAAAGTGCTTCATGGTAGGACTGTTTTTCTACATGTATCAGAAATTAAAGCAATAGCTTCTAATAAATATATGCCTCAACTTGGAGTAAGGAACTCTTTTGAAACAATTCTATGATTTCCTACCAGTATTGCTGTTTACCTACACAATTTGCAGGTAGTACTTTACATGCATCTCTGCTTTAATAAATGTTAAAATACTTTTTTTAGTAAATGTTTCATAAAAAATTAATTTTCCAGTGGAATATTTTAAGAGAAAATAATTTTTTTAATATTGCACATTAGCTCTGAATTTATAAGGTGTAAAATATAATAAAGTATTTTTAAAAAATACCACTCATACCTCAAAAATAAATTCACTTTTAACTAAAATAACTTTCAAATTTAATTTGATAATTGATTCTATTTTTATAATTTTTTAAATAATAATTAGTATAATATGAAAGAAAATTTGCAAAATGATGAATTGACTCAATAGTTTTCTCTCAAATTTAAGGACACAAAATACAAATATCTCCTAAGAAAAGGCCACCATCAGGGAAAATCTTATTCAAAAGCTTTAGAATAAATTCCAGAAACTGTTTAGCAGTAAACAGAATGCAGACACAAGTGGTTTTAATGATTTAAAAGGAAAGGAAGGCCACTTGTCATATCTTTTTTAGAGGACCCTTGAAATAATAGATACTACATTATTGAAAACAATTATGACCAATTAGCTCAAAATACTCTCTTTAAGTCATTATATATCTTCTAAGAATCTACTTTTGCAGCATATATCCTAGGTGTCAATGTTAATTTACTAAAAGAATGCATAAACGAGTAGTTTTCCTCTCAAGAGGCTTACATCTATTGGGAAAACAAATACTTAAAACCAACTATGGTTATTAGGAAGAATAACATATTTAAGTAATGAAATAATAAATTTTACATGTGACATACATGTAATTACTATCATGGCAACCATATGAATAATATGTCTTATCTGCTCAGCTTAGCATATAAGCACTTGTCATACAAAAAGATGATTTTTAAAATCCAGAATTCTAAGCAGCAGTCTATTGGAAAATATGGCTCTTCGGAGCCAGTATAGAATAAGACGAAGAGAAGATAGAGTGTAGGGGAACACAAACAAACAACCAAAACAGAAAATAATGTCCCCTTTCATCCTCTCCTTAATGATACAATCTACATAGAAGTTCTCCCGAAAATCCAGATGCCATTTGCTGAGTTAGGAGCAGGATGATTGGAGGTAGGGAAGTAAAAGAGCTAAGAGTTTACCTAAAATAGACTAGAACACTCAAAAAGATGTTTAAAATGAGAAATATGAAGATAACATTAATTAAAAATCCACCTGCTTCACAGCCTAGATCAAAGAGTAGAGATTCATGTGAAAGATAAAAACAGTTATAGAAAGTTAAAAAGCACATGCATTTTCCTGAATATCTGAGAAGAATAATATTTATTACAATGCTAAACTTTTTAAAAATTAATAGACTTTATATTTTAGAGAAGTTTTAGGTTTAAAGAAAAATTGAGCATTAAAAGTGCAGAAAGTTATCTTATTCCCCCTCATCACCATCCCGAACAAAGTTTTTCCTGTTATTAACATCTGACATTAATGTGGTACATTTGTTGCAGTTGATAAACCAATATTGACACATTACTGTAAACTTCATGGTTTACATTATTACTCACTCTGCACATATATGAGTTTTAGAAAATGCATAACGTGTATCCACCACTACAACACCATATAGAATAGTTTACTACCCTTGACATTTCCTGTGCTCTACTTTTTCATCCCTCTCTTCCCCTCTCCTCCCCTCTCCTCCCCATGAACCACTGATCTTTTTCCTGTCTCCATAGTTTTGCCTTTTTCAGAATGTCATATAGTTGGAATCATACAGTATTCAGCGTATTCAGATTGGCTTATTTCATTTAACAGTATGCACTAAATTTTCCTTAATGTCTCTTCATGGCTAGATAATTCATTTTTCTTTATCACTGAATAATATTCCATTGTATGATACACCACAGTTTATTTATTCATTCACCTACTGAAGTATATTTAGGTTGTTTCTAGGTTTGGGCAATTGTGATAAAAGCTGCTATAAACATCCACGTGCTTGGTGTGTGTGTGTGTGTGTGTGTGTGTAAAAGTAAGCTTTCAACTAATTTGGTAAATATAAAGGAACACAATTGCTGAATCATATGGTAAGTCTGTGTTCAGTTTTGCAAGAAACTGCCAAATGGTCTTCTATAGTGGCTATAATGTTTTGACTTCCACCAATGATGAAGGAGCGTTCCTGTTAGTCCACATTTTCTCCAGGATTTGGTGTTTTGGTGCTCTGGATTTTAGCCATTCTAATAGATATGTAGTGGCGAATCCAGTGAAAACTCCAGTAAGAGATTACTTTACACTGAATTGAACAAATTTTAGATTTTTAAAAAATAAATACTAAAGCATAATCAGTGAAGGCATGGGGAAGATCTCCTTAACAGCAATCAAGCTGGAATATAAATCAGAAGTAATTAAAACAGTATGATAAGAATAGATAAATAGGAAAGCATATCAGAATAGAGATCCCAAATACAAATCCCTACATACGAGGAAATTTTGTATGTGATAAAAGTAATTTTTGAAATAGAAAAAGAGAGATTTTATTTCCACCTACGTTGTAAAAAACCGCAGGAGAACATCACTTGTTTCATAACAATGGACACAAGCTGGGCAATCTATTCAAGCCTAACTTTCTTTTTTTTTTTTATTATACTTTAGGTTTTAGGGTACATGTGCACAATGTGCAGGTTTGTTAATATGTATCCATGTGCCATGTTGATTTCCTGCACCCATCAACTCGTCATCTAGCATTAGGTATATCTCCTAATGCTGTTCCTCCCCCCACCCCCCACCCCACAACAGTCCCCGGAATGTGATATTCCCCTTCCTGTGTCCATGAGTTCTCATTGTTCAATTCCTACCTATGAGTGAGAACATGTGGTGTTTGGTTTTTTGTCCTTGCGATAGTTTGCTGAGAATGATGGTTTCCAGTTTCATCCATGTCCCTACAAAGGACATGAACTCATCATTTTTTATGGCTGCATAGTATTCCATGGTGTATATGTGCCACATTTTCTTAATCCAGTCTATTGTTGTTGGACATTTGGGTTGGTTCCAACTCTTTGCTATTGTGAATAGTGCTGCAATAAACATACGTGTGCATGTGTCTTTATAGCAGCATGATTTATAGTCCTTTGGGTATATACCCAGTAATGGGATGGCTGGGTCAAATGGTATTTCTAGTTCTAGATCCCTGAGGAATCGCCACACTGACTTCCACAATGGTCGCACTAGTTTACAGTCTCACCAACAGTGTAAAAGTGTTCCTATTTCTCCACATCCTCTCCAGCACCTGTTGTTTCCTGCTTTTTTAATGATGGCCATTCTAACTGGTGTGAGATGGTATCTCACTGTGGTTTTGATTTGCATTTCTCTGATGGCCAGTGATGATGAGCATTTCTTCATGTGTTTTTTGGCTGCATACATGTCTTCTTTTGAGAAGTGTCTGTTCATGTCCTTTGCCCACTTTTTGATGGGGTTGTTTGTTTTTTTCTTGTAAATTTTTTTGAGTTCATTGTAGATTCTGGATATTAGCCCTTTGTCAGATGAGTAGGTTGCAAAAATTTTCTCCCATTCTGTAGGTTGCCTGTTCACTCTGATGGTAGTTTCTTTTGCTGTGCAGAAGCTCTTTAGTTTAATTAGATCCCATTTGTCAATTTTGGCTTTTGTTGCCATTGCTTTTGGTGTTTTAGACATGAAGTCCTTGCCCACGCCTATGTCCTGAATGGTATTGCCCAGGTTTTCTTGTAGGGTTTTAATGGTTTTAGGTCTAACATTAAAGTCTTTAATCCATCTTGAATTAATTTTTGTATAAGGTGTAAGGAAGGGATCCAGTTTCAGCTTTCTACATATGGCTAGCCAGTTTTCCCAGCACCATTTATTAAATAGGGAATCCTTTCCCCATTTCTTGTTTTCGTCAGGTTTGTCAAAGATCAGATAGTTGTAGATATGCGGCATCATTTCTGAGGGCTCTGTTCTGTTCCATTGATCTATATCTCTGTTGTGGTACCAGTACCATGCTGTTTTGGTTACTGTAGCTTTGTAGTATAGTTTGAAGTCAGGTAGCATGATGCCTCCAGCTTTGTTCTTTTGTCTTAGGATTGACTTGGCGATGCCGGCTCTTTTTTGGTTCCATATGAACTTTAAAGTAGTTTTTTCCAGTTCTGTGAAGAAAGTCATTGGTAGCTTGATGGGGATGGCATTGAATCTATAAATTACTTTGGGCAGTATGGCCATTTTCACGATATTGATTCTTCCAACCCATGAGCATGGAATGTTCTTCCATTTGTTTGTATCCTCTTTTATTTCATTGAGCAGTGGTTTGTAGTTGTCCTTGAAGAGGTCCTTCACATCCCTTGTAAGTTGGATTCCTAGGTATTTTATTCTCTTTGAAGCAATTGTGAATGGGAGTTCACTCATGATTTGGCTCTCTGTTTGTCTGTGATTGGTGTACAAGAATGCTTGTGATTTTTGTACATTGATTTTGTATCCTGAGACTTTGCTGGAAGTTCTGGCCAGAGCCATCAGGCAGGAGAAGGAAATAAAGGGTATTCAATTAGGAAAAGAGGAAGTCAAACTGTCCCTGTTTGCAGATGACATGATTGTATATCTAGAAAATCCCATTGTCTCAGCCCAAAATCTCCTTAAGCTGATTAGTAACTTCAAGCCTAACTTTCACTTGAGTCTGCCAGGTGGTTGAGATTATGCAACTAGGTGAACTGAATTCCAGTGGTGACAATTCCTTGTAAGAGGGATGGAATGCACAAACTGTTTCTTTTTTGACAGAACGGGGGAGAAGAGACAGTGACTGAAAAACTAAGAGGAAATCAGTTAAAAATTTCAGAGAAATTTTAAAGGTTAAGTGCAGGTTTACACAATTGCTTAGAACCACAAGGGGAATCCATACTCATCCACAACCTGTTTTCTGAGACTATCACCTGGGCACTTAATAAAAAGATAGACCTGTGAGAGACCTGCTTTGGACAGAGGAACAGACTATTACCCACTTTTCACACCCTACACAAATATGAAGTAAAAATCTTAAGCCACCATGAAGAGTCTGGAAATCTTCCTGTTTCCAGGGCATAAACAAAGATCCATTGCCTTCTGGGGAAGATAAGCCAACTCCCAAGGGCAAGGAGGTACAACCTAGTACCTATTGGAGATGCAACCTAGTGAGAAGTGTCTGGGTCATGGGGGCAGATCCCTCACAAATATCTTGGTGCCATTCTCACAGTAATGAGTGAGTTCTTGCTTGATGACTTCCCACGAGAACCAAGCCTTAAAAAGATCCTGGCACCTCCCTCATCCTCTCTCTCTTGCTTCTTCTCATCATAAGAAGTCTGTTCTCCTTTGCCTTCTGCCATTAGTGGAAGTCCCCTGAAGCCCTCACCAGATGTGGATGCTGACACCATTCTTTTTGTACAGTATGCAAGACAGTGAAGAAGATAAGCTTATTTTCTTTATAAATTATCCAGCCTCAGGTATTCCTTTATAGTAACACAGATAGACTAAGACATCACCCAACTACTACAGAATACACATTCTATCATCAGCACATGAAACATTCCCTAGAATATATCATATCTTGGGTCACAAAACAAGTCTCAACAAATTCAAAAAGGAAGAAATAATATTTGACTAAAATAGAAATCAATAACAAGAGAAACCTCAGAAACTACACAAACACTTGGGAATTAATCAACATTCTCCTGAATGACAAATATGTTAACAAAGAAATTAAGGAAAAAAAATTTTAAAAACAAATGAAAATGGAAATACAACACACCATAATCAATAGGATACAGCAAAAGCATTATTATGAAGAAAGTTTATAGCAATAAAGACCTACATCAAAAACTAAAAAGACTTCAAGTAAAAAACCTAACATTCCGTCTCCAGGAATTAAAAAAGCAAGAATAAATCCACAAATTATTAGAAAAAAATAATAAAAATCAGAGCAGAAATAAAATTGAGACTAATAAACAATACAGACAATCAAAAGAAGGCTGGTTTTTGAAAAGATAAACAAAATTGACAAAAGTTTAGCTAGATTTAAAAAAAGAGAGAAGACCCAAATAAATCAAATCAGAAATTAAACAGGAGACATATCAACCAAAAGCAGAGAAATACAAAGAATCATTAAGACTATTATGAGTAAGTACATCAAAAAACTGGAAAGCCTGGAAGAAAATAATAAATTTCTGGACACGTGCAAACTATCAAGATTGAACCATGAAGAAACAGAAAATGTGACCAAATCAATAATGAGAACTGAGATCTAAGGCCATACTAAAAGGTCTTCCATTTAAAGAAAAGCCCAGAACCTGATGGCTTCACTGCTGAATTCAGCCAAACATTTAAAGAGGAACTAATACCAATTCCACTCAAACCCTCCAAAAATTGAAGTGATAGTAAAACTTCCAAGCTCATTCTATGAGGCTAACATTGTTCTGATACCAAAACCAGATAAAGACACAACAAAAAACTGTAGGTCAATATCACTGGTGAACATAGATGCAAAAATTCTCAACAGGATACTAGCAAACTAAATTCAACAACACATTAAATAGATTATTTAATATGATCCATTGGGATTCATTCTAGGGATGCAAGAATGTTTTAACATATTTAAATCCACAAATGTGATACATTACGTTAACAGAACCAAGAAAAATATCTTATGATCAGTTCAATAGATGCTGAAAAAGTATTCAATAGCATTTAACACCCCTTTATGATAAGAACCCTCAACAAACTGGGTATAAAACAAACATATTTCAAAATAATGAAAGCCATATGTGACCAACCAACAGATAACATTGTACTGAATTAGTAAAAGTAGAAAGCCTTTCTTCTAAAATCTGGAAAACAACAAGGATGTCCACTTTCACCATTTTTATTTAATATAATACTGGAAGTCATGGCCATAACAGTTAGGCAACAGAGATAAATAAAGGGCATCTAAATAAGTAAAGGGCATCCAAATAGATAAAGTAGTCAAATTAGACTTGTTCACAGAAAACATGATCTTGTACTTAGAAAAATCTAGACTCCACCAAAAAAAATACTAGAACTGATAAATTCAGTAAAGTTGAAGGATACAAACTCAACATACAAAACTCAGTAGTATTTACAATCACCACCAACAAATGATATGGAAAAGAAATAGAGGAATCCCATTTACAATAGCTATAAAGAATATAAAATAAAAAAGAATCAATTTAACAAAAGTTGTGGATGATCTATTTAAGGAAAACTATAAAGTAATGATGAAATAAATGAAAGAGGGCCAGGCGCTGTGGCTCATGCCTGTAATCCCAGCACTTTGGGAGGCAGAGGTGGGCAGATCACCTGAGGTCAGGAGTTCAATACCAGTCTAGCCAACATGGTGAAACCCCATCTCTACAAAAATTAGCCGGGCATGATGGCAGATGCCTGTAATCCCAGCTACTCTGGCGGCTGAGGCGGGAGAATCACTTGAACCTGGGAGACAAGAGATTGCAATGAGCCAAGATCATGCCATTGCACTCCAGACTGGGTAACAGAGCAAGATTCAATAAAAAAAAGAAAGAAAGAAAGAAAGAAAGAAAGAAAGAAAGAAAGAAAGAAAGAAAGAAAGAAAGAAAGAGAAAAGAAAAGAAAAGAAAAAAGAAAAGATGAAAGGGGACAAAAAATGTGGAAAGATATTTCATGTTTATGGATTGGAAGAATTAACACTGTTAAAATAACAATATGGATTCAATGCAATCTCTATCAAAACATCAATGGCATTCCTCACAGAAATAGAGGAAACAACACTAAAATTTATATAGAACCACAGAAGACCCTAAATGGCCAAAGCAATCCTGAGCAAAAGGAAGAAAACTGGAGTCAGCCCACCAGCTGACATCAAGACATTACAAATCTACAGTAACCAAATCAGCATGGTACTAGTGTAAAAACAGACATATAGACCATTGAAACAAAATAGCAAACTTAGATATAAATCTACATATTTACAACCAACTCCTTTTCGACAAAGGGGTCAAGAATGCACTGAAATAAAAGGACAGTCTCTTCAATTAATCGTGCTGAGAACCTGGAGAACCATAGGCAGAGGAATTAAAATAGATCCAAATCTCTCATTATGTACAAAAATAAAATATGAATGGATTAAAGACTTAAATTTAAGATTTGAAACAATAAAACTCCTAGGAGAAAACACTGGAGAAACACTCCAGGATATCGGTCTGGGCATAGATATATTATGTTTAAGACCTCAAAAGCACAGACAACCAAAACAAAATGAGACAAATATCATTACATCAATCTAAAAAGCTTCTGCACAGAATAGAAAACAACAAAGTGGAGAGACAACTCACAGAATGGGAGCAAATATTTGTAAACTACCTGTCTGACAAGGGATTAATAACCACAGTACATAAGAAGCTCAAGCAACTCAGTAGAAAAAAAAAATCCAATTAGAAAATAGGCAAAGATCTGAATAGACATTTCTCAAAAGAAGACATACAAATGATCAACGGGCATGTGAAAAAATGGTCAATATCACTAATCATCGGAGAAATGCAAACCAAAACCACAATGAGATATTATATCACCTTAGTTGAGAGGTGTTTTATCAGAGAGAGGGAGTAACAGATGCTGGCAACGATCAGAGGAAGGGGAACCCTCATACACTGTTGGTGGAAATGTTGGTACAGTCATTATGGAAAATAGTATGGAGGTTCCTTAAAAAAACTAAAAGAAATACAACTATTATAAGATACAGCAATTGCACTCTTGGGTATTTATCTGAAAGAAAGGAAATCCATATATCTAAAAGATATCTGCACTTTCACGTTTATTGCAGCAATCTTCACAATTGCCGAAATATAGACTCAACTTAAGTGCTCATCGATGAAGAAATAGATAAAGAAAATGTGGTATATATGCACAATGGTACATTATTCAGCCATAAAAAGTAATACAATTCTGATATTTGCAGCCACATGATGGCCCGGAGATCATTATGTTAAGTGAAATAAGCTAAGCACAGAAATACAGATATTTCATGTTCTCACTCATACATGGAAGCTAAAAAAATAAGTGGATCTCATAAAGATAAAGAGTAGATTGGTGGTTGGCAGAGGCTGAGAAGTGTGGAAGAAGGAGGATTGAAGAGAAGTTGACTAATGCCTACAATATACAGTTTGACAGAAGCAGTAAAACCTATGTTTGATAGACCAGCAGAGAGAATCAGTGTATTATGTATTTCAAAATAGCTGGAAGAGAATAATTAAAATATTCCTAGCATAAAGAATATAAATATTTAGCATGATGGTTACCCCAATTGCCCTACCTTGATCCATACATTTTATATTAGTGTATCAAATTATCATGTGTACCCTGAAAATACACATATTATGAATCAATAAAAAATAATACTTAAACATGAATAAAACATTGTAGAAAAATCTTTTAAAAGCAATATGAATTCAGGGTTATGTTAATTGATTATTCACATGTTCTCAAAATTGTTGATGGTGGCAATAAATCTTTCTTTGAATTTTCTTTTTTATTATCCTACTCTAGCTCTCTCTGTCTTTCTACTCACTGCCATCTTTCAGAGCCATCAATAGGTGTGTTAAGTGCTCAAATACTTCAACAAATTCTGAGTATGTCTAGCGTGGACTAAATTTCTTTTCTTCAAATGGAACTTCTCACATAGGGCCTTTATAAGTAAAGTTATCTTCTTGTTTTTAGGCTAACAGATTATCAGCACAATGAAAGCCATTCATGTGTGTGGAATATAATTTTTTATTTCCCGAGTATCTATTTCTTATTGTACTCCTACACCACTTGAACCCCAGACCAAAGAGGAGCCCAAAGCACTGCTTTAAATAGTTAAATTAATGCTTCATTCTATAAAGAACAAGATAAAAATAAGTGATATCTACAATTATGAGGTAATATGCAGTACAATAGAGTGATTTGTGATATATCTGTGCCCACAAAAATGCTGGACTTCAGATACTTATATTATAATGGCTTTTTTTCATGTCTCTGCGGTCTTGAGCTATGTGTCTTAATGGTATTCACTAGCTTCTATATCTTTGTTTTGCACAATCCTTTCTCTGGACTTCTCAAATAGTACTTCACTTGGTAGAAGGAGCTTTCATGTTATTAAAGAACTTACTGTAAGATGATTAAATTACTTTCCTAGCTTCAGCATGCTGAGATTTTTATATTTGGCCATTTTAGGTTCGCAATTCTTTTTTATTCAATCAATATTTATTGATGTATCCATTCCCTCAATATTTTTAAACAGCTATTATAACTATTGCTTTAGAATGTACTTGACCTTGTGGAGCTTATGCTTAAGTGGGGGTTCATATTATAACACAGTATTTTACTAATAGGTACTAAATATTCATTGAATAGACATGAAATTATCTTTTGACATTATAAGAGTAGAAATATAATTTGGGGGTAAATACTTCTGCTTTCTTCATGTTTAGGTATTCAGAAATAATGTTTAATGGAAAAAATATAAAAGCATTATTCTAAATGTTATAGGATGATGACATGGGCAGGGGCCCTTGAATAAAATAAAGGAGAATGTTTCTTGTTTCAATTAGATCCCAATTGTTTTCTCAGTCTAGTTGTAGTCTATTAAAGTTTTTCTTCCCCTAATTGCTCTACTTGTGAATAATAAGGCTACTGTAGTGAGTTTAAAAAATGCTAAAAATTAATGCCTTAGCTCTCCCACTACGATTGATACTTAGCCTTTACAATCTCCCTTACTGAAAGTTAAATCTTTATCAAGATGAATCATGCATTTGACATTTATGTTTTCAGAAATGTTAGCAGAAAATTGATATAATACTGATAATAATTATGACATTAAATCATATTTATATGCTTTGTTCGTCCTAAATCTTTAAACATTTTATAAAATTAAAAACTTTTTTCATTAAACTGGATAAAGATAGTGCATTTTCAAATTATATAATGCAAAGTATTACCAAAAGGACACTTGTAAATTTCTGGAGGTAATGAGTTTAGAAGGAACCGTTTTTCATATTCTATCACAATTAACCTTCACAGAGTTAAGTACAATGAGACTCTGCCCTCATGGAGTTTGCTCAGAAACTCTGGGAGGCAGGGATTAATGGTATTTCTTTGGCGATAAGGGAATTGAGAGACAGAGATTTTATCTTTCCCAATATTACACACTTAACAAGAGTTTAGATTCAAACTCAGTCCTCAGCCTTTCTCATTAAAACAATTCTTTAGTAATCTTCAAAATAGCATACTACTTCAAACTCACTTAGTCACAGAAGAGTTTAAACATTTGCTGTATAATTTTAAATAGGCAAAATAAGCCTCTCGTTGTCCCCGTTTCCTATGATCCATTTTCCTGACTTATCTGTAAATTTCCTCTAATAACTAGAGACAAAGCCAGTACATTGGTGATGGCAGTGGCTGGCTGACTGGAGCGCTGCTGAGAAAATGCAGGCTGCAGCAGGGGAGGGGTGGCTGGGGCTGAGCGCTCCTGGGAGCCGGTGGGAGCTGGGAACAAGAGGAAGCCGCATCACCTTCCAAGTTGGAGTGGTGGGAGCCCCGTTCTCCTAGTCACAGCTGCAGCCGCCCAGCCATGGCTGCAGACCCAGGTATCTTTGCACTACCGGGGGTGGGGGGGGCAACCCCCCAACACCCACAGGCTTGAAAGTGCCTGGTCCTACTGGTTGGCCTCTCCCCACTCCCAGTGCCCACACCAATCTTGGAGCAAAGTTGTGGCCAAGCCCAGGGTGCTTTCACAACCCAACCAGATGTGGAGGTGCTTGGGGCAGCACTGACACGCCAGCCCCCTGCTGCCTCGGCCTCCTCTAGACATTGGGTGCTGATGAGCACAGGAGGGAGGCCAAGAGGGGGCTAAGGGCAGCTCAGCTTGTGCCTGCAGGTGCCTCTTGGCATGAACAGCCTGGGCGCCATGGGCACAGTGGACAGCAGGTAATGGCAGCAGGAGGCAGACACGCTACCTGGTGGAAAAGGGCAGGTCCACGATGAAACCCCACCTTCAGGCCAGGAACTGCCTGAGGCCTGGGGGCTGGGCTGCCAGTTCGGCAGACCAGAGTGAGAACTTACGGTGCTTTTTCCGGGGCCACCCATGGCCACCCATGGCCCAGTCAGCATGCACTTCCTCCACCTCTGAACCCCATAAAAACCCGGACTCAGCCAGACTCAGGCAGATGATGGGACGACCTGCCTGCGGAGAGGAGCTACCCACTGTGGGTCTTCTCTCTTCTGAGAGCTACACACTCGTCAGGACAACTTGCCTGCAGGGAGGAGCTACCCACTGCCGATCTCTCTGAGCTGTCCTGCAGCTCAATAAAGCATCTCTTCACCTTGATCACCCTCCAGTTGTCCGTGTACCTCATTCTTTCTGGATACAGAGCAAGAATTCAGGATCCCCTTAACTTGGGGGCTGAAAGAGCTGTAACACAAACAAGGCTGAAACATGGCCCTTACTTGCCTCATTGTCAGGAGATGAGAGGAAGAGAAAAGAGAAAGGGAGAAGAGCTGTGGCCCTTCAGAAGCCCAGACCTAGGAGTTCCCTGAGCCAGGACTGTGACACCCTCTTTGGGGCTCTGTGGTTCCTGCCATCTCTAAGCTTCCAGGCACCGCTGCATTCCTTGGTGCCAGCTGTGGAAGCTGCTTGTGGTATGCCTGGTCCACCCACAGCCTTGCAGGGAGCCGGAGCCCGTGACGGCTCCTGGATCTGCCAGCCCTTCTGTAGCCAGCATGCCTGGCTCTATGCCAAGGCCGGACCCCATGCTTGCTCACTCATGCACCCCTCACTGCTTTGCTCCTGGTTCGCCTTTGGCAGACGTGGGATCTGGGCCAGTAGCGTGAACCATGCACAGCCTGCCAGTCCTAGTGGGCAGAATGAGCCCAGTGGGCATGATCAAAACTCAAGCAGGGATGCCAGGATGCCACTGGCCACAGAGGTTTCCGGCTGGTGAAATGACACACCAAGGATCCTGTGACATTGGCACTCATGTTGCTGCCTTTATCACATTTATATACAGTATGTGGATTTCAAAAACTTTCTCAAAAATTGTGTGGAAATATAATTATAAAATTGCACAATTGTATAATTATAAAATGTTTTCTACATGTGTTTTCCTGCATTAAGTATTCTACAAGATTGAAGCAATCATCAATATTGAATGGATTAGTTATAGTGGTAGAAGTTTTATTTAGTTTCTGAATGCTGACACTTAGACATAATTAAAGGGTTTTAGAGACTATATTCTAATAGGATGGATATTCCACTGGCCAATGTAATGGTAGTACACATAGAACAGAATTTTCAGAAGTTTGGTGAATTGACAATTAAAACATACTTTAAAAAATCTGTATGTTGATATATATAGAATATACTCTCTATCATATGTTCACCAGTGTAACCTAAATCTACTTTTAGTCCCACTCTTTTAGGAGTATGGGGGTAGGGTTTATATGTGTGATTCCTTTTCTGAGATGAATTTGTTTTCTCAAAGAAAAAATTTACTGAACTAGATGTAAGAAGTCTTACATTCAGTTCTTACTCTATTCTGTTACTAAGTGTATGTGCAACTGTGGAAAACACACTAATTCTCTTTAAGATTAGTTTCTAATTTTGGACAATGAAAAGACAGAACTATGGGATCTCCAAAGCTGTAAGTCTAATTAATCTATTTTGCTTGTGCCATTCTGTGTTCCTTTTAATTATTACTTATATGAATTCCATATGAATAGATATTTGCGTGAAAGAAACATATAAACAAATAACTCAAGTAGAAACAAAAGCCCAAACCCATTTGAATATTTATCCATATTTTAAAATTTCTATATATGTATTTATATCTATATTCATACATGTATAACTTCTGCATTTTTTTCAGCATAAATATAATTATATGATGTCTTTTATTCTTTGGCCTACTTATGCACTTATCAATTTTTCTAGGATAACTTCATTTGTAAATATGCAAAAATACAGATTATTTTTGCCATATACAAATTATGTTATTGTATGATACACCCTTGTTCTCATTTCACTTCTCTATGTTTTATAGCTATCTTTTTAATGATGACTTGAAATTTGTATGACATTTAATATTAAATTGAATACCCTACAAAAGCAATTAAAAATAACTGCTTCAGTCTGATCAGACTTCTCTTACCTAAAATGTTCTTTTTCCCATATAATGTATTTAACCATACGTTATATCTCCCAAATTAGTCATTGTTTAGATATTTTTAGTACATCTAATGCTTGTTTAAATTTACCTACATATTTACTATTGTATTGCTCTCATTATTTAACTATTGTATCTCAGTCCCCCCCTTATTTGGTTAAGTAAAAATTTATTAGTGGTGAAGTCCCTCAGTTGTTTCCTCAAAATAATTTTAATTTATCCTTGTCCTTTACTGACATTAAAAGCACTTATAATTCTGGGTTAATAGTGGTTTCTCCCAGCATTCTAATAATACACTGTGCTGTATTCTTTATTCTTGCTTCAGATAAGTTTGCATTCTATTTAATTGTCACTCTACTTTTTCTCTGGTTGTTTGTAAGAATTATTTTTCTCTAGTGTAAGGCACATTTAGGATAATGTATTTCTTTAAGTAAGAATTTACATTTTTCTTCTTCTCATTGTGCTTGCTCAATTTAAGAATGTGTTTTACACATTTTGAAAAATAACTTGTTCTTATTTCTTTGAACATTGCTTCTTTCCTTCATTGTTATTGTTTCATTCTGAAACTGTTTGAGATATAGTTTGACCTATCATTTTCTATGAAGTTTTTTCTTATTTTTGTGTTTTCCCTTTCTACATGTCCCATCCACTTCCAAAGCATAATTAAAATAAATAAAATTTTATTTTACATTTTTAACAAAATTTCAAAACTATACATCACATATATATTCATGAGTGATTTCACTTGATTTTTAAAAAATCTACATTAAAAGATAAATTTCAGTAAATTATCAGAGTTATTTAGTATCTTTATTTCCTTATATGATATTTACATAATACTCTATTCAGGTTATAAATACTATAAAATCCCTGGCTTGATCACTATACAAGTAACAAAATTGCACTTGTACCTCACACATTTGCATACATAAAAAAGACATCTTCAAAAACTAAAAATATAAAATAGTTATGAGGTGCAAGAAAGGTTTGATTCTTTATCATGTTTAATTTTACTCTATTTCATTCCAAAATATTTTGATTATTGGCATTAAGTTGCAAAAGCTGTATTAGCAACAATTACTAAGGTTTAATTGTAACTTTGACTCTCCTTTCTTAAACTCCATCTTCCTTGAGTTGGAATATATCCTCAAGTCATATCCATAGTATGGGACAAAACATTTGCAACCAGCATAACCTTAAAGGAATTGTATCTAAAATATTCAAAGAAGAGTTGCAATCAATTGAGACAGGAAATACAAAAAGAAAGTGCACAGCCTGGGCAACAGAGCGAGACTCCATTTAAAAAGAAAAGAAAAAAAAGAAAGTCCAGCTCTGCCTCACTTACTCTCTGGCGTCTGCATGGCTTATTATTCTAGGTTATGGGACAAGAACCCGGCAATCACTGGTGGTGAGAGTAAAAGAGCCGTAACACTCCCTCCTGCTTGCTGAACAACAGGAGTGGAAAAGCTGCAACACTAAGAATGAATTCCGCATTGTGAAAAGGTTAAAAAAAAAAAAAGTAAAATAAAATGTTATGACATATCCAATTACAGAAAATTCAAGTTTCGGTGTCTATATAGGTTTTATTGAAATCCAGCCACCCCCCTTTGATTGCATTTGTTTATGGCTGTTTCAGTGTTATAATGGAAGAACTGAGTAGTTGTGAAAGAGAATACATGGCCTGAAAATCTAAAATATTTCTCATCTAGCCCTTTGCAGAAGATGCGTGTTAGTCCCTAGTTCTGATGATGGGCCTAAGAGCCAAGGTCACCTGGTCACATGCTGTGAGAAGTCTAAGCCTTGAGGAGAAAAATTAGACCCTAATTAATACCGTTTTTTTTTTCTCTAATGCAGGGAAAATGTGTGACCATACTAGTTGGATTTGAAAATTGCTACCTGCCAATCACTGTTATGCGTCTCCTGTTTCCTCCCTTTGTAAAAAGGAGTGTTTACTCCAGGTATCTCCCCATTATATTTTGACTGATAAGAGACAGACAACTTTTCACTTTAATTTACAGACCATCAATGTTATGGAATCCATATTCAAGGTACCTTATCCACACTTGATACTAATGTAGTTATTGAGATCCTGGACTTTAAGGTCATGTGTAATGGAATAAGACATCATATCCACGATCTCAAGGCAAGACTGAGTGCAACTTACATTGGCTGCTTATGTAAATCATCATGGCCAGAGTTTCTCCACATTTGCCATTCTGTGGGCTCTGACTTTGTCATACCTCCTGGAAGGTCTCTATTTGCTCTCTCAAAAATCTGAATGAGCCCAGTGATAGATCTGCTCATTAGAATACAGAAAAAAATGATACTCAGGCTTTTAATTCCTACCTTTTTGAAAATCAACTTCCGACTAAGAAAAGCTACTACTCTAAACCTGCCATGCTGTGAAAATTCCAAGCAAGGTTGGGCACCAAGAAACCAATGAGCATGACAGCAATATAAAGAGGCCATCTTCCAAGTGCATGGCCTTCCATTCACATTTGGCCAAGCTGATGACACGTGGTTCAGATTTAAACTGATGCCACAGTGGTTCAGGATTCCACTGAACCCTTCCCAAATTCCTGATGCACAAAATCTTGAATAGAACAAAAACATTAGACTGCTAAGTTTTGAGTAGTTGGTTATGGAGCAATAGATGTTGCAAGTGTCTATTATTCATGATTTCTGGCTCTGTTTACAAAGTTTATGCAAACTAGAGCATCAGAGTGGTTCTGTAGATATGAGGTAGATCAACGGGAATTTCAAACCAGGTCTGATTAACTTTAAACTTTGTGTTCCTCTCACACTGATTCCATATTTTCAGGCCACATATAAAAAATGAGAGTGATAGGAGCACCCACAGACCTTTTAGGATTTTTAGTTTGTCAGCTTAGGGGATTTTCAGCTCATTTTCTTCATACATTTATTTATTTGTTCCATAAATAAAAAATGCCAGGCACTGGTCTAGATACTACATATTTAATGTGGACTGAAATAGATATAATCTAGTCCTAACAAAACATATACTTAAGAGAGATTGATATCAATAAAATAATTATCCAAATAATCAATGTGATTAATTAAAATTATTATAATTAAAATTGAGAAATGAAATGAAATTCAATCATTTATCAACCACTGGTACAAAAATTATTATTTAAGACTTGCTGTCTGCCCAATTTTATTTAAATGGTGAGTATAAAATAACGACAAGTGAGATTCAGTCTTTTTGGTCAAAAAATCATTTTACTGCAGTGGAAAAACAGAAATATGTAAGAAAAGCATAACATTATAATATCAGTTGAAAATATTGTATAGAGACTTAGTCTGTTTAATAGCTTGGTTGGGAAAGTAATTCTTGAGGAAGTGAACTTGAGCTCATAAATGAAGTTAGGTAGGAATAAACCAGGGTGAGTTGCTATCCCCAGGCATCTCCGAGTTTGCCCAGGGGCTAAAAGTGTTCCCAGGACATGATACTTTCATTGCTGAAAAAGCAAAAGTACTGGGAAAACCAGGGAAAGCTAGTCACTTCAAAATAAACTAAATATAAATATGGAAATATATATTCCTAATGAACAGCACATAAAAAGCCTTGAGGCTGAAAGGGAAAAAGGCATGTTCTAGAAGGAGAAACAGGGGCTTTAAAATCAGTTTCTTCAAATAACCAATTACGCTAAAATTGTTTATTAAATAACCATTCTTTCTCACTGATTTCAAATGCCATATTTATTGTATAATAAATATTTTTGTTGAACAGGTTTTTTTTGTAATTTTGGGGGGAAATTATTCATCTATTCCTGTGTCAATACTAATTATTTGTAAATATTGTAGAAATAACTATAGGTAAAAATTCATATGCAAATCTATAATTGTTGTGTAATTAAAAGTATCAAAATAGATAAAGTATTATAGCTTTTCTTTGAAAATGCTGTTAGAGTTCTCTAGCATTGGGGAAAAAATCAAAATTAAGCTATTTTAAGTATGCTTTGGTTTAAATATAACACTAAATCATCATAATTTGTACATATCTATTTAATTTTTGACCTCCTTTTTTTCTAACTAGGTCATAAAAGGATTCAAACCAATAAGAGATAAGCCCTCAGATCTTATATAAAAATATTGGAAGATAGAAACCTTTTAGAAACATATTTGCTTCAGATAAACATGAATAGAAAGGATGAATTCTCCAGGAGAGCTGGAAATCATCAGAGAGAAGGAATAAGGCTTCTGCCAAGAACATTTGCTAGCTTGTAAGACTCTCAACTTCAACATTTTCTGATTTTTTTTTCTAAAAAACAACCTGGAAATCAAAATTTAGGGTTGAGCATTACCAAATTATATACAGTATGTGTGTGAGATAATACCTTAGGTTGAATTATACTGAGATTGTATGATTTTACACTATATAGAAACAAATAATTCAAAGAATATTAGTATACTGTTAGTTTTAGGACATTCTGAATATTTCATATAACAGTTTTCCTGCTGAAAGGGGTAAATGATAAATTTAGTGAAAACGATAAGTTAACAGCAACAAGAGACATTTACCCTTCAAATTCTTTCAGTAAATTCATTTTACTTTCTGATCACAATTTAAACTGGCTGAAACTTGATTTAGCTTTGGTCAAGGTTGAATCTTTACACACTCCTGAAAGAATGTGGTTTATTGTAGCACTTGATCTTTCCTTCCTGCTTAGAATGTATTTTTTTCTGATTTAAAGAGGAAAATTTTTAGCCACTGGGGATCATGAGGCTGATCATTATATCAAAGTATTTCAGAGTTGCTGGATAAGTGATTTCCTGGTGTTAGAAGAAAGTTTAACACATTGTCAGAAACCAACTATTTTATAACGGCTTGTTTAAAAATTGCTGTTGTTCTTGAGTGTTTGACATTTGACAAGTATTTATTTCAGGAAAATTAGCAGGAAACCTACCTCAAAACCACATGGTGTGTTTTTCTGTTTGCAATGACTTTTTTTTTCTTAGACAATCTTCAGATATTTTTCAATTCCTACAAAAAACCAGTAATTTATTATAAACATTACTTTTACTCGTATTGGAATAATAAAGAGTTGAATAGTGTGTTATCCCAAGCAATGTATCAAACAAAATATGTGATACACGAAGATATTGTTTTGACTATTTCTTAGTTTTCCTTGTTGTGGTTGCATTGACATCATTTTTCCTTCATAAATTTTTTTCATAAAAGTCTTCTTCTTTTAGTGTTAACAGTAAAATTGAGAGGAAGAGAGATTTCCAATATATCTTTTGTCCCAACACATGCACAGCCTCCTCCATTATCACTATCTCTCACTAGAGTGACAGATTTGTTACAATTGATCAGTCTACAGTGACACATCATAACTACTCCAAATCCATAGTTTACATTAGGGTTCAGTCTTGGTGTTGTACATTTTATGAGTTTAGACAAATGTATATCACATATGTCCACCATTATAATACCATTCAAAGTGTTTTCACTGCCCTAAAAATCCTCCATACCCTGCCTATTCATCCCCCCTCCCATTCCTGGCAATCATTGATCACAAATTACCAATATTAAAAATGAAACAAAGATTATCACTACAGATCTTACACAAATAAATGAATAACAAGGCAATATTATGAGAATTTTGTGTCAACTGATTTGAAAATGTAACAAAATAGAGAAATTTCTATGAAAATGTAATTTAAATAAACCCTATACCAGAGCACAATATGAAAGAGAAAATCAGAAGAGTCCTGTATCCATTTAGGAATTTGGTTTAAAAAAAAAAAAAGCTTCTTCACAAATAAAACCATGGGTTTAGATAATTTTGCTGGTGATTTCAGGCTTGCTTTAACAATGTAATTAATCATACTTACTAAATAAAGATGAGAGACAATATGATTTTTATATGAATTGCAGAGAAAGCATTTGACAAAATTCAGCACTTATTCATGAGAAAAACTCATCAAACTTTTAACAGAACAAAACTTTCCTAATTTTACAAAAGGTTTCAACAATAACCTACATTTATCATCATGCTTGGTAAAATATGAACTGCTTTCTTACTAAGATCAGGAAAAAGGCAGATGTTTACTCTTACCACTGTTATTAAGCATTGTATTGTGCATATTAATAATTATGAGGCAAGAAAAAGAAACAAAAATTCTATTGATAAAGAAAAAGAATAAACTGTCCCTTTTTTGAAGATGTCATAACTGTTTGTATAGACAATTTTACAATTCCTACAAAACAAATATTAAAACTAATTGGTGAATTTATCAAGGTTTCAGGAAACAATATGAATATAATATAATCAATTTTATTTTTATATATGAGCAGTAAACAACTGGAGTTTTAAACTGACAAAATCCATTTAATATAGCATAAAAACATAGAATACAAAGCCTAGATTAAGTAAAGATATTCAAAACCTGTAAATTGAAAGCAATAAGTAAACTATTTTCTAAACCAACAAAAATATAGTTCACCCTAGATAGCAAAATGAGACCTTAATAAATTATTCATTGGTTCTACCTGGAGCTAGATCTTTTTCTGTGCCACATGTTACTACCTAGAACAAGAATTGAATTTTTGAAGAGCCTATGTAATTTTTAAGTTTAATTTGTTTAAATTTAGTAAAACATCCAGAACTGTATATAAAAATTTAAGTTATTCTATTACTATAGTTGTCTTTTAGCCATTATGATTTGATATGTTGTCATCACTGAAAATTTTTGAAAGTATTGACATGGAAGCATTGGAGAGGCTTCAAAGATGACATTTGCAGCTGTCAGTTACCAACACTAATAATCTCAAAATTAATAGAATTTTCTGGAGAACAGAGGCTATATGATTTTTGTTTGCACAGCCCCCTCAGTACCAAGCAGAGTTCTAATGTAATTTTTGTTATAGACAATAATACAATCTTATTGTAGACAATAAATACATGTGCACAGAGCCAAGTATAAAATATATTTATAATTTATAACCCTAAATTTTAAAAAGATATATAAAAAGTAGGAGGCTTTTAAAATAAAGGCATTATGCTTACTTGAAGAATCATTGTTTATAGAAAAAGGTGATATAATTATAGTGATAGCCCCATGCCCTAATTGTTTATTCCTGTCTTCCATTAAAATAACTAGCCTTGATGATTTAATGTATCATTCGTTAACTGAAAAAGAAAGGTATAATCTCTGGAAGCACAGTGGATGGAGATAGGGCAGCGTATTGGAAAACTTTACTTAATAGGAAAAACTGTCTGCTAGGGACATAATAAGCCAGAAAGAGCATTGCTTCCATCCTCTCAACAACAGCAACCAGGACAATCTGCACATCCACAGGCATTACTGAATCAATCAGGGCAATTAGCTAACCCAAAACCAAAGGAAAAACAAAGTCCTTCAAGAAGAAAAAAACATGGGCACTTGTTTACCCGAAACAGATGCAGTCAGACACTGGTAAAAACTCAACCAACATTGTTAAGATATTGGAAAACTCTCAGTGTAGGCTTGTGAGAGAATATGGAATTCCTGGGTTCATGGATGTTAAGGAAATTTCACACCCACGTGTTTAATTGAAACAGGCATGGTGGTAATATCTCACCATGGAAAAGGGTGGATTTATTCTTCTGTTATTTAGACTTTAGAAAAATGATAGATAAAATGTAGGTAACATAGATTAAACTTAAAAGTATATTGTATCAGTAGCCATTACTTTACGACTAACAGAAAACTGAGAAAATACACTTTCACTGTTTATAAAAACACTGTAAAATTCCGTAATGAAATCAATCAGGTCATTGATAAATGAAGTTTTAACATAGCATTGTGGTTTCACTTTTGATTGACTTGTTAGTGTAAATGAAAACATCAACCTACATTCATGTTGGAACTAAACTTATTCAAACCAAAGTTTTCATACTGATGAAAGACTGCAGTAAAAACTGATGAACGCATTCTGTGAGACTCAGTTGGCTATATGAAAATTGTAAGAGAGATTATATATTTTATTATCAATTGTGATTGATATATATCCTTTATATCAGTGAAATGTATAATAAATTTCTGTGCACATACATATAAATATATTTATTTGGGTGGTGTGTTAGTTCGTTTCCATGCTGCTGATAAAGACATACCTGAGACTGGGTAATTTATAAAGAAAAAGAGGTTTAATGGACTCACAGTTCCATGTGTCTGGGGAGGCCTCAAAATCATGGCGGAAGACAAAAGGCACGTCTTACATGGTGGCAGATGATAGAGAAAATGAGAGCTCAGAAAAAGGGGAAACTCCTTATAAAATCATCAGATCTCATGAGACTTAATCACTACCTTGAGAACAGTATGGGGAAACCACCCCTTGATTCAATTGTCTCCCAATGGGTCCTCCCATAATACATGGGAATTATGGGAACTACAGATCAAGATGAGATTTGGGTGGGGACACAATCAAACCATACCAGGTGAGATAGGAGCGGCTGTTAATCACGTATGAGTAACACTATTGGCTATATACCATAATTTACCTGTCCATTCTGTTGTCAGTGAATATTTGGGTTGTTACAATTTTTTTTTGCCATTTTTCAGGGATCTAAAATATTGCACATGCTCTTGTTGTCAAACTTTTCAGTAACGGTCAAGATAGTAAATATTTTAGCTTTGCTGGCCATATGGTTTCTGTCACTACTATTCACGTCTATGACTGTGTGAGAAAAAGCCATAGACAATGGATGAATGAGTGGCAGCTGCATCTGGCCCATTAGCATCAATGTACCAACTCCTGATCTTGGGTAACTGGGAAAAAATTGCTGGGTATGTGTATTCGTTTGCTCAGCTACTGTAACAAAGTACCACAAAATACATGGCTTAAATAATAGAAATGTATTGTCATACAGTTCTGGAGACTAGAAGTCCAACATGAAGGTAGAGATACGATTGACTCCTTCTGAGGACTGTGAGGAAAGCCTCTGCTCCAGGCCTTTCTCCTTGGCTTGTAGATAGTTATCTTCTCCCTATCTCTTTACATCATCATCCCTCTATCTATGGCTGTGTCCAAATTTCCCCTTCTTACAAGAGCACCTGTGATATGAATTAGAGTCTTATCCAAATTACCTTGTTTTATTTTAATTACCACTATAAAGACCACATCTCCAAATAAGTTTACATTCTGAGGTAACTGGGTGTAGGATTTCAACATAAGGATTTTAGAGGACACAATTCAACCCATAACAGTATTAAAATATTGAAACATACAAGAAAACCAAAAATTGTTTAAAAAGTGACAAGCAATATTTATATTTCAATAATTCTTTGCCAGAACTTAATATTTTCAGACCTCTTAAGTTTTTTCTAGTTGTGGATAAAAATGGTAACTTATCAAAGTTTTAATTCACACTTCCCCAGTTACTAACAACAATGAACATAGTTGATTAGCTTTTATATATTTATGTATTCAGTTTTCTTCTGTTTTTCTGAAGTTTCTGCTACTGACTTTGTTGGAAGTTTTATGTTAACAAAAGAAACAAATATTTGTGGGCATTAAATGTTATCTTTACTTTTCTTCTCAACTTAAAAACTGAAATTTTTACTCTACCTTTGAATTCATTAGTGATATCGTCCTGACTCCTTACATTCAAAATAAAACAATAAAGTATTTCTTTCTAAATAACTATTAATAACAAATATTCCCTTCTATAAAGATGTTATATTTGCCCATTTTTATTTCTTGATACCATGAAAGGTATTAGAGATATTTTCCTTTTCTAAATTCCACAACTGCTTGTCTTCCAATTTTTGGATTTTGACTAGTTTATATATTTAATCTCAAGCTATTACTGGATTTTTCTAATAAAATTTCAAAATTTGTATTAACTACTATACTAATATATTCTCTATTGCATTATCATCCAACATAACATACAATATCACTTTTATTGTATGTTCAAGTGCTTGTATGAATGTACTATATCTGTATACCTAGTCTATGAAAACCACCTGTACTTTTCATATCACCTATACTGAAATATTTGTTAAAATTAGCTGCTGTAATTTTAAAATGTAAGAGTATGGGCCAAACAGCTAGGAGTAAGTCTGCCAGCAAGTTTATACATTTTAAAAATAAACATTACTAGTATCTAATGGAAGGCGATGTTGTTGGAATTAAATAAATTACAATATGAAGAAACGTGTTTAATAGTAAACACCGGCAACATTTATTATTGTCATTAATTGTTTTTGCTTTCTTCAAACAGAAACCATTGAATTTAAATTTTCTTCAGTCCTTCAATATCCTCTTTTCTTTTTTTTATCATGTCAGATGAACGAAATCTTGAGTGAGTTTAGTATATGAGTGACTATCTGTTTCTTTTCCTGTGCTCTACATCTTCTTCCAGGAGTGCACTGGAGTATATAATAAGTGTAATGTTGATCTCAGTCTTTTTTTTTCTTCAACTTATGTTGTGTCTGCTTCATAGTCTAAGTTTTAAGTTTGATTCATCTTCTTAAGTTTAGTTACTTTAAACAGTGATTATTCATTGCTGTACTTATTTGCTTGTTTAAGAAAAATTACTTAATTGCTTGATTAAATTGTCTCACCTGTACAGCTTTTGAGACCTCTCTGGATACTTAAAAATTCACAGGTTGTGGGAAAAACAAATCAAACAAGCAAACAGAATCTTAGGTTTTGTTTCAGTGGACTTGTTGTGGAGTCCTACCTGCTCCCAGTTCTCTCTAGAACCCGTCAGGGCAGAGATTGCCCCCTCAACCATAAACATAGATCATAAAAATTTAAGTCATTTTATAATGCCAACTGCTTTACTGAGTTCAGGTTGCGTGTGCCATAAACTATGTAATGTTTAAAGAACGGAAATTTCTTTCTCACAGTTTGAGAGTTCTTATGAGCAGGGTTTCAGCATGGATGGGTTCTAGTGAAGGCCCTCTTTCAGATTGCAGACTGTTAACTTTTTTCTGTATCCTCATATGTCAGAGAGCAGAGAGAAAAAAAGCAAACTCTCTGGTGTTTTTTTTGTGATGGCCCTAATTCCATTTATGATGGCTCTACCCTGATGACCAAAACACCTTCTAAAGGCCCCACATCCTAATATCATCACAATGGTGATTAGGATTTCAACATATGAATTTTGCTAGGACACAGATTATAGCATCATTCAATAGGCATGCATCACAATCAATTAGACAAAGTCTTCATCAAAGCCTCAGAAGGTTTCATATTCTGAGATTGAGTGGTTCATATTGTTGTTATAAATGGTTTTTCTTCCTATGATTCTAATATCTTTTAGATAATAAATCTTGAATGTTTCAAGGACCAGATGAGTAATTTGTACTTAATTATTATTGACTTACAAAACGTAAGAAAACGAATGATTGAAATATTACAACGCAGTTTAACCCAAGGCAGTGGGCATTTGTTTATGAAAAATATTCTGTGACAGCTAAGATCGTATCATCTTTCATCTTAACAAGACTGCAAGTAGTAATTAACAACTTTTAATTATGAAATTAAAATAATGCATCATGATTTTATATCACAGTATTAATTTGTAAATCTTATTTATAATAGCTACAATATGGAAATTTGCTGAGTGAGAAGGAATGCTACTGAGCATAGGGGTTATTTGTGAATAAAAAGAATATTGCTTGTTTGCACTTTGAAGATATTAACTTAATGTATATAAAGAAAAAACATTGTCAAAGATGAATAGTTCATCTAGTCTCATAGAATGTCTTTTACAGAAGACTCAAAATATATTTGTTTAATTTTGTGCATCAAAAGTAGTTGTCATCTTGGCTACTGATGTCAAGAGTTTAGGACCAGAGGTGATATATTTACATGCTCACTGTGAATGGTAGGTGGGTATTAAGGCTGCTGGCCTGCAACTATTCCCTTTACTGATGCATTTATTCCCTTGATTTGGGGTCCCTTCCAAAGAAAGAAGACAAGGCAGGTGACCCAGTCTAATCTCTGGGTAAATTAACAATGCTGTCTTTGAGGGGGAAGAGGCCTTGTCTATTGAATGTACTGAATAGGACTGAACCCAGCTAGGGATTACTTGTAGCAAAGAAAACCTGAATCTATGAGCCATAGCTTTTTGGTGAATGCCACATAAGCTATTACAAATAGTTTATCTAAACAGCAAAATTTTAAGATGCTGTTTGGATAAACTATTTTTAATAGCTTCTGTGAAGTTTCTCAAAACGACCCTCATATTCAATAATTCACTAGGAAGATTTACAGAACTCACCAAAAGCTGGTATACTCATAGGTAAAATTTATAAAAAAACAAACGAACAAACAAAAAACCCTCAACCAAAGGAAGAGACACCAAAGAAAGAATCCAGAAGAGCTCCAAACACGGAGCTTCCAGTTGTCTTCTCTTAATGGAGTCATAGACAGTATTAACTCCTCTTGGCCATACCATATGACAGTATGCATGGAGTGTCCTCAACTAGGGAAGCTTGCTGGAGCCTTTAGTGTTCAGAGTAATCGGGATTCAATTATAAACCCCTGTGTGGCTGTCCTTTTATTTTCAGTCTCTCCTGTAAGCCAGGCTGATATGTTTAGTCTCCTGTTCCTCCAGAAATCAGAAATGATACTGCATGGTCCAAAGCCCTCAGCATAAATCACATTGTTAGACTAATCAGTGGCCAAATTTCTAAGCAAATAGCAGGACAGGACATTCCAAGGACCTAAAGATCGTTTCAGAGCCAAGTAAAAAAGCTAAGTCTATTTAAGTGCAAGGTATTTCTTCATTACCCAGCTATGTAACTTCTAGATATTAAAATGAAGATGTTGGAAATTCAAATGATTTTCACTGTGTGCACTAGTACCACTAGCCTCATTAAAGACACCATCTACTATTCTGGGTCTGGAGTGCATATCCAATACGAGAAGGACAAGCCTGGGGAACCACTCTCAATAAACCAGACATCTTTTTTCTTTGAGCTTTGGATTGCCTATATTCTTGAAATTAATAATAATGCTGTACACTTTGTGAAAACATCTGATTCATTTGGTTTGGGTTTTACAATCATTCTATGTATTGGGTCTCTGAAATTATATCTAACTTGAAAATGATTAGGTCCAAACAGAAAGAAAGAGTTAAGCAAGCAAGAATATAAAAATAGAGACTACACAAGATATATAAATGCCTGGTTAGGGCAGGGCCAGTGAGATGCAGTTTTTAGTAAAGTCTGACTTAAGTGACTCTGGTATGCATGCTGGTAAGGTTTGGATGTCTATCCCCTCCAAATCTCATGTTGAAATGTAATCCTCAGTGTTGGAGGTGGGGCCTGGTGGGAGGTGATTGGCTTATAGTGACAGATCTCTTGTGAATGGTTTAGCACCATCCCCTTGGTGATGACCCTTTGGTGATCAGTTCACCAAGTTCTCAATCAGTTAATTTCCCTGATATCTGGTTGTTTAAGAGTCTGAGAACTCCTCCTTCTCACTCTTTCTCCCGCTCTCACCATGTGACACAACTACTCCCCTTTTGCCTTCTGCCCTGATTATAAACTTCATGAGACTCTTGCCAGGAGCAGATCCCAGCACCATATTTCCTATACAGCCTGTAGAATTGTCAGCCAATCAAACCTGTTTTTTAAAAATAAATTACTGAGCCTCAGGTATTTCTTTATAGCAACACAAAAGGCCTAACACACATCTTACACCCCAAATTGAGAACTGTTACAATAAATATTCCTTATGCACAGTTTTATTCCTGTCTCTATATCTCCATATCTTTATATCTCTTACCTATCTATCTCTATTACCTAATCTATTTAACAATATTAACGTGAAGGATATACAGACACTCTTCAAACTATTCTTACAGCTTCTGTGTAAGTCTGAAATCTTTCAAAAAACAAGCTTAAAATATCATTGCTTATACCACCTTTTCTCAAATGCTCTTGTTGGTTTAAATGTATGTTATTTATTATCAAATAGTATTAGTCCTGTGTTCTATTAAAACTTCTGACATATTTATAATAAATAATTTTTTAATATTTTGTTTAAATGTACTTCTGGGTATTTAGTATTGAAGAGAAATTTTTTTATGAAATGAAGAAAATCTTTAATTTACATACATATATACAAAACTAATATAAAGTAATAAAATAATAACAGGCCTACCTCATTTTATTGTGCTTCACATATATTGCACTTTTTACAAATTGAAAGTTTATGGCCACCTTGCATTGCACAAGTCTATTGGCACCATTTTTCCAAAGCGTGTTCTCACTTCATGTCTCTGTGTCCCATTTTGGTAATCTCTCCCAATATTTCACACATTTTCATTATCATTACATCTGTTATGAAATCTATGATCAGTGAACTTTCATGACACTATTGTAATTGCATTGGGGCACCACAAACCGCACCCATATAAAATGGCAAACCTAACTGATAAATGTGTGTGTTGACTGACCAGTTGTTCTCTCTTCTCTCCCCCACTTCTTAGGCTTCTCTATTTCCTGAGACACAACAATAATAAAATTAAGCCAATTAATAACCCTAAAACGGGCTCTAAGTGTTTCAAGTGAAATGTTGCATATCTTTCACTTTAAATCAAAAACTAGAAATGGTTCAGGCTTAGTGAGGAAGGAATGCCAGAACCGAGATACATCAACAGCTAGGCCTCTTGTGCCAGTTAGCTAAGTTGTGAATGCAAAGGAAAATTTCTTGAAGGTAATTAAATGTGCTATTCCTCCAGTGACCACATGAATGGCAAGAAAATGAAGCAACCTTATTGTTGGTATGGAGAAAGTTTGAGTGGTCTAGGTGGAAGATCAAATGAGCCCAACATTCCCTTAAATCCAAACTGAATCCAGAGAAAGACCCTAGCTCTCTTCTATTCTATGAATGCTAGGGTAGGCAAGAAAGCTACAGAGCAAAATTTAAAGCTAGCAGAGATTGGTTCATGAGATCAAAGAAATGAAAGCATCTCTATAACATAAAACTACAAGATGAAGCAGCAAGTGCTGATGTAGAAGTTGCCGCAAGTTATCCACGTTTAGCTAAGTTAATTGATGAAGTTGGCTACAGTAAACAACAGATTTTTAATGCGATAATATGAGATAACCTTTATATGAGATATAACCTTTAATATGAGATAACCTTCTATTGGAAGAAGATGCCATTTAGGACTTTCATAGCTAGGGATAATAAGTCAATGCCTGGCTTCAAAGTTTCCAAGGACAGGCTGCCTCTAGTTACGGGGTAATGTGGCTGATAACTTAAAGTTAAAGCCAATGCTCATTTACCATTCTGTAAATTCTAGGGCTCTTAGGAATTATGCTAGATCTATTCTGCCTGTGACTCAAAATGGAAAAATGAAGCCTGGATAACAGCCCATCTGTTTACAGCATTGTTTACTGAATATTTTAAGCCTACTGTTGAAAATTACTGCTCAGAAAAAAAAAAAGATTCCTTTCAAAATATTACTGCCCCTTGACAACGCATGTAGTCATCCAAGCGCTCTGATGGAGATATACAAGAAAATTAATGTTGTTTTTCATCACTGCTATCACAACGATCATTCTGCAGCTCATGGGTCAAGGAGTTATTTTGACTTTCTAGTCTTACTATTTAAGAAAAATACATTTTGTAAGGCCACAGCTGCCATAGATAGTGATTCCTCTAATGGATCTGTGCAAAGTAAATTGAAAATCCTCTGGTAAGATTCACCATTCTAGATGCCATTAACAACATTTGAAATTAATGGGAGGAAGTCAAAATTCCAGAATATACAGGAATTTGGAAGAAGTTGATTCCAACTCTAGTGGATGACTTTGAGAAGTTCAAGGCTTCCCTCAGTGGAGAAGGTAACTGTAGAAGTGGTGGAAATAGCCAAAAGATTAGAATTACAAGTGGAGCCTGAAAATATGAATGAATTGCTGTAATCATATGATAAAACTTTAATGAAAGAGGAGTTGCTTTTTATGGATGAGCAAATAAAGTGGTGTCTTGAGATGGAATCGACTCCTAGTAAAGACATTGTGAACATTGCTGAAATGACAATAAAGGATTTAGAATACTTCCAAAGTTCTACTTTGGGCAAATTATTATCAAACAGCATCAGATGCTAGAGAAATCTTTCATTAAAAAGCCAATGTGCAAAACTTAATCGTTCTCTTATTTTAAGAAATTTGCCACAGCCACCCCAACCTTCAGCAACCACCATCCTGATCAGTCTGCAGCTATCAACATCGAAGCAAGAACTTCCACCAGAAAAAAAGTTTATGACTCTCTGAAGACTCATATGATCATTAGCATTGTTCAGCAATGAAGTATTTCTTAAGTTATGAATATTGTTTTTTAAAACATAGTGCTACTGCATACTTAACAAACTACAGTATAATGTAACCATAACTTTTACATACATTAGGAAACAAAAAAATTAAGTTAATTGCTTTAATGAAATATTTGCTTTATTGCGGTAGTCTGGAACTGAATCCATGGTATCTGTGAGGTATGCCTGTATATTTACACCAAACCAATCTGTCTAGTCTGATTATTTTTTTCCCAAAACTTCAGAATTTATAAGGAATTCTATACTTATGTTATCATAAAAAATTAAGTAAAGCAGGATACATATAAAGGAACAAAAATAGATTTGAACATGATATCTGTGATAATACAGTAATATGAATCTTGGGATAAAGTAATTGTTATTTCAATATTCATGTTTTGCCAAGCAGCTATAAAAATGTATCTGAAGACAACAACTCTTATCTTTTCTGATAGATGTTTAAAATTTGAATTAGAGATATTTAGTGTTATGACAGTATAGAATATTAAAACAGTTTAAACATATTTATTTTAAATAGTTTGCATATTATAAATTAAATGGTAAAAAAGTTATACATGTATAGACCTAAAATCTTGCAATATTAACAAGGTCTATAATTCCATATTCAAAGAGCAAAAATTTTTCATGTTAATTTGGCAGAGTATTTGAGTATAAAAGATTTACTATGGTATTTTCAATGTATTTTTTTAAAAGTTATATGTATTACTTATATGAAAAACAAATGAGATAAATATAAAAAAGTTAATTACACTGATTAATGAATTATTATATTTGTAAAGCTAAGATTCTAACATTTTGACAAAATAAAATAGTATAATACAGTGCCAACAAGAGAAAAATGTAGGGTTGAAATTACATGAAAATATTAGAAATAGGCAAAAATAAAATATATAGTAGTCCCCCCTTATCTGTGGTTTCACATTTCTTGGTTTCAGTTACCTGCAGTCCGCCATGGTCTGAAAATATTAAAAGGAAAATTCCAGAAATAAACAATTTATAGGTTTTAAATTATACACCATTCTGAGTGGCATGATGAAATCTTGTGCCATCCTGCTCTGTTCCGCCCAGGAAATAAATCTGCCCTGTGTCCAGCATCTCCACACTGTAGACTCTCCCTTCCAGTCAGTCCCTTATCTGGGCTCCCAGCTCAAGTTCTGTTACTGTAGTGCTTGGGTTCAAGTAACCCTTATTTTAGTTAGTAATCGCTCCAAAGCACAAGAGTACTGATGCTGGGAATTTGGATAAGCCAAATAGAAGCCATGAAGTGGTTCCTTTAAGTCAAAAAAAAAAAAAAAAAAATGAAAGTTCTCAACTTAATAAGAAAAAAATAATTATATGTTAAGGTTACTAAGATCTATGGTAAGGACAAATCCTCTATCTGTGAAATCGTGAAGAAGGGAAAAAACGTTGTGCATAGTTTCTGTAGGATTTGTACTGTCTGCTGTGTCAGGCATCCACTGGGGTTCTTGGAAGATATATCCCACAGATAAGGGGAGACTACTGTATAGAAGTTCCAAGACAAAAAATGCTATCAATTCAGAAGAAAAAAGAGTTTTCTACAACACACTCCATAATAAAACCAATGTAATTTGGTATCTAAGACATAACTGAAGCAATCAGTACTTCAAAATGATAGGAAAAAAGATTCCCCCTTCTCAGGCAACCCACAGCAACCAAACTAGGTTTCTTGGAATTTCTAGAACACAACAGGACTGCTTTTGTATTGATGACTCCTTGCACTTATATTGCCACCTTCAGGAACTCTACTCTCCTAATTTCTTCCTTCACGGTTTCTTTGCTTTGTTTCTTTGCCTTTTCAAATGTTTGCTCAGAAGTCCTCTTCTCCTTTTGGGCTTCTTTGAACATCCTCACAGCCTCCCACTCCTGAACTCTATATTCCTTCACTGCTGTTTAATTGTTCTTCATAAAACATTTAAGAATCTAACATGCTACATGTCTCTGTCCATTAGAATTAAGCCTCAAGGGACAAGGTTTATGTTTTGTTTTTAATTCCAACTTTTATTTTAGATACAGGGGGTACATGTACAGGTTTGATACATGAGAATATTGTGTTATGATGAAGCTTTGGGTACAGATCCTGTCACCCAGGGAGTGAGCACGGTACCGATTAGGTAGTTTTCCAACCCATTCTCCCTTTTCTCCCTCCTCCTTCTAGTAGTCTGCAGTGTCTACTGTTCCATATTTATGTACATGTGTGCTCAGTGTTTAGCTTCTGCTTATAAGTGAGAACATGCAGTATTTGGTTTTCTGTTCCTTTGTTAATTTGCTTAGGATTATGGCCTCCAACTGCATCCATGTTGCTAGGTGCTTGGATCAGTGCTGCAACAACAACAAAAATATGGAATTTTGTCTGCTTTGTTTGCTGCACTGACCCTAGCACCTAGAATAATTATCAGCACAGAGTTAGTGCCCCATCTTTATTTGATAAACAGATGAAAAAAATTTTGCAACACAAAAAACTGAGATATAATTTGTATTCAGAACATATAAAGAATTCCTATAAAGCAATTTAAAAACACAATTCAATAGAAGAATAGGCAATGGACAAGAATAGGGAATATAAATGGCCAATAAATATGAGAAAGTATGTTCAATTGCATTAATCAGGAAAATGCAAATTAAAACAAAATGAGGTTTCCAATGAGGATGGAACATAACCTGTAACCTCAAATGTCTGATCTAATGGCTAATACTGAATCTGTGAGATAAAGACATCTCCCTATTCCTTACCTTATGCTTCATAATAAAAGGAAACTGCATGGCTTATAGATTGTGCTGCTAGCTACCATGAGAAACAGGCATTCCTTCCGATTATGGGGAGGCTTTGAGTAGCAGATGTGATTAAATCAAAGAGAAGGCAATTAACTAGATTGTCAAAGCCTCCTGCCTACCTGGCAAGAATGCCAATAGTTATGAGCAACCATCCTGTTGCTTCTTGTTGCTATCTAATTTGTGCTCCCAGAAGTATTTATGATTTAGCGTGGTATTTTCAAGAGTTATGTAATGCAATTAAGAAACATTTTGTGATATTAAATATTTCCAGGGTAGGAGAAAAGAAGATATTTTATTTAGTAGTTTGTTAGCTTGATTTGTAACTTGAAAATATTTAAGACATATGGTATGTTGGTTTTTATCTTCACTGTGGCTCCAGGCCCTTCAAATGTTAGGGACTGGCCTGTTCCTAATTATTTATATAGAGAAACTTTTGCATATTCATATACATATATATGTGTATATATATATATGTGTGTGTGTGTATATATATGTATATGTGTGTATATATATATAGACCCCACACACATGCACATACACATACACACAGAGACTTGTCTAGGCAGGTCAAAAATTCCAGGACAGAATTTTAATTTTCATCAAGAATTGAATGTGTTAAAAAAAATTCTGCATTGTATTCTTACAGTTACATATTATACGAGTGAATATGACCACTTGAGTCATTGATGCATATCTTAAAGGTTCACTAGATAAGGCTTAAAATATAATAGAAGTAAACCTAAACATCATCTAAAAATAAAGTTAATTAATAAACATATATTACATATGTATATGGAGATGTTATGTGTGCATACACACACACACACAATAGAAGCAAAAATTTCAAGTCCCAAGTAGAATACATATAGTGTGCCTTCACTCAGGACTGGCTGCATGGATATGTACCAGTATAGGCACACATGGCTCTACATGGATGTGTACCAGTATAGACACACATGATATGATATTCATTACCATATCAGTGATGCAAACTTAAACAACGGGATTTCATTTTGCTTATTTAATGAGAAATGTTATGTTAGCTACCCAGTGTTTGTAATGGTATAAGAGATGGACGTCTTAATATAAACACTGTTAGAATAAACATTTACACTTTTTGTAGGACAATATAACAAAACACATAAAAATCCTTAAAATGCAATTAACATTTGATTATATTCAGAAATACATTTTAAAGAAAGAATCACAGGTAAACATAAATATTTTTGAAAATGAAGCTTCATATTTCTTTAAATATGAAGAAATAGGAAAGATGTCATACTCTTGATGTCAGACTCTACTTGTCAACATCTTAGAATTCTTAGTGACCATTTTCATCGTCACTGGGCTCTAAAAATTATGTAGCCTGTCCTAGCTCCACTTATGTATATTTTAAAGTCAGACAGTATATTATTTAAGAAAACATTCTTATGTAGAATATCTGTAGAGAAAATAAAATAATGATTAAAACAAAATTTAGGATAGTGTTTATACCTGTGGAGGATGGGTGAAGATGTAATTGGGAAAGGATATACATTGACTTTCGAAACTATTAATAATATTTTAGTTATCAAGGTGAGTAAAATAATTGTTTTTTGCTATTATTATCATTACAAAATGTATGATATATATGTACATATATATTTTATAGAAAACTGCATACAACTATAAATAGATAAACTATAAACAGATATAATAGATATGATTCCAGGATTACAGAAATAATAAAAAGACTACATGATAAAATACAAAAGAAAAATTGAGAGAAAATCATTACAACACACATACAAAAGTGGGATTATTTATTTTACTGTATTACCAAATCATATAAATATGTAAGAGAAAAAAACCTTCCAAAATGAAATAAGAAGGCAGGATATAAGCAGGTCATTTCAAGAAGAGAACTATAATAGGACCACGTACAGATATTCATTATCATATCAGTGATGCAAATTTAAACAATGGGATTTCATTTTGCTTATTTAATGAGAAATGTTATGTTAGCTACCCAGTGTTTGTAATAGTATAAGAGATGGACATCTCAATATAAACACTGTTAGGATAAACATTTATACTTTTTGTAGGACAATATAGCAAAACACATCAAAATTCTTAAAATGCAATTAACATTTGATTATATTCAGAAATATATTTTTAAGAAAGAATCACAGGTAAACAAATATTTTTGAAAGTGAAGCTTCATATTTCTTTAAAATTAGCAAAACAATGGATATAACTTGTCTAATAGAACACAGGCTAAATAAATTGATGAGATATTATTTGTATGGAATAGTAAGCAGCTCGCAGAAGTGAGATTAAAGAGACAAATGATAAATTGAGAATGCATAAAATTGCCAGTGGCTGAATTCTGTGGATGAAAGCTAGGTAAAGATATTTGGTTTTAATACAATATTTGGTGTTCATATAATGTTTAAATTTTCAACAAGTAGGTGTTGCTCTTAAAGAAAATACATCTCTGCAAAATGATATATTGTGAATTTTTTTCTTGCCTTTTTCCCCTTGAAGTCTTTATTTTTATGCTTATTACAAAACAAATATTTCAGAAACCTTTTCAACAACTTCCAAATGTTTGCGGTTTTCTCATCTCATATTTAACCAAAGGCTCACACACACTGAAGGATTTGTTCTTCTGCCTTCTTAGATGAAGCAACTTCTTTGCTATTCTATAAATCACTGATAAGAAAACATCCAGAGCAGCTGTCCATCCTTCCACATAACCCAGCAAACGTAAAATCCACATGATTAGAGAATACATAAACTCATCAGCTTACATGGCCATTACATCTTTTTAAATTCTTAGAAGGGAACATGCAGTAAATCTTTCATGAGCCCTGGCCCAGTAGTCCTTTTCTATAGAATACCAATACTGAAAAGTTGACATTCTGTGAAAGCTGTAATCATTGATCTGTCTAATGTTGACAGTGGGGTGTTAAAGACTCCCACACAATAATAATGGGAGACTTTAACACCCCACTGTCAACATTAGACAGATCAACGAGACAGAAAGTTAACAAGGATACCCAGGAATTGAACTCAGCAGCGGACCTAATAGACATCTACAGAACTCTCCACCCCAAATCAACAGAATATACATTTTTTTCAGCACCACACCACACCTATTCCAAAATTGACCACATAGTTGGAAGTGAAGCTCTCCTCAGCAAATGTAAAAGAACAGAAATTATAACAAACTGTCTCGCAGACCACAGTGCAATCAAACTAGAACTCAGGATTAAGAAACTCACTCAAAACCACTCAACTACATGGAAACTGAACAACCTGCTCCTGAATGACTATTGGGTACATAACGAAATGAAGGAAGAAATAAAGATGTTCTTTGAAACCAACGAGAGCAAAGACACAACATATCAGAATCTCTGGGACACATTCAAAGCAGTGTGTAGAGAGAAATTTATAGCACAAAATGCCTACAAGAGAAAGCAGGAAAGATCCAAAATTGACACCCTAACATCACAATTAAAAGAACTAGAAAAGCAAGAGCAAACACATTCAAAAGCTAGCAGAAGGCAAGAAATAACTAAAATCAGAGCAGAACTGAAGGAAATAGAGACACAAAAAACCCTTCAAAAAATTAATGAATCCAGGAGCTGGTTTTTTGAAAAGATCAACAAAACTGATAGACCGCTAGCAAGACTAATAAAGAAGAAAAGAGAGAAGAATCAAATAGGTGCAATAAAGAATGATAAAGGGGATATCACCACCGATCCCACAGAGATACAAACTACCATCAGAGAATACTGCAAACACCTCTACGCAAATAAACTAGAAAATCTAGAAGAAATGGATAAATTCCTCGACAAATACACCCTCCCAAGACTAAACCAGGAAGAAGTTGAATCTCTGAATAGACCAATAACAGGCTCTGAAATTGTGGCAATAATCAATAGCTTACCAACCAAAAAGAGTCCAGGACCAGATGGATTCACAGCCGAATTCTACCAGAGGTACAAGGAGGAACTGGTACCATTCCTTCTGAAACTATTCCAATCAATAGAAAAAGAGGGAATCCTCCCTAACTCATTTTATGAGGCCAGTATCATCCTGATACCAAAGCCGGGCAGAGACACAACCATTTTTCTTGCTTTATTGAGACACAAGAATTTTAGACCAATATCCTTGATGAACATTGATGCAAAAATCCTCAATAAAATACTGGCAAACCGAATCCAGCAACACATCAAAAAGCTTATACACCATGATCAAGTGGGCTTCATCCCTGGGATGCAAGGCTGGTTCAACATACGCAAATCAATAAATGTAATCCAGCATATAAACAGAACCAAAGACAAAAACCACATGATTATCTCAATAGATGCAGAAAAGGCCTTTGACAAAATTCAACACCCCTTCATGCTAAAAACTCTCAATAAATTAGGTATTGATGGGACGTATCTCAAAATAATAAGAGCTATCTATGACAAACCCACAGCCAATATCATACTGAATGGGCAAAAACTGGAAGCATTCCCTTTGAAAACTGGCACAAGACAGAGATGCCCTCTCTCACCAATCCTATTCAACATAGTGTTGGAAGTTCTGGCCAGGGCAATTAGGCAGGAGAAGGAAATAAAGAGTATTCAATTAGGAAAAGAGGAAGTCAAATTGTCCCTGTTTGCAGATGACATGATTGTATATCTAGAAAACCCCATTGTCTCAGCCCAAAATCTCCTTAAGCTGATAAGCAACTTCAGCAAAGTCTCAGGATACAAAATCAATGTACAAAAATCACAAGCATTCTTATACACCAATCACAGACAAACAGAGAGCCAAATCATGAGTGAACTCCCATTCACAATTGCTCCAAAGAGAATAAAATACCTAGGAATCCAACTTACAAGGGACGTGAAGGACCTCTTCAAGGAGGACTACAAACCACTGCTCAATGAAATAAAAGAGGATACAAACAAATGGAAGAACATTCCATGCTCATGGGTAGGAAGAATCAATATCGTGAAAATGGCCATACTGCCCAAGGTAATTTATAGATTCAATGCCATCCCCATCAAGCTACCAATGACTTTCTTCACAGAATTGGAAAAAACTACTTTGAAGTTCATATGGAACCAAAAAAGAGCCGGCATCGCCAAGTCAATCCTAAGCCAAAAGAACAAAGCTGAAGACATCGTGCTACCTGACTTCAAACCATACTACAAGGCTACAGTAACCACAACAGCATGGTACTGGTACCAAAACAGAGATATAGATCAATGGAACAGAACAGAGCCCTCAGAAATAACGCCACATATCTACAACTATCTGATCTTTGACAAACCTGACAAAAACAAGCAATGGGGAAAGGATTCCCTATTTAATAAATGGTGCTGGGAAAACTGGCTAGCCATATGTAGAAAGCTGAAACTGGATCCCTGCCTTACACCTTATACAAAAATTAATTCAAGATGGATTAAAGACTTACATGTTAGACCTAAAACCATAAAAACCCTAGAAGAAAACCTAGACATTACCATTCAGGACATAGGCGTGGGCAAGGACTTCATGTCTAAAACACCAAAAGCAATGGCAACAAAAGCCAAAATTGACAAAGAGGATCTAATTAAACTAAAGAGCTTCTGCACAGCAAAAGAAACTACCATCAGAGTGAACAGGCAACCTACAAAATGGGAGAAAATTTTCGCAATCTACTCATCTGACAAAGGGCTAATATCCAGAATCTACAATGAACTCAAACAAATTTACAAGAAAAAAACAAACAACCTCATCAAAAAGTGGGTGAAGGACATGAACAGACACTCTCAAAAGAAGACATTTATGCAGCCAAAAAACACATGAAAAAATGCTCATCATCACTGGCCATCAGAGAAATGCAAATCAAAACCACAATGAGATACCATCTCACACCAGTTAGAATGGCCATCATTAAAAAGTCAGGAAACAACAGGTGCTGGAGAGGATGTAGAGGAATAGGCACACTTTTACACTGTTGGTGGGACTGTAAACTAGTTCAACCATTGTGGAAGTCAGTGTGGTGATTCCTCAGGAATCTAGAACTAGAAATACCATTTGACCCAGCCATCCCATTACTGGGTATATACCCAAAGGACTATAAATCATGCTGCTATAAAGACACATGCACACATATGTTTATTGCGGCACTATTCACAATTGCAAAGAGTTGGAACCAACCCAAATGTCCAACAACAATAGACTGGATTAAGAAAATGTGGCACATATACACCATGGAATAAATACTATGCAGCCATAAAAAATGATGAGTTCATGTCCTTTGTAGGGACATGGATGAAACTGAAAATCATCATTCTCAGTAAACTATTGCAAGGACAAAAAACCAAACACATGTTCTCACTCATAGGTGGGAATTGAACAATGAGAACACATGGACACAGGAAAGGGAACATCACACACCAGGGACTGTTGTGGGGTGGGGGGAGGGGGGACGGATAGCATTAGGAGATACACCTAATGCTAAATGACGAGTTAATGGGTGCAGCACACCAACATGGCACATGTATACATATGTAACAAACCTGCACGTTGTGCACATGTACCCTAAAACTTAAAGTACAATAATAAAAAAAAAGCTGTAATCAGTGCAGTTCCAGTTTTTACACTGCTTTAATAGGTATACAGTATTTGAACAAATTGACAGTTTGAGTTAAAAAGGCTTAAAAGTTTGATGAACAATTAACTGTGTTTTATTCAGTCAGAGCTTGTTAGAGAAAATAAAAAAATGCCACAATTCAGAAGCAATCTATTTTCACCGTTTATGTCCTATTAAGAGGTTTGTGCACCTAAAGTACTTTTGAGTTTTCAATATCCCATTTGAACCTTCCTGGTTTGACTTTTTTTTTCATGTGTCAGTTATATTCAACTGATTAACATGCCTGATGAATACACCTTTTTAAAAAGTTCTTATCCAATGGGCTTTGAATTAAATCTGTATACGGCAATGATTTTCTAACATTTTGGAAAAGTGAAAATAGATTTTCTATGATTTTCCTAATTAGTCAATACTGTATTCAAGAACTCAGAACAAGGTTTTAAAAATTTGAGAGATAAAATATGGCAGTTAATGCATACACTTATTTTATTTTGTACTTTATGTCTGAAATGTATTAATATATATTTTAAGTATGTTTAAGGTATGTAACAGATAAATTCACAGCAACTGGAACAAATCCTCATGAGGTTAGAATACCTCTAAAGATAGTATCCTGTGTTAAATAAACGTCATTCGCAAGCCAGAATTTATTGACTTTGGCCAGTCTTTCGGCATTAAGGTGACTATAACTTTTATTCTCTTAAATCCTCTGCATCCTTATTTAATCCACTGTGCAGTTCATTCTAGGATTAGTTTGTATAATGAACTCTGAAAATGCCTAACTTTTTTTTGTTTTAGATTTGTTAATAAATGTTGTTGGTGGTGGACACAAAATGAAAATATATTTAAGTAACTTTATATCCTTATCCATGATGTTGATTTGATTTTTGTGTTCCTTTTCTTAAATATTAATCAGACTAGGTGTTAAATTGTGTCTTTCTTTGGGCAACCTGTACAGGCCTTTCTAGATAAGGAGTTTTTTAAATGAAGCAACATATTCACGAGCATATCTTGTAAATTGAGACACATATTCCATATATCAGTTGTAGTTTGATAGCAGCTAATGGGAAACTGTCAAAGATAAACAAATTAAATGGAGATAAATCAATTTGGAGGAAGCCAATTACAGTACACAAATTAATTCATTTAATGTACTTACCCCCTCTTCATCTATGAGGATACTAGACTTCTAAATATGCTCAGTAGATGCACTGACCTTGTGTCAAGATTTACCTGGGGCAGTCCTGCATTTTGCCTACTGTCTCTTCGTAATTATTCATTGTACTCTCTTTTACTTTCAAAAGTTTCCATGTTTGAATGATAAATTATGTGGTCACCCTAGCTACATGCAATAGGGACTTACAGAAGATAAGTTAAACGGCAGCCAAAATACAGCAGAGAGACTAGTAAGCAGAAAGGTCAAGGGCATGTCTGGGAAGAGAGCAGACAGTGACTGTCACAGCTTTCATTAGAACATTATTTTCCAAAGTGTTATGTATCAGTCCAGATATTCTCCATGGAAACAAAGTTATTTGATGAAATAACATTGGCTGACATGTCATGTTAATCTTTGAAAAAAATCACAACATACATTATCATAGCAAAGTCTCAGAAAACCTGTAGAAAATAAAAAATGTATTATTCGAATGTCTTTAACTCAACATTCCTTGAGTGTTTATAATGATGAACTCTCTTTTTTTCATGAAGTAACTATCAACATCTAAAAGACATAATATTCTGTAAATATGGTTATTATATACTTGGTTTCTCAAACCAGTATTCCTGAAAGTGAGAGGGGACTGTAACATTATTAATAATTAAACTGGAGAAAAATGTAAATAAGAATTGTCCTGGCTAAGCCAGGACAGTTTTAAGTGATCTACACATTGTTCCATACATCTTAGTTCATTGAATCTGCTCTGTATTACCGTAAATATTGAAAGTAATACCCAAAACAATACATCAACTCATCTATAGTAGTTAAGCTGCATGTACCTGGTTTCCACTTAAATAGAGTGGGTTCATCATTGCTGTCTCAGGGAGATGTAAAAATGGAAGAGAAGTGCCAAGTCACTAGTTTTTTGTAAGCAATCAGTTAGCCTGGGCAGTGTCAGGTGGGGAAGATATGACAGAATTTTAATAGAACACTTAGTTGTCAGGAAGACCTTTTGTCATATAAAAGATGAGCAGTCAATGAAGTAGAAAGGGAGGCTTTAGATATCAAGATAAATTAATTCAGTAATGTGAAAGGTAACATGTTACTTATCCTTAAATAGAATTAAATTTCACATTCTGAATGTGAATGTATACCACGTGTATGCTTATACATGTAATCAGCAGCATTTCTTGAATCTAGGTAAATAATAATTTTATTACATAAAGCTTTACAAAACACATATATATCATGAAATCTTAACTTGCCTAAAACACTCATGAAGGAATTTGAAGGTAAAGGGATAAAAAAATTATTAAAATTCAGAGCTTTTTAAGCTTATATGTCTTCATTAACTCACTGTCCTAAATTAATCCAATCAAATTTGGCAATGAAGTTTAAACTATTCTGAAAACTACTTTTCTAACTTCATACCTGGTTATTTTAATCCACGCCAATTAATTTAGAAAATCAGAAAACAGATAACCATTACTGTTCATACGTTGTGTCAAATGTTTGAGGTCACATTATATGAGAAACTCTGAGGGAATAGGGTGAAAAAACAAACCACACCCACACACGTCTGTGTGTGCACGCACACCCACACACACAGAAGAAAATAAAATAAAATAGCATCCTATATATAAGGAGATTATAGAATGGTGGAATTAAAAATCATTTTCCTTGGTTCATTTGATCAAGGATGTGATGAGTTTCAAACGAAGACTGACCTGTCATTCTAAGTTATCTTGCTTTGGTCCCTCCAGTCCCACTCATCTCCATCTGGCTCTCTAGGCCACAGAAAGTACATGTAATATTAGCAGGCTGTCTTGTACCCCTAGCTTCCCATTGAACTCTTCCAATGAACTCCTGCCTGACATCAGAGGAAAGTAAAAGAGTAAGGTTAGTTTTTATTCTTCTACCAACATCTATGTGCTGTTACCTTGGGCTGCATCCCCTGAGCATATCATTTGCCTCTCAAAATAGCTCTCTTTCCTGCTTGATTTTTGGTAATCATGCTGTCCCCATAATGGTAATCATTATGTCCTCTGGGCATAGTGGTGAGAATAGCTCTGGATTTAGTAGCCACATTATCTTGTAGCTCCTGTACATCCACTTGTACTTGTTTAAATAGCCCCTTTATTAAACATTTCTCTAATTATCTTAATTTGAGTTTGCCATATGTTTCATATTTGGACCTTGTACAATTCTAGAACAAAAATAAAACAAGCATACAATAGGACTATATTTCTGTAGTTGACCTGTTTATGTTTATCTTGGGAGAATCTGTTTATTTAATATTATCTTTTTCTACATTTGTAAGGTTTTGCTTTTTGACAGGTGAGATAAGTAGGCATGATCAAATCTTAGCAGTCATGTTGTATATCAAATCTTTAGTCTCGGTGGTCTGGTTCAGAAAGGAGCACTGGCCTTACAGTATTTTAGCAGTTTTCCATTCCAACGAATACTTTTCTGAATGTTAGGGGAAGGACCCAATCAGTTTATAGAAAAATGTCACTGCATGGAACACCTGACATAAGTAAATCTATCTTAGAAAAATACTTAATCTTATATTTCAAAAGTCACCATGCCAACAGGGTCCAGATGTTTGCCTAATTAATAGAGACAACATTCAACTGGATAAGGGCATCACTTTTTACTAAAATCCTCATCAAAGGACTCAAGGGCTATAAAAAGAGCAGTTCTTCACCAACTAGACATCATCACCTCAATAGACACTGTCTTGCTGTTACTTGCCGTCAGCACCTGGCATCTGCTGCAGAAATCTCTGCCCAAATCAAGGACTCTTCCTTGCACAATGTTTACAACCACCTAGATCAACCTGAGACACTCTGCTTGTCCGCCTCACTCTCCTTGGACTGGTTCATTAATCTCTTTTTTTCCTATCATTTTTTCTTTTGATGTCAAATGTTGCTTTGTTTTATGGGAAAATTTTAATCGATAATATTTAGATACTGATTAAGTATACTACTATGTATGGCTTGCAGTATTGACTGACTTGTGTACTAGCTTGAGCCTGCATTCCCATGGCTCTGATTACCAAATGAGTAGTACGTACTAGGGAGAATTGCCTCCCTCTGTACTCCGTGAGGCTGGTGGCTGTTATGATTGAATAAGCATCACTAAAAGTTTGACCTCATGAGAAGACACAAACATCTGTGGACTTGGTTATGTCTGACCTTACACTGCTAACAACAGTCATATTTTCCAACAGAAAACTTTTGCCAGATTTGTTCAAGAAGTGATGTATGTATATGAAAACATCCAATTGTTGTTATTCTGAGTATTTGGAGTTTATCTATGTTTAACTGTCTAGGTTTACTGTTATATTTTTGTGTTTTATGTATAATCTGGCTTTTCCAAACAGATATTATGTGCTTCTCTTTTGGTCTCTGTTATAGAAAACAACAACAAGAAAACTGTCTTTGGTGAGCCATAATGGCATGTTGACTATTCAAACTCTTCTATTAATTATTAATGTATTAATATAAGAATGTTTTTAACATCAGCTAATACACATGAGCATCTACCTTTACATTTAACACTTCCTAATGTCAAAGGCATTTCTATGGAACACTTCTGAAAAATGTCCATGGGAATTTTTTCTTAGAAAGCTTAATGAAAATAATTCCAGAAGATACTGCATAACATAGCCCATGACATCAGAGGAAAGTAAAAGAGTAAGGTTAGTCTTTATTTCCCTAACAACATCTATGTGCTGTTACCTTGGGCTGCATCCCGTGAGCATATCATTTGCCTCTCAAAATAGACAGATTAACAATATACTTTAAAGGCTCTGAGAAGTACTGTATTAAAGAAACATAAACACCTATTTCAATCCAGAATTGACATTTTATGTAAAACTTCACATATAAATTATTTTTCTAAATAATCTATTTTAAGTAAAGTTGACTATAGAGGTAATAATGGTGGTAATTGGCAAAATTTTGTGATTTCTTTTAAAAGGTTTTATTCACTTCTCATAAGATTTCTTCCTAAAGAGTAACAAAATTTATGATCGTTGTCTGTCATCATCCCCAAAGTCTTTGAAAAATATCAAGACAGGATAGAAAATAAATTGGTCCTACTATTAGAACTTCAATGAAGTTTTAAATTTTCTGTGGGATAATCCAGAAATACTGAAATGTGAGAGTCAGCTGCTCTTATGATTCCAGGGCATGCAGTACTCCAGCTACTTGAAGAGGATGATGTCGGAAAACAGAGGAGTTTGGTAGAAGACTTGATATAAACTAAGATGATTTGCCTGAGACTCTAAACTGGCAATTTTCCACTTCTTACTGCACCCCCATCTGAGAAACAGGCATATACAAACATAACAGTAACTCACCATGAAAGGTTTTTTCAATCATAGGGCACATATCCCTGAATGTGTCTCTTAGAGTATTCCTGAGTATGGAGCCAGGACAAGGGATTGAAGAATGTGCATAGTTAAGAGAATGTCACCCCAATGTAATTCATTCAACTTTAACTTGAAGGTATCGGTGGAAACTACTATGTTGACAGATCAGGAGCTATGTAGCTGCAATGCAACTTCAGCTATTAGTTCAGTCAATGGTATCCTATGCTCCTGCATAACCCAAGAGAGAGGTATATGCTAGGAGGTGCTTATCCTCCCCATTATATTCCTGTAACTACCGTTATCATTTGCATATCTTTGAAAGCAATTTGTTTCCATAAAATTGTGTTAGAAAAGAGTCTATATATAATTGGGAAAATTATGCATGTCAACAGTTTTTCTGTAATTCTGTTGCTCAAAGAGCAGCGATGTGTGATTAGATTTTTGTAGAGCAGAAAATCCTACATCTCACAGACGTCTCTGTATACGTTGAAAACTTCTAGAACGAGCTAATCTACTTTACTGAACATTTGAAGTATAGCATACATATATAAAAGCGCATAAATGAGTGTAGAATTTGATGAAGCCTTACTCAATTGAACAAACTTATAATCAGCAAACAAACCAAGTATTAGATAATTTCAACACCCTAAAAGTCTCCCTTAATCCCTTCTTTCAACTACTATCAATAAAAGGTAACCACTAAGCTGACTTCCAACACCTTAGGTTAATGTTAACGATTTTTGAAACTTATATAAGTTTAACTTTACTTATATAGGTTATTTTTGCACAGTACTATATTTCCTAAAGTTATCTATGTTGCTGTGTGTAATTGTACTTTATTCATTCTCATTGTTGTGTGATATTCTATTGTTTGAATTAGCCACAATTTGTCTTTGTATTTTTTCTATTGATGAGGACTTGAATATAGTTCAAATTAGGTCCACTGCAAATAATGCTGTTATAAGCATAATTATACATTAATTTCCATCAATATATGCAAGCACTTCTTCTGGGTATACCCTTCTGAGTAAAATTGCCAGGTTACAGAATATTCTGTATTAGTGGGCACTGACAATTGTTTAAGGCATAACATCTACCGTCCCACCAGGATTGACATTTATCCTCACCAACTTTAGTATTTTATCTTTTTAAAATATTAGCCAGACTATTAGGTATATGGCAATATGTTACTTTGTTTTTAAGTTTGTGTCCTATCTGGCTCATAAATTTAAAGTTATTTTTTAATTGTAACTAAAAAAAATAAAGAAAATTTAAAATTAAATTTAGTCAAGGACACAAATGGATCACCATCTATGTGTTCACTATAAATCTTTCTGTGAAGCATCTATGATATTTATCATAATTTTATATTAGATAGTTCTGTTTGCATATTGATATATGGACATTATATATTTTGGATATGAATGTATGTGTGAGTGTGCAAGCACATATACACAAACATGCATATATATGGGTGTTTATGTGTATACATACACATATTAATAAATGCACCCAATAATCTGTGGATTGCCTTTTGATTGTCTCAATAGTGCTTTGATAATAAGATTTAATTATAACATAGCTTAATTGATCATTTTTCTTTATGGTTACCATTTTTTTTCTGTCTAGGTAATTTTTGCCCACTCCACAGAAATAGGACGTTCTCTTATGTATTCTTCTAGAAACTTTTTTTTTATATTTTATATTTAGAGGTGTAATATACATATCAAAAATTAGGCTTTTTTATAAAATGATGTACTATCTGGTCTAAGCATTACGTTTCCTTTAAGACTTATGAAAAAGCATTATCCAAATAATTAACAAAAAGACCAATGGCTGTTTTTATGAACATTATACTTGTATCTACTATTCTCAACAATTCAACTAATTGGAATTTTTATACTCATTTTCCAAAAGGGGAAATGTAAATACACAGAGAATCTAAGTGACTTGTACAATGCTAAGATAGTGAGTGGCAAAAGTGCGACCAAGATTCCTAATACCCACATGAAAACTGAAAAAGCATAATTGGCTGAACTATTGCTTTAATATTTTAGTGATGCTGTTATTTTGCATGTACAGAGGTACATCTGGTAAAAATTCACAATACATCTCTTGAAATCAAAATTATTCCATTGAGATTGGTTTATGTGTGAGACTATAAATATATGTGTACTGAATACTCAAACATTTAAACTATAAAATATACATATTTCTCTTTTCTATAGGTTAATTATGCTTGCAAATAAAAACACTCACTATGAGCTATCAGTGTACTTAAATAAAAATATATTCCGTCTCAGAATTATTCTAATATATTATGACTGCTGAAATCATGGAAATAAATTATAGATATAAATGGCAGCAAAGTGTTCCCACATCCCTATTTTGTAAGTTTAATATATATGTGCATTAATATTATACATTACAATATTAAATCAGTTTTATCTAATAATTTCAATATGAAATATTGTAATGGTTTCTTGATTTTTACATATGAAAAATCTCAGGTTTATAAGAGTGATATGGCATGCCTATGTTCAGTAATTGCAAGTATTAAATCATCTCACTAATACAACAATTCTGTTTCCCAAGTTGACTAGGTAAAATCCCAGTGTCACCCTTCACTTGCCTGTTTCACTTACATGCCACGTTCATACCATTAGTAAATCATCTTGGCTATACATTCAAAATACAAGAAAAATCAGGCTAGTTCTTAAAACCCACAGGAATATGTTCTTCATGCCACAGTCTTCTTTCCCCTAGAATATACCAATAGTGTCCTAAACGAATGCATGTTTCTAAACTCACCCAAGTCCCCAAGTCAGGCTATTGGGTGTTCAGAGTTGAAAAACACTGATGAAAAACAAATAAACACCACTTCTACACAGAATCCTTTAGTAATTTTCTATCTCCTTCAGAGTAAAAGCCAGGGTTCTTCACCATCTGTATTCTAATTTCTTACTCGTCTCTCTCCCATTCATTCAGCTCTAGCCTAAGCACACTTGTCCTCAATGCTGTTTCTGCATGTAGCTTGCTCCTTTCATAAATCTACATAACACACTGTCTCATTTCATTCAAAATATTTTTCAAATGTCATCTTAACAGATTTCTTCCACAACTCTTTTAATTAAATGGCAACATTTAGTCCCCAGGAAAATTATTCCCTATTATTTGGCTTTAGGGTGCTTATCATCAACTGATATCTCTTATATCATTTGCTCATTGCTTTATTTTACTCCTAGAAATGTATGTTATGTGGGAACAGAAACTTTATTTCATTTATTAATAAATGCATCAACAGTATCTAGAAGAGTGTATACCATACAGCAAATGCTCAATAAGTATGGGTTGAATAAATATATGCTAGAAAGTAAACTTAACATAAACAATATTAAGAATACACTATAATTCAGACATGATAAGAAGGTATAGCCCTTAATTTCCAATAGCTGGGGCAATAAAAAAAAACTAGTTAAAATATAGTATTATATTATCCATTGGGTGAAAAGAAGCAAAAGTATTATGTTCTAGGCATGAAGAGGAATTATCATTGACAGATTAGAAAGTCTAAATGTTACAGATACTGGGCTTCAACGAAGATTTTTGATTTGTATTATAGGCTCTTTGAAATATATAAATTATATAAGGGAGTGATTTTGTAATGTTATTATACTATGCATATGTTTTGATCCAGCCTGAAATCTCTGTCTTTAAATAATTTAGTCTATTCACATAAAATTTATTTGTTAACATATTAGAGTTTGGTATTTATAATCTTTGAGAATAAAGTTGTAATTTCATTTTTATTTCTGGATTCCATCATTTATGCTGAGAAGGCATTTGCCAACCTTATAATTATTTCCTTGAAGATGTAATACATATTTGTTCTCTGGTTGCTTTTGATAATTTTTATCCTTTTATTGTAGCAGTACTTGATATGCCTAGGTGTCATTTCTTTGTATTTATCCTAACAAAATTATTTAATATGTGATTAATTTTTTTCAGTTTTGTAAGAGGTGTCAACTTTTTTCTCTTAACATATCACTTGTATCCCATTCATTCTTTATGGGAATCCAATTATGCATATGTTAGATATTTGTATGATAACCCATACATTTCTCATTTTGTTAATTTTTTATATTTATGTTTTAATTTACATATAATCTGTTTACTCATCTTGCACTTCATTAATTTTTCTTCAGTTCTAGAATTTCAGTATGATTCTTTTTATAGTGTCCATTTTTTTGAGAATTCCTACATGTTCAGTTATTGCAAGCATATTTTTCTTTTTTTTTTTTTTTTTTTTTGTTGAGAGAGAGTCTCGCTGTGTAGCCCAGACTGGAGTGCAGTGGTGCAATCTTGGCTCACTGCAAGCTCCGCCTCCCGGGTTCACACCATTCTCCTGCCTCAGCCTCTCGGAGTAGCTGGGACTACAGGCACCCGCCACCACGCCCGGCTAATTTTTTTGTATTTTTAGTAGAGACGGGGTTTCACCATGGTCTCGATCTCCTGACCTCGTGATCCACCCGCCTTGGCCTCCCAAAATGCTGGGATTACAAGCGTGAGCCACCGTGCAAGCATATTTTTCTATTGACCCTTGAGCCAAGTTATACAATATGGTTCAAAAGCTTTGCCTTTAATTTACAACAACTGGGTCATCTCAGAATTGTTCTTCTTATGTGGCTCTTCCCTGGGTATATTTGATATTTTCTTCATTTATTCTTTTCTTTAGTAATGTCCGAGTTGTATGATAAATATCTTGAATGATACTTTTCCTTCAAAGAAATTTTTTTTATTGTTATCTTTCATAGTCATTTGCCTTGGCTGGGCTCAATTCAAATTCTACCTCCCTTATCATGCAAGGAAATTTCAGCCCTTAACTGGGCTGCTTAGAGTTTATTCTCCACACACGTAGTTCAGGGATAAGCCAGCGATTTATAACCAATTTAAATGAAGAAATTGGAGCTAAATGGGAGATTTCGGCACAATTTCTATGCAGAATTTATACCTCAAATTTGCTGCTTATCTGTCCTGTCTTGTATTTCCATCTTAATTCCTAGCTGCTATATTCATCCCAAATTCTGCTCTGTTTGTTCAAGCCAGTGAGTGTGATTGTGTTTTTTCAGAATTTGGCTGCCCTACATAGTGCTAATGGATGCCAGTTTTCAGGCAAGAATTTAAAAATATAAATGTACACAGTCCCTTCTTTTTTTTTCCCCAAATGCTGTCTGACATTTCCAATCTAGCTTTTTTTGGTCACTCAATAATTGCCTTCAGGTACTTGGTTTTACATTTTATCTCGTTTTAAGTGGTAATCTGTTAGGGAGTTTGGTCTGATAGAAATTACTCCACCATTGCATGTAGCCTCCAATTTTGTCTTCAGCTGCATTTATTCCATTTGGTAGTTGGTTTTAGTTATTGATAAAAGTCATTCAGTTAAGAACAAGTTATTGAATAGAGATATACATTTTAACCAAATCTTTTCACTTTGTAAATGTTCTTATAGGACCAGCTTGCTTTGATCATCTTATTTTCACACAATTATTTTGGTTTTTTGCATACACTTCACCTGGGGCAATTATTATGAGTATCATATTTTCTTTCTTTGTTACATAATTCACTAAATTTTAGTTTAATATTTGAATTTACATTAATTTTTCCTCTTCCACCATCTGCGTTGCCTGACTTTGCTATTCCCCGTACCAAATTCTTGCTTTCTTTTAATTATGTTTAACAGTTTTGATATAGGGAAATTTAAATTCTATTGCAGATTTTAATATAATACTTTTACAATTAAGAGGGATTTGAAGTGTAGATTTATGAATGTCTACACTCATTCACATTTCTGTTCATTCAACAAAAATTAAACGAAACCTCTCATGTGCCAGACAACATATTAGTTATTGTGAGCACAGTGATAAATAAGAACCTAATCCTGATGCTCACGAAGATCATACATATTTTAATTGGTGCAGTGCAACACACACAAATAAACCATAATAATATAATCAATATACTAGCTAGAACAGATGAATAAAATTTCCTATAGCCCCATTCAAATTTCATTTTATAGAAAATAATTTGTTGTACTTGTCTTTAACATTGTGGAGTCAAACATGAAGGCTTTAAGACAGCCTCAGTATTTCCTACGGAAGCTCTCTTTTTCCTTTTAAAAGAATCCTTGAGGATGACTCTCATTTATTCCATTTTTGCAAGGATTTTGCACATCACATAAGCTTTATTCCCATTGTCAGCCTTCAACTCAATTCCGTTTTTATACTCAAAAATTCACCTTGTGCTGTTCTCACATAATGCCGAAATGATTGAAATGTTGGCAGTTCATTTATTATGATTTTAATGCTTTGAAAGAAAGGATTTATCAATGTGTTAGAAGCTCTAGAATGTTAACACTCAAATCTCACTCTGTTTCTAACTAAGCTAATACGTGTATGTACTTCTACAAGGTCAATGGAAGGTATATCTACTCACTGAGAAATTGAAAGTCTTCTCAGAGACACCAAAAACATAGCAACAATACCTCAAGGCCACTATTTCAAATAGAAACAAGTGTCAGCTAGTTCCAAGGAATTCATTCATCATTTATTTCAGCAAAGAAATCAGGTCTTCCTCTACAGGAACAAACTTCGTCTCCTCTGAATAGGCAGACTGGGACCCTCTGTGGGCAGCTCATTCCCAATAGTGAAAGGGAAGAGAAAAGTCCTCAAATACACATGCTAAGTTACTTTCTAAATATCAGTTCAGCAAGTCAATGAGGAGAGAGGACATGGTTTTAATAAAATAGGATATACTTCCACATTGAAGGCACTATCAGGGTTGAAATAAACCCCTTCCCTAGTAGATATATGTTTTGGAATCATCCAAATTTAATTGAAATGGCAACATGGTAAAGATATGAGTGAATAGAAGAAAGAATAAAGAACGGCCAATGGCAGGGCTCTGAAGAACACTGACATTTAGAATGCTGGTGGAAGCAGATGATTTGGGCAAGGGGATTGTGGACTGCCAGATGCTTAGGATGGACCCCAAAGAAAATAAATATAGAGAGGAGAAAAGTTTAGGAAGGAGGAGTAAGTAGTCAAGAGCTAACATGGATTTTGGTCAAAGGCATGAAAGTACGTACTGAAAACCAGAAGTGATTAGCTGATTACAACTTTCCTTCCAACTGTACTGTAATGGTAAATGGCAAATGAGAGAAAATAGACTGCAGAAAAAAATTACTTGTTTTACCTAAGTAAAGATGCTATTTTTTAAGACAGGAAAACTTTGAGATATTTATCTTCAGTAAGGAAAGACTAAATATGGAGAAAGTGAATCTATGGAAGAACAAAGAGATTGACCATGTCCATTGAGCAAACAGGAGGATATCAGATTCAGAATAAGTAAAATATAAAGCCATGGGTAAGTGAAAAATAGACAAATAGATCAAATAAACAATATAGTGACCCCAGAAATAAACCTAGATAAATATAGCTACTGACCTTTGACAAAGGAGAAAAGACAATGTAATGGAGAAAATACAGTCTTTTCAGCAAATAATGCTGGAACAACTGGACATCCACATGCAAAAAAAAAAAAGATATAACCCTTACATCTTTCACAAAAAGTAACTCAAAAGAAATAATATATCCAACTGTAAATTGCATAAGTACACAACTTTTAGAAAATTACGTAGTAGAAAACCTAGATAACCTTGGGTTTGGCACTTACTTTTAGATAGGACATCAAAGTCACAATTCATGAAAGAAAGAATTGATATGCTGGATTTCATTAAAATTTAAAACTACTCTAGAATGAAAATGCCCAGAGAATGAGAAGTCAAGCCACAGACTGAGAGAAAATATTTGCAAAGAACATATTTGTTAAAAGACTATTACCCAAAATATACAAAGAACCATTAAAACACAACAATTAAAGAATGAACAATCCATTTTAAAAAAAATGAGTTAAAGCTACGAACACACACTTCACCCAAGATGATATACAGATAACAAAGAAACATACAAAAAAATGCTCCACATCATAGGCCATTAGGCAAATGCAAATTAATATAACAATGAGATACCACTGCATACCTATTAGAACAGCCAAAATCCAGAACACTGGCAAAATCAAACATTGGTGAAGATGCAATACAACAAGAACTCTCACTCACTGAGGAGAATCACAATGGTACAGCCACTTTAGAAGACTATTTCTTACAAAACTAAACATGGTCGCATCATGTAATCCAGTAATGATACTCTTTGGTATTTATACAAAGTAATTATAAGCTATTTCTGTGGGAAGAACTGCACATGAATGTTTATAGCAGCTGTATACATAATTGTCAAAACTTGGAAGGAATCATAATGTCCTTCAGAAAGTGAATGGATAAATAAACTTTGGTACATCCAGACAATGAAATATTATTCAACATTAAAAAGAAATGAGCTATCAAGTCATGAAAGTACACAGAAGAAACATCAGTGCATATTATTAAGTGAAAGAAGCTGATCTGAAAGGGCTACATACTATATGATTTCAAATATGTATGTTCTGGAAAAGGCAAAACTTTGGAGACAGTAAAAAGATCAGCGGTTGCCAGGGACTAGGAAATGGGAGGGATTTATGGGCAAAATACAAAGGACTTTTAGGACACTGAAACTCTTCTGAATGGTACCATAATGGTGGATACATGTCACTATGTAGTTTTTCAAATCCATACAAAGTATAACAGCAAGAGTGAACTTTAATGTAAACTGTGGTTTTTGAGTGATGATGATGTATCAGTGTAGGTTGGTCAGCTGTAATAAATATATCACTCTAGTGGGGAATGTTGATAGTGGGGGAGGCTTTGTGTGCGGAGAGGGCAGGGAGTATATGGGAAATCTCTGTGTCTTCAGCTGAGTTTTACTGTGAACTGCAAACTGGTTTAAAGGTAAAGTCAATTTAAAAGAAATAAGCCCTGGACATGATTGGGGATTGCTTGTTAAACATATTCTGAGGCTTTGGTTAAAAGGAAATAAATGTGGATATAGATATATTTCTAGGTGGTAGGATAGAAATTAAGAGTGTTTTTTGCAGAAAACCTCCTTTTCATAAATTAGGTAAGAAGAAAGTGAGGCAGCATTCAAAAAAAGTAGCAGATGTTAGGAACATCTTTATAGCAAATAAAAATAGAATATTGTATAGACTATAGGTTCTTATTGGTACCTATCAGCTTTGCTATATCTTTTTTCTTCCTTGTACTTGTCAGCTGCATAGATTTAAGAGAAGCAGAGTAGTATTTTGATTTATACACAGCTGGAGATTTGCCAAGTAAGATCGTTAAAAGACAAAAAGGCAAGGGAATTAAAGATGGTGAGAAAGAAGCTACGTAACTCATCAGTTACAGGGAAAAGTAGAACAGAGAATGCCTAATAAGATGCTTAATTTTATTAATAGTCACAGGATGAAACAGAAGTCCTAATATATCGCACTTTTATCATTTTTTGTTTTCATTTTATGAGAAGGAAGAAACAATAAAAATATGGTGCCAGAGTAAAATATATTTAAATATAATATCTCATAAACAATTTGGTGTTGCTGATATTAGTTGATGAAATCAGAAGCTTCCTATTTTGATTGACTTTCCTATGGTATTTTGCAATAACAACCAGTAAATAGGTCAATCTTTCATTCAGCTTTATGTAATAGATATTTATTTCTGTTCTTGTCACACATCTAAATAAACTGAAATGGAGTATTGGTTTTCTTAGTGCATGTATTACAGCAAATGGAAATGAGAATCTATTTTGAGCTCCTCTTCTGACTTGTAATTACTCAAATATTTAAATGAGGTAAATTTAGGGAGTCCTGTGAAGAATATTTTTTTCTTTGAATATGCCTGTTAAGGTCATACAGAAATAAGCCTTAGGATTTTTTTATCCATATGCTCAAGAATAATATCATGGAAGATAGACTTGCATATTATGAAATATAATGATAGAGCACTAAATAGTACTGGTAATAAGTTCAAATTAAAGCCAGTGAGTTGTTTGATAATACTCTCTGGGGAACATAGAAGCAACAATACGATATTCCAACATGATGTGGTTAAGGTCTCAGAGCCCATTATAAAAAATTAAAATTTATATAAATCATAAAATATATCAACCTCAGATATAATTTCAGATAGTAGGTTTTTAAAATTCCTTTCTTTGTTCTGCTTCTCATAACTCTATAACTACAGCTATATGGGACATATATTGTCTTCTTAACTTAACAATGGCTTGTCTTCACTTAATGGCAGCATTGGTTCCAAGTATTTGTTTCGTAGCTGAGTTACATATTCGAATAAAATGTATAAAGCTTAAAGAGTTTCTAAAAACATTATTATATATTTTAGAATTTTGTTATATTTCAAAATGTACTTTTTGCTTAAGAATTACATAAAACTTAGACATTTAAGTGTGGGCCAATCAAAAAATAAAGATAATTTGCATTTTTCACACATTTTAAAATATGCAGTCCTATAGTTTTGAAATATTTTACATTTATGTCAACTTCATTCACTTGCAGATTAGTGTTTCCAAATGATAAGATTTTTTACCTACATTAATAAGCTTGTTCCAATTTAACAGATACTGCATTTTTTGACTTCTTGACTAATTTATTACAAAAGCTTTATAAGTTCTTTGGACATTATTATACTTACCAATTTATCCTAAATTGATTGTAGTCCTTCTTGATATTCATTCAAAGAGCTAGAAAGAATCAATCATAACTCCCTACATCCAGGACAAAAAACTGACCTATATATTATTTGCATTTATCAATAAGTGTTTATGAGGTCATGATTTATTTTATTGAAACATGTACTATATTCCCTATAAGTTTACACTCTCATAGAGGTTATATGACATGAACATAAATTACCATTATATAAGACATCTTGCAATAATTGGTACAAAATCTGTACAAAGAGTCATGGAAGCAGCATTAAAAGTATTTTGAGCTAAATCCCAGAAGATGCCATGAAGGAAAGAGCATTTGGATGGGTTTCTGAAAGAAATGTGATCAATCCATTCCATTTTCAATATCCATTAACAGTGAATTTTAAATTCAATAAGTTGTTATTTCTATTTGGACACCACTCAGGTTCTGTAGATCATTTTCCTTCTATTTCCACTTTGAATTGTACTCTATTTTTTTACTTTGGAATCCTTATTCCTTTCAGCTACTATTGTAATTTTCTCTTTTGGCTATGAGATATTTAATAGAGTTAGGTAAGCACGGTACTTGCCTGGAGATAGCACATAAAACCCAGAATAGTCAACAGTGTGGTTGCTTCACCTGTTTTCCCAGGAAATTGGCAATGGCACCTCAGATGACTTAACTCCTTATTTCTTCTTCTTGTTTCAATTTTTTAAAGTATATAAACACACACATGCATGCATACACAGTATGTACCAGGCTACTATGATCTTCTTCACATTTTGCTTCCAAAATTTGAATTAAAAAAAAATTAAATGTCAAATGTATATGTTAAATGCGAGGAGAGTTTGACAAAGCCCAAGACCTTGCTCCAAACTTTTCCTGTCCTCTAATTTTGATTCATTTGAGAATCAGAATAAGTAAAGCAAATACATATTTAAACCTCCCCTTTATTAATGAGAGGTCAGCTTTTAGGGAATGAATGTAGTTTATACTATGAGCTCCATGACACGAACTCCAGGGTTAGGCAGTGCAGGGCCTGAGCAGATCTTTCACCTCAGAAACAAACATTTTTTCTCTCTCAGTAGATAAAACAGGGCCCTGTCTGCTGGGCAGCTCACTTCCAATAGGGAAAAAAGAGAGGAAGGGCCCTGAACACACATGCTAATTTTCTCCCTTTTTAATTCTTCAGTCAGACAAGTGAGTAAGGGGAGAGGAAGAAGTGTGTGTGGTGTGTGTGTGGTGTGTGTGTGTGTGTGTGTAGATCTCTCTCTATATGTTTTGTAAGAGATAAAATTGAATATATTTGATTTTACTGTGCTGTTGAATTTTAAAACCACCATCATGATATAAATCTTTTTCATCATCCTTTGTAGTGAGGCCCCTCTTTCCACCTCCATTACCAGGTAACACATAATCTGTTCTCTGTCACCGTAGTTTTGCTTTTTTAGTATTTCAAATGAATGGAATCATGCAGTATGTGGCCTTTTGTGTGTGTCTTCTTTCACTGAGAATAGTAATTTTGAGATTCATCAAAGTTGTTGCATGTCTCAATATTTGTCCATTTTTATTGCTATTATTTTTTGTATGGATAGAACAACAATTTTTTACATGTACACTTTAATTTAAATTGGTTTATATCCAGTTTTTTGGATGCTATAGATAATACAGATATGAACATTTGAGTAGAAGTCTTTGCATTGACATACATTTTTCATATAATTTTTGCAAATACCTAGAAGTGGTATTGCTGGTTTGTGCAGTAGTTGTATGTTTAACTTCATAAGAAATTATTAAACTCTTCTCCAAACTAACTGCACTATTTTGGATCCTGCCAGCAATAGACACAGATTTGACTTGTTCCACATCCTCAAGTCCCTAAGACTATCTAGCCCTTCATATAACACAGATTTTTATTTTCAACCCTGTTTGTTAATGATACCAAGTACATGTCTGTATAAACTGCATAGCATTACCCCATTTTTTTCCCAAGCTCACCAATTTTGTCTTTCATTAAGGAACTTCAGTCAATGTAGTATAGAATAACACACTCAAACACTGAGTTATTCCTTCAGTTTATATTATGTTTAACTTAATTTTTACTTTACATTATTTCATTCTTTTTTTATCTTTTCTTGTCTGGTTTAGTGAAGTTTTTTTCTCTTTTTTCCTCTTTTTTCTAATAGTTATTTTCCAATTGTGGGTAATGGTCATTAAACACATATTTCTCTTCTTTAATTTCAAGTTCCCTTGTTTGTCCAGTGCTCCCTCAAAATAGTATGACTAAAAATAGAGAATGTTTTTGCTTCCAAAAGTCACCTCCCATGAACACATTTATTTAAAATTCTTAATATAATTCATAAATATATCTCATTAATAATTTTAAATTTTTCCTTCTCACTGACAATTTGAAAACTTTAAAATTTGAAATAGTTTGTTAGGTATAATCTTAAATTATTATATACTTCTTTATATCAGGTGTTCTTAAGCTCATAGTCCATAAATAGAATTCAAGGTGTCTGTGAACTTGAATTGTGCAATATGGCCATAAATACTTTAACGTTTCTTCCATTGAGACTCAGGGCTTAATTCTCCTTTTCTCACTCTGTTTAAGATTTAGTGATTAGCTTGACCAATAGATTGTGGTGTAAGTGACGTTGAGTCTCCTGAGGCTAGATTGTAAGATGACTTGCAGCTTTTGCCTAGGTGGCTGAAGCTGCTCTTGAAAGGCTCCCTCTTGGAATGCAGCCACCATGAGAGGAGAAGTAAAGCTGAGTAACAGCCAAATCAATTGACTACTCCTACTTAGCCCTGATAGAGCCTTCAGGAAACCACACCCCCATCTGACATCTGATTAAATGAGAGATGTCAAGTGAAGATTTGCTCAGTCTAGTCAACTAAACAACTAGGAGAGATAAAATGTAAAACATTTTTTAAGCCACTAAGTTTTGAAGTGCTTTGATACATGTAGCTAAATAAGTAGAACAAATAAAAATATATATTTATATTTGCTAAAGTCCATTTAAAAATTGCATTTCATTCAGGTATATGTTTAAACAAAACCACAGTAGTATTTACAACACTTTTCTTTTGTCAACAATAGAAAAAATAGGTATTTTTATATGACATAGAGTTGAAGTATATATTTTAAAATATCGTTTACCAAAATTACTACTTTCAAATTATAAGATTATTATTCATGAAATAGATGTACTCATTTAGTGTGTTAATAAAGACACACATCATATTAGACATTTGTTTTTAAAATTTTGGAATTATTTCAAATTAATCGATTGTCTTTAAAATGCTCTGAATTTAATTGTAAGCATTTAAAAAAACATTATTCCGAAAGAGAGTCTTTAAGGCTTCGAAAGTCCCCCAAAGGGGTGCATGACACAAATATTGTTAAGAAACATCCTTTTCAGTAGATCTCTTTTTCCAAGAATCTCTGCTTAGTATTTCTATTACAAATGTCCATTCATCTAGTTTTAACAATATGGTTAAGAAACGGAGGAACAATATTTTAAGGTACGTTGTTAGACTGAAAATGGAGTCTATAAGTACATGTATCTTTAACTTTGAATTTATGTCTTGTAGAAGTTACCAAATTCTAATATTGTATTTAGATCATGTACACCCAAGGGTAACTTTTTATTTTAAATTCCAGTAATAGCTAAAGTGACCACTACTCTGAACTTCTAATTTTCTAATTCCCTGTTCAGAAGTTTTAAAACAAAGTTTATATCGCAAGAACATAGAAAACAAAAGGGATAAAATTTTTAAATCACTAGATAGGTCATCTAGAGAGATCATCTACAACTACAGAGAATAGCAGAATGCATATTTCTTTAACATTCTTTCCAACAATAAATATTTTTATAACTTTATGAAATTCTATAAAATATCCATAAATCAGGACAGACAGTTAAGCTGTCATGAGAACCTCAGAACTCAGTGGTTTAAAACAAGTGTATTTATTGCTTGTATAAAGACAGTTACTCTTCCATGGGACAGTCTACGGTAGCTATCTGCCATGGAATGATGCCGCTTCACTTTTATATCAATGAAGGTTTTCTTTGAGGCTGCAGCAGGAGAATGCTGGACATGATTCTACCAGAATGAAATGCTTGTATCCAGGGTGACACATGTTATAGTATCTCACTGTAACGGAGTTAAAAACGAGCAAATGCCACATATGCCTGGAAAGGGGAGAACTGGATATCTGGCTGAATAGCATTGTTATCTACTGTAAATAGTTTACACATTGTAAAGTTAATATATGTCTTAGAATTAAAGTCTCGTACAGAAATGTTTATCATATAGTCAAACTGTAGTAAAAGAAATTGACAAACAGCATCTTTATGACATATTGATCACCAGGAAGACAAAACAGATCTGTAGCTTCTGGTAAGCAATAGAGCATAGGAAATGTAATCTTCATTAGATCTTTACCCAAATGTCTTAGTCATTTAGCAAGGCAATTTACCTTCGTTCACGCTATTATAAATATTCTATGTTGTTCATCATTCTTATTCTCACAAAGAGAGGCAAATAACTACATACTATTTGAATAAATAAAGCATTTTAGGCTCATATTTTATGTACAGACTTCTTAATCTATATCATAATTGAGACAATTCATAAAGATTGAATGGCAAGAAACATAGATTATTCCATTCTTAATTTTTTTTTTCAAAAAAAGTGCCCTAAACTTCTGATTCCATGATCTATCTTTCTTTCCACTCCTCTTCTCTCTCTCTCTCTCCTCCAACCACACACACACATCCGCAGCAAAACAAAGACCCAGGAAGGCAAAGGAAAAGGAAGAAAGAAGCATGTAGAAAACAACAATTATAGACTAAGAGTGCAAATGATTTAAAGTTCAAAAGGATTGCTTTTCCAAATTTAAAATATTTTAAAAACTGAAATACAAAAAAAGAAAAAAGAAAAATTGCCAAGCTTACCGGGACTGTTCATCCCCAATTACTTTGCCCTGCTTGACGTATTCTGCACTTGTCTTCATCTGCATCGCTGCACCTAGGTTATTCAGAAGTGAATTGTTTTGTATTATTATTTTCAAACATTTGGCATTCGTTCAGTGTCTTTGGATGATTTGCCATTATACTCTTTCACATAATAAAGTTGGGTCTTTATCTTGTTCTTTGCTGTCTCCACAGTGCCACATTACCATCTGGTATACCATAGGCACTCAATCAATATTTTTGTGAATGACAAAATTAATAGAGTAGACTGAACTTGTTAATCATTGTTATTAAGTTGCCCAAAATACTACTTCTTGTCTGCTTTTCTCTGAGAGAAATCATGTTAAAATTTCTCACTATGGGTATGAGTTTGTGTTTTAGTTTTCTTCATAGTTTTATCACATTTGATTTTTATTTTAATACGTTGTATTTGATTGTATTGAAATTTTAGTTTTACGTATTGTTGCCTTGTCTTTACATCAGCATTAAATGTATAGATGATTTCCTTTATTCTATTTTGTCTTCTATGAACATTTGTCAATTGCTGTCATTCTCCTTGGCATTGCCCATCAGATGGGCATTGCTAGTGCCTGCAACAGGGTCTCCTTTGAGAGTTACCAGGCCTCAGGAAAAGTCAGCTGATACAAGCACCATGCTGCCTTTCCCAGCAATCTTCTGTCTGCTGCCTCTCAGCCTCTAATGCTATCAGTTCCTGCCACCCCAGAAGGGGAGCCCTGGCTATACTGTACCCATCTTGGGCAGTGGTTTCTTTCATGGGCTTTGATTCTCATCCTCAAAGCTATCTCACTCTATCCTGCCTACTTTCAGCTCCTCTGGAGTTCCATACTATGCTTGGGCTTCTAAGAATCCTCCTAGTTTGGAAGTGAATGGATGCTTGGACCAAACACATTTTCATTGACTTCTGTGTTTGTCACAATGGATGGGGGCTGTAGCCTGTGCCCATGGAGCCACCTTGAAACCTGGAGCTTAGCATGGCACTTGAAATGGGACCCACTCTTTTCTGTCTGGATATTTCTATTAGTTATTACTCCAATTTAAGCCAAATAATTTAGTTAGTCACTTGTTACTAAACCATGTTCCCTTCTGTTCCATTCTGTTATTTAATCTCACAAGATTCTTATGAACTATATGTTGAATTTAACATATTTTAGTAAGGGGCACTATTCTTAGTGGCAATCAGACATGAAATATCACTTCTACCACGTCGATTGTGGAAAATGAGACATAAATAAGGAATTTTATTACAATATATGTGAAAAACTTCAGATATTGATTTGGATTGTTAGAATGTTGATATGTGATTATACTTTTTATTGTTTCTATTTTATTTCATATCTAAAATTTATATTTTTCAGAAATAATTCAAATATTCTTCAACAAGGTAAATTAAAGATTTTTACATATTATTATAGTATATTTAAAGAGACTATATATTTTATTCTTTTATAATGAATGACATATTACATACCACATTTCAAAAAAAAAGAAGAAATGATTGAATCGTGACTTCCTTTTATCCTTCTTTTAATAACTAGGGTTTCAAAAATAGACTTGTAAGTTGATTGCTTTTTAAATGAGTTTTAGTCAACCATCTCCAATTTGGTCTTTTAACTAATATAAGTATTAACTTGCTTCTTCTGAATTAGCAATCAGTAAGTAATTCAAATAAGCATTTAAGGATCCTGTCTCCTGGGTCCATCAAAGAATCCCAAATCCTTTTGATGGTAACGTCTTTTAGCCCATACCTTATCATGGAGATTTGCCATGGGTACTAAGTAGGACATCATAATGTCAAATGTGTTAGCCCAATGCTAGTGTCTTAATCAATTTACTGTCTTGGCTTAAGGCTACCTCTGGATTCTCCTGCAAAGGATAAATTTTGCACACTTTGTGATGTGGAAACATTTTACTTTAGCTGTTTATATAACTCTGACTTTTTCCTTGGAGACTTACTGTACAAGTTTTCTATCCTTCTCTTCCTCTTTGATCTAAAGCTGTCAGAAATTCATTTACATTTCAGACTCTCTGGTTAAATACATATCCTTTGGGTTATGAAGAAATGTGAGATGACAGAATTGGACATAAATGTATAAATTTCATGATCTGTTGAAGTATTGGTTACTCCATTTCATCCACTTCTTTTAAGAGCTTGTCTATTATGTGTTTTTGCATTTGTGTGTGCATTTATATAGATGTAAAATTATATACTTGTGTGCACATATGCACACACATTTAAAAATATATACACAAAATTTGGATGCCTTATTTTAAAAATACCCATATGGTGTAATTCCTTACTAATGTCAATTATTGAAAGAGTGTTTTAACTTTGCTTCTGCAATTATTCTGACTGCAAACCTAAATATATTTGTTGCCACAGTTTTGGTATTTCTTCTTAGAAGCATTTGTTATACTAGAATTGTATTTTTAAAATCACCCTCCCTTACATCTTTATTTTACCTAATAACTTCTTTTTAAATAATGGCTTTTCAGAGATTATACCTAAAATAGTATTTATTGTGATTTGTTTTCCTTTTGAGAGCACATAAGAGTTGATTTAAATGTACTTTGTCCTTCCTTTAATAATAATAAAACCTGTTGGTAATATATTTCCTATTTCAAGTTGCTATAGTCTCAAACAATTAGTAACCATTATTTTTAAACACTCTGACCATGTAAGTAAAATTTTTTTTAAAAAATTAATTTATTTTTCAAAAACAACCTAATAAAAGCTAGTGTGATTGTAGCTTTGGAGTTTAATTTAAAGCAATCTCAGGTTTAATATTATATATGTTAGGTATAAAAAGTATTAAATATATTGGTTTCACTTGTGTCCTAGTCTGTTTTCTGCTGCTATAACAGAGTACCGCAGACTGGGTAATTAGAGAATATGACTGGGTGTGATGGCTCACATATGTAATCCCAGGACTTTGGGAAGACAAAGTGGGAAGACTGCTTGAGCTCAGATGTTTGAGACCAGACTAGGCAACACAGAGAAACTCTGTCTGTACTAAAAATAAAATTTAAAAAAATAGCCAGGGGTGGTGATGCACACCTTTAGTCCCACATACTTGGGAGTCTGGGCTGAGAGGATTGCTTGAGCCCAAGAGATTGAAGCCGCAGTGAGCTATAATTGACTGCACTCCAGCTGGGGAGACAGAATGAGACTCTGTCTCAAAAAAAGGATATAACTTTACATGGCTCATGGTTTTTGAGGATGGGAAGTCCAAGAAGGTGGAATCTGGCAAGAGAAATCTCATGGCAGAAGGACAGAAGGGCAAGTGCGTGTGAAAAATAGAAGTGCAAGAGGCCAGGCTTCGTTTAACAACATAATGCTCTTGCAATAACTAACCAACTCCCATGATAATGACATTAATCTACTTATGAGGCAGAGTTCTCATGACTTAAAAACTTCTTATTAGGCCCCACCTCCCAATACTGTTGCACTGGGGATTAAGTTTCTAAAATATGAATTTGGGGACACATTCAAACCATAGCAGCCTGACTGTGAAAAATATAAACTCTGTATTTTAAACAGAGGCGCAATATCATTTCTTTGTAAAGTTTGTTGAAATTCATTAATTTATAACTTTTAAAATATAATTTCATATTAGTTTATTATATAAAGTATTAACTTAATTATGCATAATCTGTTTGCTGTTTATAAAGCCCCACCCTCAACCTACATCTTGCAAAGGCTACAAAATGAACACTAAAATTCTGTCAAGAGGCTTAAACAACATGTGTGAAACTTTGTGGTTTTTTTCTTGAATTCGGTGAAGAAAATGGTTAACACATATAAAGAAAATAGACAACAGGAAATATAATAAAATTCTACTCATAAAACATTGAGAAAGTAACACCACAGTCTACAGTAATAAGCAGTAGAAGGACTAAGAAATAAGCCAACCTAGATAATGAAGTAGGAATCGAAAAAATATTCTACTGTAAAGGTCAACTTTAAATATAATAAATATTAGACAAACAGAAAAACAAACTGAAGTATTGGAAATGGATACATATAAATATTGTTAAATCATTATCTCCTAAAATATGGTTTAATGATAAACTTATTGAATTTTTCCTATTAAATTATCAACATTTTTTCTGTTTTAAGTATTTGTAAGCATTAATAATTTTAACATGTTTATCAGGTTTAATAATAAAAATGACTTTTTAAAACCTTACTATCTTGTAACCCTCATCAGTTTATTAAAATATAGCTTTTTAAATTCTTGTCTAAAACAAGCAAAACAAAATGAATACTAACAAAAGCAAACTAAAAGTGCATATAGTGAGAGACATCACTTTTCATGCTTATCAACATTTCGTCTCTCAATTTATGCTGCAACACTTCCCCTTTCCTTTCAGCATGTATAGAGAGAATAGTGATACCTGGGGAGAATACTGTAAACACATTGAATTGCCTCTGTTCTATAGCATTGGGGACCTCACCGAGGTTGCTCAATCATGAATCATATTTATTTATCAAGCAGTTGGCACATGACACAAGCCAGGTCAATCAGAATTTTTCTTTAGGGCTAGTTACTTGCCTTTGACGTAGAGGTTTTTTTCCCTCTTTCTGATCTCCAGCTGAAAGGACAAGGACTAATTTTAACTGAAATTACATTTCTATTCCGCATAACTTAAAAAAGCCCTAAAGAAACGATTGTTTGATAAAAGAGTTACAGATTTTGTTTTGCCTTTTTAACATGGAGAATAGTGAAGAGTGAGGAATTTTTATCTTCCATGTGGCACAAATTAACATAATTGTCAGAATTTTCTTATTTAACTTTTGTCTTCCTCCACAATCTAAGGGTTTCCCATTAAAATATTTTAAATGAAACAAGTTACTTTCTAATCCTGTTTATTTTATATGTTAAACATCTACATAAGTATGATCATAAATTCAGATGATATGTATTATTAACCTTATAGAAAACCCTTAACTTTTCTGCATTATTCAAATTATTTAATCATGCAGATGTGTTTTTCATCTTTTTTTTGACGTAAGAATTAGGCTGATTTTTTCCCAAAGATAATGATTTAATGAGGTATCTGTGCCTGTGTATGCAGGTTTCTCTTCCAAGTTACCTATTCTTGGTCCTCATCCTCCAAAATGAGTTTGAAGTTTTTTTAATGTGGAAATTCTAAGATGCTCTTTAATTAAGTCCTTAAAATAATTTAAGTAGAAGACTTTACTACATTTCAGTGGTGCTGCTTCCTGGTATTGGAGAAAAAGGATATTTTATAGACATCTCATACATGACCCCTGGCTTTTTCCTGATTTTGGATTTGTGAGTTTCCTAATGGCTTTCTTTTATGCAGTGTGCCCTCTTATGATTCCATATACATAATGAGCTGCAAGAAGAGAATTGAACTCCACTGGGAAAAGTTTAGAGTGTGGTTATCAGCCAGGCTACATATCGACTGCAGTTGGTCTTGAGATTCTGCTCTGCATCTCTCTAACATACTCAGATTGACAGAGCAATTGCTTTCGTAAACATTGGCACCAGGGCACAGCAAAAGAAACCAAGAATGAATCATATAAGCAAATTTTCTATTCATTGAACAGATATGGTCACATGACTCATACAAGATGAAAATACATGAAGGTGGAAATATATAAATAATGTCTATTATAATGGAATCATTTCATATGACTACTTGTAATAAGCTCCTCATTACAGTTTTGTTTGGGTTTTAATTCAGAAAGGTATTATTAGTTTTTATTACTCATTGGCCCAAAGATTTAAGATGACTGATTAAAAAATTCAGCAAATAGAAAATACCCTCTTGATCTGAGGTAACAATGTTTAAATTTTAAAATAAAATAAATAATTGTCAGGAGTGGGTTTAATTAGTAGACTTTCAAGCTATAGCCATTTTTATTAAAGCAGGAAAAAAAACAAGAAACAAAAATATGATAAGATATTGCCCCAAAATCCAGAGCAAAAACTAATTTACAGTATCAAGAGAAAAGTCATCCCACTGGTAGGGAGTAAGCCAATTATTCTTCTAGTCCCATACAACTGGCTACTTACGAAACATTAAAATCAAATCACTTCAGGCAAGTACTTTGTAATGGATTAACTTGTCCATGATGTAATCAAGCTTTAGAATAGTATTACAAATGCCAAACAAGACTTTCAAACAGCAACATTGAGACACTTTGCCAGCTGAATCCATTACTGCAGAAAGAAATCCTTCAGGCAATGTTAGGTCACTGATTATAGCAATTTATTTCTCATTAGCTTATAACTACCTGACCTCTTCATCTGTTTCTGGTGTATGTAATTGCACTTCAGAATTTATACATATAAACTCATAAGGAATCATTCTATTTCTTTCAGTCAAAGAATGTGAGTATAATTTAATGCAAGTGATTATTCTCCAGAATTCTAGTCAGGAATGCTGACTGGTTGGTTCTTAGAAGTTGACGTTTCACAGAGGATCAATATATAACAAAGGAAAATCAGAGTCAGACGTGTAGAGGTGCATAATTGTGACATTCATTACAGTATATTCAGAGAGTTCATATTGGTAGAAAAAAATTACAAATTTAATAACCTTTATTCAATAAAATTCTAAAGGTATAGTGCAACTTCAAGCTATAGAAAATCCCTAAATTATTAAAAAGCAAACCATTTCAAAAGTACAAAAAGCAATGAGAAGCATTCTAAATTATCCAAATTTAGTGTAATTCTGCTACTAAAGCTAAATAAGTGTATTAGTATATGTATATTGCACTTGTTCCCTATGGCTGCTATAACAAAATTACCACAAACTTGGTAACCTAAAACACAAAATGTTTTTCTTAAATTTCTGAAGGCCAGAATTCTGAAATCAGTTTCCCTGAGCTAAAGTCAAGGTCTTAGGGCAGTTGCACTCACTCCCTCTGAGACACTAGAGGAGGAAAATCCATTTCCTTGACAGTTCCTGCTTCAAGAGATGAATTTATTGCATTCGTTGGATCATACATGCACCTCTTTCATTGATAAGTCATCCGTGGTAGAGTGAAAGCTTTCTCTTTGTCCACTAAAGATCATTGAAATGACTGAGAGTAGACAGATGAATACAAGAAAAAATGTAACAAATTTTAAACATGAATATGGATATGCGAGTGCCTCAAATATGAAATTCTAAGTGGGGCCAGATAGTTGAGGTTTAAATACCTTCTTCATAGGGCAGGAGGAAATGGGAGGGGTATGAAATTGTGAAGGGTAGTAAATTATTTTCAGGGGAAATAAATGAGCTCAAACAAACAAACGACAACAAAAAACAATGACCTAGGACAAAGTTCCTCAGAGCTCTGGGGGAGGTGGTGGGAAAGTGAGGGGTAGAACTTCATTGTGAGCAAAGATTGTTGTCTCATGCAGATAACATCGCCTAGGTAATCTCTCAGCTTCCTCCAAAATAGTTGAAATGTATGTCTGAGTGTGATTGTAACTGCCCATTGGGTTCACCTTGCCTGCTACCTAGACAGAGCCAGTTTGTCATGACAGGGGAATTGCAATGGAGAAAAAGTAATTCACTCAGAGCCAGCTGTGTGGAAAAACAGAGTTTTATTATTACTCAAATCAGTCTCTGTGAACATTTCAGAATCCGAGTTTTTAAAGATAATTTGGTGAGTAAGGGTTTGGGAAGTGGGGAGTGCTGACTGGTCAGGTTGGAGATGGAATTATAGAAGTTGAAGTGAGGTTTTCTTGCTGTCCTCTGTTGGATGGGTTGGCAGATCTGGTTGAGCCAGATTAACAGTCTGGGTGGTGTCAGCTTATCCACCAAGTACAGGGTCTGCAAAATATCTCAAGCACTGATCTTAAGCTTTACAATAGTGATGTTACCCCCAGGAGCAATTTGGGGAGACTCAGACTCTTCAAGCTAGAGGCTGCATGACTGTCCCTAAACCATAATTTCTAATTTTGTAGCTAATTTGTTAGTCCTGCAAAGGCAGTCTGGTCCCCAGTCAAGAAGGAAGTGTTTTGGGGAAAGGGCTATTACCAATTTTGTTTCAGAGTCAAACCATGAGCTGAATTCCTTCCCAAGGTTAGTTCATCCTACTCCCAGGAATGCACAATGACAGCTTAAATGTTAGAAGCAAGACGGAGTTGGTTAGGTCTGATCTCTTTTACTGTCATCATTTTCTCAGTTATAATTTTTGCAAAGGCTGTTTCATGATAATTTTTAGTCTCTTTTCTTCTCCTATGGTTAATCTTTTCTGGTTATTTCATGAGATCCCTAGTGAGGCTATCTTAAGATAATTTCATTTCTTTCGGAAAAAAAATTAAGAAATTTCAGAAAGTTCCTCCATGAACTTGGGGAAACAAAGAGGATCAGTGAGACTAAGGATAGAGACGTCAGAAAGAAACCTTGGATCTGAGGCTTGTTTATGATGCCTTCTGATTTCAGCTCAAAGCGTTCAGCATGCCAAAGTACCCAATTTTTAGAGTATCATTTTCCCAGCCCCAACATCATCACAGTATATTCATTCACTCATAACCTTGCTGCATTCTTCACTCTGTCTCTGTCCTGTTCTCTTTCTCCCTTCCCCTCCCTTGGGGGAGTTTCTCTAAGCATTAGAGGAGTGAGAACGCTGGACTAGAAATATAAGACATTTAAAAGATTACTTAAAGAGGAAGCATTCCCTGAATATGGTTTTAAAATCCTGACTGGGTGCGGTGGCTCACGTTTGCAATCCCAGCACTTTGGGAGGCCAAGGTGGGTGGATCACCTGAGGTCAGGAGTTTGAGACCAGCCTGGTCAACATGGTGAAACCCCATATCTACTAAAAACACAAAAAATTAGCGGGCATGGTGGCGCATGCCTGGAATCCCAGCTACTTGAAAGGCTGAGGCAGGAGAATTGCTTGAACACAGTAGGCGGAGGTTGCAGTGAGCTGAGACTGTGCCATTGTACTCCAGCCTGGGCTACAGAGCAAGACTCAATTAAAAAAAAAAAAAAGAAAAAGAAAAAACCCAAGAAAACATTCTGGTAGTCTCTTCTTGTACTAGACACCTAATATTTTGACCAAATTCTGTTGGCAAGAAGATTTTTCAAAAATATTTGGCCATATGCCCATACTATATTGGGCAGTAAGGTACTATATTTGACAGTCCTATCAGAAATATGTAGACTAGGGGTTCACATAAAAAAGTGGAATTGTTATTAAGAGAATAAGAAATACTCAGTACAAAACTAGTTCTAAACTGGTGACCAAACAAAGCTTAAGTCTCTTTATGATAGTTGATTTGGTAAATTTCTGCAACATTGTGTTGGTTTCAATAATATCAAGAGGGAAATTTAAAAACAGACATTACCACTCAACAAAAATTCCCATGTTTTTAATGGAAGACTGTTTAGCTTAGCTGTCAGTATTAGATATCTTGTGCTTAATAATCATGACTAATAAGAGTGTCTAAAGTTGTGTCTAAAAATTATCAGGGCTCTTGACCTATGAATAGATACATCAGTCAAGCCTAGGGGTTCTACTCCCTCTGTCCTCTCCTCTGACACTCTAAAGTGTCATTTCTCACACTGGATAACTAACAACATTTTATGTGAACTGTTTCGTATTATGATCTAGCTATACAACCTATGTTCCATATCTAATCAAGCATACATATATTTCTTATTTTTTCATAAAAAGAGGTAGTCACTAAGTTATATTTTTTCAGTTTGAAAAAATCAAAGGCATTCAGCATTATTAAGATATGGGAGTTTATTGTAAGATAAAAGTGGAAATTAGGAAAGAGTGGTACATAATCTAAACATATTTGATGAACACAGAAAATAAGATGCACTGCAGCTTTGGTGACACATCTTCATGTTGTCTCCTCAGAAATGACACTTACTCTTGCCATTTTTCACTATTTTGACTGTCATATTTGATAATAATCTTTGGATCAGGTAGTCAGTCTCCTTCTTGATGATAATATTCATGAGGACAAGGAATCAGTGTTGTACAGCACTCTATATCTCTAATAGCTAGACAGTCACCTGCCCAGTTTTACACTAGAAAAGAGGGTTTATAGGTAGATACAGAGGAAAATAAATAAGTAGATTATTTTATATAGCTCAGCCTATTCATGAGAAAAAACAACCAGAAGAAAGGGTGGAAAGAAGAGCAACAATCAAATTTAAAACTATTGATCATGCTTATCCGGTCTGTAGTAGATGGCAAATCCCCACACAATATCTGTATTAGAGTGGACTTCACTGGGAGCTTTAAATGACAAAGGAGATTCAGCTAAATATATTAAAATTACTGGCTCTGAAAAGAGAATAGGGCAAATAAAAAAACTGGGTAAAATTTCGGGTAAATTATTGGGTAAATTTTTACCCAAATAAGTTGTGATTCTTTTATAAACCAAAAGACATTCTTGAATATGTAGGCTTTCACCTCACCGAGTGATGGTTAATAAATTTGAAAAGACATCAAGTTATATTTTAAGCTAATATATTTTTGAAAGGAGTAAAGAGGCAAGAAAAACAAATAATAGAAGCAGGAAATTTAGCAGATTAACGTTATCAGAGAAAAGATGGAAAACATTGTTGCCAAACATTGCTCATGAATTTTTAAAAAATAATTTAGAGTATCACATCTAGTGTTTCTTTTTCCTAGGACTGCAGTAACAAATTACCACAGACCTAGTGGCTTAAAACAATAGGAATGTATTCACCCACACTTATGGAGGACAGAAGTCTGAAATCAAGATACTAGCAGGGCCACATTCTCCCTGAAGGCTGCAAAATTCCTCTTTGCATTTTTATAGCTTCTAGTGGCTCCCAACTATCCTGAGTTGTAGCTGCATCACTCCATTATCTGCCTCATCTGCCCACTTCTGACAAGGACACCTGTCAGCCTCATGATGCTCATGTTAAACTGACCTGATACCATCTTAATGACATCTGCAAAGACCTTATTTCCGAATAAAGTCACATTCTGAAGGTCTAGGTAGGCATGAATTTGGGGAGCAGGAAGGTGTGGGGGGATATTGAATACACTACATCTAGTATACAATTGTTCATCAAATTACCAGAGCCAAGGGAAAATGAGACGAGAGGAGATAAAATATGGATTGTCAGAATTTGTTTTTAAATCCCAGAAAGTAAGGCTTTTTGCAAGAAGCATAAATAAGAACAGACACTGTTGAAACATAAAAATGGATGTAAAATAACAAATTACGCCAATAAAATAACAAAGAACACTAAAAATTATTGAAGTTTTAAAAATTAACAGAGCAAAATATGCTAGAAAGAGTTAACTCGGAGATCCAATGTGTACACATATCAATCAGCAATCCCTTAGATATAGCTAGTATAACAGAAAAAGACAGTCAAAGATAAAATTTAAGACAGATTCTTAAAATAAAATATTTAAAACTTGAAGTTATCCGTACTCAGTAATTCAGAGAGGAAAAAACCTGTATGTAAGATAACCAATATAAAGAGCTATCCTAACATAAAATCTGACTTAAAAAATGAAAAGGGAAAAACACAATACCAGTTTCAAACTGTTTTACAGGTACATTAGACTCTAGGAGGCAGTATTACTGAGTGAAAATATGTATGACTAGAATTATTCCATACTGCCAGATATTTCTGACATAAAAGAACTTTGAAAATTTGTTTGCTATGAGTCCTGAGTCTTTTTTTTTTTTTTTTAAGAAACTACAATTAGGTCAACTCTCGTTAAACAGGAGGTAAGTAGAGAAACTTACGGAATGAAGGGGAATGAAGAAAGTGGACCACTGAGTCTGAGGAAGAGTAGTCATCGGGTAGTAACAGTACTCAAGTGTTTCTGTGGAGAGACTCAGGGGAAGAGGAACTAGAGCCTCTAAAAATGTGCAGTACTAACTTGGCCAAACATCTGTGTGAGCTACCTTGAAAGCCACCTGGAAAGGAGATCCTCCAGCCCCAGTGAAGCCTTCAAAAGACTCAGCCCTGGCTGGCTTGTAAGCACAATCTCAAAAAAACCTAGCCAGAAATATCCATTCAAGCTTGTCGTGAATTCCTGCCATACAGTAACTGTTGGAGTTGTGGGTCTCAGACTAAAACACTTGTAGTAGTTCTGGTTTGGAAATAGAATGTCAATGTTGTTTATTAGCATGTAAACATTATATAATTATACAAATAATATTAGTAAATAGTGAGTAGACATAAAATTCCAGCTGTGTGTTAGATCTTTCTCTATTAAGGAGAAAGACTTAGTCTTTTTGGGAAGGAGCAAGAACCCCATGGTCATCAATGACTCAAAGATTGACTGTTTCTTAGACATACGTAGAAGTAAAAGGTATCTTTCTTTGAGAGAGGAGCAAGAAGCATTTGTGGACACAGTGTCCGGTAGTGATATGCATGAGAGGTGTGCTAACACTGGTAGTGAAAAAGGATCTAATCATTTTCCCAGGACTTTTTAAAGATGTAAAGCACATTTTTTTGCTTACATGTGGGAGGATTCACTGAGAAGGCCTCATCCCTGAGGCCTAGGCACAAAGCGGTATCTAAGACTGAAACAGGACTAAGAGACTGAACTCTTCCTCCATTCAGTGTTACAAATAATGAGGGATTCTGACATATCTGAGAAATAATAATAATACAATTATTATTACTTACAAAACAATAAAAATTACACAATCTTTCCAGAATTTTTCTACACAGTAAAACAGGCCACCAAAAGAAACCTATATAAATAAAAATCATTGCAAATGACATACAATAGCATTTGCTGATCCAATCGCAGAAACCTGGCCTGTAAGGTTTCAGCAATGAATGAGCAATTGAAAGTTGAAATTCAAATTACAATACCATTTATATTATCACCCCCTAACATTAAATATTTAAGTAGAAATCTATCAAAATCTGTACAAGGTCTATATAAGGAAAACCAGACTTTGATGAAAGAAGTAAAGAAAACTAAGTAACTGAAGAGATACTCCCTGTTCATAGATATAAAGGCTAAACATTAAGAAGTCAACTCTTCTAACTTGTTCTGTATGTTAAATGCAATACCAACTGACATCCCAGCAAGTTATTTTGCAGATGTTCATAACTGATTCTAAAGTTTATACAAAAAGACAAAAGTCACAGATTAGCCAAAACAAAACTGAGAAGGACAAACTCAGAGGACTTACATCACCTGACTTCAAGATATATTATAAAATTGTAGACTTCAGTAATCAAGCTAGTATATTGATGAAAAAGTAGACAAATTGACCAAGTGAACAGAATAGATAACTCAGAAAGAGCCTCATGCAAATATAGTTAACTAATACATGATGAGGAGGGAGCAAAGGCATTTCAACAGAGAATTCATAATCTGTCTAGCAAATGCTTCTGGAACAATTGGATATCCATATGCAAAAAGAAAAAATATTCAAACACAGACCTTACACCTCTGACAAAAATTAACTCAAAATTACCTAAACACAAAGTGCAAAACTATAAAATATCTACAGACTTTTAAAAAAGAGCGTACCTAAGTGATCTTGGGTTTCGCAATGAGTTTTTAGATTTCACATTAAAGATAAGATTAATAAAAGGAGAAAATGGAAATTTTGACTTTATAAAATCACAGGTTTCTATGCAAAACATTGTTAAAAGAATAAGGAAGGAAGTCATGGACTTGGAGAACGATGTTTACAAAAATACATTTGGTAAATAATTTATATTTAAACATAAAAAGAACCTAGTAATAGGAAAGCAAACAACATATTTTTTTAAACAAACACGTTGTCAAACAGGATAAACAGTGGTGAACAAGCATATGAGAATATGCTGTACATCATTTGTCATTGGCAATTGCAAATTAAAACAATAATGCACACACCTATTAGAATGGTTAAAATCCAAAAAAAGCCTGACAATACCAAATGCTGATGAGCATGAGGAGAAACATGAATTTATTGCTAATGAAAGAGAAAATGGTACAGCCACTTTGGAAGACTGTTTACCAATTTACTACAAATGTACCATACCAATGCAAGATGGTCATAATAAAAGCACATATAGTTATATGTGCAAGGGATAAGGAGTGAGTATATGAAAGTCCATACTATCTGTTCAATTTTTATGTAAAACATCTCTCATAAAAATAAAAACCATGAATTTAAAAAAGTAAAAAATTAACATTGAAAATAATAGATTAAATGATAGAATTAAAAATAATTTTAAGTTATATTTTATGACAAAAGGTGAAAGAGATAAACTATGAATTATATATATCAAGAAATGGAGGAAGTGCAAATGTACAAAATAAGTAATGATATGACATAAATGATCATACAGATGTTTTGTGGAAGATTTCATAAGAACTAGGAGTATCCCCTATATTCACTCTACTGAAGTGTTTTAAAACTTGAATGGACAAATTATTTGGAAAAACAAAAGTAACCTATGTTTAAACATAAAATACACAGAAATCTATGAAGACAAAGCCATAAAATGAACGGAGAAACATTTAAAAAATTATCTCCACCCGCCAGGCGCCGTGTCTCACGCCTATAATCCCAGCACTTTGGGAGGCCGAGGCGGGCGGATCATGAGGTCAGGAGATCGAGACCATCCTGGCTAACACGGTGAACCCCCGTCTCTACTAAAAATACAAAAAATTAGCCGGGCGTGGTGGCGGCGGCTGTAGTCCCAGCTACTCCGAGAGGCTGAGGCAGGAGAATGGCGTGAACCTGGGAGGCGGAGCTTGCAGTGAGCCGAGATCGCGCCACTGCACTTCAGCCTGGGCGACAGAGCAAGACTCCGTCTCAAAAAAAAAAAAAAAAAGAAAGAAAAATTAAATTAAATTAAAAAAATGTAAAAAAGAATTATCTCCACCAAAATATTCATCTAATTTCAAAGTTATGCTATCATATATTTTAGGAAGAGATAAATCCAGTGCTATTCAAATAACAGCAGCAGAGAGAAATGAAAGAGCAATTCCAATTCAATCTACTAAGCAAGCAGAACCCTCAGCTTTTTAAATCTCTTTCTCTCACAAACACAAATATGAAAAAATAGAATTTGTAGGGAAATATCAGTTATGATAAAAGATGCAAATTCCTAAATCAAATGTTCACAGGCATAATCCAACAGTATATTCAAATATATTTTCATGTATGTATGTATGTATGTGTGTGTGTGTGTGTGTGTATACTATGAATATAATTATCTTTTAATGAGCTTATTTACTTACCTGTCTACCTATATCTTCATCCGTCTAGCTCTGCTCAAAAGCCAGTATTGTGCTTAATTGCAGCACATATGGTACATCAAATTGATATTAGGAAGAAAAAAATCTGTATCATTTTACAATTATCTAATATTATTTGAGGAAGTAGCTGGCATAACCAAAGAGAAAAACAGATTAGTGCTAATTAGACAGGAGAAAGTAAATATTACCAAAGTTTCATATACTTTTGTGTGGGACACCACATCAATATCCTTCCAAAACAAAGAATCAGATAAAAAATAAAATGGCAAAAAGCATCCTATTTATTATTGGAATAAATATATAAAACTAGCACTAAATACAATAAATATTCAATATATATTTATAAAGAAATGTTTAAAACCGTACTGAAAATATACTTAAATAAATAGAAAATAGAGCATGACACCTACCTCATGGTTTATTCAAAAATTAATTTCTCATTAATTTAAAATTCAAATTTAAAATAGAATCCTAAAAATTGCAAAAGAAAACTTGGTAGGTATCATTTGTAATCTCTTTATGAGGAATGACATTCTAAACATAAATAAATAAACAGGAAGCCTTAAAATAAATTTATGACTTAAAAGCCAACAAGATAAAATTAAATAATAAATGACAAAGTTGGAAAAAATTTGCATACCATATTTTAGACAAATATATAATTTATGTCAATTATCTTCAGATCAAGCAGAAACATTAAAAAAAAAGTATATCATTAAACCTACAATAAGATGTCATTTTCTGCCAATCAGATTGAAAAAGTTTTAAACATTTTGATAAGTCATTATTCATGGAGGTTAATGAATATAAGGCCTCAGATAATAGACTAGCCACTCTCTGAAACATTATCAGTTGCTTTGTTAGAGAGAAAAGAGATCTCTAGGGTGGTTCACCTTTGTAAGCTCCAACCACCTGTAACTTAGTGATGAGAAATAATATACTGCCCTGTCTAGTTACAGAAGGTCCAAGAAATTAAATCCTATGAGTTGTTCAGAAAAGGGTGAGGTGAAAACACAGACTGTTTTTCCTCCACTGTCACCCCACAATCAACATAAAAGACTTCTGTCACCAAATGTGTGTGATTTTTTTTCTCCACACACAAAGCAAGCATTCAATTCTGCAGCTGGGAGTCCTCTAACTCAATTCCAGCACTATCTAACTGGAGATAGCATCAGAACTCACAGGTTGAAGGCTCACTCCTGCAAGACTCCCCCGCCACCCCCCGCCTTTCAATGCCAATTGCAAGCCCAGGGTTGTTTCATCTGTGGTTTTGACTGGCTCTAAATTGGGATTCCTGCCATGCCCTCCTTGGGTTCAATTAATTTGCTAGAGTGGCTCGCAGAACTCAGGGAGACACTTAAGTTAGTAAATTATTTATTTTAGTAAATAGTTTATTGTCACTAGTTTATTTAGAAAGAAGATGGTCTATTATAAAAGATAGTACAAAGAATACAGAAGAAGAGATGGATAGTGCAAGGTACAGGGGAAGGGGCTTGGGAGCTCACATAACCTTCCCAGGTGTGCCAGCCCCAGGAACCTCTATGTGTTCCACTATCTGGAAGATCTCCAAACCCAATCCTTTGAGGTTTTTATGGAGGCTTCACTATATAGGCATGACTGAGTAAACCATTGGCCATTCGTTATCAACTTAACTTCAGTCCGTCTCCCCTCCCATCCACATTGGTGGCTGGGCTGAAAGTCTCAAACCTCTAATCCTGCTTTAGTCTTCCAGTAACCAGCCACCCCCACCATCCTGAAGCTATCTAGGGGTCATCAACCTTTAATCACTTTGGCGATTCCAAGGATTTTAAGCATTGTATGCCAGAAAACGGGAAAGGACAAGACCAAATATGTATTTCCCAGTATCACAGGAGTAAATCACAGAAACATGTGGAAAACAGCACTAATAATTACCACATACTGCCTTTAGTCATTAAATATTCAATAAACATTCTTTCTTCCACATAAAATACCCTCCAACACCTCCCCAAACACATTTTTTTAAACTTCCTTTAGACACAATATTAAAGTGGTGAAATACATTTTTTACTTAAGTACTGTATGAATCTAACAAATAGAGCAGATATGTAGAAAGTAAACAGGTTCAGTAGCCTCTATAAAAAGTAAATGGTTAATAGCCCAAATCAAGAATTTCAATGTTTAGAGTGCAGCTTTTGAGGATTGCATATTTGTGATGATGGATGGAGATACAGCATTTGATTCACTCTAATATGCACATGTTCATATTGCTGGCCAATTATTCTTTGAGATCAAAAAAACCTTGCCATTAATGAACATATTAAAAATGTTAATACAATATTTCTGTGTAATTAAGTAAATTATTTAATTTTCAAACCATGTCTGAGATCTTTATGTTATTTCTTTGATGAAATAGTTAAGATATTAGAAACATCTTTACCTAACTGGGAAAGAACAACCCCAATAATATACATCCATGACAAAGGATCTAAAAGCAAAAAAAAATCCAGAGAAATTTTGCATTTAACTGATTGTTCAGCTGTTATATATAAGTCATTATAAATGTCTTCTTAATGTTGCAAACTTTCACAATGAAATTTCAGTTATTTTCTTTATTTGAAAAGTTATTTATATCCTCTGTGATATCATACATATAAAAAAATTGTTGATATTACATATATAAAATGTGTTATATGTAACATTACATAATATATGTATATATAATATATAATGTATAATGTCATATGCATTTATAATATATATTTATATATAATATATGATTATGTGTTTTACATATAAATATTGTATTTATGTTTTATATGACATATATAACGTTATATGTTATATATAATTTAAATATTATATGTTATGTTTTATATATAAATATCATAAATATAAAATATATGTGACGTTTATATATATGTGTGTGTGCATGTGTAGACATACATATGCACACATATTTGTTGGTCATTAACATTTAGCAATGCTGCATTTTTCACTCTGTGGTACTCTAAAATTAAACATACCACTATTATGTTGTTTATACCTTGTTTTTTGTACACTAATTTCTTCTACAAGTGAATTTAAAACACGGCTGATATATAAGTATAAAAATAAGTTTTTCAGGTGTTGTATTTTAAATTGTTTCTGCTCACAAGCTTTAAGACTACACATACTTCACCATTAAACATTCTGTCACTATGTCATGAGCTGATTTGTTTTGTCTCTCTATTCACATTTAAATGAAATGTGTTTTGAAGGATGAAATCTAACATAACGAAACTATCCAAGGTAAAATTACTGAAGTAGCAAAAAAAAAAAAAAAATGCATAGACTATATCAAATAGCTCAAAGTTCTAGAATGTGAAATTAATGCTGATGATACACTGTGCAATGTGCTTAAAGAATATTATTGTTATCTGTATTCTAGAGGTTCTCTTGGGATTATCTTTTCTTGCTCATGGAATTTTGTTGACACATTAGATGTCAGCTTCTAAAAAATTTATGGAATGGAACAGAAGGGAGTTTCTTCTTAAAGTTTTATATGCCCAAATTTTCTTCTCCTGATGTGGCATCTGGGATTATCCTTGGATCACACACCAGGATTTTTGCCAGAATACATTTAAAGAGAAAATGAAGAAAGGATGGGAAATAAGAAAGTTTGACATGGTTGGCAAATCTTTAAGTTTTTTAAAATTAACAATGGTTTTATTAGAGAAGTCTAAGTAATTTTATGATTTTAGCATAAGCACATATTTATATTTTACATATTTGATGTTTAATTTTATATAATTAACATACATATTGGGGTATTTTGTATTTCTCAATTCAACTATGACCGTGATAATGCTTTGCATATAGTGATTTAAAGCTAATTCAACATATTTGAGCCACAGTATTGGGGAGAACATTTCTTATGCTCACCATATGTCAATGATTCAGCCTACCCAGGGGACAGAAATAGTCTACCTCCCTCCCTACTCTGGCTCTTCTCTGTCTTCACCCTCCCCCTTTTTTGTTTAAATCTCTCACTTGTGAGGCATGATTAAGTTAGTAGAACCAAGTTCAAAATTCACCATGCCACATTTCACAAGATGGCAGGGTCATTGTATGGACTGTTGATGTTTTTGACATTTTCTGTTTTACAACTAGATGATGAGGTCCTTAAATGCTTGTGCACAGGCCTGGGTCAACATGATGAACATAATGTATACGCACAGACACAGTATTTCTGATAGGAGAAAGGATCATTAGTGGAGAGTAGAAAGCCCTGTTTAGAATTTCAGAGAGAAATTTTTTAAGTGTGGGGAAAATTCACCGTATGTATTAAATATTTTACTCACTATGTAAATGAAAGAATAACTTCTTCAAATTATCCAGGAATAAATTATCTTTACATTAGCAAGAATCGCTAGTAGGGAAAAATAGATTCCACTTTAGTTCAACAGAGGCCTACATGAAACTTAATAGCTCTGCATTGAAAATGTGTCTAGTGTTTCTGCCTGTCAACTGACATTGTAGCTTAATTTAAAAGTCAATAAGAAATGAAAAGGAAAATATAATATCTTTCAAGGAGAATGCTTTGTTTGCTCAAGAATAAGTTATTGTACCCGCATTGTTGACACAGTCACTGCACAAGTCTATAGGCTTATTTAAAACATTCTTTAGAAAGGGGGCATACAATGCTCTGGATAATCAGAAACTAGTCCCACATTTAAATCTTTAATTTACCTAATTTACCTTGAGTTAATTTTTGTGTATATGAATAGTCAGGATCTAGTTTGATTCTTTTACTTATGGCTAGTTAGTTACCTGAGCACCATTTGTTGAATAGGGAGGGCTTTCCTCATTGCTTGCTTTTGTCAGCCTTGTCAAAGGTCAGAGAGCTGTAGGTGTGCAGCTTTATTTCTGAGTTTTTTATTTTTTTCCATTGGTCTACGTGTCTGTTTTATACCAGTATCATGTTGTTTTGGTTACTCTACTGTACAGTATGGTTTGAAGTTGGATAGTGTGATGCTTCCAGTTTTGTTTTTGCTTAGGATTGCTTTGGCTATTTGGGCTCTTTTTTAGTTTTATATGAATTTCAGAATAGATTTTTCTAATTTGGCCAAGAATGACATTGGTAGTTTGATAGGAATAAAGCAGAATCTGTAAATTGCTCTGGGCCACATAGCTATTTTAATGATATTGATTGTTCCAATCCATGAGCATGGAATGTCTTTTAATTTATTTGTGTTTTCTCTGATTTATTTCAGTGTATATCTTTAGGATAGTTAAGGTTTCTGTTGAATTGTACCCTTTATTAATATGTAATGCTCTTCATTGTCCTTAATTTTTATTGCTTTAAAGTTTGTTTTATCTGATGTAAGAATAGTGATGCTTATTTTTTTTTTTTTCTGTTTGCGTGGTAGATATTTCTTCATCATTTTACTTTGAGCCTGTGGGTGTTCTTACATGTGAGATGGGTCTTGAAGACAACAGATGGTTGGGTCTTGTCTTTAGATCCAGGCTTCCACTCTATGTCTTTTAAGTGGAGCATTTAGCCCATTTGCATTCAAAGTTACTATTGATATGTGTGATTTTCATCCTGTCATCAGGTTGTTAGCTGGCTATTATGTAGGCTTGATTGAATAGTTGCTTTAAGTGCCTGTGGGCTGTGTACATAAGTATGTGTTTGTAGTAACAGGTGTCATTCTTTTGACTCTGTATTTAGCACTTCTTTAAAGACCTCTTATAAAGGTGATTTTTTTAAGCCATTTGACAATTTTGTGACGGCTAGTTGGATTACAGTTAGTAACAATAATCATTAAATGTGCCCTCCCAGGCACAGATAGATGAAATATTACAATGCTCCATAGGCAAATGGAAAAGTGAGGATGCTTCAGATTGTGGAATATGCATGCAGGGCCCCCTGTGAATTGTGATACGTGATGAGTGGTCACCTAAAGCAAATGAGGGCACTGGTGGCAGATCATATATAAAATATTAGTACAACTCAATCTTTGGTTAATTTTCAGCTGAGATTTACATAAATAGGAGTTCTAATATTTTTCCCAGAACTCAAAGAATTATTTCGTGCATACACAGAAGTCCATGAGGCTGAGGGCTGCTGCAGGCACAGCCCAGTTCAGGACAGCAGTATAAAGTAGATCTTATATAGGTGATTTACAGACCTCTTATACAGGTGTATTACCACAGCTTTTACGTGTCTGAGAAGGATTTTATTTCTCCTTCACTTATAAAGCTCAAACTATAAGACTCCTACCAAAAAAAAAAAACCTAGAAAATATCATTATTGACATCATCAGCATAGCAAATAATTTATGGCCAAGTCCTCAAAAGCAATCACAACAAAAGCAAAAACTGAGTACTAATTAAACAACAGAGCTTCTCCACAGCAATAGAAACCATCAACAGAGTAAATAGACAACCTATGAAATGGGAAAAATTATTTACAAACTATGCATCTGACAGAGGTCTAATACCCAGAATCTACAAGGAACTTGAACAACAGGCAAAAAAGAAAAACAAAAACAAAACCCATTAATAAGTGGGCAAAAGACATGAACAGACACTTTGAAAAGAAGACACACAAGCAGCCAACAAAGATATGAAAAAAATGCTCATCATCATTAATCATCAGATAAATGCAAATGAAAACTACAATGAGTTATCTCACACCAATCAGAGTGGCAATAATTAAAAAGCAAAAAAAAAAAAAAATAACAGATGCTAGTGAGGCTGCAGAGAAATAGGAATGTTTATACACTAGTGGTGGGAATGTCTATTAGTTCAGCCACTACAGAAACAGTTTGGAGATTCCTAAAAGAACTTAACACAGAGCTACCATTTGACCCAGTAGTCACATTACTGGGTATATACTGAAAGAAATATAGATTGTTATACCAAAATGACACCTACACTTATATGCTCATCACAACACTATTCACAATAGCAAAAACATGGATTCCACCTATGTGCCAGTCAATAGTTGCGAATTGGATTTTAAAAAATGTGGTAAATGTACACCATGGAATACTACACAGCCATAGAAAAGCATAAAATTATGTCCTTTGCAGTCAAATGGATGGAGCTGGAGGCCTTAATCCTAGGCAAATTGTTTCAGGAACAAAAAAATCAAATACTGTGTGTTTTTATTTAAAAGTGGGAACTAAGCATTGAGCACACATGGACATAAACTTGGGAACAATAGACACTGTGCACTACTAGTATGGGAAGGAGGAAAATGTGAGTTGAAAAACTTCTTATTGGGTACTATGCTTACTACCTGGGTCCAATATAACCATGTGAGAAATCTATACCTATACTCCCTGTATCTAAAATAAATCTGAAATTTGAAAAAAAATTATAATAAACTCAATTAAATGACATAAAAGAATTTAGTCCCAATTTTGAGACTTTTTCTATAAGAGACAGGTAATTTAGAAAAAAGTGTACTGTGTGTGATCTATAAAATTTCAGAAAAAGATCAATAACCTAAAGCAAATATTAAAAACGAGAGACAAAGACAAAAAAAGAAGTAAATTGAAAAGCAGAGAAAATTTAAAGGAAAAGTTGTAGGACAACTGAAATGAATGACTGATATCAATGCCTACAAGAATATTGACACTGGAGAAGAACTTACCAGTGATATAAACGACTATTTTCCAAACCTATTTCTAAATGAAGAATGACAAAATAATGAAAGGTGAAGAGATTTTATGCAACATGATCTGGACTCCCAGCTCACATTCAGAGTGAGATGAAAGAAGGCAATAACTACTAAGAGTGGAAGAAAATGTTCTTGGGAGTAATAAAGACAATTCTAAACGTATAGATATTAGAGATAAAATAATTTTTTATAAAACGTCCATTTTAATGGTGTATATGTGCCACATTTTCTTTATCCAGTCTATCATTGATGGGCGTTTAGGTTGGTTCCAAGTCTTTGCTCTTGTGAGTAGCGCAGCAATAAACATATGTGTGCATGTGTCTTTATAGTAGAAGGATTTATAATCCTTCGGGTATATATCCAGTAATGGGATTGCTGGGTCAAATTGTATTTCTGGTTCTAGATCCTTGAAGAATTGTTACACTGTCTTCCACAATGGCTGAACTAATTTACACTCCCACCAACACTGTAAAAGTGTTGCTATTTCTCCACAGCCTCACCAGCATCTGTTGTTTCCTCACTTTTTAATAATTGCCATTCTGACTGGCATAAGATAGTATCTCATTGTGGTTTTGATTTGCATTTCTCTAATGACCAGTGATGTCGAGCTTTTTTTCATATGTTTGTTGGCCGCATAAATGTCTTCTTTTGAGAAGTGTCTGTTCATATCCTTTGCCCACTTTCTGATGGGGTTGTTTTTTTCTTGTAAATTTAAGTTCCTTTGCACTTTCTATTATATGTAGTTCGTTTAAAAAGCTGTGTGTTTTTTTTTTCTCAGTCATTGTCAGAACTTCCTTTTTGTGTTGAAGGGACAGTTTAGGCTTATATTTTTGCTTTTGTATTTTCTAGATAGTAGTCTACTGACAACCACTAAATATTAGTAAATTGAAAAATTCAGCAAATTTGAAAAACTTTTCTTTATATAAAATGAAAATGAAGAGTATTCTTATGTTTAACCACTCTTTTAAGTATTTTGCCTTGAAATACTCAGTATATCTTTACATGATACAAGTGTCATTGATAGTCCTTTTTCATTGTTACATTTCTGTAAATATTTTACTATGTTTGAATATCTTGATTTTAGCAAGTCAACCACATTGAGGACGTTCTGAAGTTTTCTTTAGCTCCTTATTAGAACAGTCTCTGTGAAGAATGCTGTGCTTTCATTTAGACTACAAGATAATTCATAATTGAAATGATCTTTACCATTTCAGAATAGTTTAAAAATTATAGGTGTAGCAGTTTAGATCATTAGTATACTTTGCTACTGTAATGTAGCTGTTGGAAAGCATGTACTAGGGTAAGGACAGATAATAGATTAGCTGATTCATTTTTGTTTTCTGTAATCTTTTTTTTTTAAAAAGAATTTTTAAAGCCATTTGACCATTTTGTGAGAGATAGTTGGATTACAATTAGTAAAAACAATTCTTAAATGTATTTCCCTAGGCACAGATATATGGGATATTACAATGCTCCATAGGCAAATGGAAAAGTGAGGATGCTTCACCTTGTGGAACATGCCTGCCGGGGCCCCTGCAAATTGTGATATGTGATGATTGGCCACCTAAAGCAAATGAGGGCACTGGTGGCAGGTCATATATAAAATATTAGTATGACTCAATTTTTGGTTAATTTTCTTACATAAGTAGGAGTTCTAATATGTTTTCCCAGAACTCAAGGAACTATTTCATGCATACACAGAAGTTCATGAGACTAAGGGCTGCTGCAGGTACAGCCCAGTTCAGGACAGCAGTATAAAGTAGAGGTCCCAATCTCCACATACAATTGCTTAGACTCTAATACTGGCTCAACAAGTATTGACTGTAACTTTATTTCCTCAATTTAAAATGTTTTTATTTAGCAAAACCTAACATACTCATTAAATTTGTAAAAAGTATTACCTCCTTTCACAGAAGAGGAAACACAGGCCCCAAGATGCTACATAATTGCACAAGATCACACAGCTAGCAAGCATCAGGCATGGAATTTGAGTCAAATCATTGTGATTTCTCAAAGCTGCCTCTCAAAATTCAGATCATACAAATATTTATCTCACAGGTATATTGTGAGAATCCAATGACACATGAAGCATTTAGAACAGAGTTTGGCTCACACTCAGCACTCATTGCACGTTAGTTATTATAACAGACATCTTATTACCATGTGGTTGTGACTACCTGTGGTGCAGGAGATGAGAAGTAAGAAGTGGAACAAGAGACTGAGGAAAAACTTGAAAGTATCCAAAAGGTATTAGCTATCTTATTTCTAATCACTCTTGGGGTCTGGCTGCTTCCCTGCCTTTTCTGTGGTTTGTGTCTTCATTCTTAGTTGAGGCTATTCTTAGATTAGAGGCATGACAGTTTTAAATCTGTATCTCATTTGCCATTCTTTACATTTTCTATAATGACCCTGTGTTACTAATTTTATATAGTGAAATGCTTAAAGAGTGAAAGAGAAAAACAAGAAAAGTAAAAAGAAATAGAAGAATAGGAGGCTGGGTGCGGTGGCTCATGCCTGTAATCCCAGCACTTTGGGAGGCCAAGGTGGGCGGATCACAGGGTCAGGAAATCGAGACCAACCTGGCTAACACGGTGAAACCCCGTCTCTACTAAAAATACAAAAAATTAGCTGGGGGTGTGGTGGCGGGCACCTGTAGTCCCAGCTACTCGGGAGGCTGAGGCAGGAGAATGGCGTGAACCCATGAGGTGGAGCTTGCAGTGAGCTGAGATCACGCCACTGCACTCCAACCTGGGTGACAGAGCGAGACTCCATCTCAAAAAAACAAAAAAATAAAAAAAAATAAAAAGGAGAAAAGGGAAGAAAGGAAGGAAGCAAGTTCAATTCACTTCCAATTACAATGTGAAATTTTGCAGGATGTAAACAAGCCGTAATTATTTAGCATGAAAAGCATTAGGATATAAAATTTAAAAGGGCAATTTTTCTTTTTTTTAATTAATTTTTTTTGCACACAAAACAATAAACATTTTCTAAAAATACATACAAACAAAAAGATGCATATCAAACATATTAGGAAGGTTGCACATGGGAAGACGGGGAATAGAAATGGGGAGTGGGAATTAAAGAAAATAAATGAGAGAGGGACTTTGTATGGATCAATGATAATAACTCAATCCTCTATTTGACAAAGAAGAAGGAGAAGGAAGAGGAAGAAAAAGAAAGTGGGATAAAGGATCAGAAAGGGAGGAAAATAGAAAAAATTAGAGTGTGACTCCAGGGTAGACCTGTTTTGTTGTCACTGGGTTGGTTGGTTGGTTTGTCTGTTGTATTTTTCATATGTTTCACCATGTTGGCCAGGCCAGACGGCCACCCCGTCTGGGAAGTGAGGAGCACCTCTGCCCAGCCGCCCCGTCTGGGAAGTGAGGAGCGCCTCTGCCCAGCCACCCATTGTCTGGGAAGTGAGGAGCGCCTCCGCCCAGCTACCCATCATCTGGAAAGTGAGGAGCGCCTCTGCCCGGCCGCCCCGTCTGGGAAGTAAGGAGCGCCTCAGCCCCGCCGCCCCGTCTGGGAAGAAGTGAGGAGCGCCTCTGCCCGGCCGCCCCATCTGGGAAGTGAGGAGCACCTCTGCCAGGCCGCCCCGTCTGGGAAGTGAGGAGCGCCTCTGCCAGGCCGCCCCCTCTGGGAAGAAGTGAGGAGCACCTCTGCCCGGCCGCCCCGTCTGGGATGTGGGGAGCGCCTCTGCCCGACCGCCCCATCTGGGAGGTCTACCACGGAGGCCAGAAGCAATGTGGAGGCTGGACGTGGTGGCTCACACCTATGGTCCCAGCACTCTGGGAGGCCGAGGCCGGTTGATCACTTCAGGCTAGGAGTAGAAGGGCAATTTTTATAATGCCACATAGAGACATTTTTATTTACTCAAATATTTGGAAACATAGAAATATTATATGAAAGACTGCTGCCAAATACCAGCCAAAACATTTGGATCTTTCATTATATGTGTGTATACATATGTGAGTATGTGTTTGGCAGTGTTTCACTTTTCAAAGGTTTTGACATTTTGTACCTATATTTTGAAAGATTAAAAGTAGGATCTTCATCCCACAATGGAAACAACCATAACTGTATCACATGGAAAATCCCCACACAGCTCACCTACTTGCTCAGGACATCTGTTACTTCATAATTAGATAAATCATTAGCTTAAGCATTAGTGAAGGCAAATCAAAGCGGACTGTAAAAGATTGTTCTAGTTCATACTTCTTCACTTTACCTACAGACATTTGACTTAAGGTATCCATAGTACAAACCAGTTTCACTATTCTCAAATACCAACACTTAGAAAAAAGACAGTTGGTAACAGGCAAAACAACTTGACATCAATTCCAATGTGAGTGATACTGGTTGGCTTTATACCAGTGGGAAACCCTCACATATTGGCATTTAATCTTTTCTTCCTAATGCTGAATATTTTCCAAATGGTTGAAAAGAAATATAATTTAAGGGGACAGTCTCTCAGAAAATGGCTAAGGAGAAACCACTGTTAATATATGTTCACTCTTCATTGGTGCAGAAAAATGACAATATTTGGATGAAGAATCAAGTTATAAGGAGTTTTTCTATTATTTCAAAATTAAATAATTCTTTGTTTGTTTTTGAGACGGAGTCTGGCTCTGTCACCCAGGCGGGAGTGCAGTGGCTGGATCTCTCAGCTCACTGCAACCTCTGCCTCCCGGGTTCAGTGATTCTCCTGCCTCAGCCACCATACCTGGCTAATTTTTGTATTTTTAGTAGAGACGGGGTTTCACCACATTGGCCAGACTGGTCTCTAACTCCTGACCTCAAGTTGGCCACCTGCCTTGGCCTCCCAAAGTGCTGTGAGCCACCAGGCCTGGCCTCAATGATTCATTAATTTTGATATTTCATGTAGTTTAGTCCCTGAAAACTTTTGTTATCTGATTATGAATATTTAGCATTAAAGAAAAATAGAAATATCTACCGTTAGATTTTGGGGGGAAGATAAAGTAAAATATGTGTGAAACATCTAAACGATGCCTTGTACATAGGCACTTAATAAATCATATCAAGAGCATTAATAATACTATCCTTACTATTATTAATTTTATAGCACATCTAGCACTATCATTCATTTTCTAGCAACCTACACCAAAATCAAAAGTAATGACTTCTAATCATTCTAATTTGCATTATCTTACAACATCTGCAAACCAATATGGCATAACATGGTATGCCAACAACTAATTTTTTGAAACCAAATAACAGCTTTGGCAGTATAAAGCTACAGGGTGAGATAGAAAATTTTTTGGGCGTGTTTTCTGGATTTATATTTATATTGTCCCTTTTCAGAATTTGATACATTGAAGATATTAAATATCATTTCTTAAAATACAGTGACAGATACATTCTGAACTCAGTTTTAGGTATCTTTGCTACTTAAGTTACTTCATTACATCAGTGACAGATTACCTCATAAGGCAATTTATTGAAAATTTTAAACAATCTTGCCCATCACATTTAATGATACCAAAAGAATCTGGTATGATTAGTATTGATATAATGAATATCACATGAATTAATAATATTTGGCCACTTCTTGAAGTTTTAGTGGCTGCATCTGTCTCTTAGTTCATTTGAAATAATTAATACTTGTCTTGCTTTTCCTGTGACAGTAATTCATACACTCTAGCCTCCAATGGTTATATGTATCCCTGAACATGGTACCAACTATATGAATTAAGAGAGGTTGTAGAGATTGAATCCTACATTTTTAACTACCATAAAAAGAGACAGCCCCACATATGCCAGGTAGATTGTTATTTACAAAATTCAGCTTCAGGGTGGCAGGAAGGCAGAGAGAAGGAAATAAATGCAGTACATGTGACAAGCATGTAACTATTACTGCAGTAAAGAAAACAAAGTCAAATAAATTCTTTTCATGTGTTATTTGCATTTCAAGTTCTCAAAATATTTTGCAGACTGGCAAATATTTACAGAATGCAATGGTTAGTCAATTGCCTACTATCTGACATTTTCTTTTTTGTCTTCGTATTTTGTTTTACTTGTTTACAGTTACCTAAAGCACGATGCTTACTTGAAAACTAACTATAAATACGAGTCCCAAACTAAAGAGAACATTCTCAGAAAATATTTTTAAAATATACATTAATAGAAAAACTGTTAGGAAAGTTAAAAGAACAATTATAAAGTCTGAAGCTCAACTTTGTTTCAATTGGCACTAGAACAACTACACAAGATATTACAATATAAATTAGGAAAAGTATTTAGAACCCGAGAAGTCATAACTGCGTAACTACACTGTACAGAGCCTTAGCAGCCTGTTCCAGATGTCAAAGCAGATATTGTGCAGAAAGATGCTGACGTGACATCTGAGATACAGACTTTATTGATTGCAAAGAATGTAAGATGTCTGGCATGTTTGTTTTTCATGTCAAGGGATTCATACTAACAGAGCTGTCATTTTCAGAAAAACTTCTAATTGAGACACCCTCAATAATTGACTTTTTAATGCACATTAAAATGTTTAATAAATATTAATTTAAAATGATGAATTTTATAATTAGATCTTAAGTTGAAACAAAATAATATTTGAGGGCATCTACAGATAGAGAATTTTGAATATTTATTACTGGTCAATTATGCAGGTGAAAATATAACACACAGAGAATAATTTTTTCTTTCCTAATACCTTTAATGAAAAGGCAAATAATTTTGCTTGCAGTATATTTTTAAAATGCAGACATGTTCACAAACTGAATAAACAGAATCACGAAGAGATTACTAAAGGATACTTGAATTATAAAATACTACATAATTGACTAATAAATCTTATGACTAGTTGAAAAATTCGGTAGGAACACAATTAATAGTATATGAAATCAGCACTTCATATCTGCTCTTTGCACAACGATGGATTGAACAAACTATGGATTAAAATATTCAGAAAAAACTGAAAGGTTGTGTCTGTACTGAGCAGGTACAGACTTTTTTCTTGTTATTCCCTAAATAATACATTATAAGAACTATTTACATAGCATTTACATTATGTTAGGTATTTCAGATAATCTAAAGACAATTTAAAGTATGTGGGAGTATGTGCCTCAGTTGTATGCAAATTTTTTCAGGGATTGAGCATTTGAGGATTTTGGTATCCAGGGGAGGGCTTACAACCAATCCCCATGAACACCAAGAAAGGACTTTATAACTGATCAAATTTCAAATGTTAAAAAAAATTGGCTGCTAAATAACAATAATGGTCAGTACATACCAAACACACCACTTGTAAAGACTACAATGTAGAATTAACATTAATTTTATATTAGTGAATTATTTAATTTGTTCATGGGCATATGAAGTATTTATTGTGTGTAAAATTTATACACAGGCTATGGTAAGATTATAGGATCTTGTCTTTCCTTACAAAAACCCAGTTCCTGTCTTAGTTGTTTATGAGTTTACATTTTTAAAAAGCAAACTGTTTAAATCAAATTGTCACCTTTGAAGGCACACTGGCATGAATAATAATGCTATTGTTATTATTATTATTATTTTACTCACTAAAATTACTTTAAAAGAAATTATTCTCACTTCTTTTTCCATGTAATGAGGTATAATGAATTTGACAGTAATTCTATTTGCACAGTGGTCATTGTTAAAGAAGAAGGAAGCAACCTGTAAGGAGGAATGTGAATTTTATAAATTACATGTGTCAAAAATTTGTCATACAATGTCCAAATGGCAAATAAAAAAGATTAGTGTGATTTTTTTTTTTGAAATTTACAAAATCTATGAAAAGCATTCTAAAAAGTGATCAGGTTTCAAGACATGGATAATAAATCTATGAAAAGCAGATATTTTTGAAGTCAGCAGAAAAAAGGATATGTAAGAAAACATATGTTAATAAAAATCTTTAAAAAATAAACCTATTTCTGGCAGTCCCTAGGGACTGTGGCCACAGTGGTGCTTGTGTCACTTTAACCTAGCTCCAGGTGGTTCAGAACAAAGAGAGAGACTCCATTTGTTTGGGATAAGTTAAGGAAAGAGAACAAAAGTCACTGTCTGGTAATCCAAAGAATTCTTCCTAATCTTGTCCAAGGCCATCAAAGTAGCACATCTATGAATCTACAGGAACCACTTTATTATTGGGCTTGGGGTCCCCTCTAAAACAGTTACAGCTTAGATGACAGTACCCAAGTTCTTTTGAATATCTGAAAAGCCTTCCCAAGGACAGGTCCAAACAAACCTGACTACAGAGATTACAAAATGATTAGACACAGACAAACATCTACAAGTGTCAAGACAATCCAAGAACACATGAACAAAAATGGAGAAATGGGATTATATCAAGTTGTTAAAAAAGCGTCTGCACAGGAAAGAAAACAATCAAATAAGTGAAGAGACAATCTAAAGAGTAGGAGAAATTATTTGCAAACTACGTATCTGACAAGAGGTTAATAACCAGAATATAAAGGCGCTCAAACAACTTTATAGGAAAAAATCTAATAATCCAAATTAAAAACGAAAAAAGATTTGAATAGACATTTCTCAAAGGAAAACATACACATGGCAAACAGACAAATGAAAGGTGCCCAACATCATTTATCATCAGAGAAATGCAAATTAAAATTTCAATGAGGTATCATCTCACCCAAATTAAAATGGCTTATACCCAAAAGACAGACAATAGCAAATGCTGGTGAGGATGTGGAGAAAAGGATACCCTTATTCCCTGTTGATGGAAATGTTACTTAGTACAATCGCTGTGGGCAACACTGTGGAGGTTCCTCAAATACTAAAATAAAACTACCATACAATCCAGCAATCCTACTGCAAAGTTTACATCCAGAAGAAAGGAAATCAAATACTGCAGTTCAATATTTATTGCAGCTCTGTTCATGTTACCCAAGATTTGGATACAACCTATGTATCCCTCATTCTTAAAGGTATTCGTCCGTTTCATGCTGCTGATAGACATACCCAAGACTGAGCAATTGACAAAAGAAAGAAGTTTAATGGACTGACACTTCCATGTGGCTGGGGAGTCCTCACAAGGCGAAAGGCATGTGTGACATGGTGGCAGACAAGAGAAAAGAGCTTGTGCAAGGGAACTCCCTTTTATATAAACCATCAGATCTCCTGAGACTTATTCACTATCACGAGAACAGCACAGGAAAGACCTGCCTCCATGATTCAATTGCCTCTGACCAGGTCCCTCCCACAACACATGGGAATTCAAGATGAGATTTGAGTGGACACATAGCCAAACCATACCATTAAATATGTTCTTTATGTGTTACCTATACACAATGGAGTACTATTCAGCCATAAAAAAGAATAAGATTTTGTCATTTGCAACAACATGGTTGGAACTGGAGGTCATCATGTAAGGTGAAATAAGCCAGGCACACAAAGACTAACATCACATATTCTCACTTATTTGTGGGATTTAAAAATCAAAACAATTGAACTCGTAGTGATAGAGAGTAGAAGTATGGTTATCACAGGCTGGGAAGGGTAGTTGGGAATGAAGGGGAAGTAGCGATGGTTCGCTGGTACAAAAGATAGTTAGAATTAATGAATAAGGCCTAGTATTTGACAACACAACAAAGTAACTGTAGTCAATAACAATTTAATTGTGCATTGGAAAATAAGTAAATGAGTAAAATTGGATTATTTATAACACAAAAAATAAATGCTTGAGGGGATAGATATATCATTTTCCATGCTGAGATTATTATGCCTTGCATGCTTACATCAAAACATCTCAAATACCCCATAAATATAAATACCTACTATGTACCCACAACATTAAAAAAAATTATAAAATCAACCTATTTCTGCTGTAGAAATAGGTTTTTATTGTTATTATAAGATTTTTGAAATGATAATTCCTGCTACTATGATTAATTTATGGATACAGTTTATAGAATTTTTTATTCCTTAATGTTTGTTTTTATACAAAAGAAATTCAGACACAATAGTTGTATTGATTATGTAACTGACCTATTAGTTGATTCTCATACCTTTTTGTTATTTTTTCTATATGACTTTTTTTTTTTTTTTACAATTTTAAGTCTGAAATTCTAGGCCCTCATTTTATTTTTTATACAACAAGTGGTCTTTTAAATATATTTTTGACATTGCCAACTTTCTTAGTGTTACAAAGTTTCAGTGCTGCAAAAGGAATAGCACTCAAATATGAAATTTTCTTTTTAATTCTTAGCAAGGCAAGTTACTTCTACAGAAGGGTGCACCCTTACAGATGGAGCAATGGTGAGCGCACACCTGGACAAGGGAGGGAAAGGGGTTCTTTTCCCTGATATACATGGCCTCTGCTGCTGTGTAGTTCCCCTATTGGCTAGGGTTAGACCGCACAGGCTAAACTAATTCTGATTGCCTAATTTAAAGAGAATGAAGGGATGAGTGCTTTGGCAGGAGTCAGGGCAAAGCAGGTAGCAGGTAATGGGAATGAGTTAGGGTGGAGCAGGTGATCAGAATAAGTCAGGGTGGATTAGGTAATCGGAATGAGTCAGGGTGGAGTAGGTAATCGAAAAATGTTGCTTTACGAGGAAGTTTAAAAGTAGAAGGCAAATAATTGTACATACCGACATAATAAGTCTTTGAAAAGAAATTTAGAACTCATATCTAACATTAGGAATTAATAATTATATTACAAAGTAATAAACTAAAGTAATAAAATTGTTAGAGAACAGTGAAAGAGAAAGGAGCACATGAAAATGAACATTGCTAGATTTGCAATGTATTGAAACATCTACTGGCGCTAACCTTTTCTTTGGAATCTGTTAGTGTCAGGCCTCTGAGCTCAGGCTAAGCCATCATATCCCCTGAAACCTGCATGTATACATCCAGATGGCCTGAAGCAACTGAAGATCCACAAAAGAAGTGAAAATAGCCTTAACCAATGACATTCCACCATTGTGATTTGTTCCTGCCTCACCCTAACTGATATAATATAGTCTCCCCCCACCCCTTAAGAAGGTACTTTGTATGCCTATCCCAAACCTATAAGAACTAGTGATAATTCCACTACCCTTTGCTGACTCCTTTCGGACTCAACCCGCCTGCACCCAGGTGAAATAAACAGCCTTTTTGCTCACACTGTTGTAACCAGCGAGTTTAATTAATACGCCACACTTTGAGACTAATTAAGAGTCCTTTATTAAGCCGGCGGCCAAAGAGACAGCTAATGCTCAAAATTCTCTCGGCCCCGAGGCAGGGGCTCGATTAACTTTTATACCTAGGTTTAGGAAGGGGAGGGGGACTCAAAAGTAATAATTCTACAGAAGTAAAAACATGCAAGAATCAAAAGAATCAAAATGGTTACATAGTGATAAACAACTTAAAAGACAAATGGTTACAAGAAGAGCCATGGTACCAGGTGCAAGGTTTTAAATCTTTCATTATACTTAGATATAGGGTCTGTGCCAGACACTAACTCAAGGTTTTATATTGTTATCTCTTGGAGAAAGTTCCTGGGAAACTTCATACATAGTTGGTATTGGTGCCTTATCAGTTAATTGGGCTCCTTTGAAATGCTGACTATCTGTTTACCCAAGTCAACTCCTCACGAAAGGGGGTTGGGTGAGGAGCTCTAGGGTCTTGTAAATTAAGGGGTCAATTGGAGTTTGTCCGGCTTTTCTAGCTAGAGAGAGTCTTATTTACATGAGAAGCAAGGCTAGGTGATTTAAAGAGATGAGCAGGACAAAATTCAAAGTAACGGGTTAAAGTAAAAGCACAGTTAGGCACTTCAACACAAAGCCTGTTTGGTGGTTTCTTCACAGGGATGCTCATGACAATTAGACTTTGTGTTCTGCTAAATGAGGGAGTAAATCAAGAAAGAAGACATGGATCACTGGACTCAACGTAAGTAAGGGTTGAAGGAAAACCCCATAATGATGGTGAAAGGTAACCGCTTTGCAGAAATAAAGTCCAAGTTTGTGGTTCAGAGACTAAAGCCTGTCAGAAAGAGGATGACCAGATTGGAGCCTTTCAGAAAGATCCAGCAAATATTGTTTTCAGGAAAGTAAAATTGAGGGTATTGGGAGAAGAGAGGAGCAATTGTTATACTGTTTTGGGTTGAATTAATAAGAATGCAACCACTATATCATTAATTTCAATAAAATAGTGTTTGAAATAAAAAAAAGTAATCACACTATAATGCTGTAGTTCTCAACAATTTGCAGACATCAGAATCTCCTAGAAGGCTTATTAAAACACAAATTGTTGGGTCCCATCTTCAAAGTTTCTAACAAATCTGGTGTGATACCCAAGAATTTGCAGCTGTCTCTAATTCTAAGGTAATGCTGACTTTGCTTGTCTAGGGCTGACAATCTGGGAACCATTGGTATAGTATGTGGCTCGGATGTGAAAGTGTTTGTGCAGTCATGGTAACGTAATGATGAATATGGATGAGATGGTTGTATAAGATGATAGAGTCAGTATGTACACATGTGTAAAGCTGTCGGGAAAAGGGGAGAATAAACAGCTAAATCTCCATTTTTCTATAAGGTCAAAAGATATCTAAACCTGAAAAATAAAAACTTAGAAATGTAAGTATTCTATTTATTTATTTATTTATTTATTTATTTATTTATTTATTTATTTAATTTTTTGAGAAAGTTTTGCTCTTGTTGCCCAGGCTGGAGTGCAATGGCACAATCTCAGCTCACTGCAACCTCCACCTTCCGTGTTCAAGCAAATCTCCTGCTTCAGCCTTCTGAGTAGCTGGAATTACCAGGCATGTGCCACTGTGTCTGGCTAATTTTTGTATTTTTAGTAGAGACAGGGTTTCTCCATGTTGGTCAGGCTGGTCTCGAACTCCCGACCTCGGGTGATCTGCCCACCTCAGCCTCCCAAAGTGCTAGGATTACAGGCATGAACCACTGCACCTGGACAAGTATTCTATTTAAAGGTGCAGAGATAAATATCAACTATATCAGTTGAAAGAAGTTTAAATATTTTTCTGTGGTGAGAAGGAAATGGTAGACTGGAACACAGGCTGTGTCAAAGGCTCGCTGCTTATCAAAGGGCGAAATCACCATGAAAAAGCACAAAATGTGAACTATGTGTTTCTAAACAGGCTATTTGTTTAGAGTATGGGAGCTTAAACAAGAAGGGAGGATGTCCCTTGTTCCACCTTGGCTGGGAGCTTGTGAGTCAGGAGATTCAACTTTATTTTGCTGCTCTGCCTGTGATGAGGAAAGTAACACCAAGTATTGATTTGGGGATTAGAAGCAAAGTGTACCCAGTAGGCAAATGTGCAAGTACAGAATCCACACTGTCAGGCCTCTGAGCCCAACCTAACCCATCATATCCCCTGTGTCCTGGACGTACACATCCAGATGGCTGGTTCCTGCCTTAACTGATGACATTCCACCACAAAAGAAGAGAAAATGGCCTGTTCCTGCCCTAACTGATGACATTACCTTGTGAAATTCCTTCTCCTGGCTCATCCTGGCTCAAAAGCTCCCCTGCTGAGCACCTTGTGACACCACCCACCCCTGTCCACCAGAGAACAACCACCCTTTTTTCTTTTACCTACCCACATCTTATAAAATGGCCCCACCCCTATCTCCCTTTGCTGACTCTCTTTTTGGACTCAGCCTGCCTGCACCCAGGTGATTAGAAGCTTTATTGCTCACACAAAGCCTGTTTGCTGGTCTCTTCACACAGATGCGAGTGAAATTTCGTGCCATGACTCGGATTGGGGGACCTCCCTTGGGAAGATCAATCCCCTGTCCTCCTGCTCTTTGCTCCATGAAAAACATCCACCTACGACCTCCAGTCCTCAGACCCACAGCCCAAGGAACATCTCATCAATTTTAAATCTGGTAAGCGGCCTCTTCTTACTCTCTTCTCCAACCTCTCTCACTATCCCTCAACCACTTTCTCCTTCCAATCTTGGTGCCACCCTTCAATCTCTCCCTTCTCTTAATTTCAATTCCTTTCATTTTCTGGTAGAGGCAAAGGAGACACATTTTATCCATGGACCCAAAGCTCTGGTGCTGGTCATGGACTCAGGAAGTCAGCCTTCCCTTGGTGTTTAATTGTTGCAGGGATGCCTCTCTGATTATTCACCCATGTTTCAGAGCTGTCTGACCACGTGGGGACACCTGCCTTGGTCCTTCACTCTTAGTGGCAAGTAGTGCTTTCCAGAGGGACAAGAACCCCTCAACCCCTTCTTTCTGTGTCTCTACCCCTTCTCCACTTTCCTGGGGGGGGGCAAGCACCTGCCAACCCTTCTCTCCATGTTTCTACTCTCTCTTTTCTCTGGACTTCCCTCCTTCACTATAGGCAACCTTCCACCCTCCATTCCTTCTTCTCCCTTAGCCTGTGTTCTTAAAAACTGAAAACCTCTTCAACTCATACCTGACCTAAAACCTAAATGCCTTATTTTCTTCTGCAATGCTGCTTGACCCCAATACAAAGTCGACAGTGGTTCCAAATAGCCAGAAAATTGCATTTTCAATTTTTCCATCCTACAAGATCTAAATAATTATTGTCGTAAAATGGGCAAACAGTCTGAGGTGCCTGATATCCAGGCACTCTTTTACACATCAGTCACTCTGTAGTCTCTGTTCCCAATGCAACTAGTCCCAAGTCTTCCTTCTTTCCCTCCTGCCTATCCCCTCAGTCCCAACCCCAAGCGTCTCTGAGTCTTTCTAGTCTTCCTTTTCTACAGACCCATCTGACCTCTCCCTTCCTCGCCAGGCCGAGCTAGGTCCCAATTCTTCCTCAGCCTCTGCTCCTCCACCCTATAATCCATTTATCACCTCCCCTCTTCACACCCGTTCTGGCTTACAGTTTCATTCCACCACCTGTCCAACAATTTCCTCTTAAAAAGGTGGCTGGAGCTAAAGGCATAGTCAAGATTAATACTCCTTTTTCTTTATCCAATCTCTCCCAAATCAGTTAGCGTTTAGACTCTTTTTCATCAAATATGAAAAACCCAGCCCAGTTCATAGCCCATTTAGCAGCAACCCTGAGACGCTTTACATCCCTAGACCCTGAAAGGTCAAAAGGCCGTCTTATTCTCAATATACATTTTATTTTATTACCCAATCTGCTCCCAACATTAAATAAAGCTCCAAAAATTAAATTCCAGCCCTCAAACCCCACAACAGGACTTAATTAACCTCATCTTCAAGCTGTACAATAATAAAGTAGAGGCAGCCAAGTAGCAATGTATTTCTGAGTTGCAATTCTTTGCCTCCGCTGTGAGACAAACCCCAGCCATATCTGCAGCACACAAGAACTTCCAAACACCTAAACCGCAGCTGCCAGGGGTTCCTCCAGAACCTCCTCCCCCAGGAGCTTGCTACAAGTGCTGGAAATCTGGCCACTGGGCCAAGGAATGCCCACAGCCTGGGATTCCTCCTAAGCCATGTCCCATCTGTGCAGGACCCCTCTGAAAATCGGACTGTTCAACTCACCTGGCAGCCATTCCAGAGCCCCTGGAACTCTGGCCCAAGGCTCTCTGACTCCTTCCCAGATCTTCTCAGCTTAGCAGCTGAAGACTGACACTGCCCAATTGCCTGGGAAGCCTACAGGACCATCACAGATGCTCTGGGTAACTCTCACAGTGGAGAGTAAGTCCGTCCCCTTCTTAATCAATATGGAGGCTACCCACTCCACATTACCTTCTTTTCAAGGGCCTGTTTCTCTTGCCTCCGTAACTGTTGTGGGTATTGACGACCAGGCTTCTAAACCTCTTAAAACTCCCCAACTCTCGTGCCAACTTAGACAATACTCTTTTAAGCACTCCTTTTTTAATTATCCCCACCTGCCCAGTTCCCTTATTAGGCCGAGATACTTTAACTAAATTATCTGCTTCCCTGACTATTCCTAGGCTACAGCCACACCTCATTGCCGCCTTTTCCCCCAGTTTAAAGCCTTCTTCACATTCTCCCCTTATAACTCCTCAACTTAACCCACAAGTATAAGACACCTCTACTCCCTCCTTAGTGACCGATCATGCACCCCTTACCATCCCATTAAAACCTAATCACCCTTACCCCGCTCAATGCCAGTATCCCATCCCACAGCATGCTTTAAAAGGATTAAAGTCTGTTATCACTCGCCTGCTACAGCATGGCCTTTTAAAGCCTATAAACTCCCCTTATAATTCCCCCATTTTTCCTGCCCTAAAACCAGACAAGTCTTACAGGTTAATTCAGGATCTGCACCTTATCAACCGAATTGTTTTGCCTATCGACCCTGTGGTGCCAAACCCATATACTCTCCTATCCTCAATACCTCCCTCCACAACCTATTATTCTCTTCTGGATCTCAAACATGCTTTCTTTACTATTCCTTTGCACCCTTCATCCCAGCCTCTCTTTGCTTTCACTTGGACTGACCCTGACACTCATTGGCTCAGCAGATTACCTGGGCTGTACTGCTGCAAGCCTTCACAGACAGCCCCCGTTACTTCAGTCAAGCCCAAATTTCTTCCTCACCTGTTACCTATCTCGGCATAATTCTCAAAAAGCACGTGCTCGCCCTGCCAATCGTGTCTGACTGATCTCTCAAACCCCAACACCTTCTACAAAACAACAACTCCTTTCCTTCCTAGGCATGGTTGGATACTTTCGACTTTAGATACCTGGTTTTGCCAGCCTAACAAAACCATTATATAAGCTCACAAAAGGAAACCTAGCTGACCCCATAGATCCTAAATCCTTTCCCCACTCCTCTTTCTATTCCTTGAAGACAGCTTTAGAGAATTCCCCACCCTAGCTCTCCATGACTCATCCCAACCCTTTTCATTAACCACAGCTGAAGTGCAGGGCTGTGCAGTAGGAATTCTTACACAAGAACCGGGACTGTGCCCTGTAGCCTTTTTATCCAAAAAACTCAACCTTACTGTTTTAGCCCTCAAGTCTGCATGCAGCGGCCGCCGCCGCCCTAATACTTTTAGAGGCCCTTAAAATCACAAACTATGCTCAACTCACTCCCTACAGTTCTCATAACTTCCAAAATCTATTTTCTTCCTCCCTCACACCTGACACATATACTTTCTGCTCCCTGGCTCCTTCAGCTGTACTCACTCTTTGTTGAGTCTCCCACAATTACCATTGTTCCTGACCCGGACTTCAATCCAGCCTCTCACATTATTCCTGATACCACACCTGACCCTCCCATGACTGTATCTCTCTGATCCACCTGACATTCACCCCATTTCCCCATATTTCCTTCTTTCCTGTTCCTCACCCTGATCACACTTGGTTTATTGATGGCAGTTCCACCAGGCCTAATCGCCACACACCAGCAAAGGCAGGCTATGCTATAGTAGAAGCCACTAGCCCACCTCTTAAAACCTCTCATTTCCTTTCCATCGTGGAAATCTATGCTCAAGGAAATAACTTCTCAGTGTTCCATCTGCTATTCTACTACTACTCAGGGATTATTCAGGCCCCCTCCCTTCCCTACACATCAAGCTCATGGATTTGCCCCTGCCCAGGACTGGCAACTCTTAACTCCCTGTTAGAGTGGATAGATGATCTTAGCTGGCAGGGGACCCTCCAATACTTCAACCTTGAGGAAGTTCTATTCTTTACTTTTATACTCACTCTTATTCTCATTCCCATTCTTATGCCTCCCTCTCCTCTCCCCAGCTATCTCCACCACGCTATCAACCTTACTCATTCTCTCCTAGCCATTTCTAATCCCTCCTTAGCAAACAACCTCTGGCTTTGCATTTCCCTTTCTTCCAGTGCCTACACAGCTGTCCCTCCACCTTACATGCAGATTAGGCAACATCTCCTGTCTCCCTACACCTCTGAACTTCCTTTAACAGCCCTCAACTTTACCCTCCTGAAGAACTCATTTACTTTCTAGACAGGCCCAGCAAGACCTCCCCAGACATTTCACCTCAGCAAGCTGCCGCCATCTCCACACTTACTTAAAAAACCTTTCTCTTTATATCAACTCTACTTCTCCCATATTTAGACCTCTCACAACACAAACTACTATTCCTGTGGCTGCTCCTTTATGTATCTCTCGGCAAAGACCCACTGGAATTCCCCGAAGTAACCTTTCACCTTCTCGACTTTCCTTCATTCTTCATCTCCAAAGCCCAAATACACACATCACTGAAATAATTGGAGCCTTCCAGCTCTGTATTACAGACAAGCCCTCTATCAATACTGGCAATTAGCAGTAATTATTGCTTAGGAATACACCCTGTATTTTACTCCATCCTTGGCTACCTTCCCCTTGCTTGTCAGACTCTCCTCCCAGGCCCTCTTCTTGTTTACTTATACCCAGCCCTGAAAATAACAGTGAAAGGTTGCTCATAGACACTCAACGATTTTCTCCTACACCATGAAAATTGAACCTCCCCCTCTATGCAGTTACCTTATCAGTCCCGATTACAACCTCTGACGGCTGCCGCCCTAGCTGGATCCCTAGGAGTCTGGATACAAGACACCCCTTTCCTCCTCATCTCAGGACTCCTTCTCATCTTTTTACTTTGCATCTCCATTTTTGCCTCGCACAAGGTCTCTTCTTCCTCTGTGGATCCTCTACCTACATGTGTCTACCTGCTAATTGGACAGGCACATGCACACTAGCTTTCCTTAGTACCAAAATTCAATTTGCAAATAGGACCAAAGAGCTCCCTGTTCCCCTCATGACACCAACACAACAAAAAAGAGTTATTCCACTAATTCCCTTGCTTGTCAGTTTAGGATTTTCTGCTTCCACTATTGCTCTCAGTACTGGAATAGCAGGAATTTCAACCTCTGTCACGACATTCCATAGCCTCTCTAATGATTTCTCTGCTAGCATCACAGACATGTCACAAATTTTATCAGTCCTCCAAGCCCAAGTTGACTGTTTAGCTGCAGTTGTCCTCCAAAACCGCCGAGGCCTTGACTTACTCACTGCTGAAAAAGGACAACTCTGTATATTCTTAAATGAAGAGTGTTGTTTTTACCTAAATCAATCTGGCCTGGTATATGACAATATAAAAAAACTCAAGGATGGAGCCCAAAAACTTGCCAACCAAGCAAGTAATTATGCTGAACCCCCTTGGGCACTCTCTAATTGGATGTCCTGGGTCCTCCCAATTCTTAGTCCTTTAATACCTGTTTTTCTCCTTCTCTTATTCCGTTTAGTTTTTCCATTCATAAAATTCCATATCTAGGCCATCACCAATAATTCTACACAACAAATGTTTCTTCTAACAACCCCACAATATCATCCCTTACCACAAAATCTTCCTTCAGCTTAATCTCACTGTAAGTTCCTACACCGCCCCAACCCCGCTTGAAGCAGCCCTGAGAAAAATCGCCCATTATCTCTCCATACCATCCCCCAAAATTTTCACCGCCCCAACACTTTTCCACTATTTCATTTTATTTTTCATATTAATATAAGAAGACAGGAATGTCAGGCCTCTGAGCCCAAGCTAAGCCATCATATCCCCTGTGACCTGCACGTACACATCCGGATGGCTGTACACATCCAGATGGCTGTACACATCCAGATGGCTGGTTCCTGCCTTAACTGATGACATTCCACCACAAAAGAAGTGAAAATGGCCTGTTCCTGCCCTAACTGATGACATTACCTTGTGAAATTCCTTCTCCTGGCTTATCCTGGCTCAAAAGCTCCCCTGCTGAGCACCTTGTGACACCCCCCCACCCCTGTCCACCAGAGAACAACCACCCTTTTTTCCTTTACCTACACAAATCTTGTTAAACGGCCCCGCCTCTATTTCCCTTTGCTGACTCTCTTTTCAGACTCAGCCCCCCTGCACCTAGGTGATTAAAAGCTTTATTGCTCACAAAAAGCCTGTTTGGTGGTCTCTTCACACAGACATGAGTAAAACACACAAAATGAAAATTGGCTGTACTTTTATTCTTAAATTACCATCAGTATGCCAGCAACTACGAAACAGATAGGATTCTGCTGAAATCTCTGTATCCTAACTGTCACATCCACCTGCCTCCTTGCAAGTTCTATTTAAATATCTTAAAGGAATAAAATTTCCAGTTTACCTCAAACTGAATTATTCTCTCTTCCCAGCAAAATCTGCCAATTTTCTGTATTCTGAATGATATTTTTTAGCTTAAAATTCTTATCATATGACTCCCAGTTTGAAGGTGTGTCTGCAGGTTTGTTACAAGTCAGTATCTTCAGTTCGAACTTCTTTATTTTAAGTTATACTTTAAGTTCTAGGGTACACGTGCACAACTTGCAGGTTCGATACATAGGTATACATGTGCCATGTTGGTTTGCTGCAACCACCAAATCATCATTTACATTAGGTATTTCTCCTAATGCTATCCCTCCCCTAGCCCCTCCACCCCCTGACAGGCCTCAGTGTGTGATGTTCCCCATCCTGTGTCCAAGTGATCTCGTTGTTCATCTCCCACCTATGAGTGAGAACATGCAGTGTTTGGTTTTCTGTCTTTGTGATAGTGTGCTGAGAATGAGGATTTCCAGCTTCATCCATGTCCCCACAAAGGACATGAACTCATCCTTTTTTAATGGCTGCATAGTATTCCATGGTATATATGTGCCACATTTTCTTAATCCAGTCTATCATTGAGGGACATTTGGGTTGGTTCCAAGTCTTTGCTATTGTAAATACTGCCACAATAAACATATGTGTTCATGTGTCTATAATAGCATGATTTATAATCCTTCGGATATATACCCATTAATGGGATTGCTGGGTCAAATGGTAATTCTAGTTCTAGATACTTGAGGAATCGCCACACTGTCTTTCACAATGGTTGAACTAATTTACATTCCCACCAACAGTGTAAAAGCGTTCCTATTTCTCCACATCCTCTCCAGCATCTGTTGTTTCCTGACTTTTTAATGATTGCCATTCTAACTGGCATGAGACAGTATCTTATTATGGTTTTGATTTGCATTTCTCTGATGACCAGAGATAATGAGTGTTTTTTCATATGTCTGTTGGCTGCTTAGGTGTCTTCTTTTGAGAAGTGTCTGTTGATATTCTTTGTCCACTTTTTGATGGGATTGTTTGTTTTTTTCTTGTAAATTTGAGTTCTCTGTAGATTCTAGATATTAGCCCTTTGTCAGATGGATAGATTGCAAAAATTTTCTCCCATTCTGTAGGTTGCCTGTTCACTCTAATGGTAGTTTCTTTTGCTGTGCAGAAGCTCTTTAGTTTAATTAGATCCCATTTGTCTATTTTGGCTTTTGTTGCCATTGCTTTTGGTGTTTTAGTGATGGAGTCCTTGCCCGTGCCTATATCCTGAATGGTATTGCTTAGATTTTCTTCTAGGGTTTTTATGGTTTTAGGTCTAACTTTTAAGTCTTTAATCCATCTTGAATTAATTTTTGTATAAAGTGTAAGGAAGAGATCCAGTTTCAGCTTTCTACATATGGCTAGCCAGTTTTCCCAGCACCATTTATTAAATAGGGAATCCTTTCCCATTTCATGTTTTTGTCAGGTTTGTCAAAGATCAGATGGTTGTAGATGTGTGGGGTTATTTCTGAGGCCTCTGTTCTGTTCCATTGGTCTATAAATCTGTTTTGGTACCAATATCATGCTGTTTTGGTTACTGTAGCCTTGTAGTATAGTTTGAAGTCAGGTAGCATGATGCCTCCAGCTTTGTTCTTTTGGCTTAGGATTGACTTGGCTATAAGGGCTATTTTTTGGTTTCATATGAACCTTAAAGTAGTTTTTTCCAATTCTGTGAAGAAAGTCATTGGCAGCTTGATGGGGATGGCATTGAATCTATAAATTACTTTGGGCAGTATCACCATTTCCTTGATACTGATTCTTCCTATTAATGAGCATGGAATATTCTTCCATTTGATTGTGTCCTCTTTTATTTCCTTGAGCAGTGTTTTGTAGTTCTCCTTGAAGAGGCCCTTCACATCCCTTGTAATTTGGATTCCTAGGTATTTTATTCTCTTTGAAGCAATTGTGAATGGGAGTTCACTCATAATTTGGCTCTCTGTTTGTCTATTAATGGTGTTTAGGGATGCTTGTGATTTTTGCCATTGATTTTGTATCCTGAGACTTTGCTGAAATTGCTTATCAGCTTAAGGAGATTTTGGGCAGAGACAATGGGGTTGTCTAAATATACAATCATATCATACAAACAGGGACAATTTGACTTCCTCATTTCCTAATTGAATACTCTTTATTTCTTTCTCTTGCCTGATTGCCTTGACCAGAATTTTCAACACTGTGTTGAATAGGAGTGGTGAGAGAGGGCATCCCCGTCTTGTGCCAGTTTTCAGAGGGAATGCTTCCAGTTTTTGCCCATTCAGTATGATATTGGCTGTGGGTTTGTCATAAATAGCTCTTATTATTTTGAGGTATGTTCCATCAATACCTAGTTTATTGAGAGTTTTTAGCATAACAGCCTGTTGAATTTTGTCAAAGGCCTCTTCTGCATCTATTGAGATAACCATGTGGTTTTTGTCATTGGTTCTGTTTATGTGATGGATTACATTTATTGATTTGTGTATGTTGAACCAAACTTGCATCCCAGGGATGAAGCCAACTTGATTGTGTGGATAAGCTTTTTGATGTGCTGCTGGATTTGGTTTGCTAGTATTTTATTTAGGATTTTTGCATCAATGTTCATCAGGGATATTGGTGTAAAATTCTCTTTTTTTGTTGCATCTCTGTCAGGCTTTGGTATCAGAATGATGCTGGCCTCATAAAATGAGTTCAGGAAGATTCCCTCTTTTTCTATTCATTGGAATAGTTTTAGAAGGAATGGTACCAGCTCCTCTTTGTACCTCTGGTAGAATTTGGCTGTGAATCCCTCTGGTCCTGGACTTCTTTTGATTGACAGGCTGTCATTGCCTCATTTTCAGAGACTGTTATTGGTCTATTCAGAGATTCAACTTTTTCCTGGCTTAGCATGGGAGGGTGTATGTGTCCAGGAATTTATCCATTTCTTCTAGATTTTCTAGTTTATTTGTGTAGAGGTGTTTATAGTATTCTCTGATGGTAGTTTGTGTTTCTGTGGGATCAGTGGTGATATTTCCTTTATCATTTTTTATTGCATGTATTTGATTCTTCTCTCTTTTCTTCTTTATTAGTCTTGCTAGCAGTCTATTAATTTTGTCAATCTTTTCAAAAAACCAGCTCCTGGATTCATTGATTTTTTTGAAGGGCTTTTTGTGTCTCTACCTCTTTCAGTTCTGCTCTGATCTTAGTTATTTCTTGCCTTCTGCTAGCTTTTGAATTTGTTTGCTCTTGCTTCTCTACTTCTTTTAATTGTGATGTTAGCGTGTTGATTTTAGATCTTTCCTGCTTTTTCCTGTGGGTATTTAGTGCTATAAATTTCCCTCTACACACTGCTTTATATGTGTTCTAGAGATTCTGGTACATTGTGTCTTTGTTCTCATTGGTTTCAAAAAACATCTTTATTTCTGCCTTCATTTCATTATTTACCCAGTAGTCATTCAGTAGCAAGTTGTTCAGTTTCCATGTAGTTTTGTGGTTTTCAGTGAGTTTCCTAATCCTGAGTTTTAATTTGATTGCACTGTGGTCTGATAGGCAGTTTGTTGTGGTTTCTGTTCTTTTACATTTGCTGAGGAGTACTTTACTTCCAATTATGTGGTCAATTTTAGAATAAGTGTGACGTGGTGCTGAGAAGAATGTATATTCTGTTGATTTGTGGTGGAGAGTCCCGTAGATGTCTATTAGGTCTGCTTGTTGCAGAGCTGAGTTCAGGTCCTGGATATCCTTGTTAGCCTTCTGTCTCATTGATCTGTCTAATATTGACAGTGTGGTGTTAAAGTCTCCCATTATTATTGTGTGGGAGTCTAAGTCTCTTTGTAGGTCTCTAATGACTTGCTTTATGAATTTGGGTGCTCCTGTATTGGGTGCATATATATTTAGGATAGTTAGCTCCTCTTGTTGAATTGATCCCTTTACCATTATGTAATGGCCTTCTTTGTCTGTCTTGATCTTTGTTGATTTAAAGTGTGTTTTAGCAGAGACTAGGATTGCAACCCCTGCTTTTTTTTTTTTTCTGCTTTCCATTTGCTTGGCAGATCTTCCTCCATCCCTTTATTTTGAGCCTATGTGCATCCTGGCATGTGAGATGGGTCTCCTGAATACAGCACACTGATAGATCTTGACTCTTTATCCAATTAGCCTGTCTGTGTCTTTTAATTGAGGTATTTAGCCCATTTACATTTAAAGTTTATACTATTATTTGTAAATTTGATCCTGTCATTATGATGTTCACTGGTTATTTTGCCCATTAATTGATACAGTTTCTTCATAGCATTGATGGTCTTTACAATATGGCCTGTTTTTGCAGTGGCTGTTACCAGTTATTTCTTTCCATGTTTATTGCTTTCTTCAGGAGCTCTTGTAAGGCAGGCCTGGTGATGACAAAATCTCTCAGCAGTTGCTTGTCTGTAAAGGATTTTATTTCTCCTTCTCTTATGAAGATTAGTTTGGCTGGATATGAAATTCTGGGTTGAAAATTGTTTTTCTTTAAGAATATTGAGTATTGTCCCCGACTCTCTTCTAGGTTGTAGTGTTTCTGCTGAGAGATCCACTATTAGTCTGATGAGCTTCCCTTTGTCAGTAACTCTACCTTTCTCTCTGGCTGCCCTTAACACTTTTTCCTTCATTTCAACCGTGGTGAATCTGACTAGTATGTGTCTTGGGGTTGCTCTTCTCGAGGAGTATCTTTGTGGTATTGTCTGTATTTCCTGAATTTAAATGTTGGCCTGTCTTTCTATGTTGGGGAAGTTCTCCTGCATAATATCCTGGAGAGTGTTTTCCAACTTGGTTCCATTCCGCCCATCACTTTCAGGTACACCAGTCAAATGTAGATTTCAACTTTTCACATAGTCCCATATTTCTTGGTGGCTTTGTTCATTTCTTTTCATTCTTTTTTCTCCAAACTTGTCTTCTTGCTTTATTTAATTAATTTGATCTTCAATCACGGATACCCTTTCTTCCATTTGATTGAATCAGCTATTGAAGCTTGTGCATGCATGACAAAGTGTTCTTGTGCCATGGTTTTTAGCTCCATCAGGTCATTTAAGGTCTTCTCTACACTGTTTATTCTAGTTAGCCATTCGTCTAATCTTTTTTCAAGGTTTTAACTTCCTTGAGATGGGTTCGGGCATCCTCCTTTAGCTCGGAGAAGTTTGTTATTACTGACCTTCTGAAGCCTACTTCTGTCAACTGGTCAAAGTCATTCTCCATCCAGCTTTGTTCCATTGCTGGCAAGGAGCTGTGATCCTTTGGAGGTGAAGAGGTGCTCTGATTTTTAGAATTTTAAGCTTTTCTGCTCTGGTTTCTCCCCATCTTTGTGGTTTTATCTACCTTTGGACTTTGATGTTGGTGACCTACAGATGGGGTTTTGGTGTACATGATCTTTATGTTGATGTTGATGCTATTCCTTTCTGTTTGTTAGTTTTCCTTCTAACAGTCAGGTCCCTCAGCTGCAGCTCTGTTGGAGTTTGCTGGAGGTCCACTCCAGAACCTGTTTGCCTGGGTATTACCAGTGGAGGCTCCAGAACAACAAATACTGCAGAACAGCAAATATTGCTGCCAGATCCTTCCTCTGGAAGCTTTGTCCCAGAGAGGCAGCTGCCTATATGAGGTGTCTGTCAGCTCCTACTGTGAGGTATCTCCCAGTTAGGCTATACAGGGGTCAGGGACCCACTTGAGGAGGCAGTCTATCCATTCTCAGAGCTCAAATGCTGTGCTGGGAGAACCACTGCTCTCTTCAGAGCTGTCAGACAGGCATGTTTAAATCTGCAGAAGTTTCCGCTGCCTTTTGTTCAGCTATGCTCTGCCCACAGAGATGGAGCCTAGGGGCAGTAGGCCTTGTTGAGCTGCAGTGGGCTCCACTCAGTTCGAGCTTCCTGGCCACTTTGTTTATCTACTCAAGCCTCAGCAATGGTGGATGCCCCTCCCTCAGCCAGGCTGCCATCTCACAGATCGATCTCAGACTGCTGCTCTAGCAGTGAGCAAGACTCTGTGGGCATGGGAGCCACTGAGCCAGGCCAAGGAGAGAATCACCTTGTCTGTCAGTTGCTAAAACCTTGGGAAAAGCACGGTATTTAGGCATGAGTGTCCTGTTTTTCCAGGTACCATCTGTCACAGCTTCCCTTGGCTAGGTAAGGGAAATCCCATGACCCCTAGCACTTCCTGGGTAAGGTGATGCCCCACCCTGCCTTGGCTTGCCCTCCATGGGCTACACCCACTGTCCAACCGGTTTCAGTGAGATGAACCAGGTACCTCAGTTGGAAATGCAGAAATCACCCATCTTCTGCATCGATCACGCTGGGAGCTGCAGACCAGAGCTGTTCCTATTCGGCCATCTTCTTCAGTTTGAACTTCTAAGATCAGCTCTAATATTTTGTCCGCTCTCCTCATTCTTTTAACTCCCACCATTAAGACACATTTTATTTCCTGAATATGTAATGTTCTCTCTTATTTCTGAGCCATTAAACAACTTGTTCTTCCCCATATTTGAAACACCTTTCTCCCTCAACCCCTCTACTTGGATAATTATGAGTCTTCCTTTAAGATTCATTTTAAACATCACTTATACAGAGAGATCCTTCTTGACTCTACAGATTACTTAAGTCTCTCTTGTTGCACTGTAAACTTTGATTTTGACTATACTAATTATACTTGTAACTAATTATGTAGCAAATTTAATTTTCATTGTTATAGACTCAGAGATTTTTAAAAATCTGTATTTACTGATATATTTTGTCTAATATATTCTGCATTTTGATTACAAATCTGATGGCACTAAATTTATTCGTGTTACTTACAATATGACCAGCCACTATAAGATTTTTATTGTTTGTACGAATTAAATTTAGTATAATGTAAGAGATCTCAAAGTACAAAGGCTTTAATAATATAGCTGTAAATTTTCTCTCCAATAAGAGTACCAAAACCTAGGCTCACTGTTCAGCTCTCCTGAAAGAACTAATGCTGGGCAGGACCCAGGTCCTTTCTATTCACTAGCTCTAACATCTCTAAATTCATCACCATGAACTGTATAACTGAGGCTAGGTTACATCCATGTTTAAATTACAGCCTGCAGAAGGAGAAAAACTTAAATTCTAGAAAAAAGAGCTTGGAGATGCCTAGAGTTATAATTTGTACTATGCAGGTTGGATTCTTGTTCACAACTATTCTCTCCTTTCTTTAATTAAGTTATATATCCACACCTTTTGCCAAATGACTTCATAGTGCCCTACCAGTAGATAAACTGGAAAAGATATACCTGCTCCATCAATGACTTGGTCATTGCTATTTTACTATTGGAATGTGTATGGAAATGAAGGTGTGTTTGTTCCAATCAGAAGCTTTGAGAGACTTTGTGTATTCTTCTAATCTGTCATCAGTTTCCAACCTTCTATAAGAGAAAAGCCTGCACCAGACAGTGGTTGCTGCTTGTGGTTTCCAAGAATAAAAAGATACTGTAGTCACATTTTGTTTATCAATTTCTCAGTTGATGGTTTGTTTCTATCTTTTCCCTATTATGAATAATACTACTATGAACATTTGTGTAGAAACTTTTGTGTAAACATATGTTTTTATTTCTCTTGGGTATATATCTAGTGCCAACATTACTGGGCCATCTGGTAATTCTATGTTCCATTGTTTCATGAACTGTCAGTTTATTCCAAAGCTGCTGAATCATTTTATATTCCCAAAAGCAGCATATATGTGTTTAGAATTTTCCAAATCCTTACTGACACTTCCTAATGTCTGATTTTTTTATTCTAGTGGATGTGAAGTAGTATCTTATTATGGTTTTGATTTGGGTTTTCCTAGTAAATAATGATGTCAGACATCTTTTTATTTTTATTTTTATTTTTTGCTTTTTAGCCATTAGTATATCTTTCTTGAAACAGTATCAGTTTAGATCTTTTTCTCATAGTTTAATCAGGTTATTTGTCATTTTATTATTGAGCTGTGAGAACTTTATTCTGGATACAAGTCCTTTATTAGATATATTCTTTTCATATATTTTCTCCATTCTATGTGTTGTTTTGTTTTGTTTTTACTTTTTAAATGGTGTACTATAAACACTAAAGTTTAAAATTTTAAATTTTTATGAAGTTAAATTAACATATATTTTCTTCGGTTGCCCATCCTTTTGATGTCATATATAAGAATCCTTTGCTGAATCCAAGATCATGAAGATTTATCCCAATCTTTAATCTTTTCTCATGAATATTTTATATTTTACCACTTACATCTAGGTCTTTTAAAAATGTTTTATTTTTAATGTTTGTGTGTACATAGTAGGTGTATATATTTATGGGGAACATGAAATATTTTGACACACATACAATATCTAATAATCATATCAGGGTAAATGGAGTATTCATCTACTCAAGACTTTATCTTTTTTTGTGTTACAATACAATGCCAATATTTTATTTATTTTTAAATATAAAATAAATTATTGTTGACTCTAGTCACCCTGTTCTGCTATCAATTAATAGATCTTATTCATTCTATTATTTTTGGATCCACTAACCATCCACATTCCACCTCCCATTACCCTTGCTTGCTTCTGATAACCATCATTATACTTTAAATCTCTGTGAGTTCAGTTGTTTTTATTTTAGCACCCACAAATCAGTGAAAACATGTGAAGTGTGTCTTTCTGTGCCTATTCACTTAATATAAGAACCTCCAGTTCCATCCGTGTTGTGACAAATCACAGGACATCATTTTTTTATGGCTGAATAATACCCCACTGTGTATAACATGTTTTCTTTATCCATTAGTCTGTTGATGAACATTTAGATTGCTTCCAAATCTTGGCTATTGCAAATAGTGTTATAATAAATATAGGATTGCAGATATCTCTTCGATATATTGAATTTATTTCTTTTGGGTATATACTTAGCAGTGAGATTGCTGGATCATATGGTAGCTTTATTTTTAGAATTTGAGGAACCTCCAAACCAGTGGTTGTACTAATTTGCATTCCAACCAACAATGTACTAGGTTTCCCTTTTCTCTGTATCTTGGCCGCATTTGTTATTACCTGTCCTTTGAATATAAGCCATTTTAACTGGAATGAGATGACATATCATTGTAGTTTTGATTTGCATTCTTTGATGTTCAAGGATGTTGAACACCTTTTCATATATCTGCTTGCCATTTGTATGTCTTCTTTTAAAAAATGCCCATATTTTTAAGTTGGATCATTAGAGGTTTTTTTTTTCTATGAAGTTTTTTGAGCTCCTTAAATATTCTGGTTATTAATCTCTTGTCAGATGAGTCGTTTGCAAATAATTTCTTCCATTGTGTGGTTTGTCTCTTTACTTTGTTGATTGTTTCTTTTTTGTGCAGAAGCTTCTTAATTTGATGTGATCTCATGTATCCATTTTTGCTTTGGTTGCCTGTTTGTAGGGTATTGCTCAAAAATCTTTGTCCAGTCCAACATCCTGGAGAGTTTCAGCAATGTTTTCTTTTAGTAGTTTCATAGTCTGAAGTCTTATAATTATATCTTTAATTCATTTTGATTTGATTCTTGTATATAGTGAGATAAGTGTTTAGCTTCTTTCTTCTGCTTGAGGGTATTTATGTTTCCCAGCACAATTTATTGATGAGACTGTTTCCCCAATGTATGTTATTGCCACCTTTGTCAAAAATGAGTCCACTGTAGATATCTATATTAGTTTCTGTGTTTTTATTCTGTTCCATTTTTCTATGTGTCTTTCTTTATGCTAGTACCATGCTGTTTGAATTACCATAGCTCTGTAGTATAATTTGAAGACATGTAAAGCGATTCTTCTAGTTTTGTGCTTTGTGTTCAGGATAGCTTTAGTTATTCTGGGTCTTCTGTAGTTCCATTTAAGTTTTAGGATTGCTTTTCTATTTCTGAGAAGAATGTCATTGGTATTTTGATAGAAACTTCATTGCATCTGTAGACTGCTTTGAGTAGTACAGACATTTTAACAATATTGATTCTTCCAATACACGAACATGGTATATCTTGCTTTTGTTTCTCTTCAAATTCTTTCACTAATATTGTATAGTTTTATTGTAGAGATCTTTCACTACTTGGGCTACATTAACTACTAATTATTTTATTTTATTTGTAGCTATTATAAATGGAATTCATTTTTTATTTCTTTTTCAGATTGTTCACTGTTAGACAAAAATGCTCCTGTTTTTTGTATGCTGATTTGTATTCTGCAACTTTGAATTTGTCAGTTCTAATATTTTTTAGTGGAGTCTTAAGATTTTTCCAAAAGTAAGAGCATATCATCTGAAAGCAAGAATAATTTCACTTATTTCTTTATTTCTCTTGTATGATTGCTTTAGCTAAGACTTCCAGTACTATGTTGAATAACAGTGGTGAAAGTAGGCATCCTTGTTGCATTCCTGATGTTAAAGAAAAGGGTTTCAGAATGTGTATTCAGCATCTGTAGAATGAAATGCACTATAAATATCTATTATGTCCATTTGTATTGTAGTGTAGATAAATTCTGATGTTTCTTTGTTGATTTTCTGTCTAAATTATCTGTCCATAGATGAAAGTGAGGTGTTGAAGTCTTCAGCTCTTGTTGTATTGGGTCTCTCTCTCTCTCTTTTACTCTAATAAAATTGGTTTTGTATATCTGGGTGCTGCAGTGTTGTATGCATACGTGTTCATGATTGTTATATCCTCTTGCTTATTTTACCCCCTTATCATTATATAATGCCCTTCTTTATCTCTTTGTATAGCTGTTGTTTTGAAATCTTTTTTGTCTAATATGAGTATAGCTACTTCTGCTCTTTTTTGATTTCCATTTGCAAGGAATATTTTTTCCACCCCTGTATTTTCAGTTTATATGTGTCTTTATAGGTTAAGTGTGTTTCTTGTAGGCAATAGATTGTGAGACTTTTTTTTAAAATTCATTTGACCCCTCTGTGTCTTTTGACTGGAGAGTTTAATTCATTTACATTCAATATTATTATTAATACATAAGAAATTATTCCTAATATTTTGTCATTTCTTTCTAGTTATTTTGTGGTCTTCTGTTCCTGTTCTCTTGTTAGTAAAGATAATTTTCTGTAGTGATATGTTTAATTTTTTGTCTTTAATTTCTTGTTTATCTATTGTATCTTTCTAGATTGTAGTCTAACAAAAGGCTTGCAGATAATATCTTATATCTTATTTTAAACTGATGACAACACTGATAGCATAATAAACAAAATAAGCAGAAGGAAAACTAATAAAAGATTCTATAATTTACTTTTATTCCTCTACCTTTTAACTTTTTTTGTTTGTATTTCTATCTTTATGTAATGTCCATGTCTTGGAAAGTTGTTGTAGTTATTATTTTTTCTTGGTTTATCTTTTCATTTTTTCTACTTAAGATACAAGTAATTTGCATGCCACAATTATAGTGTTATAATATTCTATGTTTGGAGAGTTCTATGTGTTACCCAAGAGAGTAGATAGTCCGATTCTTGTTGAACCTGGGAGAAAGATTTCAGTGAGGCCATAGGCTGAGATAACAGAGATCTTTAGTGAAAGGAAATAGGGAGCAGAGTGTTTATTTAGAGAAACAGCACTCTCTGCAAAGATGAAGCACAGTGGGCTGCTGAAGGAAGTGAGCCAGCAGCAGATTAATAGTTCTGCCTTGGCTTTTTGTTATGTTGGACTATTTTGGGAAGTTTCTGCTTCTGTCTCAAGTCTCTGCCTCTTTTCTTTGTCAAGTTATTCCATTCCTTCCTTAGGTCTCCATCTTGTCTCTGCCTAGTTCCTGCCCCAGGTTTGTGAGACTCTCACTTACTATTAGTTAAGATGCATATGCAGGCCAGTGATTAATAGGAATTCTTCCTAATGGCAGCATTGCTCATTACTGCCACCCCAGGAAGGTCATATAGTGCTTAAATCTGTACCTGTTATGCCTGTGTATCTCCTTGCCATTTCTGTCTCTGTTCTGATTTGTATTTTGGTGCCAGATTTCTCTGAGGACTTTCTCATTTTCCCTCTTATCAGCATGTATCTAGCTATATTCTGAGGGGTTAACTGCAGAATGAATGATTACTAGGCATCTTAATGGACGTTTCATTTTGCCTGAGGACCTCCTCTCTTACCTGCTTATATCTAGCATGCCTATTTCAGATATTCCCTGGTGTGTAAAATATTTCAGATGTTCCTTTGCTTAAAGGGTCTCTTCTCCTGCTTATGTCTGGCTACCTTCCTACTCTAACATATGGATATCTCTTATATCTAGTTGGTGTATACATCGTTAAAATGTCCCATTGCTTTGTTGATCTATTTTTTTCTGTCCATTATCAAGGTGAGATATTGAATTCCCCAATGATTATTGTAAAACTGTTTCTCTCTTCATTTCTGTCAGTTTTTGTTTCATATACTTTGTTGTTCTTATATTAGGTGCATATAGGTTTATAATTGTAATATTCTTCTAATGGATTGAATCTTTTATCATTGCAAACTTTCCCTCTTTAATATCATTTTATTTTTGTTTTAAAATTTATTTTCCTTGATATTAGTAAAGAAAGCCTCTCCAGCTTTCTTTTGGTTGCTGTTTGCATGGTTTTTAACTTTCAACTTGTTTGTATTTTTTAAATCTAAAGTAAATTTATAGGTAGAATATAGGTGGATCATGTATTTTATCTAGTCTGACAATTTCTGCATTTGATTGGAGTATTTAATCCATTCACACTTAATATGGTTTGATTTATGTTTGCCATTTTAATTTTCAAAATTTTTATAGGTCTCATGTCTTGTTTATTCCTTCCATTTCTTTTTTTACTGTTTTCTTTTGCAACAAATGAATATTTTCTAATGTAATATTTTAATTTGCTTATTGATTCTGCTTATTATAAGTTATATTTTTATTAGTTGCTCTAGGGTTCACCATATACTTCTTAGCTTACTAAATCAGTTTCCAATTTGTAATAGCTTAATTCTAGTGATAAATAGAAATGTTACTTCTATGTAGCTCTATCTCTTTTATCTTTTTTGTTACTATTTTCATATATATTACATATATTAATGTTATAAAGCCAGCAAATATATTATAATTATTTAATCTACAATCATTTCCTTAGCCCAAATGCAGCACTATTCCCACTCACCTCCTGTGTGCTACTGTTGACAAACATGTTACATATATATTACATTTTTATATTTCATAGGCCCAATAATATATTATATCCACATATTATAATATATTATATCCACATTATTTTATCTAACAGCTTTAAATTGGAGGAGACAATAAAAAATGCTTTTCTACTATCTTTAAAATATGTAATTACCTTTACCAGTGCTTTTTTTTAAAAAAAAAAAAAGGATTTAATTCAAATTGCTATATGGAATCATTTTCTTTCAGCCTGAAAAATTTCTTTAGTAATTTTTGTGAGTCTGGTTGCAACATACTTTATCTGTTTTATTACTTCTAGGGTTTGTTTGTTTCTTTGTTTAGGAGTTTGTTTATTTTCTTTTTTAATCTGAAAAAGTATGTATTTGTCTTTATTTTTAAAAGAGAGCTTTGCTGCATATTAAATTCTCAACTTTTGTTTGGCAGTTTTATTCTTTGTGCCATTGAATATTTTATCCCAGTTCTTTCTGCTTCCATTATTTCTGTTAAGAAGTCAACTCTTAATCTTATTGAGGTTGTTTTGAAAGTTGAGTCATTTATATTTTTGCTGCCTTTATGATTTTTTCTTGTCTTTGACTTTCAGCATTTCTAGTGTGCTGTGTCTGTTTTAAATCTCTTTGTGTTTATTCTCCTTGGAGTTTACTAAGTTCATTAGATGTGTATATTAATATTTTTGTTTTTAAAATCATAGTGAGGTGGTTTTCAGCCATTATATTTTCTGATATTTTTTCTTCTCTTTTTTCCCCCCCTTTTCTTTCTGGTTCCTTCATTACGTGTATGTTAGGGCGTTTAATATCATCCCACATTTCTCTATGGCTCTCTTTATTTTTCTTTATTCTTTCTTGGTTTTCTGCTTATATGATTTCTATCAATCTATGTTTGTTAGCTTATTCTTCTGCTATTTCACATATACTATTGAGCCATTCTTGTGATTTTTATTTTTAATTTCAGTGAATTAACTTTTCAAATGCCATAATTTTCCTTCGATTCTTCTTTATAACTTCTGTCTCTTTACTGATAGTCTCTATTTGGTATGCTGTCATATTATTATTTACTTCTTTAATCATGGTTTCTTTATAATTATAAAGGTTAATTTAAGTCTTCTTCTGATAGATCTGACATCTGATCTCTCTCATAGACAGATTTTGTTTCATCTGTATTTCTCCTCTAGTGTTTGAGTAATATTTTCTTGTTTCTTTGAATGCTTAATATTTTTTAATTGATCATTTTAGATAGTATATTGTACTAACACTACATACTGGTCTTCCTTCCCCTTTGTGTTTACAAGTATTATTTTATTGTTTATATGTGAAGTGACTGAGTTTGTGGATTATTTTAGTGAGGTCTCTCTCCAGCACAACTGCTCTACACACATGTAGTTTGAGTCTTAGATGTTGTCAACGGGAAGGGCAGTGTAGTCATCGAGACTAAGATGACAGTATTTTTAGTAAGGCTCTCTCCCTTGTTCACACCTAGCTCTTAGATTGCACTAGTTGATTTTTTATTATTTTTAACAATTCTCTGGAGTATAAATTACTCTACAGATGAATCCAATAAAATTCTTGTTACTTTTAAGGAATAACTGAAGTCACTATTTTATTTTTGTTCTGATTCAGGAGCACTCTTCCCAGCTGTCTTATTCCAGGTCTTCTCTGCAAACTAATCGGCCTTTAGTTTAGTCTGCATCTTGGGTCACTCTTAAATTCCTTTTATTACAGCCTCACTGTTCTTGAGAACAACTTCAGATTTGAAATTCTTTACTTTCTGCTGCGAATGAGGTCAACTACTTTCAGAAGAAAGTAGGAGCTATCTCTTTTATCTGGTGGTGGTGGTGGTGGCGGTGTTTTGTTTTTTTGTTTTTTTCTCCCTCCCTCATTTCACCAAGGAAAATCTCTGAGCTAGGGCTTTGGAACTAAGGGTGAGGACTATGGCAAGCTTCCCTCTGAGGGGCACCCCACTTTAGAATGTGAGTACTTGTAGGGTGGACAGTAGCCTGTAGTCCTCTCAACTTACTTATCTTGGCATGGAACTACTATCTCAGGAGCTGGAGCAAGAGTGATTAGGGCTCCTGTATTCTCAGCGCACAGTGTCCAAAGTAAGGGATCAATTTCATAAGTGAGGATTGGGAGTGAGAGGGAGCCCATATCTCTTAACCGTACTCTCTAGGGCTTTGCCTCAATACCAGAAAGCTTACATCCTGCAACTCCACAAAAGAAAGCCCTCTGTTTGGGTGAAGGGTTAGGAGGAAGTCCAGTGTTCTTGTATTCAGCAGTACAGAGTAGAGTCTTTGTTTACCTGAGCTTGGAGCAGAAAGATAGAATAGTCTTGGTCCAACTACCACAGGCTTTCACCTTTTATTTACTATTTTTTATAGATTTCTTAAATAAATGTTTTCTCATTTGTCATTCCTTTTTAGGACTCTTTATAGAGGCTTTAATATTATATAATTGTCACAGGTCAGCAGAGCATTCTGCACTAAAATACTGGAGGTCAATCTATTGAACTGAGATGTTTAAAAGTGAAGTCTTGTTTTAACTGTTTAATCTAGGCTTCTGGAGCCCCATTTAACACAATTATTCTGTTTTCAGTTATTTACTCCTTACATTATTGTATGTTTAATGTATTGCTTTTAAAGTTTAAGAACATAAAGCTTCTTTCCAAATTATTCATATGTTATTTATAAAGAACTCTATAATACTGACTTGTTTTTAAATGGAAGAATGGTTTTAACTTCATTTAACAGGATTTAGAAGAACATACAAATGATAAGGTTAGACTCAAAAAGACAACTGGAGCAAATATAATAATTCTTTCTCATATTTATTATGTTGAAGTTGACATGATACATTACATGTGCGTGGCTTTTATATGTAAATAATGTCAGATGATGTACTATGAGACAGTCTAATTTAAAACAATGAGAGATCCCTTTAGATAAGCATTATGCAAATATCAGACATAAAACACAAAGACCATGGTAAGCCCACCCCTTTCATTACTGTTGAACACATGGAAATTGACTTTAGTATTGATGAAATACTACAAAATCCTAAACCTGTGTCTATGTACTGTTAATTCATAGGTAGATTTTTAGGAATGACTAAGATTTATTGCAAAATATAAGATGAATAAAAAGTAAATTAAAATAGCTTGAGTCAATTTACACGCCACTTTAGAAACACATTAGTTTTATTTTACATCTTTCCAAAAGACAGATGGTTATTAGCTATGCTTTAAAATGAAACTTGTATACTATCCAAGTAACAAGCAAAATGCCCAAGACTACATTGGCATAATTTAACAACTGCAATTATTGGGCAAGGCAGTCTGTGAAATTGATAGTCTCTCAATGCAGAGCTTCTAAACATATACTACAGGGCTTGGCAGAGGTGTGTTAACATTTAATTCACAATAGTATCTAATAGACTCAGTCCCTCAGTTACTAACAGAATCCTTTATTCAAAATGAGGGTATTACTTCAAGAGTTAATAAAGTCACTACATACCTCATTTTCTACAAGTAGGTTTGTAATCATAGGAAGAATTAAGCTTGTGACATAATGGATATGCTAGATTTTTGCTTCAAAATTCAATACTTACCAAAATGTAGTTAATTTTTAATTGTTGTTAAGTCATATAATTTTTACACTGGTGTTGACTTTAGAAAATGTTTCAGTCAGAAACTGTAATAGGATAAATTCACAAGTATTAGTTATATATATATTTTTAAAGTAATTTTTTGCGCATTAGCACTGCTTTGTAATGGCAAATTTTTTAAAAAAGTTATAAGATGAAATAATACTAGTTGTCATTTATAAAGTTGTATTTTTCAACTAACTTTGAAATGCTTTACAAACACAGTTTCTTAAATCCCAACCTCATATTTCTCATGCAACCTGTTATAGAAACTGTTTTATTTGGAAAAAATAATATCTGTATTTCAATTTTAGTAGATTACCTTAATATCATAGAAGTCAGTATCCAAGTGAAAATCTTGTTTGTTGTAACTAATGAGTGCCCTCTGGAAGCAAATGGCAGGTCATTACCATTATTCAAATTTATATGATCAGCCTATCCTATCTAGACTCATTTTCAGTGATAGATAGATTAATAAGACTTTCTGTATTTGTGTTCTTTTTAAAGCAAAATAGCAGTGCCTTGTACTATATTCTGAAGATTTGAAGGAATCACCCTATCATTCATTTGACTGATTCTGAAATGACAACCTCATTCTTAGCTTCCACCAAGACTGTCAGCATCTTCAGTGTGAAAAAACAGAATATAACTTCAAAGTCAAATTATATTTGTTGGGGAAATAAATAAGTGGATATATACAAATAGTTTAAAGCACCAGAGGAAAAAGAAACTAAAACATGAACTTTGAAATTTGTTAATAATCATAAAGAAATTATTAAACATAACTTTAAATCTATAATTATTAGCAGATTAGGTAAACTATCTAATGTTTAAAATGAACATTAACTTGTTATTTATTCCAAGGTGACTTTGGACTATCTTAGGGCTGTTGTGAGGATGAAGTGATATAATTCATGAATATACTTGGCATGATGCCTGGCATGTAGTATCTTTTGATTAAGATGGTCTCTTACTGTAAGTGTAACTATTAATGGAGGAGGCAATAGAGGAGAACATCATGGGACTAGCTCTGCATACTTATCCCAATGGATATTTCTGTCTCATGAAAAGAAAAATATATTAACAGAAAGTTAAAGAATAATATAATAGCAAAGTAGAAAATATTAATGGAGAAAAAGGGAATCAAGAAAAATGACACAACAGGTTATTTGAACAGTGGGTTTAAATGCAATACATTGAGAACTCAAGGGTTGGATGTTTTTGAAAGCCAGAAGAATAAGAATCTGTTCGGGGTATTGAATTATCACCTAAGTCATTTCCAGTGTTGACAGCATTTACGATAAGAGGTGTTTTTTGTTTGTTTGTTTGTTTTCTGTGACTTCATGGGCTGTAGGCATCTCTAAGTAGACCAAATAAATACATTCCTCATAAATGTAAGTGAGATATTCTGATGTAATTCAAAATGATCTTAGTGTAGGGAAAACAATTTTTGTCATGTAGAAGTTGCAGACATGTCTTTTTTTGAAAAATAAATCTAAAGATGATGATTTATGCCCATCATCTGATGAAGTATGAGAGTAAGATTGAGTAATGTATAGGTTTTAAAATGTAGTATCCAAAAGGTAATTTATTTCCCAGGGGGAATATTATGGAAAAATAATTAGAGTCCAAGCCTGAAAGTAACTTAAATCAATTCTGCCTTTATTTCATTGGCCACAGGGGCATGACATCATCCCAACTAAGAGTAAAGGGAGAAAGCATATGGACTCAGCCAATAATTTCCAGACACTCATTGACAAAAAACAAAAGATATTCATGGTTATCACAAATACAAATATTTACTAAGCTCCTAAAGATGTTCACTAGCAATCCAATAAAACAAATTGAAACAGGAAATATGTTGAAGAAGCTACTGTCATTCACTCTTAGTAAACGTGTCAAATTCATTTTAAGAAATCAACTTTTGGCATTTTGATTCAAGAGTCTTAAAGTTTTTAAACACTATAATCTCAATAATTTTATTCAGAAAATAATAAGAAATGTGTTCAAATATTTATAAATAAATATATCATTATAACATAGTTTAAAGCTCTGATTAGATTGATTTTTAGTAATGTTAGACCTACATGTATGATAACTTTTTTCTTTTTTGTACATTTTTACATTTTGCCAATTCAATTATATCAGGTTATGTTATTTTGACATATTTTTTAAGACAAGAAACAAAAAGCAATTGCATCAATAAAGATTAGGTTCCACTTTAAGTAAAAACAGCCACAAAATAAAAATGGCTTCAACATAGCAGAAATTGTGTTTTATGATAAAAGTTAGAGGGTAAGTAGCCAGGACTGTAGCTCAATTTCATGAGAATCTCAGAGATGCAGACTCATTTGATCATATTATTTTACCATGTTCAGATGCTTCAAATGTGAACTTCATCTATAACATGTCATCTTATTCATATTTGAGAAGAAGTTGCCTTTGGTGATAATTCTTTATGGTCTGGCATTTCTGCACATGCTCTGATCACAGAAGCCAATTTAGGAATGGTTTTACAAGCAAGCACCCTTGGAAAGGCAAAACAGTCATTACATCCAGAGAAATTCAGAGACATGTCTCCTAGCCAAAGACATTATACCTCCTCAGAGACATTCCACGATAGGAATGTAGTTTTCCTATTTGGAAAAAAGATTGGCTTACAGTCAGGATAATAAAGTAATGTCTTTCTCTGGGGAAAATTATAAGATTAAGAGTTCCCACTAGTAGAGTGTTCCTTAGCAGTGAAACAAACTTGTGTGCATAGCATCTTCCCAGATCTTCTCTGCATTGCCCTCATAGAGTCGGGAGTGGGGCAAGTAGCACCGACATTAACCTGAAGTTAATGCTGTTTTCTGTGCACTGAACATAACCCATTTGTCTAAATACATTCGTACTCATTGTTTTCTTGCCAACTTCCATAAAAATTGTGGTAAGTTAGCCTAGGGGTTATGCTGCTGCTTGGCAATTGCTTGCCACTTGACTTACATAAAAAAAGAAGTAAAAAGGGAATGCAGACATAAGAGCTGTTTTTTTAGGAGGATTCTCAGAACGTACCATGGTGTACATGGTAAGAGTTGTCGAGAAGTCAAGCAAAACTCTCAAGAGTGACCGGGAATTATAGTTTTAATTGTAGCTATGTTACTAGCACAGTTATCAGCAGTTCTACTATAGAAGAAGGAAAGCTGATATCATTGGAAAATTAGCTGTTGTCCTGTTGAAGTGCTTATGCTCAAAAAAAGAAATAAGAGACAATTGGCAAGAAAACAATGTGGAGTGAAATTAAACTTTTATGAATGCATGTACTACGTGTGTTCACACAGAAGCAAATATCAAGTGATCTGATGAATGTTAATCAGTCTATTGGCCAAAATAGGCAATTAATAATAGATACTAAGTCAAATGTTTAAAGTACAGTCATGCATTGTTTAATGACAGGGATACATTCTGAGAAATTCATCGTTAGGTGATTTGGTTGTTGTGCAAACCTCATAGTGTATACTTACACAAACATGGATGGTATAGGTTGCTACACACTTAGGCTATATGGTATAGCTTACGATTCCTAGGCTACAAACCTGCACCACATGTTACCGTATTGAATACTGTAGGCAATTTCAACACAATAGTAAATATTTGAGTATCTAAACACATCTAGATATAGAAAAGGTACAATAAAAGTGTCATACTATAATCTTAATGGGACCACCATCGTGTATGTGGTCTGTTGACAGAAATGTTATTGTGTGGCATACAACTGTAATATATTTTAAACTTCAGCCAGATTTTAGGACAAGTTTTGAAATAAAGAGTGGGAACAAATGCTGACAAATATGTTTATAGTAAGAGACAAAAGAAGCTAAACATTCAGCTAGTGTGTCTTCAGGGAAATACTCAGCTGACAATCAGGACAAAGGGCATTGTTAGAATATACAGGAATGACATATAAGAAAGCAAATGTGTTAAGAATATGAAGATATTAAGGCACTACCTGAGAACTTTATCACTAGTTTTGATATAAATTGATCTTATTTAAATAAATACTAATAAAATACAAAATCAGATATTTGGATAGTAAGAAATAATTCAGGATTTCATGGAATGATTTTTTCCCCTCTGAGGCTATTGTAATTATAAATCTGTAATACGGGAAAGAGAGAGAGAAAGTATTATAGCCCCCTAAAAGATACACTTCAATACTTTAAGCAATTTCTCAGTCCATTTTGAAGAGAACATAAAATAAGTACTAAATGTGTCAAGCATCAGATTTAGACGTTTGGTGGTAGTGATTTTGTTTTATTTTCTGTAGTTAAACCTGTTTACTCATTTTCTAAAATTTTGCAGCAGGTATAAAGGCAGATTAAGAAAACCTAATTGTATTGAATAAATTTAGAAGGATGTAATCTTGTTATTAATTGTCATTCATTTGTTTTATTTGCATATCATGATGGCCTTATCTATTTTCCAATTAGTTTCCCCTGTTTTTACTTTATCAAGTGATTCCAACAGAAAAATCTCAATGTATTTTATTATGGGTTTGGTAAAAGTGCCCGATCTAGCAGATAATTACACTTTCCAAGACACTTTTATAGGCTTTTATTTCATAGCCCATGAAGCTCAATATTTCGTGAATTTTATAGTCCATGAAATAAAGAGCTGGTGTAGCAATAAGTTAAACCATTTAGGTTTCAAAAATGAATGTTAATTCTGAGATGCATTATGCTATAGGCCAATTGTTTAATGAGTTTGAGAGTAATTTTATTTTTATATATTTGGAGCAGACTCTTTATCACATAAACGCATTTTTTTTACTCAAGAAAAAGTCCAAGATGAAAGAAGTCAGGCAAAATGAGGAATAGATTTCTATCTCTGATTTCAATCATAATGAAGATAGACACATCTCTCTACTCTCTAGGGTTCATTTCAGGGCTATATAACCTGAAGTGAGGTTTGAAGAGAAACTTGAACTAATATCAAATACAGACAAATGCAGGACATATCAAGAGTAAAGGTAATAAAAATGCATCAATTTCAGTCCATAAAATCGTAGAGTATTTATTCTTAGAGTTGATCTTATTTTGAATGGAAGCTAAATAGCTCTTATACTTGTGTGAAAAGAATGAGCTTTTGTGGAAAATGCACATTTATTTGAACATGGACCCAGGTACTGCAATGCTTCCCATAGCTTAAGTTGAGTGTTTCTCAATGTGGGTTCCATGGAACATGAGAGAATAAAAGGAATTCTGTGAAAGATAACTCTGTGATTTAAAAAAAAGAGAGAAAAACACTACATTAAGCCAATGTAAACATTTCTTGAGGCAGGATTTCTAAGAGATCCATAGATGCAACATTCAAGGAAAGGCTCCAAAAAGGTGGCAGGCATTGTACCATTTTCTAAACTCATTTCACAGTGAGACTCAGTTTTTACAGAGCTTCACCTGAGTGTAGTTTTCCATAGAACACATTTAGTTTAAAGGTGACTTAATAATTCTATAAATTCACTCATTTTCTAAGTGTTCAGACAAGAATCTGTCACAAACAAAAGTTATTCTCTCATAGCCAAGTATAATTTAGGTTTGAAGGAACAGTGTTGGGAACATGTTAAAGAAGGCTCTTTTCTCTGCCATTTCTGTCCCATAGCATCCAAACATCCAATCAGTCAATTATTTTAAAAATTTTTTATTGTGAGCTGTTCTACACATAGAAGTGTACTGAGTACTCAAAGAGAAATAAATGCAATTTATGGCATGACATCAATTTGTCTGAGACTATGTCTTCTACAAATGTTCTGGTATATCTGACATCACCCATTGGAACCACTCCAAGGCAAGTAGCAATGTCAGGCTAAGCCCTGAGCACCTCTTGAATCAGCTTTACATACGTTTAAAGCTCCTGGTGGTGACAAAAGGTAACTCTTCTAACTGCCCTGTTTGAAGTTGAGGGAGCAAGATCATGGAAGACACAGAATAAGAAAGTAGCCAAGCCTAGTTTCAAACCCAGGTTTCTGACGCTAGAGCTCTGTCTCTTTACCACCATATTCCCAATTTGCAGATTGTTCTGTCAACTGGTAGCTTTAATCAGGAGCTGGAACTGAAGCCAATAATTTAGGTTTCAAAAATTGTTCTTCCATTTAATAACTGTGTAACTGTGTGCATATCACCTAACTTCTTTGAGTTCAGGTTATTCATCTATATAATTATGTTCATTATACCTCATTATATGTCTATCTCATAAGATTGTAGATTTTAAACTTTTCTAAATAGCAAGACCTTTTTTAAAAAATAAATAAAGTGTTATTCAGAAATCCAATTAATAAACGCAATTTGTTCTGGATGAAAAGGGGATGGCAGGGAGCATTGAAAAAGAGACTGGTTCAACTTCAAGTTTCTCTTCCTTCCTCATGGCCCTTCCCACCACAGGCTATCTTAATAACAACTTTGCATATCAATAGGGCTTAAAGTACTCTTTGAAATACTTTGCCATTTAAATATTCTCATCTATAAATTGCCTAACATAATAAAGTATTAAATAAATTAGTGGCATTATGTTGCTAAATTTGTGAGGCAAATCCGTTCCCTAAACATTTTCTGGAACAGAGCACCTTCCAAACTTTTTTTTTGATAAAATCTAATGCATAGGGCAAACACATTCACTCTTTTTAATTACATTCTTAAAAAGCATGGCTTTAATCATGCATGAGAATTATTTTCAGAGTCCTAAACTGTCCTAAATACAGTTGTTTTTTAATATTTGCATATTTACTGAAATTTTGAAACTATATATGTTTATGTGTGTGTGTATATATATAAATCTCTGCTCACTGCAACCTCCACCTCCTGGGTTCAAGTGATCCTCCTGACTCAGGCTGGTCTCGATTCCTGACCTCAAGTGATCTGCTGGCCTTGGCCTCCCAAATTGATGGGATTACAGATGTGAGCCCACTGCGCCCAGCCTGAAACAATGTGAAATGACAGTTTTGATTTCCAAGAGTATAGAGATTTATTAATGCATAATGTAATCTTACTTTTTTTTCTACCAATGAGTACAGATAGGAAAAAATGTTCCTAACAGGCATTTCTACTAATGTATTGTCAGTCAAATTCTTGTTTTTTTTTTGAGACGGAGTCTTGCTCTGTCGCCCAGTCTGGAGTGCAGTGGCGTGATCTCAGCTCACTGCAAGCTCCGCCTCCTGGGTTCACGCCATTCTCCTGCCTCAGCCTCCTGAGTAGCTGGGACTACAGGCGCCCGCCACCACGCCCGGTTAATTTTTTCTATTTTTAGTAGAGACGGGGTTTTGCTGTGTTAGCTAGGATGGTCTCGATCTCCTGACCTTGTGATCCGCCTGCCTTGGCCTCCCAAAGTGCTGGGATTACAGGCATGAGCCACTGCGCCCAGCCATCAGTCAAAATTTAATCTAAACTTAAATTTTCTATATATTCACCACGAACTAAACAAATTCCAAAAACAAATGAAACGTTATTTGGAAAATAAAATCAGGATGTATTATATCTCTTGTTCATATTTGAAGAGGCTGAGTGGAGTTCACAGTTTTGTCAGAATCTATATATAGAAGGTAATGTAAATTTTTTGTACATTACTAAGTTTTTAAATAAAAATATACAGGTAAAAGCAAATCCATTTTCAAGAAGAGTGAACTATGTATATTAACTAAAATTAAGATATGAATGTGTTCAAATTATATGTATCCAGTTAACCTTCAATAATATAATTTGAATTGTGCTGGTCCACTTATACATGAATTTTTTTCCAATAATATATTGGAAATTTTTTTTAATTTGTGACAATTTGAAAAATCTTGCCTAGCCTAGAAATATTTAAAAACATTCAGAAAAAGCTAGGTGTGTCATGAATGGATCAAATATATATAGCTACTAGACTGTTTATGTCTTTATCGGCTGTTACGTTGTTGGTAAGGCTTCCAGTCAACGGTAGGCTGTTAGGTTATCAGTAAGGCTTCCAGTCAACATTAGTTAAGTTTTTTTGGGAGTCAACCGTTATACATATAATTTTGACTGTGTGTGAGGTCAGTACCTCTAATTCTTGTGCAATTCAAGGGACAACTGTAATTTATATTATTCTCTAGGAGGATTTCATTCAATAGTCCACATTTATATCTCCCTTCTTTCAATGCTATGTATAAATAAATTTATAGGAACTAATTTAATATATCAGATGCTATGAAAGTGTAATTGCTTTAATCTAAAAGACATGACCACTTTTCCTTACCTGGAAACCTGTTCTTCTCTACTGGAATGTTCTCCCTTTCATTCTAAAATCTGCCTTCTAGTGATGCAAAAACAATTGCAAACCACAGATACATACATATTATATATATTTATACAGTCCGTCTCATACACACACAAACATATATATATGAGATAGAGTATATAAATATATACATATAATGTAAAATATACATTAAAAAAAGATTAAGTCATTTTCAAATATCAATATAAATGTCCTAACACAATTTTTCAGTTTGAAAAACAAAAACGTTAGTGGCCCTACAAAACTGTGAAAGTCCTGCTCACTTGTGCAAGATGGGCTTAGCTATCAGAACCCATGAAAAGGATTTAAATATTGTTTATTTTCATCCACTCCTATCTTAGGGGAGGGCAAATGTTACTTCTTTTTCCTCTGTGTACTTTATATGGATTGGTTATTTAGTACACCCTTTGTTTGCCATAGACTTTGAGATAAATCCAAAGATAGATAAAAGACGTTTTATCATATTGGAATCCCAGTGAGAATTTTTACTTCTTCCTCCCCATGATATACTTTCAAGAGTCCAGAGCTCTGTAACTAGTTCAACCATTGTGGAAGTCAGTGTGGCCATTCCTCAGGGATCTAGAACTAGAAATACCACTTGACCCAGCCATCCCATTACTGGGTATATACCCAAAGGACTATAAATCATGCTGCTATAAAGACACATGCACACGTATGTTTATTGCGGCACTATTCACAATAGCAAAGACTTGGAACCAACCCAAATGTCCAACAACGATAGACTGGATTAAGAAAATGTGGCACATATACACCATGGAATACTATGTAGCCATAAAAAATGATGAGTTCATGTCCTTTGTAGGGACATGGATGAAACTGGAAAACATCATTCTCAGTAAACTATTGCAAGGACAAAAAACCAAACACCGCATGTTCTCACTCATAGGTGGGAATTGAACAATGAGAACACATGGACACAGGAAGGGGAACATCACACACCGGGGACTGTTGTGGGCTGAGGGAAGTGGGGAGGGACAGCATTAGGAGATATACCTAATGCTAAATGACGAATTAATGGGTGCAGCAAACCAACATGGCACATGGATACATATGTAACAAACCTGCACATGAGGTCAGGAGATCGAGACCATCCTGGCTAACACGGTGAAACTCCGTCTCTACTAAAAAATACAAAAAAATTAGCCGGGCATGGTGGTGGGTGCCTATAGTCCCAGCTACTTGGGAGGCTGAGGCAGGAGAATGGTGTGAACCTGGGAGGTGGAGTTTGCAGTGAGCCGAGAATGCACCACTGCACTCTAGCCTGGGCGACAGAGTGAGACTCCATCTCAAAAAAAAAAAAAAAAAAAATAGCAAAGGATTTCAATAAGCAGTTCAACAAAGGGGATATATAGATGGTAAATAAGTACATGAAAATATATTATACACTGTTAGCCATTAGGGAAATGTACATTAAAACCACAGAAAGACATACTGCACATCTGTGAAAATGACTATTAAAAAAAATGACTGTGGAGGGTGTGTAACTCATATACCACTTGAGTCAGTATAAATTGACATAATCACCTTGTAAAATGGTTTTGCAGTTTCTCAGAGATAAACATACACCTGTGATATGATTCAGCCATTCTACTCTTAAATATTTCCCAAAATGAAATAAGAAAGAGTAAGTCCATACAAAGACATGTTTACAAATTTTATAGCTGCTATACTTGCAATAGCCAAAAAAACTATACAAAACAAAACAAAACAAATGTTCATTAACCGATAAACTGGTATATCCATACAATGGAATACTATCAGTAATATGAAGAAAAAAACTATTGAGACTGCTAATAAAATGTTTGAATTTTTAAACAACTATACTGAGAAAAATAATTAAAATTGAAAATAATATATTCTGTAAAATTCTTTGTAAAAGTTTAGGAATGTAACCTAACATATATGGTCAGACGGCAGTTCAAGGGTTGTTGTGGGAGAATGAGGGAGGAAGGAGATTGGAGCAAACCTGGATGGAAAGATTATAAAGGGCACACAGAAATGTTTGCGGGCCAGCCGGGCACGGTGGCTCACACCTGTAATCCCAGCACTTTGGGAGGCTGAGCTGGGCGGATCACCTGAAGTTAGGAGTTTGAGACCAGCCTGACCAACGTGGAGAAACTCCATCTCTACTAAAAATACAAAATTAGCTGGGCATGGTGGCACATGCCTATAATCCCAGCTACTTGGGAGGCTGAGGCAGGAGAATAGTTTGAACCCAGGAGGTAGAGGTTGCAGTGAGCTGAGATCATGCCACTGCACTCCAGCCTGGGTGACCAGAACTAGACTCCCTTCTCAAAAAAAAAAAAAAAAGAAGAAGCAATGTTTGAGGGTGTTGGACATGTTCACTACCTCAATTGTTGCGATGGTTTGTAGGTGTATAGGCTGTATAGCTATGGCAGTACCTAAATTAAACACTTTAAATATCTGAACTTTATGTATTCAATTAAAACCTTAATAAAGCTGTTTGAAATAAAAGAATTAATAGAGCCTATGGAAAATCAAATCATAACACTGAAGTAAGGTAATCATATGGACTTTTCCTGATTTGACAAACAAGAAAAGAAAATATAATATTAAAGATAATACCATACCTCACTGCTTAAGAACACGAATTTGGAGCCATGCAGATGTGGGTTTCAGTTATAGTTCTTGACTTCTATTGGTGTATTTGTATTTGGGAATCTAACATTTTTGTCTTAACCTCTTTTTCTTTTTTTTTTTTTTTTTTTTTGAGACGGAGTCTCGCTCTGTCGCCCAGGCTGGAGTGCAGTGGCGCAATCTCGGCTCACTGCAAGCTCCGCCTCCCGGGTTCACGCCATTCTCCTGTCTCAGCCTCTCCGAGTAGCTGGGACTACAGGCGCCCGCCACTACGCCCGGCTAATTTTTTGTATTTTTAGTAGAGACAGGGTTTCACAGTGGTCTCGATCTCCTGACCTCATGATCCACCCGCCTCGGCCTCCCAAAGTGCTGGGATTACAGGCGTGAGCCACGCCCGGCCATCCTTCGCTAATATTTTTGTTGGATTTGTTGTATATTATTAAATTTTGAGATTCTTTTATATTCTTTGGACAAAAGTCTTTTGTCAAGTATATGATTTGTAAGTATATTCACCTAGTCTGTGGCTTATATCTTCACTCGGTTAACAGTGTCTGTTGAAGAGCAGAAGTTCTTAATTTCAATTGAGTATAATTTTTCAGTCACTTTCATAGATCATATTTTTAGTGTGTATCTAGAAATTTTTTTCATAACCAAGGTTAGCAAAAATTTTTATATTTTTATTCCAGACATTTTATATTTTACATTTTCATTTAGATCTATGAGTTATTTTAAGTGACTTATATGATGCAAATTATGGATCAAATATCTTCTAATTTTTGCATATGGATATTCAGTCATTAAAACATGTTGAAAAGACTATCATTTTTTTCTACTTAATTGTTTTGCACTTTCGTAAAAAGTCAGTTACCATATGTATATGGGTCTATTTCTGAATATTCTGTTATGTTCTATATTTCTGTTTTGAAACTATCACTTGTTTAATATAAATTTACATTATATCTTTCAATTTTGTTTTAGTTACTTTAGGTCCGCTGAGTAATCATATAACTTTTAGAATCAGATTTCAAATTTTTATTTTAAAAAGACTGGTAGGGTTTTTAAAATAAATTGGAAGTGTAGTGAATCTATAGTTTGGTTTGGAAAGAATTATCATCTTCTGATTCTTCTGATTGGTGGATATGGTGTCTTCTGATTCATGAATATAGCATATTTCTCCATTTATGTAGTTTTTTAAATTTTTTTGTCACAATATTGAGATCTTTTACAACCTTTTAAAGATTTCTGATTTCTTTTATATATTTAAAGTTTTTTTACACAATAATGTTGAAATTTTAATTATTCAATTGTTTTCTCTGGTACATAGAAATGGTTTTGATTTTTACAAGCTTCTGGCTTTTCATGACTACCACTCCATGGAGATGGAAAGACAGTTAATAGTTGTAGCTCTAAGTTAACAGATCCTGCTGTTCTTATAGGCTTAAGAAAAGTTTCTTGAATGAATATGTTTAGTTTGTTCTGTGCCTTCAATTAATTTTTAGGGGTCCTGAAATGGCTGAGTTTGATATATTTGCCTTTTTCTTTTTTTTTTGCTTTTGAGGGGCAAACTCACTGAACTTCTGTGCATCCTAATTCCACAAACCCACATTTATTAAGCAATATGATTACACATTTTCTAAAAAAATTATGTATGTCCAAACAAGTTCTGGTTTCTTTTTCTTTGTTTAGGGCTTCAGATTATTTAAAGTGGATTTGTCCACACTTGTCTGTTGATATTATTATTCACTACTTAGTGCCTAGAGACGTAAATCATACAGTTTTTTGAGGCAATATTCCTAAGAGGTGCCCTGGGATAGAGCTGCATCGGAAGGTAGGTAGAATGAAGATGAACTTTATGCTCACCAGAAGCTCACAGTAAAAGCATTCAGTTAAGAGCTGGTTCTGGGCCAGGCGTAGTGGCTCAGGCTTGTAATCCCAGCACTTTGGGAGGCCGAGGTGGGCGGATCCTGAGGTCAGGAGATCCAGACCGTCCTAGCTAACACGGTGAAATCCCGTCTCTACTAAAAAAATACAAAAAAATAGCCAGGCGTGGTGGCAGGCGCCTGTAGTCCCAGCTCCTGGGGAGGCTGAGGCAGGAGAATGGTGTGAACCTGGGAGTCGGAGCTTGCAGTGAGCCGAGATCGCACCACTGCACTCCAGCCTGGGCGACAGAGTGAGACTGTCTCAAAAAAACCAAAAAAACAACAAAAAAGAGAGCTGGTTCTGAAGGATCATTCATATTAGTTTAATATGTTGAGGGAAGTTTAATGTTACTGATACTTTCGTGAACTTCTGTGAAGTTTGACTCATTTTTAGGAAGTTCAACACTATTGATATTTGTTGCTATGAGGTTGATTATTTAGAAAGCTTATTCACAGTTTTTGTTTTTATCAGAATTTAGAAACACATCCAATGGGAAGATGATAGCATCATAAAATTCAAGGAGCCTTTCCAATGTTTGATGTGATATGATGAGTACTTCTGTATCTGGAATTCATTCCTTCCGGTGGGTTCTTGGTCTGGCTGTCTTCAAGAATGAAGCCACGGACCCTCGCAGTGAGTGTTACAGTTCTTAAAGATGGTGTGTCCGGAATTTGTTCCTTCAGATGTTCAGATGTGTCAGGAGTTTCTTCCTTCTGGTGGGTTAGTGGTCTTGCTGACTTTAGGAGTGAAGCCGCAGACCTTTGCAGTGGGTGTTACAGCTCTTAAATGTGGTGTGTCCGGAGTTGTTCCTTCCTCCTGGCGGGTTCGTGGTCTCACTGACTTCAGGAGTGAGGCCGCAGACCTTTGTAGTGAATGTTACAGCTCATAAAACTAGTGCAGACCCCAAGAGTGAGTAGCAGCAAGGTTTATTGCGAAGAGTGAAAGAACAAAGCCTCCCCACTGTGGAAGCGGACCCCAGTGAGTTGCGCTTCCGGGCAGAGTGGCCAGCTTTTATTCCCTTATTTGGCCCCACCCACGTCCTGCTGATTGGTCCATTTTACAGAGCGCTGATTGGCCCATTTTACAGAGTGCTGATTGGTCTGCTTTTACAGAGTAGTGACTGGTGCATTTATAAACCTTTAGCTAGACACAGAGCGGCGATTGGTGAGTTTTTACAGAGTGCTGATTTGTGCGTTTACAAACCTTTAGCTAGACACAGAGTGCTGATTGGTGTGTTTGCAATCCTTTAGCTAGGAAGAAAAGTTCTCCAAGTTGCCATCCAACCCAGGAGCCCAGCTGGCTTCACCTCTCACTTTGACCTTTCTATTAAACCCGAGAAATAATCACTGCTTTGGTTTGAGTGTTTGCAACCTTCCAAAATTCATATTTAAACTGAATCCTTATTGTGGTTGTATTAAGATGTGGGATCTTTGGGAAGTGATTAAATCATGAGGGATCACCCTCATGAATGAAATTAATGATCTTATACAAGAGGCTTAGGAAAGCTTCCTGGTCCTGCCCTTTCTTCAGCCATGTGAGAACTGAATATTCATTTTATCCCTTTTGCCCTTCTTCCATGTGAGGATACAGGAACAAGACACCACCTTGAAAGTAGAGAGCTGGGATGGTGGAAAAGTGAGCATGCCAAAGGATATGAAATATAATATCAATAAATGAGAAAAAAAAGACTGGATTAGGTAAATCTATCAATAAGACATGAGGTGTCAGGGGGATAACTAGTGCCACACTTGTATAAAGAAGCGGGCAAAACAGGCAGCATCTCAAAAGAGAAGTAAGCATTTAGACATTTACACTAGGTTGTCCACATGAGGTTGGAAATTCCAAAATGGGGAATTCAGCTTAATCTGGGCGATATAAATGATTTTAGATTCTAAGTTCCAGTTGCAAAAACACTTGGATTGATTTTGATTTTCTTTTCACTTGTAATTAACTTCACTTTGTCTTAAACTTCACCCACTTTATTGTACAATATTAACAATAGTATCAGTAAAACAAATAAGGCTAATCAATGACCTATAATTTCTGTTTTCTTAAAATAGAGATGGGATCTTACTATGTTTCTCAGGCTAGGTTTGAACTCCAGGGCTTAAGTAATTGTCCCATCTCAACCTCCTGAGTAGCTGGAACTACCACCAAGGCATGCACCACCAAGCCTGGCCCAATGACCTATTATTTCTAACACGAAAATCACTTATTACCTAAACAAGCCAGAGTGATCACCTCAGAGTAACATTACATATTAACTTAAAAATTATCAAATTAAAATCTCTATAAATGAAAAAATTAAGTAGTAATTTGAACAATTATTTATAAGACTAAAAATAAACTCAACATTTAATTAAAAACATGCTTCTGCACAGCAAAAGAAACTACCATCAGAGTGAACAGGCAACCTACAGAATGGGAGAAAATTTTTGCAACCTACTCATCTGACAAAGGGCTAATATCCAGAATCTACAATGAACTCAAACAAATTTACAAGAAAAAAACAAACAACCGCATCAAAAGGTGGGCAAAGGACATGAACAGACACTTCTCAAAAGAAGACATTTATGCAGCCAAAAAACACATGAAGAAATGCTCATCATCACTGGCCATCAGAGAAATGCAAATCAAAACCACAGTGAGATATCATCTCACACCAGTTAGAATGGTCATCATTAAAAAAACAGGAAACAACAGGTGCTGGAGACGATGTGGAGAAATAGGAACACTTTTACACTGTTGGTGGGACTGTAAACTAGTTCAACCATTGTGGAAGTCAGTGTGTCGATTCCTCAGGGATCTAGAACTAGAAATACCATTTGACCCAGCCATCCCATTACTGGGTATATACCCAAAGGACTATAAATCATGCTGCTATAAAGACACATGCACACGTATGTTTATTGTGGCACTATTCACAATAGCAAAGAGTTGGAAACAACCCAAATGTCCAACAACAATAGACTGGATTAAGAAAATGTGGCACATATACACCATGGAATACTATGCAGCCATAAAAAATGATGAGTTCATGTCCTTTGTAGGGACATGGATGAAACTGGAAACCATCATTCTCAGTAAACTATCACAAGGACAAAAAAACAAACACCGCATGTTCTCACTCATAGGTGGGAATTGAACAATGAGAACTCATGGACACAGGAAGGGGAACATCACATTCCAGGGACTGTTGTGGGGTGGGGGGAGGGGGGAGGGACAGCATTAGGAGATATACCTAATGCTAAATGACGAGTTAATGGGTGCAGGAAATCAACATGGCACATGGATACATATGTAACAAACCTGCACATTGTGCACATGTACCCTAAAACCTAAAGTATAATAAAAAAAAAAAAAAAACCAGGAAAAAAAAAAAAAAAACACAACATGCTGTCCATTACTTCAGACAGGTCTTTCTTCATCAAGCCATTCATAAAAGATGTTAATTAGAAGGTAAATGACCATATTAATTGCATAATTTATCTAAACATATGTTTTATAATGTCAAAGATAAATACATAAGAGCTTTCTACATTTTAAAAATAATGTTTAATATATGCCACTAGAGAAAATTATTTGATTATCAGATATTTTTATGTCAAATGTTAAGGACAATTTTAATCAAGTTTAATGAAGGTAATTATTAATTAAAAATCATATTTTGAAGACAGCAAAATCAACATATTTTACATGTAAAAACAAAAATTAACAGATTATCAAATGAAATTATATACATAATTGTGCCAATTAAAATTATAAATTCTGTTACAAAAAGGAAAGGAAGGTAAGACCCTATTTTTTCATTAAATGCTTGAACATATTGTCACCATAGTAACTAACGGACACATCAGGAGAAAATAATTCATTTATATATTCTTGCAGGTGACTCTCATTCTCCCAATCTTTCTTTCAGCTGCCTCCACAACTTATTATTAGAACCAAAACAAGTATTAGTGGAAAAACAGACATTCACCTGAAAAGCGTTGCTCTTCAGGTAGAATTAGCTTGTAAATTGCGCATAGCCAAAGTGGTCAATATGCATTTAGTCTTTAGTCTGTAACATCAGTTCCTGCCTAATTAATTGGTATGAAAATAATTCTTGTTTAGCACATCTTCCTTTATAAAATGAGAAGGAGTTTTTTTTCTGGCCTTACTTTCTAATAGATAGAGAATCATATAGGATGAGTGTGAGAAAGTTCTTAGAGAAGTAGATTCAGAAGACTAAGTGTTGATACATGCATCGTCTTAACTAATGGATAAAGAATGAAATATTTCAATAAGGAGCAATTTACAATAGCCTGTCTAATAATATCAATTGATGTTATTTATTATAACTTATACTATGTAACAAAATCATACTGAAGTCAAGGGCTTTCTGAGTTAGACATTTTATTCATATTTCCTGGATGAGCATATAGCAACTCAGAAACATATAGTAAGTTGACAACTATTTACAGCTAGTAATCAGTGGGAGTAGAATGCCAAACTATGCCTATTTATAAAACTAAAGACTTTTCACTACAATGTACTGTCACGTTCCTATTACACATAGAAGCCAGATGGCAAATTGGAAATACATCAGTCAGAGAAGCTATGGTAGAGATGGTAATTTTACTCCAATAACCATCCCCTTCCTCCATATAGAAATATAAATATCCCCCCATTCAATTTTAGCTTGACACATGGCTTGCCTTTACCATTTATGAGCTTTTCTTGTAGTTCTGACTTGTCACGTGATTAAATTTAGGGCATGAGGAATAAGCAGAAATGACGTGTGGGATTTCTGAGACTTCTCCTTATAGAAGATAATACTTTCCCATGGCTTTCTAGTTTTTCTTCTTCCTGCTGTCTCACATACAGATATGGAGGAAAACCATTTCAATTATGCGGGATTGCAACCAAAAAAATAGTAGTTCCACAAGATGTCAGGTAACCAGGTGCCTGAATGTCCTTGTGATGTGAAGCAACCTGCCAGTTTTGGATTGTTCACGTCTGGTCTCTCCAGAGTGAAAGAAATTAATTTCTTTCTCATTTTAGTTACTATATTCTGGGGTCTCCTTTCTAAAGAGCCTTGAGTTGTAACTTAAATAGTGGAGATATTCATTCACAGCCTGTTCTAGTTTGGTCGTTCCTAGTTATCTTATACCAAGAACAATTTTATTCACATGTTAAACTTTTAACAAATGATTACTACTTTAACTTATTCTTATGTCCTGTTTAATAATAGAAAGAAAATACATGAATAATATAATTGGTAGGGTTATCCTTATGGTCATCAAAATACAAAGGATAAGAGAAGCAACTGTAACTGAAAGCAAATCCAGAGTTTCATAACAACCAAAGCTGAAAGTTTAACCATACAGATCCCTTAGCTTTCACTGTTGAATAAAAATAAAACATAGTAGTGCATCAGAAATGGCAAGCTGTTTCCAAGCTATAAATTCTGAAAAAATATTGCACAATTGTCTCTGGCAAAACAATATTGTTTATTCCAGAGACAATTAAAAATAGAATTGATGATTCCCTGAATGACATTTTTAAAAAATGCAGGGGTATTGGATGTATGACCATTTCCGTTTTTGACTTTGATGGGCAAAATATTAAGATGCACTTGGGAAAAGCCATTTTTACAGTGTCCTCTAAAATTGTTCACTCTATAGAGGATAGACTTATTTTCATGTGTTTGTAGTCTTATTAAACCAAATTAATTAGCTTCTTGTAATGTATTACTTTTGTTACATATGTAAATTGTTTTATATTTACATTACCTACTCTCTTGTTTGAAAATCAGTAATGTCTATAGATTCAAATATATTGCAAAATAGGTAACATTATAGTGTAAATACAGAACATGCATTAAATAAATCATCAGATAAGCAAATTTCTTACTATACTTAATGTTAAGATATATAATTTAACAATTATGTACTTCAAAAAATATTTATTCGAGCAGTAAGGTGAAAATTGGTGGTGATACAGGACAGGTGAGCCCCAAGTTGGGACTTAGCCTGCAAAGGTTCTTGGCTTTGGCCAGGAAAGAATTCAAGGATGAGCTGGTGGTTGGGTAGAAGAAAACAGCTTTATTGAGGTGGCAGTGTTACAGAGGCATGACTGATGTTATAGAGCATGGCTACCCCATAGGCAATGTGCTGAAAGTAGCAGCTCAGGGCAGTTTTGCAGTCACATTTATACCTAATTTTAATTATATGTAGATTAAGGGGGGTAAATGCAGAAATTTTTAGGGAAGGGGAAGTAACTTCTGGGTCATCAGGTCATTGCCACAGAAAGGGGCAGTAATGTCTGTGCGTTGCCATGGCTATGGTAAACTGACATGACCCCCTGGTGGGCATGTCTTATGGAAAGCTGCTTCCACCCAGTCCCTGTTTTAGTTAGTCCTCGATTGTGTCCAGTGTCTGCACCCTGCCTCCAGAGTAAAGTCCCACCTCTTACTTCAGTGGTAATTAGAATTAAACATAACATTCATTATCTTCAGTCAAGAAAAACCAACTGACTGCATAATTCAACCAAATGCCTCTTGCAATTTTTAGCCTCTGTGTTTCTTCTAGAATAATTCTGTTTTATTTTAGTTTGACAATAATGAGGAAGAAATAGTGGATTAGAGTAACAATGGTTTACCTTCTTTGGAGCACTATTATTAGAACTTTCACAAATTGGTAACTGTGTTCAAGTTCTCAAGGCTTATTGGTATTTTCATAACTTTCATATAAGTATATAAAATTACTATGTTGAGTAAGGCCTGTTTTTCATCTAATATATCTTCACATCTCTTTCATACTAATGGATGTATTTGGCAACAAGTATATTCTCTTCTAAAACTCATGAATTATCAGTCAAATAAGCTATTCAAATACCTTTTTAATTTTCACTAATAAGGTGGTGTTAACATAAATAAGTAACTTACTCTATATTAAATTTATTTTTGCTTTTGTTTGTGCATAAATTCACTTTATATGATCTTCAATAAAATCCTTTTTCTGTTATTCCAGAGATAGATATCTGAATTCTACCTAAGGCCTTCATGACTCTATAGATTGTAAGCATACTTGTTTTTATTCTGACTCTCCCAGATTTTCTAATGTTTTCCCTTCATTTTATCTTCATTTCTTTGCTTCTATTTCTCTATCTAAATCATTTTTTTCTTTAATTCTATCTTTAATGACACATTTTCTTCAGAGAATATTGAGTGCATCTTGGCTTGTTCCCAAAAATAAGTTAATATTTTGTTTTGCGACCTTGACAATTTTTACTAAATAATTCATTAACCTTTTAGTATTTATAGCAGCACAAATGAAGGTAACTACTTGACTTTCAAATCTCTTTCTATGGATCATAACAGATAGTGTGAAGTCAGTCATCCTACATATAAAATTTGGGTTACTTTTTATCTAAATGCATTTCCTTGCCATCACCTACATGGAAATTTATTTGTCAATGAATGTCTATTTCTATTCTTCGTTCCTCCTGGACAACATATCCCTTACCAATTTTGAGGAATAAATGGCTGGTTTTATATTTTCCTTCCAAAATGTACTCCCTGGAGAAATGTTGTGATTGTCACCAGGAATCATCAGTTTTTCAGCGCCTGCTTAAGGATTCCATAAGACAAACTGAGGAATAGGACCTGCTTTTCCTATTTTTGTGAATGAAAGTGCATTCAAGCACCAGCTAGACCATCAAACTGAGACGTATTCTACACTTCAGTGGTCCAAATTCTGTTCCTTTTCTTAGATAATCACTATATATATAATATATATTATATATAATATATATTACACATATATATTATATATTATATGTAATATATTATATATAATATATATTATATAATATATATACAAAATATATATAATATATAATATATATACAAAATATATATTATATATAGTGATCATAAAAGGAACAGAATATATATATAATATATATATATAATATATATTATATATATAATAATATATTATATATTATATATTATATATTATATATTATATATAATATATATATATTATATATATCCATTAATATGGAGATAGTGCAAGAGTCAAAATTATAGACCTGCTCAAATCAGTCATTTTTGTTAAATTGCTATACATCAACATAATTTGAAATTTATTGTAAATTTTGTGCAGCTCTCAGTCAATGTTACTCTGTGTATATATTTTCTTTCTTTCTTTCTTTTCTTTTCTTTTTTTTTTTTTTGAGACGGAGTCTCCCACTCTCGCCCAGGCTGGAGTGCAGTGGTGCAATCTCGGCTCACTGCAAGCTCCGCCTCCTGGGTTCATGCCATTCTCCTGCCTCAGCCTCCCAAGTAGCTGAGACTACAGGCGCCTGCCATCATGCCCGGCTAATTTTTTTGTGTTTTTGGTAGAGATGGGGTTTCACCGTGTTAGCCAGGATGGTCTCTATCTCCTAACCTCGTCATCCATCCGTCTCGGCCTCCCAAAGTGCTGGGATTACAGGTGTGAGCCACCGCGCTTGGCTGTGTATATATTTTCATAGTGCATTATCCACCTTTCAGTATGCAAAATACATGCAGGTACACTGCAGTTATGAAAAGCAGAATAAGGTAGAAAGTGCAAAGAATTTGATTCTATATCCAAGTTTAATTCTTAATGCCAAAACTTAGTAGTTCTTGTTAGTTTTAGCAAATTACTTACATCCCTGGAGCCTTGATTTCCTCATATATATGATGTACCATTATATTTCCACTGTTATGAGGATTAAGATTAACTAAACATCTGCTCGTAGGTGCTATTATTATAACTGCCCAGTGCAAGTGTAGCAAAACAACTAATGCTACATCTACTAGTCTTTTGAGAACATGAGTCAGGATTAGGTTCTAAGCATTTTAAAATGACAATGCTTGTTAGAAATAAAGGAGAATGCATGGTGACATAAGTATTTTCTAGCACTTACAAAAATAAAGAATAAAATGTGTTCTTATCATTTTCACTATCCAGATGAATAGTGAAAATTAAAGTCAGTCAAGGTATTATGATATAGATCAGTGGAAATGTAGTTCATCAAACACTAGCAATTAAGCTGTTAAAGGCTTCCATTTAAAAACATTGACAAAAATTTCATAATCATATAAATTTTGGAAATACATTATACTCCTCTATCTACTTTGGAGACTGAATTTATTTATTAATACAGGAATATTTTACTCAGTCTGAAATAAATTATCAAGAATTGTAACTAGACTTAAAAAGTATTAAAACTTGTTTTCCACGTAACACCTAATTACTCATGATAGCACTATTTTTAGATATGGCCTGGGAAGTTAATAATGCTAATTAGAAAACTATTATTACACATATAAGTCTAATACTTTTCATGGTACATGGTAGTGATTAAGAAATATTTTTGAGTGGCTAAATGAATAGTTGGTACTTTACATATCTGAAACATTACCTATTTATCTATTATTTTATTATTTTCTATTATTTTAGAATTCACTAGGCAAACTATATGTCATGCTCACAAAAATAAAAAAAAAACAGAGAAACAAAGGTTTTTATGATTCAAGCACTTCATGAAATATATGAGTAAAAATTGTAGCATATAACTTCTCTTAGTTTGCATTATTTTGGCATTTTACTTAAGTCACTATTTTATAATACATAGATTATTCCTCGGCATATATTACATTGCATTTATTATACTTTTACTTTTTTATAAAAATACTACTCAAAACCAGTTGCCCTATCTTGATGAACCTCTTTAGGTTTTAGTGAGTATGTACACTATGATTTGCATTCCAGTTTCAGCGAAGGAGAAAAGGCGAGATGTAGTTTTACACAACATTTAACAGGACTATGTTTCATTACAGAAGCGGAGGAGCTGACCTCTGGTATTAGGTTCTCTGAGGAATACTAAAAGTAAGAGAAGCGCATTAATATTAAAGACATTTATACAATTTTCAGACAGCCACAAAAGGTCTAAATACCTTTTTCTTTCTATCGTGAAGGAGCAGGACAGTAGATTTGTGACCTTCACTATTTACAACAGAAAGATTCTGTCTTCTACAAGCTACTAAATTCACCATAAGGTCATGAACTTGTACTAACGGCTACAAGCCCTTTTAAAGTAAATTAATTAATCCTAATACTGTATAATAAACAGCAAAGGTAACATAGAGTATTTCACTTAGAAGAAATAGTCCCTCAAGTAGAAGAAAATTTTAGGTAGAGTATAATAGAAGTGAATGCCATTCAGAGCTCTTTTTTCTTTTTCTACCTATATTCAGCGTATTTTTCAAAATTTATATTCTCAATTGATGTACCAAGTTATATTTTAGAAATATCTTGGGCAATAGAATGAATAAATTTGAGATAGGAGGTATACTCATGAGATTTAAAAGTCTTCTTTTCTCCAACAAAGGAAATACATGTATACTATTTCATAAACACTGGTCATTCTCAACTTGCAGTGAAATGTTTTTGGGACAATGGGGCAATCTAATTTGCTTTTAGATGTAGCATTTTGGCTTTTACAAAACCAAGATGCATATCCATAGAATGACATAATAGTCTGGAAGTATTTCTTTAATAAGGGATTTAGGCTCTGGCAGGACATACTAATGAGATAGTCTTAGACATAATTGATTCACTCACTGATTAGGCTTCCCTTGTGCATCTGTGTGTGTGTGTGTGTGTGTGTGTGTGTGTTCTATATATTTTATATATCATTTTTCTAAAAGTTTGCCTTATTTCTAAAATTTCTATAATGTCTGCATTTGTTTCTTTAGTCTTCAGTACCATAGGTAGATAGAACAGATACTACACATTTTCTTTTGTATAAAAAAAACTCAAAGGAAGCTATTTTGAGAAGATTAATTTTAAGTAATGTATGGATTCAGGAATTATACACTTTAAGAATGTGGTGATACTTTAATATCCCCAAAGTATTAAGCATAAAAAACACATTATCATTTCAATTTGTTTATTTATAATTTGATCAACTGCATCCCCCCAATTGAAAAGTCCTATTGAGTATTTGAACATGCTAATTAATATGTAATTGTATAAAATAAGTGCTCATTATTTTAAAAAGGTGTGATAATCAAATGTCTGAGAAAACAAAAAATATATAATTTTAATAGAATGTATAGCAAATAAACACTTTATGTCTTCATAATTTATAAACCAAAAGAAGCATTTTATTTCTAGCTATAGAACAAACTTTACAAAGGAAGTCATCATTTAACCATGGACTCAATTTAACAATGATACATTTGTCAATTAAGACACTAAAAGAAAAACTATTAGCATATTCTGTAAAATTTACAAGGATTTTTGGGAGAAAGATCAACTTGTATGGAGACGGTCCCTAAAATACCCAAAATAAAATTGTCTAGAAAGATGAATCTGCTTTGTAATAACCAAAAAAAGAATGGTAAGCATGATGATGGTTCCAGAAAAAAAGCAAAAGAAACAAAAAACCCAGTATGTGTACTGAGTCTTTAGGGAGCAAAAGTAGTAAACTGGCAGCCACAGCATATGCTTTAGTGAAGAATAAGGCAACCAGAATATTTCCATAAACGATAATTCCCTAAAACAAAAGGCTGGATTAATCAAGTCAAATAGTTGCACATCATCTATTTCTAATCATAAACCTCTTTCTTTGTTTTGGTGCTTAGTTGCCTCTCACACTGCAACTTTCCCTGGTGATTTTGAGCCATTGATTCACCAGCCCTCTACATTGAATGGATCTACCCAGACCTCATCGGCTAAGAGATTCCCAATGATCCAAAACTCTTCTTACATTCACCCTGTCCTCATCAAGAGACCGTATATGTGTTCCATTCTACTACTGCTCAATTACCTGTATCCCCCAACTCAAACTCCTAGCTCAATGTGTTAATTCTAATAACATAGTTGCATTGACAAGCAATTAAAAAAAACTTCCTGGAAATGCGGTATTTTAAATAAAAATAAACATGACAAATATTGTGGAAATTGTTGGCAATTTGATCATAAGTGCGAATGAAGAGGTCCTTTAAAGCCTTTCTCTAGGTTCCAAACCTACCCTCAAATGCTCAAGTAAATGAAATTTCTTGTGATTTTCAGCACTATGATCTACACTCATCAACCATGAAGAGAAGAGTCTTCAGCAGAACACTCTTCTGAATGTTTTAGTGAATAGTCTTTAAAAGCACTTCTTTAGGATTTTTTTTTAGATTATTGATCCAGGCTTACATTTTTTTGGGATTCATAAACTCTATACACCGACAGTGATCTCCACTGCTGAATAATAGCCTCTCTATGTATTAATCCTGACTTTAGAGTTTATAATACAAGAATTGTTAATTTTGTTTTTCTATTGGAGGGGATAATTAGATTGTAAGCCAAAGAATACCTAACTCTAAAATGGTGAATAAATATCAAAGTATATACTGATGATGATAATATGTTAACAAAGACATTTTGAATTTTGTGAATGTATTGATTTTTATCTGCTAACATAATAAGTTCTGCTAAATATTTAAAAGCCCCTTTATTTCCCCTCCAAAAAAAAAAAAAAAAAACAGTGTGTGGAGACAATACTACACTCACCATATTTCAGCAGCATGTTCAGAAAAAAAATGCAATTTACTTTCAAAGTTAATTTATTTTTGTTTTATAACTGAGGGAATCAAAATTATCTTTCCTTTGTGATATCCACTAGGGACAGGCAAAATGTTCTTAGTTTATCATAATTATTCTGCAAGAAATTTAGCTTTCCCTTAAGAAATCTGTTAAGAAGAGGCACTTAGCTCAAAGTGGCTGAGTCATATGTCTCAGGAGGATATCCCAGGGAGTGTGAAAGAAGCAGATGTTTCCCATCTTCACCCACTCCTGAAGTGCTATCATTAACACCCTTACCAATCACGTGCTGTAAATTGCAAGCATGCTCCATTTAGTTCATTTTCTTGGATAGGTATTTCAATTTGAAAAAGTGATATTCCACATGGTCTTTAATTTTACTTCAGTTTCCTGGGAGCACTTTCCTTTGCATGTGTGTGACTATTTTCCATGAAAATAAATGACATATAGCCATAAATATCAATAAAGAAATGAAATACAGCAATAGATATAAATGAATAGAAACACATTATTTGCTAAAGTATTTTTATAGTGCATATTGGAAAGAACATTATTCACTATACACAGTTATTTTTCCTTTAAGGTAATTTGACCAACAATGGAATTATAATTAAAATATTTCTTAAATTTTGGTCTTTTTTATGATCTTAAAGCTTAATCTCTCTGAATGCAAAGTATTACATATTTGTAAGAAATATATATATTATATATATGATTACAGTTAAAATTCTCTAGCTTGCTCATGGTTACTAATGAAGGGTAGCATTTTACACTTACATATGTTTATTTGATGTAGAATGTTTTTGAGAGCTTTTTAATATGCTTTGTGTATAGTCACATTAATTCTTCAATATCTTGCCTAAGGGCAAACAACCAAAATTTTATTTTATTCTCCCTAAAAAGAGAAAGGAATAATTATAATCAGGCTGTGAACTGATTAGAACTCTCAAATGACAATGCAGCATAGGACTTTATAGTTCTACTTTATGAAGAAGTTTTGATTACTAATGGAAGAGAGAAAGAAATGAGAGAGAGGGAGAGACAGAGATTGCAAATAAAAGAAAGCACAATTTTAAATAATAGGCATATAATTATAATTTCTAAAAAGGTATATATTCACATATATGATTTCCTTAAAATTTGTCTTTATTTAAGAATAATGCAGAAAAGTCAAGCAGAAAGATACAATTTAGGATATAAAAATTTCAAATACTCCAGACAATTAAATGTGTTCTAGAGTCTTAAAGAAAATGGCACTGACAAATAAGAGTAACTTATTAATTGCCCAATGTAATTCTACTAGTAAAGTTCTGGGAAATAGGATATCTTTATGATAATATTAATATTTTACTTAAAAAATATGTATAATTTTATGTCACTAAATGAATCCCAAAAAAATATAGTGCAAAAGTCTAATCTTCATGTATGTCACACACCTTTAACTCAACATTGTCCGTTGTCTGTTGATACTGCTACTTAGTTTAAAATAATGCTGTTCTAATTTTCTGAGCCTTTGACTTACCTAAGCAACTTATTGACCTAATCTAAATAGGATGTTAATAATAATTGTGTCTACTTATTTTGTCTATACATTTAAAAGTAATGGTCTTAAATTGCTAACACTTACTCACAAGTTAGAAAAGTGATTATTGTCTTAAAATATTCCATGTGATGTGTTGTCTTAAAACATTTCATGTGGAACCCAGATGTATTTAGACTGCATCTATGCATAGTCAGTTTCTTATCTATTTTGCTGTCTGTCCTTTCTCTTTTCATCTTCATAAATTATTTAGCAGGGATAGTAGAGGTAATTGTGTAACCGGGGACCTGGAACTGATGAAAAGCAACAGTGATATTTTTTAAAAAGTTGAATGCTCCTATATTTCAAAAACAACTGTATTTTAGAAATTCAAAATAATTCTTAATAATGGAATTAATCATGCTGTGTTTCTCTTATTTCATTTTTTCCATTAACTGAAATAACTGAAGAATAAATGTGAAAATTAAATGACAATAATTTGTTTCTGATATAGACCTATAACTTGTTTCATCATTTTCTTCATGGTGTAAAATTTCTGTTTTATTTGAATATCTCTTGTATAATTTGCTTCCCTACATTTGGTAAGCTAGTATTTAAAAACTTCAAGAAGCTCCTTTTTATTTTCTTCGTTTTATATGTTTACATAAAAATGATAAATAGCCTCATTTTTCAAACAAAGAAGACCACATTGTACACATAACATAAAAATGGACAGAAAAGCCTGTCTTGTAATCAGTAATGCAAATTAATTATATCACATTTCATATAAGGAGACAAAAATGTTATAATAATACTAGGATTAATAATAGATCTGTTGACATGAGAGGAGTTTACATTGATTAATACCCTTCTGAGTATAATTTTAAAATATGTATAAAAGCCTTAAAAATATCATATCCTTAAGTCAGGGATGTCTGTCAGCCAGATCTGAGCATTTCCATTCATTGATTTGAATAATTATCAGCTTTCTTTGGAGATATAAAAAGTAGTAGGTAGGAAGATGAAATTAGTGAGTAGAAAGATGAAACTGCTTGTTTAAATCACAAAGCCGTGATCAGAGTTAAGATCATCTGATTCTTGGCCAGGACTTTTTAAATTTAGTTAGAATAAGAGAACAAACATATGATGGGAAGAACAATGCCAAAAAATTAAATTAAAAAACGTTTAAAATAAGAAGGTAGCAATCAACATGAAAAATGTAACAAGATAATTGCTGAAAAATAGTTAACAGAAACAGATATCTTTTGATGATTTGAAATATTAATGCATGATTATTTTAGATTCAGGCATTAATTAGGATGTCTAGAACAAGATTTAAATTTTTTGATAGTAACTTATTAGGTTAGAGGTTAGTGACTTGGTAGTAATTTGAATTTCTCATTACTGTTGAAGCCTTAGAATGAAGTCTATTTGTTATCTTCCCATTTCTTAGTTTGTCTTCCTCAAATACTTTTTTGAGACATATCTTTATTTGTGTATAGGATGTAGATCATGGTGGGAAGCATAGAACTCCATTCTCTAGGCACGACAATGAACAATGATGCCAATCATAGTGTTACATCCCCATCACAATAGTCATTACTTCAGGGATATGCTCATGATTCAAGCCAGTTAATCAGTGATGTATTTCTGCTTACAGAAGTGTCATGAGGTAAGACTGAAGATGTCCATTTCCAGGGCTTCAGTCTTTGGAGAATGTGGTCAGAAAGAATGATGCTGACAATTTTGAGAGTATTTGGAATGAAAGCAAAAGAGTGATAGTATATATGTCATTGCTTCTGTTTATGTTTAAGTGCAGTTCTACCTGCTTCACAAAATTTGCATTTTCACCCTCTTGATTTTTACTTATCTTTCTTTCACCCAAACACAAAATATCCTAATTGACTGCATGACTCTCGACTAACTCTGGTAAAGGAGGAAAGAATGTATATTACATGAATATTCATTCTTTCTGAACTTAGTTTTTTGTTTGTTTTAGTTTTAGTCAGGAATATCTAGATTATCAGAGCTATCTATAGGCAAAAGTAACAGAAAGTTGGTGGGGTTTTTTGTTTTGTATTGTTTTGTGTTGTTTTGGAGAATCTCCCTTATCCTTCAAGCATCCTCTCAGTTTTGTATGCTCTCCCAATGACCTCAGTTTGCTGATTTGCCCACTCAAGGACCTCATGTATTAGAAACATTAAAATTTTACAAATATGCTATGGCTGCATTCCCTACAATTACATAATTTATATATTATTTGTTTCATGCCATGTTTACCTACTTCAAGCAGGTATAGTAGAATTAAATTTAAATGTTAATTAATATTAAATAGTCAACTACTAACGAGACTGACATATTACCTGATTACTTTATCATTCCAATCAAAATTAATCTTTCTCTCTCTTTTTCTTCTCCACCTGCCCTTTCTCATGGTATTTCTTCTAGTTGTTATGATGGTCATGGTCTCTGGAATTTAGACATCTAACCTGAAGGAAGTCAGAAAACCTGATAATATTAAAATCAAAGATGACAGGCTAAAATTATTTCTCGGTAGAATTTGTATTTTAAGAGCCAACTTAACATCCAAACTCTAAGTACTGTATTATAAAGGTGGCATTTCTGACGCTATGTAACTGGGTGGATAAGATATTTTGAGTGCTACAATGAAAATTATTTTTTTCTCCCTTCACCAGGACAAAATGAGTTTGAACCTTTTGGATATATCTCAGATAAAATTTAAACAGATTCCAAGAGTCTTAGAGCTAAAAGAATTGTAGAATTTGTATGTCCTATGACTTTATCACAAAGATAACAACTCTGACAAGTAGAGAGGATATTTAACAAAGTTTCACAAGGGTCTTGCAATCCGGCTTGGGACTTCTCCCTTTCAGTATGCTGCTAGTTGTGAGATAAATGGAAACAGACTTGGACTTGCATTGTGCTAGCAAGGGGTATATGTTGTTGAATACTTACATGGGAACCTAGCCCAGAATGTCCTCATACTCACATGCGTTTGGGAAACCACTATCTATTTATGCTACCTCAATAAGCATTTTCACTCTCTTGTATAACAGTATAAGTATAAACTGTTTATAATTATATTGGCATTATCATTGATTTGCATTTTGTTGTAATCATGAGTAGTGATTTTAGTTTAATGTTTTAGGTATTGTTAAAGCAAACTAAATTATATCCTGAAAAGGACTCCTGTACGTCTATATCTGAGTCCCTGTGGATGAACTGTAACATAGCTTAATAGTCAGACAGAATTGAAAACCTAACTTAATAGTATACACCTGTAACAATAGCTGAGTGTTGACCAATCCTAGCGGCCATATGTCGACCACTCATAGACTGCTGAATGTTCAAACTGTGTTCAAATAGGGCAAATGCCGAGCTGTAACCAGTCTCGCTGTTTCTGTACCTCACTTTCAATTCCTGTATGTCACTTTACCTTTTTAGTCTATAAGTTTGTTCTGACCATGAGACACCCCTGGAGTCTCAGTGAACCTGCTGTGATACTGGGTGCTGCCTGATTCGTGGATCATTCGTTGCTCAATTGAACTCCTTTAAATTTAATTCAGCTGAAGTTTTTCTTTTATCAGTATCCAGGTCAACAATTCACATTGAGTATCTTCCAATATGCATTTTATTTGGCAAAACTGATGGACAAGTGATATGATTTGGATTTGTGTCCCTGCCCAAATCTCATGTCAAATTGGAGGAGGGGACTGGTGGGAGGTGACTGGATCATGGGGGCAGATTTCCCCCTTGCTGTTCTCGTGATGGTAAGTGAGTTCTCACGAGGTCTGATGGTTTAAGTGTGTGGTACCTCCCCCTTAGCTCTCTCTCTCCTGCCACCTTGAGAAGAAGGTACTTGCTTCCCCTTCCCCTTCTGCCACAATTATAAGTTTCCTGAGGCCTTCTGGACATGCTTCTGCACAGCCTGTGGCTCTGTGAGTCAGTTAAGCCTCTTTTCTTCATAAATTACCTAGTCTCAACTAGTTCTTTATAGCAGTATGTAAACAGACTAATACAACAAGAATTCTTATATTCCAAGTAGCTCTATGCTTCTATTTCATTTTGAAGTCAAAATTTCTATCTTAACTAATTTATGTAAAGGATGTTAATTTTACGACTACAATCTCTAACATAGTACAAGGAGGTAAGTATCTCAAAGACAAAGGTCAATTGGCTGAGAAAAGAAATAAAGATCAGAAATATCTTGAATGATGAACAGTGTTTCCTGAATGATGTATATCATCCCTGAGCAGAAAATAAATTGATAATTCAATTTTAAATGATGCATATATATGTGCATTTAAAAAATGTTGATGTGTTAGTAACATATCAAAAATATAAACCAGAACTTGTTAAAAAGACAAATAATAAATGAATTTTCATGTTGAAGCTGGGAAATAAAACAGATAGAAATAAAGTAGAAAATGAATTGAAAGAATGTTTTTTTCTAAATTACCACTTTATCAGCTCAGAAATTTAAAATAAAAAAGAAATAATAAAATAATAAAAGAAATAATAAATAGAAATCTGTGTATCATGAGGAAAAAATTCCCTGTATTTCAAGTGATGAGTGATTAACAACAAAGATAAATTATACCATAATATTCTAGGAACAAAGGTATGTTCGGTACAGGCTGTACCTTCACCTTCAAAAGCATGTGCTAGGAAGATGCAGATCAATGATGTTGTGAGCAACTCACTGGTGCAGTCATGCATGTCAAGCCTGGTGGAATGTCAGAACGCTTTTTTACTTTCCTTGACTCTCTCTGGTACTCACACTCCCTAAGCCACTGGGTCAGTAGGTTGCAGAGGCCTCAGCACTGTTGTTTATAGGGGCAAGTGAACAAAAGGGTAAAAAAAAAAAAAAAACCATACAGTGAAGGCAGAGTCCAAGATCAACCTAAGGGGGGTGGGGGGGAGAAGCAATCATAAGAAAATAGAGCTTATACTTACTATAAATTGAAAAAAAAAGGTCAGTGAATGTTTCTGATGAATATCTTAGAAACACATAGTATTAGTTTGAAAGCATCATGGTTGTAGAAAAGCAGAGCAATAGAAACTTCCTTATTGCTTTAGTCATGGTTCTTAAGAGAAACAGAACCAACAGGATATATAGATCTAGATAACTAAGAGGACAGTAATAGTCTTATGTGATTATAGATTATGTCAGAGAAGTCCTATGATATGCCATTTGGAAGCTGGAGAACCAGGAAAGCCAGTGGTATAATTCAGTCCAAGGCCAAAGGCCTGAGACCTGGGGGCAGATGGTTTAAGTTCTGGAGTCCAAAGCCTCAAGAACCAAGACCTTTGATGTATGAAGGCAAAAGATGACTGTTCCAACTAAAGAAGAAAAAGAAAATTCATCTTTTTCCTCCTTTTTGTTGTATTCCAGCCCTAGATGGATTGAATGGTGCTGGCCCACAGTGATGAGAGCAGATCTTCCCTACTCAGTCTTTGACTCAAATTCTAATCTCTTCCAGAAACAACCTCAGATGCACCCAGAAATAATATTTCAGCTATCTAGGTATTCTTTAGCCAAGTCAAGCTGACACATAAAATTAGCCATCACAGTAATAACATATTTGAGCTGCTGAGTTAAGAAATGTGAGGCCTGCCATACCTCTGGATTCCCAAGTGACATAATAAATACTTTTACTTTAAAATTAGTTTGATTCAATTTTCTTTTAAATTGAGAGACATTTACTGGATCAGTGACATAATTATACCTTTTTATATTCAATCATTTCTGACTGAAACCTCTTTACTGCATAAACTGCTTAACAGTTCTTTCTTCAAGGACCTCTTCAGTTTTCCCCTTTGATCTGCATTTCTGGGATCCCCTAAAGCAGAAGATGCTTTTTCTTACTAACTTTTCAGCAGGGTCCTCCATTTGACCCCACTTCAGTGTATTGCATTTACTCAGTTGTAAACCCTGCCTGTGTTTCCTAGATTGTGAGATCCCAAGGGGCCAGGTCACTTATTTGTCATTACCACACTGATTTTCAGCAGGGTGCTTGGATTGACATTGCCTCAATAACTAGTAAGTGAATAAATTGTGCAGTTACAATTAGTTTTGAGCCATCGCCCAAATTTAATATTTCAGCATAGAGTTGGAGGCTTTGAATATTGTAACATGTTCGGTATTTGATGTGAAATATAATTGTGTGAGTGTGTACACTGGTGTTCGATAGGACCATGTCACAAGAGACTTTCTAAACACTACCAAAGAGTTCATGAAGAAAATACTATTTCCTAACAGTTATATTTTTTCTTTTTCTAGATCATCAAGTAGTCCTAGAGTTTATCAACATCTAACTGACCTCTGGTGTCACTTCTTTGCTATCCCCAGTGCAGAGCAGGGGCATTGCAGGTGAAAGATAGTATATATCCCTTATTAATTTATTCAATAATATATTGGGAATTAAATTCCATTTACCAAATATCTATCACTCTCCCTATATACTAGATTCCTTGCTAGGCGATGAAGAATGTAGGGTAACAAGAACATGGTAACTTTTACTCTAAAATGCTTAAAATTTTGCAAGTAAATAAATACATAAATAAAAACAAAAATAAGAGGCAAGTCTTAAAATAAATTGAATTTAAAACTATGAATTATTTGCTGTATGTCATGCATTTTACATATGTGGAATAAAGAACAGCTTCTGGCTGATGGTGTGGGGCTCAGGGTGGTAGCTCAGAAAAAAACCCTGTATAAAAAATACATTTAAGAAGGCCAAAAAATGGATATGAACAGATGTATGGAAGTAGTAATATCTATAGTATGTTCAGAAAACCTTAAATTATTTACTTTGAGCGAAGTGTTGTACAAGGAAGAGGTGCCAGATAAAGCTAGGCAGATAGCTATACTGAGGAGGGTATCAGTGAAGATCTTTAGGCTGGGCATGGTGACTCACGCCTGTAATCCCAGCAGTTTGGGAGGCTGAGGAGGGCGGATCACCTGAGGTCAGGAGTTCGAGACCAGCCTGGCCAACAGGGCAAAATCCCGTCTCTACTAGAAAATATAAAAATTATCCAGGCATGGTGGTACGTGCCTGTAATCCCAGCTACTCAGGAGGCTGAGGCACAAGAATTGTTTGAATCCAGGAGGCGGAGGTTGCAGCAAGCCAAGATCGTGCCACTGCACTCCACCCTGGGCAACAGAACAAGATTCTGTCTCAACAAACAAACAAAAACAAAGATCTTTAATTCTTTAACACCATATGAAACAGGAGGCACTACAATTTTTTTGAGTAGGATTGGGATTTAGGAAGTATCACGTGAAAACTCTTTGCAGAATAAATTGGAGTAGGGAAGGAAAGGAGATAGAAAACTGTGTAAAGCTTTGATAACCACAGTCTAGGGAAGATTTAGCAGGAGCAATAGCAGAGAAAAGGAAGCAACAGAGAACACAAATTCTTAGGGCCTTAAAAGTCTCGTTGATTTTTTTTTTTCTGAAATTATACATATGTTTCTGTCCTCTGCATAAAAAAATGATGGCTGATTATTTCTTTTTGGTTCTAGAGAGACGATGAAAATGGATATCCTAGCAGCTGTATTTTCTACATTGAATACACATGTTGCCTGGTCTCTGGCAATCATCCAATTATCATCGTGTCAGGAAGAAATAAATTATATGTCAAAAATGAGTCTCAGGCTGTGCTATAGATATTATCACATGGACTTTCCCCTCACCATATAAGACTTCTTTTCCCACTGGAGTAATTTAAGATCAACCCAGCACAAGACCAATTTATTGCAAAAAGAATGATTGTCTCATGATCCATGGTGCTATGCCCCACCTGGGACTTGTCAGCTCTTTACTGCACACAGCTGCCTAAGCATCTGCCTTAGCATCACTAGTATTTGCCGTCCCTTGTGCTTCTCAACTGTCTTCAGAAAGGAACGCAATATGAAATCAAAAGTTCTTTTCAACTTTCCCAATTTAGATAAACGGAAGGTTTATAGTTCAGTGCCAAAACTGTTTTGGGCTGTTCTGGCCAAGAACTTTTAATACAAGAATAACTCTAGCCCTTGGACCTATGATGTTGATGCAAATAATTAGCTATATTTTAAGGACTTATTTTATATTTTTGATTCCTAATAGTATTTTATAGTAAGAAGATTTTTGTCTTAGCCCCATGAAATTCTCTTTTTGAATTCATAAATGACCAAATCATTTTCTTTATTCCGGTCTTCAAACTTCCAGACTTCTCATAGTTCTTTTCACCTCTCTATCTTGCCTCTCCCAGACCTCTGGTCTGCTATTCTGTAATGTTCTTTATGTGTGATTTCTTTCCACTATCCTAGCCTTTATGAACAAATAATCAATTTGATGACTTTGAAGAACTCAGTTAATAACTCAAATATAATGCATCTTATTAATTAAATTACAATGGGGCATGCATCATTAAGAAGATGAGTAATTGAATTAGATGCAATTTTGATAATGTTTAAAAGTGAAGCCACCAGTTACAAAACGGTGATAATCTTTTGGAGCCACATGGCAGTAAATATGTGACTATAAACATGTTCTAGATGACTAAAAATCTCCTGACCCTGTCAATACGGGAGGACATGAAAAGCAATATTCTGCAATGAGTGGTGCTCACTCTAATCCAATGTTTCTTAAACGATTCTTTTCTTTATCACTGTGTGAGGAAAATTTTGAGATTTTTAACCTAATCAACCACCCCAGAAATTTTAATCCTATAGATATATTGCATATCTGTATATGTACTGTATGCATATCTGCACCTTCTAAATTAAAAAACTAAAATTATTTCTACTCCTAAAAGCCAATTCATCCCCTTTGGTGGTATCTTCTTTACTTAGAATTTATGCACTCATGTAAACTTAGGATATGCTAGGACATAAAGTTCTATCTCCAAATCCAGAGATGATAGAGTCAAAGATTTTTTGTTATACTGTGTGTAATTGGGCTGTGGGAAATGTAGCAATTACACAGGTGACAGAGGCAGATGGTACTGTAAGAACTATCAGGCCATGGCACTAACCTTGTAAAGTATAGGAAAACAATTACAAAGATCAACAAAATTAACCCCAATATAAATCCTCCTGGACTATAAGACACGTGAGTAGTTTCATATCAAAACATCTGATCTGGCTATTGTTTGACTTTGTATGTATACATAAAGGAAAATCCTAAGACATCTCTGAATGTTCTATCAAATTATTTATTTTAGCAACCAGAAAACAATAGTCTATGAGAATTAATAATCTATAAACACAGAAACTGTAGACATGATTTCTTCACATTTTATTGTTCAAGGGATAGATAAGTGGAGATGAGATTCCAGCAGAGTGTAATTTCAGTGTCCTGAATGACTGGGAAATATTGCCTTAGGGGCTGGAAAGCCAACTTGGCCAGCATCTACTGATATTCACCTGTTTTGTCTTTACCTTTTGTCAGCAGGGACTTCATTTGGGTAATGCGTACACAGTCATAGTTGGCCAACGTCTAGTGACCTACTATCTCAAACTTAGATATTCACTGAAAGAGAGACAGGAAAGGCAATTCTACCTTCAGAAAAAAGCAATATGGAGTTAAAAGAACATCATGCAAGAAAATCAGAAAGAAACCTTTTTCCATAGTGAAAAATGCTTTTCAGCTAAAAGAAAATTCTTAGAATTTTTGAAGTCTATTTTAATTATTGTATTTCTTCTAAGTTAGATAATGGCAATGTGTCCTTGTTAATCAAAAGTCGTTGAACAGCTAGATATTAGCTGTTTCCTATTAAGAAAAAAACTAAGATGTTAGTTCAGAGGCTGCTCATACATAGCCATCAGGGAATTAAATTATTTTCATGTATAATTAAAAGGTGTGTTCTTCCATCAAGAAGAAAGCTACAGCCTGCATGCCAGTAAGTACTTAATTGGAAAGAAAATGGACCAAATAGAACAATTCTACATTATTCTTACTATGGGAAAGAAAAGTTGTGAGTACTACATATGCGATAAATAAATATATTAATTACTCTCCTATTACATTGAGTGTCTGTATATTAAGAATCCAGGCCAGGCGCGGTGGCTCACGCCTGTAATCCCAGCACTTTGGGAGGGCGAGGTGGGGGGATCACCTGAGGTCAGGAGTTCGAGGCCAGCCAGACCAACATGGTGAAACCCCATCTCTACTAAAAGCATAAATTAGCCAGGCTTGGTGGCACATGCCTGTAATCCCAGCTACTAGGGAGGGTGAGGCAGGAGAATCTCTTGAACCCAGGTGGCAGAGGTTACAGTGAGCCGAGATCGTGCCATTGCACCCCAGCCTGGGCAACAAGAGTGAAACTCTGTCTCAAAAAAAAAAAAAAAAAAAAACCAGTGAAAACAACTAACTTACTTTTCACAGTCTTTTGGGGTTATTTTTAAAAATCACGTGTTTAATCATTGATCTATCTCATTTTTTTCTGACAACTACTTGCAGCACGTCCTTTAATTCAATTGATATTTCTCTGTATATCTTATTCAAAATTAAAGTCATAAATAGACTGAGGCATTCAAAACAGTGAGTTGCTACAGAAATAAAATATAAATATAAAGAAAAATATGATTAAATGTAATCAGATAATATAAAATCAGCTTTAAACTTTTTATATTATAAAATTTACCACATTAAAATGATAAAAATTAGACAATGAAGAATATTTCATACGTTTTATAAAGCTACAACTCACTTAGATTTCTTTCCTTCTTCTTTCTTTCTTTCTTTCTTTGTTCCTTCCCTCCCCTTCCCTCACCTTCCCTTCCCTTCCCTTTCTCTTTCTTTCAGCAGAGTCTTGCTCTGTTGCCAGTCTGGAGTGCAGTGGCGCGATCTCGGCTCACTGCAATCTCCGCCTCCTGGGTTCAAGCAATTCTCCTGCCTCAGCCACCCTACTAGCTGGGATTACAGGCATGTGCCATCAGGCCCAGCTAAGTTTTGTATTTTTAGTAGAGACAGGGCTTCACCATGATGTCCAGGGTGGTCTCGATCTCTTGACCTTGTGATCCGCCCACCTCAGCCTCCCAAAGTGCTGAGATTACAGACGTGAGCTACAGCACCCTGCCCACTTTGGTTTTTTTACAATCTTATATATAATCTTCTATATGCCATAACATTTTGCAGAATTGATTATTAAGGTTTAATATATAAGATGGTCAAAAAATGTTTTAGCAATTAATTCAATATGCAGAGTATTTTATGACAAAAATATGTCAAATATATATGTGTTGTATATATTCTCATATTTATTGTAATGCACATATAACATCTAAATAAAAGAGTAGACATTTGACAGTTTACTTAATTCAATTTGCATCCAGAGAGAGAGAAATTAAGATACTATTCATAGAATTTTAATTCTAGAAACATTTTACCAATCTCTGAACATTGTATGGACCATCATGCATTGGATAAATTCAGGTGACCAGATTGAAAAAAAATGTATCTGGATGGATTAAAAGATATATAGATTATAGATGGGTAGAAAGTAGATACGATTTATAGAAAATGCAGAAGTTAAAAAAATTTTTAACTTCTAATTTTAACTTCTAACTAAACATATTTAAAAATTTTTATTGTTCTCTGAAGAATTTTAGGTGCTTTTTCCTCACTAGGGATGCTAATCTATTCACCACAACCTCTTACCTATTTCTGGCAGTCTAACCCAATAGTTCATTTCAGATTCTTAGCTCACATTTTTCTCTAACCTCCTCATTCTCGTTTACATTTTTTTAAGTATAAAAGCAAAGTTGCTCATTCATGTTTAGCAAGAAATCTATCAATGACATTTCTGATTATGTTGTACGGCTAAGTCAATAACTTTTCCTAGGAACAAAGAGGTTCATACTCATAAAGAGAAGTCTTTGGTTGTTCTGATAGTTATAAGGTAATTAAAGGCTAAGAAAAATACAAATTTCTAGTTTGATTCAATAAGGATGAGGAGCATCAGTATTTTGAGAAAAATCTTTATTGAAGAATTGCCAGCTATATAAAAGTCATTTGCACTGGACCTAAATTATGTTCTTTTAACAATATGCAGATTGCTTAAATTCAATAGTCAAATGTGTGATTGTGATTCTGAATTGAGAAAAATTAAGTTTTTAAAAATGTCTTTTGAAATGCAATTTGCTATGTAGAGACTTGGAACTGATGTTTAAAATAGTGACAAAATGAACAAAATATAATAAAAGCTATGTAATACAAGATAAAATTGGTGATTTGAGGGGTAACAAAATTTTTTACAAAATTAAATATAACATCAAAAATTACCAAATAATTTAGAATGTACCACACTCACATTTGCAGTCTTGTAGTCAAGCAAATGGAGCTTCTCAGTAAGAAATTCATTAAATCTATTTGATCCCTATCTATAATATTCTATTTTTCTTCTCTTTGTCATTTAAATTATACCCTGCTGTTTAGTGCAATTGTACATAAAATGTGCACAGTAACTTTTAGACCATCTGTTATTGGTATCTGTTTTGTTTCTTTCTTTGAAATTATAATAACTGTCATGAATTCTGAAACGGAGTATTCTTCTGGCCTTCTGGTTAAGATCATTCCTACATCTGCTCCCAAGAAAATTGAAGTGAATATGGCATTGAATGAGCTCTGTGATCAACTATGGCTCATTTATTTCTAACTGTTATGACTAGAGGTGTGTCTGAAATCTCTGTGCTATAAAAATGCTCTAAAGATAGCCCTTCATAGAATTGCAATATTAATAACATTCCTCTTTACACATGATTGACCAGGAAAAATTGATTCGTTTCTTTGTTTCTCTCCACAATCTTAAATCATTAATACCTGTGGTATTTTTGCCTCCAGGAACACTGTCCATCAATCATAAATACTAAGAAAAGTACCCTAATTATCACTATTCTTTAAAGACTAAGTACCTTCTTTGAAATAAGTTACTTTTCTTGGGAACTTTAAAGAGTATTTCTCTTTTGGCTTAGTAAAAAGAGAACAAGCTTTAAGGACCCAGGATCTGAATGATAATACTGCTTGTTTCTTATTAAAAACTTACATCATCCTCAGCGAACTAACACTAGAACAGAAAACCAAACACCGCATGTTCTCACTCCTCGTAAGAGGGAGATGAACAATGAGAACACGTGGACACAGGGAGGGAAACATCACACACGCTGTTGGGGGATGGGGGCTAGGGGAGGTGTAGCGTTAGGAGAAATACGTAATGTAGTGGACAGGCTGATGGGTGCAGCAAACCACCATGGCCCGTGTATACCTATGTAACAAAACTGCATGTTCTGCACATGTACCCCAGAACTTAAAGTATAATAAAAATAAATAAACAAATATTTATAATTCTAATAAATATATCTCATCAACTTTTGATGGCTTCGGCACATGTTTTTTAAGAAATTTAATCTGGCATAGTGTTAAATTTCTGGATTTGGAAGTGAATAACATGACAAAATGGTCTGACTTTGTCAAGGTTCCAAGCCATGGTCACTAGAATTGTTTAGACTAGAAATAAGTTATTGTTGCATTGTGGAAGTGTTTAGCAGAACTTGGGCACATAGAAAGTTGACTCTTTCCAATTCCTTGATTTTCACCCTTTAGACATTCTCTGTAAGCTGGAGAAACTGGGCTTGATGTTGCTTATGAATTAAACCAAGATAATACTACTGCATGTACTCCCATTGTTTGGTAGTAGATTGCAGTTTTACAGTTCAACAGCCTGGGATATATATGAAATATAATATGATCTTAGTTTTGAAATATACATGCCACTTTCCATACCCAAAATAATCATGTCGGGAATTGAGATTCCTCAATATATTTACCTACCAAACACACTTCACCTTCAACTTACCCAATTTATTCAGCTGTCACTTTCATAATCAAACATCTCCCCTGCCCCCACAGAAATTCACATTTCCAAATAGCATTTTTTCACCACTTATCCTGAAAACAGAAACAAGTATAAAATAACAATAGAAAAACGGTCTATTTTTATACTAAGCTAGTCATTACTAGATGATATAAAACAATTTGTACACAATGCAACTTACACATTGTAAACATAATTTAATTCATCTGATTACCTCTTTAAGGAAAATAATTTTGACATATTCTGGTACTAGATGAGAGTCTTCAGACAATGTCTTTGGATTACAGTTTTATTGTCTATCTTGCTGAGGATATTAATTGAAAATTTTAAAATGAATGCCTATGTTAAAAATCAAAGTACTACAGCATATTAATCCTGATTCTCACATCTCTTCTCAAATTGTTCCTAAATTTTTTCCAATGTATTAGATGTATGATTTACATATGAAGTGAACATAATACTTGCATATAGGGTTCAAGTTTTGACCAGTGTTAACTCAGATGTAAATCAAGGTAGAGAACTTTTCCTTCATCCCATAAAGTTTCCTTGCAAACTTTTGCAGTCAAATTTACCTTCAACTCCATTCCAGGCAAGCAGGTATCTGATTTCCAGCACTATAGATTAATTTTTGCTGCTGCCAGAATTCTGTGCATTATACAGTATGTGCATTTTGTTTCCATTATGGAAACTGTTCTGCATAAAGTTTTTGAAAACACTTATGCTGTCTGTATAAGTAGTTTGTTTGTTTTATTGCTTAATGTATTCCATTGTTTTATTTTCTATTTCTTTGATGATGAATGATGTTGATACAGTTTTCTTTTTTTTGTTTTTTTTTTGTTTTTTTTCTTTTTATTATTATACTTTAAGTTTTAGGGTACATGTGCACAATGTGCAGGTTTGTTACATATGTATCCATGTGCCATGTTGGTGTGCTGCACCCATTAACTCGTCATTTAGCATTAGGTATATCTCCTAATGCTGTCCCTCCCCCCTCCCACCTCCCCCCACCCCACAACAGTCCCTGGTGTGTGATGTTCCCCTTCCTGTGTCCATGTGTTCTCATTGTTCAATTCCCACCTATGAGTGAGAACATGTGGTGTTTGGTTTTTTGTCCTTGTGATAGTTTACTGAGAATGATGGTTTCCAGTTTCATCCATGTCCCTACAAAGGACATGAACTCATCATTTTTTATGGCTGCATAGTATTCCATGGTGTATATGTGCCACATTTTCTTAATCCAGTCTATCATTATTGGACATTTGGGTTGGTTCCAAGTCTTTGCTATTGTGAATAGTGCCACAATAAACATATGTGTGCATGTGTCTTTATAGCAGCATGATTTATAGTCCTTTGGGTATATACCCAGTAATGGGATGGCTGGGTCAAATGGTATTTCTAGTTCTAGATCCCTGAGGAATCACCACACTGACTTCCACAATGGTTGAACTAGTTTACAGTCCCACCAACACTGTAAAAGTGTTCCTGTTTCTCCACATCCTCTCCAGCACCTGTTGCTTCCTGACTTTTTAATGATGGCCATTCTAACTGGTGTGAGATGGTATCCCATTGTGGTTTTGATTTGCATCTCTCTGATGGCCAGTGATGATGAGCATTTTTTCATGTGTCTTTTGGCTGCATAAATGTCTTCTTTTGAGAAGTGTCTGTTCATGTCCTTTGCCCACTTTTTGATGGGGTTTTTTGTTTTTTTCTTGTAAATTTGTTTGAGTTCATTGTAGATTCTGGATATTAGCCCTTTGTCAGATGAGTAGATTGCAAAAATTTTCTCCCATTCTGTAGGTTCCTGATCACTCTGATGGTAATTTCTTTTGCTGTGCAGAAGCTCTTTAGTTTAATTAGATCCCATTTGTCTATTTTGGCTTTCGTTGACATTGCTTTTGGTGTTTTAGACATGAAGTCCTTGCCCATGCCTATGTCTTGAATGGAATTGCCTAGGTTTTCTTCTAGGGTTTTTATGGTTTTAAATCTAACATTTAAGTCTTTAATCCATCTTGAATTAATTTTTGTATAAGGTGTATGGAAGGGATCCAGTTTCAGCTTTCTACATATGGCTAGCCAGTTTTCCCAGCACCACTTATTAAATAGGGAATCGTTTCCCCATTTCTTGTTTTTGTCAGGTTTGTCAAAGATCAGATGGTTGTAGGTATGTGGCATTATTTGTGAGGGCTCTGTTCTGTTCCATTGGTCTATATCTCTGTTTTGGTACCAGTACCATGCTGTTTTGGTTACTGTAGTCTTGTAAGACTGGTTTCTCATCTGTAGATTGAGGCTCAAAATTCTTACATTACAGTTTCTGTCTGTAAATTAAATTATGCATACATGATACATATTCTGATATTAAAATATAAAACAATAAGATACCGGACACATATTAGGGATTCCATTAAATTAACTCTTTAGCAACAGAGTGCTGGGCCATGGGATCCTTTGAGATTTGTTCTATTCCCCAGAATAATCGTCCTTAATGATTATTTTATAATGTTTACAGTTCACTAAGTATAATAAATACCGTCACAACATTTATAAAACAATTTTATGGCATAAGTATTGTTTTACTCACTTTAAAAATAATAGAATGGATGTTCATAGCTTGCAAAATTTTCTAAAAATTTTATACCAAATAAATAGTTGCATAATACCCAAACTAATTTCTCTAGATTACCAATAGCTTTTCTACCCCTTCATCAGACATGAAATGCAATAAAAGAAAGGTAAAATTATTAAACATTTTCAAACACAAAATACCTGGTTTACTTTCAAGTAGAATTATAAACATAAATATTTTTATGACCATAATGTGACATTTCTTCTTACTTTAGAGCAGAATAAAAAATACAACCTTCCCCAGCCAGACTAGTGAAGTTAAATGCATGTCAATACTGTCCTCCTAGCTGAAACAAACAAACAAACAAACAAAAATCAGAAAATGAGAAGAAAAATAAATACAGAAGAAGAAGGCCTGCTATTCAATGACTGTAGGATTCCTGAAAATATATTTTAAAGAATTCAGAATAAACATGATAATTTTACTCTATAGTGTCACTAAGTCCAGATCATTTTAGCAACCCTGGAGCCTAAGAAAGCTGTATCATTTATATATATATATCTGAGGAGAACTTCCTCAATTATGTAATCACACTGTGACAATGGAGTGACTAAGCCCACCTGATTTTGCTTTTGAAAACCAACTCAAATTGTCCAATTATGCAGTACAAAGTTTGGAGTCAAGGTGTTCACACATTATAATTTTACCTAAATTCTGATTCAGCTTCCTACTGTTTAATACAAAATGTAATATAAATTTCCTGAGTGGTTAACATGTAAAATAGACATAAAAGACTTATCAACTAATTGGGTAGTGTTAAAGTACTCATTTAATTTTCAACAAACTGTTTGAAATTTTATAACAGAATTTGATAAATCTGAGCACTTACTGGAAATAGGTAGGAATTAAGGAGCTATTGCAAAATTTTAGATGCTATATTATTAGGGTTATATTTTTAAGGCATTTTAATTTTATTGATATACATACTGAAACACTTAGAAATAAAATTATATGATGTCGAGAATTTGCTTCAATATAAGCAGCGGCAGGGATAGGGAGTAAGGGTGGTGAAGATGAAACATGAACTGATAATTTTTGAAGCTGAATTATTGATCCAGAGCTGTTTATTGCAGTATTTTTCTTTTTGCAAGTTTGATATTTTCAGTAATAAAAAGTTATAAAATTATAAATGACAGTTTATGTCCTCTCTATAGGTACTTTCCCTAAAAACTTAGAGATATATTCTTATTGTGAAATGAATACAAAGTATAAAGTAAGATGTATCTAAGAATATAAAGGATAGGTAGTAACAAAAGCACAATTAAAACCAAGCACATCAGGAACATTCATATATCTAAGGCAAAAGAAAGATAAAATGGAACAAACACAATTTTAAAAAGCTGGATAAAAGGAGAAAATTAAACTAAAATAGTTATAAGCAAGCATACTAATGGTTTGGAGTAGAATACAGAAGAATATTATTCTGCTAAACTCCCACTGAGGCCATTTGGTTGCATCTCAAAATCATGAAATCCAGACTGATGAGATCATTTACTCATTGAGGCAGGTTGCAGGTGGCAGGGCAGGCAGGGTTAGTTTATCCATAATAGGCTCATTTTTGGTCAAGGTAGGTGGTAAAAATCAAGCTTCCTGTTGGAGCGAGCTTTTATCCATTTTATGACAATCACTATTACAATGCTTCGCCTTCTTTCTTTTAATCTCTCGTGTACCATTATTCCATGTACCTTTGGCATTCATTTTTCCAGATATCTTCCGCCCATTGAATGTTGATATTTTGATTATTTCTTGTTTCTATGTATTTTGCCAAACATTGACTTCAATTATCTTTGCTGAATCTAATTTTCTTAAAGTGCTTATTTTTAACTACATGAGATGATTACATATTATTTATCTGTCTTTGCTAGTTTTCACGTCTTCCTATTTGCTGTATTTATATTGTTATATTATATAACTTTGCCCTTCAGAAAATAAAAATGTACTTGGTAATGCTTTTATTTTCATAAATTGTTGCCAAATCCCATTGGGTTTGAGGTTGACTTGTTCAAAGGAATAAGTAATAATGTGGAAAATTATTCCTCATTGTGTCAGACAAATAGTTCTTTTTATCAATCATTTCACAAAACATAATTAGTATTAAATAAATCTGACAGTTGTGGTTCTCTAGACAATTTTCCAGTCTGAGTTACACAACATAAACATTTGCTGACAGCATTGACTATGCTTTAATTTGTAGACTTTGTTAAAAAAAATATATGAAGTCTTTGTAACTGTTTTTTAAAGACTGGAGTTTCAGATATTTTAATAGTAATATATTCCTATGTAAAATTTTAGCATGCACTTAAAAAGCCATGAGTATTTTTAAGCTAAGCTGATTTAAAATATTAAAGTATCAGATTTATCTCAAAGTGCTCATATTTACTCAATTTTTTTAACTGACAGAGGTGGACTTTAGGCTCCCTGAACCCTAAATATTGGATCTGAAAAAATACACATGCCTCAATAAGTAAACAAAACCATGTGAGAATTGATTCTGAACGTAAAAACTTTGAAAATTCAACTACATTTAACATTAGTGACCCGTTTCATCCTTTATTTACTTGAAATTAATGTCAGACATAGCATGCAATATGTAGCCCAACAGAATTCCATCATAACCAGGAAAGAATGAGCACAAAATCTGACTCAAGAACATTTGTTTTTCCTTGTCTGCATACTCTTGGTTTTATATATACATTATATAAGATTAAATTTGAGTAAAACCATCAGAGATAGCCCACGATTAAGAGATCAGGCATTGGAGACAAATTAGAGTCTGTATATTCTTATTTTCAGTATAATAATGAGTGACTGAACTATTTTCTCAATTTCTCTAAAATTCAGTGTTCACATATTTAATATACAAATAATAATACTGCGTAACAGATACAAGTTTTTGAGGAATTATAAATCAAAATCTATCAAAATAGTGTCTGATTACATGTGAACATGTAAAACTTGCTAGTAATTGTTATCATTATCATGTATACTAATACCCTAAAGAACTTTAAGTTATTAGTTAAAATTCCATGTGTGGTTATGTTGATGCTATAGCTATATATTAGAGACAGTGTTTTCATAAGCTCCCAATAAAATTATTTTGTTGCAACTTATGAAACATTCATACCACACATTCACAGTCCAAGGAAGTTCTACTAGGAAAAAATTTTTAAGAATTATATAATAAGAGAGCTTTAAAAGCTATTCAACTCTATTTTGGTATTCTCACTTGTGAAGGTCTCCTCTGTTCCCAGAGTGGAAAGCTCTTGGAGAAGTGACAACACAGGAAAATGTATCCTTTCCACTGCACTTAAAATATAATTCTCTGAGATGTACAAAAAGACCCAAAAAGATTAGATGACTGGAAATATTCACTACCTCCTGGTGATAAAATTTTTTTTGTTATTTAATAAAAGAAATACACATTAGTCTGGTGATGAGCTGCAAATACCTCCAAATTCTGGGAATAATTTCCCATTAGAACCTTAAGATGAAGAAAGTCTCAAAAGTACTCTGGTATTAGTGAAATGCAGCAGTAAGTGTAAAGCTTTTATATTATTTTATTAACTTTCCTTTTGTTTCAATCTTTACCCTTCTTCTGTAAATATAAGTTGTTTCACTAGCTCATTGAGTATTCTCATTTGCCATTAGTAGGGGTGGAATGGAGCACATTATCATCTTTCCAAATTTGCTGAAGAAAACATTGTAAATAAAAGAAAAAAACATGAAGAAATATTTTCTAGAATGTGTGTAAGACAAGATAACTTGACATTAGGTAAATAGTAGTAAATATTTTTGTTTGATGAGAACAAAAACAAAAAAAAGCTATAAAATATAATAAAACTCTATTTATAAAATATTCCAGCAGGGTATCCATTGATTGTTTATTTTATCCTTTGTTAGATAAAACAAAAGTATTCAGATTAAAAGAAAAAAACAATTTGGATATTTTAATTAGTCATTATAATGTATTTCTCTATGGAAATATTCTGCTATGTGGAGGTTGCATAACTGAATAAGAAGTAAGTATGGATAGTTATTTATAATTATTTATTTATTTATTTATTTATTTACTTATTTTGAGACTTGCTCTTTTGCCCAGGCTGGAGTGCAGTGTCGTGATCTCGGCTCACTGCAAGCTCCGCCTCCTGGGTTCATGCCATTCTCCGGCCTTAGCCTCCTGAGTAGCTGGAACTACAGGCGCCCACCACCACACCTGGCTAATTTTTTTTTTTTTTTTGTATTTTTTAGTAGAGACGGGGTTTCACCGTGTTAGCCAGGATGGTCTCGATCTCCTGACCTCGTGCTCCACCCTCCTCGCCCTCCCAAAGTGCTGGGATTACAGGCGTGAGCCACTGTTTATTATTTGATAGGGATATTTATGATATGCAAATTAAAGGTAGCAAAAAATTCCTAATGGAGAAATTTTTCTACTTGGTAAGAGGAAGAGTAACTTGAGGCAGGATAGTCTGATATGAAAATGTATCTGATTTTTTGGTGAGTGAAAAAGAAGAAAAGATTAAAAACAGAGTACATTCATGAAGGTAATGTTTGCTATGGGCCCACATGATAGGGCAGTCTAATCAAGTGATGATAATTGTAAAAGGTATTTAAATATACTAAACATTGAAGAAAACATTTGGAACATAACTGAAGAATCAATGTTTTATATATGCATTTGCGAGTTTTATGTGTATAATTTATGATTACAAGTTTCCTTGTACAATCAGAAATAAAACATATCCCGAGATTACAGCTTCAACAGATGGAAAGTGTACAAACAGCCCTTAAGGGTGTTTCTATACAGATAGAGGTGAGGTATCCTCTGATTACCTATTTCGGTTACTTCCAAAGCACACTTGGCCAGAAACTTTCACACATTAGAATTTTACAGATAATTCTTCTTTAAAATGAAAAATTCTCACCATATAGTACACCTATATAACTGAATTTTAAAGAACAAATAAATGTTGTTTCTTATACTTCAAAGCTTTATTAAAACATATTAAAAGGAAATATACAGTTAAGATATAATTATCTTGGCTTTTTGCAGTATCCTGTTGAGAATCAGATGATAAATACTCATACATAGTCATTTCTCTATCACTGCAAAATATCATCTATTACCAACATTAACCATTCATTCATTAGTCATAATAGCAGTGCTCTCATTTGAAGTGATCAATTGCTAATGATTTAAAAATTCAGAAACTCTGGGCTTCTTCTAATTATTAAGAAAATTATTGCATTCTGATGAAATGTAATGCACAGGTGTAAACTTAGAACATCATTCCATAGAAATTATGTTTCTAAAGTAACTTACTATTTAAATACTAATACTATGATAAGAAAAGATTTAAATATTATCATATAAGTGTTAAGTGTTTTTCCATAAATGTGTACTGACAAATATTATAAAGAAATTTTAATCTAGGAAATTTAATAAATCATGTGCTTATGATTAATGCATAAATGATAATGATAATCAATGATAATGATTAATGTATAAATGATAAGCATAAAAATATCAAAGCATGAAACAAATTTGTTTAAGATGGTCATTTTTATTTCCTTAGTAATAGTAGAATTTGTAAATTTTTATATCACCTTCAGAATACTTTTTGCCAGAACACACTACTTTTGGAAAAATGTTTTTCTTTTACATTACTCTTTTCTATCAAATACCTGGGAAATAGCTCTGTAAGTTTATTTAGAACAGCGTATATTTTGTTCATCTTTGTCCCTCTCAAAGCACCATAGATAAGATATCACAAACAAATGTTAAGTGATCCTTGTGTAATTGAATACATTTTCATTCAGTAAACATTTCTTTGGTGACTATACATAGCAGACACTGAAGATACAGAGATAAAAGATAGCCAAATCTCTCTCGAGCTGACAGTTAACTAATGATTAGAATTTCAGATATTCATTTTAATAAAATATAATTTTAAGTCATATAGATTTGTAGGCCATGTCATTTCTTAGCCCGGGGTTATCTTTTCAATATTTTCTATCAATTATCTGCTCTTTTTTCTCATTCTAAATTCTTAGACAATTTACAGGAACTCTTGATTTCAGCTTCCATCTGTTTAACGATAACTCTCCACTCTTAAAAATTTTACATCCTCTAAAATTAGGTAATATGTATAATGAAATACACACAGTGCTGGAGATACATCTTGTTAGTTCTTTCTTCCTATTTCTTCACCAAGGGCCTAAAATTTTGGATTTGTCTAATTCTTCAATGCTAATATCTTATATTTTACCCACTTAAGATTGCTCTGCATTTCAACACTGGGTACAATAATTGAGACGGCCACAAACCTATCTTCTCTCCAAGAAGAATCTATAACCCCGTCTCTACTAAAAATACAAAAAATTAGCCGGGCGTGGTGGCGGGCGCTGTAGTCCCAGCTACTCGGAGAGGCTGAGGCAGGAGAATGGCGTGAACCCGGGAGGCGGAGCTTGCAGTGAGCCGAGATCACGCCACTGCACTCCAGCCTGGGCGACAGAGCAAGACTCCGTCTCAAAAAAAAAAATTCTCCTAGCTTAAACTTTGGTATACATGTCAGCTGACAAAGGTGAGGTAACCGTTCTTAATGTCTCTGAGGAATATCCACTAATAATATTCTTGCTGAACTCTGAAGAAATAAAACTTCTGTAAAAAAAAGATTAATGCATCTTTATAAAGAATTGGCCAATTATCAGAGATTTAGTGTTACTTTTAGGTAATGCATTTAAGAATTTCTGGACAAACCTTAATGTACCTTTATCAAGTGTCAAACTAGATATTAACTAATAAATAGTTGTTAAACCAGAGTTGAACACTGAGCTTTCCTAGTGATATGATAAACAAAATTTTGTAGTATGAAAAATGATTTAAGTAATTTTGCCAAAAAGCAGTCATGTGGTAATTTACAACTTAAACTTGAAGCATACATAGTGATGTAGCAAGTAAAGAAAATGGACAATAGAGAAATATTCTTGATTTGTCCTTTACAGATGCTATGCTAATACATTCTCACAGGGATTTTATGAGTTAAATATTATTCAGGATTCACAGGTGAAGAAAATATGTGTCATAAAGAGTAAGTAATTTCTCCAAATCACACAGCTAGTAACAGTTATAACCTGAATGAAAACCAAGGCCTGCCAGATTCTATAAGAAACAGTGGTAAGAAGAGAGGTGAAGGCCCTACCATTTTTTTTTCTTATGTTATGTGAGGTCTTATTAAGGGGAACTCTTTCAGCAGGGCTACAATAAGCACCATAGTCTAATGATATATATTCATGGGAATGATATCAGAAAAAGGTAGAAAGATAGAGCAAGTAGATATGCTGTGACGATAACTTCACCTGTTTCAAAGATGCCATTGTTGTGTTGACTTTATCAAAACAAATGAAGACTCAGAGACTTTTTATAGAGCGCTGCTCTTCCCACCCTGCCAAAGCACTTGTCAGAACTTTTTTCTCAAGGCTTATTTGAGGAGATTATTCAGAAAATAGCTTACATTGGACGAAGAGGTTGCTTTGCTTTAAGATTTATAGAGGTTGTAATACTAAATAAATGCTGAATTTATAAAATAAAAATCAAGTAAAACATTTTCTATTTGCATACTATAATTAGAAAAACATTAGGGCATTTTAACATTCTTACTGTGAGAGATGTTGTTTACATGTTTCTGGGTTTTTTAAAAATTAATCTCATATTACACACAATTTATTTCAAATAAAATTCCTGAAATTGTAATTTGCTGCTCTGAGGACTTAGTTACTTGGTGCATGATATTGAAGCTAAGGCTGAACGTTTGATTCCTGACATGAGTCACTTGATGTTACAGAGAACATATGCTTGACCAGAGACAGCACTTCTCATTTTGCTTGATGAGTAGACTAAAGGAGGATTAGATTAAGCCAGCATTTGATAAAGCTGTGTCTACTCTGGGGAAGACAACTCAAAATACAAGTTACAGCGATGGTGAATGAGTAGCAAAATATTCATAAAGAGATGTTTATTTTAACATTACACAAAATGGGATTTTCAATGATAGCTATAATGAAATATATTATTTGACTCCCTCACAATAATTCCCAAGGGAAAGTGAAAGAATATTTAATGGTGTTCAATGATTAAGGTATATAATTCTATAAATCCCAAAGAGTAAGACATAATCTTGTTTTTCACCTGTCAGTTTGAATATAATAGGAGGCTTCAAATGGGCAATTCTTTCCAACCAAAATTTTAAAATACTTTTAAGAGAAAGCTTCTATGGTAATCACAGTATGTTATAGCTCAGCAGTCACCAACCTTTTGGGCAACAGGGACGGGTTTCGTAGAAGACAGTGTTTCCATGGATGGAACCGTCCCACCGCAGATCATTAAGCATTAGATTCTCATAAGGAGCACGCAACCTATATCCCTTGCGTGCCCAGTACAACAGGATTCATGCTCCTATGACAATCTAATGCTGCCACTGATCTGACAGGAGGTGAAATTCAGGTAGCAATGCTTGCTTGCCTACTACTCGCTTCCTGCTGTGTGACTTGGTTCCTAACAGGCCAGAGACCAGTACTGGTCCCCGAGCCCCATGGGCTGGGCACCCTGATACAGACTTTTTCACATAAATAACATTTCCAATTTAAAATATTTTCTTAATTAAATAGGGACTATCCTGAATGCATCAGTAAATTCTTGCAATCCTGCACTTTTAAATTAGGTTTCTTTTGGCTCCAATATTTTTGTATATTCAAATAGTTTCAGTTATTTCCACAGTTGCACTTCCTCAATATAGTGTAGTTTGCTAAAGTGTATATGGGAAACTACTAACATTTCTAATCTCACTTTACCCTTAAACTGTCATTAAAAATTCCTACTACAATTAGTTGTTTTCCAAATTAAGCAGCTACTATATGTAAATTCATTTACCTTAATACTCAGAAATTAAATAATAAATATTAATTATCTGCTTATTTTATATAATAAAACTTTACAAAATTAAATAAATTTAAAAACACCATTTTTATATTTAATGTCAAAATGTTGATAAGACAAAAGAATATTATCAAAATATGGTGGCAATATATTTTAACCACAAAATATTTTATTTAATAGTAAAACGTATGACTGAATAAATGAGGATGATCATATTCGTTCATCTATGTTTCATCATTTGAAGAAGTTGAATAATCTCTGCTCAACTAATCTATTTTTCAGTGTCTAAGAAATAGCCTAACATTTACTACAGTCACTCTTCACTTTATTGATTGGGAGAGATAATAATTATACTTTCTACTTTACTTTGCATACATCTTTCCCTAAATTTAGAGAAGTGCTAAGTTTGGTAATCATTTCCTTGATGAGATGTAAGAAGAATGGTGACCAGTGTTTTCTAACTAAATTTAAGGAGACTTAACTTGCGACATTAAAACTCAACAAACAGTAAATATTCTTATTGAAGCTGATAAGAATCAATAAAAGTGTTACTTGAACACAACATGCTTCCAAAATAATTAAAATATTTAATAGGAAATACTGTTTGATAAAAATGCTTACATGAAAAGTTTAAAAACATAAGGCACTATGTCTACCTAGCTCACTAGATAGCTATTTATAAATGACAAAATGATTATTTATCATGTCCCCCTTTTACCCTTGGGTTAACTAAATTGGGCATATCTGATAAATTATTATGTATTATTTACTACTATATGTATATATATTACATTTTAATATTACATATAAATCATTACTTATTTATAGGAATTCTTAACATATATTTTCCAAGAATCCAAGGGCAACTTTATTTCTTTTTAAATAATTAAACTGAGCAAATAGGTAAAAGAAACACCTTTGCAATAGTTAGAACATATTTGAGAATTCAAGTAATAGATCCAGATTCTGAGTATATTTGTGGATAATCTGTCAGTTGTAATTATGTCTCCTCATTACTTTTTTTCTATTGTAGTATTTAAAATGTTTAGCTATTAATGTAAATTTTCTTAATACTATTGCAAAAAATAAATTTCTTAGACACATTTATTTCTTCTTTGTATGCTCTGTACCTGCTAAGTATCCCACACTTAATAAATGTTGAATGAACAAGTGAATTGAATGAATAAATTAGAACTTGGCTGACAATGTTATATGTTACTTCTTTGGAATGCTATAACACTTTTATTTTTTTTTTTTGAGACAGGGTCTTGCTCTGTCACCCAGGCTGGAGTGCAGTGGCATGATCTCGGCTCACTACAAGCTCTGCCTCCCGGGTTTACTCCATTCTCCTGCCTCAACCTCCCGAGTAGCTTGGGACTACGGGTGACTGCCACCACGCCCGGCTAATTTTTTGTATTTTTAGTAGAGATGTAGTTTCACCGTGAATGCTCATTAAAAAAGAAAGAAAGAAAAAGAAAGAAATAAAGAAAGAAAGAAAGAAAGAAAGAAAGAAAGAAAGAAGAAAGAAAGAGAAAGAAAGAGAAAGAATGAATGAAAGAAAGAAAGAAAGAAAGAAAGAAAGAAAGAAAGAAAGAAAGAAAGAAATCCTCCCAAGGGTTTTTTGTAGGGTTTTCTGCTGATTTAACATGGAATTTTCATCTGTAAGTTTAATGCCCTGACTATAGATAAGTTTTTTGATGAATTCCCTGCAAATCTACAGTTTTTTGCTTTTTTTTCTTTGTTTTGTAATCAGGGAGATTATTCTAGAAAAATCACCAATGCAAGAAAACTTTATAATTCAGCTCAAAAACATGTCATACGTACATTCGTATTTGTGCTTGCAATATCAATAGCTTCAATATCTATTGCTTTATTTCTTAGAGGAACAAGCATCAAATACTTATCATGAAGTAAGCAATTGATTCCCTAGAAGATGACAAATAGGGTAGAACATCTATATCATGGAAATACCTTTAGGTTAAAAAGTGGAAATCTACCTCTATCGAATAAGTTTAGCATATAAATGTCTTGTTCACATTCACCAGAATAGAAACTGGATTAAGTTAAAGGAGTTGACATTTCACAGGATGATTGCAAAATCACGCATGTAGGTCCAAAAAATATAGCTACAAAATTACTTGATAAGAGAAAAAAGACAAAGAATCCCAAGTGAGAGAATGATTTTAGTAAGTTCAATAAAAATTAAAAATAAAACAGTAGGCAGTTAATACAATTGTAGAAAGCATTGAGGTAGATGTGAAATATGAAATTATATATGTTTTTATTATTGTCTATGTAGTATGTTTCAGTTCTTGAATAATTAGAATATTCTAGTTACTGAAAAATTATGATTTGAAATAATATTTTATATGATGCATACATATTTACAATATATATTTATAAATTCATATTCAAACATACAAATGATATTCTGACACAGTTCATTATTTTCTTTTTCAGTAATATGATCTAGTGGCTTTTATGTGTTCTTTTAATTTTGCAGAAATAAATTCCTTTAAGTTAATCAGCAACAAACCTTTTTTGTCTAGCTATTAAAATTATTACATATACATAATGAACTTACGAGTGTAGTTTTGCATGTTTTCAAGAGTATATGTTTCATCATCGTCAAAAATTACTTTCTTTGTTATTTCCTTTGCTTTTTGAAACAAATTATTTGTTAATTTAATTTAACTTGATTTAGCATTTAGTCATCAAATATAATTCTCACTATAGAACCTAGATAAAATCAATTAATGAAATAATTATAGATATGGAGACCTTAGAGAGGCATCTCCAAATCTTTTGAACTTATTACTTTGTATATTTAAAAAATTATAATACATACAAAACATAATTGATGTTGTTATTTTTAAGTTATTATAAATCTATGTATATTTCAAAATTTTAACATGAAATTTGCATTTTTATGAATGTTTTTTCAGAACAAGTTTCAAATTTTAGTTTTTTAAACTTTGCAAAGTGAATGTGTTCTTAATGCTAAACACATGTGATGTTTTAAATAGAAAATGTTAATGCTCAATCATTTTAAATCATTCAATGATATTCAATGACAATCATTTAAAACATCCAAAGATAAAAACAACTCTACTTTACATATATATGTGTATATACTTTACATATATACATAGTTATTTTTCATATATATATACTTTACATATATTTGTGTTATATGTTATATATATTTAAAAATCTAGGTTTAAGTTCTCCTTAATACCGTGACAAAACAATTTCAAGAGTAAAACTTGCTTGAAATGTCAATAACAGAATACTTGCTTAAAAATTTCTAAAATAAATTTACATAAAGAATTACTTCTTCTAAACTCTGCATCAGTAAGCAGTTTAGCAAGATAATTTTATAAGCATGGGGAGGAAGTTGTGCTCTTCTAAATATTCTCTATGATGTTGTCTTAGCCAAACAGCCAGATTATTCCCAAGCCAGTTGGAAGCCATGGCAACCTTGGTAATGTAGCTATTGGCATAATGCAGTTACCTGCTTCTGAAGAGTTCCCAGGATGTTCAAATCACAGTGTGGTGAGTTCTGCCAGATTCACTAGATGGTGTAGGGGAGGATGGGTAGCTAAGGAAGAGGAAACAACATTAACACAAACCACCACCACAACAACAACAACTGAGTTCAATCAATTTTGTTAAAATTTCCATTGAGACTTTTTTTGAGATGGAGTCTCACTCGGTCAACCAGGTTGGAGTGCAGTGGCATGATCTCGGCTCACTGCAACCTCCGCCTCTCAGGTTCAAGTGATTCTCCTGCCTCAGCCCTCTGAGTAGCTGGGACTACAGGTGTGTGCCACCATGCCCAGTTAATTTTTGTATTTTTAGTAGAGACGGGGTTTTGCCATGTTGGCCAGGCTCGTCTTGAACTCCTGACGTCAGGTGATCCACCCGTCTCGGCCTCCCAAAGTGCTGGGATTACAGGTGTGAGCCACCATGCCCGGCCAGAAGTGGGTTCTTTGGTTTTTAAATGTTTATAAATTTTTCTTTTAATGTTTTGCTATTGACTCCTAGTTTGAATTGTGGTCAAAGGCAGCGTGTATTATTTCAATTATTTTATATTTTTGAGGTATGTTTGTGGCTCAGAGTATGGTATATCTTGGTATATGTGCTGGGGACACTTGAAAATCATATCTATTCCACTCCTGCTTTGTGGAGTGTTCTATAAATGCCAATTAGCATCTTTTGATGGATTTTATTGTTGAATTCTATGTCCTTAAATACTTTGGTTTTTGTCTTTTGCCAACTTGGCAATATGTTCAGCTATTACTTCACTAAATAACTTTGGCCAGACCTGCTGTCTTTCTCTCTCTCTCTCTCTCTTTTTTTTCTGGAACTCAGATAACATAAATATTACATCTTTTATTATCATCTCTCGGATCCCAAGACTGTTCATTTTTATTTTTTCCATGTACTTTCAAATTGAGTAACTTGTATTTTTCTGTTTTTTAGTTCATTATTTCCTTTGTCCTTCAACTTTTATGTTTATGCACCGAAAAGGTGACCACTCATTCTTACCTTGATATACATTTCAGCAATAAATATTAAAATTTTAAATACTAGGGGGTCAAACCTATAGTAGATCATGTTGGTGGCAGCTTGCATAGAATCACTGAGGAACACTGGAATGAAGCTCATCAGCCTCATCAAGTTTCCTCTTCTGATCACTTTCATGCTCCTATGCCTCACTAACCTCGCATAAGACATGGCCTCATTCCTTTAATCACAGTAAAAACAGTGTATTTTTAGGCTTGAAGGAAAAATTAGTGCTGCTGAGGTCTGATATTTTAGCTCTTAATTCATTATGAATATAATGTCGCTAAAGTTAGACTTCATTTGGCATGGATTAACTAAAAAAATACAATTAGATAAAGATGCCATTAATGATATTTATACAAAAATTTGGTATCCAGAAGACTGAAACAGAAATACATGTATATACACACATTATAGGGATGATTAAAGACAAATGCCCCCCATGACAATTTTGTTTTAAGACTATAGTAATGATTAAATATTACATTTAAATTTAGTAATCACTTCATGGTAATTACCATAAATTCAGTAAATGATTTGTCAGTAGATCAAATATTAGATTAAATATCACCAATATATGTATATTCACCACGGCAATTCTTCTTTTTAAGCTCTATAATGGCTACATTATTTAAAACAGTTAATACTCTTCTAAATAAGTTCAACTTTATTTTATTATTATTATTATTGTTGTTATTATTAATTTTACTTTAAGTTCTGGGATACATGTGCAGAATGTGCAGGTTGGTTACATAGGTTTACATGTGCCATGGTAGTTAACTACACCTATGAACCTATCATCTAGGTTTTAAGCCCTGCAGGCATTAGGTATTTCTCCTAATGCTCTCCCTCCCCTTGCCACCCACCCGCCAACAGGCCCTGGTGTGTGTTGTTCCCCTCCCTGTGTCCATGTATCCTCATTGTTCAATTCCCATTTATGAGTGAGAACATGGCGGTGTTTGGTTATCTGTTCCTGTGTTAGTTTGCTGAGAATGATGGCTTCCAGCTTCACTCATGTCCCTGCAAAGGACATGATCTCATTCATTTTTTCTGGCTGCATAGTATTCCATGGTATATATGTGCCACATTTTCTTTATCCAGTCTATCATTGATGGGCATTTGGCTTGGTTCCATGTCTTCGCTATTGTAAATAGTGCTGCATTAAACATACATGTGCATGTGTCTTTATAATAGAACAATTTATAATCCTTTGGGTGTATACTCAGTAATGAGATTGCTGGGTTGAATAATATTTCTGGTTCTAGATCTTTCAAGAATTGCCACACTGTCTTCCACAATGGTTGAACTAATTTGCACTCCCACAAACAGTGTAGAAATGTTCATATTTCTCCACAGCCTTACCAACATCTATTGTTTCCTGAATTTTTAATAATTGCCATTCTGACTGGAACGAGATGGTATCTCAATGTGTTCTTTTGAGAAGTGTCTACTCATATCCTTCACCCACTTTTTGATGGGTTTGTTTTTTTCTCGTAAATTTGTTTAAGCTCCTTGTAGATTCTGGATATTAGACCTTTGTCAGATGGGTAGATTGCAAAAATCTTCTCCCATTCTGTAAGTTGCCGGTTCACTCAGACAATAGTTTCTTTTGCTGTGCAGATCTTTAGTTTAATTAGATCCCATTTGTCAATTTTGGCTTGTGTTGCAATTACTTTTGGTGTTTCAGTCATGAAGTCTTTGCCCATGCCTTTGTCCTGAATGGTATTGACTAGGTTTTCTTCCAGGGTTTTTATGGTTTTGGGTTTTACATTTAAGTCTTCAATTCATCTTGAGTTAATTTTTGTATAAAGTGTAAGGAAGGCATCCAGTTTCAGTTTTCTGCATATGGCTAGCCTGTTTTCCCAGCACCATTTATTAAATAGGGAATCCTTTCCCCATTACACGTTGGGTTGTCAAAGATCAGATGGTTGTAGATGTGTGGTGTTATTTCTGAGGTCTCTGTTCTTTGCCATTGGTGTATATATCTATTTTGGTACCAGTACCATGTTGTTTTGGTTACTGTAGACTTGAAGTTTAGTTTGAAGTCAGGTAGCATGATGCCTCCAGCTCTGTTCTTTTTGCCTAGGATTGTCTTGGCTATGCAGGCTCTTTTTTGGTTCTATATGAAATTTAAAGTAGTTTTTTTTCCTAATTTTGTGAAGAAAGTCAATGGTTGCTTGATGGGAATAGCATTTAATCTATAAATTTCTTCTGGCAGTATGGCCATTTTCACAATATTGATTCTTCCTACCCATGAACATGGAATGTTTTTCCATTTGTTTGTGTCCTCTCTTATTTCCTTGAGTAGTGATTTGTAGTTCTCCTTGAAGAAGTCCTTCACGTCCCTTGTAAGCTGTATTCCTAGGTATTTTATTCCATTCGTGGCAATTGTGAATAGGAGTTCATTCATGATTTGGCTGTCTGCCTGTCTGTTGTTGGTTTATAGGAATGCTTGTGATTTTTGCACATTGATTTTATATCCTGAGAATAAGTCCAGCCTTAAATGACACAATAGTTTAAACATTTAGGGAAATATTTTTATTAGTTTTTATTTGGCTTGGCTGGAATATATGACAAAAAATATCTGAATCCAAACTTTCTAAACATTTCTTCTAAATATCCAGCATTTCAATTCTATTTACACCATTTTTAAAACTTTAAATTTTTATAGCATGCAATTATTTGATATGTTTAACCAAAATGCTTATGTTCATATCATAGAACTATGTATTTTAGAAAAATCTTACAAAAGAACCAGAAAAAAATAAAAAAGCTGGTGTATTAGTTTGTTTCCACACTGTTGATAAAGACATACCTGAAACTGGGAAGCAAAAGACGTTTAATTGGACTTACAGTTCCACATGGCTGGGGAGGCCTCGGAATCATGGTGGGAGGTGAAAGGCACTTCTTACATGGCAGTGGCAAGAGAAAAAATGAGGATGAAGCAAAAGTGATAAACCCATCAGATCTCGTGAGACTTATTCACTATCACAAGAATAGCACAGGGAAGGCTGGCCCCCATGATTCAATTACCTCTTCCCATGTCCCTCCACAACATGAATTCTGGGAGATACAATTCAAGTTGAGATTTGGGTGGGGGCACAGCCAAATCATATCATTCTGCCCCTGGCCCCTCCAAATCTCATGTCCTCATATTTCAAAACCAATCATACCTTCCCAACAGTCACCCAAAGTCTTAACTCATTTCAGCATTAACCCAAAAGTCCACGATCCAAAGTCTCACCTGAGACAAGGCAAGACCCTTCCAACTATGGGTCTGTAAAATGAAAAGCAAGCTAATTACTTCCTAGATACAATGAGGATACAGGTATTGGGTAAATACAATCATTCCAAATGGGAGAAATTGACCAAAACAAAGGGGTTACAGGGCCCATGCAAGCCCAGCATTCAGTGGGGCAATCAAATTTTAAAGCTTCAAAATTATCTCCTTTGACTCCAGGTCTCACATCCAGCTCATGCTGATGCAAAACATGTGTTCCCATGGTCTTGGGCAGCTCTGCCCCTCTGGCTTTACAGGGTACAGCCTCCCTCCTGGCTGCTTTCACAAGCTGGTACGAGTGTCTGCAGCTTTTCCAGGTGCACAGTGCAAGCTGTTAGTGGATCTAGCATTCTGTGCTCTGGAGGACAGTGGCCCTCTTCTCACAGCTCCACTAGGCATTGTCCCAGTAGGGACACTGTGTGAGGAGTCCGACCCCACATTTCCCTTCCACACTGCCATAGCAGAGTTTCTCCATGAGGGCCCCCAATGCAGCAAACTTTTGCCTGGGCATCCAGGTGTTTCCATACATCTTCTGAAATCTAAGTAGAGGCCCCCCAACCTGAATTCTTGACTTCTGTACACTCACAGGCTCAACACCACATGGAAGCTGCCAAGCCTTGGGGCTTCCACCCTCTGAAGCTACATTCTGAGCCCTATGTTGTCCCTTTCAGCCATAGCTGGAGTGGCTGGGACACAGGGCATCAAGTCCCTAGGCTGCACACAGCACAGACACCCTGGGCCTGGCCCATGAAACCACATTTTCCTCATTGGCCTCTGGGCCTGTGATGGGAGGGGCTGCCGTGATGGTCTCTGACATGGCCTAGAGACATTTTCCCCATGGACTTGGGGATTAACATTAGGCTCCTTGCTACTTACACAAATTTCTGCAGCTGGCTTGAATTTCTCATCAAAAAATGAGTTGTTGTTGTTGTTTTTTCTACTGCATCATCAGGCTGCAAATTTTCTGAACTTTTATGCTGTTTACCTTTTAAAATGGAATGATTTTAATAGCACCCAAGTCACCTTTGAATGCTTTGCTGCTTAGAAATTTCTTCTGCCAGATAGCCTAAATCATCTCTCTCAAGTTCAAAGTTCCACAAATCTCTAGGGCAGGGGCAAAATGCTGCCAGTCTCTTTGCTAAAACATGGCAAGGGACACTTTTGTTCCAGTTCCCAACAAGATCCTTATCGCTATCTGAGAACACCTCAGCCTGGACCTTATTTATTGTTCATATCACTATCAGCATTTTTGTCAAAGCCATTCAATAAGCCTTTAGGAGGTTCCAAACTTTCCCACATTTTCCTGTCTTTTTCTGAGCCCTCCAAACTGTTCCAACTTCTGCCTGTTACCCAGTTGCAAAGTCGTTTCCACATTTTCTGGTAGCTCTTCAGCAACACCCCACTTCCAGTACCAATTTACTGTATTAGTTTGTTTTCACACTGCTGATAAAGACATACCCAAGACTGGGAAGAAAAGGAGGTTTAATTGGACTTACAGTTCCACATGGTTGGGGATGCCTCAGAATCATGGCACGAGGCAAAAGGCACTTCTTACATAGCGGTGGCAAGAGAAAAATTGAGGAAGAAGTAAAAGCAGAAACCCCTGATAAACCCATCAGATCTCATTAGATTTATTCACTATCATTAGAATAACACAGGAAAGACCAGCCCCCATGTTTCAATTACCTCCCCCTGGATCCCTCTAACAACACGTGGGAATTCTGGGAGATACAATTCAAGTTGAGATTTGGGTGGGGGCACAGCCAAACCATATCAGCTAGAAATCAGTTTTTGAAATGTAACATACTGTAACTGTGTACACGTTAGCTAGCTGTAAGTAGCAAAGCCGATTTTCTATTTGCATAATGTCTTACCATTAAAAGCCTATAATGCTTTGTATCTCATAAAAATTATCCACATAGTATTTTTAATCAGATGTTGAATTCCAGAAATTAAAAATATTACTTTGATTTGGTTTTTAAAAAATATGCTACATTAGTTGAACTCAGACGACAATGGATGATTTTTAAGAGGGAAGCGTTATCCTCATTCTATTTTACACAATGAAAAGTCAATTTTCTTAAACAATGTGGCTAATTTCTAATTCTCTTCAGTCATCAGATCATGCCATCGCTGATTTGTATTAAATTGTCAATATGTAGATATAACCTCAGTCACCTGAGTTTGAATTTATTTTTAAAGACAAATTTCTTTCTTGCATTATATTGTCAACTCACACAGCACTATAAACAATTATCAGCCTGTGCTAGAGATGATTTAGTTGTTCTGTCTCTTTCTCTTTTTCAAAAATCAGCTTCCAAAAGTCATGATTTTAGAAAACATTCTCCGGAGATATTTTATATTAATGATTGTAATTCCTCTATATGATGATTTAATAACAAAACTTACATATTTATTTCCAGTGGCTATACTTCAAATGGTTGAAGACTAATAATATGGTAATAGGCAATAATAACGATTCTATAGTTTGAGATGTGTGACTCTTTATTAAACATTTGTAATGAAAGTAAATTTTTCTGCTAATAATTAGTTAAGACTAAAGCAGTAAAGAAGAGCAAGGGCTTTTAAAATTATAATATGACTTGTTTAGATAAAAAATATTCAGATAAGCACTCTAAAACTTGCCCCATTGCTACTCTAATTCAAAGCACTTTGATCTTATTTATCCAGGGGAAAAAAATCACATTAATATAGAAAGTAATTTTAATTCTCTATTTGTTTCTTTTTAAACATTTTCCCAAATTTTGAAATAAGTTTACTCTGAGTCTTTTTTGTGTTCAGGATATTTATGATGTCATTAAACATGCCCAGAAAATAATTATTTAACAGGATACCAAGAAAAGCTCTCTAATGATATTAAAATGCAAATTAAGTTTGGAAAGCTAATTCCCAATGGATCACAATTGCATAAATCACAAGAAATTATGATACTGGATTTCTATAAGTATAAATCTATGTCACATATATTTAAAATACAGAGTTGTAAATTACCCTTATTATAAACCTTGCTTTTCTTATTATTTTTAATAGTCACATAATAATTGTACATATAACAGAGTACAGCATATTTTGATACATGTATACAATGTGTAATTATCAAGTTTGAATAATTTGCACATCCATTATCTCATTTATCATTGATAAATTTAACAAATTTATTTTCTAAATTTTCCCTTAATAGAAAAAGTCCATTTTTCCTTTTTGAAAGATACTACCTAAAGCATTTGCACATATCAGTTATCAACCACCTCTACTAATATTGCCATTAACAGTTTTGAACATTATTTTTCATGGCAGGAGACAATAGCCAAAAACAATATTCTATTGGAAACTATAATAAACATAATACATATCCAAACACTTTTGACTAAATGACCTCAATCTACAGAAACGTCATTCTTTCATCAAGTATTACTTTTTATTTTATTTCATTATTTATTTTTCTTTTATCCAAGATACATTTTTTTTATAATTTTTCATAGGCCTAATGCCCTTTTAATATCTATAATTTAAAAACAAACTTTGATATTAAATACTTTTTCTAAGATAGTGGAATAGAAGAGGCTTTATTAACACTCCTCACCTACTTGGAAATGGCAAAAAGATGTATAGAGATTCACATTGTGAAGTTTTATCCAAGAAGAAACATGGGAGTTAAACATAAAAGTAAAATTTGAATACTGGGGAAAAGGCAGCAGGCAGCATCCCATGCAGCAGGGTCTGCTGGAAAATTGTGAGTGAATTCTCAGTGCATTAAAGGCCTGGTGAGTGTCTCCAGGATACACGTTTCCATTGGGGAACTAGACAGTCTAGCCCAGCAGGGAGCTTATTGACCCTATCAACCCCTAGATCTGACTTGGGGGCCAGTCAGGAATCTGAGAAGAAATGGCACTGGCAATTATCCCATGCATGCTCTCAGACCTGTGTGCCAACAGAAGAAAGTCATTCATGATCCCATCTCATAGAGGACTGAATAGAAACTTGCCAGCTAGCCCAGGGCAGCAGTCACTGGTTCGGAGAGTCCCAGGCAGGGAAGCTGTGATCTGGTCTCATGCAAAGAAGAAGCCCTAGTGACCAGAGCCGAGAGGCAAGCATGGCATAAACTCCAGTCATGCACATGAGAACTGGGCACGCACTTTTGCAGGACAGAACTGGGAGGGGGTTAGTTGAAGAGGCATGGTTCTGACACCTGTGGCAAGTTTTGCAGCCTGGGACATTTTTATGATATGAAGGCAAACTGCACTTGCTTTGGCTAACTGTCCTGACATGCTTCCAGCATCAGCCTATGGGAGGAAGCTTCACGAGGTCAGGAGTATAAGAACAAAGTGGGTCCCTCTACTGCTTGCTAGCTGTGTAGCCTGAGCTGCCCCTCTTTCCCCATGCTGGGTTGCTGATATGGCAGTAGTTGCTCCACTTCTCACTGGGGCATCTTACCAGGGGCCTTGGGCTGACACCATTGGGGGCTTGTGTGCAGGTTTACCTGGCCCACCTCTCCCAGGCTGTGCCCCTAACTCCTCCCTGGAAGGCAGAGCATGAATCCAGGATCACTAAGCATTTCATTGCCCAACCCATCACCAGGGATGCCCAAATACTTCAATGGATCAATTATAAACCTACTGCCACCACTGCAACTGGCTCTGATTAGCAAGCACCACCTACTGGTCTGGAGGTTGACCTTCACAGTTCATTACAATATCTGATGGCACAACTGCACAGCACTTGAGAATGAGGCAAGTCATGTGTGACTGCTGTTACTACCATCACCCACACCACCTTTGCTGCTCAGGAAGCCTTGAACCCACTGACCTACCAGGCATATTACTTCTACAACTGGCATTTGAGAAAGCCACTACAGTAAGGCTATTTATAGCCAAGGCAATCATACAGAGTCTACACCACTAAGTACCCAGAAGCAAAGCCAAATATCCCAACTCTACATACATTATATTCACATCCTCAAGAAGAAAAATGTCTGGTCCCAACAAAAGTAAATTTTAAAATAAGAAGTGATGATTTCTCCAGATGCAAAGAAATCAGCATAATAATATTGGAATTAGAAAAGGCCAGGTCTTGTGACACCACCAAAGCAACATAGTAACTCTCTAATAATTGAATTTTACCAAAATGAAATTTTCAAAATTCCAGATATAGAGTTTAAAATATTGCTTTTAAAGAAGTTCAATGAGATCCATGAGAAATCTGAAAATCAATACAAATAAATCAGAAAATAAATTAAGGATATGAATTAGAATTTTACCGAGGAGATATCTTTAAAAGAAAAACAACAACCATCATTTAGAGAAATAAAAAATCATTGAAAGGGTTACAACATTAATTGAAAAGTCAATAATAGACCAGACCAAGCAGAATAGAAAATCTCAGAACATGAAGACAGGTCTTCTGAAGTAATCCAGTGAGAAAATAAATACAAAAAGGATTTAAAAGAATAAGCAAAGCTTTAGAGAAGTATGGGACTACATAAAGTGTTCAAACTTACAAGCCACCAATAAGTGTGAAAAACCTATTTAAGGAAATACTTAATGAAAACATTTCTACTCTTGCAAGAGGTTTAGACATTCAGATACAAGAGGCCAGATGAGTGCCAAGATGTACATTGCAAGATGGACTTCACAATGACTTAGAGTGATTAGGCTGTCTTCAGTGAATGTGAAGGAAAAAATAAATCCTAAAATTAGCAATAGAAATGCATCTAGTCACCTATAAAGGAAACCCTATCAGACAAATCAGGAAAGATTGGTAGACTATTTTCATAGTTTTTAAATACAAAAACTCTCCACCACCAGTTTAATATCCTACCAGAATAAGCTTCATAAATGAAGGAGAAATAAAGTCTTTCCCAGGCAAATAAACTCTGAGAGAATTAACCACCACTAGACTGCCTCTACAAGAAATGCTAAAAGGAGTTCCAAACAGGGAAACAAAAGGTTTCTATTACCCACCTTATCTTGGCTACTCAGGAACCCTTGAGCCCACTGACCCACCAGGCATATTGTTACTATAACCAAAAAAATACACAAAGGAATAAAAGTCACAGGTTTTATAAAGCAATTACACAAAGAAGAAGGATAAAGAAATTAAATGACAACATGACAGAACTCCACCAAACTACAAATAAAATAGGGAAATAAAGAATTTACAAAATAACTAGATAATTAACATTATGACAGGAACAAAGCCTCATGTATAAACATTAACCTTGAAGGTAAATAGATTAAATGCTCCATTTTTAAAAAAAGATATAAATTGGCAGAAAGGATTTTTAAAAAATTGATCAAACAGTATGCTGCTTACAAGAAACTCACCTTCCTGGGAAAGACACTTATAGACTGAAGGTAAAGAAATGGAAAAATATATTTCACCCAAACAGAAATCAGAAGTGAGCAAAAGTAGCTATACTTACATCAGATGAACAGACTTTAAATAAAAAAAGTAAAAAGAAAGAAGGTTATTATATAATGATAAAGGGATCAGTTCAATAGAGGCTTTAATAATCCTAAATATATAGGTACCCAACACTGGACCACCAAGATTTATAAAACAAATATTACAAGACATACAGAAATAGATTATAATAAAATGACAGTTGAGGACTTCAACACTCTACTCACAGCACTAGACAGATCATCAAAATAGAAAATCAACAAAGAAACACTGAAATTATATTGAACTTTAGATGAAATAGATGTAACAGATACAGAACATTCTATTTAACAACTGCAGAATATACACCCTTCTCATCAATACATGGAGCATTATCCAAGACAGATCTTATGTTAGACCACAAAATAAGTCTTAATACATTTTTAAAATTGAAATCATATCAAGTATCTTGTCTTACCACAACAAATAAAACTAGAATCAATCTCAAGAGCAACTCTCAAAACTATACAAACACATGGAAATTCAACAACATGTTCCTGAAGAATCTTTGAGTTAATGATGATATTAAGATGGAAATTTAAGAAACGTTTAAAACACATTAAAAGGAAGACACAAAAAAACAAACCTCTCGAGTATAGCAAAACCTGGACTAAAAAGTAATTTTATAGTGTTAACTGCCTACATCAAAAACAGGTAAAGATTACAAATTAACAACCTAATGTGATACTTCAAGGAATTAGGATAAGAAGAACAAACCAAACCCAAAGCTAGCAGAAGAAAAAAAAAAAACAGATCAAAGCAGAACTAAATGTGATTGAAACAAAAAAATACAAAGAATTGGCAAAATGAAAAATTGGTCCCCTGAAAAAATAAACAAATTGATAAACCACTAGCTAGACTGACCAAGAAAAAGGCAGGGATGAAAATAAATATTATCGCCGGGCGCGGTGGCTCACGCTTGTAATCCCAGCACTTTGGGAGGCCGAGGCAGGTGGATCACGAGGTCAAGAGATCGAGACCATGGTGAAACCCCGTCTCTACTAAAAAAATACAAAAAATTAGCCGGGCGTGGTGGCGGGCGCCTGTAGTCCCAGCTACTCGGTGAGGCTGAGGCAGGAGAATGGCGTGAACCCAGGAGGCGGAGCTTGCAGTGAGCCGAGATTGCGCCACTGCACTCCAGCCTGGGTGACAGAGCGAGACTCCGTCTCAAAAAAAAAAAAAAAAAAAAAAGAAAATAAATATTATCAGAAATGAAAAAGAAGGAATTAAAACCGATACCCCAAAAATAAAAATATTGTCAGATCCTACTATGAAAATCTATATGTTCACAAACTGGAAAACCTAGAGGAAATGGATAAATTTCTGGAAAAATAGAATATCTTGAGGTTTAACCAGGAAGAAATTAAAATTCTGAACAGACAGTAACAAGTAGTGTGATTGGATCAGTAGTAAAAACAATCTTCCCAAAACAACAAAAAAGCCTAGGATCAGGTGACTTCACTGTCACATTCCACATAACTTACAAAGAAGAACTGGTACCAATCCTCCTGAAACTCTTCCAAAAAATCAAGAGTGAGGAAGTGTTTCCTAAGTCATTCTATGAGCCAGTATCAGCTTGATAGCAGAGCCAAAGACAGAATAACAGTAAAAAATATTTCAGACCAATATTCCTGATAAACATAGATGCAAACATTCTCAACAAAATACTAGCAAACGGAATCCAATAGCATATCGAAAGGATAATAGGCCATGATCAAGTGGGTTTTATTGTATGGATGCAAGGATGGTTCAAAATATAAAATCAATAAATGTGATTCATCACATAAACAGAATTAGGTTCAAAACCATATTATTGTCTATTTCAATAGATGCAGAACAAGTTTTTTATAATATCCAGCATCTCTTCATGATAAAAACCCTCAACAAACTAGGCATAAAAGTTTATAGTGGAGTTTATACTGTTAAATGCCTACATCAGAAATATAGAAGGACCAGAAATTAATAACCTAATGTGATACCTCAGGAACTAGAATAACAAGAACAAACCAAACCCAAAGCCAGCAGAAGAAAAAAAAGACAAAAGAAGAACTAAATAAGACACCCCCAAAATAAAGGCTATATATGACAAACCCACAGCCAACATCATACACAATGGGGAAAGAAAGAAATTCCCCTAAGAATTGCAACAAGACAATGGTGCCTAATTTTAACACTCCTATTCAAAATAGTCCTGGAAGTCCTAGCCAGAACAATCAGGCAAGAAAAATGAATAAAAGGCATCCACATTGGAAAATAGGAAGTCAAATTATCTGTGTTTTTTCATGATATAATCTTATTCCTAGAAAATCCAAGACTGCCAATCTCTCAGACTTGATAAATACAATTAAGAAGGTTGCAGGATACCAAACCAGTAAACAAAAATCAGTAGCATTTGTATATGCCTATAAATCTAGGTTTTATACACCTATACAATGATGAAGCTCAGAACCAAATCAAGAAGTCGATTCCATTTACAATAATTTCTAAAAAATCTGTAAATATATTTAATGAAGAGATATAAAGTTCACTGCAAGGAAAACTACGTAAATCTGATGAAAGAAATTGTGGATAATAGAAACAAAGAGGACAACATCCCACACTCATGGAGTGGAAGAATCAATATGCTTCAAATGGCTATACTGCACAAAGCAATCTATGGATTTATTGCAATCCCTATTAAAATACGAACATCGTTAATCACAGAATTAGAAAAATAATTCCTAATGTTCATATGGAACCAAAAAAGAGTCTGAATGGCCAAAGCAACCTGAAACAAAAAGAAGAAAGCTAAAGGCATCACATCACCTGATCTCAAGTTATGCTACAAGCCTATAGTAACCAAAACAGCATGATATTGATATAAAAATAGAAACATAGAATCAATGAAACACAATAGAGAACTCAGAAACGAGGTCATATATCTACAGCCAACTGATCTTTGACAAAGTGGACAAAAACACGCACTGGGGAAAAGACACCCGATTCAATAAATAATGCTGAGGAAACTGGTTTGCCACAAGCAAAAGAATGACACTATACCCCTATCTCTCATACATACAAAAATCAACTCATGAAGTATCAAAGACATAAATGCAAGACCTGAAGCCGTTAAAATACCAAAAGAAAAACTATGGAAAACTTCTACAGACATTGGTCTGGGCAAAGAATACATGACTTAGGCCTCAAAAGATCAAATAACAAGACCAAAAATAGACAACAACAAAACAAATATCCCCATTAAAAAGTGGGAAGGGGGCATGAATAACCATTTTTGAAGAAAACATACAAATGGCCAAGAAGAATATGAAAAAAAGTTCAACATCACTAATTATCAGAGAATTGTAAATTAAAACCACAATGAGATATCATCTTATACCAGAGAGAATGGGTATTATTAAAACATTTAAAAATATCAGGTGTTGGCACAGATGCAGAGAAAAAGGAATGCTAATACACTGTTGGTTGGAATGTAAATTAGTACAACTTCTATGGAAGATAGCACGGAGATTTGACAAGGAACCGAAAATAAAACTGCCATTGTATCCCACAATCCAGCTACTTGATAGCTACCCAAAATAAAGGAAATTATTTTTTAAAAAGATACCTGCACTTGTATGTTCAATGCAGCACTATTTACAATAGCAAAGATTTGGAATGAATCTAAGTATCACTCAACAGATGAATGGATTTTTAAAATGTGGTATATATATGAAAAGAAATAATATTCAGCCTTAAAAAGAGGCATGAAAGTATGTCTTTATCAGAAACATGGATGGAGCTGGAGGTCATTATCTAAAGTGAGGCAATTCAGAAACAGAAAACCACACTCTGCTTGTTCTCACCTATAAGAGGGAGGTAAATAATGTGTATTCATTGACATAGAGAGTGGAATAGACACTGGAGACTTGGAAGTGTGGAAGGGGGATGAGGGATAAGAAATTATATAATGAGTACAATGTACTTTATTTGGTTGATGTTTGCACTACAAACCAAACTTCACCACTATGCAATAAATCCATGTAACAAACTTGCACTTTTAATCCTTAAAATTGTACAATTTTTTAAAAATGAAACAATCAGGCAAGATTTTACCTCCTTACCTTCTTATTAACCACACTTTGATGAATCTCATTCTCTTAACATGGCTGAATTCTGATTTCAGTGTTTTATAATGAGCTATTCAACAGCTATTAAATTGTCTGTGGATGATTTTGTTCTGTTTTTGTATTGTTTTTGCAAAAGGTTTAATCAAGTAACCCTGACTTGTTATCTGCCATTCCAAGGCATTATCAATCAAATGCTTTTTAAAAAGTCATCAGAAAATGGGAGTATTAAACATGCTATTCTTTTTCAATTCTCCAACTAACATGTGTTAAATTGTATATATCCATAATGTGTCTCAATCTTATAGAAAGATGCTGAATATATGTGCCCAAACTGTTGAGAAATAAATTCTTGGCCCTGCTAAATACACTTGATACTGACAAAAAAAAAATTTCAATGCAATTTGGTAGCTACAGAGACAGCTATGCTCATGAGGCAAAGACCCCCTTTATCTACTTTTGTAACACCTTTATTGAGACATAATTTACATACCATAAAATTCACCATGTGTACAACAAAATGGTTTTTACCATATCGCAGAGTTGTGCAACCCTCACCACATCAATATTAGAATATTCTACTCTCCCCAAAAAGAAACAACATATTAATTTAGCCATTATATCCAATCTTCAATTCTCCTAGCCCTAGGCAACAATTAATCCTATTTCCAGTTGTATGGATATTCCTCTTCTGGGCATTTCATATAATTAGAATCATATAATATGCAGTCATTTCTCCTAGGCTAATGTTTTCAAGGTTCATACTTGTAGTGTGTCTCAGCACTTCATTTTATGACTGACTAGTACTCCATTGACTGGACATATTGCATTTTGTTTATCCATTCATCAATTGATGGACATTTGGGTGGTATCCAGCTCCTGGGTATTATAAATAATGTTGCTATGAATATTCAAGTACAAGTTTTTGTGTGGGCATATGTTTTTATTTCTCTTGAGCATATATTTAGGAGTGAAAGTGCTACGTCAAATGGTAACTGTGCTAAACATTTTGAGTTACTTCCAGACTGTTTTCCAAAGTGTCTGAATCATTTTACATTCTGTCTGAAGTATACAGGGTTCCAATTTCTCCACATCCTTGCTAACACTATTTCCTATCATTTTGATAATAGCAATCTAGTAAGTATGAAATTGTATCTCATTGTGGTTTGATTTGCATTTCTGTCATAACTAATGATATTGAACATCTTTTCATGTGCTTAGTGCCATTTGTACCTCTCTTTGTAGAAATGTTCATTCTTTTTAGAAACAACCATTTTTAATTGGGCTTTGTGTCATCTTCTCATTGAGTTGTAAAGGTCTTTCATGTAGGCTAGATACAGGTCTCTTGTCAGCTGTTATTTGCAAATATTTTCTCCCACTTTGTGTGTTGTCTTTCCACTTTCTTGATAGTGCCTTTTCATTCACAAAATATTTTTATTTTGATGAAGTACAATTAATTTTTTCTTTTGTTGCTTGTGCTTTTGATGTCATATCTAAGAAAACATTGCTCAGTCCAAAATTACAAAGATTTGCTCTTATGTTTACTTTAAATTTTACAGTTTTAGCTCTTATATTTGTCTTTGATTCACTTTGATTTAATTTTCTTATATGTTGTAAGATAGGCATCTAACTTCATTGCATGCTAGAGAAATCTTTTGTGAAAGGAAGAGTCAATCAATGTGACAAACTTTATTGTTGTGTTATTTTAAAAAATTGCCACAGCCATGACAACCTTCAGCAACCACCATGCTGATCAGTCTGTAGCCGTCAGCACTGAAGCATCACCCTCCACCAGGGTCTTTAGAAAGACTATGACTCTCTGAAGCCTCAGATGATCATTAGCATTTTTTAGTAATAAAGTATTTTTAAATTAAGATATGTACATTGGCTTTTTATACATAATGCTATTTCATACTTCAATAGACTACAATATAGTGTAAATATAACTTTTATATGCACTTGAATACCAAAAATATGTAGGATTTGCTTTATTGTGATATTCACTTTATTGTGATTTTCACTTTATTGTGATCATTTATAAATGAACCAGCAATATATCTCAGGTATGTCTGTGCAAGATCAGAAGGAACATAATGCCCCATGAACACTTTTGCAAATGAAAGATTTCCTTGGTGAAGAACTAGATGGCTGAGGAAATAATTTCATAAATGATCAAAACCTTAGTAATTTGATGTAATTTCCAGAAATTTCCTGTTGTGAACTTACACATTCTCAATACATTGGGCAAGCTTTTAGAAAGATGTTCTTCACTGACAGCTGGTCTCGTGAAATTATACTTAATAAAAATAACAATACAGTTACAGGAAAATAAAATTATAGACCAGTATATCTAATAAAAATTTTTTGAGCTTTAGAGTCAAATTTATCTGAAAGAGAATTTTAATAGAACACAGGAGTCACTAGCACAATGCTGAGCACAGCAGGAGTTGAACAAATACCTATTTGACTGAATATATTTGACCCAGGTTATGAATACTGAAGAAGAGTTTCATTCTTTCTTTATTTTTGCGAAAATCTGCAAAGAGTTGGTGGTTTGATACTCTCAAAATATGTTAATTGTCCTAGAAAACCTACAAGGCAGTCAAGGGTTAGCAAGGTGACAATCTTTATTTTAGTACAAAAACTAGGACAAGCCCCAGTTGGGAGATTTTAATTAAAGCAATCTGTATCAGGATAATTAATTTTTTTGCTTTCTTATATACACAAAAATAAGTTCAAATATTTCAAAGGTACTATTCAAATTATTGTACAAAATTTTAATATCCTGAAGGTATTTATTTAATAATTTTTGAAATCACCTAATAAACTACATCTTTCTGTTACTTCCAAACATCAGGAATGAACAAAAAAACTTTCTATGCTTTCGGCCGGGCGTGGTGGCTCACGCCTGTAATCCCAGCACTTTGGGAGGCCGAGGCGGGCGGATCATGAGGTCAGGAGATCGAGACCATCCTGGCTAACACGGTGAAACCCCGTCTCTACTAAAAATACAAAAAATTAGCCGGTTGTGGTGGCGGGCGCCTGTAGTCCCAGCTACTCCAGAGGCTGAGGCAGGAGAATGGCGTGAACCCGGGAGGTGGAGCTTGCAGTGAGCCGAGATCGCGCCGCTGCACTCCAGCCTGGACGACAGAGCAAGACTCCATCTCAAAAAAAAAAAACAAAAAGAAAACAAAAACAAAAAAACTTTCTATCCTTTCTAGACATAAACAATACATTTTAAATATTTTGTACTAAAAGTATCCAATGAAATATGAACACCTATTTAAAAATTATATTTAATTTAAACTTGCATATAAAAACACATTTTTTTTTTTTTTGCCACATATGCACACAAATGAGTCCCTTTATAAAGAACGACCACAGAATTGGAAAGAAAACAAAGAGGTTAAAGAGCGTTGCTATGGTCTGAATGTGTCCCCTAAAATTCACATTTTGGAAACTTAATTCCCAGTGTAACAGTGTTGGAAAGCGTGGCCTTTTGAGAGGTGTGTAAGTCATGAGGGCTCCAGCCTGCTCAATGAATTAATGCCATTATAAAACGACTTGATAAGAGTTTACTCCTATTTGCTCTGTTGTCCCTTCATTCATGTCAGGACAGAGTTCTTCCACTACAGAAGAGGCAGCACCTTGTTGCCTCTTGGTGCCTTGGAAACAGAGAGCAGCCCTAACCAGACAGATAAACTTGATAGCATCTTAATCTTAGATTTCCCAACCTTCAGAACTGTGAAAAATAAATAAATTTATGTTTTTTATAAATTACTCGGTCTCAGATATTCTGTTAAAGCAACCCAAATGGCCTAAGACAAACATATACACCTAAATCCCAGCTAGAAAACATAAACGTTACAAAATTATACATTAATTTTCAACTTATTGAGCAATCTTGCTTGCCTCTAAATTGTCACAGAACTATACAGAATTAAGTATACTTAGTATCATTTTTCTCCTTTGGATGATCCATAAATACAAGAAAAATATATGAGTATTCAGGACAGGTATATAAGCCTAGCATTGTGTTTATTAGAGAACTGAAGTTAAAGAACTTTAGCATCATGCATCTTAAAAGAGACTCCCCTCCTTAAAAGTAGTTATAATAGCTTCTGTAATATCATTTTAGATTTATCATCTGCACCTGGTTGGTACCATAGTAGATCAGGTTTTAAAAATTGTTCATGTTGTGTGTTTTTGTTGTTGTTATTAACATGTATAGTAATTTAAAATTATATACCAAACTATGTGCAGGTTAAATTTTGGATAATATTTAAAAATATTGAATAATATTAAAAAATAAAATAACTTATTTTTTATCTAATAGACGTTTATGTTATTGTAAGCAGGCAATTCTCTTGCTGGTAACTGAAATGCAACTCTGCTTCCTGAGTGTAAGTTATCACAAATCAGATATTTTTTCCCCAGTGAGTTGAATTGAGATCCCTCTTTTTGCACTTTCAACTCTAGAATCGCCATACTTTCTTCAATGGGCATACATGGCCTATCTTTAGTTTCCTAGATCTCCCAGGCAGAGAGATTATTTTATCAACCAATATTTCCGTTGCTATCACTGCTACTGCTACCTTCCATGACAATCACATTTAGACCAAAAAAAAAAAAAAAGCTACAATGATTGAGAACTTATTCACCCACCCCATATTTTCCCTCCCCTACCTATGACATCCACTTATCTCCAGAGTTCTAGTGCTCTGTTTACTCTCTCATGCTGTCAGTCTGTCGCATTTTGTACTCTGTTCAGACTTTGTGGTTATTTTCTGCAAGCGGTCACTCTGTAGTGTCTAAATTTTTGATTACCATAATCTATAAGTGCAAATATGTGCCAAAAAAATTTGATAGAATGAAGTTTTCCCCAAACTTGCAGGTTATCACTCATGAACTCCTCAACCACAGATAGCTATCTGTTAGGTCTATCAATCAATTTTTCAACTTATCCATTCATTATTTTAATAAAATTTAATAGAGACTTTCATATATCATTATCATCACAACATGCTCATAGAATATTAGAAAAGGAAGTCACTTCAGCAGTCATATATTATTGGTAATATACTTTTTATCAGTTCAGTCCTACTGTACAGTAAGGTAATTTCAAATTTGCTAACCCATGACCCTATGAGAAACAAATTAAGTAGTTACAGTTCATATTTATTTACAATTTCTTTTCTTTTTAACTAAGGATAGCCCTTTATCTCCCCACTGCCTCCAGTGTGGTTGTTATTCATTTGTAATACAGTTGGGTTAATCTGTTACAGTTTCTATTTCATTATGGGTTCTCCCCAAGATAACACTTGCTTCTCTAGTTCTCTTTAATTTTATGTAAGACCAAATCTATTCCATGTGATGTAAAGTTTTACAAGTATTGGCACATGCATATAGTCATTTATTTGCCACCACAGACATGATATTAACAGTGTCACCAAGACAAGTTACAGTCATGATTCTCATTTGTAGTTAAGTCTTCCCTCAACACTCGTAGCCCCTGGAAACCACTGGTCAGTTTTCTGTCTTTATAGATTTTTTTTTCCAGAATGACCTAAAAATTAAATCATATAGTATGCAGTCTTTGGCACCTGACTCCTTTCACTTTATAAGGTGCATTTAAATTTCAACTATTTGGTTGCATGAATCAACAGTGCACTCATTTTTATCATTTGGTGATACTCTATTGTGTATATATACCGAAGTTGAAGGACATCTAAGTTGTTTCCAGTTTGGGGTGATCATAAATAAAATGGCTGTAAATATTTACATATAGGTTTTTGAGGTAAAAAAAAACCTTTCATTTATCTTTCATGAATATCTAGGAGTTGGATTGCTACATTATAAGTGAATATTAAACCTTATAAGAAAACACCAAAATTTTTTCCAGTTTTATCAGCAATGTTCAAGTGTTTCTGATGTTCTGAATCTTTGTCAGTAATTGGAATTATTTTTGCCATTTGAATAAGTGTGCAATGGTGTCTTTGTGTTTTAATTTGTATTTCCCTAAAGAATAATAATACTGAACATATTTTATCTGATTATTTACTATATGTCTATCTTCCTTGGTGAAGTGTCCTGTCAGATCTTTAGCTATGTTTTTTTAGGGGGGTAGATTTTTTTTTAGAACAGTTTAAGGTTTGAAACAAAGTTGAGCAGAAAGCAGAATCTTCACATGCCCCTTTTCCACACATACTCACATCTTTCCACACATAGTCACATCTTTCTTCACCATCAACATCCTGCATCAGTGTTACAATAATTACAATACAAAAACCAACACTGACACATTATTAGCAACCAAAGTCTAGAGTTTACATCAGGATTCATTCTTATTGTTGTATTTCTATGGGTTTGGTATATGTTTGTGTGATATATATTCACCATTATAGTATCATATAGAATAGTTTCCCTGCCCTAACAATCCACTATGCTTCAATTGTTTATTCCTCCCACTTCCATACCCCTGAAACTACATATCATTTCACTGTCTCAATAGTTTTTCTCTTCCAGAATATCATATCTTTGGAAAAATATAGTATGTAGCCCTTTTAGATTTAGTTTTTAATTGAATTTTTTAAAAAAATTATACACAGGGGGTACATGTGCAGGTTTGTTATAATGATAAATTGTGTAATGGTGAGAGTTAGGCTTCTAGCGTGTTTTGCACCCAAATATTAAATATTGTACCCACGAGATAATTTTTCAACTCCCACACTTGCACCCTCCCCACTTGTGGATTCCTCAGTGTCTACAATATCCATCTTTATGTCCATGAGTACCCATGTTTAGCTATCATTTACAAGTGAGAATATGTGATATTTGATTTCTGAGTTATTTCACTTAGGGCAGACTAGAGATAAAATAATGGGTTATACGATTGTATTTGAAGCCTCATGGTAACTTCAAATAAAACAAAACATACAATGAGAAACAGAAAAAATTAAAAGCGAGAAACTAAATTGTATCAACAGAGACAATCACCTTCACTAGAGGAAAACAGAAAGGAAAGAAACAAAGAAGAGAAGACCACAAAACAACCAAAAAAACAAATAACAAAATGGCAGGAGTAAGTACCTACTTATCAATAATAACATTAAATGTAAATGGACTAAACTCTCCAATCAAAAGTTATAGAGTGAGTGGATTAAAAAACCAAGACCTTGTGGTCTGTTACCTTTAAGAAACACACACTTCACCTATAAAGATACAAATAGACTGAAAACAGAGAAATGGAAAAAGGATTTGGTTCCCATGTCAATGGAAACAGAAAAGGAGCAGAAGTAGCTACATTTGTTGTGGGAAGTCAGGGACCCTGAACGGAGGGACCGGCTGAAGCTGCAGAAGAAGAACATAAATTGTGAAGATTTCATGGACGTGTATTAGTTCCCCAGATTAATACTTGTATTATTTCCTACGCCTGTCTTTACTGCAATCTCTGAATATAAATTGTGAAGATTTCATGAACATTTATCACTTCCCCAACCAATACTCTTATAATTTCCTATGCGGCTTTACTTTAATCTCTTAATCCCACCATCTTTGTAAGCTGAGGATGTATGTCACCTCATGACCCTGTGATGACTGCGTAAACTGCACAAATTGTTTGTAAAACATGTGTTTGAACAATATGAAATCTGGGCATCCTAAAAAGGAACAGGATAACAGCAATTTCCAGGGATCAAGGGAGATAACCATAAGGTCTGACTGCCTGTGGGGCTGGGCAGAACAGAGTCATATTTCTCTTCTTGCAGAAAGTGAATAGGAGAAATATCGCTGAATTCTTTTCCCAGCAAGGAATAACCCTGGGAAAGGAATGCATTCCCAGGGGGAGGTCTCTAAATGGCTCCTCTGTGAGTGTCTGTCTTATGCAGTTGAAGTTAAGGGATGAAATATGCCCTGGTCTCCTGCAGTGCCCTCAGGCTTGCTAGGATTAGGAAACTCCAGCCTGGCAAATTCTAGTCAGACTGGTTGTCTGCTCTCAAACCCTGTATCCTGTTAACATGTTTATCGATGACAATGTGTACCCAGCAGGACATGAAACTTCATCAATAATTCTAATTTCACCCTGGCCTTGTGATCTTGCTCTGCCTCTCTGCCCTTGTGATCTTTTATTGCCCTTTCAAGCATGTGATCTTTGTGACTTACTCCCTGTTTGTACCACCCTCCCCTTTTGAAATTCCTAATAAAAAATTGCTGGTTTTGTGGCTCAAGGGGCATCACAGAACCTGCCAATATGTGATGTCACCCCTGGAGGCCCAGCTGTAAAATTTCTCTCTTTGTACTCTTTCTCTTTATTTCTCAGACTGGCTGACACTTAGGGAAAATAGAAAAGAACCTACGTTGAAATATTGGGGGCTGGTTCCCCTGATATACATTTGTATCAGACAAAATAAATTTCAGAACAAAAACTGTAAGAAGGGACAAAGAAGCTCATTATATAATGATAAAGGTGTAAATCTAGCAACAGTATATAAAAATTATAAATATATATGCACCCAACACTGCAGCACACAGATAAATATGTCAAATGTGATTAGAGCTAAAGAGAGAAATATACCTCAATTCAATAATAGCTGAAGACTCCATACCCCACTTACAACATTGGAAAGATCTCCCAGACAGAATCTCAACAAAGAAAAATTGGAGTTTAATCTGCACCGTAGAACAAATGTACCTAATAGGTATTTACAGAATATTTTATTCAAAGGTTGCAGAATGCACATTCTTCTCATAATGTGGATCATCCAAGGGTAGACCCTACTTTACATCAGAAAACAAGCCTTGAAACACTAAAATAATGGAAATAATATTAAGCATCTTCTCTTACCATAATCAAATCATAATCAAAACTGGAAATCAACAAGAAGAATTTTGGAAACTATATGAACACATGGAAATTAAACAACATGCTTCTAAATAACCAGTGGGTCAATGAAAAACTTCAGAAGACAATTGAAAAATTCCCTGAAACAAATGATAATGAAAACACAACATACCAAAACCTATGGAATACAGTAAAAACATTACTAAGAGAAACATTTATAGCTATAGTTTTCTTACATCAAAAAAGAACAAAAACTTAAAATGGATAACATAATGATGCATCTTAAATAATGAATAAAGCAGAGAAAACAAAACCTAAACTTATTAGAAGAAAATAAAGATCAGAGCAGGAATAAATGAATTCAAAATGAAGGGAACAGTACAAAAGATCAATGAAACAAAAAGTTGGTTTTCTGAAAAGATAAGCATTGACAAATCTTTATCCAGAATAACAAATTTAAAAAGAGAGAATACCCAAATAAACAAAATTTGAGAGGAAAAGCAGACATTAAAACTGATCCCACAGAAATTCAAAGGATCATTAGGGGATACTGTAAGTAACTACATGCCAATAAATTGGAAAATATAGAGGAAAGCGATAAAATCCTGGACACATACAACCTACCAAGACTGAACCATGAAGAAATTCAAAACCTGAAGGGACCAATAACAAGTAACAAGATTGAAGCCATAATAATAATTAAAAAAAGGATCCTAGTATAAAAAGCCTGGGACCCAATGGCTTCACCACTGAGTTCTTCCAAGCATTAAAAGAAGAACTAATACCAATCCTACTCAAACTATGCTGAAAAAAATAAGAGAAAAAATGTTTCCAAGCTGATTCTATTTAAGTGGCATCATTCGTCTGGGGTAATACCCAAGGTTCCTTATCTCACACAAAAGAAATCAAGGATGTGGACACACAAGGAGTGAGGTTAACAGTGGAGGTTTAACAAGCAAAAGAAAGAGAAAAGCTCTCTCTTGTTGAGAGAGGAGTCCCAATCAGGTCTTCCAGTCCACGGTGAAGTGCAAGAGGTTTTATAGTTGAGCTTGCAGAGGTGGTGTTTTATTTACATAGGGCATGAAAGATTGATTGGACCAGGTGTGCCATTTGCACAGCATGTGAAAATCTGGCCACCCCAACTGTAATCTTTTATTATACAGATGGGTTCTCTACTGGCCGGTGCCATGTTGCCTGTTCCTTTACTGTACATGTGGTGACAAAGAAAAGGGAAGATGGGACTCCATGTTGAACATACCTTGCTTCCAGGTAGCCCTTTTCTATTGGCACAGCTGCTGGCATTCACCTGCAGCTCAATTTTCCAGGCTGCTCTTTGTTAAAGAAGAAATTTGGGGGCTGCTTTTTGTTAAAAGAGAAATTTCGCTGAGGACTCTGTTGCCCTTACTATCTGCCTAAATAATTTCTATTTCCTCTATCACTATGAAGTCAGTATTACCCTAATACCAAAACCAAAGATACATCACTAAAGAAAACTACAGGCTAATATCTATGATAAATATTGATACAGAAATCCTCAACAAATACTAGCAAACTGAATTCAATAAACATTAAAAAGATCACTAATTATGATCAAATTAGATTTATCAAATTGGTCTTTATTATCAACAAACACCAATCAATTTATTTGATACATCATAAAAACCAAATGAAGAACAGAAACCACATGATCATCTGAATTGATGCTGAAAAAGCATTTGATAAAATTTAACATCCATTCTTAACAAAAAAAAAATCTTCAAGAAACTGGTTATAGATCAGATATACCTCAACATAATAAAAGCCATATATAGCAGGCCTACAGCTAGTGTCACACTGAATGGGGAAAAACTGAAAGCCTCTTCTCTAAGATCCAGAACATGACAAGGCTGCCCACTTTTACCACTGTTATTCAACACAGTACTGCAAGTCCTAGCCAGAGCAGTCAGATGAAAGAAACAAATAAAATACATTCAAATTGGAAAGGGAGAAGTCAAATTATCCTTGTTTACAGATAATATTATCTTACACTGGAAAAAAAACAAAAGACTGAACCAAAAATCTATTAGAACTGATAAACAAAGTCAGTAAAGTTGCAGGATACAAGTTCAACATACAAAAATCAGTAGCCTTTCTATATGCCAAGAGTGAAAATCTGAAAAAGAAATTTTAAAAAGTAATTCCATTTACAATAGCCACAAATAAAATTAAATACCTAGGTATTAGCCAAACAAGTAAAAAAAAATCTCTATAATAAAAACCATAAAACACTGATAAAAAATTAAATATGACACAAATATTGAAAAAATATTATAGATTCATTGATTAGATGAATCAACATTGTTAAAATGTCCATATTACACAAAGAAATCTACAGATGCAATTGTGATCTCTATCAAAATGCCAATGACATTCTTCACAGAAATAGAAAAATAATCATAAAATTCATAGGGAACCACAAAAGACTCATGGCCAAACTGGAGGAACCATATTATCTGACTTCAAATTACACTACAGAGCTATAGTAACCAAAACAGCATAGTACTGGCATAAAAACAGACACATAGATCAATGGAACAGAATAGAGAACCCAGAAACAAATCCATAAACTCATAGTGAACTCATTTTTGACAAATATGCAAAGAGCATACATTGGAGACAGGACAGTCTCTAATAAATGGTGCTCAGATAACTGAATATGTATATGCAGAGGAATAAAGCTTGATTCCTATCACTTGCCATATAAAACAATAAAATCAAAATGGATTAAGGACTTAAACCAAAGACCTTGAACTATGAAACTACTACAAGAATACATTGGAGAAACTCTACAGGATATTGATCTGGGCACAAATTCCTTGACTAATATTCACACGATCACAGGTGATCAAAGCAAAAGTGGAAAAATGGTATCTCATCAAGTTAAAAGGCTTCTGTTCAGAGAAGGAAGCAATCAACAAAGTGAAGAGACAACCCAAAAGATGGGAGACAATATTTACAAACTACACATCTGACAAGGGATTAATAACCAGGATGCATAAGCAGCTCAAACAACTCCACAGGTATATATATTTTTAAAAGTCTAATAATCTGATTTAAAAATGGGCAAAAGATTTGAATAGATGTTTCTCAAAAGAAGACATATAAATGGCAGACATATGAAAACATACTCAACATCATTGATTGTCAGATTAATGCAAATCAAAACTACAATGAGATATCATCCCACCCCAGTTAAAATGGTTTTTATACAAAAGACAGGTAATACCAAATGCTGGAGAAGATGTAAATAAAAAGGAACAATTGTGCACTGTTGGTGAGAATGTGAACTAGTACAACCACTATGAAGAACAGTTTGGATGTTCATCAAAAAAACTAAAAATAGAGCTGCCATATGATCCAGGAATTCCACTGCTGAGTATATAGCCCAAAGAAGGGAAATTAATACGTCATAAAATAGTAAACACTTCGATGTTTGTTGCAGCACTGTTTGCAGTAGCCAAGATTTGGAAACAACCTAAGTGTCCATCAACACATGAATAGATAAAGCAAAGAATACATGAATAGATAAATAGATACACACACTGGAGTACTATCCAACCATAAAAAGAATGAAATCCTGTCATTTGCAACAACATGGATGGAAGCAGAAGTCATTATGTTATGTGAAATAAGCCAGACACAGAAAGACAATTATTGCCTGTTCTCACTTATTTGTAGAATGCAAAAATCAACATAATTGAACACATAGAGATAGAGAGTAGAAATATGGTCATCAGAGACTAGGAAGGATAGTGGAGGTTGGGAGAGGTGGTGATGGCTAATGGATACAAAACAATAGTTAGAAAGTATGATAATACCTAGTATTTGAAAGCACTGCAGGGTAACTACAGTGAAAATTATTTAACCTTGCATTTTAAAATATCTAAAAGGATATAATTGGATTGTATGTAATATAAAGGATAAATGCTTGAGGGGATGGATACCTCATTTTCCAAGATGTGGTTATTACATATTGCATGCCTGTATCAAAATATGTCATGTACCCCATATATATATTTATTATTTATATATATTTATTTATTTATATAAATATATGTATATTTGCTATGTATCCACAAAAATAAAAAATAACACAGTAAACAAAAGGAAGTAGACTTCCAAGAGAAAGTCTCCAAACTACACATTGCATTGAAACCCAACAACTTGCTCATAAATGATGTTTGTTTAAAGAATGAAATTATGGCAGAAATTTTAAAAAATTGAAATGAATAAACAGAGAGACACCACATATCACAACTTCTGTGACACAGCAAAAGCAGTGCTAAGATGGAAGCTTATCACATCAAATGTCCACATCAAAAGAACAGAAAGATATCAAATTAACCACCTAACATCACAGCTGAAGGAACTAGAATAACAAGAGCAAAGAAAATCCAAAGCTAATGGAAGAAAAGAAATAACTGTCAAGAAAAGATCAGAGCAGAAGTAAATGAGATTGAGACCAAAATTTATATAAAGGATCAATAAAACCAAGTTTTTTATTTGAAAGAATAAGCAAAATTATTAGGCTGCTAGTTTGATTAACCAATAACAAAAGATAGAAGATTTAAATAAGCACAATCAGAAATGATAAAAGTGACATTATAACTGATACCACATAAATTAATTTGATATTGGTCCTTTAATTGTTGAGATTTGAAAATTCTTTGTATATTCTGGACACAAGTTCTTTTTCAGAAATGTGATTAACATTATATTTACTTCAAATTTGTGGCTTGCTTATATTTTTATTCTGTTAACATTCTTTCACAGAACGAATGTTTTAATTTTGATTGTGTAATTTATTTTTCTATTATAGGTCATACTTATGGCACCCTATGTATAAACTGCCTAATCCAAGATCACAAAGATTTTATCCTATGTTTTCTTCCATATAATTTATAATTTTATGTTTTACCTTCAGGTCTGTGGTTCATGTGGGGCTTTTTGTATAAAGGGTAATGCCTGGATAGAAATGAACTTTTGGTTCATGGCTGTCCAATTCTTCCACGTACTTTGTTGACAGGAGAACACATTTTCCATTGAATTAATTAGGACATTTCCTCAAAACTCAGTGAAATAATATTTCTGGGAGTCTACTTTTGGACTTCTTATCATATTCCATTCATTTATCTGTCTATTCTTTTGCCAAGAACACATAGTCTTGATTACCTTTTCTTTCTTGCCTCACTGCACTGGCTAGGAATTCCAATGTAATAGTGGATAGGTGTGATGAGAGAGGCTTCTTTCTGAATATAGCAGTGCAACATTTAGTCTTTCATTATTTGTTACTGCCACTCTTGTACATCTTGGAATTCTTGTACAGTTCCAAAAATATTTCTGGTGGGAATATTCTGCAATATGAGAATATCATTGTTTGTACCATATGCCATTGTAATTTGTGGTACTGTTTTACTGGATTTGGTATACTTTTTGAGAGCAGGGGAAAAGCCCAAATTGTAATATGGAAAGCACATCATTAGGCCATGTAACTGTTTGTTGAAATGGAATCAATAATCATGTTATTATTGTCACATTAAGTTTTAATAATTTGGAGTTATTTTAGAAGATAAGAATTAAACAATATTAAGGTGACACATAAGATTATTTTATCAACTAAAACGCTTAATACATGTATAATTCTGATTGCTTTCAATAAAAAAATGGCCAAAGTCCATTTTTCAAATATTGCTCATGAACTTTTTCTATAATTAATTCACTCTTTATTCCACATCCTGGATAGTTTAATGTAATAAAGAAAATATACCTTTCTTGAAGAACAAGCATATTTACAGTGCTTTGGGTTGCTATTGTGAATGTAAACAATCATTTTATGTCACTGTAACTTTAGCTGTAGAAGAATAACAGTGATGTCTTTAATATGAGGTGGAGCACAATGCGTTTTTTAGAAAAATTATTAGGCCCACAGAATCTCACCTTTAACATGAAGTATTTATACTACCTTCTAATCAGTGGAATATAAACAGTACACAAGACTTCAGAAATGTTTTCAGGCTGAGTATATGGTTTTACCTGTTTACAACCTAAATGAATAACCTCTTGATAGCATTCTTCTCCACTGCAGAAACCTCTACCAAACAACTTTTCTGGCTTTCCCTTAAGGTTGAAATAGTTAGACTATGAATTGGTTAGTCCTGTCTGTTTACTTCATTTGTATACACTTTTTCTCAGAGCAATATTATTCTCCTAATGTGAGCTCAGCCTATGCTACAAGGTCTGCACACTTCAGCTTCAACCAGCTGTCTTTTCCTGGGGTGCTGCCTTCTGGGGTTGCCTCTCATACAGTCATCAGACTTAAAAACTGCAAATATCCTCTCAATATGTTACATATTTCACCCAATGCCTTGTATGAAGTAATTTGCTTAACATATTTCAGTGTTAATTATAAACTTCCTCAATAAAATAAAATTTCCTTCTGAGCAATATTGCCAAAGAGAAAACATATTATTTTTCAGATTATATATTTAATTTATACTTCTGATATTCAGCAATTCACTACTTTCCTTTATACTTTAGTTTACTTACTCAAAAGTAGAAGTTTGAGTAAGATTATTTTAAGGGTGGTGTTAATCAAAACTGACGATGTGTTCATGACTCTTCACATAGATAGATATGTGGAGTTAAAACTCCCATGATTAATATTTCCCTTTAGAAATTTTCATTGATTAGCTATTACTACAACTGTCTGACATGTTGAATTTGCATATTTATGTTTCCAACATTTGCTTACCAACAAATTTAATTATTAAAATGTTTTGAAGAGCCAAAGCAACAGAAACTCATGCAACACAAAACATGGATTAAGGTATACCCAAAGGACATTACAGATAACTAAACTCTGAAAGAATTATTCAAAATAGATTTAATATATTTAATATGCAGTGGTTTTAGTAATATCATAAACATTGTACAATCTATAAGAGAAAAGATATTACCTTGAGCAGCATATTATTCTCAAAGGCAGATTGTTATATACTAAGAAGAAAACATTGTTATGTGTCTCTATTTGAAGTGTCACAATAAATATTTGAAGAAATGTAGTACTGTACTCATGTTTTTTTTTTCTGAAACCTATGAATGCATTCATATATCAAGGAAATGCAATCTATTAAAGAATGTCATTAGGACAAATATACAGAAAATGGAATCACACAGTAAATCTGAAATTGCTTATTTTAACAATATTGCAAATATTTAATCTAATTAATATGTAGGCTAAAATGTCCAACAATAATAGACTGGATTAAGAAAATGTGGCACATATACACCATGGAATACTATGCAGCCATAAAAAATGATGAGTTCATGTCCTTTGTAGGGACATGGATGAAGCTGGAAACCATCATTCTCAGCAAACTATCGCAAGGACAAAAAACAAAACATCGCATGTTCTCACTCATAGATAGGAATTGAACAATGAGAACACATGGACACAGGAAGGGGAACATCACACACTGGGGCCTGCTGTGGGGTGGGGGGAGGGGGGGATAGCATTAGGAGATATACCTAATGTTAAATGATGAGTTAATGGGTGCAGCACACCAACATGGCACATGTATACATACGTAACAAACCTGCATGTTGTGCACATGTACCCTAAAACTTAAAGTATAATAAAAAATATATATATATATGTAGGCTAATCAGCCGAGGCACTGACTAGAACAACAATCCAGTGGGCCTCTATTATATATTGCTATTCACCTACAGAAAGTCTGTATCAATTGTTAGCTTGTGTAGCCATTTAATTAGAATTTCCTCAAATATTTGTTTGGAATGTATTGAGGAGATTTTCTAATTTAATTTAACGTTATAGTTAATACTGAATATTAGTAATATATTTTATAATGAAATAATTTTTTGTTTACCAGAATTACTATTTTAATGGATAACTGTTTCCAATTCAAGGCATTTTACCTTTTATTTGTATTCTAAAGCCTCTTGATTCCTTTTGGTCTCTGTTTTCCTGAGTATTTGAGTGTCCACTTACTATCTAGTGTGCTTATGCCAGTTTTCCGTTTTAGGATTTAAAGGTAGAATTAAGCTGGACTAATAGAAATGATTGAGGAGTTCATTTTTTCAATTATTGAAAAATTAATGTAGCACAATTATTATCTGCATTATTTGTCTACTTTAAGATATATCTGACACCTGACTTCATCTTAGTTCTGAAGTTTCTTCTAGTCATGTTTAAAATTGTTTTCTTTATTTGTTTCTCTATTCACCCAGACCATGAGTTCTTGTCTACCAAATCAGTAGAATTTGAGGTGGTGATAGTTAGAGAAGAAAATACATTTAACGGTACAAAGGGAATATGAAGACATAACTTTCCTTATTAGCTCATAACCATGCAAATTAACCTGAGATAAATGAGACTATTTTTATTAACAACCCCAATGGAAATATTATCAAGCCAAATCCTTTTCTAAAGTTCAATGTTAGTTACCTTAAAAAATCAACTCCCAGTTTTAACAACAACAACAATAACAAAATATTTTATTTACATAGACTGTTGCATTTTAACTCATGGGCCAGACATTTACAACTTGCTATGGTTTGAATGTGTTCCCCAAAAAGTATGTGTGGGAAGCATGATCCCCAATCCAACAGTGTTTGTAGCTGGGGCCTAATGGTAGATGTTTAGGTTATGAGAGCTTTTCCAATCAGGTTTCAGCTGTGTGTAGTTTGTTAGAGCTATTATAAAAAGTCCCACAAACTGGGTATTTCCAAAAAAAAAAAAGTATCATGTTCAGATAGATACCTGCATATAAATACACATATGTAGACATGTATGTGTGTATATATATATGAATGTACATATCTATCTGTCATGTTCATATGGTGTACTTTCTGTATGTGTGTCTGTTTCCAAATTTCCTATTATAAAGATAATAGTCATATTTGATTAGAGCCTAATCTAATGAAATTATTTTAACTTATCTCTGTAAAGACATTATTCTAAAATAAGATGACAGTCTGAGATCTGAGATACTGGGGGTTAGGATAGCACCATAAGAGATTTGGGGGGACACAATTTAACCTATAATAATCAATCATCTTTTAAAGACTTATTCTATCTTTATTTTTATTTTAATATGTAATCCTTTTATTTTTATTTTAATATGTAATCCTTGAGTAACAACTGAAATTTATTTGGTTTATTAAACCCCTTCAATCTTGTTTAACTATGGACTTCAAGTTTTATTTACTTCATCACTGAGATGATCAGATCAGCTTAGCTCTTAGTCATTTGACAGGCTTTTTCCTCTTGACTTCTCTGCCAACTGGCATAAATTGATAAGAATCAGCAAATTTGCCCTTAGGAGAAAATTGCCCAAAATATTGGTTTACTTCTCTATGATTGTCTTCTGGAAATTTTGGACCCTTATATTCTATATGCCTTGGTATTATTGAATTACCATTTTGTCTTAACAGCCATGTGACACAGTTGATAGCACTTTTCTTATTCTCTGACTTGTACCAATCACTTTGTCAACATCTCCAAGTCATCCAAGATGGTTATAAACTGGCAAATCTTGGAGTAAAGAAAGTAGAATGATCTCTTGGCTCATCACAATGACTTCCTTTTCTTCAGGTGTGTGACCTCTCATGTTAGGGCTGCCTTAAGAGGTTGAACTGATTTTTTTTTTTCATTTTATCCAAGTTTTCTCATTGTCTCAGAGAGGAGTAGGCTGAACCAAGCCATTCTTCCATAGCCAAAAGCAGAAATTGACCTTTCATTTTTAGTTTTCCTCTACTTCCTGTATAAAATGACATTAATTCCTCACTGAACTTATTCCAATTTATTTTATTTATTTCTGTTTATGCCTTAAAAGTCAATTTTCTATTTTAAGCCATAAATTAGCTCTGTTAGAAGTAGTATATTGCCACAATTAAGATAATAGTTTTTAGAGCCAGAGAGTCTCTTTGTGAACTTTCAGTTATTTAACCTATCTATGCTTTCAGATTTTGTCACTCTTGTCAATTAGAGGTAATAACTGCGTCAACTACCTGTCTTGTCATGAATATTAAATAATTGAACATATGCAAATTTGTATGGCACTTCGTAAGTGTTAAATATATTTTAGATACTATGTATATATTTCACGAACTTTTACATTCATTCTAACACATAATAGTTCACATGGGATATGATTAATGTTATATTTCTCAATTGTACACTGAATAATAATTTTGAAATATGAAAACTTCTGGCAGAACTGTATTATAAAGACTATGGTCAGTCATTTTTATTATATTTTATTCTTAAAAAAAGAAGTATATTGTCCTAGTACCTTCAGGAGTCTATGCAAAAGAGAGTATTATTTCTTTTCTTTCTAGCAGTATTATTATTACTGTAGTACCTATCATTCTTTGGAAATATTGAAAGGGAAAATCTTTGTAATGTAAGTCTCTTGAAGGATGCACAACTTTCCTATACCGCAATCAAATTAGCTATGATCTTTGAAATTAGCTTAGTTCTATAAAATTGCGGTTATCATTAAAGACAACATAGAAAACATAAACTTGCTTAAAGATTATACTCATAAAATCTATAGAAAATGTTTTCTTTCTTTTCCTCTTTCTTTCTCTCTACCGCTCCTCTAAGATAATGAAGGTTGTGATTATGGAAGTTTTTCTCTTAACAAGATACCTTTTTTCTTTCTATGGCCAATAAATATATATCTAATATATAATTTTATATAGGGTGATATATGATATAGATATATAAAATAGATATATATCTGTGTTTAGTCTGTATATTAGTTCATTTTCTGGTGCTTATAACAGAATACCTGAAACCTGGTAACTTATTTTAAAAAAGAGAAACTGATTCCTTACAATTATGGAAGCTAAGAAGTCTAAAGTCTGTGGCAACAGACTTTTTTTCTTTTTTCAGAGATGGAATCTTGCTATGTTACCTAGGCTGGTCTTGAACTCCTGGGCAATCCTCCTGCCTTAGCCTCCCAAAGTGCTGGGATTACAGGTGTGAGCCACTGTGTCCACCTGCGAGAGACTTCTTGATGGTGGGAATTTCCTGATAGTGATTCCCGAGGTGGTGCAGAGTATTGTATGCTGAGGGGGCTGAGTGAGTTAACATGCTTTGTCAGGTCTCTTTTTCTTTTTTTTATAAAGCCACCAGTTTCCCTCCCATGATAACCCATTAACCCATCAGCGAATGAATGTGTTGATGAGAACTCTGTACTCATGACCAAATCACGTCTGAAGGGCACACCAGTCTGTTTCCTTCTATAGTTCTTATTATTTTTGTGATTGTTGTTTTAAAAGGAGCTCTGAAGTCATCAAATCACACGTTTTTCAAATTTGTGAAATTATTTACATGGTATATATTCCCACCAATGGAAAGTTGAATTAAAACGTAGATACACTTTAAGGGCTTTAACCACAAGTGGTCAAATTGCCATCTAGAATGGCCATAAAATTAACTTTCTATCAGTAGTTTATGTGTGACTACTTCCCGACATCCCCCAAGACTGATAATTATTTTCTCTTTAACTTCCTCTCTCCTGGTAAATAAAACATGATACTGTTTTAATAAAGACAGTTTACAAAAGTTTTCATTTTTTAATTTGTTACTTATTCCTTATTTTGGATTTACTTGCTTATTCATGTTCTGTATCTATTTTTCTTTGTTACTAAATGTTCCTGTACATGAAATAATTACATTACTCTAAAGAGAATGCACAGATAGCCAACAAGCACATGAAAAGATGCTCAATGTCATTATATTTAGAAAAATACAAATCAAAATCACTTTGACGTAACATTCCACACATACTAGGATGACTATAAACAAAAAATCCAACCATAAGGAACAGCAAGTGTCAGCAAGAAAGTGGAGAAATAATCCTCATACATTGCTGGTAGAAATGTAATATTGTTCAGCAATTGTAGAAAACACTGAGATATTCACAAAGTTGCACATAGAATTACCATTCCACGGCCGTGTGCAGTGACTCACGCCTGTAATCAGCATTTTGGGAGGCCGAGGTGGGTGGATCATAAGGTCAGGAGTTCATGACCAGCCTGACAAATATAGTTAAACCCCCTCTCTACTAAAAATACAAAAAATTAGCCAGGAGTACTGGTGGGCACCTGTAATCCCAGCTACTTGGGAGGCTGAGGCAGGAGAATTGCTTGAACCCGTGAGGTGGAGGTTGCAGCAAGCCAAGATCATGCCACTGCACTCCAGCCCGGGAGACAGTGCGAGACTCCGTCTCAAAAAAAAAAAAAAAAAGAATTACCATTCCATGTTCAGCAATTTCTAAGTTTAGCAGTTCCACTCACACAGGTATTCAAACAAATACTTGTACATGAATGTTCATCGCGGTACTATTTATAATAACCAAAAGCTGAAACAACCTGAATGTCCATCAGTAGACAAATAGATAAACAAATTATAGTATAAACATACAGGGAATATCATTAAACCACAAAGTTAGTAATACATGACACAATTGCCAAATTCACGTAATTTAATAAGAACTTCTTGATCTTATTGTTAATGGAATTTACAGGCAATTATTTTGGCTATAAATTCAGAGCATATGAGAGTCATGTACCCTCAAACTCTCTTATTACTTCTAATACTCCTTTTGTATGCCTCCAACTTCTCCTGTTGCATCCAGTTTTCGTGCCCTGACATTTTTTTTTCTCTCTAGAATATCCTAGGATTTTTCCTTCTTCTAAACTCCATCTCTGTAACTCTAGACTCCCATGTCCACACTAGAGTGTTTTCTCTGTTCCCTGATTCTTATTCATCTCTCTCAGATCATGAGTCAATGTTTTCTGTCCATCCACACCTCTATTTTTGGGAGATTCAGCCAACACTCTGATACATTATGATTCTCATCTTTTCCCAGTGAGAATATTCCCCTTTTCTGCACCAAAAAAGAAAAACCTGTGAAGAAAAAGTAAAATTTCACTGACATCTTCAAAATTCTTTTAAAAATTACATCCAGTGCAAACTTAAATTGCCAAAGACCATGTAGATTAAATAAGGTGTTTTGCTTCTTAGCAGATACGTAAATTAGACGAGGCAATCATTTGGCAAAATTAATCATTCAGCAAAGTGTCTTCAGCCAAACTTTTTAGCCTGCTTTTCAGAAATATCAAATTTCCTGGAAGCATGTTATCCTTAAGGGACATGTAGAAGAGAAACTAGAGAAACTACGGTTGGCAAGCAGCTCAACAGCTGTTGATTGTGGCCACTGAAAAGAACAAGATCTAAATAAGAGACACAAACACACAAAAATCCATGGAAGGTTGAATTAATAAGTGATGACAGAGGAATTATTGAGGTGAAAGTAGAAATGATAAATATATTCCAGAGATGGTTCATTTGAAAACAATAATAAATAACAAAAATATTTAGCAGATATTGTCAAAAAAAGAGAAAAATAAGCAAAGTGACACAAAATTATAGGTGAGAATAAAGACACAACCATAAACATAGAATAAATAAAATAATTTTATGCAATTAATTTTCTCAACTGTATGGAAATTAATTTACAATCTTTGCCTAAATGTTGTAGCAAATATATAAATTGTCAAATGAATACCAGGATAGACAACAATTTAAAGGTTAAATTGTCAAAAAAATAAAATTATTGAATTATTTTCTAATTAAAGCACTAGTCACAACTATTTTCACAGATGTATTCAATGATATATTTGAGAAAGTAGTAATTCCAATGGTATTTAAACTCTTCCAGAGGATATAAAAGTGAGGAATGATTCTAGATAATTTTGGCATAATCAGGATTAACAGTGATAAGAAATCTTTACGAAAACAGCACAAAAACTGCAGACCACACTGACTTTTGAATTGATACAAAATATCTGAAAGAAAATTAAGTTGATAAGAAACTTAATTTTTTTAAAATTGACCATTTATCTCAAGATGGATAAGTTATTGAAAATTAGGAAATATTTTAATATAATTCATCAAATTAATAAATCATGGAAAATGTGATTTTCTATATAGGTTTTTAAAATTATGAAATCCAATAACTATTCCATGTATTTTTTAATGTCTTATAAAAATAAAGCAGAAGCCGCAAGATGCTTTACTTCGGAAAAAAAGAAAGGGTAAGAAAACTCATCAACTATGCGCTCCATAAACAAACTATATTGATTTTTTTCTGCTATTTTCCAACTCTTTAATCTCAAGCAAAATTATAAGCATCAATATAGTATCACTGATATATAAAACTATGAAATCCCCAATTGGTAAATCTGTCTTTTCCATCTTTATTTTCTATCAGTATTTCTCTGTTGGCTTTGACTGAAAAATACTATCTTCTTAAGTGATTCTGGAGAGTTGAGAGGCAGATAGTTCTAAGAAATTCCATTAAATGTTGATAACTCACTTTTATTTTACTATTTTAAACAGTGATTATTATAATATGAAATATAAATAGATGACTATTTTTATTTGACATATGAACATGTAAAACAATAGAAAGCATTAGTTGCGTTCATTTGATTCATACTTATTTAGTATCTGCAGAACAGTTCTGGCCTTCTTGCAGCGTTTGTTCTAGTAGGAAGTGGTGGAGAGCTACACGAAGTGTTAATTTAGATAAGATGATCTGAAAATGTTTCACTAATGGAACTTTGAAATTTGGAGGAGAAAAAAGACTGCACCTATATTGGAAAGAGTTATCTGGCTATCTGGTAGGGGAGAAGAACATTTGGGAAAGAGGGAAGACAAGGCAGAATTGTGCTTGGCAATTTTAACAAATAGCAAGAAAACTAATGTAGCCTGAGGACATTAGAAAGAGAGAGCTTTAGATAAAATAAAGTCAGATACATATTCAGGGGTCAACTGATGTTGGACTCGTCAAACCACAGTTAAATGTATTTGAATTTATTCCAAATGAGCTGAGACCAAACTTATTGGAGGTGTCTGAACAGATAAATGACATAATCTGATTTTCATTTGCAAAGGATCGCTCTGGATGCAGTGTGGACAATTGACTTGGAATGTCAAAATGAGAACCATGTGAATCAGGTAAACCATGTGAAACAGGTAAATCCAGTGATAGAGAATAATGACTGAACTACAGTGGTGATGTGTCCGGAATTGGTGGGTTCTTGGTCTCACTGACTTCAAGAATGAAGCCGGGGACCCTTGCGGTGAGTGTTACAGTTCTTAAAGGCAGCGTGTCCGGAGTTTGTTCCTTCTGATGTTCAGATGTGTTCGGAGTTTCTTCATTCTGGTGGGTTCGTGGTCTCGCTGGCTTAGGAGTGAAGCTGCAAACCTTCGCAGTGAGTGTTACTGCTCTTAAGGCAGCACGTCTGGAGTTGTTCGTTCCTCCCGGTGGGCTCGTGGTCTCGCTGGCTTCAGGAGTGAAGCTGCAGACCTTAGCGGTGAGTGTTACAGCTCATAAAAGCAGTGTGGACCCAAAGAGTGAGCAGTAGCAAGATTTATTGCAAACAGCGAAAAAACAAAGCTTCCACAGAGTAGAAAGAGACCCAAGCGGGTAGCCACTGCTGGCTCCGGCAGCCTGCTTTTATTCTCATATCTGGCCCCACCCACGTCCTGCTGATTGCTAGAGCCCAGTGGTCTGTTTTGACAGGGCGCTGATCGGTGCCTTTACAATCCCTGAGCTAGACATAAAGGTTCTCCAAGGCCCCACCAGAGCAGCTAGATAGAGTGTCAACTGGTGCACTCACAAACCCTGAGCTAGACACAGGGTGCTGATTGGTGTGTTTACAAACCTTGAGCTAGATACAGAGTGCCGAGTGGTGTATTTACATCCCTGAGCTAGACATAAAGGTTCTCCAACGCCCCACTAGAGCAGCTAGATAGAGTGTCGACTGGTACATTCACAAACCCTGAGCTAGACACAGGGTGCTGATTGGTGTATTTACAATACCTGAGCTAGACATGAAGGTTCTCCACATCTCCACCAGACTCAGGAGCCCAGCTGGCTTCACCCAGTGGATCCCGCACTGGTGCTGCAGGTGGAGCTGCCTGCCAGTCTCGCGCCGGGCGCTCGCACTCCTTAGCCCTTGGGTGATCGATGGGCCTGGGCGCCGTGGAGCAGGGGGCGGTGCTCGTCAGGGACGCTCGGGCCACACAGGAGCCCATGAAGGGGGTGGGAGGCTCAGGCATGGCGGGCTGCAGGTCCCGAGCGGGCCCTGCCCCGCGGGAAGGCAGCTAAGGCCCGGTGAAAAATCGAGTGCAGCGCCGGTGGGCTGTCACTGCTGGGGAACCCAGTACATCCTCCGCAGCCGCTGGCCCGGGTGCTAAGCCCCCTCATTGTCTGGGTACGGCAGGGCCGGCTGGCTGCTCCGAGTGCGGCGCCCGCCATGCCCACGCCCACCCGGAACTCTAGCTGACCCTGAACTCCAGCTGACCCGGAACTCCAGCTGGCCCGCAAGCGCGGCGCGCCGCAGACCCGGTTCCCGCTCGCGCTTCTCCCTCCACACCTCCCTGCAAGCTGAGGGAGCCGGCTCTGGCCTTGGCCAGCCCAGAAATGGGCTCCCACAGAGCAGCGGTGGTCCAAAGGGCCCCTCAAGTGCCGCCAAAGTGGGACCACAGGCAGAGGAGAGCGAGCGAGGGCTGTGAGGACCGCCAGCACGCTGTCACCTCTCAGTGATGTAGGTCATGTGAAGTGGTTAGAGGTGAGTTTTATCTTGAGGTTAAAAAACTAAAACATGTGCTTGTAAGATGGATGTGTGGTGAGAAAGTCAAGTTTGAGTCCAAGGAATAAGACCAAACTGCACAAATGTTGATGCTACTTACTTAAATTGGGGCAACAACAAAAAAAGACACTTCTGCAGGAAATTAAAAATTGGGTGTGGGACATACTCATTTTGAGATGCCTTATGAGCAGATGTGAAAAAGGCAAGTTAATAAAAGATCCTAGGCTTCAGGGTAACTGAATTCTGGTGATAATAGAACAATAATTAAGCCCTATTGAGAAGAGATTTCTGAATTATATTTCAATATCTAGAATTCATACATTTGAATCAGAACAAAAGCAAAATAGTACAGTTAGCAATGACAACTAAAGTAGATAGTACTATGTATGATGATTTAGTTTAGGATATGGCTGAGCATAAAAGGGAAAAAATAACAACTTTCTTTTCTTTAGCTTATGTTAAGAGATCAAGAAAGTTAAAACTTTTCAAACCACAAGTTTTTTAAAAAATATTTAAATGGTAAATCACTTGGAAAAATTGAAACATCACTAGTACAAGAAAATATATAACAAGGACAGAACTTGCATTAATAGCATCAGGTTCATTTCCTTACTTATTCACATACTTTTGGCAAGTGACATAGTAATTGGTATTTTATTCTTTTGGCTGTTTTTGTTGTTGTTGTTAGAAGTCACATATAGTTATTATTATGTGCAAAGCTACTTAATCCTAATCAACATTTTACAGACAAAGGTCTTGGGGCGTAAAAAGGTAAGTGAGTTTTTCAGAATCACACAATAGGTTACTAATAAAGCCAGGATTTAAACTGGCTCCACTTCATGCTCTAATCTCTATATGGTAATTGTACTGTGTTTTACATATTTTTTATATAAATTCATTATTTTTAAAAAACCCTACATCGTTTTATACTGAATTATGTTTTTCCCCATTAGAACAGGAATTATTTCAACCATGTTTTATTCACTCATGTAATCCTAGTCTTGGACCAGCATCCAGAGAAGAGTAGGTGAAGAATAGTTAAAGGAACTTTTATATTCCATGAAGACATTATGAGAATTGAGTGATGCAAATATAATGAGTGAGTGAATTTTGAAATTTATGGAAAATTATAATCTCAGTAATAAGAAAGTGAAAAAGTTTTCAACTTGGGAAACAATGAATACAACAAAACTGTAACTTTATATTTTTAAAATCTAGTTTCTACTTTTATGCTGATAAACCAAAATATAACTAAGTGTAAGTTAAGGGAGTTTTACAAATCTCTGTTTATACTAAACATTTTACTTTTCAAAGTATCTTTGGTAATATATCATATGCATAGCATTAATGGACATCATAGTATCTTCAATTTGATATGGTTTCAAGAGGTAGAAAACTTATAGATTTTGCTTAAAAAAAGGACAGGAATAGTGTATGTTATTTTTCCTAATGGATTTCCCCTTCTCTTTTCATTTTTACTCAGAATATTAAAAAATGCTTTCTTAAATATAGTTTTGAAAATCACTTTAGTCACACATTTTCTTTTCTTAGTCACACATTTTATTTTCTTATTAATTTTATTAAGAATTAAAAATTTTAACCTCTGTCTATTCAATTCCTTGCCCCTGTGTTATCCTGCTGACAAAAAAAGAAAAATACTTCTTTCTAAGGTGGTCAAAGATACTTTAAATATTTAATGTGGGCATTTTCCTTGTAGGAGTATGGGTTAAGCCTTATTTCCAGAGAGTATGAATAGTTTGTCATCTATTTCTTATAATAGTTTTCTAATTCTCCATTGATGGGTGAAACATAATCTATGTAATCATTTTATAACAATCACATTTGAGATTAGCCAAAAGTTTTATCTCAAATTACTTAGCCAAAATTTTTTCTCAAATTATATCTATATCTATATTCTTACCTGTATCTCTGTATGAAACTACAACTGTATTTATATCATTGATATCCACATTTTTACATCTTTTGGTGCCTATGCTATTTCTGTAGAACAGTTTCCTATAAGTGAGAATATTAGGTAAGTAGCCACATTTATTTTTATATGTAAATGTTATTAAAATTGTTACGAGAAATTATTTTATCACCAAAAGCATTTGAGATTTCTTCTTTCTCATGGACTCGATACATGCTGTATTATTATTATCATTACTATTATTATTTTATGATAGTCATAAGTGAAAAATGGTATTTCATGAATTAATATCTGTCTATTCAGAAGCCTGTGTCTGTTTGAACATATTCTATCTTTTGTAAGTTCTGTGTCCATATTATTGACTCATTTTATGTAGTTTATTTTTAATAGGTAATGTTAGGAAATAATATATATAAAGGAAATATGAATCTTTGGTTATATGTGTCACATTTTCTTCTAGACTTTTAGATTTCTGTATATTTAAGAGTTCATTCATTTTATATAATCTAATTTTTTAATTAAATTTGTTTTAGAAATTTGGTGCAAAATGAGACATGAAATAAAATAAGCAATAGAATTATTTTAAAGGAGGAGGAAATACAATGTTATACTATTACACGTGAATGCCATATTTGAGGAATTAGAAAACTTTAAAGAGCACTTAGGCTTAACATCTATTTTTACTTTAATGGATTCTGTAATAAAACATAGCAAGGTATGAATTTTAGTCAAGCAATTTACCTAGGCATAAGACTTTGGGTAAGTTACTCTACCTCTGAGCTTTTGTTTCATCTTCATCCTGGTGATTATTGTAGCCCCAGTTTCAAAGGATTCCTGTAAAAGCAAATAAAATAGTAAATATCTAAAATGTTAAAGATATTTATTCAATAAAGATAAAAATTAAGAGTTTAAATATTTTGCTTAATAGCTATGAACAGGTAGAAAATGCAGTAAGTCTTCACTTAATGTCACTGATAGGTTTTTGGAAATTGTAACTTTAAGAGAAAAAACATATCATGGAACCGATGTTACCATTGAGTAGTTGATATAAACAATAGTTTAATTTCTACAGCATAGTTCTGGTCAGAAAAATATCACCAAACTTTTAAACAAACACCACAAATACTTCTAACATTAAACATTGAAATAAATGTGAACTATACACATATTTAAGAAAGATGAATAAAAACAAGTGAGATAATTATTTACCAAATTATGCCAGTTTATGATCACATCTCCCAGCAGCTCAGGGCACAAGGTGAAAACCAGCTCTAGACAGGATGCCATTCCATTGCGGGGTGCACTCACACACACACATCCATGTTCACTCTCGCTGGGACCATTTATACACACAAATTTACTTCATGTGCACATCTTTAGGATGTGGAAAGAAATAGGAATTCCTTGAGTAAACACACGTAGACATGGGGAAAATGTGCAAACTCCACACAGACAGTGGCCCCAGCAAGGAATCATTTTTTTTTTGGTCAAATGTATGCAATGTTGAACAAAATGATTTTTTTTTTGTCAGCAACTAAAAACAGAACTCTGTATGATCCAGCAATTCTGCTACGAGCTATGCATCCAAAAGAAAGGAAATCTGTATATTGAAGAGATATTTACACCCCCATGTTTATTGCAGCACTATTCACAATAGCCAAGATATGGACTTAACCTAAGTGTATATCAATGGGTTAATAAAGAAAATGTAGTATATATAAACAATGGGATATTATCCAGCCATAAAAAGGAATAAAATTCTGTCATTTGCAAAACATGGATGAAACAAGAAGATACTATGTTAAGTGAAATAAGCCAGGCACAAGAGGACAAACATCACATGTTCTCACTCATATGTGGAAGCTTATGAATAGAAGGGTGGTTACTAGAGGGTGGGTAGGGTATTGGGAAAAGGCAGATGAACAGGGTTGGTTAATGGGTATAAACATACAGTTAAATAGGAGGAATAAGTTCTAGTGTTTGATGGCACAATAGAGTGACTAGCTGACAATAATTTATTGTACATTTCAAAGTACTTAGATGAAAAGATTAGAACCATTCCCAACGCAAATAAATTATTCATCTTGGAGATAATGGATATTATAATTACCCAGATTTGATCATTACAAATTTTATGCTTGTATCAAAACATCACATGTATCCCATAAATATGTGTAACTGTTATGTATCCATAAACTGTGTAAAAAGATTAATTGGGGACCTGTTGCACAATAAAATAAAAACATTTATGTTAACAAATAACATACATACATACATAAAGTTATCCATAAGTGTAGTCAATATGAAAGGTCTATCATTTGTTAGGTGGTAAAATATGAATAAATGAACATATACTAAAAATAAACATATACCATGTTCCTTATTAGAAAGATTGATATTACTTAAAAAAATTTAACAACTTCAATTAAATTCAAACCAAAATATCAATTAAAATAAAAAATGCTTAGAAATTTAAGAAATATTTTTATATTTCTTGTGAGAGAACAAGTAGAAAAGGAAATCCCAAAATAAAATATCACAATTGGAGGAAATAAGAATGTATATAGATTGGGTGAGTTTGTCTATACCTAATAACCATTCAAAAATAAAAAAGGAGAAAGTTATTGTTCATTTGCCCCCAATATGTCCTAGAAAATAGAAGGAAAAATACAGCATATATTAGAAAAACAATCAGAATTAGAGTACACTGACATTTTTAGAATTTTTTTAAAAAGAAACTGTGGATGAATGTGACAGAAGAAATAATGTATTGTCACAGGCCAAATATGCTGGGAAAAAAGGTAAATGTCAGCAAGAATCTTCAAGATCAGGACTAGTAACATTACCTTTAAAATGAGAGAACCTATATTATCATGAATTTTAAATAACATACTACTAATTCATGTCATATCATTTAATTATGTATAATTTACATAGATAATTAGCTCTTACTTCTTTTGCCACTATCCCTAATCTGGCTAGTCAATTTTCCTTTCTTCTGAATTATTTGGGGACATTAGTCAAATTAGTTGCATTTTATTTCCATTTAATTTCACTGCATGTAAATCCATATTCACAACAGAGGAGTGAGCAATAGTAGGGGAAAAAAGCAATTGAGAGAAACAAAGATGTTCTGGATGGAGCAATTTAAAAGACTCTGCCTTCAATCTTCATTTAGCTTAATTGGGAGACTTACCAGAGAATCAAAGCCACCTGTTTGGTATAGCAGTACCTGAAATTATAATATGTAATGCTCAAAAAATAAGCCAGTTGTATTGATGTCAAATGTTTTTCTTAGATGTAACACAATTTTTTTTTACCTACTTCTGAATTAGGTAAAATTGTGTCTTACATTTTCTTTACAAATATTTATTTTACAACCAAATGTTTTATTTTGCTATTAAGACTTGCAGAATAGTTCAAAACACATGACACCATTTATATATACGTTATATTTATGGTTCAAAAAAACCTAAGTCAGATCAGTAATATTTCACGGGCTGCCACAGCTTGAATTTTCTTCTAAGAAAACTGATCTGCTGCCAATTTAAGTTGTTGAGTTAAAAAATGTCAGAAAGAAAACAAAAAGGAGTTTAAGATATTTTGCTATAAATGTAGTACCCACTGTGAAAATTACTCACTCTGTCATTTGGTTTTAATTTGTTAAAAGATGTCTTCATTTAAAAAAATTAACAACAATGAAACTAACAAATACAGATAATAACCATGTACTTATTGAGATGACCTGTATTAGTCTTAGGTTGTTTACAACCAAAATGAACTGGGGCTAGACAGCATCATAATTTCTTACTAGCCTAGCTCTCTATGAGTCTCAGAGAAAAATATAAATAAGTAGTTGACATTTTAAAATTAGGCACATATTTTGCTTCTCAATTTATACAATAATATATAATTATTCCAAAAAGCTTTTTATTTTGATCACTCCAACATGGCATTTCTGAAAAACTGTAAGAGTCTCTAATGTTGTAATACTTTCTATGAAAAAGAGATTCAAAAAGTCTGAAAGATAGAGAGTTATAATACCTGTTAGCATTTTATAGGCTTAGATAAATTCTGCAATACAAAAAAGACTGATTTATTTCATTTATTATTGGCTAAATGTCTTGGGAAGAGGCATAAACCCTGAGCCACAGATTTAACATTCCTTGGGACAAATACTATGACTTGCAATTATATTCCCAGAACCTCATTAGCTTATATAAGTCTCTCAGCGATTGTGTGTACTTTTCAAGACACTCAATATACTATTTGTCCCATTATAGTTTCTTATACAGGCTTAAAAATAACAATGGTGATTTAAAAAATGATTCACAAAATAGAAGAAAAATGATATCCTAAGATCAATAGCAGTAGTACAGATTGATAAGACCATTGCTAAATTTTAGCCAGAGTCCTATTTATTGCTCTAAATTCAGTTGAAAATCTAGATATATACAAATTTCAGATAATGTGTAACATTTCACAAGAGTAATAATTCTGACTTACGGTTCATGCAATGTTTTGAATTCAGTAAAATTATCAAAATTTTACAATTGTTGAAAAATATCACATTTCTAAATTCTTTTAATCTTTAAAAACATCATTATGCTGAAAACATGATCTTTTTTGATCTCTTCTAAGACACTTTTGTACATGCAATTAGTTACATAAATAAATATTAATTACAAGTATAATTTTTTTCTAAATGATTTATTGCTTCATTTTTACCAATTTGGACAAATAATTTTTCTGCTTATTTCCATGGCAGAGTGGTGTCTGATACCAAGCAGGCATTTAATAAATATTTGATAAGTAAATCCATGTTCTTGATTAATTAGACAATTTATTCCTATAAGTGCCTGTTTATAGATTGCCAAGGAACGAATGGATCCTACTACTTGATTCAGTTTCCTCCCATCTATAATTTCTAAATTAAGATCTAGGTTAATGTCAGATAAACTTCTCTCTCCAGGTAGTCTCACCAAAAGAATTAAAACTCCTTCTACTATATATTGATTGGCATTGTTGTTTTCATAAATAGTGAGGCAGTGTCAGCAGGATATTCCTCATGATTCCAAATTTTCCAAAGACATAAAATAGTGAACGAGAAAAGGTTATTAGAGCTCTTTATTTAGCCTAACAACAACAACAACAGAAACTTCTTTACTTACTATTATATATTTTAAGAAAGAAAGATAAATAGTTAGGGTACAAACTATAAATGAATCTATTTTTCTTTCTTAGTGTGAGTAGAAAACAAGAAATAAATTACAATTTATCCAAGGAGTTAAAAAGTTTTGTTTCAAAGCAAATATTGCTTCTTTTTCAAGCTAGGATTGGGACTTTAAAAACAAATATTTTAGTTCATACATAGATATAGCAAGAACTTTGCTAAACCAATATAAAAGTAAGTTTAACTTAAACAGACAGCAGCAAATGTACTAATTTCTCATTTGAATTGTCATTTGCAATATTTAAAGGAACTTCACATTTGATGGAAAAAGCAAAACACTACCATTCAGTAAGAGGGCCATATAACTCCTGGTTGCAAAAATGGCATTCATATTATCATTATCATTACTATTATTACAAAAAAAATGGCCCTTTTCCACTTCCTAGGAATTCTAACATGGATGCTGTCCAGCTTGTAAGAATTGTGCTATACATTTTTTAAAAAATGAGTAAATAAATGGATGAGGACATAGCTCTGTTGTTTTATTATCTTGGAATCAGGGACTATAAAGAGACCTGAATTATACCACGTAAAATTATTGGAGAATAAAATGGCACAATGTGCAGTAATTTACAATCCATTTAGTGTGTGTCAAGTCATAAATCTGTTCTTCAAATAGATTTCTCACTATTGGAATGAGGGTTTAATTTTAATGCTTATGATTTTCACCTGTGCTGGTCCTGTAGGAGTTGTTTTAATAAAATTTCACCGTGCTCAAAGGTATTTTTGACCTGGTCAAACCATAGCATTTTATGTATGTGGAAAAACATCACAACTTCTCAATATATTCAGACTGAGATTTTCAAAACCTGGTGTCTAAAAGGTGTACATAAATTGCACGTTTGAGTTCCCGTGTTGACACTTAGCTAAGCAAAAACCCTTTTTTGTGCCTAAATGCCTACTGATGTGAAATAATGGTGTATTTAGGTGCCAAATTCAGTATCTGAGTTGATATAGTGGGTCTGTCCTCTGGAGAAGATTAAATATTCCTGTAATAGTCTTCAATATTTGCAAGGTTACTTGAAGAATGGAAACAAGTCACCATTAAACTAAAGTATTTATTTTGTTATTCTAGAAAGCTAGCTAGAATACAGTATAGTTTTATGTCTTTTACATGGTACCATAACATATATTTTTAACATGATGTATCTCCTCAGAGTATGTTAAGTTTCACATTGTTTTTTAGACTGTTAATGTTTTTCTTCACCAAGGATATTCTAGGAATAATTGAAGCATTTTAAAGCAATGTGCTGAACAGAATCCACATAATTATGTATTTATGGTAGGTAGAGAAGAACAACACAAACTGTGAAATGTTCTACCTCCACGGCAAAGAATATTCACTTTAGGTGGATAGTGGATAAACTGAGCAAAAAAGTATTTCTGCCTGACACTGTGAAAAGCTCCACAGGGACATTTTAAAGAGGGAAAAACAAGTGAAAGTATGATTTGCTCCAGGGAAGGATTTAGTTGCCTGAAAACAAGGTAGTACCTAAAGCATATATATTTTTTAACTTATTTTGACCAGATAGAATGAATATTTTCATTGAGCATAGCATCATGAGATCCTTTGCATAGAAATTTATGAATTCTGTATCCAACAATTTGAAACCTATAGGGAAAATTTTGAGGCGACAAAGTAGAGTCTAAAAAAAGCACCTCAGTTTTAAAAAGTGGAAAGAAGTTTACAGAAAAGATGGGTAGAGTAATTATGTGTGCGTGTCTGTGTGTGTGTATAACTGTGTAAACTGACATGAATCCCCATTTGCTAAGCCACTCCTCTGTGTGTGCGTGTGCATGTGTGTGTGTGTTCTAATGATCCTTTTCCAGGGTGAAATGAACATTTTATTCTTGATTTATTTGTTAATATATAAGAGGTTTTTCATGAGAAGACAAGTATCATTATTTGTACTTTAATGTCCAATATATAAATTGTTAAACAATACCTTGATCTCTTAATCACATGCTATTCAAACAACTAATAAAATTCGTGAATGTGACAACTGGATTTCACCAAATCTGAAAAATGTTGATTTACTTAATCAAAAAAATACTTTTGAATGTTTTATTGTAATTTATATTCTATAGTATTAGACATTTTACTGTTTTGAAAACCTTAATTAACAACACTAAATAACACAATGATTATAGTTTAATCAGTATATTTACATGAAAACCAGTTACAAAATTGTTAATGCCAAGCATTAAAAAATGTTTTTTATTATCTCCTTTTAAATTTTTATTCCTACTTATATAATTACATTTCAAATTCTTACTTTATTTTTTACTACATTTTCTTTTTGCTCTTAAACTTTTATTTCTGGTTTATTTGAGATAGTTATAACTAAGATTACCTAATTTATGAAATTGGAAAGATGGTTGAAAATTTGTGGCCAGAGCCAGAGAACGGGTAAAGCTTTACCAACTCTTCTACCCAAGTCAATTATCCCCCAAATAATATATTTTCCTGGTAGTTAGACATCATCCATTACACGTAAAAATGTGATATTATTTATTAAAGTTTTAAAAACTATATTTAATGCATTTCTGTTTAACAAGTTTTTGACAAAAAGTTACAAAGATAATATAGAGCGTTCAAATATATCTCACATCCAATATCCCCTAATATCAACATCTCATATTTTGTAGTACTTTCTCACAACTAATGAACCAATATTGATAGATTATTAGTAACTAAATTTCAGACTTTGTATTTCATTTGTTTTACCTAATGTCCTTTTTCTCTTTCAACATCCCATCCAAGATACTGTATTTCATTTAGTTATAATGTTTCTTAAATGACCTGATATTTTTCTCAGTTTTTCATTGTTTTTCATGAAGAGCTACTTAGATATGTTGTAATATGCGTATCAAATAGGGTTCCTCTGGTCTTTTTAAAGATCTTTGTGCCAGGCACAGTGTCTCATGTCTGTAATCCCAGTATTTTGGGAGGGCAAGGCGGGTGGATCACCTGAGGTCAGGAGTTTGAGATCAGCCTGGCCAACATGGTGAAACGCCGTCTCTACTAAACATACAAAAATTAGCCAGGCGTGGTGGTGGGCACCTGTAATTCCAGCTACTCAGTAGGCTGAGGCAGGAAAATCGCTTGAACCCGGGAGGCAGAAGTTGCAGTGAGCAGAGATCAGGCCACTGTACTCCAGCCTTGGTGACAGAGCAAGACTTCATCTCAAAAAAAAAAATCTTTTTAGAATTTTTAATTCTTTATAATTTTAACTTTTATTTTAGATTGTTGTAGGGAGAGGGTACATGTGCAGGTTTGTCACATGGGTATAGTGCATTATGCTGAGGTTTGAAATGTGCATGATCCTGTCACTCAGGTAGTGAAAATAGGTATTTTTTTCAGTCCTTTACCCTCTTTTCCCCTCCTAGCAGTCCCCAGCATCTATTGTTCCTATCTTTATGTCCATGTGTACCCAATGTTTAGTTCCCACTCATATGTAAGAGCATCCTGTGTTTGGTTTTCTTCTCCTGCATTAAGTTGCTTAGGATAATGACTTCTACTGGCATCCATGTTGCTGCAAAAGACATGATTTTTTTTTTTCATGGCTGTATAGTATGGTATATATGTACCACTTTATTTTTTTAAATCCAATCCACCATTTATGGGCCCTTAGGTTTATTCTATGTCTTTGCTAGTGGGAATAGTGCTATGGTAAACATATGAGTACATGTGTCTTTTTCGGTAGTATTATTTATTTTTCTTTGGGTAGATACCATGTAATAGGATTACTGGGTCAAATGATAGTTCTGTTTTAAGTACTTGAGAAATTTACAAACTGCTTTCTACAATGGCTGAACTAATTTACATTCCCACCAACAGCATATAAGTGTTCCTTATTTTGCTGATTTTGATTAGATTTCATTGAATTGTAAGATCACTTTAGAGTATGAACTTTTAAACAATCTATTAATTCTTCTAATCTATTAATACAAGATCTCCTTCTTCCCTCTTAAAACTACTTTGGCTGTATCCCATAAGTTTGGGTATGTTATGTTTCCATTTTTATTTGTTTTAAGATTTAAAAATAATTTCCTTTAATTTCTTATTTTAACACAATAATAGTTCTGAAGCATATGGTTTATTTTCCATATATTTATTACTATTTCTTTATTTCTCTTGTTACTGATTTCTAGCTTCATATAATCATGGGCAGAGAGACACATGATATAATTTCAATTTTCTTTAATTTTGTAACACTTTTATTTGTGACCTAATATATGAGCTATCCTGGAGATAGTTCTGTGCGCAGTTGAGAATAATGCACATCTTGCTGCTGTTGGATGGTATGTTCTGTATATGTCTGTCAAATCTATTTGGTCTACAGTGTAATTCAAATCCAGTGTATTCTTATTCATTTTATTTGAATATTTTGTCTCCTGTTGAATGAATTCTACTATTATTGTGTTGTAATCTATGTCTCCCTTCAGATCTATTAATGTTTGCTTTAGATATTTAGGTGCTTTAATGTTGGGCCTATACATATTTCCAGTTGTTATATTCTTTCAATAAATTGACCCCTTTATCACGATATGATGACCTCATTTATCTCTTTTTACAGTTTTTGCCATAAAGTCTATTTTATGTGAGCTACTCCTACTTTCTTTGGTTTCTTTACTTTTCAGTATAAACATCCTTTCAGGTGAGGTAAGTCTCTTGTAGGCAGCATATTGTTGGATCTTGTTTTTTCTTTAATTCATTCAGCCTGTCTATGCCTTTTGATTGAATAATTAAATTTATTTGCATTCAAAGTAATTGTTGATAAGTTAGGACTTACTAATGTCCTTTTGTTAATTCTTTGCAGGTCGTTTTACTTATCTGTTTTTTCTTACTCACTTGCTTTGCTCCTTTGTGGTTTGAAGACATTCTGTGGTAAAATGCTTTCAATATTTTATTTTTGTCTTTTGTGTATGAAGTATAAGCTTTAGCTTTGTGATTATTCTGAAGCTTACATAGAATATCTTATGCTTATAAAAGGCTATTTTAAGTTAATAACTCAATTTTGATTACATACACAAACTTTACATACTGTGGTTTTAACACACCCTCTAAAAATTGTGTTAAAACTTAAGCCACAATGCAACAGTGTTGAAAGGTGAGAACTTTTTAGCAGTGACTAGATCATGAGGGCTGTGCCTTCATGAATGGATTAATTTCATCATCAAAAGAGTGTGTTAGTTATCTCAAAAGTTGCCTTTGGATAAACATGTTGAGTTTAGCTCAGTTTTCTCTCTCTCCATCTTGTGTGCTTTCTTCTGGTCTTTCACTTTCCATAATGGGATGACCCTCACAAGATGTTAGTGTCGTAATTTTGAATTTCTGAGCTTCAAAACTGTGAAAAATACATTTCTTTTCTTTATAAATTATCCATTCTCAAGCAGTCTGTTACAGCAGCACAAAATAGAGTAAGATAGAACATTGGTATCAAGAAGTGGAGCTGTTGCTATAACAAGTGTTTAAAAATGAAGTGGCTTTGAAACTAGGTAATGTGCGGAGAGTAGAAGAATTTGGAGGAGTGGACTAGAAAAAGCCTTTATTTCTCTGAATTGAGTGTTAAAATTTATTTTTGTGAGGGCTCAGGAAAAGGGAAAGGATGTAGGGAAAATATAGAACATCTTAAAGATCACTTAAGTGGTCGTAATCAGAATATTGATAGAAATATGAACAGTAAAGGACATTCTGATGAGGTCTTAAATATAAATGAGGAACAAGGTATTGGAAACTTGAGGAAATGCTATCCCTGTTATAAAGTAATAAAGACCTTGGCTGAATTGTGTTCCTCCTCAAGGGCTTTATGGAATGCATAACTTAAGAGCAATGAACTAGGCTATCTGGTGGGAAAAAATACATCTAAGCAGCAAAGCATTCAGGCTGCTAGGTGGTGACATTTTATTATATATGCCGAGATGTGAAAGAGAAAAAAAAAGACTGAAAAGGAAATTTATAATTAAAAGAGAAGCAGAATGGAAAGATTTCAATAGGTCACACACTGGCTGCATCCAGTAAAAAGGCTGATTTAAGAGAGCAAACTAAGTGTGTGGACCAGTGACTGTTTGCTAAAAAGATAAACATGCATTGAAGAAATCCAAGTGCTATTCATCAAGGCAATGGGAGAAAAACCTCAAAGGCATTTCAGAAAACTTCAAGCCTTCCCCTCCCATAACACGACTAGAGCTCTAGAAAGGCAGTATTGTTTCAGGAGATGGTGATGGACCTGGTGCCCTTTGTGGACTTGCTGTCCATTGCTGTCTCACAATTCTATTCCCTACATTCCAGCATAGCACTCTTGGCTACCTTAGCCATGGCTCAAGTGGACCCAGGTGCAATTTAAGCCACTACTCCAAAGGTCACAAGCACGAGGCTTTTGTGGCATCCACATGGTGTTAAGTCTGCATACTCACAGAATGCAAAAATCGTGGGGGCATATCTACCTTCACCTGGATTTCAAAGGTTATCGCAGATAGCCTGGTGGCTGAGGCAGAAGTCTATGGCAGTGCTGGAGTTACCACAGAGATTCTGTTTTAGGACAACGGCTGGTAGAACCATAGGAGTGAGGCTACCTCCACGATCCTAGAACTGTAGAGCGCTGTATGCAATTCCAACCAGTGAGAGCTGGAGGCATAAAACTCTAACCCTGAGAGGTGCTGGGTAGACTGAGCCCAGTAAAGCCAGAGTGGCAGAAATTCCTAAGGACTTGGGTAACCAACCCACACCCCAATGTGCCCAGGATACAGGACATAGAGTCAGAGGAGATTACTCCCCAACTTTAAGACTTAACGTTATTCACCATGTTGGGTTTTGGACTTGCTTGGGACCACTTACTCCTTTCTTCTTGCCCATTTGCCCATTTTGAAATGGGAATGTATGTCTTAAGCCTTTCCCACCATTGTATTTTGAAAGTAGATAACTTATTTTTATTTCACAGGCTCACATCTTGAGGGAATATGACTAAGAATGAATTATGCCATGATATTTACAATATATAACTCTGTACTTTGGACTTTTGAGTTGATACTGAGCAAGTTAACAATGTTTAATCTATTAAGATGAAATTAATATATTTTGTATTTAAGAAATACATGACTTTTGGAAAGCCAGGGCTGAGTGCTGTTGTTTAAATGCCCCCCACCACACCAAACTTATGTTAGCCTGAGCCACATAATGAGACCCTGTCTCTATATACTTTTCTTTGATTAGCCAAAGTACAGTGGTACACATCTGTAGCCCCAGCTACTCAGGATTCTGAGGTGGGAGAATTGCTTAAGCCCAGGAGTTCAAGGCTGCAGTGAGCTGTGATTGCACCACTGCACTCCACCCTGGGTGACAAAGTGAGGCCATGTGTCTAAAAAAAAAAAAAAAATTACAAATTTTGCATTATTGGCTTGTTAGGAGGAGAAGAGAGAAAGAATAATAGAGCATATTCAAATGAATAATGGCAGATATATTCCCAAGTTTGGGGAAGGAAATTGAAATCCAGACCCAGGGAGCCTGAAAGACACCAAATAAGATGAATTTGCAGAGACACAGATCAAGACACATAATCAAATTTTCAAAAGCTAGACAAAGACTGAGTGTTGCAAGTGCAATAAGGGATGTCAAGGCTGCAGCAAGGGAAAAGCAAATAGTCACATACAAGGGAATCTCCAAAAACTCTTAGCAGATTTCTCAGCAGGAACCTTGAAGGTCAGAAGGAAGTGAGATGATATATTCAAAATTCTGATAAACAATCCAATTGAAAATACTATATCCAGCAATCTTATATTTATAAAATAAGGTACTATAAAAATTTCTCAGGAAAATAAAAACTGTATGAGTTTATCATCATTAGAACTGTCTTGAAAGAAATGATAATGGGAATACTTCAAGCTGAAATAAAGACATTAATTAGTAACAGGGAAACATGAAAGTGTAAAACTCACTGGAAAAAGTAAGTATAAGATTTAAAACACTCTAATGGTACCAGTTTTGTCTTTAGTATTAAAGTTAATAGACAAAACTATTACAAACAGCTAAAACTATAGTATTTGTTAAGCAATTAAATTATAAAAAGCTATCAGGGCCGGGCGCGGTGGCTCACGCCTGTAATCCCAGCACTTTGGGAGGCCGAGGTGGGCGGATCATGAGGTCAGGAGATCGAGACCATGCTGGCTAAAACGGTGAAACCCCGTCTCTACTAAAAATACAAAAAATTGGCCAGGTGTGGTGGCGGGCAGCTGTAGTCCTAGCTACTCGGGAGGCTGAGGCGGGAGAATGGTGTGAACCCGGGAGGCGGAGCTTGCAGTGAGCGGAGATTGCACCACTGCACTCCAGCCTGGGCCACAGAGCAAGACTCTGTCTCAAAAAAAAAAAAAAAAAAGATATCAAAGTGTGATATCAAAAATTAAACAAGTAACGAGGGGAATAAAAGTATAGTGTCTCAATTCATTTTCTGCTGCTATCACAGAATATCTAAGATTAGGTAACGTATAAATAGAAAACATTATTTCTCAAAGAGTGCAGTGGCACATTCATATTTTACTGCAGTCTCTAACTCTGGGTCTCAGGTGATCCTCCTGCCTCAGTCTCCTGAGTAGCTAGGTCTATGGGTGTGCACCACCATGCCTAGCTAAACTTTTTTTTGACAGATGGTGTCTCTCTAAGTTGCCCAGGGTGGTCGCAAACGCCTGACCTCAAGCAGTGCTCCCAGTGCAGCCTCCCAAAGTGCTGGGATTATAGGCAGGAACCACTATGACCACCTTGTTTTTGCTTTCTAAAATAAAATGATATTTATTTAGGAATAGGACATTGTGATAGTAATATGTGTGCCATAGTAAAAGATGTATTAAGGAAGGTAAAGGAAGACAATGGTTTTTAAAGAGAAATGAAGATGATTACAATTGTTTTGAGAAAATTATCTTTGGCTACAAAGATCAATAATAAGTGTGATGTCAATCCAACAGGATAGGCAGTTGCTAGGCAGATGTTCTTGCAGAAGTATTTTTTTGTGTAAAGTTGTGATGAGGTTTTTGCAAGGTTATGCTTTTATTGTGGTAGTTTGTGTGTTTGCAATTTTTTCAACTAAATGATAATTTGTTTTATGTGTACATAATATGTAGTGATCAAATCAGGGGGTGTAGGGTGTCCATCACCCAACTACATACGTATCTGTTAAATATAGTCACCTTACCCTCCTACTGAATATTGGTTTTTTTTTTACCTTTCTGTTTATTTGTACCCATTAAGGAAGGTCTCTTCATCCCCCATGCACTCATCCTTTCCATTCTCTGTCATCTATCTTTCCACTCTCTACCTCCAAGTGATCAACTTTTCTAGCCCCCACATATAATTGAGAACATGTGACATTTGTCTCTTTGTAGCTGATTTATTTCACTTATTGACCTCCAGTTTCATCCATGTTACTGCAAAAGATGAAATTTCATTATTTTCTATGATGACAGTATTCCATTATGTATACCATATTCCCTTATCCATTCATGTGTTGATGAACACCTAGGTCAATTCCATATTTTTGCTATTGTGAATATTGTTGCGATAAACATACAAGTGTAGATCTCCCTTTGATATATTGATTTATTTTCCTGTGGGTAGATACACAGTAGTAGTAGTGCTGGGTTGAAGGGAAACTCTATTTTTGTTTTTTGGAAAAATCCCCATATTGTTTTTTATAGTGTCTATAGTAGTTTACATTCCCACTAAGAATGTATAAGAATTCATTTTTCCTGGCGTCCTCACCAACATCTGTTATTTTTTGTCTTTTTAATAAGAGCCATTCTGACTAACGTGAGGTGATATCTCATTGTGCTTTTGATTTGCATTTTATTGGTAATGTGCATTTTTTCATAGTTTGTCCAATACTTGTATGTCCTCTTTTGAAAAATGTATGTTCATGTCTTTGCTCACTTTTTAATACAGTTATTTGGTTTTTTTGCCCATTGACTTGCTGAATTTCTTATCTATTCTGCACAATCTTCCATCACATAAACATTTTGTTAATATTTTCCCCAATTCAACAAGTTGTCTCTTCATCTGCTGATTGTTTCATTTGCTGTGCAGAAGCTTTTTAGCTTAATATAGTCCCATTTGTCTATTTTCATTTTGGTTGCCTCTGCTTTTGAGATCTTAGTCATAAATTCTTTATCTAGCCCAATGTCCAGTAGATTTTCTTCTAGGATATTTATAATTTTAGATCTTATGTTTCACTTGTTAATCCAGTTTTAGTTGATATTTTTCTTATGCTGAGAGATAGAAGTCAAATCTTATTATTTTGCATATAGCTATCCATTTTTTTCCAGCACCATTTATTGAAGAGGATGTACTCTTCCCAATGTAAGTTCCTGTTCACTTTATCAAGGATCAGTTGGCTGTAAATAGATGACTTTAATTCTGCAAAGCTGTCCTATTTGATTGGTCAAAGTGCCTGTTTTTATGCTAATACTATGCTGTTTTTGTTACTATAGCCTTGTGATATTCTTTCAAGTCAGGTAATGTAGTGCTTCCAGCTTTGTTATTTTTTTTTTTCAAAATTGATTTGGCTATTCAAGCACTTTTTTGGTTCCATATGAATTTTAGAATTTTTTTCTCTAATTTTGTGATGAATAATATTGGTATTTTAATCTGGATTGCATTTAATCTGTAGATTGCTTTGGGCAATATGACCATTTTAAGGATATTAATTCCCCGATCCATACCATGAAATGTTTTATTATATCATTTATTATATATTATGTATATTAAATATATCATGTGTTTGTGTCTTCATTTCATCAGTATTTTGTTGTTTCTCTTGTAGAAATGTTTCACCTCCTTGATTAAGTTTATTCATAGTTTTTGGTTGTTGTTGTTGTTGCTATTGTAAATGAGATCACCTTCTTGATTTCTTTTTCCACTAGATCATTATCGATATAAAGAAATGCTACTGATTTTTGTACATTGATTTTATATCTTGAAACTTTACTGAATTCATTTATCAAATCTAAGTATTTATTGGCAGAGTCTCTAGGTATTTTTAGATATAAGATCCTATTATCAGCAAAGAAGGATAATTTAACTTCATCTTTTTCAATTTGGATGCCTTTTATTTCTTTCTCTTTCTTGATTTGCTTGGCTAGGACTTCCAGTACTGTCGAATGGGAGTGTTGAAAGTGAGCATCCTTGTGTTGTTCCAGGCCTTAGAGAAAAGACTTTTAAGTTTTCCCCACTCAGTATGATGTTCACTGTGGGTTTGTTGGATATGGACTTTATTGTTTTGAGGTATGCTATTTCTACTCCCAGTCTGTTGAGAGCTATTATTATGAAGGGATGTTAAGTTTATCAAATACTCTTCCCTCGTTTGTTGTGATGATCATATGATTTTTGTCTTTCATTCTGTTGATGTGATGATTTATATATGTTGAACCCACTTTATGTCCTGGGTACAAATCCTACTTGATCACGGTGCATTATCTTTTGATGTGCTGTTACATTTGGTTTGCTAATATTTGTTGAGAACTTTTGCATCTGGATTCATCAGGAATATGGGCCTGTGGTTTTCTTTTTTTGCTCTGTTCTTGTCTGGTTTTGGTATGAGGATAATGCTGGTCTCAAAGGAGATAGGGAGAACTTCCTCTTCTTAAATTTTTTTGAAATAGTTTGAGGAGGATTGGTATTAATTCTTTATAATTTTAGTACAAATTAGCAGTACATATATCCAGTCTTGGGCTTTTCTTTGTTGGATTACTTTTTATTACTAATTCTGTCTCACTACTCATTGTTGGTCTGTTCAGGATTTCCATTTCTTTCCTGAATCAATCTTGGTGGGTTGTATTGTTTCTGGCAATTTATCTATTTTCTCTAGGTTTTTCAATTTGTCAATGCACAGTTGTTCATAATACTCTCTGACGATCATCCACATTTCTTTGGTAGTAGTTGTAATATCTTCTTTTTCATTTCTGATTTTTATTTATTTTGCTGTTCTCTCTTTCTTGGTTCCTCTAGCCAATAGGTTATCAATTTTGTTTATCTTTTCAAAGAACCTAGAGTTTGTTTGTTGGTTCTTTGCATTACTTTATTAGTCTGGATTTAACTTAGTTATGCTCTAATTTTTATTATTTTTTTTCTTCTGCTTATTTGGGGTTCGGTTTTTTTCCTGCTTTTCTAGTTTCTTGAGGTGCACTGTTTGGTTGTTAATTTGTATGTTTTCTACCTTTCAGTAGAGACATTTATTGCTACAAACTCTCCTCTTAGCACTGTTTTTGCTGTATTCCACAAGTTTTAGTATATTGTATTTCCATTGTTATTTTCTTTTTTTTTTTTCAGTGTTATCTTCATTTCATCATTGACTCAATAGTCATTCAGGTGCATGTTGTTTAACTTTGATGTGTTGGTATAGTTTATAAATTTCTTCTTAGTATTGACTTATTCCTTTTTTTTTCCTTTGTGATCTAAGAGGATACTTAACATAATTTCCATTTTTAAATATTTATTGAAACTTGTTTCGTGGACTAACATATGGTATATATTGGAGAATGTTCCATGTGCAGAAGAAAATAATATACATTTTGCAGTTGTTGGATACAGTGCTCTGTAAATGGCTGTTAGTTTCATTTGGCTTAAAATTTAGTTTATATCCAATGTTTCTTGGTAAATTTTCTGCCTAGATGATTTGTCTAATTCCGAGAATGGGAAATTAAAGTCTCCCACTATTACTGTATTGCAGTCCATTGCTCTCTTTACATCTATTAAGATTTGCTTTATGGATGTGATTTATTATTTATTTCTGCTTTAAGAATCATTTGCTCTGTGAATGTTTAGATTTGTTACACACTCTGGCTGATTAATCTTTTTATTATTATATAAAATCCTGCTTTGTCTTTTTTACTGTTCTTGACTTAAAGTACGTTTTATCTAATGTAAGTATAGCTACTCCTGCTCAATTTTGGTTTACATGTGTGTGGAATGTCTTTTTTCATTCCTTAACTTTCAGTCTGTATGCATCTTTACTAGGAAGATGAATTTCTGGTAAACAGCATAGCTTTGGATCATGGATTTTATTTTATTTTTTTATTCATTCAGCCAACCTGTATTTTTTACCTGGAAAATTTAGTCTGTTTACTTTCAAGGTTATTATTGACATATGAAGTTTTGTTCATGTTGCATTGCTAACTGTGTTCTGGTTTTTTGATATGTATTCTTTGTATCTTTGTTTTTCTTGTTAAATTTCTCATCCATATCCTGAATTGTTTTTCTGATTTTTTATTTTGTTTTTCATAATTCTCTTATATTTCACTGAACTTCTTTAAAATCAGTATTTTGTATTATTATGACATTTCAAAAATTTCTTTTCAATTAGGATCTAGACATAGTTTGGCTATTTGTTATCTAAGCAGCAAAGCGTTCAAGAAGTAACCTGGTTGCTTTTAACATCTTATGCTGAAATGCAAGAGCAAAAGAATGACTTAAAGTTGGAACTTATATTTAAAAAGGAAGCAGAGTATAAAAATTAGAAAAATTTGTAGCCTTGTCATGGGTAGAGAAAGAAAAAGCTTTCTCAGTAGAGGAATTCAAGAAGGCTGTGAAGGGCCGGGCGCGGTGGCTCAAGCCTGTAATCCCAGCACTTTGGGAGGCCGAGGCGGGCGGATCACGAGGTCAGGAGATCGAGACCATCCTGGCTAACACAGTGAAACCCCGTCTCTACTAAAAATACAAAAAATTAGCCGGGTGTGTTGGCGGGCGCCTGTAGTCCCAGCTACTCGGGAGGCTGAGGCAGGAGAATGGTGTGAACCCGGGAGGCGGAGCTTGCAGTGAGCCGAGATTGCGCCACTGCACTCCAGCCTGGGGCACAGAGCAAGACTCCGTCTCAAAAAAAAAAAAAAAAAAAAAAAAAAAAGAAGGCTGTGAAGAAACCACTTGCTAGAGATATTTGTGTAACTAAAAAGGGAGTCAACTGGTAATATTCAAGACAATGGGAAAAGGGCCTGGAAGGCATTTGGGAGACCTTCACAGCAACTGCTGCCATTACTGTCCGAGAGGTCTAGAAGGAAAGAATGGCTTTGGGGGCCAAGCCCAGGGCCACACTGCCCTGCGCAGCCTGAGGATACTACTCTTTGCATCCTAGCCACTCCAGTTCCAGCCTCTGTTCAGAGGATTCCAGATAAAGCTCGGGCTACTGCTTCAGAAGTTTCGAGCTATAAGCCTTGGTGGCTTCCACATGGTGTTAAGCCTGCAGACACACAGAATGCAAAAGTGAAGGAGTCTGAGGAACCTTTCCCTAGATTTCAGAGGATGTATGGAAAAGCCAGGTGACCAGGCAGATCTCCACTGCAGGGGTGGAGCCCTCGCAGAGAAACTCTACTAGGGCAGTGTGGAATGGAAATGTAGGGCTGGGGGTCTCACACAGAGTCTCCACTGGGGCACTGCCTAGTGGAGCTGTGAGAAGGGGGCCCACTGTCCTCCAGACTGGAGAATGGTATATCCTAGCAGCTTGAACACTGCATCTGGAAAAGTCAAAAGCATTCAACTGCAGCCCCTCAGGGAAGCCTCAGGGGCTAAACCCTGAAAAGCCACAGGAGTTTGCTCCAGTGTGCCTGGGATGTGGGACATGGTGTAAAAGGAGATTATTTTGGAGCTTTACAATTTAGTAACTACCCTACTGGTTTCACAATTGCATGGGGCCTATAGTTCCTTTCTTTTGGCCAATTTCTCCCTCTTGAAATGGAAATACTCACCCAGTGTCTGTACCTCCATTGCATCTTAGAAGTAACCAGTTTGTTTGTGATTTTACAGACGCATAAGCATAAAGAAATTTCCTTGTCTCTCTCAGATAAAACCTTGGACTTTTGAGTTAATGCTGAATTAAGACTTATAGGAGAATGTTGGGAAGGCAAGATTGTATTTTGCAATGTGAAAAGGACATGAGATTTGGGAGGGGTCAAGAGTAGAATGACATAGTTTGAATATTTATCCTACTCAAATCTTATGTTGAATTGTAATTCCCAACACTGGAGGTGGGGCTTGGTGAAAGATGTTTGGATCTTGGGGGTCGATCCCTCATGGTTTGGTGCTTTCTTTGTGATAGTGGATTCTCACAATATCTGGTCATTTTAAAGCATGTAGCACCTCCCCTTGCCTATTCTGCCTTTCTTACTCCTGCTTTTTCTATGTGATGCCCCCTTCCCCCTTTCCCTTCTGCTGTGATTGTACACTTCCTGATGCCTCCTTAGAAGCCAACCAGATTCCAGCACCATGCTTCCTGTAAAGCCTGCAGAACAACAAGTCAATTACATCTTTTTTCTTTGTAAATTATCGCATCTCAGATATTTCTTTATAGCAATGTAAGAGTGACTTAATACGCATCTGTTGTTGAAAAATTATTGTGTTCCTTTGGAAGTACACTATTTTCTTGCTTGTTAATGCTCTCTGTGTCTTTATGTTGACATCTGTGCATACGGTGTAAGAGTTGCTTCTTCCTATTTTTCAATTTATTTTAATCAGGGAGGACTTTTTCTTCCTGAAGGAAATGTATCCATGAAGATGTATCCATGGTGGTTTTTGGGTAGGGTACTTTGGCTTCGATTCTCTGCATATGCAGCACTGTGGTCTCTGTATTATTTCTTTGGCTGTAAACAGTGTAAGTGGTATAAGTGATTTCCTTGGTAGGTTACAGGGCAGTTATTAGTGAAGGCTGTGGTAAGGTTGTGCTGGGGACTGGGAAGCCAGATGGCTCAGTTTTCAGGCCCCAGTAGTGGCAGCAAAGGGCTAATTGTGCCTACCTTTGTGCCTCAAGGCAGTGTACACTGGTACCTCTGTTGGGAGTTACCAGTGGGCCAATCTTTGGTCTTGCAGGGGAGTTACTTGGGTGCTGGTAGTGGCAACAGAGCACTAGGTGGATAAGCAGATTCTTGCATCCCTGGGTAGCTGGTGTGGCACATGCAATTGTAATAGCAGTGGCAGAACAATTCTTAGGGGCTCAAGCATTTTGTGTTGTCAACAGTGGTTGCAATGCGCTAGTCAGGTCAGCCTCCAGGCCCACAGGTGGTGCTTGGTGATTGATGCCAGCTGAGGTGGTAGCGGCTAGGAGTTTATGCCTACCCTCAAGAGGAGTGCTCAGGTGCTGGAGCCCTCAGGAGGAGTGCTCAGGCAGTGAAGGTGGTGGATTGGGTTGGACAATGAGGGGGTGAAGCTGAGCTGGGCAGGCTTGTGCTCAGTCATCCCAGTGGTGAGAGCAGGTATCTACCATAGTGGATGGGGTGCGGGGAGACAATCCTTAGGTTGCAGGCAGAATGCTCAGGTGAGGAGCAGTAGAAGCTGTTCTGGAGCTTTGCCACAAAAGAGTCAGGGGTTATCTTCAGTAGCCAGAGCCTGGGCCAGTGTGTGGGAACTGTTCATTCCTCACATGCCCTAGTCCTGTCAGGGCTTCCCTCTGGCCCTTTAGTGGTGGCCAACACTTAGCTTGTAACCACACCCTGGCTATAGGAGCTCCACCAGCTAGAGGCCAAGTCCCAGTGGCAACTTGCACTCTACTTGCATCCCAGTCTCCATCCCAGTGGCACTTATATCCTGGCACCAGCTATTGAGGCCCAGCCCTTCTTGCTTTTTTTGCCCCAGCTGTGGGGGCACTCCCAGCTGACAGCGTAAGTTTCCCTGAGACCTCAGACCTGATGCCACTGGGCCCCAAGACAGTGTGTATTCTGCCAGAAGCTAAGTGGTGCCTTGCAGTAACTGCTTAGTTCTCAGAAAGGTTGTGGGACTAAGTGCAAGCTCTTTCTCTGGAGCAATTTCATCCTATGGTGTCTTAGCATCTCCCCAAGTTAATTTCAGGATTTGGGAGAGCCAAGGGGTTTTCTTGTGGCCAGAGCTGCACAATTCCACAGTGGGGATGTCAGCCACTTGAAGTCTTTCACTTATCTTTTTCCCAGGTTGGAAAGTCGATCCTAGCTCCCAGCCCATCCCACCCAGATATCTTTCCCTTCTTTTGGTGTTTCCTGTCACTTTTCTGTTGTTCTCTCTTGGATAATGTATTTGAAATGTGACCGTCTATACACTATTTTGGTCCAAGTGGAAGAGGTTGGCATTAAATGCTACTTGTCAGCCACCTTGAAGCCCCTTTCCCTGCTTTTGTATATCGTTTGATTTGTTTACTATTTTTCCATAAATCTCTTATGTTATTATATTTTTTCTTTTTACTCTTCAAATTGGCTGCTTTTCAGTAATGTGCCTCTCAAATCTGTGTTTGTTCAGACTGCTGTCTCTGTTTTTGGTAGTCCCTTGGAGATTAGGATGTTCCCCATCCTGTCAGTACCCTGCAATCAGTGAAGTAGAAGGTAGACTCTCTAGATGTAGATGAAAAGATTAAAGTGTTTAATATTTGTTCCAGTCCCTTCTATTTTCATGTTGAAGCTGAGTTTGAGTGTTATTCTCCCATTTTCTCTAAACTAGGCTGGGGAGAGATTCTGTGCCAAATGCCTGTGCTAGCTTTCAGGCTGCACCCTCTGGTCCTGGGGAGAGAGCCGCTGGGAAGGAACCCATTGTATGTCTACCTCTTTGTATTCTGTGGTTGAGAGAGAATCAGGAATGTAGCTGTGACACTCAGCATATCTACAAACTACTCCCAGAAAGAATGAGTAGACTTGGATTTATCACTGGGGTGAGCTAGAGGAAAGACTTAGTATGTACCAAGTTTCTGCTCAGGCTGTATAAGAGCTACTGCTTTTCTGCCCTGTAATATCCCTGATACAATTTAGAGTCCAGTTTATCAAGAATCTACTGGGAGATAATGCAGCAAAACCCTTCTGGAGATAAAATGGAAGCTTCATGTTCCAGCCCCCTTTCTGCACTGCTCTCAGGGAGTCTAGACCCTGGAGGTGTTTGCACACCTATTTAAAATCACCTTTTTGTTCTGTAGTCTAGGGAGACTCACATATGCCTAGACCCTTCTGCTCCCAAAGCTAGACATTTTGGGATACAGTCCCTTGGGTAAATGCTGTAACTGTTGGGGCACTTTATGCATGGTCAAATTCCTCCAGGAGGAATTGGTAGACATGAAGTTATTGTTGAAGTGAGCTGCGGGAAATGGCTCAGGAAGTGATGAGCTGCCAGTGGGCTACTTTTTGACTGTCCCTTGAAGTCCTTGATGCAAGTTAGTTAGAAGCCAGGCTGTCAAGTAGTTACTGGAAGAGTGCCATGGTAAACCCCTTCTGGAAAGAAACAGGGAGAGTCACTTTGTAAATATTTTATCTGCATTTCTTCCAGGGAATGTAGCCACTAAAAGTACTTGCGCATCTGTTTAAAACCACCTCTTTGTTCTGTGATATATGGAGACTGCACACGGCTAGTCCCCTCCTCTTCCAGGGTTAGGAAGTTTAGGTTTACGTTTAGATTTAGGATGCAGTCCCTCGGGCTGAAGTTGTAAAGATTGTAGTAGTCAGTGTACGAACAAACTCTTATGTACTCTAATGGGATCCTAACTTATACAGCTAATAACATATTAGGGTAATATGGCTTTAGCCATGACAGCCCTGCTAAACCTTGAGATGGGCATCTAATAAGTCAAATACTATTAACATTACAGGACACATAGGACTAAGGATCCCTCTAAGAAAATTTTAGATTCTTATGCTTGAAGAGTAGTAGTACATACTGAATAGGAAAAAAAAAAAGCCCAATTGTTAAAGAAATTGTATTATATTAATTATTTTTCAAAAGGAGAATCTCAATTTCCCTTTTTATACATTGCTTTTAATTTAGAATAATTAAAGGGCTGTGAATGTAGAATAGGCAAGTACAGAAGAGACAATGTATTAGTCAATATCAAAAAATTGTAAACTGTAGAGATCTTTATTTTAAAAAAAAGGGGGTCAGCTTTTTTCTTGTTCTAAAGACAACCTGAAATAGCTTTTTATGTAATGTAACATGATTACTAATGACTTATTTCTTAAGTTAGTAGGAATGCACTCTCCTGGCAGCTTCAAATTGCTGTCATTTACAAATGTTTTTAGCTCTTTCCTTTCATGCCGTTGTTTATGCACCTTCAGCAGACTGTGGTACTTTGTGCTTATTTAGTTTTCTTAAGTGGCCCTTAATTAACAAATGGTTTGATGTTTCTTCCGTAAAGTGAGATTTAAGCTAATATTTTTAATGAATTTATGCTTGAAAATAGCACTTCAGAGAGGAATATTGTAAAGCTGTTACTATTTAATACCATGATTGGTGATCTCTAAATAGACCTTTGAATGTTACCAATGCATATTTTTATGATAAGAAAGCATAGTATTAGAAAACTCTAAGAAGCAGAGTAATTGGAATAAAAAAAGATAAGATAATGTGATGTTCAAAAGAAATCCTGTCTTGCTCAAAAATTGAATTAAAATGTCTTCTCTAAATAAATTAATACCAGCTATATTTGTGAGGAAGAGATTCATATAGTAAATAATTATTATGTAGATCCTCCCTTTCTTGCTTGGAGAAAAATAAACAAACTACTGCATAGAAAAAGTTTTTTAGAGGAGACCATCTTTTTGCCCTGTCAGAATCTTTTATAGTAGTTATACCAATCTTTTATCACTTGGTTAACAATAAGCCTCAGAAACAAGTTAGTTCAATCTCCTGGTCCTTTAAACAGAGTGACTGTTTATCTGAAATTTTAAGAATTGAAGCCTTGAAAACAGCTGATTTTTGGAATTGTGGGAACAAAATATCTGGATATTGGGGTGAATATTTCAATTCAGTCACAGATCTTAGGGACCTGAGTGCCATGGAGACTGGAGTGAGATTCAGAGATAAGGATGTGTTCAGTATTTTTCTTTCTATATTCAAGGGAAGCAAGCAATAAACAAATAAACAATGACAACCAATACACCATACAGTAATTCATCATCAATGAAGAGCTGCAATGTTCACATGAGATTTATTTATTACACTAGTAAACCTGGTGACTAGCATTTAGGGTTATTATTTTAATTGATTAATTAATTAATTAATCATTTCTTTAGTCAAAGTGTAGCAGTACCTCCCCTTTACCAGCAAACAAGTATTCATTTAGTTTGCTTTGTACTCTTTCTTCAAAAAGCCATCAAATAAAACACACAAAGTCCTTTACATTTGAAGATAGAGATGTAGACTTTATATGAAGTTTTATTACTATGATTATCAGGTTTTCTACAGACTTATGTGTCTGTGGTCTTGCTCATATTCTTAGTCTATCTGCATCCTAATTGGGTTCATATTATGCTCTACAATAGGTATAACTAAAAGGGATGAGATTTGTTTTTAACTCAAGTAGTTGGGGAAAAAATGTCCTTGGTTTTTTTAACATTTCAAAATTTTACAGCTAAGTAACTTTTATAGTTGACATTACTTAAGTCTTTTCCCCATTTTTTTCTGACTTCTCAAAGACAATGCAGGTTTTGGCATGCTTCTCACTAGTGGTGATTTGTGTAGTCATTTATATGTGTACCTAAAGATTTTTTTGTACCTGTCTGAATTTTATGATTCAGAGTGTCCTTGAAGATGGTTCCTTAATTAAATAATGCTAATTTATGATTTTATAACTTTAACTTATCCATAACTTAAATTTATCTACCATTAATTATGTACATATTTCATATGGTTAACTATTATAAAATGAAATAACAAAAGTATTTGCAAACACATAGCTCCAGGTCTTTTCCTGAAAATTTTACCTTTTGACAGTGTTTCCACAGCATTAAAAATCAGTTCACCATTTGCTCAACTATGTAACAGAAGACTACATTCAATTAGGTACCCTTAAATGTACATTCCACACCTACGTTACATGAAAGAGGAGAACTGCTATGCATCATTACTATGCTTATTATCTTTTCAAATCATTAGTCATAGTAAAGGAATATTTATCCGAGTATAACCAGAATAATAATGTAATTTATTACTTAGACTATAGATGTATCTAAGGAGCTATTCTTTAGTTTCATATATATTTGTAAACCTAATTGTAATTCATGGAGAAATATCTGCAGTATCGTTTTGAAGTATGGTAATGGAAATGTTTACTTCTAAAACCGGATTCGTTTTAGTATCTCAAAATTGGATTGTGTAATGGGTTTTTGAGTTCTGTTATTTCCTTACTTTCCTGCCACTTTAATGCATGAGCCCTACATTGAGGATTGTATCTTGGTGTTTAAATGCTTTAAGATTGGTAATAATACAAGTGATTTGTATACACTTCTTAAAAAGAGAAAAACTTGTCATAGGTAGTATACTTACTTGATGTGTCTCCATTGATTATTTTTTGTGAATATTCACATAAAATATGGTATACACTTCATGTCTTGCATATTAATCAAATTAGCCTTATAGAAAACTGATATGCATAAAGTTTTAAGTCAGTCTTTAATATTCACCATAGAAGGGAAGCAATAAAATCCAAAGTTTGAAACTTTAAGTATATTTTGTTAGTCTATAAAATGCAAATTTTCATATTTTAAATATATCTAATTTTCTTTAAGTCCTCATATTTCTTGAACTCTTATCTTTAAAAGAGTTGTATTAATCCTTACATAGTTTTAAAACTCATTACAGGACCAGTTAAACAAGATACCAGACTGATTATTTAATTGATTTTATTAAAGAGGCTAGATAAATTACCATCATATAAACAGAGCCTGAGGCTAAATCTACTAATAAAGTAATATTTACATCATTGTTAAATGTCATGTGGAGAAGGCCTTTGTCAAAAAATATGCTTCTACCTGCACTGATAGTCTCCAAAATTCATCATGAAAAAGAGATACCAATTTAGAATAATTATAAAATCAAATATTCTACTTAATTCTATATAATGGTTGGTAATAATTTATATGACTTTCTTGTACCTACCTTGTTTTGTGAATAAGTCTAATAAGTGAGAGACATAAACTGTATTAAACATAGAGGCATATAATGGATAACATTATAAAATGTTAAAATATTATTTCTGAAGTCTCACAGAAAGAAATTCACAAAACAGCAGTTTTTCAGGTCTAATATTTTAGCCTCTTTACAAGTCAGTAAGTTGTCCTGTTAGTATCATAGATGCTGGAAGAAGACAAAAGGCTCCAAGTTCAGAGACAAATGATTATAAATATTCACAGCATAGTCAGTACCAGGTAAATGAGCATGTTTGTATCAGTTTGGTTCCCTGAAAGTCCCACAGGGAGAAAGCAATGTGGATTCAAATAAACACTGCATCTGCACTGAGTATGTATTACAGCTGAAGAGTACTGAGCTTTGGGAATTCATCACTTTTACAGTTAGGAGGAAGCAAGCTTGCTCTTTGTCCCAGAGGGAGATGTTATCTTATTCCTCAAGGTTGCTCACTGGGAATTCAGACCTGAGAAATGAACCAGGTAAAGAGTTGTCTGGGCCTTGCATTCCAGGCACATACAGTAAGATATGCAGAAGCATGAAAGATCTATGAAGAAGTATCTCATTTTGGTCAACAATAAATTGCATATATAATGGTGGTCCCATGAGATTATAATATTGTGTTTTTACTATACATTTTCTATGTTTAGATATGTTTGCAAACATAAATACTACCATTGTATTACAATTGTCTATGATATTCAGCGCAGTAACATGCTGTACAGGTGTGTAGCCCAGGAGTAATAGGCCATAGTTCAGTCATGAAGTGACACATGACTATCATATATATGATAGTGTCAAGAAATCAATCATATACATTTAGTAAATAATTATAATTTTCTTCTATGGAGAGATCCTACTATATAGACAATGTAAAACTAATTTATCATCATGTGTTCACTGATCTATGCTTCCTAATAGGGGTAACAAAAAGGGATGAGGTTGATTCCCTCATTCTGGCAGTGGTGAGAAATAATTTGCTAACCTTTTAAATACTTAACATTTTTACAGGTAAAACATTAACTAGGTTTTTCCCTATTTTTTTCCAAATGATCTTTTGAAATTGCTTTTAGAATCAAATATAAGCTACACACACACAAATAATATTTATTGCTTTTTGTCAGCATATATTATTTTTAATTAGACAACCTCTGTATGCTTGATTATCTGCATTATTTACCAATTATGTCTTGGAATCTCTCCAAAAAAAAGTCCCAAGAAAAAAACCACTTAATGCCACTACTAAAATGTGTTTTTAACACAATTTAAAAGTTGAATTCCAAGAATATTTGGAGGAGGCATCATTAACTCAAGAGCATATATTTCAATGAGTCTATAGGTAGAAGACTAGCCAAGAATATGTACAGAATCTTTAATGTTTTAAAAATAACATGCATATTGTATTTAAACATTCTAAAGAGATTTAAAAATCAACATGACATTTATGATGCCAAATAGGTATTTGATATGCGAATTATTTCAGAACATAATATTGATTTAGATATATTAAAACCTTTGGTCAGTTCTAACCCAACATTATGCCTTTGACTCACAGAATTTTAGACCTAAAGGGAGTTATGAAAACACAGTTTGTAGTCACATATTATGAGAACAAACTAGAGTTATTAAAATGGCTTATTTATGGTAAAGTAGTAAATTAGAAGCAAAACTGGAAACTGTTTTTTTTTTTAAATATTGCAGTCTGGAACTTTACCTGGGCATGACATTTGCTTGATTTGTAAAAAGATACCAAAATCTCAATTAGAAAGAACAGGGAAAATATTGATTTAATAAGATTAAGTTAATTGAAATAATTATACTACTGATAATATTGACAATTATTTATGAAGAGCTTACTTTATGATAAACAGTATTCTAAACAATGTACATTTAAAACTGATTTAATTTGTACAATTAATGTACTTATTAGCACATTTTTCATGTGAGTAATGGGAAACCAAACATATTTAATTTTTCCAAGGGTATCCATGCAATAAATGATTGATGGATCACAATTTTATGCAAATAGCTTGACTTCAGAACAAGTATTCTCATCCAATAAAGCATGTATTAATGGACAAGCTAAGACACAGGCAAAATGTCAGAAAATTAATTTTTCACTTTCTATGCATGTTGTGTTTTATCCACCCTAACACAAGAAGTGAAGGTGGACAGAACTTGAGTCCTACAAATCTTTCCCTCTTTCAAAACTCCTAAACACTGCAGTTGTTCCTAGACCTGGTCACACGAATTAGGAGGAATGACTATAGAAAAATATTGTTGTAGATCCAAAATAATATGCTCAAATTGTATCATCTGTCTTTGAAAGTCTTAAGAACATTATTAGTAACCATAATGTGATGGGAAATAGGTAATCAGAAAGCTAGGATCATAAAATAGGATGATATTAATCATAAATTAATTTATGTTTTGTTATGTATCCAAGCCTAGGTGATTGTAAGTGTCCCTGTAACCAGCATCGGAAGACATTGTTATGTACTCCTGCCTGTGAAAAATACAGCTCATTTCTAGCATGTACTTTAAAATAATTTTTCTTCTCTAGATAAGCTCTTGTGTCTACTTTCCCCAATTCCTAACTATGTTTATTGATCATAGAGCAGAGGCATGATGAAATGTTACTGAGAAATGATGCATCATTTTTAATGACCAGATCAAGTGTGTCTTTGGACTTTTTCCCACCTCCAATGCCTGGCCCTTCTCCTTGGCTTCCATCAGTAACTCCCTTGTGTACATTATTTTGGAAAACACATCTAAATCATACCAAAGACATAAGATGCTTCTAACTTGGCCTTATGCTGACTTATGGTGCTGGCAGAGGAAAACCACTTACCCACTTTCTTTTAGTTGTGTAAAAAGGGATAAAAACTTAAGTTATTGAGTGTAATGGTTAGTTAATGCCTCTCAAGCACTAAAGAAGTTCTAAAATGTACTGAATGATGGAAGAATGGAAACTTGTGGACACAGCAGTTCCATTCTCCACCAGCACTTTAAGCAATAAATACAGTATTACAGATCTCATTCCTTTCTAGCATTTGGCGTTCCCAGGAGATAATGCTTTACTTACACAAAAGCTATTAAGACTAAGTCATGCATTTACACTTTTGTCAATAGTTTTATTGGAAGATTCTTTATACTATATTTGCATTTGGGGTATAGTAGAAGTTTTGATTTTGCTATAGAGTTATATAGTAATTATAGCTATATTATCTTTGTAGAACAGTGTTTTATGAGAAAAGATAGCAAAAATGAGAAAAACTGCACACTGTTATGAGATTGTCTACTTTTATTATCATTGTAGAAGGGATGTGTAAAATTTCTAAAATATAATTTCTTTAAAATTTGTCCTACAAAACTTACATCCCTTGCTTAATACATAAAGAAAGCATTTTAAATTCAGATCTCTTAGTTGAGTAGCAAGTGAATACTAGCCAATGGGGATGAAAGTTTATTACACTCTAGAACATTGGAGTGCTTTATTTAAAAAGTATTATTCATTTGATTGCACTTAACACTTTTGGAATATGGTCACTTTTAGATTGCTGAGAATAAAGTATTTTTATGTTTTACCCTGAAGAGTTATAAACATTATGAGGTACACTGTATTGCAGCATATTCTGTAATTCGTTGTGATGTGAAACTGCTGAATTTTTTAAAGGAAGTAAATGAATTTTTAAATGCCACTTACTTTACATTCTTACTGATAGATAACACAGCATATATTGACTATTCTGGGTTAATTTCTTTTCTTATTTCACCAGTTTGTCTTAGACATTTTTTCCCCTTAATATGTTTCCTGAATTATCCTGGTTTTCACAGAGAATACATGGCAAAAATGGCAGTTAAGTTGTTTAAATCAAATATTGCTCTTTCTTCATAGAATTATGCACTTTCTTTCTGTATGTATATATTCTTCTTTCTTTTGGTTTGTATACAGTATAATCCCATTGAATAATTTTAATTACATATTCACCATTGCAGAATCTTCACCACTCAAAAGACATTCTATTAATCTAAAATGATTCATGTATGATAGTGATCTTAGAATTACTTAACCTCTTTATGAATGATATACTTGCTAAGATTTTTCACACTATATTCTAAAAGAATGCATATGTATTTGCATTATGTCTTTTATGATTTTATCATCACATTTTGTAAAACCAAGAGCCACATATAGAAATTAACACAGAAGAGTATATTAAAGAAAATAAAGATCACCTGCAATAATAGTTCTTAAAATCTAATATGTTCATTTTGATATATGCTTCTATGTTAAATTATATGTATCTGTATGTATATACAGACACAAGAAAAATACCTTATTATTAAATAAAAAGGATATGTTTTATATGCTTAATTTTCACTTGTTTTTTAATTTAAATATATGTCCTATATATGCATAACAATAAATATTATTAAAAAAATCTTTTGAAAACTTATAATTGCTACACATATATGATAATGAGTTTAAGAAATCCACGATTTTAATTATTAAGGTTGTTTACTTTTTATTAATTTTTATCAGAATATACTTGTTTTGTATATATCTACACATGTAATTATTTTAGAATTAATTTGTAAGCGTAAAATTTATGTGTCAAATAATTTTCTCACTTGAAATTTGGTACATAGGACCGAAACAATTTTAAAATTTGTAGAAATGCTCATACATGACCAATATGACCAATGCAGTACATTACCCATCTTCTAAGCAATTTCTAATACATTTGTCAATATATTTAGTTATCCTACTAAAACATAATTGCCTGCTATTTTTTTCAATTTCACTACCTTGATAAGCAATAAGAAATATCATATTTTTATATTATTGTTTCTTGGAATTCCTCATTTGGTGACACTTTCGCAAGTTGTTTGTTCATTTCTCTATTGAGATGCTCATCATTTTCTTGTTATGCACATAAATTACCTGTTGTGAAATTATTCTAAAGCAGAAATAAAATAATATACATAGATGACAAAGGATGCCATATACTCACTAGAATCAAAGTAATCATGTTTAGTCATGATTTGCTAATAAATGTAATAATAAATTAGCATGTTTGCTAATAAAGGTAAGAATACTTCTGCATTCCTCTCCAATCTATTTTACTCTCTCCATCTACAGAGATGAATAATTTTTAAAATTTAGTTTGTATTACCTCTACCATGATTTTAACATCTATTACATATATAATATTACATATATACATATATATATTACATATATAGTATTTTCCAAGAATGTTCCCTCCTATAACAAGTACTGACTAAAGATTACTACTTTCAAACATCAAAATTTTGTTACTCACTTACATTACAGCCCAATGTACATTGTTGAGGAACTCTGCTCAATAGGCAGGAACACAGGCTCCTTTTAGTTAATAGTTCTGCCATCTCTAAGGACACCAAAATCCTCCATCAATCCCTCTCCATTGGACAGAGGCAAGAGAAAAAAACAACCGTGGCAAGTCTCTTCATGGGCAGTGTTAATGACCAGCCTGGAAGTTGTGTACATCATTTTGGCCCACATTTAAATGTCAGAACTCAATTGTTTGATGCCACCTTGATGCAAAATGATTCAGAAAGGCTAAGGTGCAGGCAAAAGGACAAAAAAAGGATTTGGTGAATATTAAGCTAGTGTCTCACATTTACATTCACTGTTAAACCAATTTGAACTGCACATTTTTAAAAAGCAATAAATGAATTGTCTTGTAGGAGACTTCTACTTTTGAACTAGGAACCCGGAGCACTATAGAGACAAAAGATACAAGTAGGACATGACTATTTTTAATGGAATATGAAGAGAAAAAAATTTTTTTAACCGAATTTTCTCATTTCTTTAATTTTGCCCAGGATCAATTATTTCTCCATTTTGATACATTTCCATAATCTAAGTGTGTGTGTGTGTGTGTGTGTGTGTGTGTTTATTTCAGGAGAGATATTGAAAGAATGGCAAAAAGAGAGTCGAAGGCTCCTTCGGAACTAAGGTTATTGTTTTGTCTATTCTTACTGCTTTTCCCGGCTGTTATTGACTTGCACTACTTAGCGCCCCTCCAGCTCTTCATGTACCCCTTATCATTAAGTTAGCTGCCGTCTTTCTCTGTTACTTTCCTATCCAATGGCCTCATTACCTATTAAATTTCAGTTATGTTTTACTTCTGTAAAGAAGCTTTTGACACTTTTAACTAGATAAAGCTTATTTGCTATTCCCTTGGTACTTTAAAAATATTTCCTCATATTCAACACACTTCTGATTATTGGTAAAAGAATGATTTATCTACTTATACATCTCATGAGGGCAAAGACCATGTGAGTCCCTTTTATCGCTATATCACTAATGACCACATAGTAGGCAGAACATTAATAAATATTCAATTGAATTAAACTTCTATTAAAATTGTTTGGATTAAAACAGCTATGTTATATGTAAACAAAAAATGCTGTGATAGTATTTTAAAATAAAATTATAAACAGATATTCTATAAGCCACTCATATAAAGAAAAATTGCTGTTCTTTCAGATCATACCTGCTAGCTGCTAATGATTATTTTTTAATCATGTTCATGGAAAAACGAGGATAAAGCAAATTATAGAAATAGGTAGAAAATGAAAATGATAGAAATATCATTTTCTATAGAAATATAGAAAATTATTCTTCAGACTATTATTACAACTGAAAAGATAAGAGAATGAAGACATATCAAAGATAGGAATAAAAAAAGAAAAAGAAAAATGAATTTTTTTGATTTTTCTTTTTTCTTGGATCCAATTCGTAAGGTGATCTACATGCAGCAGTGTGGACCTAGCTTTTACTAGCTCACAAAACCTGATAGTTAAATTTGCAGAAATATTGTGAGCAAGTTATTAAACACAGCCATTACAAAAATAAAATCACATAAATTTACAATTAATGTTAAGGCTAAAAGAGATTTTAGCTTAATTAATATAATTTGTAGAATTTAATAATAGTGGAATGACAAATCACATATCAGTTTAATGACAATAAACTTATTAGGAGTATTAATTTATTGGGAGGCATCTCTGCTGGTCAAATAATAGTTTTATTGCAACCATAGTTTGGTTATGGATATAGTTTGGCAAAATTTAACAAAAAATTATTTTCACTCTGTGGAAAGAAAAATTTTTAATCAAAAAAATAAAATGAACAGTATCTGATACTTATAACACTGTATCTGCTAATATGCATGACTTATGTAGTCAATTTATGACTTTGTTAACAGCTGCAATTACAAGTTTGTAAATCATATAAGCAGTGCATATTGACAGAGATGGAATATGGTAGCTTCTTATTAGCAATTTGTATGTTCACCTATGCATTTGTTTTGAAACAAATATTGAATGGCACTGCATTTCACATTAGTGGGAAAATTACTAGCAAAATATAATAACAATTAAAATGAAGACTGCCAGAAAAGTATTAAAATATTGAATAAATTATTGAATTGTAGAACGCTTGATTATAAGCATAAGACCTTAAAAAATACTGAGTTTACACTAAATAAAACATAAGGATTCTTTTAGTAGCTTCTCTTAAAACATGTTAAGGGTATTTCTTCAGGTGAAAATAAAATAAAATAAGTTGGATATTCAGATGTTCAGAAAGAAATGAGCAGAAATAAATATGTGGGCAAAATAAAACTGTTTTCATTTCTATAAAATATATATGACTAAGAATAAAATTAATGTACTGTGAGAAATATACTGTACACATATTTAATACATACAATAACTCTAGAATGAAAGATGAGAAGCAGATTAATAGGCCTATAGTACAAAAGGTCTTAAACTTTACATAAACTGGAACAATATTAACTATAGATTAATTATAAAAAAATCTAGAATATTTACTTTAATCCCTAAATTAGCCATTAAAATATTAGTACAAAGATATATACAGATGAATCCCAATAGATAGTTAAAAATTTGATTCTAAAAACAACAGAGAAGAGTAGAAAATGAAAAAGAAACACAAATTAGAGGAAATAAACAGAAAATAAACAATAAAATAATATATCTAAATCCAAGCACATCAAAAGTTATATTATGTGTTAATGAATTAAACACACAAATGAAACATTAAAAGACAGATATTTAGTAATTTTTAAAAAGGAAAGCAAGATATGGATCTATTCTGTCTAAAGAAAGGAACTTAAAATATACATAAAAAGAAAAATAGGCTGAAATTAAAGGGAATGCCAAGTGTATACTATGCAAACAGGAAGTATAAAAGCAGAATCTCATATATAATTATAATTTTAATTACATTTTGAATTCTAATTCAAAACCAAACTGCCAGAGATAAATGTATTTTATAATTATAAAAGTTCAGCTTATCAGAAAGACAATCATTTTTGGGTACAAACAAATAGCAGATTTTAAAAATAAGCAAGGTATACTAAAAGGAAACTAGACCATTAAGTAAATATAGTGGCAGATTTTGACACTTCTGTATCAGTAATTTATAGAACTGCCAAATAAAATTGTAAATACTTTAAAAATCTGACAAAGAATATTCAACCATCTTTACTGAACTTAAATATATGAAAACCTATTCAACAAAAGCAAACATGATCTATTTTCAAGTGTACATGGTAAATTCAACAAAGTAGACCTCATGTAAAACAAGTCCAGTTAATTTAATTGCTACTATAAAGAGTATAGTCTATATTTAAATAGAAGTTTGTTAAAGATTAACAACAAAAGCTACCCATATTATCCTGAGTATTTGAGAATTAGGCAGCACACTAGTAAATAACCTCAATAAAAATTATTGTAAAAGAAATAAGATATTTCAGAATTCATGGAAAATATAACAAAACATATCAAAAGGAACAACATAACAAAAGCAGTACATAGAAATTTGTATCATTAAATGTTAAAAAGAATGGTTTAAAATTAATGACCTTCTGTTCTGCCTTTAAAAAATGATAAAAAAAAAACGAGCAAAGATATCAAGATATGTAGAATGGAACAAATAATAAAAATAAAGGTAAGAGCAGAAATTAATAAATTAGAAAACATAAAAGCAATAAAAAATTAACAAAGTTGTACATTGGTCCTTTGAAGAAGTGAACAAATATATTTCTTTAAAATTCTAGTTAAAAATTATCATTAAAAAAGAAGAAACAAATAATGTTGGTGTTTATCACTACAGGTCATATAAAAATGAAATACTTGATCAGGATTTATTATGAGTAACTTTAGGCCAACAAATTATACCATGTAGATGAAATAGGCAATTCCTTAAAATGCAAATTTACCAGAGCTGGAATAACGTAAGATAGAAAATGTGAATAACCTTATCTTTACTAAAGACAAAATATGCTGTCAAATACATTTGCACAAAGAAAAATACAAGACTGTTTTTACTAATGCATTCTAGTATTTATAAAATAAAGGACACCAACCTTTCAAAAACTTGTTCAGACAATAGAGGCAAGTATCTTGTCTCTATTTTCCCCATTAGCTAAATTAATTTTAAAAATTCGAGCTATATACTGTCTACAAGAAACTTACTTTAGATACAAAAACACAAATACATAGAAAGTGAAAGTGAAAATATATTCTACACAAATATTGACCTAAAGTAAGCTGTGACAGATATACTAATATAAAACCAAATAGACTTTAAGTCAAAATTTGTTATAAAACACAAAGAAGGATATTATGTATTGACAAAAAAGTTAATCTATGAAGAAGATGTAAACATTATAAACATTTACATATTTATGAATAGAGCCACACAATATATATGAATCAAAATCAACAGAATTTAAGGGAGAGAAAAGGCTATTGTAAAACAATAGTTGGAGACTTCAGTATCCTACTTTCAATAATGGACAGAATAACTACGCTGAAGATCAAGAACAAAATACAGAATTTGAACAACACTATAAATCAACTAGTCTACCAGACATATATTTAAAACATAACACTCTGTACACAATAGCAGTATGTACTAAATTGACTGGGATAAGGGGTATTCAGATAGCTTGTAAAACATTGTTTTTTAGTGTGTTAGTTAGGATGTTCCCAAAAGAAATTTGCATTTAAAATAGTAGACTGAGTAAAGAAAATGGCTCTCACCGTGTTCATAGGTGGATTCATCGGATCCATTGCAGGTCCACATAGAACAGAAAGACAGAGAAGGGTCAAATTCTCATTCTCCTTAAGCTGGGACATCCATCTTCTCTTGCCCTCAGACATTGGGGACCTGTTTCTACAGGACTCCAGAACTCATACCAAGAAGGAACACTGAAAAAAACTCACAAATGTAGAAATTAAACAACACATTTTATAACAACCAATGTATTAAAGCAGAATTCAAAAAGGAGATTAGAAATTTCTATGAAACGATCAAAAACAAGAACACACACTAAATCTTATTGGATGTAGAGAAAACAGTGCTTAGAGAGAAATTAATAGCTGTCAATACTTCCTTCAGAATGTAAATTTCCCCTACATGAGACAGCTTTGCAGAGTCATTTCAAAATATGTCAAAGAAATATATTTTGGGATAAAATAATTTGGTTTTTATTCACGGCCTACTATGTATCATGTGATGCTGTACCAGAGTCAGGTTGAAATTTAGTATCCCATTACTACAAAGAGTCTCTGTTTTAATGTTAGTGCTGCTCTGTTGTGTCTAAACATCCAAGGGACGTGGGTATAATGAGACATGTCTGACACAACCCCCTTCCTGTCATGGCCTTAACTAGTTTTTCAGTTTTGGGGGGAGATTTTCTTGGCCAAGAATGGGGTTCATTCAGTCAATTAGGGAGCTTAGAATGGTGTTTTTGATTTATAAGCGAATACTGTTAATAATTATAATTATACACCAACAAATCAGATAACTTGGAAGAAATGTAAAACTATACAGAAATACATAAAATACCAGGAATGACTCATGAAGAAATAATAAATATGAAAATACCTGTACCATGTAAAATGATTGAATTGGTAATCAAAACTCCCAGTAAAGGAAAATCCAGAAGGAGATGACTTCATTGGTCAATTTTATCAATGTTTAAAGAGGAATTAACACCAACATTTCTCATCACTACTCTTCTAAAAAATAGAATAAGAATGAATATTTCATCATGCATTCTATGAAGCCAGTATTACTGTGATACCAAGGCCGGACAGACATCACGGTAAAATATAAAGATTACTATCCCTTATTAATATAGATGCACAATTAATACTAGAAAACTTAATTTAGAGGCATGTTAATAGGTATATACAGTATGAGCAAGTGGTATTTATCCCAAGAATACAGGAGGTGGTTCAACATAAGGAAACCAATCAATGTAATAGACCACACTAATAAAATGACAGGAAAAACAAAACACATTGTTACGTCTATTGATGCAAAAATAAAAAGCATGACAACATCTTACACCTTTTCAAGAGAAAAACACTCAACAAACTGAAAATAGAAGGAAACATTCTTAACATGATAGAGAACATATAAAGTCCACAGCTAACATACTTTATAATAAAAGTCATAGAGCTTTCTTCATTTCGTGAGTTGCCTTACATTACTGAAAAAGACATGATGATGACCTCACCACTAGCACCTGTGAATGTGACCTTATTTGGAAAGATACAAGGAAAATGTGGTAAGAAGGGCCCTTGATCTAATATGACTGGTGTGTCCATATAGAAAGGGGAGAAGAGACAAAGAGACAGATATACACAGAAAGGATAATGCCATTTGAAGACATAGACAAAGGGAAGACATTTACGTGGTAAGCAAGGTGGAGATGAGATTGGGGCTAATAAGCAGCAGGCTAAAGAATGCCAAAGTTTGCTAGTAAACTTTTGGAGGCAGGACAGAGTGCATGCTGATACCTTAGCCTCCCAAACTGTGTAGGAGTAAACTTTTATTGTTTTAATTCAGTAGTTTGTTGCAGCAGTCCTAGGAAAGTAATATACCTTCTAAGATCAGGAACAAGACACTAATGCCCACTTTTACCACTTCTATTCAACACAGTACTAGAAATTCTTGCTAAAGTAATTAGACAAAAACATAAATAAAATCCATCCAAATTGGAAATGAACAAGTAAAACTTCGAAATGATCTTATAGCTAGAAATTTCTAAACAATCCGCCAAAAATCCACATTAGAAATAATAAATTAATTCAAGTTAGTTGAATGCAAGATTAATACACAAAAATAGTTGTATTTTCATATACTACCAATGAACAATCTGAAAATAAAATTAATAAGACAATTCAATTTATAATATATTTTAAAAAGAATAAAATGCTTAGAAATAGGTTTAGCCAAGGTGCTTTAAAACTTTTACCCTGAAAATAAAATAAATTCTTGAAAGACGCTTAAGACTAATACATAAAAGGACATATCATGTTTTCGGATTACAGGACTTAATATTTTAAGATGGTAATATTCCTCAAGGCATCTATAGATTTAATTCAATAACTATCAGCATCCTTATAGCCCTTTATTCAGAAATGGAAAAGCTGATCCTTGCAAATTCATAAAATTACAGGTGACTCAATAAAAATATCTTGAAAAAAGGAGCAAAGTTGGAGAATTCACATATCCTGATTACAAAAGTCACTATAAACTTACAGTAATTGAAATAATCTAGTACTGGCATAAGAATAGATGTTGAGAATAATGGAATTGAATGTAGATTTCCGAAGTAAATTAATAAATCTACAGTCAATTGATTTTCAAAAAGGGAGTGAAGATTATCCAATGGGAAAATAATAGTCTCTTCAACAAATGATGCTAGTACAACTAGATTTCCACATGCAAAAGAATGAAAATAACTTGTCTCACAGCATGCACAAAAATAATAACAACTGAAATGTAAGAGATAAAACTAAACCTCTTAGAACAAAAATATAAGGCTAAGTGTATGTGACCTTGGATTTGGTAATGGAGTTTTAGATATGACACCAAAGTACAACCAACAGAGAAAACCTCTAAATTGGACAACATCTAAATTAAAAATGTTTGTGAATCAAGTAACTCTGTCAATAGAGAAGATGACTCACAAAATGAGAGAAAATATTTGCAAATCATATAGCTGATCGGGTTCTACTATCTAGAATACATGAAGAACGCCTACAACTCAACAACAAAAAGATGAACAACCTAATCGGTAAATGGTTGAAGGACTTTGAATTTCTACAAGAAAAAAAATGCAACTGTCTAGCAAGCATATGAAGATGGTGAACATCATTAATAAGGAAATGCATTTAAAACCACATTGAGATAGCATGTCACATCCACTAGGATGGCTGTAATTGAAAAAAAATTAAAACAACAACAACAACAAACAGACAATAAAAAATGTTGGCAGAGAGAATGTGGAGTAATTGGAAACTTTATACATTGTTGTGAAAATCTAAAATGGTGCAGGCACTGCAAAAACCGTTTGGTGGCTCTTCAAGAAATGGAAATGGAACATAGAATTACCATATAACCCCGCAATTCTTCTACAAGTTTACCTTAAAAAAATGCAAACATTTGGGTTTCTACTTTTGCAATAATTGTCTTAGTTGCACTTTGCACAATAGCCAAAATGTATTAATAACCCTACTATCCATCAACTGATAAATGAATAATCAAAATGTAACATATCTATATTCATATTCAGCAATAAAATGGAGTGAAGAATTACTACCTGCTACAACATGATGGACCTTGAAAATGTTATGCTAAGTTAAAGCACCTAAAACTGTAAGGTCACATATTGTATCCTCTCATTGATATGAAATATTCAGAGTAAGTACATTCATAGAGACAAAGAAACAATAGATTATTAGTTACCAGAGCATCAAGGTAGAGGCAAATGGAGAGTGACTGCTTAGTAGGTAAGGTTTTCTATTTGGCATGATAGAAATGTTCTGGAACTAGAACCTATAGTAATTTCAGAGTATTCCTCTGAAGAAAAAAATGTGGTAAGAGTTTTTCTCATTGTCATAATCCAATTTTTCTTTTATCAAAATTGCTATAGTTAAAGTGCATTTTCCTTGTCACACAGACCATCTTATTTTTAACATTTAAAAATGAATAATTTGATCTTCTATCACCTTGTCACTTAACTTTTTATTGTTAATCTACTAGAATTGCTAACTACATTTATTCAGCTCTTATTTAATTTAACTTTAAATTACTTTCTTTGTTAACCTATGATATGTGTAATTTTCTTTCTTAAATATAATTAATGAATTCTCATCATAATTTTTCATGCATAGAAATATATTTAAAAAGGGGTTGTTGAGATAAACTCTAAGTTTTAAAAACTAGATAATGTCATTCATCAGTTTTAAAACTCTGAATTGTAAAAGAGCCCTAATTAATATTCTATTTCATAGACACACAGAGGGATAAATGACAAAAAAGACACTTTGCTTTATGAAGTCTAAATATATTATGTGGATAAAAACATATTCAAAGAAACAGCCACCGATGCAGACTAGAATAAATATTCATTAATATTAACATGCCATGCTGCGTTTCTCTGAGAATGTATTCACTTACCATATCAATTAATCTGTTTGCTGCCTTGAAACATATGTAAATATATAGCACTATCAACCTGACAGAGCACTAAGTAAACAACTTAATCTACCTTTGCAAATTACCATATTATGAAAGTGTACAATATAATTTACTGTAATTTCTATAAAGCATTGTTTTATTATGTATTGTTTAGTTAACAAATAACAACTTATACCCAAAGTGAAAGGTGATACTGTACTACTATGCAGTGGTATTTCTCTCTTCCCTGAATAATTATGTGCTTTAGGTGGCTAAGAAAGCATACTGTTTTCATTAGCACAACAGCTCTATGATCTGCATAGACTCATGGAAAATAGAAAAGTTCATGTAGATCAGTATTTGTTTAATTTTCAGTGTTTCAAAATAAAACTTAGAGTTGTTAAATGTGTGACGTAGTATAGGCAATTGCTTCTTTTTTCACCCCAATCTAATGGAAATAATATTTATATAAATACCTATAGCTCATTCTCCATCGAGTAAGTACTTGGCTATTTAAGCTAGTATTTTAAGATTGGTGGTCTAATAATCATTGAACCAATTGTTTTTCTAAATACGTGCTGATATGAATTGAAAGACTAGAGATAACAAATTACACTTTTTTTCCACCTGGTTGGTATACATTCGAACATAAATACTTGGGAAAATTATGTCTCCTATAGTTCCTGAATGTCTAACCCAAATAAACTTATGTTAAAAATAATCAATAAAATTCAAATATGATTTATTTTTAATATACTATGAGAGAATAAGGGATACCACTGTTTTCAAGTAAAACTGAATCCAAAGCTTAAATGTGGTTGTCAAAACTATCTGCTATTTTCTATTCCATCTCCTTTCCTTTTTCTTTTTTTAACTTGGCCTCATCATTTACAACTCCAGCGATTTCCTGTAAGATAAAAACAACCAGACCAATAAACAGAAATCAGATTCGTGTTCATTCAGTAATTTAACCCCGGAGTCCTGAGGGTTTTTATATTTATCTTAGCAAAAAAATTATTTTGTGAGGAGTTGTTTGCCATCTTTTGTTTCATTACTCCCCATGTCAGTTGGTGGTAGTTGTTGCGAGAAAGCTGGTGAGCTGAGATCCAATATTGGAAAAAGAAGCAAAGGTAAAAATTTCCCAAAGCATAAGCAAAACATAAACAGGCCTGCAGGAAAAAATATATATAATTCGTATAAAATGTAGGTTAAATCTGTATTGTCTCTCACTTACATGAAAAGTTAGTTTATACTCAAAATGTTTCTAAAAGAATTGTGTCTATAAGCCATACTTTCACATATATTGAATTTGTACATTCCCTATGAAAAACTACATACTTTTAATAAGGTTCAAGAATCATTTTTAAAAATTATTTCTTGGTGTGGGACTGGAGAAACCAATCAGAATATTAGCCCGTAGACCAGCCTTTTAATACATTCTTTAAAATCAGAGAATTTGGAACTAGAAATGAATTTAGATCATTTAGCCACAAATATTTCATTTACAGGTAAGAAAACTAACTTGGGAGTAGGGTAAATAACTTTTCCAAAGTCACTTATGAGTTGATAAGCAGTGACAACTAAAATATTCTTAATTTCCTTATTTTAGAAGCTCCCGTCAAGACTTAAAAGTACAGTAGTTGCAGGATTTACCCAGTCAAGGAAACAATGCTGGCTTAAGAAGTCAGGTACAGTCCTCATCTAAATATATACATTTCTGGTGTGAACAAACACAGCTTGTTGCTTTGCCAGCTGTTGTCTCCTGTCCATAACAGGCTCCTTTGAGGTCCACTCTTCTGCTGAGGAGCTGTGATAAAGAGAATCCCCATTGTTAAAAGGTGAGAAAAAAATTATCCAACAGAACAAAAGTCAGGATGAGGAAATCAGAAATATTACAGGCAATAAGACCAAGAACAGATGAAGAGATGAAGAGAATTGATGTAATTCACAGAGGTACAGAATGCCATCTCAAATAACAAGCTTTCTAAGAATAATCTAATTGACCAAAAAACGGAAACTACTTAATTTTTCACTTACTGATACAGTATGTGTTTCTTATTCTAACCTCAGCCATGTAAACTTTTAGAAATTCTGACAAAAAGGGAAGATAGTATTTATCTCAACTAGATAAATGGAAACAAGAAATAAAGCACAATTTCAGTCATTTTAACCTATATTCCTATTATTTTTACCAATATATTTACCTATATTTCTAAAATAATTGTCTTTTAAAAGTAGTGTTTTCACCTCTTATACTGTCACTTTTGTCATTACTTTAATGTAACCATTGACCGAGATACATGTATAGCCTAAATACCTCATTAATCAGAACATATTAATCATAAATGGAAATCACATATAATCTCAAAGAAATATTTATATTACTCAAATCGTAGCATTGATTACATGTTTACTAAAACTGAGATAGTGTATTAAGTGGCTCACAGAGATTATTTCATTCAATCATTACCATGTCTTTTGAAGATTATGTAATAGTTAACAGGCAAAAACAATATTTGAACAGGATTGTTTAATTCGAGAACTCAAATTACTAGCTATTACACTTCTATAAAAATAAGTTGTGCAGAGTAAAAAAATCACTAACATTCTAAAGAAACAAAATGATAGAAAAGAGTAATATGTAAAATTTAAAATGACAAGTATCTAAGTAGAGCATTTATGGTATACTACATTCTAAGTAATAGCATGGGTGCAAATACATTAATTCAAACATATTTGAATAAAATATGTATCATAAAGTTATAGTACATCAAATCTTTGGCGTCAAAAGGAACATGAGAAATAAGAAAGGGTAGTTACAGCGGGGTATGTTGGCTCACGCCTTGTAATCCGAACATTTTGGGAGGCTTGGGCGGGTGGATCACTTGAGATCAGGAGTTTGAGACAAGCCTGGACACCATGATGAAACCCTGTCTCTACTAAAAATACAAAAAATTAGGCGGGCGTGATGGTGCACACCTAGAATTCCAGATACTTGGGAGGCTGAGGCATGAGAATGTCTTGAATCCAGGAGGCGATGCTGCAGTGAGCCAAGATCATGCTACTACGCTCCAGCCTGGCGACAGAGTGAGACTCCGTCTCAAAACAAAAGGAAGGGTAGTTACAAGATTGGGTTTAATGATTTATTTGAATAGAATTAAAAATTCTTAGAGACAATGTTGATAAAATTCACAGCACCATAAAACATTATTATTTTGTTCAATTTAATTTTGATAAAAAGCAATATATAATTTAAAGAAATTTTGTTATTAGCAATTAAGGAAGATGTAATAACTTACCACAAACCCTGAAAATAATGAGTCTGTCATTGATATGGTTTCTGTAAAGATAAATATAGTAATTCAACATAATTGAAAAGCCAAATACTTAGTGATTATATAATGTAATGTATAGATTTATCTATATTAAGTTAGTGTCGTTTTAAAATCACATTGCAATATTTTGGTAAGGTTCCATGTAATGTTAATACAATGTATGTGTCTCCTTAAGAATATATTTATATTTTTAAAGTTGTTTTAAATTACATTGAGTAATTTAAAACTCAATGTAAATTGAGTAATTACATTGTAATTGAGTAAATTGAGTAAATTACAATGACTAATTACATTGGTGCTTTTAAATTACATTGAGTAAAACTTCAGTGTCAGATACATAAGAATTGAATTTTATTAAAATAAAAGTAATTACATGTTAATTTAGCGACCCTAAATAATATATTTATTCACAAACTACAAAATATTAAGTGATTTTTTTAATTTTGAAAAAGTACTATTTTCTTCATTTCCTGTAATAATTTTCTCAGTTTGCAACTGCTATCATTATTTTCTATTTATTTTGAATGTATTTATGATCTTTATGCAAATATGCAATATTCAGTTGATTATTTTTTAACTAACATAAATGTAACGTATGTTTCATATATGTCAAAACATGAATTGGTGTTTTTCTCATTATAATGCAAAATTATATAAAAACATTATGATCAGAATTTTCTTAGGTATAACATAGTCTTTACTATTCCTAACAGAGATAATTTTATAAGTTTTTATGTGTCATTATGTATAATTATGACTATGAGAAGATTAGGAAAGAATTCATGTTTTAAATTTATTTTATTATTATTATACTTTAAGTTTTAGGGAACGTGTACAATGTGCAGATTTGTTACATATGTATACATGTGCCATGTTGGTGTGCTGCACCCATTAACTCATCATTTAGCATTAGGTATATCTCCTAATGCTATCCCTCCCCCCTCTCCCCACCCCGCAACAGTCCCCGGTGTGTGATGTTCCCCTTCCTGTGTCCATGTGTTCTCATTGTTCAATTCCCACCTATAAGTGAGAACATGTGGTGTTTGGTTTTTGGTCCTTGCGATAGTTTACTGAGAATGATGGTTTCCAGCTTCATCCATGTCCCTACAAAGGACGTGAACTCATCATTTTTTATGGCTGCATAATATTCCATGGTGTATATGTGCCACATTTTCTTAATCCAGTCTATCATTGTTGGACATTCAGGTTGGTTCCAAGTCTTTGCTATTGTGAAGAGTGCCTCAATAAACATACGTGTGCATGTGTCTTTATAGCAGCATGATTTATAGTCCTTTGGGTATATACCCAGTAATGGGATGGCTGGGTCAAATGGTATTTCTAGTTCTAGATCCCTGAGGAATCACCACACTGACTTCCACAATGGTTGAACTAGTTTACAGTCCCACCAACAGTGTAAAAGTGTTCCTATTTCTCCATATCCTCTCCAGCACCTGTTGTTTCCTGACTTTTTAATGATGGCCATTCTAACTGGTGTGAGATGATATCTCATTGTGGTTTTGATTTGCATTTATCTTCTTTTGAGAAGTGTCTGTTCATGTCCTTCACCCACTTTTTGATGGGGTTGTTTGTTTTTTTCTTGTAAATTTGTTTGAGTTCATTGTAGATTCTGGATACTAGCCCTTTGTCAGATGAGTAGGTTGTGAAAATTTTCTCCCATCTTGTAGGTTGCCTGTTCACTCTGATGGTAGTTTCTTTTTCTGTGCAGAAGCTCTTTAATTAGATCCCATTTGTCAATTTTGGCTTTTGTTGCCATTGCTTTTGGTGTTTTAGACATGAAGTCCTTGCCCATGCTTATTTCCTGAATGGTAATGCCTAGGTTTTCTTCTAGGGTTTTTATGTTTTTAGGTCTAACATGTAAGTCTTTAATCCATCTTGAATTAATTTATAAAGAAATGCAATATTTTTACTTTAAAATATAAGCCAAATACACTCCTAGTCTAATTGAAATCAAAAGCCCATTTGTTTTTATTATAGTTGATTAATATACTAACAAATAGATCTTTTGGGGGTTGTTATATATTGTAGATATGTTGCTAAGTGATTATAACAACATGTAGATATGATATTAGGTACTTTATAGAAAGAAAACTGAAGAAAACGTCATATATATTTTTCCAAAATACTTTATATATACTATATACATATATTTCCAACAGCGCTGTATATATATATTTACCACTATTGGAAAAATTTATGATGAACTGTTATTTGTGGAATTAAAACAGTAAGAAATAAAGCTCTTGTCATTTGCAAGACATTCCATTCTCTAAATGAACGCTATAAGGCAGTAGGTCTAAAATATGGCCATACCAGTGGACAACCTGCTAGAGTCATCATGATTACTTGTTAAAATGAATACCCCTGGGCCTATGGTAGACACTGACTCATAATATCTTGGATTATTTAACATGCATTTTGAACATATTTTTTATTAAGCTTTACATCATTAAAATTTGAGAAAATATTAGAAAACATATACCTTCTTACATTTTACTGAAGGTTATTCTTTAACAGTAACTTAGTGGCAAGCTTTAAAACTGTGTACAGTACTGCTATGTTAACAACTTATTTTGCAAGATTGTTTGGTCTCTTCTTATTTCACTGATTTCCATATACAATTTTGAATAAGCCTATCTATGTTCATAAAAGTCCTGCTATAAATTTGGTTGAAATTATGTTAACTCTGTGGTTCAACTGGGCAACCAATGACAACTTAATTACATTGAATCTTTCAGTCAATGAACACGTTGTGACTTTCCACGTATTGGGTCTTTTAACTGTGTGTACTAAGACATAGCTAAACTTGCATATTAATTCTAATGGATGTGTGTGCGTGTGTGTGTGTGTGTGTGTGTGTATTATTTGAAATGTTTTCTACATAGGCAATCATATTTTCCCTGAAGTGAAATAATTTTATTTATTTCCAATATAAATGCCTTTTATTTCATTTCATTTTATTACCCTAGCTATTACTTCCAATATAATGTTGAATACAAGTGGTGATAAAAGACATCCTTGCCTTGTTCTTGACAGTATAGGAGTAACACATTCTGTCTTTTGAGTATAATAGTAGCTGTAGTTTTTAGAGACATTTTTAATAAGTTCAGAGAGGTTGCTAAACTATTTAGTAGTTTTCTAAAATATTAATCATAACAATGCTAAATTTTGTCACTTGCTTTTTCTGCATCAGTGGAGATGATCATGTGCTTTTCTACTGTAATTTTGTCTGATATGTGGTGAATTTTATCTTGAAATATGAAAAAGCCATGTACTTCTGGGAAGAAAAACACTTAGCTTTTATGTATTTTTCTTTTTGTACATTGCCAGATTCAATTTTCTAATATTTTTGTTTATATTTTCAGCCTACATTAATGAGATGACAATTCATACTTTTTCTTTTGTAATACCTTCATTTGGTTTGGTATCAGTGTTATAGTGGCCTCACTGAATTAACTGAGAAATGTGCCACTTTCATTTCCTGGGAGAGAAGGTGAAGAACTGTTGTCATTTGTTTTTCAAATGTTTGTTGGAATTCACTGTTATCATTTGGACCTTTAGTTTTCTGTTAGGAAAGTATAAAATTACAAACTCAATCACTATATTAGTCTGTTCAAAGTCTTCTATAAAGACACACCTGAGACTGGGTAATTTATGGATAAAAGAGGTTTAATTGACTCAGTTCTACAGAATGTACGTAAAGCATGGCTAGGGAGGCCTCAGTAAACTTACAATCATGGCAGAATGCAAAGGGGTAGCAGGTTGGAACTTTACATGGTGGAGGAGGAGAGAGAGAGAGCAAAGGGGAAAATGCTACATGCTTTCGAACAACCAGATCTCATGAGAACTCACTGATTATCATGAGAACAGCAAGGGGGAAAATCTGCCTCTATGATCCAATCACCTCCCACTAGGTCCCTCCCCCAAAATTGAGAATTATAATTCAACATGAGATTTGGGCAAGGATACAGAGCCAAACCATGTTTATTCAGCCCCTGGCCCCTCCCAAATCTTGCATCCTTCTCACATCTCAAAACACAATTATGCCTTCCCAACAGTCCCCCAAAGTCTTAACTCATTCCAGTATTAACTCAAAAGTTCAAGTTCGAAGTTTTATCTGAGAGAAGGCAAATTCCTCCTGCCCTTTCCCTTTGGTAGCATCAAAAACAAGTTAGTTACTTTCAATATACAATGGGGGTACAGGCATTGTGTAAATGCCCCTGTTTCAAAAAGAAGAAATTGGCCAAAACAAAGGTGCTAAAGCCCCATACATGTCTGAAACCCAGAAGGGCCATAATTAAATTTTAAAACTCCAAAATAACGTACTTTGACTGCATGTCTTACATCTAGGACACACTGATGCAAGGGGTGGCCTCCCAAGGCCTTGTGCAGCTCTGTCCCTGTGGTTCTGCAGGGTACAGCCCCTGCAGCTGCTTTCACAGGCTGGTGTAGAGTGTCTGCAGCTATTCTAGGTGCATGGTGCAAGCTTTCACTGGATCTGTACAATTCTGGGGCCTAGAGGATGGTGGCCTTCCTCTCACAGCTCCATTAGGCAGTGCCCCAGTGGAGACTCTGTGTGGGGGCTCCAACCCCACATTTTCCTTCTGAATTGCCCTAGTAGAGATTCTCCATGAGGACTTCACTCCTGCCACAGACTTCTGCCTGGACATTCAGGTGTTTCTATACCTCCTTTGAAATTTAGATGGAGGCTTCCAAACCTCAACTCTGGCTTTCTCTGCGCCTGCAGGCCCAACACCACATGGAAGTCACCAAGGCTTGGGGCTTGTACTCTCTGAAGCAATGGCCTGAACTGTACCTTGGCCCCTTTTAGCCATGGCTGGAGCTGGAGCACCTGGGATCCAGAGTACCATGTCCCAATTCTGCACAGAGCAGCAGGACTCTGGGCCTGGCTCACGAAATCATTTTTTTCTCCTAGGCCTCCAGGCCCGTGATGAGAGGGGCTTCCTTGAAGGTATCTCAAATGTCCCAGAGGAATTTTCCCCATTTTCTTGCCTATTAACATTTGGCTCTTCTTTACTTATGCAAATTTTGAGAAATAGGTTTTTCTTTAATATCACATGGTTGGGCTGCAAATTTTCCAAACTTTTATGCTCTGCTTCCCTTTTAAATACAAGTCCTAGTTTCATGTCATTTGTTTATGCAAATGAGGATAGGCTTTTAGAAGCAGCCAGGCCACATCTTGAATGCTTTGCTCCTTAGACATTTAGCTGCCAGATAGCTTAAATCATCTCTCTCAAGTTCAAAGTTCCACAGATTCCTAGGAAAGGGGCATAATGCTGCCAGTCTCTTTGCTAAAGCATAGCAAGGGTGACCCTTAATCAAGTTCTCAATAAGTTCCTCATCTCCATCTGAGACCACCCAAAGCTGGACTTTTTTGTCCATATCGCTACCCGCATTTTTGTCAAAACCATTCAACAAGGCTCTAGGAAGTTCCAAACTTTCCCTCATCTTCTGTCTTCTTCTGAGCCCTCCAAACTGTTTCAACCTCTGCCATTACCCAGTTTCAGAGTTGGTTCCACATTTTCAGATTCTCATTATAGTAGTGCCCCACTCTTTGTGCCAATTTTCTGTATTTGTTCATTTCCATACTGCTATAATGACACACCTGAGACTGGATAATTTATAAACAGAAGAGGTTTAATTGACTCACAGTTTTCCAGGGTGTACAGGAGGCATGGCTAGGGAGACCTCAGGAAACTTACAGTCAAGGTGAAAGGCAAATGGGAAGCAGACACAATCTTCACATGGTGGAGCAGAAGAGAGAGAGAGTGAATGGGGACATGTTACACACTTTTAACAACCAGATTTTATGAGAACTCATTTACTATCACAAGAAGAGCAATAAGGAAATCCAACCCTATGATCCAATTACCTCATACTAGGTCCCTCCCCCAACATTGGGAATTACAATTCAACATGAGATTTGGGTGGGGACACAGTCAAAATTTATCAGTCACTATTAATAGATATATGACCATTCATATTATTAAGTTATTGAGTAATATACTGAGTAATTTTTGGTGGTTTCTGTCTTTCCAGAAATAAGCAAATTACATCTACATTGTCAAAATTAAGAACATAGAATTGTTTATCTTTTTATCTTATTATTCTTTTAATATCAATGGTATCACTAGTGATATGCCCTCTTTCACCCTTTTTAAAATTTACTCTTTCTTTTAGGTTAAACCTTCTTCTTACCTTGATTTAAAACATTTGTGACATTTTATTCTTGGTCATCCTAGATCAATTAGTTTTTACAACCTATATTTTAAATCTCTGTTGGTACATACATATAGCAATGATAGTAATCTCTCTTTTTGGAGAACTGATGCTTTTATTATCATGTAATGTTCTACATTCTTGGAATATTCTTTGTTCTAATATCTGCTTTATCTGAAATTGGTATAACTAAACCAGCTTATGATTAGTGTATATTTTTCTCCATATAATTTATTTTTACCCATTTACATATTTTTATTTAAAGTTTCTTGTATACAACTGATAGTTGTGTCTTACTTTTTAATTTTTATTATTTTATTTGATCACCTGTGGCTTTTAACTTGTGTATGTAAATGATTCACATTTAAATGATTATTGAATTAAAATCTATTATCTCGCTATTCTATTCAAGTTATTTCTTTTTAATGTTTGGCCACTTTATGCATTTTTCTTAATTCTATTCATGTTCTCCATTAATCATATGGAATTATACAGTCTAAATACTGTGAGTCTAATTCCAAATAATATTATATCATTTCATGTATGGTATAAGAACCTTATAATGGATTATCCCCAATTAATCTCATTTCTGTGCTGTTGTCAAAATTTCTCATTTGAATGTTGTGTAAATACATAATACATTGTTGAGTATGAAAATAACATTGTTATTATCAATTTATTATGTATTATAGGACATGGAAATGAGAAATTTTGGAGGGGCTAGAGGACTTAAAATTAGAAAAAAAATACACACTTTACCTTCTTTAATTCAATTTCCAATGCTCCTCATTTTTTTCATATAGATTTATATTCCTTACTATATCATATTCGTTCTGCCTGAAAATTCTTCTTCAATCTTTCCTGCAGTTTAGGACTGCTGGCAATGAATTCCTTCAGGCCTTATTTGTCCGTCCCTTAACAAGTATATTATTGTTTGGTATAGAATTTGGTGTTGTCTTCATTTTTTTTCCAGCACAATAGAAATGTCACTTCATTGTCTTCTTCCTTGCATGGCTTCTAATGAGAAGACTTCTGTAATTTGTATGCCTTTTTCACTCATGTAATGAATGTTGTGTGTATGTGTGTGTGTGTGTGTGTGTGTGTTTACAATATATATGTATACATTAAAAATTATCAAATTGTATACTGGACTAGGTGCAAGTTACTTATATCAGTTATAACCTAACAAAGCTATTAAATATCATCTACTGAGAAAAAAGTAGAATTTACTTAAAGTGTTATGTTTTGCATTTACTTTTATGTACTATACTTATGCATCTATTTGTTCAGTAGAAATATAAGGAGATATGTGTTAGTGAACTGTAGATTTTATTAAAAGGTGAAACAATAATCCCAAATAATATAGTCAACTTAGAGAGATTTTTGAGTCCCCTAGAATCAAGTTTCAGATGTCAGAGATAATTACTAATTTTAGATGAGAAACAGAAAATACCAATCAAATTCTGCCAAAATACTGTATGTAAAATTAGAGATGCACACTACTTTAAATTTTTTAAAAAATCAGTGTTTTTCATTTAAAATTAGTATGTAATTTTGTGACTACATCATATATAATTAGATGTAAAATATGGCTTCAAATTAGGATAATCTAGGAGATTTAAAAATATGTTTATACCCGACAAATCCTATTTCAGACAAAAATCAATCATAATATCAGGAATGAAACAGGCATTTTGAAATTCCCTTTATGGGATTAACAAAAATGTGCAATCAGTACTGAGAGACAGTGATGAATGTTAGCTTCGCATAGTCATCTTCATTTCTGAATATACTTGTGAACCACAGTCCTGTTGCTCATGTCACTTAGATAAAAAACTTGTTAACTTTAGGAGGCAATAGAGTTGTCCTTAAATGTGCATAATAATATAGCATGCACAAGAGTTTTGATTATTTGAGTCAAACACCTTATCAGCCTTTGTCTTGAGGGCTCAGTCAAAATTAGTTCATATCCCTGATAAAGTAAAGCTTATTTATTCTTATGACAAGGAAATATTCTAACTGTAGAATTTCTTATTAATACAGATTTACATTTATTCAAACACACATTTGAACTGCTTGTTGCCAAATAATAAATGGTATAATAACTTTGAAATTAACTCAATGTTGTAATTATGCTTTTTCAATGTTTCAAAATTAAGTAAAATTAATCACATTGCCAGTGGAACTGTTTCTCACAGACATTTCATCTTTAGCTTAATAAAAGAGTTTTAATTTCATTTATAATATGAAGTTGGTTTATTTTGACATATACAAACTATGATTTTCATGTAATCATTGAGATAGTCCTCTAACTCTGAGTTACTACTTATAAAACATGTAACATCTGTCTAGAATCTGTACATAGTAATACATCAATATAAAGTGTTCTGCAGCCGAAGTTTGGAAGTCTCACATCTCACTGTCCTTCTCAGTGTATGTTGCATGTATGTTTTATGAGTAAAATCATTATCATCTCTTCAAAGTTACCTTCAATGTCATGGAGATCTGGTCATAGTCAATCTCTCATAAAAACTTTTCAAATTGATCAATAAAAGAAAAGCATTTTATTCTCTTCCAGTTTTTCAAGTAAGTTTTAAAGTGCTATTACTCGATCAGATTATCAGAGATTCACAGTAACTTACATAGTTAACAAAAATAAACAAATAAATAATGTATCAGTATATAAAAATCCATAATGTTTCTGAGTTTGAGAAGCCTGGCATAAGATACCTATAGGTTTGCAAAGATAAGAAGATGATTTGGTAATTTTCGCATTGAAAATATTTTAAGATATAAAAATAATACAAAATCCTTAAGAAAACCGTAGAAATGTTGCAAGATCTCTTAAAACTTTTGTATTATGGCGCTAATAAAGAATAATGGCCCAAAATAATACAAACATTGAAAAACAAGCCAATTAAAATTACAAAAAAAAAGAGAAAAACTGTTTCTTACTTGATAAAACAAAGGATGGTGAAATAAAAATTATGGGAAATAAAGGATTTAAAGATAAATGGTGGAATTTATTGTGCTTAAGTTAAAGAAAGTGGTCATGACAAAGGATATTTTTGTTTCTTTGCAAGTTTCAAAGTAATATTATTTTGATAATAGTTGGTTATTTTAATTGATAATAATAATGAACTTTTTCACAGTAAGTTCAAACTACATTACTAAGTTTTACATTTCCACAAATCAAATTTAGCTTTGAACTCATAGCCTATATAAGGTATAGCTACTTTATGCACTGTTATTAAAAATCAAATTAAGTATATTTTTGTAAATATCTACCTACTAGAGAACAAAAATCTTAATGTGCAGGAGGAAGGCAAGAAAAAATTGCAAATGAGCAATTATAGAAATCCACTATAGCAAAGTTTGGGAAAAGGGAGTCAAAAGATTTAACCCAAGTGCACTGGTGAAAACCTACTGAGGTGATGGTTCATGCCTGTAATCCCAGCAATTTAGGAGGCTTAAGAAAACTTTGTGAATCCAAAAATATTTTTTCTTCTATTAATTGTAATTCTAGTAATATATCTAACAAAAGTTTGCCTAACCAAATATCTTTAAGATTTTTTCTATTTTTTTTCTGGAAATTGTACATATTTAGGTTTTACATTCATGTCTCTAAACCTTTTGAGTTAATATATTTAGATAACTGAGGCTATCATTTAAAGTTTTTTTTTAATTTTTCTATGTTTGCGTATGAATAGCCAATAGTTCTATGACCTTTGTTGAAAATGTTATCTTCTCTCCAATTAATTCTTTTTCCTTTGTCAAGTGTCGGTTGTTTATATATGTGTGGATCTATTTCTGAATTCTCTCTTCTATTCCACTGATCTATTTGTCTACATTTTTCCCAATTCCACACTATTTTTTGATTTCAGTAGCTTGAAATAAGTCTTGAAATCAGTACACAACATGAAAGTAATTTTAAAAGGCCCAGTTTGAACTTCACAGATAAAAACTACAATGATTGAGATGTAAACTACACTGGATGAAATTAGCAAAAGATTAAATATTGCATAACAACAATTAATGTATTTATTGACAGTAATACAATCTACTTAGAATAAAACTGAAGGAAACAATAGTCACATAGTATTAAAAGAGCATCAAAGGTGAGGCTTCAAGATGGCTGACTAGAGGCCCCCTTGTATGCACCACCTTCATAAAGAAGGAACAATACAGGGAGTAAGTTATCATTCGTTGACTAGAGCTTCTAAGAAAGAACATTGCAATTTAGCAAGGAAGTGACAGAGAACCTCTTAGGCTTAGATGAGAAGGAAGCAAAGCAGCTAGCACTAGCCAGGCTGGGATTGGCTTAACGCCATGAGTCACTTCCCATTGTGAGGAAAAGGTAAATGAGAAATCACCAGTGGCTCACACTCCCATTGCAGATTCCTGCAATCCTAGACACATGAAAGTCACTCGATCCTCATAGGCCCTGTGACTAGTATAAGGAACTGCCTGGAGTCCATTTGACAGCATTGTTTCAGAAAGGGATTTGAAACCGGATCCCACACATACCTCAAGAGCCAAGCAGCTGCAGCACAGTGCCATTTTGAGAACATAGCCCCCATCAGATTACATACTGCCCTGGGGCCTAATAGCCCCTGCATCTCCACATCTCTGGAGCCCAATTAACATCCCTCTAAGTCCAGCCAGAGGGCTGCAGCATTGCAATGACAATATTGATTCAGCAGTGTGACCAAGTCTCTAGAACTCTAACCTGGGCAATGTCCCACACCCTAGAGAGAAAATTTGGTGAAGTGCACTGAGGAGGTTGCCCCTGGGAATAATGTAGCTGATGCATGTGCCTTCTAGAGCATGAGTGCTGCTTAACACAAATCTACTGCACACCTTCACATGCATTTAGGGAGCTGAGGACAGGCTCACCCTGCTCACCACCATGGCTGCAGCCATCTGCATGAATTAGTTGGTGGCCTCAGGACCAACCCACCCAGTTTATCACTGCTGGTACCCATGTGCATCATCAGGGTCCTGAGCACAAGCCTTCCCTGTCTGCTGCCACTACTGGCACACATAAGCTATCCTGGGGCATAAGGATAGGTCCATTCTGCCTACTGCCAGTGCTTACACATGCATCTTTGGGGCCTGGAGACCAGCCCAACTAGCCTAATGTCACTGCTGCCAGTGCCCACTGAGGTGTGCCATCCAGGGTCCCAGGGATGAGCCTACTCAGCCCACTTCCACCACACTAGTGCCTGCCTGCAGTGCTCAGAGGCCCAAGGATTAGCCCACCTCTGCTACTGCCACAGCCAACACCATGCACACTGCCTGAGGCATTGGAGACTTGTCTGCCCAGTCCACTCCTGCCACCACTGACACCTGAATATGCCAACCAGAGGCTTAAGAACTGTCCTTTCTGGACCTGCATAAATGTCAGTTCCTGCATATATTGCCCAGGGCTGGAGGACTAGCATGACTGGATCACCACCATCACCACTGGTGCCTGAAGACTGACTCACCTGGTAGCCTCATCTCCAGTAAAGCGTCACTATAACCTCCACTAATAAGCACGTCCTAAGCCACTAAGGAACTCACAAACTTCACTCAGGCTGATTGCAGCCAAAGAAATCATACAGAGACTACACTAATGTGCCCACCCAGAATCAAAGCCAAAGTACCCTAACATTCCAGCACTATAGATGAAAGCCAATCTGTTAAATTAGAAAAAAGGACTGTTAACCAGTTGTATACATATCAATTTAAAGACACAAAGAACATTAAAGAACATGGAAAATGACACCTCCAAAGGAAAATAATAATCCTCCGGTGAAAGATCCCCAAAAAGGAAAATCTATGGAATGCCTGAAAAAGAATTTAATATTATACTATTAAAGATACAGTGAAATACAAGACAACACAGATGAACTATTCAAATAAATCCGGAAAACAACTTATTATCTAAATGAGACATTCAACAAAGAGACGGATATCGTAACAAATAGAAATCTTAGAACTGAAGTATTTAATGAATGAAATTTGAAAAAAATACACTCTAGAATTTCAAAAATATACTAGATCAAGCAAAATAAATAATTTTGAAACCTGATAACAAGTCTTTTAAAACAATCCAGTCAGAAAAATTTTAAAAATAAAAAATTAGTAAATAAGTAAAGTCTGTATGACATATCAAACACCATAAAGTGACCAAATAATTGAAAACTGAAATATGGGAGGTTTAGAAGGAGAAAAGCTGAAAAAAGACACAGACAATTTATTTAAGAAAATAATAGCTAACAACATCCAAATATAGGAGACTCACCGCTCCCCAAACAGGGTAAATCTAAAAGTCAAAGAGAGATTTCCAAAATTAGCAAGAGAAAAGCATCACATCATTTATAATGTAATTCAAATTTCACTAAGCAAATTTCTCAGCAGGAACCATTTAGACCAAGGGAGAATAGGATGGTAAAATCCAAGTTCTGAAAGAGAAGCAAACAAAAAGAAGAAATACTAGCTGAAAATATTATTCCTAGCACAGCTGTTCTTGAAAAAATAAAGATTAAATGTAGTCTTTCCCGGACAAGCAAAAACTGAGATAATTCATCACCACCAGACCACCCCTACAAAAATATACTTAAGAGAGTCATACCTCTGAAAGTGAAAAATATGTCTGCCAACATGAAAGGGAACACTACAAACATGCACCAAACTGAAAAGGTAAACAATAAAAGATGAAGATAAAAACAAAGAATATACAATACAGTCAGAAAACAATTAACAAAATGACAGAAGGAAGTTCTTAGCTATTAATAACTCTAAATATAAATAATTTAAATTCCCCAATTAAAAGATATAAACTGGCTGAATGGGGAAAAAAAAGGGATCCAACTATATACTGCTTATGAGAAACTCATATTACCTATAAAGACACACATAGAATAAAGGTAAAAGGATAGAAGAAATATTTTACAGAAAACAAAAATGTGATATAAGCTATACATGTGTCCAACAAAACAGACTTTAGGTTAAAAACAAAAAAAGTGACAAAAAGATTATTATATAATGACAAAGGGAACAATTAAGCAAGAGGATATAACAAATGTCTATGTGCTCAGAACCCCAAAGCACTCAGATATATAAAGCAAATATTGTTACAGACAAGGTGAAAGATAAACCCCAATGCAATAATAGTTGGAGACTTCACCCCACTTTTGGCATTGGACAGATAATCTAGACAGAAAATGAAAAAACATCAGGCTTAATCTGCATTATGGACCACATGAAACTCACAGACATTTACAGAATATTTTATACAATACCTGAAGGATACAATACACCTTCTTCCCATCAGCTCGTGGAGCTTTCTCCAGGATAGACCATACATTGGGTTGCAAAAGAAGTCTCAACAAATTTGTAAAACTTGAATCACATCAAGTATCTTCTTCATCTGAGAAAGAAATAAAAAGCCTACAACTTGGCATTCTCTCTTTCTAGAAAACATGATATTATAAATATATATATTTTAAAAAAAACCTAAGTACTCCACCAAAAAAACTGCTAGAACTGATGAATGAATTCAGTAAAGTTCCAGAATACAAAATTGGTAAGGTTTGGCTATTTCCCCACCCATATCTCATCTTGAATTTCCACTTGTAGTGGGAGGAACCTGGTGGGATGTGATTGACTCACAGGGGTGGGTCTTTCCCATGGTGTTCTCATGATAGTAGATCTCATGAGATAGGATGGTTATATAAAAACAGAAGTTTCTCTGTACAAGCTCTCTTCTTTTGTCTGCCAAAATGGGAGATGTGCCTTTCACTTTCCATCATGATTTCAAGGCTTCCCCAGCCACGTGGAACTGTTAAGTCCTCTTTCTTTTATAAATTGCCAAGTCTTGGGTATGTCTTCATCAGCAGCATGAAAATGGACTAATACAAAACTCAATGTACAAAAATCAGTAGCATTTCTATACACTAATAACAAATTAGCTGATAAAATGAGTAAAGAAAGTAACCCCATTTAAGATAGCTACAGAATAAACGTCTAGGAATAAATTTAAACAAGGAGGTGAAAGACTGCTACAACAGGAACTATAAAACACTAATGACAGAAACAGAAGAGGGCACAAACAAATGGAAAAACATCCTATGCTCATGGATCAACAGAATTATTGTTGAAATAACATACTTTCTAAAGCAATCTACAGATTCATTATAATCTCTATCAAAATACCAATGGCATTTTTCACAGAAATAGAAATAATAATCTTAAAATTTGTATGGAAGTACAAAAGACTCTGAGTAGCCAAAACAATAATGACCAAAAAGAACAAAGGTGGAGACATCACACTACCTGGATTCAAAATATACTACAAAGTGACAGTTTCCAAAACAGCATAGTAATTGTATAAAAACAGAAACAACTACCAATAGAACAGAATAGATAACCCAGAAAAAAGTCTACATATTTACAGCCAACTGATTTTTTACCAAGGCACTAAAAACATGCAATGGAGAAATGATACTGTCTTTAATAAATGTTGCAGGGAAATGGAAAGCTGGATATCCATATTCAGAAGAATTAAACTAAAACATTATTTCTCACCATATACAAAAAGAACTCAAAATTGATTAAAGACTTAAACCTAAGACTCCAAACTGTGAAAATATTAATAGAAAACCTTCTTCAGCACATTGGTCTAGACAGTGATTTTATGGCTATGACATTAAAAGCAAGGCAACAAAAATGAAAATAGAAAAATGTGACTATATTAAACAAAGCAGTTTCTGCACAGCAAAGGAAACAGTAAACAAAGTGAAGGGATAACTTGCAGAGTGGAAGAATTTATTTGCAAACTATTCATCTGACAAGGGACTAATATCCAGAATACACAAAAGCTCAACTCAACAGCCAGAATACAAATATTTTTATTAAAAAGTTGGCAAGGGACATGAATAAACATTTATAAAAAGAAGGCATGTAAATGGCCAACAAATATATTTTAAAATGCTCAATATTGCTAATCATCAGAGAAATACAAATACAACCATAATGGGATATCACATCACCCTAATTAAAATGACATATGAAAAAGACCAAAAATAACAAATGTTGGTAAGAATGCAGAGAAAAGGGGACTCATATACTATTGACAGAAATGTAAATTAGCATACACATTATGAAAAACACTATGGAGTTTCCTCAAAATAGTAAAATTGGAACTACCACGTGATCCACCAAATCTCTACTTGCTATTTATCCAAATGAAAGAAAATGAGTATATTGAAAGGATATCTGTACCTTCATGTTTATTGCAGCATTACAGTAGCTAAAATATGGAATAAATCTCAGTTTCCACTAATGGATGAATGAATTAAGAAAAATGTGGTATATTTATACCTAACAAAATACTACTAAACCATAAAAAAGAATGCAATCTTGTCATTTTTAGCAACACAAAAGGTAGTGGAGATAATTATGTTACATGAAGCAAGCCAGGCACAGAAAGACAAATCGTGTATGTACTCACTCATATATTGGACCTAAAAATGTTGATCTCATGGAGGTAGATACTAGAATAATGTTTACCAGAGGCTAGGCAGAGTGAAGTGGGGGGAGATGAAAAGATGTTGGTTAATGAGTACAAATATATTTGCCCGTTCTCACACTGCTAATAAAGACATAACTGACACTGGGTAATTTATAAAATAAGAGAGTTTCAATGGAGTCAGTTTCACATGGTTGGGGAGGCCTCAGAGTCATGGCAGAATGCTAAGGGGGGCAAAGGCACTTCTTGCTGAACTCCTGCTGACGAAAGAGAGCATGTGCAGGCGAACTCCCCTTTATAAAACCATCAGATCTTGTGAGACTTATTCACTATCATGCGAACAGCATGGGAACGCCCACCTCCATAATTCAATTACCTCCTACTAGGTCCCTCCCACAACACATGGGGATTATGGGAGTTACAATTCAAGATGAAATTTGGGTGGAGGCACAGCACAGCCAAACGATATTTTTTCAACCCTGGCCCCTCCTAAATCTTGTGTCCTCACATATACGAGTCATCCCCTCTCAACAGTTCCCTAAAGTCTTAACTCATTTCATCATTAACTCAAAAGTCCACAATCCAAAAACTCATCTAAGAAAAGCGCCTTCTGCCTACGAGCCTGTAAAATCAAAACCAATTACTTACTTCCTAGATACACTGGGGGTACAGGCATTGGGTAAATATACCCAATATCCCAATTCAAAATGGGAAAAAAAAAGGCCAAAATGAAGGGGCTACAGGATCTATGCAAGTTTGAAATTCATTAAGGCAGTCATTAACCCTTAAAGTTCCAAAATGATCTTCTTTGATTCCATGTCTCACATCCAGGGCACATGGGTGCAAGAAGTAAGTTCCCATGGTCTTGGGGACCTCTGCCCCTGTGGCTTTGTAGAGTACAGTCCCCTTCCTGGCTGCTTCCACAAGCTGTCATTGAACATCTGCAGTTTTCCAGGTGCACTGTGCAAGCTGCCAGTGGATATACCATTCTGGGTTCTGGAGGATGGTGGCCCTCTTCTCCGAGCTCCACTAGGCAGTGCCCCAGTGGGGACTCTGTATCAGGACTCCCACCCCACATATCCTTTCTGCACTGCCCTAGCAGAGGTTCTTCATGAGGGCTCTGCCCCTGCAGTACATCTCTGCCTAGACATTCAGGCATATCCATACATCCTCTGAAGTCTATGTAGAGGTTCCCAAACCTCAATTCTTGACTTCTGTGTATCTGTAGGCTCAACACCACATGGAAGCTGCCAATGCTTGGGGCATGCACCCTCTGAAACCATGACCTGGGCTGCACCTTGACCCCTTTTAGCCATGGCTGGAGCTGCTAGCATGCAAGGCACCAAGTCCCAAGGCTGCAGATAGCAGGGGGACCCTGGAACCAGCACCGGGAACCACTTTTCCCTCTTAGGCCTCCAGGCCTGTGATGGGAGGGTCTGCCATGAAGGTCTCTTACATGCCCTGGAGACATTTTCACCATTGTCTTGGTGATGATTTGCATTTGGCTCCTGTTACTTATGCAAATTTCTGCTGCTGGCTTGAATTTTTTCCCAGAAAATGGCTTTTTCTTTTCTACTGCATTGTCAGCCTGCGTATTTTTCCAACTTTTATGTTCTGCTTCTTCTTGAACACTTTGCCACTTAGAAATTTCTTCTTCCAGATACCCTAACTCATCTCTCTCAAGTTCAAAGTTCCACAGATTTCTAGGGAAGTGGCAAAATGCCATCAGTCTCTTTGCATAGCAAGAGTGACCTTTATTCCAGTGCCCAACAAGTTCCACATCTCCATCTGAAACCAACTCAGCCTGGACTTTATTGTCCATTACACTATCAACATTTTGGTCAAAGCCATTCAACAAGTCTCTAGGAAGTTTCAAATTTTCCCATGTTTTCCTGTCTACTTCTGAGCCCTCCAAACTGTTCCTACCTCTGCCTGTTACCCAGTTCCAAAGTAGCTTCCACATTTTTGTGTATCGTTACAGCAGCACCCCACTTTCTGTGGTACCAATTTACTGTATTAGTCTGTTCTCATGCTGCTAATAGAGACATACCTGGGACAGGATGACTTATAAAGAAAACGAGGTTTAATGGACTCATGGTTCCACATGGCTGGAGAGGCCACATAATCATGGTGGAAGGCTAAGGAGGAGCAAAGGCACTTCTTATATGGCAGCAGGCAAGAGAGAGCATGTGCCATGTATCAGAATACCACATGTACCCCATAAATGTGTACAAATATTATACATCAAAACAATTGAAAGAGCATAATTTAGCCAAGTGATATGGCTAAATTATGTGATATGTGTCCCCACCCAAATCTCATCTCAAATTATAATCCCTTCGTGTTGAGGGAAGGAAGTGATTGGATTATGGGTGCAGTTTCTCCCATGTTGTTCTCATAATAATAAGTGAATTCTCATGAGATATGATGGTTTTATAAATGGTAGTATTTCTTGCCCTCTCACATGCTCTTTCTCACCTGCTGCCATGTAAGATGTGCCTTTTCCCTTTGCACTGGATTGTATTAGGTTGGTGCAAAAATAATTACAATCTTTGCCATTAAAAAGTAATGTCAAAAGCTGCAATTACTTAATAAGTTTCCTGAGGCCTCACCAGCCATGCAGAACTGGGAGTCAATTAAACCTCTTCCCTTTATAAATTACTCAGTCTCAGGAATTTCTTTATAGCAATGTGAAAATGGACTAATACTCCAAGGGACTGGAAGCAGATTAATACAGGTGTAGCTGGCATCCCTAAAAGGGAGGATGGGCAGAAAAGTATTTAAAGGAAAAATGACCAACATTTTCCAAAATGATGAAAATGATAAACTAACAGATCTAACTCCAATACAAGAAACCTAAAAGAAGCGCCAAAGCATATTAAATCAGTGTGCTTAGTTGGCATATTTAAACAATAGTGCTCAGAATTTATTCTTAAAAGCAACTGTAGTAAAACATTATGTATAGAGAAACAGACAAAAGAATGACAAGAGGTTTCTCATTAGAACAAAGGAAGCTAGAAAATAAGATGCCATTTCTTTAAAGTTCTAAAGGAAAGCCTAATATAAGTTCTAAAATAAAGACTATACTTTTATACCCAGTAAAAATATCTTTGTGGGGAAAAGAAAGAGAGATTAGACTGTTACTGTGTCTATAGAAAGAAGTAGACGTAAGAGACTCCATTTTGTTTTGTACTAAGAAAAATTCTTCTGCCTTGAGATGCTGTTAATCTGTAACCCTACCCCCAACCCTATGCTCCCAGGAAGAGGGTTGGGGGTAGGGTGCTGTGATGACTCAAGGGTGCTGTGTTGACTCTGTGCTGTGTTGACTCAAGGTTTAATGGATTTAGGGCTATGCAGAATGTGCTTTGTTAAACAAATGCTTGAAGGCAGCATGCTTGTTAAAAGTCACCACCTCTCCCTAATCTCAAGTACCCAGGAACACAAAACACTGTGGAAGGCTGCAGAGACCTCTGCCTAGGAAAACCAGATATTTTCCAAGGTTTCTCCCCATGTGATAGTCTGAAATATGGCCTCGTGGGAAGAGAAAGACCTGACCGTCCCCCAGCCTGACACCTGTAAAGGGTCTGTGCTGAGGAGGATTAGTAAAGAGGAGGGCCTCTTTGCAGTTGAGATGAGAGGAAGGCATCTGTCTCCTACTCATCCCTGGGCAAAGGAGTGTCTCGGTGTAAAACCCGATTGTATGTTCCATCTACTGAGATAGGAGAAAACCGCCTTAAGGCTGGTGGTGAGACATGCTGGCAGCAATACTGCTCTTTAATGCACCAGATATGTTTATGTATGTGCACATCAAAGCACAGCACATTTTCTAACCTTGTTTATGACACAGAGACATTTGTTCACATGTTTTCCTGCTAACATTCTCCCCACTATTACCCTATTGTCCTGCCACGTCCCCCCTTCCGAGATGGTAGAGATAATGATCAATAAATACTGAGGGAACTCAGAGACCGGTGCCAGCGAGAGTCCTCTGTATGCTAATCGCCAGTCCCCTGGGCCCACTTTTCTTTCTCTATACTTTGTCTCTATGTCTCTTTCTTTTCTCAATCTCTCGTCCCACCTGACTAGAAACACCCACAGGTGTGGAGGGGCAGGCCACCCCTTCAATCTTTTAGTAAAGAAGGCATAATAAAGATATGTTGAGTAATAACACCATGAAAGAATTCATCACCAAGGGACCAGTAATACAGGAAATGTTTTTAAAAAGCCTTTTGGCAGGGCATGGTGGCTCATGCCTGTAATCCCAACACTTTGGGAGGCCGAGGCAGGCGGATCACCTGAGGTCAAGAGTTTGAGACCAGCCTGGCCAACATGGTGAAACTCCGTCTCTACTAAAAATACAAAAAATTAGCCAGGCGTGGTGGCAGATGCCTGTAATCCCAGCTACTTGGGAGGCTGAGGCAGGAGAATCGCTTGAACCCAGGAGGCGAAGGTTGCAGTGAGCTGAGATCATACCATTGCACTCCAGCCTGGGCGACAAGATGAAGACTCCATCTCTAAATAAATAAATACATAAATAAATAATAAAGAAGCCTTTAGAGCATTAGGAAAGGGATACCAGATGAAAATATGCATCTATACAAAAGGAATAAAAGGCATTGGAAATCATAAATAGATTGGGTAAAAGATCATTTTTATTACTTAAATTTCTTCATAATTGTCTTAAAGCAAAACCTGATGTTTAACTTAAACAATAGCATACAGGCTTGGAGGAAAGTAATAGAAATATACTTTTTTTAAGTTTCTCATCCCATTTGTAAAGCAGTATGACATCATTTGAAGTCATTTCATTTTACATTATTTAAAGTGTACCACTAAAATGTAAATAGTTATAGCTAATAACCTAAAAATTGTATAAAATAGAATAATAAAAAATACAACTACTCGACTGACCAAAAAGAAAGCAGAAAAATTTAAAGGTAAGAATAACAGGGGCAAATATGAAACAAATACTAAGAATACCGAGATTTCAGATGGAAACACAACTGTATTAATTATCTTATTACATGTAAATGTTCTAAATGTCCCCAATTGAAAAAGATTTTCATATTGAATAAAAAGCAAGACTCAACTACATGCTGCATGTAGCATATGCATTTTAAACATAAATAGATATAAGTTTAAAAATAAAAGGTAAAAATGTCATACCTATGGTAACACTATTAAATGAAGAGCTGAAATAGCTGTATTTATATCAGTGTTTGTTTCAGACCAAAGAACATTTATCAAGGTTTAAAAAAAAATTTCATAATATTATAATCATCATGGGCCCAATTCATCAATGAGACATAACAATGTTTGAAATTTGTGAAGCCAGTAATAGTGCCTCAAAATAAATGAAGCAAACATTGATATAGTAAAGATAGACAAATCTATAAATATAATTATCTGTATTTTAATAAATGAAAGAGTGGAACAACACCATCAACCAAATTGTCCTTACTGACATTTTGGAAGGTGCCAGTAAAAGCAGTAGAATGCACATTCTTTTCAAGTGCACATGGAACGTTGTCCAAAATACAACATAGTTTAGGCCATACAATGAACCCTAATAGTTATAGAGTATGTTTTCTAACTCCAGTGGAATTAAATTAGAAATCAATAATAAAACTCTGCAAAATTATGCAAATATTTGAAACTAAAATAAACACTTCTAAATCATCCCTGCGACACCTAATAAAACAAGAGAGAAATTAGTATTTTTAACTTAATGAAAATAAATACTATTGCATACATATACCAGAAGAGGATGTCATACAAGTTTCATACTATAGTGATGTCTCTGCTTCTAGTTCATTACCACCAGCTTTGTTCTAACTTTTCTTTCTGGTTTATTTTTATAACTTTCTCTCTGACAATGTGGAACCTGGCTCCCATTGTCCATTTATTTATTTGTTCAAATGCATTTTACAGGTAAATCATTTTCAGAATTATTGACTACATGACCATTATAAACAAATTAAACTAAAGTGATATTGTACAGTTCCTTTGCCTTTAGCCTTATAATATCAAGTCATAACATCATTTTTCAAGTGGCTTTGGTTAATTTCTGTGCTATTAACCAATTGATGAAGGTTAACATTACTGATAATGTCATGAAGTAATCATTTTTCGTTGATATAGTAAGACAATAAGGGCACTTCACCTCTGAATATTTTTTCCAAAAACACATAACCGCAACTTAAACATGAGAAAAACAACCAACAAACATAGACGGAAGGAGAGGATACTTGGCTAGCACTCCCTAAGACTGTCAAGATTATGAAAAACAAGGAAAGACTGAGAAACTATGACAGACCAGAGGAGACTGGGGAGATATGACAACTATATGATACCATAGGTTGAATCCTAGAACAGAAGTAGGATATTATTAGGAAAAAAACTATGAACTCCAAATAAAGTATTGAATTTAGTTAATCGTAATATATCAATGTCAGTTACTTAATATTGATGAATGTTCCATAGTAATACAGGATGTTAAGAATGGTTAAACTGAGTGAGAGGTATCAGGAAACACTTTACAATCTAACACTTTTCTATAAATCTGAAATTATACATTTAAATAAATAATAGGAAGCATTATGTGAAAATGCAACATATTTTAAACATAAATGATGCTGTAAAGAATGAGTTATTAACATCTTAAATGATAAAACTATGCAGTTTGTTCTTTCCTCTAATTGTATTATTTTTTCCCAAAGATCTTATGTGCATTTTAAGAGGTCTACATTGGTTTTATAGTGATTTTATGATTGAAAGTTATTTCCCAGGTCACATTTATTTTTTCAATCTCATAGTCTCACTTCAATCTTCATTCTCAACTCATATTTTGTAGGTTAACTGTTTTCCAGGAAATGTCACATAAGTTTTTATGTAAAGATTGTATTAGTGAGACAATTTAATAATTGTTTTTGGTGAAGCTGACATTTTCAAAAGTATGTATCTATCATCTTTGAATTTCTCAATTTTTGTTTCTAACTAGATTTCTCCAGAATAGGTCCATCTGTCTCATGTAGAGTTTCAATACAATTCTATTATATTATATGTCTTTATATTTTCTGTCAGTTAAACTTTTGTTAACTTCCTAACTGAAAAAAAAAGAAGTAACCATATTTTTTTCTCATATGACTATCACATTTTCAATGCAGTTCACCAAATTTTGCTCATTTAGAGTCTTGCCATGCTCTTAAATCACTGCTGACCAGATAACTCTGCAACTTTTACCTGGTTTTTTAGACTTTCCATGTTTTTTCACTGTACTCGTGAGAAAGATATTCCTTTAATGCAGATTATCACTGGTAACAAAAGTTAGGGTCAATAGCAAAGTGAAACCAAAACAAAAACTTGATTAAAAATCGGCAGAGGGGCAAAGACACAAAAATTGTCAGCAACAAATATATGAAAAAATGCTTAACATGTCTAATCATCAAGAAAATAGCAAGTCACAACCACAGTGAGATATTACCTCACACTTGTTAGAATGGCTATTATCAAAAAGACAAGACATAAATGTCAGGGGAAATGTGGAGTAAAGAAAACCCTTACATACTGTTGGCAGGAATATAAATTGGTACAGAAATGGTTCTTTAAAAAATTAAAACTAAAACTACCAAGTGATTCAGCAATCCCAGTACTGGAGATGTATCCAAAGGAAATGAAATCAGTACGTATCTGAAAGAGATATACCCATTCCCATGTTTATCACAGCATTATTCACAATAGTTAAGATATGGTATAAATCTATGTTCCATCAATGGACAAATGAATGAAGAAAATATCATACACATACACACAATATATACACATACATACTGGAATATTATTCAGCCTTAAAGAAGGAAACCCCTTCATTTGTGATAACACAGATAAACCTGAAAGACATTAGGCTAAGTGAAATAAGCTAGGCATAGAAAGACATATATTGCAAAATCTCACTTATATGTAGAATTTTAAAAAGTCAAACTCTTAGAAACAGAGAGTAGAATGATAGTTGGTGGGGTCTGGGGGATGGAGGAAATAGGAAGATGTAGGTCAAAGGGTGCAAAGTTTCATTTATGCTGGATGAGTAAGCTCTGGAAATCAGTGTACAGCATGGTGATGATAGTTCATAATATTGTTCTGTGTAGTTGAAATTTGCTAAAAGAGTAGATCTTAAATGTTCTTACCACAAAAAAAGATAACTATTGAGGTAATGGATATGTTAATTAGGTTGAGAGTAGTAATCATTTCACTATATATGTATGTTAAAACATCAAGTTGTCTGTCTTAAGTATATATAAATTTTATTCAATTATACCACAATAAAGTTGGAAAAATAACATATCAATTTTTAAGGCACAGACTATTAATGTAGAAGTTAGTTGGAAATAAGAGATTAAAAAATCAGTAATTTTTCAAGTTAAGCAAACATCTTCAATAGAGAAGCGAGGTATCTATTAGATTCTAAGATTCAGGTCCAGGCCTCCTTTCAGAATATCTTGTTGGTTACCGTTTTGATTGCATAGAGAAAATAAAGCTGTGAGCAACTGACTCATGTAATGAAAATATATACAGAAAATGACTTAGACACCAAAGGGCAAATCTATTATTTAAAATATACAACTATCACATGTAATTGAGTAATGTAATTGACATGGTCAATACATTCTATCCTTTATAACAAGACTTCACATATTGACGTACCATAATCTAAAATATACATAATTCCCACAAGAATCCCAGTAGTTACTAGAGTATTCAGTCATTCTTTTTATTTTTTTAGATGGAGTCTTGCTCTGTCGCCAGACTGGAGTGCAGTGAAGCGATCTCAGCTCACTGCAACCTCGGTCTCCCAAGTTCAAGTGATTCTCCTGCCTCAGCCTCTCAAGTAGCTGGGGTTACAAGCACGTGCCACCAGGCCCAGCTAATTTTTGTATTTTTAGTGGAGATGGGGTTTCACCATGTTGACCAGGATGGTCTTGATCTCTTGATGTCGTGATCCTCCCACCTCATCCTCCCAAAGAGCTGGGATTACAGGCATGAACTACCGCGCCCGGCCAAGTATTCAGTCATTCTTTACCTGTAGTCCCACATACATGGGAAACGAAAGCTTAAACGGAAGTTGCCTATTGAGCCTGGTATTATAACTGGGAGAGTCATTGGTATAAAACTAATAGACTTGTATTCATTCACCTCACTATGATAAAGTCTTATGAATTGAACAAATATCTATTTCTTCAGAACACAACCTGGTTAAGCATTGCTTCTTCCCTCCTTTCCTCACAAAATTATATTACACAAATATGCCTGTGTATTAGCTTCCTATTGCTGCTATAACAAATTACTACAAAGTTAGTGGTAAAACAATACAAATTTATTATCTTTAGTTCTGGAGGTAAGAAGTATAAAATGAGTAAGCAGTGCTGAATTTCTTCTGGGTGATCTAGGGAAGAATTTATTTATTTTTTAGATTCTAAAGGACACCTGCATTCCTTGCCTTGTTTCTTCCTCCATCTTCAAAGCCAGCAGCAGAGCCTTTTGAAAACTTTCTCACTCTTTCACCTCTGTTTCTGTTGTCATGTCTCCTTCTCTGACTCTCTGACTTTGATATTCCTCCCTCTATCCTATAAGAACCCCTGTGATCGCTATCTTTTTTTTTTTTTTTTTTGAGACAGAGTCTCGCTGTTGCCCAGGCTGGAGTGCAGTGGCGCGATCTCGGCTCACTGCAGGCTCCACCCGCCAGGGTTCACGCCATTCTCCTGCCTCAGCTTCCCGAGTAGCTGGGACTACAGGCACCCACCACCACCACGCCGGGCTAACTTTTTTGTATTTTTAGTAGAGACGGTGTTTCACCGTGTTAGTCAGGATGAACTCAATCTCCTGACCTCAAGGTCCACCCGCCTCAGCCTCCCAAAGTGCTGGGATTACAGGCGTGAGCCACGGCACCCGGCCCCTGTGATCTCTGTCTTATAAGGACTTTTGTGATTACCATTGGGCCCATCCGGATAATGCAAGAAAATCTCCCAATTTCAAGATCCTTCATTTAATTATATCTTCAAAGTCTTTTGCCATGTAAATTAACATATTGACAGGTTCTTGGCATTAGGATCTTGTCGTCCTTGGGTGGGGACATTATTCAGTAAACTAGACTTGAATTATTACACATTTATTTAAAATGTTCTTTAGTAATATGTTATTATACAAATTTGCTTAAATTCATTCAATATTTTAACCATGTAGCTTGTTTTTGAAATTAAGATGTTTACATGTTTTGTATACATCTCCGATTATATCCTTATAAAAAGCTACTAGATGGATAATGCTAAGAAAACAGATCATATCATTTTTTCAGAGATAGAAGTTGTGATGGTTAACATATATTGTTCATGTTTCTATTTCAATGCAATTTTAAAAATTATTTCACAAAGCTTTTGTATGGAAAATTGATATTTCAGTTTTTATTGCTTCATGTTTAAATAATTGAAAAGGTTATAAGCAATGTAAGGTTTTTCATAATTTGATGAGCTATCTGTGCTTTTTAAGAAATTGTATTCTCTTGTTTATATCTTTTCCTCAGATTTCTATCAAGATGTGTACTTTTAAGAAATTATAATATAGAAATATACATATATACTGTTAAACAAGACATTATAAGGCAATAATTCACCAATTCTTAATATGTTTCACTTTTGAAATTTATTTTGCATCACTTTAAGCTGCTTTTCCTACATCATTGCCTAAGCGCACTTTAAATGTCAAGTACTTTATTGGCAGTGGTGGGGGATGCTGTGCTGGGAGCTGAGGGGTCTTAGATGCTGGCATGGATCACTCACCAGTATCTTTAGATAAATAAATAAATAAATAAAGGTTAAGTACTTTATATGTGAACTAGATGAATATTATGTTTCAATTCTTAACCTGAGGAACTGTTATTTTATTGTCATTTTATAAATGAGAAAACTGAAAATTGGATGAGTATACCAACTGCCAAAGATCTCATAATTAATACAGCTGGGTAGTTATAAGTAAAACCTCCAATGTAAATGCAATGTCATGCTGCTTCATCTTATATTAGCAAATTTTATGAGAGTCAAAAATACTTTGAATAATAAAGTGCATTTAAAACTGTTATAATAACTAATAAGATCTTATATACGTATTTTTTGGTTGTATTTTTTAAAAGCCTATGTATTTGCTTCTCATATATAAAAAGCCAATGTTTTACTTTATTAAATATATACTTTATGTTTCCTTGAAGTCGCTCTGCTGCTACTAGGTAGTAAAACTGTCAAATCATTGGAATCAGAGGAAAATAAGTGTGACTTTTTTTTTTTTTTTTTTGAGATGGAGTCTCACTCTGTCACCCAGGCTGGAGTGCAGTGGTACGATCTCAGCTCACTGCAACCTCTGCCTTCCAGTTTCAAGTGATTCTCCTGCCTCAGCCTCCCAAGTAGCTGGGATTACTTGCACCTGCGACCACGTCTGGCTAACTTTTCTATTTTTAGTAGAGACAGGGCTTCACCATGTAGGCCAGTCTGGTCTTGAACTCCTGACCTCGTGATCTGCCCGCCTTGGCCTCCCAAAGTGCTGGGATTACAGGCATGAGCCACTGCACCTGGCCAAATGTGATATTCTTACTACATTTTTCACTTCCAAAATTACATTAGTAATAATAATGGCATGGTATATAGATTCTAAACTTTTATTTCAATAAATGGAAAACCAAGAAGATTTTATCACTTTATAAGTGATGTTAATCTTTACAATGTAAAAGGAATGTATAATTAACAGAAAGTGGAAACAACATAAAATGTGGAAGAGTGGTAGAAAAAAAGGTAAGAATTCTGACACACCCTGAGGCTGCCTGAACTTGTCTGAATAAGAATGCTTACAAGGAATTGATACTAAAACTAATGTCATAATATGTAAAACAGATCGGAGTGAGGGAAAGGAATAAAGGAGGCATTATGTGTTAATTACCTATCTTCCACAGCAGGGGACTAGTAAACATTGTCTAAAGTTAATACAGCTAAAGAAAATTGTGCATATTATTTAGAATTATGAAAGTATTCACCAGAAAAATCTAGAAATAAATGCCATGCAAAGTTCTCTTTGAAGTGGACCTGCAAGTATGGAGTAATCAGGTAGAATTTAAAAATAGGATAGATTCTTAATTCAACATACAACAAAATGGAAGATGACTTACAGGCTCTACTAATTTTCTAAGACTGCCATAACAGGCCGGGCGCGGTGGCTTACTCTTGTAATCCTAGCACTTTGGGAGGCCGAGGCGGGCAGATCACGAGGTCAGGAGATCGAGACCACGGTGAAACCCCGTCTCTACTAAAAAAAATTAGCCGGGCGTGGTGGCGGGCGCCTGTAGTCCCAGCTACTCGGAGAGGCTGAGGCAGGAGAATGGCGTGAACCCGGGAGGCGGAGCTTGCAGTGAGCCGAGATTGCGCCACTGCACTCCAGCCTGGGTGACAGAGCAAGACTCCGTCTCAAAAAAAAAAAAAAAAAGACTGCCATAACAAAGCCCACATTGAGTGGCTTAAAATAACATAAATTTAATGTCTCATAGTGCTGGAGGCTAAAATCTAAAATTAAGATGCTGGTAGGATTTGTTCCTTCTGAGGGTTTTGAGGAAGAATCAGTTCAGTGCTGGTGGTTTTCCGGCAATTTTTGGCATTCCTTGGCTTAGATGCATCACTCAATGCTCTGCCATCACATGGCATTCTCTCTGTGTCTTTTCAATTAGTCTTCTTCTGCCTATGTCTGCCTCTATGTCCAAATTCCCCCTCTCTGTAAGAATACCAGGCATGTTGGATTTGGGTCCATCTCAATGATTTCATTGTAATCTGTAAAGACCTTCTTCGCAAATAAGATCACTTATGAAGTACTAGGGGATAAAACTTCATGTATCTTTTTTGGGGGATACACAATTTCAATCAATAAAACAGATGTTGAATTTTAAGTAAAGTATTTAACATAGTGACTTTTCTTATCCAATCTCTTAAATGTCTCTTTTTCACTCCTCAGGTTTCACTTTTTCCTTATCCTATTATATTCAGATTCCCAAAGGGCCATGCTCTCTTTTGTTCTCCAGGAAATTGTAGCTTTACACAGAAAGAAAAAGTTTTTTGGAAAAAGTGCTACCTACTTGTGTTTCCCCTCCCTTCAGTTATTATTGGCTCTCATCAACCATTGAAGACTCTGAGGAAAGTCTGATAAGAAGTCACAGGTAGCTTAAATTCTAGTTCTGACCTGAGAACTACAGTTGATTTTATTCCATATTTTACTTGAAAGCCAATGTTTTCTCCAGATAAGAATCTAAACCTGTATTTGGAAAAGATGTGCCTTGCTGAGAATGCATTTGATTTTGCCTATTTAAAAAAAGTCACTCCTGTTCATTATTCTTACTAACCATAAATGTTTCTTTGTCATTCAGAATTTGTGGTGTTATGTTCATTTACATACTTGAATATGTAAAATATTTCTTATGTTGAAAAGGAAAAAGTAAATTTAAATCTGCCATACTATGGAATTTAAATCTAGCATGTTTTGTATGTACACGTATAGAAAGCATGAAAAAGGAATATCTTGCAAAAAGAACTACATCAGAAAGGAATCAGTCCAGTCCTGATCTAAAAGACAGAGAGTGCCCAGAAAGAGGTTTTGGAGTGAGACAGGCAAGGGAAATATGGTCACAATGGTTGAAATCCAAAACATTTCCTCTTATGGTTAGTTATGTGGAATATTATGTTACAATGGGTCTTACTTCTAAGTGTTAGGAAAGAATTTAGTATTAAACTAAGCAAACTTTTAAGTGATATAACTTAATTTCAAGAAAAAATGGTATATCAGAAAGAAAACATAATTTTTAATTCACTAAGTGGTTAACAGTGAACATTTACATAGTTACAATGTTGAAAATACAGAATATAAAAATATTCAAATAATATTTGAATGTTTTTTAATTTGGTTAATTTAGTACTTTCAACTTTAGTTTTATTACTGCTCCTTTTCTCAATCATTGAGGACTTTCAGGAGAATCTAATATAAGGCTAGAAGTGGTTCCAAGTCTAGTTTGAATTGGACAGACCTGGAGTTGATTTCCTTCGTAGTTCTCCTTGGAAACTAAAAAATGTATCCATATGTCATGATCTTTAAAGGAGAGGAAATCAGATGATAAAATCCCAGCTCTCCTGAGTGTGTGATGTAAGATGCTAAATTCAGAAATCTTTGGTAAAGGAAACAGCAAAGAAATGTAGAGTTGGCTGCCACTAAGAAGTAAGGATAGAGGAGGGTAAGGCAAGGTATGATATCTCTATTTAAAAAGGAAAAAGATCAAAGAGTTTAGCATGAGCATAGGTAAAGAGATCCAATATATTATTCAAGGAACTGTAATGTGGCAAAACCTGACTGAAGAACAAGTATGGAGAAATGGCAGGAAATTAAGCTTGATAATTATATCTACAATGGGTTCTTCAAGCCTACTTGGTGTTTGTGCAGTGTACTAAGAATCATGGGGCATTCCTGAAGGATTTTCATTATATGACATTGTCAATCACGCTTTCACCTTCAAGTGGGATTTTTGTGTGAATATGAATACTGTATATATGAATACCTTTGTTTTCCATAAGACAGCATAAGAGGTAAGTTTTACCAGAATGTCAGGTGAGGTAAAGAAAAATGGGAGCATATGAGATCTATTTAAGATGCTGATGTTTTAGAACTGTTTTATTTTATTGAATATTAATTTTGGAGTTTGAAGGAATGGAAAGCACACTATCTGCCTTTATTTGTAATTTATTTCAGAAATTCAACTGCAGGCAGACAGTAGATATTTGGTTATAAAAGAACTCAGAAATAGGTATATAAGAGCCTTTAGTTCCAGTATGCAAATGGAAGTTGAAGCTGTAAAATTTGGATGAAATCATCTAGGGCCATTGAAGTACAGAGAACAGAGGATCAAAGAGAGCCGTTGGGAATTGCTGACAGTATGAAGAAAAGATGGGGCACCCACAAGGGAGACAGAAAAGGTAAGGCTGTAAAGTTTCCTAGGTGTTCTGTGGTTTGATTGAGGTGATCTATGAGTCACACCCTTAATCCCTTCAAAGAGCCTTTTGTGTGACTGAATACCTTGATATTTTGATTTTTCTGAGATATTAGTAAAATTTAATATACTGCAATCTTGGCTTTTTCTCTGGAGCATGCATTCCTGTCAGTAAATCTCTTAATTTTAACATGTTTTATAATTTGGATGGGCTGATAATTTCCCAGACATCTACCTTTATTTCCTTTTTGTTTAACAACACTTTTTTTTTTAACAATTTAACTATTTTTTCTTTATATTTTACTCTAAACAGAAAGAAGAAACCAGACCACACCTTCAATAGTTTCCTCAGAAATTTCCTTAGCTAAATATGGAAGTTTATCCTTGATAGTTTCTGCCATCCACATAATACAAGGTATAAGTCTACAGTAACCAAAACAGCATGGTACTGGTACCAAAACAGAGACATAGATCAATGGAACAGAACAGAGCCCTCAGAAATGATGCTGCATATCTACAACTATCTGATCTTTGACAAACCTGACAAAAACAAGCAATGGGGAAAGGATTCCCTATTTAATAAATGGTGCTGGGAAAACTGGCTAGCCATATGTAGAACGCTGAAACTGGATCCCTGCCTTACACCTTATACAAAAATTAATTCAAGATGGATTAAAGACTTACATGTTAGACCTAAAACCATTAAAATCCTACAAGAAAACCTAGGCAATACCATTCAGGACATAGGCGTGGGCAAGGACTTCATGTCTAAAACACCAAAAGCAATGGCAACAAAAGCCAAAATTGACAAATGGGATCTAATTAAACTAAAGAGCTTCTGCACAGCAAAAGAAACTACCATCAGAGTGAACAGGCAACCTACAGAATGGGAGAAAATTTTTGCAACCTACTCATCTGACAAAGGGCTAATATCCAGAATCTACAATGAACTCAAACAAATTTACAAGAAAAAAACAAACAATCCCATCAAAAAGTGGGCAAAGGACATGAACAGACACTTCTCAAAAGAAGACATTTATGCAGCCAAAAAACACATGAAAAAATGCTCATCATCACTGGCCATCAGAGAAATGCAAATCAAAACCACAGTGAGATACCATCTCACACCAGTTAGAATGGCCATCATTAAAAAGTCAGGAACCAACAGGTGCTGGAGAGGATGTGGAGAAATAGGAACACTTTTACACTGTTGGTGGGACTGTAAACTAGTTCAACCATTGTGGAAGTCAGTGTGGCGATTCCTCAGGGATCTAGAACTAGAAATACCATCTGACCCAGCCATCCCATTACTGGGTATATACCCAAAGGACTGTAAATCATGCTGCTATAAAGACACATGCACACGTATGTTTATTGCAGCACTATTCACAATAGCAAAGAGTTGGAACCAACTCAAATGTCCAACAACGATAGACTGGATTAAGAAAATGTGGCACATATACACCATGGAATACTATGCAGCCATAAAAAAGGACGAGTTCATGTCCTTTGTAGGGACATGGATGAAACTGGAAAACATCATTCTCAGTAAACTATCACAAGGACAAAAAACCAAACACCGCATGTTCTCACTCATAGGTGGGAATTGAACAATGAGAACACATGGACACAGGAAGGGGAACATCACAGTCCAGGGACTGTTGTGGGTTGGGGGGAGGGGGGAGGGACAGCATTAGGAGATATACCTAATGCTAAATGACGAGTTAATGGGTGCAGCAAAACAACATGGCACATGGATACATATGTAACAAACCTGCACATTGTGCACATGTACCCTAAAACCTAAAGTATAATAATAAAAAATAAATAAATAAATAAATAAATAAATAAACACTTCTGCTAAGCTTTCTACCACTGTCAAGCAAGTCTCTCTTCTTCCATTTTCCAATAACATGTTTCTCATTTCCTTCTGACCCTCATCAGCAATGTTCTTAAGAGTTCAGGCTTTTTCGGTGGCCTGTTCATGATGATTTATCCATACTTGAAGGTAATTTAGCCTTTCTCTGCTAAGCTTCTCACCTCTAAGACTTTAAGAACAGAGACTTTACAAACCATAATTCTGCCAACTGTTCAAGGCAATCTAGTTTTTCTTTTTCATTATACTCTACAAATTATTCTAAATTTTTGTAATGTCTGACTGCAAAACCATTCACACGTTTTTTTTTTTTTGGCAATTGTTACAGCAGCACCTCACTCTTAGTATAAAAATATGTAATCATTTTCTATTACAGTTGTAACAAATTACCACACCCTTGGTGGCATACACAACACAAATTGAGTATTCTATTGTTTTATAAGTAAGAAGTACTGACAGGTCTCACCAGGCTAAAGTCAAGATGTCCTCAGGACTGTGTTTCTTTTTGGAAGCTGATATAGTTTGGGTCTTGTTTCTTCTAAATCTCATGCTGAATTGTTATCCCCAGTGTGGGAGGTGGGTCCTGGTAAGAGGTAATTGGATCATGGGGGTGGATTTCTCATGAATGGTTTAGTGTCATCCTCCTGGTGCTTTCCTCATGATATTGAACGAGTTCTTGAGAGATCTGGCTGTTTAAAAGTATGTGGTATCTTCTTCCTGTCTCTCTTGCTCTCCTTCTTGCCATGTGAGACACCTGCTCCCCTTCCACCCTTCTCAATCATTGTGAGCTTCCTGAGGCCTGCCCAGAAGCCAAGCAGATGCCAGAACGCTGCTCCCTGTAAAGCCTGCCAAACTGTGAGCTGTGACCTAAAACTGTGACCCCCCAAAATACCTCTTTTATTTATAAATTATCCAGCCTCGGGTGTTTCTTTATAGCAATGCAAGAACAGGCTAACACAAAGGTTTTAGGGGAGAATCATTTCCCTTGCCTTTTCTAGCTCCTGGAGGCAACCCACATTATCTTGCTTGTGGCTCTTTCTTCCCTCTTCAAAGCCAGCAACATTTGTCTGTCTCTTCTAACCTCACATCACTCTTTGACCGAGGTGGGAAATGTACTTCATATTTTAAGGACTCGTGATTATCTTGGGCTCACCTGGACAATTCAGGATACTGTCCCCACCTCAAAGGTCCTTAACATTAATCACATCTGCAAAGTGTCTTTTGCCATGTAAAGTGTTCTCAGATTCTGGGAATTAGGGTATAGACATCTTTGGGGGGAAGGAGGCATTATTTTGCCTACCAAAAGATATGACAAGTATGATTTCACAAGGAAGATGTCATAAAAAGAAATACTATACTATAACCACCATACTAGATTTTGTTATATCGCATATTAGACTACAATGTTATAATACATTATGTATGAATTATCTATTAATTAAAAATTAATTATTGAGCACATGATTTTTTCCCCCATCTTAAAGAGAGAAACCACAACATACACAGTTGCCTAGTCATTAATTATCCCCTTTTCCATATTTTATTCTTTTTGTTTTTGAGACTGAGTCTTGCTCTGTCACCGAGGCTGGAGTACAGTGGCGTGACCTTGGCTTACTGCAATTTCTGCCTTCCAGGTTGAAGTGATTCTTCTGCCTCAGCATCCTGAGTAGCTAGGACTACAGGCATACACCACCACACCAGCTAATTTTTGTATGTTTAGTAGAGATGGGGTTTCACAATGTTGGTCAGGCTGGTCTCGAACTCTTGACCTCAAGTGATTCACCCACCTCGGCCTCCCAAAGTGCTGGAATTACAGGCGTGAGCCACCGCACCTGGCCACACTTCGAACTGATTTTTGCATCTTTTCTCTTACATCATGAGCATTACTCTGACTACTTATATCATTCTCTTTGTTATTCACCTACATAAGGCCCTAATCAACTTTCAGCTGTCCTATTATAATGGCTCCAAGAGTGATTCAGTTCCTTTCAATACTATCCCATTGCTATCAGTTCTTTACACTGCAATCATAGTAAGTAGTATAATATCTAAATCTAACACTATTGCTGCTTAAAACTTTTCAGAGTCTCCCCATTAACTTAATTTTTTTTCAGGACTTCTTGCAATGTTGTCCAGGCTGGTCTGGAACTCCTGGGCTCAAGTGATCCTCCTGCCTTGGCCTTCAAAAGTGCAGAGCTTACAGATATGAGCTACCGTGCTCAGCCCCCGTTGACTTCTTAGCATGTTATGGACAGTCCTCCATAATTTGGTTTCTGATCTGTTTATAATTTTCATTCTACCTTCCAATATCTGACCTTGCCCTGTCACCTTCTGGTAGATAGCTGTACTGTTCTCTCTCCCTTTTATTGCTTTGCACAAATTACTTTCTTTGTCTAAATTGTTCTCTTATTGATGGTTAATTGCTTTTAGTTTCCTTTTTGCTAAGTACATTCTGGATTCAGGACTTAACCCGTGCACTCTCATTATTGCCCTGTCTCCATCCCTCCAAACATGTTTGAATATTGTTCAATAGTATCTGTACCCCTTGAGGTCACAGACCATTGTTGTATTTGTCTTGATGGTGTCCAATGCATACTTTCATATTAAGCAAGTATTAGATACTCCATAAATATGTTTAAAGAATGAATGAATAAACACTAAATAATAATAGAAATAATCTTTTTCAACAAATTTTAACTGTGTTGTATCAACAAAAACTGGATATATTTAAATTTTTAGAAATAACTTTCCTAAGAATTATCATTTTGACCTCAGTTATTACGCTACTACAGAGGGAGACTGGTCAATGATTGTATTCATTGATAAGACCTTAATACAATTTTTGGAAATTGCATAAAAGCATATCTTGACTTCGTTTTTTATCTATAAAATAGAATACAAAATTCAATTGTATAATCTCAGCCTATGAGGTATTTACATATGAATTTCAGGCAGCCAAAATGCTATATAATCTGCCTGATCTCCCAAATAAAGGCATGATAGTTTACCCAAACAATGGCATAGGCTTTAAAGTTAATCTCAAAATAAAAAATTATCTTACTGGGCTCATACCAATTCTGATTACAGAGTATTCCCAGATTACAGGATTGCATGCAATATCTATGTATTACTCCCCTCAGGCTGCCATAACAAAATTCCACAGGTTGGGTGGCTTAAAGAATAAAAACTTGTTTCTCATAGTTCTGGAATGTGAGAAGTCCAAGATCTAGGTTCCGGCCATTTCAATACTTGGTAAGGGCCCTTTTCCTGTCTTTCAGATGATTACCTTCTTGCCCCGTGCTTAGGTGCCCTGGAGCATGGGGAGAGGCAAATTTATAAGGCGCCTCTTGCTAAAAGGGCAGCAGCCCTATCAATTAAAGCTCCACACTTACGACCTCACTTAACTTTGGTCATATCTTCACAGATTCTATCTCTATATTCAGTCATAGCAATCTATACATTTATTAAAAAGGGGAAAACATCAGAAAATTAGGACAATTTTTTTCAGTAATTTCATCTAGATGTGTGAAGTAACTCTTCTAAACTAAAAATAGAGTTTGGTTCATTTTCTATACTATGAGTTATGGGTGTGTGTGGGAGCGAATGGATTGACCCTTGATTGCAAAATAAAAGCCCAATTTCCAGGTATATATATATATATAGATTAGAAAGCAATAGATGGTCAGAAGTGTTGACCCAAGAGGGCGATCAAAGAGCAAGAACAGGATCAAAGAGAAGAATCAGCAAAGCGAAAGAGAAAAAATATGATTGAGCAGTAGAAATAGGAGCAAGTGCCTAGAAAGATTTTCAGCAGCAACTGGACACAGGCAGTGAGAGGCTTTCGTAAATCTGTCAAGTCAGAAGACTGAGGGGAGAAGGCTAGAACAACACTGTTGAGCAGCAATTACCAAGTCTCACTGGTAATTAAAATTTTCTGGGGAATTAAAAAAGATCTAGAGTAAATCCCAGATCCAAAAACCATTGTGGAGACTGCAAAGAAGTAATAGCCACTAAGAAATTAAAAAAAAAAAATACAATTGGTTGTAATAATCAGGCAAATTTCTAGAACTTCTGCCCTTGCCCATTTGCAATTCTATGTTTGATTAAATTATCTTAAATGTATATTAAGGGAAGGTAATTTCATTAACTATTTTTCCCATTATTTCTTTAGGTGTGCATACCTTTAAAAAACATTGTCCTTGATCACAGTATAGATAAAGAAAATAATGTAATATAGTAAAAAGTATTGCAAAATTAAAATAATTTACTGCCTTCTTAAAAAAATAAGTATTTGGAGTAGTTATTCTGAATCAATTTCAACAGTTAAAATAAATGGCTCTTAAAATTATTAAATTCAAACAATTTTCTGATTTTGAAAGCTTCTATTTAAAATCAATGGAAGTATACAAAATTGAAAGTAAAAATTAATAATGGGCAATGTGAATCTTTCTAAGCTATTCTTATACATATTAAATCAATATTTGCAACATAGTTCCTGATATTAGCTGACAAACAGTGACATACCATGATGGGGAATAAGTGATGTAAAATAAAGAGTAAGTATGTGAGTAATCTATATATATATATAGATGTATCTGATTTCGTGCAAAACTAGAAGGATGAACTTCAAATGTTTAATCTTTAATCTATGTATAAAGGGGCTGTATACAATTTCCTCCAGGGTGTGTGTGTGTGTATTTACAATCTTCTTTTCTTCCAATTATGGTTTAATTTGCTCTCGGTTAAGACATGAACTATGAAAAAAAAACCCACAAAACTTTATGCTTGCAGATCAATGCACAGGAGAATGGCCTGAGGAATGTTACAGAATTAAAAGAAAATAAATGTGGAAGAAAAGGAGAGAGTACGGAGAAAACAAAAGGAAAAGGAAAAATTATGAGCAGCTCTTGTAGAAAAAGTCTTTTGTTGGAATGCTAAGAAGTGAGCACTTATAGACCTCTTGTGTGTTTTAGGTACAATGTCCTCTTCACTACCTCATTAAGACATCATCCAAAAAGATATTCTGTTTTTAAAGGGTCGAGGTCATTTATTTTATTCTTTGCATGTGATTCAAAATAGCCCTTTTTTTGTTTTCAGCATTTAAATAAGTTCAGGGACCTTACAACTACTCTGCCTCGGAATCACATTTAACAACCTTTGAAACTCTTGAACACACTATTGTTGTTCTGCTAAGAAAAATCAGGTGCCATGAATTGATTAGAGATCCTTTTTAGAGGTGCCTTTCGGACACATTAGTTACACATCAAAGACAATGCTTTACTTATTCAAAAAGTGAAGTCTCTTTATGAAGCCATTCAAGCTCCAAAATTCTTAGTATATGAAAGGCTGTAAGAGTCTTATTGAGAACAATATGCCAGTAACTCTAATTGCCTGAAAAATTAGGTGTCTGACTTGGATTAATTTTGTACAAGGTCAGAATAGTATTTTTTCTATAAAAGATTACAATCTAAGACAGATATCTGAGTGACCTACCATATAAACAAACTGAGAAGACATGAACCAAGATAATTTCATGATTAGTAAACACAAAGGAACTATCTTCTTCTTTGATGGAGTGAGCTGTTCATCTAGAGAGGGCTGAGCTGTGTAATCAGAAATTGGAGGCTGGTAATGGAGGTCAGAAAGGTTTTCCACCTTGAAGTGAGAACCGGAATGGATTTCCACTTTTGAAGATAGAAAAGTTTTTTAGGAATAGATTTCAGAAGATGAACAGAGCCTTAAATACAGCTGAGGTCATAGAAAAAGAGGATATGTAGAAAATATTCTTCCACAAGTGACACAATATTCTAAGGATGGTAATTATAAATGATAGAGTTGACTTATGAGAGAATATTAATAAATATCATATTTACATTAATTTTTTGTTACTATGATTAATATGAGAGAAAAAGTCATTTAATACCAATTTAATACTAAAGCAGATTATTGAAATTCCTAAATAATATAATATTAGCTACTTCTTTAACTCCTGAGGCTTTAAAGTCAACACATTGAAACATTTAATAACTCCAGTGTTTGTATTCTATCATACCTTTGAGAAGCTGACAACTACCTGAAGCCCTCTGCATACTTTGAAATGTCAGACCACTACGCCCGATGGTTCATCATTTTTATTCATTTACTTTTTCCTGCTAAATGCCAGCATTTCTCTTGGAACCTTGCTAGGCGAGAAGCAAACTGTCTGTATCTTTAGGGTTCTCTCTGAAATCATCGGCAAACTGGCCAACTCCTCCATGAAACACTAGTTGCCAGTATCTGAAACCCCCTCACTCTTCAATCTCCTGCACCCCAGCAATTTACACCTATGTCAGGGATGTCGTTACTCATTGCAGGGGATGTGGGTCGCTTGAAAACTCTCAGCCTCTTTCAAAATAGTCTCTCTGCATTTGGGGTTTTACCATTCAAAGGTAGAAGCCAAAAAAAAAAAAAAAAAATCCCTTTACCAGGCTACCCTCCATCTAAGAAGGTCAGGTTTAGCCAATCAGGCAGAGTATCCAAGACTCAGACTCAGGAAAAAACAAAGTGAGGAGCAAGCCACGTGCAGGGGCATCATTCTTGTGGCCATTGCAGCACCAGAACAGAGATGTGTGTTTCTTCAGGGCAGCACTGGAAGAGGTTCTGGTATCTTCTGCCAAACAGTAGCATTTGGTTAGAGCAGTCCCTGAGGCGTGGTTGGTTACTGTTTCTGCGGAAACAGCTTCAGGGCCTGATTCTCTTGCCCTTTAGAATGGTACTTAATATCCCCCAATAAATTACTTTTCTGTATCTATTCTGATTTTAATAAATAATAAACAAGACAGAAAAGTTGCCAAAAATTTTATTTCTCTCTCCCTCTGATATGGTTTGACTCTGTGTCCCCACCCACATCTCATCTCAAATTGTAATCCTCACATGTCAAGGGAAGAAGCTGGTGGGAAGTGATTGGTTCCTGGGGGCGGTTTACCCCATGCTGTTCTCGTGATAGTGAGGGAGTTCTCATGAGAAGCATGAGAAGTGATAGTTTTAAAAGCGTGGCACTCCCCGTGTCTAGCTCTCTTTTTCCTGTCGCCTTGTGAAGAAGGTGCCTGCTCCCGCTTTGCCTTCCACCATGATTGTAAGTTTCCTGAGGTCTCCACAGCCACGTGGAAGTGTGAGTCAGTTAAATCTCTTTTGTTTGTAAATTACCCAGCTGCATGTAATATCTTAATAGCAATGTAAAGATGAACTAATACACCCTCATTACATGACTATAATACAGAATTAAACTATTCTTTACATACACACATCCGTGTGTATATTTGACACATTTTATTCAAATATAAAATAATGTTTTCTTAATAGTTATCTTTTATTAACACAAAATAATGAAATCATTTATTCTATGGGCTTGTGATTTTTATTTTAAATATGTTTCCCTTTTGTAGGTTTGCACCTCTTAAAAATGACTTAATCCCTAATATAGAGAATTATATATATATATATTTTTGTTTTAGTAGGCAAGAGAAATGAGATATTATTGTAACATGACTTTATGAAGTAATTGTTATTGTCTCACAAGAGTTAGAGGACAGTGTAAAATAGTGGAAAACTCATTAGATTTGGTACTGAATTAATATAAGAACTTCAGGTTTTTTCACTTACTGGGTACATTATGTAAATAATATCTTCCTAATTGGTAAAATTGTGGAAACTTATTCCTTTATTACCTAAATATCATGGCTATTGTAATGATTCAGTAAAGAATATACATAGGAAATATGCTATGTAAATTGTAAACTGCTTCAAAAATCGAGATTATTAATGTAAAAATGTACATTGACTATATAGCTGATACTCTCTTATCAGTTACACTGAAAATATTCTATTTTAAATTTCTTGTTGGAGGTGTCTGTTTTGTCTGTTATCTAATGGATACTACCACTTCCTATTATAGATTATATTACTTAGAAAATGTAGAAGCTATACTTTCCAAAATTGCCTTACTTGCATGACCCTGGCTTAGAAGTCCAATGAGAGAAAATGTGTACAATTATGGAAGGTAAAGAAAGAAATGCTGTTTTTTTTCCTAGAGGCATATACAGTCTAGGTGTAGGCAGATGTGAAATGAACAGTCACTTCCTAATGATCTCCTGAGAATTAGTCATTTCACTGGAGCAAATTGAAGTAGTTGGTGGTTGCTTTTCAAAGATTCTTCAAAATTGTAGCAAACAGCTTTGCCAGTGATAACACTGGTATGAAGTACTGACAAGAGTACAACACTGCTTCTGTGGTATTCTGGCCAACCATGCATTACCAGAGTATAATCATGAGTAAAAATCAGGCAATCATAAATTAAGAGACATTCTGCCAATGCTTTTTAAAACTGCCAATGACTCAAAGACAAAGGAAAAAGAATCTGAAGATATGTAATGAGTGGAGGAGATTGAGGAGACATGGCAACACTAATGTGATGTGGAAACTTGGAATAGACTCTGGATTAGAAAATAAAAAGTATTAGTGAGAAACTGGTAAAATTTGAATAAAATCTATAGATTAGTACTGTATCAGTGTTAATTTCCTTGTTTTAATAATTATGCAATGGTTATGCAAAATGTTAACATTAGTGGAAGCTGTGAGAAGGAATTCTGTACTATTGGTATTATTTTTATAACTTTTCTGTAAGTCTAAACTTATTCCAAAATAAAATGATAAAAAAATGGCAGTGACTTTCTGGCTTTTGAAAATTATCTATTTCAGTGTTTTAAACTGAGGACATCAGTGTTGGATTCTCTGATTTTTCTCCTTCAGGTCTGCCAAGTCTTATAAATTCCTAATTACATATGTAAAACCTTTGTTATTTTTAATATTTAGAGCAGATTAAGTAATACAATCTGGATATCAAAAATGGTTTCAAGAAAAATAGATACTATATGAAAGATGGGAACCTAGAATTGTTTCCCTGATCTAATTTGAAAACTTGAAGTTATATTAATATCTTTAAAGATTAAAAGAAAGCAATAATTATTCTATGATTAGAACCCTAGAATAGAGAGAGATTGATATGATGCTAAAATAGGTGAAAAATGGCAAGTCTGTAATGAAATCAATGTAATCAATCATCTAATCACTAATCTCTAATGTCTTGTAGCATGTGTTTGCTGCTGCTGTAATTTACAAAACTATAATTAAGTATTAATATTAATTTTAAACCATAATTACTGGAGAATGCAGTGTATAACTGTTTCTCCATTCAAAGTGACACATTAAAATATTGTTCCTCTAGAGATAATTGGCAATGAAACTCACTTAAAATCTCATTAACTATGTAAATATAATTGTAAAAAGTCCTTGGTAATTCTCTTATTTACACAAATATGTATATCAATTTATGTAGCCAATAAGTATTGGAGCTGTAGCATTCTTACTTTAAGCCAGTAAAATTCCATGTAACATGAAATGAATCCACCAGCATTAATTACATTGTTCATTAAATGAGTTAAAAAACAAATATACATATAGGATCCTGAGAAATTATTATGCATATATCTCCACAACTCCTTGTTCAGGATATCATATGGAACATTTACACCAGACAAATCAGCAAACACAATGTATTAGGGATTTTAAATTTATTTTTATGATTTTGGAAACTCAGTTGATAAACATTTATCAGCATAGGACAAACTGAGGGCCTTCTTTAGAAACTAGTCATTATAAACACCTTCTATTTTATGCAAATATTCTTTAAAATAAAAGAAGAGCATATGAGTTTTCCAGATATATATTACGTACTCACACACGATTAAAATATCATTTTTGAAAAATTTGATACACTTACTGACGGAAGTTGAAATTGGGATATGTTTATCTGGCATTTAAAAATAGGACATAATAGGCTGGGCACGGTGGCTCACATCCGTAATCCCAGCACTTTGAGAGGTCGAGGGGTGTGGATCACGAGGTCAGGAGTTCAAGACCAGCTTGGCCAAAATAATGAAACCCTGCCTCTACTAAAAATACAAAAAAATTAGCCAGGCGTGGTGGCAGGTACCTGTAATCCCAGCTACTCAGGAGGCTGTGGCAGGAGAATCGCTTGAACCCAGGAGGTGGAGGTTGCAGTGAGCGGAGATGGTGCCATTGCACTCCAGCCCTGGTGACAGTGGGAGACTCTGTCAAGAAAAAAAAAAAAAAAAAAAAGAGAAAAGGACATCATATATAACTAATAGTTTACCTTGTTACTTGCTGATATTTGGTGCTAAATTTTCATATATATTAAAGGTATTTCACACTTTTCCAAAAATCAGATTTTCTTTAATAATGGCCAAGCTATTTTAATCTGAGGAGTACATTACTCTTCAGCAGACATAAGAACAATAACCAAAGGGTGACCAAAATTTCAGTTTAGTAAACTTAATACGCAACAACTATTTGAGAAAAAAGAACAAGTATTTTTTGTGACAGAATTTCCAAGTAACAGAAGTGTATAACCCAAGTCTTTCTCTTTGATTTTCTATATTCCATTTAGATTAAGCTCCTGATTATAATCATATCGATAGATTAAATATTATGGAGACAAATTCCTAATAACAATTTTCTTTTTAATGTATAAGTTTTTGCACTTTTTCCTATTGGAAATCTGGAAAATGGCTTCCAAATATGAATGACTTCCAGATAACATATAATTAAACAATTGCATATAGATAATGTATTATTTTTATAAGCAATATATACTAGTAACATAGAAAGTAGACATTTTAGCATGACTTTATGAGTGGGATCTGCTTCAAGACTCTGTGTAAATTGATTTTATATTTGATCTGAACAAAGGGTAACAGTATTTGTTTTCTCTGAACAGAGTTATTAGCATTTGGTCTGACTTTCATACTTTCCAGTCCATTTAACTTGGCAAAGAGTTTCTAAGCACAACGTAGTGAATGAAAGTCTGAATAAAACAAGATCAAAATATTATTTAAAGTGGCTTCAGTTTTCTTTAAATTTTCTTCTTGTAATATATGTTAAATAAAATAAATAACACAGGAAAAATTAGAATTAAAACAGAAAAAGGAGAATTGATAATATCATGACACAAAACCTGTTGAATATGAAAAACATGAGGGTAGAATATAGAAGACCATGTGAGAAAAATACCATAGTAAAATACATAGAAGGTGAAACAAAACTGTTGAAGGCCCACATTCTTGGGCTCTTTACAAAGCTTGACTCAATAAATTATCACAACATTCATTGTCATTATATATATATTTTAAAGCAAAGGCATACAAGGCATGAGAAAGTATCAAAATTACACAATTTGTAGGTAAAAGTGTGTGAATTTGGCTCCAGATTTTTCTAATTTTATAAGCCTTGAATATTTTAAAATACTATCTGTTTTCAATGTAAAATATGCATTCATTGGCAATGGTATGAAGAGGGAATATTCTCTGGTTTCAATCACAAGAAAGTTGTTTTTTTTTTTGAGTAGTCTTAATTTTCTTCTGCATTAAGCATCTTAATTTTCAAATATAACTATCTGTGGTAATTATGGGCACATTTAATATGCTTATGCCTCATATTAGTACATATAAATAGGAGAAGAACTGAATGACATTTCTGCATCACTTCTATACATAAAGTTCCATAGTTAGTTATATCAACTCATTCATCTTTTTAAAAAGTGACTGGAATTATTATTCTTCCGTGAAAATCCATTTACTCCAAGCATATAAAGCATATACTACATAATTATAATCATTTTGTCCAATGAATAACATTGAAGCTTAAACACATAAGAAATTTAAGTAATATGAAAAATGTTTGACTTTAAAAATATAGAGATGGAATTTCTGAGGGACAATTTCTGGAGTTTCAAAATTTAATTTTAGGGAGAGTGCTTGGATTCATTGTAATAACTGTCAAATGACAGGACTAATTTCTTATTAGATAGAAGGTTGACAGTTAATCATATCACTTTGGGCTTGGGAAATGGAGGCTTCAATAATTATTCTTTATGCAAAATGTCATTTGTTAAAGAAATCTGCATATACACAAATCATGATTAAAGCGTAATTTAGGATGTGCGTGTGTGTGTGTGTGTGTGTGTGTATCAAGTTGAAGATCACATAAAACATTTAGGTCACAATATTCATGACAATTAAATGAACTAGATGACAATTTTAATCTCTAGAATTCTGAACTTTTGTCAATTTGTATGAATATTACATTCCTTTAAAACATATTAAAATTTGTGTGACTTTGGGAAATTGTATTATATTTTTGCTTCAGTTTTCTTATCTGTATAATAAGCATAATAGAGTGACCATGATGGATAAGCAAGCAAAAACAGTGAAAAAATTTCATGAATATTAGCAGGTTCTTAATAGTTTTGTAAAGGAACATATTTATTGACTTACATGTTATATTTTTTCCTTTGATCTTTTATTTGAATTGAAAGTTAGAGTCCCTAACTTTTTCTAGTAGATGAGGTATATAATAATAAATGCCTTTAAAAAAGGGGTTCTCCACCTTCCCACAACAGATGTATTCAGAAACATACATAACCAAAAATGCTTTTTATAGCTTAGAGGCCAGTCTCTTAAGCTCTAGTTTATATGACTAAACAAAAATAGACACTACCAGGTTCAAAGCATTTTTGTGTATTTTTTTAAACAGGAATATCAAGCAAACATCCTAATTATAGGTGAAATGTAAAGATTATTTTTATAAACTACAAGAAAATTAAAAGAATCTCTGCAAAAATCAGTGGTATTCAACATTGTACTGGAGGTCCTAGACAATGGTAGAAAAAAATGGTTTGCTTTTGAAGTGAAAGGATTGACTTCTGTTACATCAACTTATGCATAATAATTTTGGATCTCAAAAATAAAAGCACTTTATATATTATGTATATATACGTATACACATATACATATATAGCTAAAGGTATATAATATTAAATAAAACATTTATAAAATAAAAATATAGTGGAAATTTGACTCCAAATTTGTATATGATTTGTAAAGGCAGCATCTGGCTTAACCAGTGTTTTTTGTTTCCCTAATATTGTTTGGTAACATGGATGGCAGAAATCAAAACCTTGGGAAATTTTTTTTGTGTTACACCTTCAGAAACATAACAGGTGGGCAAGAAATTTCACCCTGCAAATGAACTCAAACAATGATAATGGCATGAGAAAATCAGCCACCATAAAAAAAAAACTACAGTGAGAGAAATTGTCAAAGCAAATTTGGGTCATCAAAGATTTTAGATATTTGAAGTTTTAGACAAAAACATAAAATAGGGATGTCAAAAACATATTGAAACATGACTTTCAGAGTAAAATATTTAAAAATTTATTGAAATTAACAACTCAGTGAATGAACTTTAAAGAGAACTAGACAAATCTGGAGAATTAGTCAACTAAAAGAAAATGCTAAATAAATTATCCAAAATACAGTACAAAGACACGAGATAGGAAATATGCAGGATAACTTAAAATATACAAATAATTAAAAAGAATGTCTAGCATATTTCAGTAACAGTGAGACAATACATGAAAAGAAAAACTGTTAAGAACCTGCTAATATTCATGAAGTTTTTTCATTGTTTTGGCTTACTTAACCATCATGATCACTCTATTATGCTTATTATACAGATAAGAAAACTGAAGGTACAAATATAATAAAATTTTCCAAAGTCACAAATTTTAAAGAATATATCTGAGATATAGGCTCAAGTCATCTAGGTCCAAAAGTGCAGTTGTTTCCACTATATTCTATCATTATGAGTGACAGTTTTAAGCTTAGTTTAATCTTTGTTATATAAATAGACACACACCACTCACATACAGACATATTATACTAAATGTCTTCTGTTCCATGTGGTTCTCATGCAAGTTTGATGGAAATAACAAGCAAAAACCAGTTTTTCACACAGCAAGCTCTCAAACATGTGGATTTCCTAACATTTTTTTTAAATTTTAAGTATTAAGAACTGAAGGTGTAATGTACAGCATGGTAAATATAATTAGTAATACTGTGTTTTATACAAGCATATCTTGTTCTATTACGCTTTGCTTTATTGTACTTTGCAGATATCGTGTTTTTTACAAATTGAAAATTTGTGGCAACCTTGTGTTGAGCAAGTCTACTGGTGTCATTTTTCCAATAGCATATACTCTCTTCTCTCTGTGCCACACTTTGGTAATTCTCACAGTATTTCAAACTTTTTCATTATTATTATATCTGTTATGGTGAGGTGTAATCAATTATCTTGGATGTTATTATTGTAATTGTTTTGAGCATCACAAACTGCATTCATATGAGATGGCAAACTTAATTGGTAAATGTTGGATGTGTTCTGACTTCTCCACTGACCAGCCATTTCCCCATCTCTCTTCCTCTCCTCAGGCCTCCCTATTTCCAGAGGGAAAAAAAATACTTAAATTAGGTTAATTAGTAACCTTACAATGACTTCAAGTGTTAATTGAAAGGAAAAGTAACATATCTCTCATGTTAAATAAAAAGCTATTCATAATTAAGTTTACTGAAGGAAACATGCTGAAAGCCAAAATAGGCAGAAAACTAAACCTCTTGGTCAGTTAGCCAAGTTGTGAATGCAAAGGAAAAGTGCTTGAAGTAAATGAAAAGTGCTACTCCAGTGAACATACAAATAATAAGAAAGCAAAACAGCCTTATTACTGATAGGGCAAAAATGTGAGTGGCGTGGATAGAAGATCAAATCAGCCACAACGTTCCCTTAAGCCAGTGGTCTCCAACCTTTTTGGCACCAGAAACCAGTTTCATGGAAGACAGTTTTTCAGCAGATAGGGGTGGATAAAATGGTTTCCAGATGAAACTGTTCCACCTCAGATAATCAGGTATTAGATTCTCATTAGCAGCATGCAACCTAGATTCCTTGCACGCACAGTTCACAGTAGAGTTTGCGCTCCTATGAGAATCTAACACCACTGCTGATCTGACAGGAGTCTGAGCTCAGCAGTAATGCTTGCTTGCTGTTCACCTCCTTCTGTGGGGCCCTCTTCCTAAAGGCCCAGTACTCGTCCATGGCTTGGGGTTGGGTACTCCTGCATTAAACCAAAGACTAATCCAGAGCAAAGCCCCAACTTTCTTCAACTCTATAAATGCTGAAGGGTGAAGACATTCCAGAAAAAAGTTTGAAGCTGTTAGAAGTTGAGGTTAAAGGATACAAGCCATTTCCAGAAGATAAATGTGCAAAGTGAACAACAAGTGCTGATATAGAAGCTGCAGCAAGTTGTTCAGAAGGTCTAACTAAGGTAATTCATGAAGGCAACTACACAAAACAACAAATTTTCAATCTAGATGAAACAGCTTTCAATTGGAAGAAGGTGCCATCAAGGACTTTCATATCTAGAGAAGTCAATGTTTGGCTTCAAAGCTTCGGAAGACAGGCTGAATCTCTTGTTAGGAGCAAATGCAGCTGGTGACTTTAAGGTGAAGCTTGTATTTATTAAGCATTCCGCAAATCCTACAGCCCTTATGATTTATATTAAATCCACTCTGCCTGTGCTCTATAAACGGAACACAAAAGCCTTGAAGATGGCACATGTGTTTACAGCATGATTTCCTGAATATTTTAAGCCCACTGTTGAGAACTACTCCTCAGAAAATCAGTAGCTTCTTTCAACATATTACTGCTCATTGATAATGCATGTTGTCAGCAAAGACTTCTGCTGGAGATATACAAGATTAATGTTTTTCTGCCTGCTAACACAATATTCATTCTGCAGCCCATGGATCAAAGACTAATTCTGACTTTAGGTTTTATTATTTGAGAACTACACTATGTAAGACTAGAATAGGCAGGGATTCATTTGATCTAGGCAAAGTAATAGAAACCTTTTGGAAAAGATTCACCATTCTCAATGTCAACGACAACATTTTTTATTCATGGAGGATGTCAAAATATCAACATTAACAGGAGTTTAGAAGAAATTGATTTCAACCCTCATGAAGGATGACCTTGAAACCGTCAAGACTTTAGTGGAGGATGTAACTACAGATGTGGTAGAAATAGCAAGAGAACTAGAACTGGAAGTGGAGCCTGAAGATCTGACTAAGTTTTCACAATCTCATAATAAAACTTGAACAGATGAGAACTTGCATCTTTAGGATGAGCAAAGAAAGTGGTTTCTTGAGATGGAATTTACTCCTGGAAAGGATGCTGTAAACATTATCAATATGACAACAAAAAATTTAGAGTATTACATAAACTTACTTGATAAAAACAGCAGCAAATTTCAAGAGGACTGACTTCAATTTTGAAAGAAATTCTACTGTGGATAAAATGTTATCAAACAAACAACATCACATATTTGTTGTTTTTATTTTAAATCAAAGTATGTTTATTGTTTTCTTAACCATAATGCTATTTCACACTTAATCAACTACGGTATAGTGTAAACAAAGCTTTTTCTATTCAGGGGAAAACCAAAGAAAAAAATAAAATGACTTTCCTTATTGTGATAATTTGCTTTATTATGGTGATCTGGAATCAAACGAACTTGCCCTATCTCCATGGTATGCCTTTATTTGAAAGTTTCCAAGAGTGTAGATCTGAAATACTTTTAGCACACACAAACTAATAGTAACTATATGGAGTGATGGATGTTAATTAGCTTGATTGTGGTAATTATTTCAAAATATTTATGTATATTATTAAATTGTAAATCTTAAATATATATAATTTTGTCAATTATACCTTAATAAGGCTTGGAAAAATAAAATGATAGTATTTATTGAAAGAATAAATAAATATCAAAGATTTACAGTTTTATAGCTATAAGTTTCAGTTTTATGACTACAATAGTACATGTCAAATTATGCTTTGCTTTCCTTTTTAAGAGTTAGTTTATTATTTTCTCATTTTATTTTTAAATTTTTCATTCTTTTATGAGGTGGATAAATGGAAATCATTCATTTCATTAATATTAGAAAATAGAAAATCATCTTTGTTATGTTCTTCGTACATATTTCTGAGACTGTTTTACATATATTTTTATTGTTTTACCTATAGTCTACAGTTGCTTTTGCACAACCAACTGTGGATCAAGAATGATCAGAAAAAACAAAAACAAAAAGCAAAACAACAATAAAAATCATTCAAATTTTAGAAAATACAGTATAACAATTATTTACATAGCATTTACATTGTATTAGATATTATAAGTAATATAGAGGCAATTTAAAGTGCAAGAAAGGAAGTACAGAAGTCATATGTGATGCCATGCCATTTTATTTAAGGAAATTGAGCACCTGCTGATTTTGGTATTTGTGGGAAGTTCTGGAACAAATCCCCCATGGATACCAAGAGATGATTGTATATAATTTAAAATCCACAAGGCCTGTATTGTTTATTTGTAGGGTCAATTTTCAGTTAGTATTGTTTTATATATACCAAACACCTTTTAAAAATTGTCTCTGCATTCCTCAGTGCAATTTAGTTTTTCCCTCTGCTTTTGGTTTTGTATTTTGTTTTTTGCTTGTTCTGCATTATTACTCTTTCAAGTGCTGGTTTCATCGGTGTCGAACAATCTCAGTTTTGCTTGTCTAAATAGATCCTCAGTTTTTTTTTCCAGTTTTGAAGCATATTTACACTAAATTTATAAATTTTATTTGGCTCTTACTTTAAACAGTTTAAATATAGCATTTAATTGTTTACTGGGTTTCTCAATACTTTACAGCTATCAGGGAAGTGTCTTATTCTTGCTTTCATAAAAACAATGTCTATATTTTTGGGGTTAGTATTTTTTTGAGGCAGGGGAGGGACGGAATTATCTCACTCTGTCTCCCAGGCTAGAGTGCAATGGTGCGATCTCGGCTCACTGCAACCTCCGCCTCCTGGGTTCAAGCGATTCTCCTGCCTCAGGCCTCCTGAGTAGCTGGGATTACAGGTGCATGCCACCACGCCTGGCTAATTTTTTTGTATTTTTAGTAGAGATGAAGTTTCACCGTGTTAGCCAGGATGGTCTCAATCTCCTGACCTCGTGATCTGCCCTCCGTGGCCTCACAAAGTGCTGGTATTACAGGCATGAGCCGACGCGCCTGGCCTGGTATTATTTTATATATACCCAATATCCTTCTGTCATTTTCACTGTAAAAAATTATATTCTTATTTTTTTGTTTCACTTAATTTTCTGCAATTTGACTATGGTGGACCTAGTTTTTATCTCTTTTTACCCTGCTGGAAGTTTCCTGATCTCTTTGATTCCGCAAATTGACATATTCTGTTTTAAAAAAAGACTAAGCCATTTATCTATATCAGTATTACTTTTATCTCATTCTCTTCTACTCTTCTTCTCAACTCTCACTGTATGTATATTCACCCTTTTACTCAGTTCTACCTCTCTCGGTAAACACCTTATTTTTAAATGTCATTTAGGCTATTTTAGTTTAACAGTAAAGCTTTTATAATTCACAAAAATAATTTCCATATTCTTGCCATTTCTGTAAACAGTTTTATTCCAAATATTTTCATGAGTTTTTAAAAATTTAAGCCTTTTTAGAGTTTTATAAGTATTTATGAGAGAGAAAGTAAGCTATTATTAGCTTGACAGTTTTGTAAACCAACAACAAATATTTATTTTAAAGAAGTGATTTTTTTGCCATAATTTTAATAGAGCTTTTGTAATATGTGGGAATAAAGCTGGTAGATGTTCAGTTTATTATATGAGATTATATATCTTTAAAAATTACTATGCATTAAACTCCATGGGTTTTCTTAAAGTTATTTTTAAATTGTAGTTTTGCCATTGAAGAAATCAGTTGACAGATGTTTAAGAGAACTAAATTACTTTTGATTCTACATTATTCAAGGATATAACTTAGAAAAGCAATTGCTTCATAGGATTCTGTGTATATAAAGATAATACTGCATTATCACTGTAAAATAGACAGACATAATACTTTCTAATCTATAAATATGGAAATTATGATTAACAGTTATTCAAAGTTCATAGGATAATGAATGGGGAAGTAGGAGCTTAAACACAGAGTTTCTCACCAGGGCACTATTGACAATTTGAGTGCAACAATTCTTTGAAAAGGACTGATACGAATGCTGGGGAATGTTTGGTATCCCTGATTCCTTTCACCACATTTCATAAATAACTCTCCCCAGTCCTCCCAATTATGATGTTCTATCAACTGCATGTGAGTACAGTACCTCTCCTTGGTTGAGGACAACTGAATTCATGGCAAAGAATCTCAGGGTTTTACTAAAATGTTGTTTCTGCATAACGTTGCCACTATAGACCATTTTGCTATTTTTGCCATTTGGCCTATCAGCAATTATAATTATTTCATAATTATAAGTTTTACAATATTTATTGCATGTTTTTGTTTCATGGTATTTGTTGTTCATTTATTGACAGTTTCTCTAAGTCTCACTTGTCAGGATGAGCAAAGACTTACAAAAGAAGGCACAGAATGACACACAAATTATTACAGTTACTTCCAAGAGATGCATTGCACTAGTTGACAAAAATGAATTTAGTAAGTTACATGATGCTATGTATTAAATAACCACAAATACCATTGCAGGCCGTATAGCTTTTCATTTATTCATATATTTCTTAATTTTTTTAATGGAACACAATTGGGGAAACTTTAGCTACTACAAGTTTATGTGGCAGGGATCATTTCTGCTTATTAGGTCGATTTGAAAGGCTTAATGTTCAGCTCTGCATATTATGTTCACTAGACTTAATCCCATGAATCCTAGGTCCAAACTTCACATAATTTTATTCATTTGGTAAAGTTAAAAATCTCAAGCTAAACAAATCATGAATAGAAAACTCCCTAATGTTCTATATTCCTTCATCTTACCAGACTACACTCCTTGAGGTTTTCAAATTCAACCTTTTTCAAATATTTCTGTTTATAAACTTCATGATTATTTATATAATTGACAATAATTATAATATAATTTTACTCTGTTAAATTTTAAAAGTGCTTATTTATTCTCCACAAAATAGTTACTATTTTCACAATAAATAATAATATTTAACACATAACCACATCTTCCATCTCTTTTTTACTACGTGTTTTAGACATATTTTTATTTGCATTTATATGTATCTATTTGTGTGTGTGTACATACATATGAATATCTTGCATTTTATGTAGACCACATAATTTGTCATTCTCCAGTACAAAACTGAAGTTCAAGCATTCTCAAATTACTCATTTTATTTTCATGATAAAGAAGTATGCTTTACAGGCAAATGTCCTCACTAACTTATTCTTATTGTCAGAAAGAGGATGTGGAGACAATTTCTAGTTTTTAAATATTATGCAGATTAACTAGGCTTGTTGTTCCAATCTTCCTTATTTCAGTTAATCCACCCAATTTTAATAAATAATTTATTGTACATGCATACTGAGAAGGAGCATCTCCAAAACTTATGTATTCTATGGTTGCTATACTAAGGTTTTCATTATTGTAAAAATAGGTGTTTATCATACAAATAAATAAAACATTATTGTATATGTTTTTATATATACAATATGTGCTCAGTTACTTTTTACCCTCATTTCTAAATTTTCATTCATTTTGTTTGCCCCTTTCCTAGGATTCATAAGTATGTTTGACATGTGACTATTTATACACTCTGATAAACATATTATTTTATTAAATTCTATTGTACTAAAATTGTAAATTACTTTCTGCTTTTACATTTCCACATTATACTTTTAAGACAATGTTTTTGTGTTTATTATTTCTAAATAATGTCTGGCAATGCATTTTTATAGAAGTTGCCATGCTATTTCTCCATCTTCCCGTGTACATCTTGTATCAACTAACTGCCTACACAAAACAAAAGCAATAACAAAAACAAGAAAACATAAAAATAATAAAAAATAGTTCTGTGAGTGATCCCTTGTGGTTATCTAAAATGTCTCTGGAATATATATCTTGAAGTGCAATAATAGTGAAGTTCCTTTTTTTCCTTTCTTCCTCCTGTAAATATGTGGGCATTGTTAAGAATAAGTTCATTACTTCGCTATGGAACTATGTGACTGAAATATATTTCTGGCATTATCATAAGGAAATCATTCTTCATCAGAGTAATTAATAATCTTCAACAATTAAGGAATTGTGTTTTTCTTTTCTTTTTACTAGATCTGTCAGATTTAAATTTGTTATTTGCCCTTTACAAGTATATGGTTTACAAAAATGCATTTTAATTAGCTTCAAATCTATCTCATTTTTAGTGTCTTGCTCTTGCTTGTTCCCTCTTTTATGTATTACTTTTTTACACTACACTTTAGCTTGCTCTATTTTCTGATTTTATCTCAGCAACCTTGTTTTATTTAAAGGTGGTATATAAATATATATGTCCTACATATATTTATAAAGAAAATAAATTATACAACAAAAAATGAGGCATTCTACACATTTTTCTATTTACATTTGGCTGAAAAATAGGATGTAGAAATACCTTAGTGAAACATTTTTACTATTTCAGTAAATTGCACTACTTTGAAGTAGAATGCTCGCTGTTTGCCAATGTTATTCTATTACTGTCTTTCATTCTGTGCTAAATAAAATATATTCCATATATTTGATTTAATATATTGAAATATACTATATCACATGTAGCATTTAAGCACATATTATTCTGAATGTAACACCTAAAATGTTTATAAAATAAAACAAATTTGTTTGCTTCTTACTATTGAATTATGGATGAGTGAATTTACTTAATTGTTTTTGTCATCCAATTGTTTATGTTTAAATAAACTTGCTTAATAATATTATTGAAGAGTTTAAAAGACCTTTTAAGCTTAAAAACCATGCATTTATTTTGAAAAAGACATGGCATATTTTTTAAATCAAATTACTTGCTTGATAGTACAAGGAACATTCGATAATTTGTAATTGACTCATATCATGGAAAATATGGCTATGTTGTAACCAAAAATTACGGAAAGTTAAATCATTGTGATATAAAAAACAAAAATATTTTATTAAGAATGTTCAAGCAACTTTGTGCCTTATATTATTCCTATAGATTCCAATAGAAAAGCTAAATTACTTTTAATTTAAGTATTTTAAATTATTCAATGTGTTGCTTTCACCTCTCTGAACATATATGGCTTAAAAATACTATTCAAACAATCCTATCCCAACATGTGTCTCTTTTTTTCCTTTCTAGGCAATTTACATGATTAGTAGCTCTCAATGTTAATATATTTCAAATAAAATTTGGTTGTTACCAACTGTACCTCACTTAATTTTAAGTTAATTAATTTCAGATAATCCTCTAGGCAAATTTTATAAATATTTGCATAATGTTTTTCTTTCAGAAGATCCCAACTTTTATTGGAAAGGTAGAAGATTTTATACTTACAAACAGTTTTTGTTTTGGAACTCTAATAGGAAAAAATGTAATCATCCTTACATTTCTTAGTTTTCAATTTTACTCAGTAGAGGTGGTGCAATATTCCATCATTACTAACAGTTTTTTCAAACTCTGTGTTCTTCTTCCTATTTCCTTTTCTACTGACTGCACTATGGCAATAATGGACTTTTTCCATTTTCATTTTCTTTTTCCATCTGCCTCCCAAATTTATTCTAAAAAGTATATTGTTTTTCTGTTTATTCTCCATAGCCTTATTTTTTCTTCTTCATTTTATTATAACTTTGGCATTATTGCTTACTATTTATTTCTAATTACCCTTTACCCTTGAAATATGATTTTTATTTTCCCCACACCCCAGAATATAGATGAGCTGTCCTAAGTATCATCACAATTCCCTAATCCATGCTTCAACACTTTGATTACAACAGCCTTGCTTTTAATATTCTCATCAATTTTTTTCAGATTTTTTTCTGAGATTATTTATTAGCAAATGTTAATTGATCTGTGTGAGTGACTCAATATATCTAATTCAATTTAAAAACCCTTGGAATTATTCTTAGAATTATCTTTGATATAAATGCCTCATGAAATCAACAGGTCAAAGATAAAAAAGTTATACTTCAAGCTAAAACATGATCCTTCATTGGAATTCAGTCTCTACAAAAAGATCTTTAGATGATAGTCACAAATGCATATTTCAGTGCCCAAATTTTTAAAAATAACAGTATTTTTGAATTAAAAATAATATCCTTAAAGAGAAGTACTGAAATCAGCATTCAAACATAATACATAAGAATAGATACTCAAATTTATAAAAAAGCAAAATATAAAAATCAACAGTTTAAATCCTCACAAAGTTATCAGAAAATAATGCATCCATGTAACATTTTCTAAAATTAAAATTAATTCAATACATAGCCTACATAGCAGGAATGACATAGTTTAAAATTCCCTTGACAGGAAGATTGAGAAATATTCCTAGAATGCAGCATTATTTTTGTGGGGGAAATGAAACAAAAAAAAATTAAAAGACATGGGACATGGTCTAAAAGGATCAACTCTGTGAAGAATTCCAGATATAAAAAACAATGGAGGAAAAAATAATTTAAGGAATAGCAGAAACAATTTTTTAGCACAAAAGTAAAATAACAGTTTTCAGCCTAAAAAAGGGTCTTTTGATTGATTAGCACAGTGCATAGCAAATAACCAAAAAGTAGGATATATTCATGAACAGAAACAATAAAAACATTAAAAAAAGAAAAACTATGTAATTATCCAAAAAAGAAAAAAAAGTTAATTATGAAGAGATGAAAATTAGATTGATCTTAGATTCTCCTTGACAGTGCTGAATAGGATAGGGAGGTTACCTTCAGATTGTGAGGAAAAGTATTTTAACCCAAATCTGTATATGGTTTCTGGGTGTTAGAGAAATATCATGTCATTTTTCAGTTAAACACTGAAAATATTTCATATATACAGAAACTCTGGAAAGAATGAGTTAAGGATATATGTTAGAAAATAATGTAAAATACATGGGTGCTATTCATGAGCTTCTGTGATTTAACAATGAAATCAGATATACTACTCAAACATTTCACACAAAATCTTGGTAGGTATTCTTTTCAATTAGTCTTATAATAGGATAGTGCTGTTTTAGAAGTGCCTGTGAAAGAGATGGAAACTTGGACTTACCAAGTGGCTTATTATGGGGTTGGGGTGGAGTATCACCATATTCTGATGCCCTTACTCCCCTGACCCTGAATTCCTAAGGAGAACCAGCACAACTCAAGGAAGTTAATTTTTTTTTTTTTTTTTTTTGAGACGGAGTCTCGCTCTGTCACCCAGGCTGGAGTGCAGTGGTGCAATCTTGGCTCACTGCAAGCTCCGCCTCCCAGTTTCACGCCATTCGCCTGCCTCAGCCTCCCAAGTAGCTGGGACTACAGGTGCCTGCCACCACGCCCGGCTAATTTTTCTGTATTTTTAGTAGAGACGGGGTTTCGCCGTGTTAGCCAGGATGGTCTCGATCTCCTGACCTCCTGATCCGCCTGCCTCGGCCTCCCAAAGTGCTGGGATTACAGGCGTGAGCCACCGCGCCCGGCCCTAAGGAAGTTAATTTTAAGTGGGTTTTAAAACTCTTCTGAAGGTAAAATTCAGAGTTCACATGAAAAATATGTATTATTTACATTCATACAGAACACACAAAATTTTGCTAAATTTAAATAACTTAAAAATATTTTATAGTGTCATAATACATGATTAACCCTTTTGAAAAGGATTAGTTTGGTCCCTACGATGACTTTGTGTTATTATGCTCTGACAAAATGTAAGGTATATTATTATATTGTTAGTGAAGGTGTAAGAGTAATAACTCCTTTCTGGTTTTACCCTCCAGTATTCAATTTCCAAAATTTAATGATCTGTTAGTTACTACAGGTGTTGGGGAAGAAGAGTTCAGGAGTAAAAGGTGACAGAAATGAAAGCAAAGTGACTTTCACTTTATTATGTTTTAAAAATCATTAATAATATCAAACGAGTCAAGAGTAAGTCAAGAATCTGTGGCTCCACAAATAAGAACCAGAACAGGACAGCCTTATCAGTTACACTACGATTTGGGTATCTTGATGCATTGTCCCAAACACAGTTCGTGGAGGCATTTAACGACAAACTTCCCTCCTGAAATGTGATGGTATTCACTTCTTTATAAAAAGTTTTACTTTGAGAACAGGAAATTGATTACTTCTAGCTGAGTAGTGGCATATTAAACATGTGCTGACATCCCAAGTAAATTGAGAATACAATAGATAAAACAGCCCCTAATAATTTTGTTTAATGGGCACCTTTTCATTTTCTAAAATAAGTATCACAAATAAGAAGTGTATTCTATAGTTAACAAATAACGAATATTTGACTTCAAGCTTAAAAATAATCATTCAATATGCAGGCCTGTGTTTTCAAATTTGGGGTGTGCATATCCTAGTTTAATTTTTTGGAAACAGCTAGTTGGCATTGTACATCATAATATTATCTATATTGTGTTCTGTAATAACCAATGGGTGGTCAGTGAATCTTTGAGTTTATGTTAATATTAAAATTGTTTGATATTATAACTTTTACTTAAACAGTGCATTTATCTACTTGTAAGTAATTTTGTTTTCCTTATAATTGACAGTTACTAATTATTGTCTAAAAATTTGTTCAAACCAAGAACACACTGTAGAAAGCTATCAGATCACGCCATCTATTTTTGCTTAACTTTTTAAAAGCATTTTTCACTATAAGTGAAATCAATTTAAAATTGACATTAAAATCCATTACAAGAAGGAAAGAAACAGAAACTGGCAAACTAAAGGAGAAGGATAGTTGAGTTGTAAGTAGTTTCAAGAGTCAGAAATAACACCTTAATTTCACATTATTTATCATCTAGACACTTATTTGGAGCACTGTCAGAATAAATAGATTTGGACTTTCTAAGTACTTCAATTATCATTCAATGAATAAAAATATAGTATTAAAATCTATGTAACCTTTTCTTTTAATTTTTTTAATTGGTTCATGCCTCTTTGCAATTCTTCAATTTGGTAGATACAATAACTCATCATTTCTGTCCACAATTTTCCTCAAGACAGTCAATATCCCAATTAAAAGCAAATAAATAAATAAAAATCCCTCAGTTTAAAAGTGTACTGTGCTTCGTAGAGCCATCCTTTATTTTCTCTCCTGGTTAAGTAATTATATTTCAAGTTTTTTAAAGCTGCCATAACTTTTTAACCTTTCTCTTATTCTCCTTCATATAAAAAATGAAAACACATTCATTTTGAACTAAAGTACTGTGTGATTGATGCAGGCTAACCTCAAAATTGGGGCTCTGCCTGGGAGGGTTCTTGGCTTTGCTCAGGAAAGAATTCAAGAGCAAGCCAACTGTGAAAGAAAGCAAGTTTAGTAGAGCAACCATGTGCAACAAAATGGCTGCTCCATAGACAGAACAGGGCTATCCCACAGGAAGAGTGGCCCAGAGTAGCAATCGTGTAGTGCTGGCTAATGATATTTATACCCACTCTTAATTATATGCTAATTAAAGGGTGAATTTTTCACAAACTTACCGGAAAAGGGACAGGGATTTCCCAGAACCATATAAGGTAACTTCTCTGCGTTGCCATGGTGCATTGCCATGGCGTGGTGCTGGTGGAGTGCCTTTAATAATGAGTGATGAGTGCAACTAGAGGGTGTATTTGTTGGTGTCTACTAGTTTCTGCTGGTTTCCTTACTGCATCCTGTTTTGACCAAATCCTATTTGAATTGCTCAGGGTCATACTGGAAAATAAGTCATGCTGTTTTACCTCATGATGATAGGTATATTTATTTATTTAAAAGAAGAGCTCCACTTAGAAGTAAGTAGCTCTCAACAAGGAAAATTAATTTAAACACATTAGGATTTTTCTCACACATAATTTTCACTAACTTTCCCCTACATAAATGTCATCTGTTTTATATACTGTCCATGTCTTTCACTGTACTATGGCTATTTTCTAGTAGATTATGAGCATATTAAAGATAGTATCTTTGGCTTCCAAAAACAAAACAAAACACTTAACATTTCTTTCGTGTAAGTAATTGGTTTTAGTAAAACATTTCTGCAGACCAGTGCCTGATAATATTGATCCTGAATTTGTGGTATCTTTGTATTAGGGTTTGGTGTAGGAAACAGAAAACAATTCGTATACTTCAATTCGTAAGGAATTTAATATGGAGAATTAGGTACTTAAAATCCTGGACAAACCAAAACTAACAAAAGTACTAGTATTCAGTCTAAGCATTTGAATTATAAGATGTATTATGAATAAAATACATTTTATTACATATAGCAAGACCCCACTACTAAATTTACTAATCAAGATCTATACAAAACCGGGATGCAGAGGCTATAACAGCCAAAAGTAAACTCATGTATTTCATTGATATTCTTGTAGGCACTAGCTTCAGGACTTCAGGTTTTGCCAAAGATATAAGCCATCCCAAAAGCTTCAGGCTGTCTCCTTTTTTTCTCGATTGCAATGATCTGTTTTCTCACAATTCATTTGGGAACCACCTTCCTGTCACAATGAAAATCTATATTGTATTTTCACAATGTAAAACAGTGAGAGAAATAAGCCCAACTTCGGGCACTACAAATTTAGTTGCAAATTTCCAGTTGCATCTGTCATTTCAATAATCAGGGCACTCAGTAGATGATTTCAATTTCTTTGTGAACTTCACCAAATCTAGCATCCCAAGATAATTACCGTATTGATTGGTTAAAAAAAATCAGCCACTTGAGTGGTGGATAGGTAAAAAGAAATTAGCAACTAAGTATCACCTTCATCACAAAACAGCCTTAAAAAGTGAAATGAGCGACTCCTTGTGGAGTAGATTACACATATGATAAAGTACTTTTCCCTAATCTATGTTTTAATATAAGGAAAGCATGCCAAAGAAGACATCTAGCAGGATATCTTAATAGGTAAAAAAACACTGAGCCATGGAACATTGCTCTTAAAAAGAGGAGTGTAAGAATATATCCTTCTAAATTCTTTTTCCTGGATACATCATTATAGGTTAGACTTAATTACAAACACGGTGTATATTATAGCCTTAAATGACTCGGAAATACGTTTCTAAAAAGGTCTGTATTCAACCACATTTGTTTTCTCTTTAAGACAATCTTAAAGCAGTGCTTTGGGTTTGGAATGTTTGGTCTAATCTCTATGTGTATTAGACTCATTTTGTTCCCAAATCAGACCTCCCAATGTGTCTCTAAAGTTACCTGTATGCCTATTACATTGCCTACAAGAAATACCTAAATGCACTTATAATTCGTAAAATTATTTTTCATTATGAAATTACACATGAAGCTACTTTTAGTAAAAATTTCACACAAACCTTTGTTCTTAATGTTATGTCTAAATTGTACAAAATCTCATTTCACAATCAGGTCTTCTCAAAATTGAATGTTATTTTATTTGCCTATATCTTAAATGTTATCTCTTGATAGTGATATTATTCCAATTGTTTGCAAACATTTAATCTAATCAATCCTAGATATATTCAGTTTTCAGTTTTTATCCAAAGTCAGAATTTCCTTAACTCTCTCCTGCCTTTTGTGATGGATCTAAGTTCAGAGGACGTCAATAGGCACGAATACCTGGTTCTTGGTCTGACCAAACTGCACCAGCTGAGTCTTTTGTTTAGCTCTCAATCTTGACCATATGCTTAATTTTGTTAACTGAGATGTCAATAATTCTTCTTAATGTGAATCATATCCCAAGTGGAATCCACTCCCACCCACAGTGGAATCTATCCAGCCAACTAAGAAGCTTCTTCAGGTGTATTGTTCATGCTATCTTGATTAAACGCCCCCACCCTCCTCAGAAAACAGTAAATTAATGTTTTTCTGTACTGTCCAGTGATGGCAGAAGTTAGAAAGGACTGTGATAGGCCCTCCTGCCTCAAGACCACTATAAAAAAAATCTAGTTTACTATTCATATGATCTGATGCCAAAAGAGAGCACTTTGAGCCTGCCAAAGGCTAAGGCTATGGAAGGAAAGTGACACTCGGTGCCCGCTCCAAATCACATCTCAAAACTTAGCTGAAGATTTCATTGACTGCCCCCATAACTCTGGATGCAGCAAAAAGGATGCAGACACCCTTCTCAGAGACCCACAGAAGAATCCAACTCTACTGCTCTATGCTATGAATCTCCTTAACTTCCTTTAGTCTGAAGGATTTAACTTACGTGGAAATAAGCATTTTACTATTTCTTTTTCTATTTATATGGGGCCAACTTAATTACTCAGGACTTAAGATCTTAGAGACTAAAAACTATAAAACACATATTTTTAATACTAAAACACCATCTTCATTAAAGCTCTTGGCCTTTTCCAGTGACATAAACACATGTTAAGAATTTTAAAATGTAAATTCCTTAAGAACAAGACAGAGCTAGATGTCTCATCTTTATTCTCTTTGTTCTTTCTTTTGCAATAAACATCCTCTGAAACAACAAAAAATGACTGTAATTAAATTTGTGAATGTGTTCATTATTTTGAAGGTAATTCCTAAACATAAATCTAGAGAGGTAAAATGATTATAAGAAAAAGTCTAATAATCCTCAAATTATTACTCTGACACACATATGAAAATTTGACAGTGGACTATTGTATTCTGTAAACAAGAGTTTCTCTCATCAAAGGTGTATTTTTGTATAAGGAGGGTGTATATTGCAATTCTTTAGGAGTGCTTAATTTGATCAGCACATTATGTTAAGGGTCGTCTAAGATATTGATCTTATATATGTATCTCTAAAAGATAAAAAGATCATTCCATTCAATATAATTGTCTTCACATTCTTGATCCAGTACAATGCACTTGTGATACAATTGTAATTTAATTTTAACATAATCACTATTTAAATAATTTTTCTTGACAAGTATTTGTCAAGTAGTTTAGCTCCTTACTGAGACCATACCTAGAATTTGGTGATAGGAACATATAAAAGCCGTAACAAATGTTGTCATCTGATTTACTGTGGAAATTTGAGAATATGGCTTTAAATATTGAATTGTATACTCATTATGTAACCTTGAGAAAGATTCACAGATGTCTGTGCCTAAGATTGTTCATCAAAAAATGATGATATGATTCCCATTTCAGAGGATTAGTTTGAGGATTGCATAAGTTAATATCCAAAGGAAACCCTAATAAATGAAAAAGCAAAAATCTAATTCTCCTGAGAAGAGGGATATAGAATTCAGCACTGTTGTTTGATCATTAGAATCAAATTTTTTCTGCTAGATAGTTATTAATATTAATAGCCAAAAATATGGTTTATGATGGTCTTGAAAAGTTTTGAGTATATTAACTGATTTATTCATTGAATAAATATATCAAAATTGGGCTTACACTTTGATAATAAATTCTAATATATTAAAATTTTCTATTTATAAATTTGGAGTGATTTGTACTTTGCAGAAATTCTAAAGGATCTTTAAAAACCTATTAAAAAAAACAACAAATGGCAGTATTTAAGTCCTGAGAATAAAAAGTCTTCCCTATTAGTCCAATCTGATAATTTTTGCCTTTTAATTGAGTTATTTAGAGTATCATCTACTATATATATATATATCATCTACTGTATATCATCTACTATATATAGTATATGATACTCTATATAGTAGATCATATATTTATATTGATAGATATAGATGATCTGTATATAATATATATTATATATAGTCTATATAATATATATAATATATAATCTATATATTATATATAGTCTATATAATATATAATATATAATATATTATATATAATATATAGATGATATATATCATCCATTATATATCATCTACTATATATATAGTAGATGATTCTCTCTCTCTATATATATAGTAGATGATACTCTAAACAATTCAATTAAAAGGCAAAAATTATCAGATTGGACTAACAGGTAAGACTTTTTATTCTCAGGACTTAAATACTGCCATTTGTTTTTTTTTAATAGGTTTTTAAAGATATATATATATATATATATATACATATATATGTGTATATATATATACATATACATATGTAGATGTGGTTGAGTTTAAAAGTGCCATCCAGCACCTTCCTTTTTTTTTTTAACTGATCTCAGCTGTTGTTTTTTAATAGGTTTTTAAAGAGATATATAGATAGATAGTTAGATAGATAGATAGATAGATAGATAGATGTGGTTGAGTTTAAAAGTGCCATCCAGCACCTTCCTTTTATTTTCTAACTGATCTCAGCTGTTGTTCACTTTTTTTTTCTCTTTACTGGACTTTGATTAAGTACTTTATATTATTTTATCTCCACTCTTAACTCCTTAGCTATAAATCTGTTATCATATTATATTTGCCACATTATAGCACACAGCATGTGTGCATATCACTGTCTGTCCTCAGGTGATATTTACTACTTCACATAGCATATGAAACCTTACTTTCATTCTCATTCTTTGGTCTTTCTGGTATTGTGATCGTACATTTTATTTTCACATGTTTAATAACCACAATACAAATATTATTACTTGTTTAATAGTCAATCCTGTTTTAATGCAATTTAAACAAGGAAACTATCACATACTTACCTATATAGGTACCGTTTCTGGTGCATTTTATTTTTCTTGTTGTTGTTGAGATTCATATTTCCATCTGTTATTATTTTGTTTCTGGCTGAACAATATTCTTTAACATTTCTTGAAGTGATTCTGCTTACGATAAATTCTTTTAGATGTGTTTGCCTGAACACTATTTTACCTTCACTTTTGGAAGATATTTCTGATGAGAAATTCACTGTCATTTTATTTTTCTTCCTTTGTGACATTTTATAAAATTTGGGTTTGTTAATTCTTTTTTCTTTTCACTGCTTTTGCAATTTGTGGTATCATATTCTTCGTGTTTCTTGTGTTTGGAGTTTCTTGAGCTACTTAAAACTATGGACTTCTTTTCATAAAATTTCTAAAAATTTTGGCCATTATTTCTTTAATATTTTTGTTCTTTTTCTCTCTCCTCTTCATTAAGCAGAATTATGCATATATTCTACCATTTAAAATTTTCACTCTGCTTACTGATATACGTTCCTTTCTTTTAGACTTCCTTTCTTTTATTTTTACCTCTGTGTTTCATTTGGATAGTTTCTATTCTTATGTCTTCAAGTTAACAATTTGTTTTTCTTCTGCAATGTTCATGAATCTCATTTAGTGCATTTTATCTCAGATATTATAATTTTCATTTTTATGTCTTTTTATATATCAAGTCTCTACTTCACATTTTGTACATACAAAATGCCAAAGACTATTTCACTGTCCTTTTCTGCTAATTTTAAATATCTGCATCATTTGAGTCAGTTGCAGTTTGTAGATTATTCTTCTCATTATGGGTTTTGTTCTCTACTTTTTGGATACCTGGAAATTTTTTATTGAATCCCAGACACGTGAATTTTAACTTTTTGGGTCACAAATTTTTTTTTGAAGTAGTTTCCTGGCTAAGCGTTTTAGTTCGCCTTACTGCTTCTTAGGGCATGATCCTATTACCTCATCTTGTTGCAATTCCAAATGTTATTACATTAAACAGGGCAGACATACTTTATGGTTATTTACAAAGTAATCTTTTTTTTTTTTGTAAAACTGTAAGTTCCCATTTGTATAGTTTCTAATCTGCTCTAATAGTGATGATTCTTGGTTTTGCACTGATTTCAGTAGCAAAATTCTCAAACATCTGGTGATTTTGCCAAAGGTTCTGAATATACTGTGGCTATCGTGATTCAGTAACTTGTTTGTGGAATTTGAGAATTATTGTACTTCTTGGGTGTTCCAGGTATCCGCCTTCCCCACACTACTTCACTGACCATCATACTCGCATATACTTTATGAGGGCCAGGATTAATCACCATTTTGGCTGCTATAAGGATAAGTTGGAATGACAAGGTAGATATTTACAAAGAGCCCAAATATTCCAAAAGCCACCCGCCAAATTTTGAATCTTTATTCTGATCTCTGGACAGTCTAGATTATGTCTATCAAGAGAAAAATACTATTGTGCTAGTGCATTAGAAGATAGTTCTTTACTCCATTGATTTTCCATCAAAGAGAGGTATCATTTATGCTATAGAAATTTCTCAAAATATTTGGTCTGCTGATGAAATGTAATGTAATTGAGGGTTTATTTCATTGGACTGCAGATGATCTGGTCTAAACCTATGCTATTTTAAATTACTTTCTATAAGCATGAATCATCATTTACTCTTAGTTGAGAATTATTAGTAAATGCCTAATTTGGAAGATATTATTTTAATAATGATTTAACATTTATTAGCTAAAGGAACATATATAAAATTCATTAGGCAATATTAAAATTATTGTGTTGAATCAAATAAAAACAAAGCATATTATATAGTGAAACAACATATTTATAGTAGTTTTAATTGATGTTAATTGATTTTAAGTATTTTCTAATTTATTGTAGAAAATGCAATACTAATTAGAAAGATTTCAAATTTTTTTTTTTTTTTTTGGACACAGAGTCTGGCTCTGTCATCCATGCTATAGTGCAGTGGTATGATCTCTGCTCACTGCAACCTCTGTCTCCTGGGCTCAAGCAATTCTCCTGCCTCAGCCTCCCAAGTAGCTGGGACTACACTAAAGTGCCACTATGCCCAGCTAATTTTTGTATATTTTGTAGAGATGGCATTTCACATTGTTGCCCAGGCTGGTCTTGAACTGAGCTCAGGTGATCCACCTGTCTCAGCCTCCCCAAATGCTGGGATTACAGCCATCAACCACCATGCCCAGCCTTTAATTCTTACTGACATTAATTTTAATTATGAAAAAAATACAGCTTCATCATCTTTCCAAATAAACATATCAAAATTTTGCCATTTCTACAGCTTTTATTACACTTATGTATAAAGTTATCTGATGTGAAAAAATAATGCAAACCATATGCATAGAAGATAATAGCAGTAACAATTGTCTAAATGTGTGGAAGGATTTCACAGCATTGCTTCTACTACCAACTTCTCTAGTAGCAATTCAGAGGAAGAGAATGATCACTGATGTTGTTCAAGGATTTGGATCACTAACTATAAGTTAATTTATAGTGCATCAGTAAAAATTGCTGGTCCGAAAAGTACATAAAACTTGTAAATGTCAATAAAAGTGACAAGATATTATGTGATTTTATTCCTTAATATGACCTTCTGTATTTTCAGCAGTGTATTTAATCAAAGAAAATATCAAAACAAACTGTCAACTCCCATGAGAGAAAGCAGAGAGCATGTAACATGGAGAAAGAAGCATATTTTAATAGTATAAATCATACAAATATTGACCTTCATGTCTATAAAAATGCAGGTGGAATTTATTGAAGGCACAAGAAACACCTGTGACAAAATAAGCTTAATGAAAGCAGCTACTATAAAAAGTTTTTACAGAGAACATATTTAAATGAAAAATAAAAAAAATAAATAAGCTGCAGACTCAAGTACATTATTTCATTAAATAGTTGTAACATTCTCAACATTTATATAAAATTATATAGAGACACAACTTGTAAATGTATCATGTTCTACAGAGCCTAAGTACATCTAATTTATATAGTGAAGAACACTCACTTCCCAACACACGTTCACAACATTATGGGTATCCTCAAAAATGATGATTTAATTCTGACTGGTTTTTCAGAAAACTATGTAATATTTAAATTGAGCACTTATCTATAACAAGTAGGATAAATATATAAAATGCACATGAAATTATTCATTAATTTAAAGATCTTTGTTGAGAGCATATTTCACCATTTAAAGTGAAAACAGCAAAAAAATTAGACTTAATCCTTGATTTCATTAATATTCAATTCCGGGCTACTAATTCAGGGCTAATAATTGCTTTGTGGGCAAAAAAAGTTGGTAATTAGATATCTCAAGTAACATGTGTCTAAAAATGTAATCGAAATTTTGACTTGTGATTATACTATCAAAATGAATTATAATCTATTTTACATTGTTAGACAACTATGGCTTTAAAATTATGCTCTTAATAATTTAAATAATATATAACATAATATGTAAACTAAAAATTAATATATAGTTAAATATATAATGCATTTAGCAATATATAACATATGGCAAGATATATTATATAGTATATATTGATTTCATAATGCAGATATATTATTATAAATTTCATCATCATATTTTAGTAAGTTTCAGAAAGAAATAGCATGGATCTTATTGTTTCATGGAAACGTGTATGTGTATTTAATTTACGTGTCTTATGACCAAATGTAAAAGCAGGAATGACATCAGGAGTAAGATAACATATTAATGAATTGAGAGCATGTCAACATTATTTTTCATCAAGTATTTGTATTTTATTTTACTTTTACCTATACCTTACTGACAAGTTAAATCATTTATCTAACTTCATTAAAATAAAATGTGCTCTGCTTCATGGAAAATTCCAGGAATTTTCCCAAATATTTTTGTAAAAATGCTAATTTCATGAAAGAAAATTATAATAATGGGTACCCCTCATGGCATATGCCAAACGGTGCAAGTCTCTAATTAGCAAATTTATCTATTACTATTACATCACTGGACATTATTCTACATGGCATTTCAAATTATCCTTTTTGATTATAAAATTTATCTATACACTGGAAAAAGCAGCATACCTTTTTTTTTTTTTTTTTTTTTGAGACGGAGTCTCACTCTCTCACCCAGGCTGGAGTGCCGTGGCGCGATCTCGGCTCACTGCAAGCTCCGCCTCCCGGGTTCACGCCATTCTCCTGTCTCAGCCTCTCCGAGTAGCTGGGACTACAGGCGCCCGCCACCACGCCCGGCTAATTTTTTGTATTTTTAGTAGAGACGGGGTTTCACCGTGGTCTCGATCTCCTGACCCCGTGATCCGCCCGCCTCGGCCTCCCAAAGTGCTGGGATTACAAGCGTGAGCCACCGCGCCCGGCCAAAAGCAGCATACCTTTGATCTTGCTTACTCAAGAGTTAATTTTCCCTCAATTATCTAATTTAATTTATGCTTAAATTTAATAAATATTTTTATATTTTAAAGAATACATATAAATATATTTTGTAAATATATATTTATACTTAAATTTAATAGATATTCATAGTGTTCTACAATCTATCAGGTATTGAACTGAGCACCAAGATAACAGAGTTGAAGGAAACATCCATACTTCAAAAAATTATGATTTGACATAAAATAGTACCTAAATTTCAGACTGTCCTCAAAGTACAGGTAAACTACAACTTGGTCTACTCCTAATTATATGTGAAATCATTTTATTGAAGGAAAACTAACTTACACATACAAAAAATCACTTATTATAAATGTAAAGTTCAGTAAATATTAGTAAACATATAATTTCGCTACCGTAACTACATTCAAGTAATATAATTAAATCAACATCAAAAATGTCCCTTGTACTAATTTGCATTCAATCCCCATTCCCATCCCTTGACCTAGGCAACCGCCAATCTCTATGAATTCACTTTATGAACCATAAAATATGTAGTCTGTTGAGTCTGGCTTCTTTCACCTAGGATAATGTCTCTGAAATTTATTCATTTTGCAGACTTGGGTTTGCATATTTGTTTCTTTTTATTGTTGAGTAGTATACCATTGCATGGACATATCATTTGGTGTTTATCCATTAAAGTAGTCAATGGGCACTTAGATTGTTTCCAGGTTTTGGATCTTATGAGTAATTCTGCTATCAACTTTCACATAGAGGTCTTTGTGTGAACATAGGTTTTTACTTTTCTTTGATAAACAGCTAAAAGTCAAGGGAGGATTGATGAATCATGTGGTAAGTATATGTTTAACCTTGGAAGCAATTGACATACTGTTTTCCAAATTGTTTTTACCATTTTACATTCCCACTAGCAATATATGAAAGTTCAGTTTTTTTTAAATTATTGACAACACTCATTATTATCAGTATTTTGTATTACTACCATTCTAGTGGGTATTAGTGGTATTTCATGGTGCTTTCATTTACATTTCCCTAGTGAGTAAAGATTCAGAACTTTCGTGAGGTGCTTAATAGATATTTGCATATCTTCACTGAGGAAAATTTAAATTGAAATACTTTGCCCATTTTTTATTTGGCTTGTTTGTGCTGTTATTGTTGAGTTGTAATCATTCTTTATATACTGTGTATATATGTTCTTCATCAGATATATTATTTGCAAATATGTTCAGATAATCTAGACTGGGTTTGGTTCTACATTCAGAGTCTCACAAGGCCAAAATCAAAGTGTCAGCCAGGCTAGGCTTTTAATCTGGGGACTCTGGGTAAAAGGTTGCTTTCAGCTTATTCATATTGGTGGAATCTAAATCTCTGCAGCTGTAGTCTGAGGTTCCTGTTTCCAGAAATTAATAATGTCTGCCATTTATATTATCTATATATTTGTTTCCACCTTGTTATTTGACATTTGGTTTTACCTGTGTTTTTTTGGGCAGATTTAAAGAACAAAGTCCAGTTTGTTCTGTTATGATATAAAGTCTTTATACTGTAAAGAGATAGAAATTTTTGATAATACATTTACATTTTAGAATTGATGGAACCATTTTAATTTTGGCCAACATACTGATAATTTTTAATTGTTTCTTTGTGTCTTGAAAAGAATATGCAAATATTTGTATTCTGGGATTAAAGTTCAATACATACATTTCTAACATATACATATGTGTACAGGTATAAACACAAAAATAAATATTAGACATTCTTCATTTGTTAAATGTCTTAAGTTCATAAAAATCATGACTTATTTTTAATTATTTGGTTTATCACAGACTGAGGAAGATGAGTTAAATAGTCAACTACAGATGTAATTCTGATTTTTTCTTCCATTTTGTATAGAATTTGTTTTATGAATTGTGTTAATATTTATTTTATTGCCGAAGAGTATTTATGTCTAAGCTTTTCAATTGAATGTGCCTAATTTATTATAAATTCTTATTCTTGTCTTCTGTAATCCTATATACTTTTTGTTCAAATATGTGTAACCATTTTAATAGTTTAACTTCATCTGCTTTCTTAAATTGTATTTACTCTTTTAAATTTTCTAGATTCTCTAGTTACATGAAATATATGGTAGATTCTCTAGTTACATAAAATATATGGCTGAATATTTGGTTCATAATCAGATTTTTATTTCTTCTTAATAAGTTTATCTCTTTCATTTTTGATATAAAATGTATTATTTTATCATGTTTTTGAATGTTATGCTTTGTTTTCTTAATTAATTCTATTTATTCTTGACTACATATTCTGTTATTTTTGTTTTTAAAAATGGTCTTTGCATATTTATTTTGCCTCCCAGTTATTTATAGGTTTTCTGTTTTATTGGCTGTGTTATTTTTGCATTACAAACTTTGATAATACTTATTGATTCTAGCTCACTAGATTTGTAAAAATATGTTAAACTTATTTTAAGAATTTATTCTAAAATATAATTTTCAATTTTGGTTTTCATATCATTTTTCTTATTTCTAAAGTTTATCCTACTCTTAGTGAGCTGAATATTTTTTATACATTATCTTTAAATAGTATCAGTTGAGCCCATCTATGAAAGATAGGGCTATCTATATGTTTCCTTGCTAATCTTTTCACTGTCTCCCCCTCATTGTTCTTGTCTATTACATTTTTATTTTTATATTATAATAGTTTGTAATATGTACTTCAAGTGTTGGAATATTAGTTCTAGTATTCAATGAATTCAGTGTTTACTACTAAGCTTTTAATTTTGTTTCCTTCTTTTACTTCTAGGCTAGTGAAGCTGATTCTGTGTTAATTTTTTAAATTTATGATAGAGTTATGAGAATTATGTCCTCTGTAAGTACTGGCATGTTTGAAAATATTTGCTTATTTCCTTTTATAAATGAATGACAGTTTAGCTACTTTGTACAACACTTGTATCCCACTTTTTCTCTTGAAAGATTTGAAGACACCAAACTATCCATATGTTAAATATTTTTGTAGTAGTTTGAAACCAATTGAACTGTTTTACTCCTTATAGTTTTTTATCTTTTTGTAATAAGGAGTAGGAGTTCTAGAAACGTTTATAATTGTTGACTTTTAAACTGCAATTTGTTTGGTAACACATCAGTATTAATTGATCCCTGTCAGTTTTTATGTAATAAATTCTTCCTTTAAATTCTAGGCTCAAGTTTCTTTTAATATTAATGTAGTTTATTTAAACTACATTTTTGAAAACATTTCTCTTTTATTTATTCTATTGTTTATGACATTTATTAAAGTATTTCACTTTTTCTTTCTGTTTTCTGTACATTTTATTTCTCTCTAATTATTTTTGCTTTATGTTCTACATGATTTCTATGAAAAATGTGCAAGCCAAAGATTTTAAATTTCATATAGTTCTTTTAAAATTGTCATCCACACTTTTTATTTTAAAAAGATTTTGATTACATTTTCTCTTTGACTACTATGTTTTCATTGTGATATTATATATTTTGTTTCTCATGTAGTTTGCTTGTTTTTTCTGCTTTATTTTGCATAAGCAACATGTTTTGCCCTTTTTAATATATTCACCCTTGAAATTGAGAGAGTTTTTCTTTATAGTGCATTCATTTGACGATGGATATTATGAGATAGTGACCAAAGGGATGTATATTAGTTGTAGCAACTTAAGATTTAGTCTACTGTCACACTTGGAATTATTTAAAGGCTCTGTTTTTTTCATGTTTTGGTGGAAGTGTACTAGAAAGATTAAAACTATAAGATACTCCCACTTATAAAGTGAAAAAATACAGTATTTCATTTTATGTTTCCATGTTAATTTGCTAAGGATAATGCTCTCTAGCTCCATCCATGTTCCTGCAAAAGACATGATCTTTTTCCTTTTTGCGGCTGTATTGTATTCCATGGTATATATGTATTACATTTTCTTTATCCAATCTATCATTGGTGGGCATTTAGGTTGATTCCATGACTTTGCCTTTGTGAATAGTGCTGAAATGAACATATACATGCATGTGTCTTTAGAATAGAATGATTTATAGTTCTCTGGTTATATAACCAATAATGGGATTGCTGGGTTGAATAGTATTTCTGTCTTTAGGTATTTGAAGAATTGCCACACTGTCTTCCACAATGGTTGAACTAATTTACACCCCACCAATTGCATATAAGCATTCCTTTTTCTCCACAACCTCACAAGCATCTGTTGTTGTTGTTATTTTTAATAAGTGAGATCTAAATAATAAGAACACATGGACATATAGAGAGGAACAACATACACTGGGGCCTATTGAAGGGTGGAGGGTGGGAAGAGGGAGAAGATCAGAAAAAAAAATAACTAACGGGAACAAGGGTTAATACCTGGGTGACGAAATAATCTGTACAACAAACCCCCATGACACAAGTTTACCTATGTAACAAACCTGCACACGTGCCCCTGAACTTAAAATAAAGTTAAAAAAATGTAAGATACATTATTTAGAAGGCAAAGTTTTTAATTAAGAGTTACTGATAGCTTCAACAACAGCAGTGCCTAACATGATGGAAAGAATAGATAAAATACAAAATATATTTTGTTAGTCACTTTTAAGATGGGCTATTTTAGACTATTCTTGAAAGATAATAAGAAATACATGTTAGAAAAGATAACCTGGAAGTCATAGAAGAGTGACTGTTAGAGAGTAGCACTGAGGAAATCAGATGCAGCAAGGTTTGTACTTAGTTTTGCCATATGCAAGTCAAACTTTTTGGACAAATCAAATCAAAACAAAAATAAACAAAATAAGGACAGTTTTACAAATAAGGAATTTATACATCTTGTTGTTCCATAAACTTCTTTATAAATGTTCCAGTAAAGTAAATGTGTGTAGGTAAAGTAAAATTTTTAATGAACAATGGGAAGTCAACATTTAAAACATTCCTGAACCATATTAACACTGAGAAGTAAAATTATCTGTGCAAATTTATATACAAAATTGTGCTTGCATTTTAGGAAATGCTAAATAATTTTAAACAAGAATTCAGTAATTATTCAAATGCATATATATAATGTGTGTGTATATATATATGTATATATATATATAATGTATGTATAAATTCCGTATGGACTGCAATGCCTAGAATGATTGGTGAGGATAGTCTACCAAATAACTGGCATATTAGAAGTTTCTAATCCAAATATGATTTTATGTTTATTTAGAATCAATACATTAATTGAAACAAAAGGAACACGCAAATTGTAAACAGTGAAATTATTTTAAAAATTTTAAAACAAGTATCTTCCTGGATTGATCAGAAAAGTCTATGAAATGGACATAGGGAACTTTTGTTTTTCTGGGATGTGCACACAAAAATTATCAATATAAAATAAATTTAAATTTGACTGGTAAGATATATTTCATGACAGAACTCTTTTCTATATAAGCATAGAAAGAAAAGCTGAAACGTAAAACCGTACTGCTGACTCCTTTGCTTTTGGGTGTAAAACTACTTACAGTTACATTGTTCCAAATTTATTGTGTAGTCAGAGTAAAACTGCTTATTGAAATGAATTAATTTGTTATTGATTAGTATCATATATCTTGTGATTCCTTTGCCCTCGAAATTTACTACTAGAAAATGAATAATTTTTTTTCTCTGTTGGATTTTCTTCTAACAGTTTCAAAAATACAGAATATTTTGGCAAAACTCATGGACCTCCTCCCACAGTCTCCAATACAATGAATATGAAACATGACAGTTTGTTAATTTGCACACTTTGTACAGTGTGATAGCTGGTTATTAATACTAAACAGTTGCTTTCACTGAAATTACTCTAAAGGTTTCCATAACCTTTGTGGACTCAGAATTGGAAACGGAAAATTTATAAAGCTATGCTATGACACATTTTCTATCTGAGTAAAGCGGTTAGAAAATATTATCATCGTAAATCAGTTTATGTTTACTGCATGATTTTAGATATTTAGACAATTGCTATGATTAATTCTAAATTTTAAAATCATCAATGATATCATGCAAATTGTCTTGTGTGTACAAACATCACATCCTACATTCTCTTACCATAGTTCCTAATGTAAATTAAACAAAAAGGAAAAAATAAATTTCTGAAGCATGTGGTAACCATAATCATATGGAGAATGTCTAGAAACAAAGAGTCTCTCATTTGGATACACAAAAACATGTACTGTTGTTTATTTATATTAAAAACATGAAAACCTATTTCTATATGGAGGTTTGAGGAAATACTCAAAAAATGTAAAGTGATGGAATTCATTCCTTAATATAAATCTTACATTATAGCAAACATATCTATCTACCTTCATCTATTTCCCTGTTTTAAAAAAGATGAAATTGAGAGTTATTGACTAATAGTTTTTATTATGTATAAAAATATATATATATATTTTCATGTCTTTGATTATAAGCATTTGCTCAGAAGATGCGGGTTTTTGTGTAACATTTAATAATGGAAATTTGGGAGCGTTAGCCTTAAATAACCCTGGAAATGATCTCCAGGATGTTGGTGGCTGTGGCAAACTCTAAAAAATCCACTGAAGAGTACTAGGATATTCTCCATACTGAAGAAACATAACTTAGAGAAATATATTTATGAGGAAAAAAATACATATGTCTTTTGTGAAAGGAGTAAGTATTTTTGGGACGTGTTGTGGATCCTCATAAATATGGTTAGTATAGCCTCACAATTTTAAGGCAGTAGAGATAGATTAGAAACTAGGAATTTACCCACAAAGAGCGTCTATTTGGAAGCTTTTAGATTTTTGTGATTTTCTCTAATTTTCTGTAATCCCAAGGTGAAAATAAGTTAGGTACAGTATTTAGCCTTCCGAAGTAATATTATTGAGAACGGAGAAAGGAAGAAACCAACCAGGCAGGCAGTTATTGTGAGTCCTCGGTGCAACTCCTTCAAACCAAGAACAGCCTGAAAATCAGTCTGCAGTCCCCAGATAGGAAAGGTCCAACATCAGCAAAACTCCTTCAAACTAAGAACAGCCTAAAAATCTAGTTGCAGCCTCCAGATAAGAAAAAGCCAGCATCCTTGAATAGAAACGTCTTCTCTGTGAATCTAGATAAACAAATTTCTCTCCTTTTTTGGGCACATTTCTCTTTCCTTGGTGTGCCTTTGTCTCATTTCACAAGCTTCCTCCTGATCAGTCCTTAACTTTCTCACCTATTTTACATATGCCTATCTCTCTGTAATTAGTTCCAGGCCAAGATCCCGTGTCAAGCTTCTACTTCAGGCCCTGATTGGTCCTGGGCCAAGGTTCCAGACCAAGGTCTCAGGCCAAGCTTTCACTTCAGCCCCTGATTGGTCCTTTACACTATTTTTCCTCTTTCTGAATGGTACTTTTTCCGTGACTATCCATAAACTAATCAGCAATCAGTTTCTCATTTCAAGTCCATAAAAAACCCTAGACTCTGCCTCATAGACGTCAATGCTATTTTGGGTCCCCTCTTCCTGTTGAGAGCTTTTCTGTCACTTAATAAATATGACTCTGCCTTACTCACTCTCTGATGTCTGTGTGCCTTATTTTTCTTGGTCAGGGGACAAGAACCCAGAGCTTGCTGGTGGTTGGAGTAAAAGAGCTCTAACACTGCCTCCCACTCACCAAACAATAGGAGTGAAAAAGCTGCAATGCTATGGTGACATGGTGGTCAGAATATCATTCACACCACTGGCATGAACATAAAAGAACTATGCCATGTGGAGGAGTTCCTGATGGGATAAAGAGAGCACCATTCTTTGGCACAGCTGGAAGTGACAGAGATGGGCACAACTAAGCCGTGGAGCAAATTAAGTGGAAGTCCCAGGAAACCAGATGATTAAAATTTATCTATTTCTAAGAAAAAGTTGACCTTATAAAGAACTTGGGTAAGGGACATAGGGTGAAAGCCAATGATTCTAAGTAACATTAATAAAGAAAGATATCTTGAGAGCCTATGTTGTGGAGATCCTTAAATGTAATTAGATACTATAATGGAGAGAATACAGAAGAAAAAAATAGACTTAGTTTATCTCACATTTTATTAACATGAGACTATTAATTGTTATTTTCTTGTTTTACTAGCATAATATAATTAATATTTATGTTCACATCTTGGAATCATTACAATATGAAGTGGTTTTGGCATAATGCAAGAGAAATTAAATCATCTTCAGCATCATTCTACTGTATAATCAATTTCTATTGTTTTGCAGAAAGTAATTAATAAATGCATATTATTATTTGTTACTCAGAATTTTTGTTTAAGTTGATTACAGTATATTCTAATTATGTGTTGTTTATAATCAAGGTTTTCTAAACAAGAGTTCGAAAACATAAAATTTGCACACATTATGTAAATCATACTAACCATAATTGTCATTGCAGAGCTTTCTGCAGAAGAGCCAGTCAATTTGGTGAAAAATTAGATAAAAAAAGTAATTATTTTTAATTACCTATTTAATGAGCCCAGTATTTTACTGTGAGGGCACAGAAAGAAGGCAACTGTCTGCAAACCAAGGGCCCTCAACATGCACAGAATCTTCTAGCATCATGATCTTGGACTTCTCAGCCTCCAGAACTGTGAAAAATAAGTGTATATTGGTAAGTGACCCAGTCTGTGATATTTTATTATAGCAGCTTGAACAGTAATACATCCATCATTGATTCTTGCCCCGTTTCAAATATCAACGTGTAAAAAAAGTCAAATAACATAATAATTGTTTTGAAAATCGTTTTATCCTCTACATCCACTGAAAGCATCTGAGAGAGTTTTGGGAGTCCAGAATTTACTCACAAATGAGTACATGTGTATAATGGGAATAAAAACAAAATAGTTAATTATGTTTTCTAAGTTATCCGATCAAGCAAATGTAACATTCACATGTGTTCACTGTATATTTGGTGATATTCTGAAGAGGTGATTTTAAAAATTAGTGTCCATAAATTAAGGAGTGATATATAGCATTTCACATTTCCAAGTGTAGAGAGAAAAAAGCCAGTTTTTACTCAATGCAGTATAGTTATCATCATTAAAATTGAAAGGCTGTTTTTGCCAATGAAATATTTCTTTGCACTTACTGAAATTCACATTTATTTTTACTCAGTGCCATGAAGGTTGGAGTTGAAATATATCTTTCCTTTGTACCGAAAACATAATGAAAAATGTGACATTATAAGAAAAAAGTGAATAATGATAGCCACTCCTAACAGCTTGATCCCATAATTTACTTATTGATGGCAGCATAGTCACCATAACCTGCTGACTGTTTCTAAAGTGTCAGGAGATGCTGTCAGGGGAAATATGTTGTCCAACACACATAAAGATGATGCCACTGATCCATTGTGTTATTTATTCAGTGTTGGTGATGGATTTACTCTCATCTCCATTGAGATACTTTTTTTCTACTTACCCTTCTTCTACCGTTTTGACCACTGAAACTAATTTTTTAAAGAAGCTGTGAGGATGGAAAGGGCAGTATGTGGAAATGACTACAGATGTCCTACTATAAGACGATTGGGCTTCTTGCTTTTCTTCACTTTCTTTTTTCGTTGGTTGCAGACTGTGTAAGAATTTACCCAAAACTAACGCATCCTGTGCCAAGTACCATAATATTGCATGTCCATTTATTTATCAATGTGCCTTATTCTCTGTATAAAACTAGATAAATGTAAACATAGTCATAGGTGGATAGGTAACACATCAATGTTGTGTTAATGAATAAACGACAAACTGTTTTAAGGACCAGTTAAGTGTAGCAGCTGTTAGGGAAGAAGACTAAAACAACTTGTATGGAATTTATGTGAGAATAGTATTACAGAGTTATTTTTCCCCTTGCCTGATTAAGAATATTTAGGGGGTTTTGATTGAATCAGAAAAGAATAAAGGGCATATACCCATGTTGGTTAAACAGTTCGCTAAACCCTAACACCTTATGAGAGTTTGAAGAAAATAATGGCTATAATAAGTATCAAATACTAGAATAATTGAATATTTTAATTGATCAATTGATATAGCACACATCCAAACTTATAAAAGGAGGAGTAAACTTAATAGATTAGGTAATCCAAAATAATAGCACTAAGGTTCAGACAAGGAAAAAAAACATGTATCAAGAATAGCCAGGTAACTGGTGTTACATCTAGATATTTCCTATATCTAATAATATTATTGAAAGAGAATGATGGTAGAGAGTGTCTGGTTAAGATACTCACGGAGGAAAAAAAAAAGATATTTTTATTTGGACCATGGAGTCAGATAAGGCATTAACAGGTAAAGAATAAGAAGGAATTTGAGATAATGTGGAGGGGGGAGAAAAAGCCTATTGTCATATTTTTAACTATTAGAAATCAAAATTTTATGATTTTACAATTTTACTAAGGGATTTTAAAGGCAGAGGGGCTTTTGTATATTTGTATTTGTTATCCTAAGGGAATATGATCAAAGACTTTTTTTTGGAAAAATTAATCACACATGCACATAGTTTTTAGGAGAGATTGAGAGAAACTGAGGAAAAAATAAGCATATCTGAGGATGTATTTTTGATATCAAAGATACAAATGTTTTGCAACTCATCCTAAGCATTTATAATGTAATGAAAAATAAGGACTATAGACCAGAGAATCTGGAAAGAATTGGGAGGTTGTTTGCTAGTATGTGGAAAGGAAGAGCATAATGAGCTGTCATATCAAGAGGAATCTGTATTGTCAGTAAAAACATCAACCTGAGTGCTGGAGTCTCCAACTAATTGTGGGATTCAGTGCTTTTATTATAAAGATGCAATTGATTTCAGGAATTTTCTTCACATCTCATGTCACATTCTTTTGATTATCTTCCATAATGGCCAATATCTTCATTCTTTTGATAGTAATACATAATTGAAAAATGCTTCAAACTCATTCAGATGCTCATGTAACAATTAAGGTCTGTGGTCTCTGTAGAAACTTTTCATGTGATTTAAAAAAAATGAGATTGTATTATTTCAGAAAGAATACCAAGAGATGTATCAGTCTATATCAATGTTAATCAGTATTTATGGATCTCTGAAATGCACTGTTTTGAATGCCAACATTAGTTTGGATATATTAAATTTACTAGCATAGGTGAAAAACAGGGCCCTATATTTATTACCTTTTATTAGGTATCAAAATGCACGCAAGTCTGTTGTGTAATTTCACTGAGTTACACTAGTGGTTACAAAACTGAGTGATTTGCCTGTTTTATCTAACCCAATCAACATAAGCCATTTCATTGAATCTATAACATATAACCTTTTCTCCATATGTTAGAAAACATTTATTATATGCCTTCAACATAAACATATTTTTCTTCAGAAAGAACTACGTGGTCCCCAGATTTGGTAGAGAAGCCTAATAAGTAAACTCATAACATCCCCTAATTCCCTTTAATAGAAATTAGGACAACTTATTGTAGCTGATTCTTTAAATTATCTGCATCCCTACAGTGCCTGGTGTGGTGCCTCATCTTGATCCCCCTCAAGGTCTCAGGAGCTAAGCCCCCAATTGCTGGGAACGTTGAGTATTGATGACCTATGCTTGCATGCTTGCATTGATGGTAGCTGCTGCACACATTTTCAGCTGGTCAGTGAGGAACTACAAAACTTGTCTCCCTGTCTCTACCTTGAACATTTTTAAAGGCCCATTGTAGTTTCACATCTTTCTGTGCCACTAATGGGAGCTATTGCTGCATCTGCATCACTGTTCAGCTTCTCTCTGACCAATTCTGCTTCAATTTGCTCCCTCTCGAAAGTCTTCTTCCTGAGAGCCCTTCCCACTAAAATATCCTGAATTCAAGTCTCAGAGTCTGTTTTATAAAAACACAGACATAAGACCTTTCATTCTATTAGGTCCTAGGAAACAAACACTAATATGCAATTGTCAATTACACCACCCACCACGAGCTGGCAATGAGGCCCACATCACTGGTAGTATGTTTAATATGAATAACTCTTGGCATATGTGGCAGTGTGGTTGTTAAAGTTCATGAATAACAAAGTGATACACCAAAATGGGCTACTAGTGAACGCTAATTCACTAATGAGCGCAACACATCAGGATTTTGAGGGTTATGTGAAAAGTAGTAATTATAATAAGAAAGATGACTTTTGATGCTGGTTGTGGGGGATAGTCCATACACTGGAGAAAGACTATGAAGGTGAGTGTTATTAATCACCAATTTAGGTGAAATATAAGAGCCAGCAGGCCTCCTTTCTTATCTCAGCTAAAGTGTACTAAAAGCTGTGGATTATGTCCTGGATTAAGTCCTGAATTAACCCCAGGACTTAAGTAGAAAAGAAGCAGAGATCCAAAAATAGTTGACTTTCTATGCCAATGTCAAGAGATTAATTGGGAGGAATTGTAAACTTGAGATATGCATTGGTGGGATGGTTAATATTGAGTGTCATCTTGATTGGATTAAAGGATACAAAGTATTGTTCCTGGGTGTGTCTCTGTGAAGGTGTTGCCAAAGGAGATTAACATTTAGGTCAGTGGACTGGGAAAGGCAGACCCACCCTCAATCTGGGTAGGCACAATCTAATAAACTGCCAGCCTAGCCAGAATATAAGCAGGTAGAAGAATGTGGAAAGACTAGACTGGCTTAGTCTTCTGGCACACATGCTTCTCCTGTGCTAGATGCTGCCTGCCCTCGAACATCAGACTCCAAGCTCTTCAGCTTTGGGACTCGGACTGGCTTCCTTACTCCTTAGCTTGCAGACAGCCTGTTGTGGGACTTCGTGATCATGTGAGTCAGTACTTCTTAACAAACTCCCCTTTATATATACATCTATCTTGTTAGTTCTGTCCCTCTAGAGAACCCTAATACAAATGTCTGAATTGAAGCAGTTGAGAATCTTGAACCCTGGATTCTCCAGGCAACCATTTCAGTTGAAGACTTACTCTGGCAGAAGACAACTTAAAAATTTCTTCTTTGCCAAAAAATGTAAACACTCATCAGGGTCTACCTCTATCTTTCTTCATAGCTACAAAACCATTAAACCATTTAATATACACCATTAAAAGGGCCTATAACCCCATAGGAGCTGCAAGAGTCTGACAAGTTTGTATGATAACAGAGACAAGGTTCCTGGATCAAGAGTGGCATGTAACATCAAGCTTGATTACAGATTGATTATTATCATAAGATAATAATCCTGTCTTTTAATACAGGATTTAAAACTTTGTAAAGGATCTAGAGGTGGTAGCAGAACCAAGGGAGACATCCATGTTCACACAACTATTTTGGTTCTTGAAAGCTTGGAAATAGTAATAGCCTACACTAACTGAAGTGAAAATGCCAGAATTTCCATGGAAGCCACTATAAAAAATAGAACAAAAGGCTCAGAGAAGTAGGCCGCATATCTCAGAAGGGTGAAAAACATACAAGCCAATTACATTCTGTGCGATGGCCCAGAAATCACTCCATTTACCAAAGTGAAAATAAATGTGCTGGTGAGGGGAGTACAAGTACCTCTGAGAAATTCAATGGTCTCTTTCTTTTGTGGGCAACAGAACATTTTTAAAGTACCAAAAATGTGTAGACAAACAAAAACTGCTCAATCTAAACCTTTATACACTCAGATATGTTTTAAACTTAAGACAAATTTTTATACACTCAATCTAAACTTTTATACACTCCGATGTGTTTTAAACTTAAGACAAATTTTTAGAAGTCCTAAAATATTCATTCTTAGGAGACTTGCATTGCAGGAAATTGGAAAGATATATCTTAAGGTAAAATGGAAAGAATAACAAATGAAAGGAAAAAGCAGGTTTACATAGAAAGAATGGAGAGGCCAGAAATGGTAAATTGTGAGTAAATACATTTTCTGTGTTAAATCTCATTAAACAATAGCTTTTGAAGCAAAAATAACAATGCAACAATGCACTACTGAGTATATAAGATGTGTAGAAGAAGGGATGGAACCATTCTATTTTCTGACAGTATAGGTTACTATACTATATGGGGAAGTAGTATATTATTTGAAGATAGATTACGATAAACTAAGCATATTTATTGTAAATTCTAGACTAAGGGTCAGTAAACTATGGCCTAAGTAGGTAGGTCTTACTTACAGTAAGTCTGGCCCAGTACCAGATGTGCGAAATGTTGTTTACAGTTGTCAAGGTATATTAAAAAAATCGAAAGGAAGATTAAGTAGGGATAGAGATGAGAAGAAAGGGAGGAAGAGATGTGGAGGAGGAGAAAAAAAAAAAAGAAGATCACCATATGCAGTTCCACAGTCTGGCAAATCTTTTTCTGAAGAAAAAAAAGAGATAGAAAATATTTTAGGGTTTGTGTGGCTTCCATTCATTAGCTTTCTATAATCTTTCCTCCTCAAGTAGTGTGTTCAATGATGACACTGAAATATTTCCTATTGAATAATAGAAACGATCACATTTAACATATCAAATTTTATTAAAGTAAATCTTCCATCTTTTGGAAAAAAATGAATTAGTTTTGTTGTTAAAAGTATTCATAAATTGGCCGGGCGTGGCGGCTCGCGCCTGTAATCCCAGCACTTTGGGAGGCCGAGGCGGGCGGATCACGAGGTCAGGAGATTGAGACCATCCTGGTTAATACACTGAAACCCCGTCTCTACTAAAAATACAATTAGCCAGGCGTGGTGGCGGGTGCCTGTAGTCCCAGCTACTCGGGAGGCTGAGGTAGGAGAATGGTGTGAACCTGGGAGAGGGAGCTTGCAGTGAGCCGAGAATGCCCCACTGCACTCCAGCCTGGGCAACAGAGTAAGACTCCAACTCAAAAAAAAAAAAAGTATTCATAAATCAAATACAATAAAAAACAAATAAAAGTGTTTATTGTCTGAATATAATCAACTACTAAATTTACAAAATCACTAGAAATATAAAAGTTTAAATTTCAACAAAAAGCAATTCCCAATAATTATGACTTTTTATAAATGTCACTCTACAAAGCACTTTAAATATTTCTTTTCTAGTAACTCATTTAATGTTTATAACCTTTTATTAGTGGGACAATTTTTGTACCAATGATAAGGAAAATGAGGAGAAATAAATTCTTTCAATATGTGCAGTTATGACTGATGAGCTTTTTTTTAGTTTTTATTTGAAGTATTTCTAAATAGCACAGAATTTATTGAGCTTATTAGATTAATGGAGAACAAATACATGTAATAAATAGCACAAATTAATAGTTTGCTAATACTGATTTGAATAAATGAGAATCATCAAACTGTACACAGCATATGTTGAATAAAATATTGTGCTGCACATTATAGTAATGTTTCTATTAATAGGCTGCTCATTTATAGTAGAATATGGCAGGTTTGGTGACAGCCAGGGAATTACTAATTCAGATAGGGTGAGAAATAAAAGGCCTCTCATGAAGTGATGAGTTTTCAGCAAGTCATTAAACAAAGTGTTATTAAATTCCTACTGTGTGTCACTGTTATAGGTAAAAGAGATATAGCACTAAAAGCAAGGGAGGTAAGGCTCCTGCCTTCATGGATCTTGAAAGAAACAGACAGAGAGATGGGAAAACAAGTTAATCTTAAATATTAAGTGCTATGAACCCACAACAGGATTTTTTGTAAGCAACTGGTAGGGGTGAGGGGAAGTCACTGTTGTTTCTAAGAGTCTAGAGTCTCTTTTAAAGGTTCAGTGCTTAACCTGAGACACCAGTGTGGGGATCTATGAAAACAGTGCTCAGAAAAAGAGATGAGCAGGGACAAAGGCTTAGAAAGAAAAAAAAAATAGCCAGGTGGAGACACAGGAGACCTAACTCTTCAAATACACAACACTAAATTTGAGCAAGTCATTTGATAACTGTACCTCTACTTCCTAATCCATAGTGAGTTGGATTAGATGTCCACGGAAAATGTTTTAGTTAACAATCTTTGTGTCTTGCTCTGTCGTTTGGGTTAGAGTGCAGTGGTGTGATCATAGTAGACTGGCAGCCTCACTGCAGCCTCAAACTCTGGGCTCAAAGGATTCTCCTGCATCAGCCTCCTCAGTAGCTGGGACTACAGACATGCGCCACCAGGCCCAGCTATGTTTTTAAATTTTTCGTAGGGGTGGGGTCTCACTTTGTTATCCAGGCTGGTCTAAAAACTTCTGAAATCAAGCAGTCCTCCTGCCTCAGCCTCCCAAACTGTCAACAACTTTTTAAAATATTTTTAATACTTTTATATTATACCTAAAATAACTAGTCCTGCAGTTCCCCCCTATATTCCCAGGCAAGCACTCAATAATAAACCTGCGTATTCTATTTGAACAGACGAATAAATCATAGTGAGTTTCAAATTTAGGTGTTAATTCTCTTACTCCCTAGTTTATCTGTAAGACTATATTATATTGACACATTAGCACATTTTTGTAATGTTGGTTCATCTATTTTATGGTAGATTTTATTAATTTTTAAACAAACTTACTTTGTGTACTTTGATATATTGCTTATAGATAATATACATGATTATGTGTATTTTTCCTCACTTAAATGTTACTCTACCTTACAATTTTACATTCACCTTATTACTCCACTCTGATTATGCTGTACATATTTTTTTAAATAAGTTATTTATAAAATAACGTTCCTAAAAGCCAACTAATTGATAGCAGAATTCTATTTTAATATTAAAATTTATTTCTGAGAGAAGGTACTCTAGTTTGCATTAAGATGTCATTTAATATTGAAAATTAGTAAATAAAATTTTAACTGTAATTTATCTGTAACAGTAATATTATATATAGCCTTAAATCATGTTTTTACACTTTGTTAATTTATACATGTTTTTACTAAGTTAACCATATTTGCTACTATTTTTGTGCAGATCAAGCTGTAGCTCACTTAAAACAAAGGGATTGTGATCTTTGTACACAAGACATATTTGAACATATTTCTTCAACAGAGATTAACCTCAGACCTACTGTGTGACATAAGTTATTGAAAATGCTGGATTACGAGGTGGGCAGATCATGAGGTCAAGAGATCAGGACCATCCTGGCCAACATAATGAAACCCTGTCTCTACTAAAATTAGCCAGGCATGGTGGCATGCACCTGTAGTCCCAGCTACTCAGGGGACTGAGGCAGGAGAATCACTTGAACCCAGGAGGCAGAGGTTGCAGTGAGCCCATTTCGCACCACTGTACTCCAGCCTGATGACAGAGTGAGACTCTATCTCAAAGAAAAAGAAAAAAGAAAGAAAGAAAGAAAATGCTGGATTAATGTGCAAGGAGTTACTGGCTGAAGTCACACACAAAAAGCATCTCTTTGTGTATGATCCATGAATTTAATGACTTATCTATCATACATTTTTCTTTTCAAGAAACCGAGTATATGCAGATATGGTCATGGAACAACTTCTTCAAATACAATGACACATGTTTAAATCCTGCATTGATATTTTATTTCTTTTTTTAAGTAGGTGTTCTTTCTTTTTCTTTTTCTTTATTTTATTATTTTTTTATTTTACTTTAAGTTCTGGGATACATGTACAGAAGTGTGCAGGTCTGTTACATAGGTACACATGTGCCATGGTGGTTTGCTGCACCTATCAACCCATCATCTAGGTTTTAACACCTGCGTGCATTAGGTATTTCTCCTAATGCCCTCCCTCCCCTTGCCCCCCAACCCCCAACAGGCCCCGGTGTGTGATGTTGCCCTCCCTGTGTCCATATGTCCTCATTGTTCAACTCCTACTTATGAGTGAGAACATGCATTGTTTGGTTTTCTGTTCCTGTGTTAGTTTGCTGAGGATGATGTTTTCCAGCTTCATCCATGTCCTGCAAAGGACATCGACTCATTCTTTTTTATGGCTGCATAGTATTCCACAGTGTATATGTGCCACATTTTCTTTATCCAGTCTATCATTGATAGGCATTTGGGTTGGTTCCAAGTCTTTGCTATTGTGAATAGTGCTGCAATAAACATATGTGTGCATGTGTCTGTATAGTAGAATAATTTATAACCCTTTGGGTATATACCCAGTAATGGAATTGCTGGGTCAAATGGAATTTCTGGTTCTAGATCCTTAAGGAATCACCACACTATCTTCAACAATGGTTGAACTAACTTACACTCCTGCCAACAATGTAAAAGCATTCCTATTTCTCCACATCCTCACCAGCATCTATTGTGCCTGACTTTTTTAATAATTGGCATTCTAACTGGCATGAGATGGTATCTCATTGTAGTTTTGATTTGCATTTCTCTAATGACCAGTGATGATGAGCTTTTCTTCATATGTTTTTTGGCTGCATAAATGTCTTCTTTTGAGAAGCGTCTATTCATATCCTTCACCCACTTGTTTATGTGGTTGTTTGTTTGTTTTTTCTTGTAAATTTGTTTAAGTTTCTTGTAGATTCTGGATATTAGCCCTTTGTCAGATGGATAGATTGCAAAAATTTTCTCCCATTTTGTAGGTTGCCTGTTCACTCTGATGATAGTTTCTTTTACTGTGCAGAAGTTCTTTAGCTTAATTAGATCCCATTTGTCAATTTTGGCTTTTGTTGCAATTTCTTTTAGTGTTTTAATCTTGAAGTCTTTGCCCATGCCTATGTCCTGAATGATATTGTCTAGGCTTTCTTCTAGGGATTTTATGGTATTATGTTTAAGTCTTTAATCCATCTTGAGTTAATTTTTGTGTAAAGTGTAAGGAAGGAGTCCAGTTTCAGTTGTCTGCATATCGCTAGCCAGTTTTCCCAGCACCATTTATTAAATAGGGAATCCTTTCCCCATTGCTTGTTTTTGTCAGGTTTCTCAAAGATCAGATGGTTGTAGATGTGTGGTGTTATTTCTTAGGCCTCTGTTCTGTTCCATTGGTCTATATATCTGTTTTCATATGAGTACCATGCTGCTTTGGTTACTGTAGCCTTGTAGTATAGTTTGAAGTCAAGTGGGGTGATGCCTCCTGCTTTGTTCTTTTTCCTTAGGATTGCCTTGGCTAGATGAGCTCTTTCTTGGTTCCACAGTGAAATCTAAAGTAGATTTTCTAGTTCTGTGAAGAAAGTCAATGGTAGCTTGATGGGAAAAACATTGAATTTATAAATTACTTTGGGCCTTGTGGTCATTTTCTTGATATTAATTCTTCCTACCCATGACCATGAAATTTTTTTTCTATTTGTTAGTGTCCTCTCTTATTTCCTTGAGCAGTGACTTGTAGTTCTCCTTGAAAAGGTCCTTCATATCACTTGTTAGCTGTATTCCTATCTATTTCCTACCAATTTCTGCACTGATATTTCATTCTTATAAAACAAGAATCCTGGTTTGCATGGATTCTGTTTCATTCAGGGGGATTCCCTGACTTCCCAAATTCTACAACAAAACTCATAAAGTGCTTGTAACAATCATGACACTAGTTAATAGGGATTGGGAAGATACTGAGTTAGTGAAGGTGGCAAAAATTAATTATTCAGCCTGTCCTATTAGAATCAAATACTTATTAATTAGGCAATTTCACATTATTTCATTTTATGAAATTTAATTCTTACAATAACTCTGTGAATTACTGAATTGCTTAGAATTATTTTGTCTTACAGAACAGAAATCCATTTTGGCTAACTAATTTTAAACAGAGAATTAAGTAAATAAATTATTGATAACTTTTTTAAAAAGCAGAGATAAAGGATCAAAGAAAATCTAATACTCACTTCTTATGAAGGATGGGAACATGCACAGCTGTAGAAATTTAAATTAGGAACACATGAATTATGTGTTTGGGATGTTGATTTTATCCTTACCTTAATGTGACATTGCATTCAAACTTCAATTTACCAGGGCGAAAAGCCTGATAGCCTTGATTGAATGATTTGCTCATTGCCTGATAGCAGGTAATAGGACATAGAGATTGAAGTTTCAATAAGCAGAATTTCTTCTACAACCATATGGAATGAAGTGTGAAGATTACCCTTAGGAAATATAGAATGACTTTACCCAAAGAAGGGGAAAGGGAGGCTGTATAGAAGAATAAAGAAACTGTCTACAATATAGCTCTTATTGGTATCAGAGTGATGTGGTACATTAATTTTGGCCAAGGAAATCAGCTTGTAATTTTCCAAACTTCACTCTCTTTTTCCTTTCACAATGCTTATAAGGCAAAGGCTGGCACATAGATATCAGTTTAACATTTTAGCTACCGGAAAATGCCAGATAGATGGTCAAAATTTGTACTCATCAAGAAGAGCAACTCCAAGACAAATAATTGTCAGATTCACCAAAGTTGAAATGAAGGAAAAAATGTTAAGGGCAGCCAGAGAGAAAGATCAGGTTACCCACAAAGGGAAGCCCATCAGACTAACAGCTGATCTCTCGGCAGAAACTCTACAAGCCAGAAGAGAGTGGGGGCCAATATTCAACATTCTTAAAGAAAAGAATTTTCAACCCAGAATTTCATATCCAGCTAAACTAAGCTTCATAAGTGAAGGAGAAATAAAATACTTTACAGACAAGCAAACGCTGAGTGATTTTGTCACCACCAGGCCTGCCCTAAAAGAGCTCCTGAAGGAAGCACTAAACATGGAAAGGAACAACCAGTACCAGCCCCTGCAAAAACATGCCAAATTGTAAAGACCATCGAAGCTAGGAAGAAACTGCATCAACTAACGAGCAAAATAACCAACTAACATCATAATGACAGGATCAGATTCACACATAACAATATTAACTTTAAATGTAAATGGGCTAAATGCTCTAATTAAAAGACACAGACTGGCAAACTGGATAAGGAGCCAGGACCCATCAGTGTGCTGTATTCAGGAAACCCATCTCACGTGCAGAGACACACATAGACTCAAAATAAAGGGATGGAGGAAGATCTATCAAGCAAATGGAAAACAAAAAAAGGCAGGGGTTGCAATCCTAGTCTCTGAGAAAATAGACTTTAAACCAACAAAGATCAAAAGAGACAAAGAAGGCCATTACATAATGGTAAAGGGATCAATTCAACAACAAGAGCTAACTATCCTAAACATATATACACCCAACACAGGAGCAACCAGATTCATAAAGCAAGTCCTGAGTGACCTACAGAGGGACTTAAACTCCCACACAATAATAATGGGAGATTTTAACACCCCACTGTCAACATTAGACAGATCAACGAGACAGAAAGTTAACAAGGATATCCAGGAATTGAACTCAGCTCTGCACAAAGTGTACCTAATATACATCTACAGAACTCTCCACCCCAAATCAACAGAATATACATTTTTTTCAGCACCACACCACAACTATTCCAAAATTGACCACATAGTTGGAAGTGAAGCTCTCCTCAGCAAATGTAAAAGAACAGAAATTATAACAAACTCTCTCTCAGACCACAGTGCAATCAAACTAGAACTCAGGATTAAGAAACTCACTCAAAACCGCTCAACTACATGGAAACTGAACAACCTGCTCCTGAATGACTATTGGGTACATAATGAAATGAAGGCAGAAATAAAGATGTTCTTTGAAACCAACGAGAAAAAAGACACAACATACCAGAATCTCTGGGACACATTCAAAGCAGTGTGTAGAGGGAAATTTATAACACTAAATGCCCACAAGAGAAAGTAGGAAAGATCCAAAATTGACACCCTAACATCACAATTAAAAGAACTAGAAAAGCAAGAGCAAACAAATTCAAAAGCTAGCAGAAGGCTAGAAATAACTAAAATCAGAGCAGAACTGAAGGAAATAGAGACACAAAAAAACCCTTCAAAAAATTAATGAATCCAGAAGCTGGTTTTTTGAAAAGATCAACAAAATTGATAGACCGCTAGCAAGACTAATAAAGAAGAAAAGAGAGAAGAATCAAATAGATGCAATAAAAAATGAAAAAAGGGATATCACCACTGATCCCACAGAAATACAATCTACCATCAGAGAATACTACAAACACCTCTATGCAAATAAACTAGAAAATCTAGAAGAAATGTATAAATTCCTCGACAAATACACCCTCCCAAGACTAAACCAGGAAGAAGTTGAATCTCTGAATAGACCAATAACAGGTTCTGAAATTGTGGCAGTAATCAATAGCTTACCAACCAAAAAGAGTCCAGGACCTGATGGATTCACAGCCGAATTCTACCAGAGGTACAAGGAGGAAATGGTACCATTCCTTCTGAAACTATTCCAATCAATAGAAAAAGAGGGAATCCTCCCTAACACATTTTATGAAGCCAGCATCGTCCTGATACCAAAGCCTGGCAGAGACATAACCAAAAAAGAGAATTTCAGACCAATATCCTTGATGAACATTGATGCAAAAATCCTCAATAAAATACTGGCAAACCGAATCCAGCAGCACATCAAAAAGCTTATCCACCATGATCAAGTGGGCTTCATCCCTGGGATGCAAGGCTGGTTCAACATACTCAAATCAATAAATGTAATCCAGCATATAAACAGAACCAAAGACAAAAACCACATGATTATCTCAATAGATGAAGAAAAGGCCTTTGACAAAATTCAACAACCCTTCATGCTAAATCTCTCAATAAATTAGGTATTGATGGGATGTATCTCAAAATAATAAGAGCTATCTATGACAAACCCACAGCCAATATCATACTGAATGGACAAAAACTGGAAGCATTCCCTTTGAAAACTGGCACAAGACAGGGATGCCCTCTCTCACCACTCCTATTCAACATAGTGCTGGAAGTTCTGGCCAGAGCAATCAGGCAGGAGAAGGAAGTAAAGGGTATTCAATTAGGAAAAGAGGAAGTCAAATTGTCCCTGTTTGCAGATGACATGATTGTATATCTAGAAAACCCCATTGTCTCAGCCCAAAATCTCCTTAAGCTGATTAGCAACTTCAGCAAAGTCTCAGGATACAAAATCAATGTACAAAAATCACAAGCATTCTTGTACACCAATCACATACAAACAGAGAGCCAAATCATGAGTGAACTCCCATTCACAATTGCTCCAAAGAGAATAAAATACCTAGGAATCCAACTTACAAGGGATGTGAAGGACCTCTTCAAGGACAACTACAAACCACTGCTCAATGAAATAAAAGAGGATACAAACAAATGGAAGAACATTCCATGCTCATGGGTTGGAAGAATCAATATCGTGAAAATGGCCATACTGCCCAAGGTAATTTATAGATTCAATGCCATCCCCATCAAGCTACCAATGACTTTCTTCACAGAATTGGAAAAAACTACTTTAAAGTTCATATGGAACCAAAAAAGAGCCCGCATCGCCAAGTCAATCCTATGCCAAAAGAAGAAAGCTGGAGGCATCACGCTACCTGACTTCAAACTATACTACAAGGCTACAGTAACCAAAGCAGCATGGTACTAGTACCAAAACAGAGAGAGATCATGGAACAGAACAGAGCCCTCAGAAATGATGCCGCATATCTAAAACTATCTGATCTTTGACAAACCTGACAAAAACAAGAAATGGGGAAAGGATTCCTTATTTAATAAATGGTGCTGGGAAAACTGGCTAGCCATATGTAGAAAGCTGAAACTGGATCCCTTCCTTACACCTTATACAAAAATTAATTCAAGATGGATTAAAGACTTAAATGTTAGACCTAAAACCATTAAAATCCTACAAGAAAACCTAGGCAATACCATTCAGGACATAGGCGTGGGCAAGGACTTCATGCCTAAAACACCAAAAGCAATGGCAACAAAAGCCAAAATTGACAAATGGGATCTAATTAAACTAAAGAGCTTCTGCACAGCAAAAGAAACTACCATCAGAGTGAACAGGCAACCTACAGAATGAGAGAAAATTTTTGCAGCCTACTCATCACACAAAGGGCTAATATCCAGAATCTACAATGAACTCAAACAAATTTACAAGAAAAAAACAAACAACCCCATCAAAAAGTGGGCGAAGGAAATGAACAGACACTTCTCAAAAGAAGACATTTATGCAGCCAAAAAACACATGAAAAAATGCTCATCATCACTGGCCATCAGAGAAATGCAAATCAAAACCACAGTGAGATACCATCTCACACCAGTTAGAATGGCCATCATTAAAAATTCAGGAAACAACAGGTGCTGGAGAGGATGTGGAGAAATAGGAACACTTTTACACGTTGGTGGGACTGTAAACTAGTTCAACCATTGTGGAAGTCAGTGTGGCCATTCCTCAGGGATCTAGAACTAGAAATACCATTTGACCCACCCATCCCATTACTGGGTGTATACCCAAAGGACTATAAATCATGCTGCTATAAAGACACAGGCACACATATGTTTATTGTGGCACTATTCACAATAGCAAAGACTTGGAACCAACCCAAATGTCCAACAACGATAGACTGGATTAAGAAAATGTGGCACATATACACCATGGAATACTATGCAGCCATAAACAATGTTGAGTTCATGTCCTTTGTAGGGACATGGATGAAACTGGAAAATACCATTCTCAGTAAACTATTTCAAGGACAAAAAACCAAACACCGCATGTTCTCACTCATAGGTGGGAATTGAACAATGAGAACTCATGGACACAGGAAGGGGAACATCACACTCCGGGGACTGTTGTGGGGTGGGGGGAGGGGGGAGGGACAGCATTAGGAGATATACCTAATGCTAAATGACGAGTTAATGGGTGCAGCAAAACAACATGGCACATGGGTACATATGTAACAAACCTGCACATTGTGCACTTGTACCCTAAAACCTAAAGTATAATAATAAAAAATAAAAAATAAAAAAAAATTTGGTGAGTTATTTACACATGCCCATGTGATTGCAAGAAGGCATATTCATATGTACACTTAAATCAGAGTGACAGAAATATTTTATAAGTCAATTTGTATATTTTAAATAGTTGTACTTCTGATTCTTTTCTATCCTGGTGTTTTATTTCGAAGTGAAAAGCTCTACTGTAGATTTTAGTCTGCTTGGTCAGCCAAATATTTTTTAAAAACCTTAAAAATGAAAACTTATTTGCTCAATGATTTAGTTTAAGCACAAGGCATAAATTTAAAATTATAGCCTGAAACAGATGCTCAACATATGCCACAGATATAGAGATGATTTTCATCATTATCAATTAAGCGCTCACTGGCTGGATATAATAGGTATTGTAAGAAGAATGTCAGAAGCTGTAAATCTTGAAGCACAGTAAATAGGGCAAAGTAAAAATTTAAGTTGTAATGTGGATGTTTTCTTGGTATTTTAATTTATATAAAAATGGAAAGCTTTAGTATTACAGCTTTATATCAAGATTATTAAAGTGCAGTCTCAAATGCTACAGAATATTTCAGCATTCTAATATCAGAGAAATAAAACCTTAATTTGCACCTAGCTATCAAATTGAGCCATATATGTGTTATATATAGCTATAGATATATAGATATATATAGTCTTCAAATTATATATATACACATATATATACACACATATATACATATATATATCCAAACATATTTTTACTGGGAATCCTCTTATTTTATAGAAATTTTTATCAACCATTTACAAAAATAAAATAATTGTAATGACAGAAATACAATTGGTAAAAATAAAATTCATGACATTATGCAATTATCTTTTATATCCCCATAGGAATAAAGGATAATGCAGATCTCGAAATAGTAGTCTTTATTCAGTGAAGAAAATGGGCGGCTTTATCATAATGGAAATGCTGTTAGGTAACTTTTACATTAAACATGAATCTGTCAGGCATTATGTTATGTTTTACATTTATTTTTTAAATAAGAAAATATTATTACTATGAAGTTTATATTATTAACATTTGAAACACATTAAATAACTAGTCATTTCTCTCAAATGTGTTAAATTCTTACTCTGTGTCATGAGTGCAAACTGAAAGTTGATCACATACCTCTAAGTCTTCTATAAGGATTTCATCAGATGCTATGTGGAAAAAAAATTGTACAGTTAAATTTTTGGTAAACATTTTGAGTAAATGTAAGCAAATTTTTCACAGATGAAATACCAAATCTCAAAAGAAGACCTAACAGTGTTTCTGACAGGTCTTTAGCTACTCAAATATCCTTCTCAAAGGGACATTGTGAAGAAAACACTTAGGGAGTCCTTACAATATAAACTGGTCAGTGGTAGGAGAACACACAGGAGAATAGTCTTATTTAACTTAGGGATTCAGATATGGCTTTCCAGGAAAGTTCAATTTGAAATGGGTTATTTACTATAAGTAGGAGTTAACCAAATGATGGTTGATGCAAGAAGAGGAAATTCCAAATGTGAAAGTCCCAAGGTAGCAATGCACAGAGCTAGAGTGTCTGTGCATATGACGCTCACAGTGAAAAGAACTAAAAAATGTGTGTCAAGAGAGGGCAGTTAAAGTTTAAATATATAATCTAGAGGAGGTGGCTATGAGGAGATATTCAAGTAGAAAAATACTATGGGCAATAGAATAAACTTATCTGGAGATTTTGAGAATTCCAGAATCATTTATAAAAGTTTTTAAGTCATTGGGAAAAAAATCACTTGTTGAAAATGTACACAGTATATTAAGAATTGAAGTATTTGCATTAAATGAGACTGTTCTCTGACCCAATAGATGTTACTGTCTATTGGGCAGTACAAATAATGCATATAGAAAGAGAAAATATAATTTGGGAAAGACAAGAGCTAAAAGATTAGCCTTCAGGAATATTTAAGACATCAAAGCAATACGCATACATAAACAAGACTTTTAAAATATAACCAATATGCAAAAGTAAAACACAAAGAACAAATAACCACAGCAATTAGAAAAGTGAGAATTTTAAGAAAACACAATGATCAATTCTTTGTAATACTTCAGAAAGTTTACCAGTTATTTCTCCATTTCTTTTCGCTGCAGGAGGCCATCTCAGGATGAGAGTGAAATGTAATTACTTGAGAGGTAAATGGTATGTGGCAATTAGAGGTTATAAACGAAAACAGAAAAGGTAGCTAAGTAGATAGAGAGAAATGCAACATTCAATTATTTCATTTTTTTATTTGAGAGAGATGAATAGGAAATAAATGAATAAAGAGTGAAAAAAAGTGAACCACATTTTCACTAAGATAAGGATTTCTAAGAATGTAGGAGTATGCAAATTGAAATACACTGACAGGAGACGTGGAGCTAAATAAGAAAATGTCTTGTCAGATGGTCTTAATTTTCACAGCAAAGGACATAACATATTTATGAAAGTAATGGATGAAAGTGTTTTAAATGCTAAACTAAGTAAAGTTTGGTGTAATTACTGAGAAAAGGGGGAAAAGAAATGACTAGAGTTCTGTGGAGATTGCTAGGTATATAACAGTCAAGAGATTATTTAACTGACTTGCAAAACCATGTGTCTGTTTTCCCTCTATGGTATCTAGTTTCATTTTTGTTGTTTTATTGTTTCTTTTCTTTTCTTTTTTTTTTTGTTTGTTTGTTTGTTTTTTTGTTTGATGGAATCTTGCTCTGTAGCCAATGCTGGAGTACAGTGGCACATTCTCTGCTCACGGCAACCTACCCCTCCCGAGTTCAAGCAATTCTTCTGCCTCAGCTTCCCTAGTAGCTGGGATTACAGGCACGTGCCACCACGCCCGGCCAATTTTTGTACTTTTAGTAGAGACGAGGTTTCACTATATTGGCTAGGCTGGTCTTGAACTCCTGACCTCTTGATCCTCCCACCTCGGCCTCCCAAAGTTCTGGGATTACAGGTGTGAGCCACCACACCTAGGCTTTTTTGTTATTTCTATTACCCTTCAGATTAATTATTTGAACCAATTTTCTTGCATTTGAATTATTTAATGGATTTAAAGTTATTTTTCGGTAGAGTTAGCTTGGAATGAGAAGGGAACAAGTGATAAGAATTACATTATGGAAACCATCATTTTCATCAAACTAACACAAGAACAGAAAACCAAACACCGCATGTTCTCACTTATGAATGGGAGTTGAACAATGAGAACACATGGACACAGGGAGGGGAATATCACACACTGGGGCCTGTCGGCAGTTGGGGGGCTATGGCAGGGACAGCATTAGGAGAAATACCTAATGTAGGTGACGGGTCGATAGGTGCAGCAAACCACCATGGCACGCGTATACCTATGTAACTAAACTGCACGTTTGGCACATGTGCCCCAGAACTTAAAGTATAATAATAATAAAAAAAAGAATTACATTATGGAATGATGGATGGATATAGACACAAGTGAAGTAATAAACTTGTTGCTCCTGCTAGATCTGAAGGTTTCAATATTTGAAGAACAAAAAAGTAAAAATAAAATAAAATAATAAAAAAGATTGTGACCTTAAAACAGAGTAAGATTATGACACAATTTGGCATGTAACATTGGATGAAAGTTAAAAAAGAGAAGTGAGGTGAATTCTTCTTCACATTAGTGGAGATAATTTTACTAGTTTTCTGAAATTATTGTAAATGAATAAGACAATTCATGTAAAGAGCTAAAAATAGTGACTGACATGTAATATGTGTGCAATAAATTTTGAAAATTTGAAGATATCAATATTATTTTTTAAGGTTCCTATTACCATCTATTTGGAATAGTCTTGATAGGTATCTGGCCTCTACAGAAGTAGCTCCGGGTCACATATAGCAAAGCTGGAGGCAATTTGTAATATAAGACTGTTCACTCAGTCTTCTGGAAAGAGGAAAATGATGGAAGAGAAACATGCCTCTATAAAACTTATTCCCAGAAGGAGAGGATGGCAAGGTTGTAGCTGAGTCGGCAGAAAGGCTACTATTATGCGAAGTCACAGAAAAAATATTTTCAAAGAAAATAATAAATGTAGCATTATTTCGACTGTGATTAATATTATAAACAAATTCTTCCAAACTATACCTTCAAAATATTTATTGAGCATGTTATGCAAATTACTATCCAAGTACCTAGTAGGTACTCAATTTGCTGTAGAAAGAGAGAAGAGAAAAGTAGAGATGGAGAATGACTTATTAGCTCATTGATGAAATAAGTGAACAAATAAAAAAATCAAAGAACACATGAATGAAAAACAGAAACACAAAGATTTATTCTACAGTTTTAAGCTGACAGAATACTTACAGCCTTTAAAGAAACACCTTGAAATTTTTCCTTTGCTATGACAGTTAATAAGGTTAATTACTTAATATAACTAATTATATTCAAGAAAATGTATTTAATTTTTAAAATCCAAACATATATACTATACAGAGTTTGTTGAACTATACGTTCAAACACACAGATTTTTTACTCTCTTACATGATTTTTGAAACTCACTACTTAATTACTTAATTCCTAATTTCGAATGAAGGAGGTGGTGTTTCTCATTACTCTAACTTTGAATAATGAACTTCAAATTTCTTTGCAATTCAGCTGTGATGAACTTGAGCATAATAAATGTAGCAAGCCTATATAAATTCTAATTTTGAGCTTGTTATTACAAAATCCTAGTCATTATGATAAACAGAATGAATAAACTATAAATATATTTTTCTATGCAAAATGCATAGCTCCTTTCAACAAAAGGCTTTTAGGTGTCATGTTCTTGCTATTTAACACTTTGTAGAATTTATTGTGTGATTAGCCAGAGAGCATATTGATTGTCAGTACAACATAATGCAACTGAGTTTTTTAATGAAAAATCATTATGAGGTGTACTAACAATGAATAATACTTTGTAGAAGCAAGTTATACCACATGGTCACTCTCTTTAACATGAAAAGATGTGCATAGAAATAAACATCTCAATAACTAAAGAAAACCACCAGTAAAACAAAACTATGCTAGTTATGGAAATGCAAAGACACACAAAGACACAGACACACACATTCAGTATACTTTTTTAAAGTAGCAGGATTGATAATTGATTTAAATATCTCTGCCTCTACATGTTTAGTGTCTCTAAAAAAATCCTTTCTTATTTGATTGGCTTACCACCCTACATAATGGCTCCATAATCTATATTCCATAGCAACTTTATTAAGATATGATTCATACATCATAAAATTAACCAATAAAGTATACAATTTAATGTTTTTACTATATTCACAGTTGTGCAACCAACACTATAATCTAAATGCAGAATATTTCATTAACAAACAAGAAGCTCTGTACTCATAAGCCATTATTCTCCGTAGCCCTCACTCCCAATCTGCCCTATGAAATAACTAATACGTTTTCTATCTTTACAGATTTTGCCTATTCTGTGCACTTCTATAAAGGGAATCTTACAATGTATCTTTTGTCACTGGTTTCTTTCACTTAGCACAATGTATTCAAGGTTCACCCATATTGTAGCAAGTGGTAGAATTTCATTCTTTTTATTACTATATAATATTCAGTTGTATGGATATACCATATTTTGTTTATCCACTTACAAGTTAAACAACATTTAATTCATTTCCATTTTCTAACTTTAATCAGTAATGTTGATATGCACAAGTATTTGAGTGAGCATATATTTTATTCCTTTTGGGTTTATACCTAGGAGTGGAATTGTTGGGTCATATAGTAGGTCTATATTTAATATTTAGAGGGGGTTGAGGTTTCTTTCCAAAGTTTCTGACCAGTTTACATTTGCACCAGCAGTGTGTGAGGTTCTAATTTCTCCATATACTTAACGATATTGTTGTTGTCTGGTATTACTATTATAGCCATCCTAATGAGTGTGAAATAACGTTTCAATTTGGTTTAGATTTGCTTTTTCCCTAATAATTATTTGTGTTGAACATGTTTTCATGTACTTAGTGGCCACTTTGTATCTTCTTTGGAGAAAAGTTGGTTCAGATCTCATTTGCTCATTTTGAGTGAGATGATATCTTTTATTTATTATTTAACAATTCTCTATGTATTCTACATGCAGGTAGTTTATTAGATAAATGATTTACAGATATTTCATTTGCAAATATTTTCCTCTCATTCTGTGGTTTTTCTTTTCACTTTCTTGGTAGTATTGTTTATGGCAAAAAGGTTTTTGATTTTGATGAATTGAATTTATCTATTGTTTTCTTTGTCACTTCTGGTCTCAGTGTCTTATCTAAGAAACAATTGCCTAAAGAAGCTGAGAAATAGTATCTCTGTTTTCTTCTAAGAGTTTTATTATTTAGGCTCTTACATTTAGGTTTGTGATACATTTTAAGTTAATTTTTATATATGGTATGAGATAGATGTTTAACTTTATTCTTTTGCATTTGGATATCCAGTTGTCCCAATACCATTTGCTGAAAATACTAATTTTCACCATTGAATTGTCTTGTCAATCTTACCAAAAATCAGCTGACAATTAAGGTGAGAACTTATATTTAGATTATCAAATTCTATTTCACTGACCGATAGGTACATCCTTATGACAAAACCACACTATCTTTATTGTTACTTTGTGGTAAGTTTTGAAATCAGAAAGTGTGAATCCTCCAATTTTGTTGTGCTTTGTATTAGTCAGGGTTCTCTAGAGGGACAGAACTAATAAGACAGATGAACATATGAAGGCGAGTTTATTAGGGGAATTGACTCACACAATCACAAGGTAAAGTCCCACAGTCAGCTAACTTCAAGCTGAGGAGCAAGGAAGTCAGTCCAAGTCCCAAAACCTGAAAAGTAGGGAAGCCAACAGTGCAGCCATCAGTCTGCGGTCGAAGGCCCAAGACCCCCTGGCAAACCACTGGTGTAGGTCCAAGAGTCCAAAAGCTGGAGAACTTACAGTCCAGTGTTTGAGGGCAGGAAGCATCCAGCACTGGAGAAAAATGGGGTCCAGAAGACTTAGCCAGTCTAGTCCTTACAGCTGAACAGATGGTGCCCACCCAGATTGAGGGTAGTTCACCCTCCCCCAATCCACTCAAATATTAACCTTCTTTCACAACGCCCTCACAGACACACCCAGGAACAATACCTTGCATCCTTCAATTCAATGAAGTTGACACTCATTATTAACCATCACATGTTTTTTGAATATTACAATATTGTTTTGGCTTTCTAGGAATTGGTCTGTTTCATCTAGGGTATCTAATTTGTTGGCAAACAATTGTTTATAATATTCCTTTATAAGCCTTTCTTAAGACTTCTGTTAGGTCAATACTGTGCTAATGTCCTCTATTTCATTTCTGATTTTAGAAATTTTACTTCCCCCTTTTTCTTTGTCTGTCTAAAGGTTGGTCAATGTTGTTGATCTTTTCCAAAAGTTAATTTTTGGTTTCATTGATTTTTTATCTATTCTCCATTTCTCTAATTCCCACTCAAATTTTAACTTTTTTTCTATTTGCCTTTTCTGTAGCTTACTCTTTTTTTCCAGTATCTTATTGTGGACAGTTAAATTATTAATTTGGAATGTTTCTTCTTTGTTAATATAAATATATACAGTTAGAAAGCTCTGTGTAAGCACTGTTAGCTGTGTCTTGACATTTGCTATGTTCTGTGTTGATATTCTTTGAAGTATTTTGTATTTCCCTTGTGATATCTTTTATAACACATTCACTGTTTAGAGGTGTATTGTTTATGCCCATATATTTGCAAATTTCCAAAATTCCTTTCTGCTGTTATTTTTCTAATTCCATTTCATTATTGTGGGAGAACATATTTGCATAATTTATTTTAAATATGGGGGTACTTGTTTTATGTCTTCTTCTATCATCTATCCTGGATAATGTTTCACTTGAATGTAATGTGTATTCTATAATCGTTCTGTAGATGTTTTTGTTTTTGCCTTAGTAGTTATTCTAGGGTTTATATAATCTACCTTAATTTTTAAAAAGAGCTTCAGATTTATACTTAATTTTGGGGAGATACAGAAATGTTACTTTTATATTCTATTCATTTTGACCACTTTTTATGAAATTATTATACATATTACTTGTAGCTATGAATTTTTAACCTCATCTACATTATGATATTAATTTATATTACTTTACGTTTTTAAATAACTAAAGTATATATTTACAGTTATATTTGTTTATATTGTCTTTTGTAATTACATTATTCCCTTTACCACTGATATGTTGTCATATGGATTAGATTTATTGTCTGGGATTACTTACTTTCAGCCTTCAGAACTTCCCACAGTAATTCTTGTAAGGCAAGTCTGTTAGCAAGATATTCTTCAGCTTATATTTATCTGAGAACATCTCTATTTTGCTTTAATTTGTTAATGCTAGCTTTGATGGATATAGTATTCTTGCTCGAAGATTTGTGTGTTATAAACACTTTGTTATCCCACTGCTTTCGGTTCTATTGCATCCAAGAAGTCATCTGTTACTCTTATTGAGGTTTTACTTTTATTTTTTTAAGTAACAAGTCATTTTTCCCTTGCAGTTTTCAAGATTTTCTCATTGTCTCAGCTTATCTTGCTTGGAGTTGTTGAGCTTCCTACATGAGTAAGTTGATGTTTTTTTCTAAATTTATGATGTTTTGAGACATTATGTTTTCCAATATTCTTTTCTGTACTTTTCACTCACTCACTTTTTTTTTTCATAACACTTATTTGGTGCACTTAATGCTGTTTCACATTTCACTGACACTTTGATGATTTTTGTTCATTCATTGTTCTCTCTGGCCTTTGGCTTGCATAATCCTTATTGATCAATCTTGAAGTTTGCTAATTCTTTCTTCTACCAGTTCAAACCTACTATTAATATACTCTGATAAGTTTTTTATTTTAGTAATCACACTTTTGAACTACCGAATTTTCAATTGGTTAGTTTTTATAATTTCTATCTTTTTAGTGATACTCTCTATTTGATGTGATTTTTTTTCATGCCTTCCTTTATTCTTTTAATCATAATTTCATTTGGTTCTTTGAAAATATTTATAATGCCTACTTTAAAGTCTTTTTTTAAATCTGGGCACTCTCACAGGCAGTTTTTAATTGCCTGCTTTTTTGTGATGTATGGGTCATTATAATGTTGCAAAATATATATTTGATCTTCAACCCCAGTCTGGTATGCAAATCCTAAAACCCTTCGAATCTCCAAAATGTTGAATTTTTATATGCTAATGATTGACTCACAGCTGGCAGCTCCTAGACAGATTCAGACTGGGGGCTGGCCACCTGAAAGACCAAGGCATGATTAAAGGGTTGGGACTTTCAGCCCCACCCAAAACCTTTAGGGTTAAGTTGATCACCAAATAGCTAATGGATTAACTAATCATTCCTATGTAAGTCTCTATAACAGGCCCAAAGGTTATAGTTCAAATAGCTTCTGGATAGCTGATTATCTGGAAGTTCCTGAAGAGTAATACACCTGGAGAGGGCAAAGTAGAAGTTCTGCACCCCTTCTCCCATGCCTTGCCTTATGCATCTCTTTATCTGTATCCTTTTAATAAACTAGTAAATATATGTGTTTCCCTGAGTTCTGTGAGCCACCCCAGCAAAATAATTGAACACAAAGAGGAGGGCTTGGGAATCCCAACTTGAAACAAGTTGGTCAGAAGTTCCAGAGGCTTGGACTTCAACTGGTCTAAAGCGGGGCAGTCTTGTAGGACTGAGCCCTCAATCTGGGATATGATGTTCTCTGCAGGTAGATAGCATCGGAATTGAATTGAAGGACACCAAGCTCATGTGTGCTGCAAAATTACTTGCTTACTTAGTGTCTGGGGAAAAAAAAACCATACATTTGGTCACAGAAGTCTATGTTGATGAGTGTTGTTGTGGTGTGAGAGCAGAGGATAAATATAGTTTGAGTTTTTCTGAAAAATCATCTTTTTTTTTTAATAATCTGTGGCTCTCTTCCCATTTCTTTCACCATAACTTCTACTTTTGAGCTCCATTGGGCTTGTTCTTCTTCACACTTTGTTACAAATAAAGTCAGTTCCTTTGGGTAGGGATTTGGAGCTCTCTTTAGTAACTTCTCTACCCTGGGAAAAGTTTCTGAACCACGGCTCTTTCACAGGTATGGGAAAAAGGTGTTCTTCTCTCTAAGTGACAGTCTTACTTTAGAAGCTTTGGTGTGTAAGGGGACAACAGCTCCAGGTCTCCTCAGTTTGCCTCTGGAATGGAACCCTCATTCCATGAGCTGAGGTAAATGTAACTGGGGCTCAAGAATTCTCAGCAATGTGGCACCCTAGTAGAGTCTCTACTCCATGAGTGGCAAGAGTGATGGAATAAGGGAGCTTCCACTTCTCAGCCAGTCAGCAAAACTTAGACTTATTGACAGGTAGCTTGGGTAGGATTACAAATACTGATGATCGGCCACTCCTAAGAAGCTAGCCTTCCAAATGGGAGCTCAGGGAAGAAAAAGGTGTGTCTTCTTACCTGTAGAAGACTTGAATGGAGTTTCTACCTCAGTAAGCTGGGAGAAGGGAGATAATAAAAATAACCTAGTCAAATACTGCAAACTCTCAAAGTTCTTACTGCATTTTAGTAGATTTTCAGGAATAAATATTTCATCATTAGTCATAGGCTGCTAAGTACCATTCTAGAATTTTTTTATTTTTATTTTATGATTTTTACAAGTTTCACCGAGGAGTGGGTCTTCAGAGCTTCTCACTTTGCCTGCTGGAAGTCTTCAGTTCAGTTAATTATTGAACTTGTTTCTTGCAATCTTGCTGAACACATTTATTATTTCTAATATTTTTGATTCTTAGGATTACGAGTATGTGCACACATACATGTATATATGTGTGTGTGTGTGTGTGTGTGTGTGTTATAATGTCATCTAAAATATAGGTTTAGTTCTGTTCCAATATAGAAGTTTTCTTCCTTCCCATAGCCCCTATTTTCCCTGATTAGAAGCCCCAGAACATATTGAATGGAAGTGGAAAAAGTGGATTTCCTTATTTCTGAACTTAAGGGAAAAATATTAAATTATTTGCCATTAAATATGAAGTTAGTTGTGAGTTTTGTTGCTGACATTCTTGATTAGGTTGAGTACATTCCTTTCCCTCATTTGTTTTTTGTTACCATGGAACGGACGTTGGACTCTGTCAAATGCTTTTTGTGTGTCTATTGAATTAATGATATATGTCTTTTATTCTATTAATATGATGCAACACTTACATGTCAATTTCACATATTAAACCATCCTTACCTCACTGAGATAAATCCCACTCAGTAACAATGCATAATCTTTTATGTATTTTTCTTTTTTCACTTTGCTAATATACTGCTGAGGATTTTTCATTACTATTTATAAGAAATATTGGTCTGCAATTTTACTTCCTAGTGATATCTTTATCTGGTTTTGGCATCAATGTCATGAACGTATTTGAGAGGTATGGTAGATAATATCTTATTAAAATTTTAAAATATTTAAATATATGAAACATAGAAAATAATATAATTACATCTACATGCCTATAATCATTTAAATAATAATACATTTTAACAAATTAAATAATAAATGCCAAAATTTTATTCTATTTTAACAATGTCAGACATTTAGCAATAATGCCCAATATATGCTATACATTGCTTTATCTTTAAAGAACTGTGAGTTACTATTAAAACCTCACTACTGACATGAACGGTTTTGTAGTTTTCTTTATATAAGTAAGTATGTATAATGTGTTGAATATTAAAATACTTATATTTTTATTGGCCAACCCTTTAAAAAAATCTTCATTTTAGTCTTTTATTATATTGATGAAAATTTATTTGTGCTTTTTTACCTTTTAATAGATTAGAAGATTTACATTCTACTCTACATTTTAGTGAATACTTTTATGTTTTTTCTATGTATGCTTGTCTTAAAGTTTTAACTAAATCAATACTTTGATAAATTACCTAAACAAGAAAATTAGGCCATTTATAATTGGATCACTCTTTCCTTTATTATATATTGCATTTTGGATACATTTTTAAAAAATTATTCTGCTATTTTATCTTTTCAATTAGTTCCAATGAATGTATTTTTAGTTTTAGAGATTTTATATTCTTTTCCAAAATATTACTCTTTTTATGAGAACCTATTTTTTTTGTTTCTGATTAAACAGTTTTATTTTTTATATTACAATTCAATTCTCTAGGTCTTTTTTGATATAATTTAGTTGTTTGTTGTAATTTATCTTTTGTATTTTAATTATGTCATTATATTCAGCATGGCTTCTTTTTATGTAAGGAAACCTTGAGGTTTGGCTGTGGAAGTGCCTTTCTAGATCAATTTTGCATTAGTTTCTGCTAGATACCTGAGGCATACCATAGAACTTGGATCAATTTTTAATATAATATTCAAAACTTGAGGCTTCCCTGAATAATTGAGTAGTATAAATTTAAATCCCAATCTTCATGAATCCAAAGTCTGTGGCTTCAGCTTCTCAGGAGAGATATTTTTCCTTTCTTCCAGAGCTCATTCATAATCAAACATGTTTTTCTATTATCATCTGCCTTTGCTGTTAGGTGTCTTTAAAACTCTACTCCATCATTACCTTGAGAATCCCAATTTTCTATCAAAAAGTTTGTTCCAATCTTCTACTTTATAAGAAGCTGAGATCTTGACTCCTATTGCAATGGCGGATTATAAAAGTCTTGCCAGTTTGTTACATCTTTTATCCAAACTCTACTTCAATCCCACCCCTGGGGAAAGTAACTATTCATGTATTTACCCCTGTGAAAGGTCTCATTTCTTTGCAATTTCATCTTTGGACTATCTGAAATCTTCCCTTCTCTCCTGGACACTCAGCTATTCCTTTTTTTTGTAATGCAGAATTTCAGATTTTGTAAAAAATATTTTAAAATTGCTTACTTCAAATGTTAGAAAAGAAAAACTGTACTTACTTTTCTTACATTTCTGTTCTTTAGAAAAATAAGTCTAGGTTTCAGGCAGTCATGTGGTATGGGGCAGGCACATGTTCACTGGGCTCAGGTGATGTGGTTTTGGGGAAAGCGCTAGTAGGAAACATATGGCAGAGTGCACAGGACTGTGCTCGTGAGCCATGAGGGATGGTGGCAAGGCTCTAAGTTGAGATCGAAAGCAATTATTATATTGACCTTTCCAATCAGATGTCATTTTATATGTTTTCTGTTAGCATATTATTTTACACATATATTATATCTCTTCATCTGTTTGTAATACATAAAAGCTAGACAGTGACAACTGTTAAAATAAGCAGTTTATAAATATAAGGTTGGCTTAAGAAACCTACATTAAGAAAAGGAAAGATCTCCAAGAAACAACCTAACTTTACACTCCAAGTAACTAAAAACAAAGAGAGAATGAACCAAGCACAAAGTTAGCAAAATAATGAAAATAATAAATATTAAAGGAGAATATATGAAATATAGAGTAGAAAAAAGCAATAGAAAAGACCAACAAAGCTAAGTTAGCTTTCTGAAAAAATATTGACCAAGAAATAAGAACACAGACTCAAATAAATAAATGTATAAAAGAAAGAGGAAACATTGCAGCTGATACCACAGAAATAAAAAGGATTATCAGACAACATTATAAACAATTTTAGACCAACAAATTAGATAATCTAGAATAAATGAATAAATTCCTAAAAACATACAACCTACTGAGATTGAATCATGAAGAAATAGAACATCTGAGCAGAACAATAAAGAGTATGAACATTGAATCCAAAATCAAAAACCTCCCCAAAAAATAAGGCCAGGGCCAGATGGCTTCACTGGCAAATTCTACAAAACATTTAACAAATAAATGTTTCTCAAATACTTCAAAATATTAAGTGGAATGGAACATTTTCAAACTTATTTTATGAAGCCAGAATTACCTTGATACCTAAGCCAGATAAGGACACTACAAGAAAAGAAAAATCACAGACTGCAATCTTTCATGAACATAGATGTAAAAATCCTCAACAAATACTGGCAGATAAAATTCAATAGTACATTAAAAGGATCATTTTCCATGATCAAGTGTAATTTATTCTTGGGATACCAGGATGGTCCAACAAACACAAATTAATAAATGGGATATGCCACAAGAGCACAATGAAAGACATAAATGATGTGATTATTTTAACAAATATAGAGAAAGTATTTGACAATGTTCAACATCTTTTCTTAATAAAAACACTCAAAACATTGATACAGAAGGAATATACCTCAATGTGATGAATAGAATAGAAATGAATAGAATAGAATAGAATAGAATAGAATAGAATAGAATAGATCCTAAAATGCACATGGATCCACAAAGACCCTTAATAGTCAAAGCAATATTGAGTAAGAAAAAACTTGAAGTATCAAACTTACTGACTTCAAATTAAATCACAAAGGGATACTAATACAAATGTATATTAGGTTAAAAACAGACAAACAGACCAATGGAACAAAGTAGAGAGCCCAGAAATAATCTCACATAAATATAGCCAAATAATTTTCAACAAGAGTTCCAAAAGTACACAATGGGTAAAAGATAGCCTCTTCAATAAATGGTGTTATAAAAGCTGATAGTCACATGCAAAATAATAAAAGTGGACCCTTATACCATATAAAAATCAACTCAAAAAGGATTAATGACTTAAATATGAGGCCCAAAGCTGTAAAACTCTTAGGAGAAAACATCGTAGTTAAGCTCCTTAACATTGATGTTGGCAATGATATTATTTGGACATGACACCAAAAGCACAGGCAATTAAAGCAAATACAGATAAATTATATTACATCAAACAAGAAAGCTTCTGCACAGCCATGGAAATAGTCAACAAAATGAAAAGGTAACCTACCGAATGGGATGAAATATTTGCAAACTATATACCTAATTAAGGTTAATATTCAAATTATGTAAGAAGCACACACAACTCAGTGACAAAAACAAAACAAAACAAACAAAAAAACCCATGATTTTTTAAATGAGCAAAGGAATTGAATAGACATTTCTGAAGAGAAATACAAATGGCCAACAGGTATATGAAAAGATGCTCCACACCACTAATCATTGGAGAAATACAAATCAAAACCACAAAGAATTATAACGTCATACCTATTAGGATGGCTGTTATAAAAAGATGATAAATGTTAGTGAGGATATAAAGAAAAGCAAAACCTTATACACTGTTGTTGGAAATGTAAATTGCTACAGCAATTATAGAAAACAGAGTAGAAATTACAAAAAATAAAAAAAATAAAAAATTACCATATGATCCAGAAATCTCACTTCTGGGTATATTGAAATCAGACATTGAAATCAGAATCTCAAAGATATATTTGTATTCCCATATTCATTGCAAAATTCTTCACAATAGCCAATATGTTGAAGCGAACTAAATGCCTATTGACTAATGAATGGATAAAGAAAATGAGATACACACATACATATACACACACGCATACATATGTGTATGCAAACTTATATATGCAATGGAATATGATTCCGCCTTAAAAAACAGAAGGCAACTCAGGCCGGGCACGGTGGCTCATGTCTGTAATCCCAGCACTTTGAGAGGCCGAGGCCGGCAGATCAGAGGTCAAGAGATCGAGACCATCCTGGTCAACATGGCGAAACTCCATCTCTATTAAAAATACAAAAATTAGCTGGGTGTGTGGCACGTGCCTGTAGTCTCAGCCATGCCGGAGGATGAGGCAGGAGAATCGCTTGAACCCAGGAGGTGGAGATTACAGTGAGCCAAGATCATGCCACTGCACTCCAGCCTGGTGACAGAGTGAGACTCCATCTCAAAAAAAAAAAAAAAAAAAAAAGGCAATTCTACCACTTGCAGCATGGGTGGACCTGGAGGCCATTATGCTAAGTGAAATAATCTAGGCACAGTAAAACAAATATTGTATGATCTCACTCACATGTGGAATCTAAAATAGTCAAACTCATAGAAACGGAGAATAAAATGGTGGTTGCTGGGGATAGGGAAGAGAAGGAAATCGGAAGATGATTGTAAAAGTGTACAAAATTTCGGTTACTCAAGATAAATCATTTCTGAAGATATAATATACAATATAATGCCTAGAACTAACATGTTACATACTTAAATTTTTCTAAGGATAAATCTTATGCTAAATGTTCTTCCACAGAAAAAAATAACAAAATAATAATAATAAAGGAGATGGGAGGAAACATTGGGAAGTGATGGGATATATCTATGGCATTGATAGAAGTGATAGTTTCACAAGTATGTATTTATCCTCAAACTCATCAAGATGTATGTATTAAATATGTACATCTTTTTAATATCTTAATCATACCTAACAAAAGTTTAAAAATAAATTATAGCAACAAATGCCTTTTAAAAAGTTTAATAAAAAGGAAAAAACATGGCTTACACTTGGGGATCTTCATACTAAGAATATCTAAATGGAAGTAAAATTTATGTAAAATCAGACTTTATCAAAAATAGAAATCTGAGTTTTAGAGCTATATGACATTTAAATAACTGAGCATAGCTTGAATATGGCCACATGGGCAGAGCAACCTTATCTGTTTCATCTCTACTTTCTTAGGATTCATGTATTATGAAGTTAAGCCCTTTTTAAATTTTAGGAAACTCTGAACCTCACCTAGAACTGATGAGTGTTTTTATTTAATCCTATCTTGTTCTTTCAAACTGAATATCAGCACTGCATTGAACAGAGACTGCTTTAGTGTTTTAGACTATAAAAACCAGTCCTGAGATATAGCCCTCTGTTTATTATTTACTTTGGAGTTAGGTCGTGAAGCAAATACCTGATTTTATTATAACATTTGGCACAACAACTTTATCCCAAGATTGTTTTTTCATCAGATTCTATAATAGTCAATTAGTTGGTGCCTACCATTAAAAAGATTTAAAATTATTACCATAAAATGACTAATTTACACTCCCTTCTAGGAAATAAACAATTACAATATGGTTAATATTAATATTTGAATCTTTAGTTTTCAGCTAATATTACTGACATAATATGTTGATATAAATATTAGAAAAGGAGAGGAAACCCCACAGAAGCCCAGTTAGATACTATGTTCTAGTTGTCTGAGAAGCCTCCCATCTTATCATGCAGAATTTATGGACCCTGTATTTGGCATAGAGATTTGAAATTCAAAAGATTTGTAAACAGCGCTGTCTTAAATAGTACACAGCAAAAATATTTGTAGAGTTACAAAAACTAAAACACTGGAACACATTTTATTTGTGACATTTGAAACACTAAATGCATCGTTCAGATTTTTTCTTAAACTACATACACCATGCCAGAGTATCTTTACCATTATCCTGCTTTATGTATTTTTAATAAAGCATCTATTTGAAATTACAATGTAAAATAAAAGAAGAATATGAAAAATAATTTGATGACTAGAATTTATCAGACAACTATTTTTTTCAAGTGACATATTGGGGAAATGAGAATACAGATTAATAACTAAAATGTCTATAATCAATAAAACAGCAAGGCAGAGAAATGTGTTTAATTATAATTTTGTTTAATTGATGTCTTAAGCATATAAAATTCTGATTGAGATTTTGTAGATAAAATGCACTAAATTTATTCCAATAAAGATTGAGTTATTTGAAATTATATTCTAAACACTATATTACAAAAAAACAGTATTTAATATTGGCATTTCTCAACAGCAAAAACACATAATTATTAATTTCAAAAATTATACAGTAAAATGATTGCAGAAAATATTAGCCTAATAGAGAAAGTTGACTTTTTCTGATTAATACAGAATTATTCAATTAAATAATCTTTTGACTCTGATAAGCCAGAGGTTTGCAACATTTAAATTGTATGTAATTTTAATAATGCAATTATTCCTCTCTTGCTTAACCATTTATTATTAGAGACTTATATCTTGTCAATGAAATGCATTCTGAAGAAATATAGTTTTCAAAGTTTACTTTTATTATGAAAGTATCAAAATGTCAATTTTCAAAGTACAAGTAAAATATACATAGAAACTATTATGCTCATTATATGAAAGTATAATCCTCAATGTTGTGGGAAGCAATACATACTAAGGTAGACTTTTATTTAAATAAAAATTATAAATATTGGGTAGTTCTCTGAACTAAATTAGACAAAGTAAATTGCTAGAATATAAACTAAGTTTTAGTTCTATAACTTTCATTAAATTTAAAATAAAAACCAAATTAGATTGGCAACTTCTGGGGCAGATTCTAAAGGGAATCATGATTACTGTTATTCAAAAACTTGCAATCCTGTAAGAGATGAAAAGTGATGTACATTTTTAACAATAATGCAATTATTATCATTTACTAAACACCTATGAAACTGTACATGTATTACATATGTAATGCACTTGGTGTTTTAGTAAATGTTATTTTCTTTATCCTCCAAGGAATTCTCGAAATCTCATTTTTCCTATGTTACAAAAGAGAAAATTGGAGCTCAAGGAGATGAGACAATAGGCAAAAGTCATATTATCACAGGATTCAACTAGAGGGCCATCTAATTCTATAGTCATTGCAATTCCCAATGGACAGAGTTGTTATAAATTATTAAGCATACCTACTATATGGTATATATACTATGACAGCACAGGATGCAATAAAAAGAATGAATGGTGTCACATTCAATAAAATAGGTAAGAATGAAACATTATGAAAATGGATATAATATCCAGAAAAAAGACTGTCATTTCATGTGCACTTAATTTCTTTTATGCAGACACTTATGAGACCACACGCATATTCATATTGCTAAATCCTCTTGTCATTGCATGATGAAAACAATGAGTAGTAATGTTTTCCTATAACAATTACACCATTATGCAACTCTTAACAATGACAATAATAATAATGGCCAATACGAACCTTTAAAAGAAAATGATAAATTTCCTCAAAGCAAAGCCTACAAAAAATATCACAACTTCAATATTACACATGACTAAATAAAAACATCTTTACATTTTTATCTCAAGGAGTATTTTCTTCTTTTAATTCACTAAAAATGAACCACACAAAGAAATGATAATGGTTTGAGTTTATGGCTATGCTAATTATCTGAATCTGATTCCTACACATTACATATAACAAAGTACCATTATATACCTCATGAATATGTGCAATTATTAAACAATTTGAAAAATTAAATTTAAAAAGGACAGAAAAAGTGCGATTATTTGACAAACATCTGTTTTATTTGTTAGTATTAAACACTCAAAATGTTGTAATCTAACCAACCTATAGTGAATCAAATTCTATGTGAATTAAATTTATTCTAGTGACAATAGCATCCATGTAACTTAAATAAGATTGCTTCTGTGTTAAGTATAATCAACACATAACAATGAACATATAGTATTATCAAACTAAATTCTTTTTTAAATTATTTTCTATTTTGTATTTGAGTAATGAATACATTCCAGGAATGAGACATGTAGTTCTTCCTTCTTGATATTATAATGTAATATTAAGTGTTATGAAACACAACATATAAAATAATGGAATATACGTATTATTTCTTATGTATTTCTATTTCTGGACTTTCTTCTTTCTTTGTGTGTATGCATGTGTGTGTGCAGCTACTTATCATAGTTCTTTATTTTAACTATCTACATATATATATGGCATATGGAATAGTAAATTTTGTTGACAACTCTTTCACTTTTTTATTGGCTTTGTAAAACTAAATGACCCTTAATATGGACACTAAAATTACCATAAAATAGATTTCAAAATACTGGAAACATGAATTGTCAAATAAAGAGTCTATAAAACTTGAAAATAACTTAAACAAACATCCAACCATTTTCTAATCTTTGGGTAAAAACCGTGATTTGAAATATTAATTATCTTCATAGAATTTTTTAAACCAATAAATAGAAGCTTCAACACTAAATTATCTTAAAATCCATAACAATATTAAAGTTCATGCCACTTTAATAACCAATTACAGATGATTCTCGGGTTACATCCTGATAAATCCATTGTAAGTTGAAAATATTGTAAGTCAAAATGCATTTAATACAGCTAACCTACCAAACATCCTAGCTTAGCCTAGTCTATCTTAAATGTGTGCAAAATAATTATACCAGCCTAGAGTTAAAGAAAATCATCTAACACAAAGATTATTTCAAAATAAAGTGTTGAATATCTCATGTAATTTATTGAATTATGTACTAAAAGCAAAAAACAGAATGATTGTATGGTACTTGAAGCCCAATTTTTAATGATAGATAACCATACAGACTTTTTCTGGAACTGTATCAATATTACATGTTTTGGCCCATATTTAATTAAATGACAGGATATAAATATAAATAATCCTGTCTTACAGATTAAGGAACTGAGGCAAAGAGGTTATATAATTTGGCTAAATCCAGAAAATTACAAAATGGGCACGTTAGAGACATTTCTTAAAACACACACACGAGCACACACGCACATGTACCACATATATGCACTCTCCATGACAAGTTATTTAAGAATGCATGAGATATTAATTTGGAAACAAGATATGGATTATAGCTATCAATATGGAAATATTTAAAATTAAGGTAGATTGCTATTTTGATACAACATTAAAATATTATGTAGATAATGAATGGAAAAATCTTAAGGAAATAAAAATTGCCAAATAAAAATCAAATGATCAACACTCCTAGATAATCTAAGCTAATTTTTTTCTGCCTATTTGAATAGGAAGATTTGAAGATTGCTTTTTTTGAATACAATAACCTAAACATATGGAGAAATTTTATAAAAACCAACAGTAATATAAATTGGCTTCTATTAATATACGATACGATTTTTACTTGTTTGCCTTAATCTGAAAGATAAGCATTTTTATGCTTGAATTTAGTTACTGTCAGACCTGACAATTCTAGGTTATTCTTTTTTTTTAATTTTTTTATTACATTTTAAGTTCTGGGGTATATGTGCAGAACGTGCAGGTTTGTTACATAGGGATACACGTGCCATGGTGGTTTGCTGCACGCATCAACCCGTCATCTACATTAGGTATTTCTCCTAATGCTGTACCTCCCCCAGGCCCCCACCCCCAACAGGCCCCAGTGTGTGATGCCCCACCCCCTCCGTGTCCATGTGCTCTCACTGTTCAAGTCCCACTTATGAGTGAAAACATGTGGTGTTTTGTTTTCTGTTCTTGTGTTAGTTTGCTGAGAATTATGGTTTCCAGCTTCATCCATGTCCCTGCAAAGGACATGAACTCATCTTTTTTATGGCTGCATAGTATTCCATGGTGTATATTTGCCTCATTTTCTTTACCCAGTCTACCATTGATGGGCATTTGGGCGGGTTCCAAGTCTTTGCTATTGTGAACAGTGCTGCAGTAAACATACATGTGCATGTGTCTTTATAGTAGAATAATTTATAATCCTTTGAGTATATACCCAATAATGGGATTGCTGGGTCAAATGGTATTTCTAGTTCTAGATCCTTGAGGAATCACCACACTGTCTTCCACAATGGTTGAACTAATTTACACTCCCACCAACAGTGTAAAAGCGTTCCTATTTCCCCACATCCTCTCCAGCATCTGTGGTTTCCTGACTTTTTAATGATGGCCATTCTAACAGCATGAGATGTTATCTCATTGCAGTTTTGATTTGCATTTCTCTAATGACCAGTGATGATGAGCTTTTTTTCATATGTTTATTGGCTGCATAAATGTATTCTCTTGATAAGTGTCTGTTCATATCCTTCACTCACTTTCTGTATTGGTTTGCTAGAAATGCCTTAGCAAAATATCACAAAATGGGTGGCTTAAACAACAAAAAAGTATCCTCCAACAGTTCTGGAGGTTAACTGTGTGACGTCAAGGTGTATGTCTGACATCAAGGTATTGGCAGATTTGCTTTATTCTGAGGAATTGTGAGGGAAAGATTTGTTTCAAGCCCTTTCTTCTTGACTTTGAAGATGGCCATATTCTCCTATGTGTCTTCTCATTATCTTCCTTCTCTTTCTATCTATCTCTGTGTTTATATTTTCCCCTTGTGTAAAATACCCATAATACTGGATTAAAGCCCACTGTGATGACCTCATCTAACTTTATTACCTCTGTAAATATCTTATCTCCAAATAAGGTCACATTCTGAAAATAAAAACGGTGGATGGGGGGTGGGTTTGAAGAGATTAAGATTCCAAAATATTTTTGTGGGGCAGGGAACAATTCAACCCATAACAAATAACTATAATTTTAATTATAGTTATTTTCTTTGATGGGGACATGAAACTTCATATACTGAAAAATAGAGGATCCATGCTTAGGATATTTATCTTTGAAAACAATTCAATGTTTTGTATCTAATATTTGATACATTTGCGTAGAAATAACTTGACTCATGCTTTCAGTCATTTTTCAAGAGGAGTTTTCTGGGGCAGGATAAATTATTCTTTCCAATAGTACCTTAGATTTGACTATTAATGTTATTAATTTATACTTTAAATTTTGCAAATATGGAATTGCTTGTAAAATATGTTAGAGTCAGAATGAATTCTCTTGACAGTCCCAGAATTAAAGACTATTTCCATGTAATATTTCTTCAGTTTTGCTTTGAAATGATTCTTACCTGCTTATTATAAAATCTAGCACTATTGTGAAACATTCACAGATGTATACAGCCAAAATTGAAATCAATTAGTCACTATTTATTATAATTATTAGAATCATTCTTAATTTATTTGTTTTATTTGTTTTGTCATTCTCTTATGAAAATTATTTTAAGGATTTGTTTATATCAATCCAAACAAAATATACTTAATATGCCAAAGTCCATTAATGAAAAGTGAGACAAGATATGAAAATAACCCAGAGAAACTCAATATTAGAAAGGTACTATTTTTTCACTAGCTTTGCCAAAAATCTTTGGCTCTCAAAAACAATGATTAGAACAAAACAGCTGGTTTTGTTTTGCTTTATTTTGATTTTGCATATGGGAATTGGAAGAAGTAAACTTCCAGAGTTATCTCTGTGCCAGGAATTTATATCTTTTCAATATTTCTCTTTGATAGGGTCCAAAATCCCTGAACAGAAGGTGATTCCTATTCCTAGGGATAAGGAAATAATACAGAAACTAGACAATGTAGTACTATTAACTACATCTTAAGAGCTTTTGAATGTGGCTTGTTGAAAGATCCTATAAGCCAATTCTACAGACCAAAAACAAAAGTAATTTATAACAACCTGAAAAAAATGATTAATTATACAAAAATCAAAACATTAGAAGCATTCAGACTAGGTAAAAACTTTTTTGGGTTCATGTGAAAGAAAATTAGACTGTAAATTTTGGCCACAATCTAAGCTAATATATTTTTTTAACATATATGTTTGTATTGCATGATTGGAGATCTTCTGCACAAATTATATTTGATTAAACTGTTAACTAGATCTTCTTGCTCAGTAACTGGTCCTAAATCTCAGGCTATGCTGTATCAAGATCTATGCCCTATATAAGATTGTAAAGATTCTCAAGATACCTAGCATCTCATGCTCTTCTATGACTTTGAGTGCCTGCTTGAACTGAGTTAGTGTAAGTTTTGAATCATTTCACATTTTCTACATCCTGCTTGTTTTCTTCACTCTTCACCTTGAGTTCAGAAAATACCTTTAATCTCCTCACTACTACACCCATCCCCAGACACACACACAGACACATACACACACTCAATTTAGAAAATACATTTGTACTCATTATATGTGTGAAGGAAGAGGGAAAAGATTTGCTTTGCTAGAATCTGAGATAATTAAAATTTAAAAATGGACACAATTTTTAAAGAATTCCTTTATATTCTTTTGCCATACTACATCCTATTTTATCTTATCTCTTCTGTGCCCACAAATTTCTATAAATTTCCATTATAAAATTTTTTCACTTAGGGTGTTACCAATCTTTTGACGTTCTATGCCAATGTGGTTCTAACCGTTAGCCTAAAAAGGTTGTTGATGTAATTTTATACAAAAATTTTTGTTTTGAATATAATTGTTTTTTCAGGTGATACTTCCACCTCAGCTTCTTGAGTACCTGGGACCAAAAGTGGGCACCACCATGCCCAGCTAATTTTTTTTATTATACTTTAAGTTCTGGGGTACATGTGCAGAATGTGCAGTTTTGTTATATAGGTATACACGTGTCATGGTGGTTTGCTTTAAGTTCTGGGGTATATGTGCAGAACGTGCAGGTTTGTTACATAGGTACACACGTGCCATGGTGGTTTGCTGCACCCATCAACCTGTCATCTACATTAGTTATCTCTCCTAATGCTATCCCTCCCCTTGCCCCCAGCCCCACAGCAGGCCCCGGTGTATGATCTTCCCCTCCCTGTATGATCTTCCCCTCCCTGTGTCCATGTGTTCTCATTGTTCAACTCCCACTTATGAGTGAGAACATGTGGTTTTTGACTTTCTGTTCTTGTGATAGTTTGCTGAGAATTATGATTTCCAACTTCATCCCTGTCTCTGCAAGGGACATGGTCTCATCTTTTTTATGGCTGCATAGTATTCCATGGTGTATATGTGCCACATTTTCTTCATCCAGTCTAACATTGATGGGCATTTGGGTTGGTTCCAAGTATCTGCTATTGTGAATAGTGCCACAATAAACATACATGTGCATGTGTCTTTATAGTGGAATAATTTATAATCCTTTGGGTGTATATCCAGTAAAGGGATTGCTGGGTCAAATGGTATTTCTGGTTCTTGATCCTTGAGGAATCGCCATACTATCTTCCACAATGGTTGAACTAATTTACACTCCCACCAAGAGTGTAAAAGAGTTCCTATTTCTTCACATTCTATATCAAAATATTAAAATTCCATCTATCCATCCCAGCACACAAAGAAAAACCCAGATTATTTTGAAATTGTTTCCTAAATACAATAATATTTTGAATTCCATAAAACACGAATTAGGTGAAAAGTGGGAATTCATGGAGTAGAGAGCTCTAGGAATCAGTTTCTCCATCAAAGTATCTATGTATCTAACAAGATCTGTCAAAATCAACTACTGTGGAAATCCATTAATAAATATATTTGCATCCAGGGGAGGGCTTGATGAAGAAAGCAGCTGGTACATTTTGTTATGTTTTGGTGTTTTGCATAGTAACTACCAACCTCAACTCCAGTAGCAGGCAGTGGTGAGACAGGAGCCTGTTTTGCATGTGGTTTTGTTCTGGCTTGCTGGTACCAAGGTGGGCAATAAGAACCTTGACCTCAAAAAATTAAAGTTGGGTCTTTGATTTTCCGAGTGGTTCACTGATGGACAGATGCAGAGACAAGCCAATGTTTCATCCCCGTGAAGTCAAAATGGATTCTCAGGTAGCATCTGTTGAAATAATTTAAAAAGACAGAGCACATTTTTGTTTGTTTCTGCTTTTTTTTTTTTTCAAATCCAAGAATTCAAGAAAATCTCGATGAGATCCCTGCATGACTACAGGGATAACTGCCCAAAGATTTTAGTCACTACACATTATGAAAAACACAGTCTTTGCAAAAATAATTTTAACTTACTAAACAAACAGCTGAATCCCTTAGCAAGTAACAAAAGCAATCCTGGGTGGGGAGAACATCTAATTTCCAGGTTTACTAGTTATATGCTACTTAAGGTCTAATTCCCAGCAAGAAAATGTATGAAGCACACAAAGAAACAGAAAAATATGGGCCATTTACTGAAAGAAATAAATAAAAAGTATTAACATGACTTAGTGGGATTTGTCACAGGAAAGAAAGAGTAGTTCAGATCTAAGAGCCAATTAATGTAATATACCATATGTACAGACTAAAGAAAATAATGGTCATAAAAATAGACAAAGAAAAAGCATTTAACAAAGTATGACACACTTTTATTATTAAATACCCTCAGCAATCTAGGAATAGAAGGGGGATTCCTAAACATAAATGACATGTATTTAAAAACCCACACCCTAACTCTCTACACAGGCAAAAATTAACTCAAAATGGATCAGCAGCCTAAATATAAAAGCTAATATTATAAAATAATAGAAGAAAACATGTAGAAAATATATCATTACAATATATTTTTAGTTGTGATACTCAAAACATGATCAACTTAAGAACAAAAGGTAACATAGCTGCACTCCCATATTTATTGCAACATTATTCACAATAGCTAAGATATGGAGGCAACCTAAATGTCTATTGACAGATGACTGGATAGACAGGATGTGTTATATGCACATAATGGAATAGTATTCAGACTTAAGAAGAAATGGATACTGCCATGTACAGCAATATAAATGAACCTAGGGAACATTGTGCTATGTAAGATAAACCAGTCACAGAAGAACAGATGCCATATGATTCCACTTTTATGAGGTATCTAGAATAGTAAACTCATAAAAGTAGACAGTAGAGCAGTAGTTGTCAGGCTGGGGAAAAGGGGAAATGTGGAGTGGAGTTATTATTAACTGGGTATAGGCTTTCAGTTATGCAAAATGAGTAAGTTCTAAAGAACTGTACAACATAGTGCCTATGTACACTGTATTGTGCCCTTAAAATATGTTAAAAAGTGCATCTCATGTTGTGTGCTTACCATAATAAAATAATAATAAAAATAAACTAGATGCTATAACATTTTAAAAAGCACTTTTCTGCATCAAAGGACATTACTAAATAAGTAAGAAGGAAACAGAATGGGAAAAGTATTTACCATAAATCTAATAAGAGTTTAGAATCCAGAATATATAAAGAACTCTTACAACTGAACAACACAAAAGCAAACAACTTAATTTTAAAATTGGCAAAAGAAACAGACAACAAAAGAAAACAAAATGAGTGAATAGAATTACATAAAACTAAAAAGCTTCTGTACAGCAAAGGAAACAATAAACAAAATGAAGAGAAAACCTAAAGAATAACAGAATGTATATTCACACCGTGCATCTGATAAGAACTTAACATTGTTATTATATAACAAATACAAACAACTTAATAGTAAGGAAAAAATGGCTTGATTAAAAACTGGGCAATTGACCTGTATAGACATTTCTCAAAAGACATACAAATGGCCAACAAGTATATGAAAAGGTGCTCAGCAATACTAAACATCAAGGAGGTGCAAATTAAAACAATGAGCTATCACGTCACACCTTTTAGAATGGCTGTTATCAAAAAGAACAAGTGTTGGTGAGGATGTGAAGAAAAGGGAACTCTTGCACATTTCTTATGGGAATGTAAAATAATCCAGCCTTTATTGAAAGCTATATGGAGGTTCCTCAAAAAAGTAAAAATAAAACTACCGTATGATTCCGAAATAATACTTACTGGGTATGTCCAAAGGATATGATGTAAATATGTCAAAGTGTATCTACTCTCTCACATTCATTGTATCATTCTCTCACTATTATTCACAATAGCTAAGATATTAGTTGACCTAAGTTTTGATGAGTAGATAAATAAACAAGGAAATATCATGTAAAAAGTAGTTAAAAATAGAATTTTCATTTACTCCAACACTTCCACTCCTAGGTATATACCCAAGAGGAATGAAAACATACGCTCACATAGTTATTGGTACATGAGTGTTTATAGGAGCATTATTCATAATAATCAAAAGGTAGAAACAACCTAAATATTCATCAATGTTTAAATGAAAAGACAAATTTTGGTACATAATCAATACATTTGCTATATAATAGAATATTATTCCAACATAAAACAGAAGGAATTACTGATACACGTTACAACTTGGATGGACTTTGAAAGCATTACACTATGTGAAAGAAACCAGACACAAAATGTCACATTAAATTATGATTGCTTTTATACAAAATATCCAGAATAAGCAAAACCCTAGAGTCAGAAAGATGATTAATGGTTGCCAGGCTGTGGGGGTAGTGGGAAATGGAAAGTGATTCTTGATGGGTATGGAGTGTTCAGTTTCAAAAATGAAAACATGTTGAAACTAGAGAGAGAGAGAGAGATGATGGTTACATAACATTGCAAATGCCCTAAACGCCACTGAATTATACACTTTAAAATGGTTAGTTGTAAGTTATGTAAATTTCACCTTCATAAAAAATAGAAAACACACAAATGTGAATTAAACACTTCCTCAGTCCTTCAATTTGAAGTTTTAACCATCTTCTAGGAAAAAAAAATGTGTTTTAAAAAATATGCTTACCTTTCTGAAATTATGAATTGGATGTGTAAATTTAATCCTGCTCTTATTTTGGGGTTTATAAAAGTAAATCTGGCCAGGCACGATGGCTCATGCCTGTAATCCCAGTACTTTGTGGGGCCGAGGTGGGTGGATCACCTGAGGTCGGGAGTTTGAGACCAGCCTGACCAACATGGAGAAACCCCGTCTCTACTAAAAATACAAAATTAGCTGGGGGTGGTGGTGCATACCTGTAATCCCAGCTACTCGGGAGCCTGAGGCAGAAGAATCGCTTGAATCCGGGAGGCGGAGATTGTGGTAAACTGAGATTGCACCATTGCACTCCAGCCTGGGCAACAAGAGCAAAACTCCATCTCAAAAAAAAAAGTAAATCTACATGCAAGTTCAGTGTGCCCATGATATAGGCATGTATTTCCTGAAAGTTTTTTCAACTAAGAGTTTATTATATTGTTGATGGAATTTGAGAAATATGTAGTAAGAAATAACCTCATTTAAAATTCCTGGGACTGGTTAGTAAAATCTTTCCTACCTTTCATATTCAAATACTCAGAATATTCATGACTTCCTTAGATACCAAGAGCCAAGTAATTTCTTTGTATCTTATGTTAATTTTTCTATGATCAATTATTGAAATTGATGCAGCCTTAAAGATGACTCACATTCACTGACTTACATCTATTTGAGGGTTAATGTAAGTGATCTGTTTAATGCTATTTTCTGAAATGTCTTCATGTGCAGTCTCAGGCTTCTTCTCAGATATGCTATGGCCCTTTAGGGAGTTACTAGATCTACGCAAAATGAGCATGAAGCTATTGCTCTGTCTTGTTGGCCTGCAGGGAGTTTAAGAATGAATACCAGGTGCATTCTGTGCTAAGTTTTTGAGTACTGCCTCTCTTTCTTTGCAACAATATGACAAACTTGAAATGTACTAAGCATTTTATGACAGATACTGACAGAAATCAAGGATTCTTTCTGAAGAAAAATAGAGTGAAAAGAAAGAATTTACAGTGGGTAGCTGAGCTGCATTGGGGAAGAGAATGATAAGCTTGACCTTGATTTTTTTTTTCCATAGAATTTCCCACACCTGAGTACCTTTTCCTCAAGGTTGTTTCAGGAGAGTCTAGTATTTGTGACATAACACATGTCAGGGCAAGGTCACACACAGCAGGATGTTTCAAGAACCACCAATGAACTGGGGAATATAGATTTTAATATCAACAGGTTCAAGGTGCTGACAGATTGGACATACTTGCTAAGACATCTGATCCCACAGGAAAAATGTGTTTCAGAAATTGATAGCTGATCTGACTGTTGTAATGTATTGGGAAAAAGAAAGGAAAAGAATGTGTTAAGGCTGAATAAACTTGCAGTTTTCTGATTAAATTTTGTGATTCTGCTAGATTTTAACGGCTCAAAAATAGACTGAAAACTAAAACAAAAAAGCAAAATATTTTCATGGAAACGTTTCATTTTTGCGGGGAAGCTGCTGACATGGAAATAGAACTACACAAATGTATTAGTTGAGATTTGGTTCTATGAAAAATAAAACAAATCTAGTTAGATATGTTAAAAACAGATATAACAGAAAAATTTATATTTCCACCATTATGTCCACCAATGGTGTCAGTGTCACCATAACAAAGAAAAGACAGTGACAAAATATATTAATGATTGTTCTCTTTAATGTAGTAAAATTCTTAAATCAGATAATATGTGCCTCTTACTAGATTTTCCAGCATACCTGAGGATGTTTCTAATAGAAAGAAAGACTGCATCCAAACCAGCAAAGATGAGAACTTGTCTGTCACTGGGAATTAGTGCTAATACCAGGTTTCAAGTGAGGGATTGATTAACTCACAAGGGAAAGGAAGCTACTTTTAGAACATATGACAAGATATTTAAGAATTTTCTTTGCATCTTTCTGTTCAAAAGCTAAATATATTTCTTTTCCTTGTATCTCCAGAACTTGCAAAAGTCCACAAATAAAAACACATTATAGTAACAACTTATGAATAGGATTTTAACAAAGTCAAATTACAAAGTATTAGACATTTTTTTCAAGCACTATACAATTTGCCCTTTTGCCTTTTATAAATGTAGATATGTGTGCATATATATATATATACATATAAATATGCAAACACATAAATATATGATAAATTTTATTTAGAATGAATGAAATGAAAACATTTTAAACTAAAATATATGATTTCATCATATCTTGGTTTTAGGACAAAATGTTTCAAGATATGATTTTAAACTTCATAGAAGGTTTCAATAGCAAAATAAATATATAAAATAAAAATCCTTGAACATTGTTGGTATGTGATCAAGTACTATATTATTAAATCAATCATCTTAGCAAATTGCATGATTCAAAGATACTACTGCGTGGGCCATTCTGCTGTGCTAGTTAAAAAATTAAAAGAAACCTTAATATTTGCTTTTAGCTTACTGATTTTGGTTTTAAGTTATATATAGACAAGGTCATCATTTTTATTTAGCTCACTAGAATTTTATAAGGGCAAATATTTCCTTAACTTCCATATAAATACTTATTTCCAAAGTGTGCTTGCCCAATCCCAACCTTATTCCAATTGTTTGCATCCCTCCATGCTTGAACCCAGAATTGTTACAAGAAATATGCAGTGTGAAAACGTCTGTATACTGATAGTTAATATAGACACTGTCTGCCTAATTACCCTCAAGGTAGCACAAACACATTTGGGGAAAAATATGGAATAGCGATCTTAACAAATTTGGATATTTACAGACTTTTCTCCACTACTTTTGGGAATCAGCAAACCATAACAACAATAACCATTTACCTCTATTCCTCTTGTAGCTATCAACTACTTTATATATATATATAAACTTTTTTTTTTTTTTAAGACAGAATCCTGCTCTGTCACCCAGGCTGCAGTGCAGTGGTGTGATCTTGGCTCACTGGAACCTCTGCCTCCCGGGTTCAAGCCATTCTCCTGTCTCAGCCTCCCGAGTAGCTGGGATTACAGGCACACACCATTGTGCCTGGCTAATTTTTATATTTTTAGTAGAGATGGTGTTTCACCGCGTTGGCCAGGCTGGTCTCAAATTCCTGACCTCAATTGCTCCAACCATGTAGGTCTCTCAACTATTCTACTTATAACTTGTGTTATTTAAAAAATATGTTACACGAAACTACAGAGAAGAGACCATTTCAACTTCAAAATAATGAGTGCAAAACAAACTATTTCCTTTTTTAACCTATTGGCAGATTTGCAACATCACTTTGGAGCTACATTTAAAGCCTTTATTTTAAAATATTGGAAAGCATTTTCACAAAGTTTTTAGAAAGATGTTTTATTTCTACATTTCTTTCTTCTTTGCATTGTCCTTTGCTCTTCCTTGTTTGCCTTGATGTTACTTTCCTATTTCATTTGTTTTTCTGTCTCTCCCGAAAAACATTTTACTTTGGAAGAGAGAAGTTAAAATAATTTTATTTAGTAAGTGTTATGAACTGCATGATTGTAGCCCCAAAATTCAAATGTTGAAGCCCTAACCCCCACTTCCATGAGATGATATTAAGAAGTGGGACCTTTGGGAGGCAATTAAGTTTAGACAAGTTTATGAAGGTTGGACTCCCATGGTGGGACTTGTGTCCCAGACTAGCGCTCTCTCTTCTCGCCTTGAAGATACAGGGAGAAGGCAGCCATCTGTTAGCCAGAAGTAGGGCTATTACCAAGAACCCAACATGCTGGCACCCAAATGTTGGACTTGCAGCCTCTAGAACTGCAGGAAATAAATCATTGTTTAAGCCACCTAGTTTATGGTATTCTGTTATAGCAGCTGAAAATAACTAAGAGAACAAGATATAAGGGTCCTTATATGTGGTTTAAATATATATTGAATATCGCCTTATGTAAAGTTTATGAATACATCTAGAGAAAATGTGTTTATAAAACCAGTAGCTGGGCTTTATATCTTCGATAATAAAAATACATGTTCAGAGCTGTTTGGCCCCCAGGTTTTCCTGCCCTGGAGGTTGTGTTTTCGCATGATGCAGAAAGCAGTGGCTCTGCATCTCCCCTAGACAAAGACAGTAGCAGCCCCGGATCTACGGAAAAGGCACAGTTATTATTAGGTTTGTGCAAAAGTAATTGTGGTTTTTGCCACTGAAAGCAATGACAATTACTTTTCCACCAACCTAATACATTATTATTCCTGTTCTTTATTTTTTGGACTTATTCAGTGTTCATTATGGGCTACTTTGTGGCGGTGGAGCTGCAGGAATGCTCCTCCAGCTACGGCACATTTGGCAAAGTGTATGGCAACACCTTCCCTCAGTGGAAAGGGCCACTCTTGAAGAAGATAACACCTTGAAGAAGTAGGTGTTCCTTATGAATTCGTCCATGCTGGAAATCAAAGATGTGAGTGTCGGTTTCACTGTCTTCTGTGTATCCAGCTGTCTTAAGAACAGCTTGCCATCCTGGAAGAGGTCCAGTTCTTTGCAAATAACAGTGCAAGTCTTTTCCTTTTTCTAATCGATGCCTTCCTCAAATACCTGAGTGCTATTCTCTGTTTGCATTTAATTTGATAAATGATGTTGACACCCTCCATTGAATTCTAAGTGGAATAATATCAGGAAGAGACACAAGTCTTGTGTTATGTATTCTCAAATTAGACTGGGAATGTCTTCAAATGACCTAAATAGGATGCTTTGATTCCCAGATACTGGTATACTGACCATCTATACCAATATATTCAGCCTTGCCTTTGGTCAGGATGTTCACCTTCTGATTCATCACCACTCTCTGCCTCACATTTTAATTGCACTGGTTACTTAAGGATTGTTGTTTGTAGTATCTTATTATGGTTGTATCATGACTATACCAGTAACCTCAGCACTGGACACAGAAATGGAAATATAAAGTATTTGCTGGGGTTTGCTATTGTATTTATTTATTTATTTATTTTTTTTTTTTATTTTTTTTTTTTGAGACGGAGTCTCGCTCTGTCGCCCAGGCTGGAGTGCAGTGGCGCAATCTCGGCTCACTGCAAGCTCCGCCTCCCGGGTTCACGCCATTCTCCTGCCTCAGCCTCTCCAAGTAGCTGGGACTACAGGCGCCCGCCACCACGCCCGGCTAATTTTTTTGTATTTTTAGTAGAGACGGGGTTTCACCGTGGTCTAGATCTCCTGACCTCGTGATCCGCCCGCCTCGGCCTCCCAAAGTGCTGGGATTACAAGCGTGAGCCACCGCGCCCGGCCTATTGTATTTAAAATTACCAGTCAGTTCTACTTGTCTTGATTTTTTTCCTCAGAAAGAGAATAAAATGGCAGGCAATAATAAATTATTTAAAAGTCTAAAATGAAAGTCAGCCAAATGGAATATAAATGTCTTTCAGACATTCTATATACATGGTGATACCATTTAATTGGCCTCATGTAAACTAGCTTATTCATTCTTTTGTGCCAGTAAATAGCTGTCACTGGGGCAATGGCTACTTGTTACTTCAACAAAAATTAAAAAGCCCTCCTGATCATCCAATTCTTTCATCTCTCTTAATTATTTTTTCTACTACTGTTGTAAAAGGGTAATTTCTAACCACTGGGGTGAGAATTCCAAGCATCATTTTCACATATACTTATAACACTCTAAGAGAGAAGCACAGGGTGCTTGTACATTTAGAGGCTGCTTCTGCTGAATTCTATGTGTTAACAAATGCTTGCCCCATTTCAACCAGAATGCATAGCTTACAACGCCATTAATGAGACAGGCATTTGTACGTTAACAAAAGATGCACTCAAAATCTTATCCAAGAATTCAAGTCATTTCACACCTGTCAACTGCATTGGAGTCTTCATAATTTTTCTAAGGAAGATGTTAATGGTAGATGTCACTGTTTTGGGATGACTAATGACATTTAACTATAACTGTGTGCTCCAGCTATGGGCAATCCCTTTGTGGTAGGTAGTTTTTTGTTTTGTTTTGTTTTGTTTTGCCTACTTAGTAGCCCATCTTTTTTTTTTATCTGTATTTAAATCTGTGCTGGGTGCACTTTTCCTGTGTTTTCCTGTTGATCAGAAAACAAATGATGGATCCTCAGTAAAGTTCTACTTCAAGGACTGAGAGTTGTTGAATTTTGTAAAAAGGAGCAACAAATATAATGATTCTAGACAACAGAGAGACAAGAGCCCCTTAAGGAAAGAAAAGGGAATAGAAGTGTGGCACATTGTGAGATAGATATCTACTTGATGTTTGTGCCAGGAAGAAAGTTTTCTTCTTCTAAGAGCCATTTACAAAATAATGATAAAACCAGTTGGAGGAAGGAAGGAAGGAAAGAAGGAGGGAGGGAGGGAGGGAAGGAAGGAAGGAAGGAAGGAAGGAAGGAAGGAAGGAAGGAAGGGAGGGAAGAAAGAAGGAAGGAAGGAGAGAGAGAAAGAAAAGAGGAACTAACAAATGTATTTCTCTATTTCTTAACCTACTGTCTCTCTGCTTCCTAAATAGTAACCAGAAATAATGGTAAATCAACATATCAAAACAGCCTTATTGCTAATGCTGACTTCCAAAACTGTGAAGCCTCTTAGCACCTTTCTCCCATGTTTTTCAATTTACTAATATATTCATCTGACTATTTTTTCTTATGTTTCTGAACTTTTAGTGACATCTCTTATTTGGCTTTTATTCTATCCAATTCTCTTGGAGGAAAGAGAAAGAAGACACAAATCAGAAGATTGACCCAGTCATATTTAACTAACCGTCCTTAGACTGGCACCTAAATACCTAATAGTCTTAAGAAAATTTTTTATGTTTTGTGGCAAATGTCCATAGGTAGTTGTTGAATGAAATCATCCAATATTAGAGCAACAAAAGTATTTACTATTTACTAAATACACTATTTAGTTTATTTTACTTGTTTATATAAAATGTATTTTTATTTTTAATGCAAAACAAGAAGTGCAGTACTTCATTTTATCTAAATTTAGAAACTCCAAAAATGTCTCATAAAAAACCAGATATGCCATAAATATTTTGTTAATTGGAATAAAATAATTTTCAATGTTTCTGTGAACCTATTAATCAGAAATATATAAATTAACTTTTTTAAAAAAATCAGCATACTTTTAAAATTTTAAATTTTTAATTAGTTGGACATAGCCATAAAAAACAAAAAAAAACAAACAAAAAAAACATGTTTTTTGCAGCAACATGGATGGAGCCGAGGCCATTTTCCTAAGTGAAATAACTCAGAAACATAAAATCAAATAGCATATTTTTTTACTTACAAGTAGGAGCTAAACAATGGGTACACATGGATTTACAGATGGGAATAATAGACACTGGGAGTCCAAAAGGAGGACGGTGGAAAGAAGGTGAGAGCTGAAAAAATAACCTATTGGGTACAATGTTTACTTTTCAGGTGATGAGTACACCAGAAACCTAAAGCCCAACACTATACCAAAAACTCTATGTAAAAAACCTGCACATTTACCCTCTGAAATGTACCCTATTAAAATATATATTGTTAGTTGAAAATAATGATAATTTTTATAACAAAAGAGTTATAGTTTTAGACAAAGAACATTTGTTGTGATATTTGTTCATTATTTCCGCCTAAAGATTACTTACATTCCTTCATAGTTACATTAAAGAAAGCATCCTTAAATAGTAACAGGTCATCTGAAATTTCAAGATAGATAGATAGATGATAGATGATGATAGATATAGATAGATAGATAGATAGATAGATAGATAGATAGATAGATAGATAGATATAGATACAGATATAGATATATTTTTTTGAGACGGAGACTTTCTCTGTCACCCGGGCTGGAGTGCAATGGTGCGATCTCGGCCCACTTCAACCTCCACCTCCCAAATTCAAGCTATTCTCCTGCCTCAACCTCTTGAGTAGCTGGGATTACAGGCATGCGCCACCACGCCCAACTAATTTTTGGATTTTTAGTGGAAACAAGGTTTCACCATGTTGGCAGGTTGGTCTCGAACTCCTGACCTCATGATCCACCTGCTTCAGCCTCCCAAATTGCTGGGATTACAGGCATGAGCCACCAGACCTGGCCTATTTTCACCCGTGTAGTTATTGCACCTCTAGTTCATAAAAAATAAGTAAATACAATAAATAAATAATTGCAACAAATATATTCTTAACCCTAAATATAGATATACTCACTTTTATGTTGGTAGCTATTAAAACTTATACACTAATCTTTTATTTCAGAAACGAATTTGAGATACACTATATATAAATTCTAAATTTAAATATATATGTAGATTTATAAAAAAATAAGCAATATTAAACCATCCTTATGTTTAAAAAATCTTTCAATTCAAAAGATTATTTTGTTTCCTGTGACTCATTATAGATCATTCCTGACCCATAAAGTGCAGCATCTTCTAAATAAAGGCCTTGCTCTATTTATATATTAGACAAATATTTAGCACAAACAGATTGAGATTGTAGATGTTGGCAGTACCTGCCATGAAAAATTTTATGTATCACTAGACTAATTTCTTTTTGTTACATCCTTTTCTAAATGCTAGGGTTTAAGAGATATGGGGGAATATAAAAGCCTCAAAAGAATACCACAAATGTAAATGCAGAGTTGAGGCATTTATTTTTATTTTAAATAACAAACTATTTATTGGGCTTCTGCAATGTTGTGAAAATAATCCAGGGAAAATGGAATTATTCCACCTGGGGAGTTCATTAAGGGCTTTTGTTGTTTATGTGTCTCCTTGGCAAGCTCACATGCAAGCCTCAGAATTTGTAAAAAAAAAAATATCATTAATACTATCACATTTGTATTCTATGAGGCAGTAAAGCAATAAAGCAGTAAAGCTTTAATCTAGCTTTCTGAAATAAAAATATTGTTTGTTTATTAAAACAAAAAGAAGAAACATGAAACTATGTTTTACACCAAAAGAAAATATATATATAAAGACTGAGAAACTTGTGTTAGTTCAAGTGCAGCATATTGAAATTACATTCTGGCCCGTCACCAAGGTTCATTGGTTTTTCTCTTAAGACAAAGTCTAATTTGCTGTTTTAAAAAGTACTTTTCTATTTATGCATCTCTTTGTTATAGAGTCCAAACAATATTTACAGGACAGTTTTCACTTGTCTTAATTTTAAAAGCAGCTTTTAAATCTCTGGTCATGCATTTTCAAAGTAATGACTAAAGAAGCACACAAATGGTGCCATAGTTTATTAATACAATTAATGGAATCTAAATATCAGAATCAATGGAAATATAAGAACAGCTAAAGACCAATGAACCACAAAAGCATATAGAGCTTGTTGGAGGATACTTTTCTCCACATACGTTGCTTAGCAGCAACTCCTTCCTGAGGCTGATATTAACTCTAGGAAGCAATTAACATTGAAGCCCCTGAAAAAAATGAAAGAGAAGGCAATGCATCAAGTCTGGAAAAAATGCCCATTTTTTAAAGATGCCTAGTGGGATTCACACTTTACTCTAGAGGTGGAGGAATTTTAAAACAACCATTGGTCCTATAAACAGAAATTTCCATATACATACAAGACTCTTCAAAAATGATTTTTAAAATGCACAGCAGCATGTGTCATTATTTTAATTCTTATTCTATTTCATGTATTTATTTTTTAACTCTTTTTTTTTTTTTTAGGTTCAAGGGTACATGTGCAGGTTTGTCTTATAGGTAAACTGTGTGTCACAGAGGTTTGATGTAGAAAAAACTTCATCACCCGGGTAATAAATATAGTACCCAGTGGGTATTTTTCTTCTTTTCCTCTCCCTCTTTTCACTCTTCACCCTCAAGTAGGCTCCAATGACAGTTGTCCCCCTCCTAGTAGTCATGTGTTCTTGCTGTTTAGCTCCCACTTAAAAGTGAAGACATGGCGCTGGAGGCCTTTATCATAAGCAAACACCAGAACAGAAAAGCATTCTTTACAAAATTATAGTAAGGCTATAACTTTGTAACTATCTATGACAAAGTAGAGTTACGTTAAACTGAAAACTTCGTTTCAAAATACAATCATGAGTAAATTGCTTTTTTACAGTAGCACTGTGCTTTTTAAATTGGTAATTCAGAAGCATTTCTGAAAATTTAGTTAATACTGCATAACTACTTCAGTTATAGAAACATAAACATAATAGTAAAAATAGCAATGTTATTAAGCCTTTCTTTTCTAATAAAAGGAAAATGATGGATTTTAGCATAAGTGTAAGAGGAATTTATGGATTCTCCAGTTCATTGTAAAAATGCCCAAAGACAATAACTTTAGGCAGTCACTATATTCTGAGAAACATGCACTGAGCTTCATAGAGTGATTAAGACATTAGAATTGCTCAATGTTGGTATGAGTAAATATTAAAGAGCAAACCAATCTAAATTATTTTCTAATAATTTCATTTCAAAAATACTAAAATTTTTCTTCCTACATGAAAAATATTTAAACAGTTCAATGCATGTTAATAATAATTTTTTAAATCCTATGGAAATAGACCTGCAATAGGCATCTACAACCTAAAAGGCATCTCATTAGATTAGGAAGTACTTTTAAGTTATATGCTGCAATGCAGAGGGGATGTTCTATCGAGATTACTTTGAATCATCTTTGGATGGACAGAGGAAAATGAGGGCAAGAGGGGTGGATTGATTTATCAACAAAGAGCTCCAGTTCAACCTATTTCAGATATGTGGCATGTAGATAAAGTTTCATTTAAACAAAAGGTTTCACTGCTGAAAAACAATCTATTAAGTTATCAGGTTATCAGGCCATCAGTTTCTATGACAAATCGCAAAGCAAGTCTAAGGAGATATAGCATCTGTTGCTAGCATCAACAGCCAAGATAATCAGTTTGGGGAATATCTGTAATCTTGGAATATTGTTAAATATAGGCCAGAAAGTCATGACAAAACTAATTAGAAATTTAATCAATAATTTGAAATAACATGCATCAAACATTTAGGTAAGTAAATTTACATTATAACAAATTGCTATGTTACTGTAATGAATTTTGGAATGGCCACCACATCCATATGGCTGTGGATGAAGCCACTGCCTTAATTGTGTTTTTTGAGGTCTCAGTTATGGTTTTAAATGCAATCATTTCAATCCCTGTGTTTTTATAGTTGCACATTACATGTTGTTATTTTACAACAAGAAGAAGTATTAACCTCGACAATTCCTTTTTCTCTGAACAATATGATTGGAAGGTCATCACTATCTTCTTATAATTTATTACTATCTGAAAAAAATTGTTCTAATTATTCATTGTTGCTTTTTCTCCATTTAACTAGAATTTAAACTCTGAAAGACAAGAGCCCTTGCGTATCTTATTCATTGATTTACCTTTAGCACCCAGAAGAATGTCTAGCACATAATTAGGCAATCAATAAATTTTGTTGGATGGACAAACCATTGTTTATTATGGTCTAAAATTTAATCTCTCTATATTTCAGCTTCACAATCTGTAAAATGGGGCTGGTAATGAAGAAAAGTGAATTAGGTTTTGTTTGTATCTCACAGAACACTAAACTTTAAATATTAGATTGGTGAAAAAGTTATTGTGGTTTTTACCTTCACTGTCAATGACAAAACCGCAATAACTTTCGCACCAATTTAATAATTTGGCAATGAAAAATATCTGGAAAACTTGAGAGTAGTTAAATGAGGTGGCTAAAAAACTAGTGGTAAATAGTAAATGTCAATATGCAAGAAATCAAGGGGAAATATTATTGCAGGTAATGAGGAATGTTATTTTCATTGTGAAAGCCTGTTTATGAATATGGTGGTGGACAAATTGCAGGCACGCCAGGGTGCATATGAATAATCGATAGCGCCACTCTTCTCACTATGAACGTGTAACATTGATAATATCAACATAAATATACAATGACAAGTGTATGTAAAAATATAAATACGTTAGAGGAATAAATGAGACTTAATCAAGACCTTAATTCCGTTAGTGCTCTGTTTTAATAAAACTATATCCATTCAAGCTATTAAGCTCCAAGCTATCAAGTTAGCCCTTTGCTAAGTGCCATGAATAAAAATATAAATAAATGAATGCCCTTTTATCACACAGCCAACCATTTTTGGTGGACAAAATTACAACTTGTGAAAAAAAAAGAAAAAACAACAAAATTTTTCACTTTCTCTCACAGATTTTTTAGATTTGGGATTTGTGGCCCCATCAATAATTTACTTTCTGAAAGTGCTTATGCTGTATACAGTTTAATAATGTTATGACTAGAAGTAGATTATTTATTATTGTGGAACTGGGATTAATTAATTCACTTATAAATATTTTATTTCAAATGGTCTACCTTAAAGTGTTTTTATTGTAAGTAAAATGAACATTACTGTGGAACATTAAATAAAATTCATTGAGTTCATTCAAGTCAAACTCTTTATTTTAAAAAATTATTTTAAGACACTGATTTTAAAATGTTATGGGTTTCACTTTGAAAGACTTTCTCCAATATAATTACTGAATATTCATGTGTAAATTTTAGTTGGGGTAACTCTACAAAATCTCTTTAAAGATATAATGTAAGTACAAGATAATGTTTATTTTAGTGCCTTATCTATGAAAATTTAAGTCCATATCATCACTTTCTATAGTACTGATACTGCAATTCACTCTCCCAGATTTTCACCTTGTAAATTTTTCCTCTATACCCCCAAAAGTTATTATTAACATAATGTATAATGCATAGTATATGATAAAACCTATACAATATGTATAAAATATAACATTTTATTAATATGAAGAATAAGCTCCACTTATTAAGTGCTCATGGCCAAAAGAAAAGCATTCTTAACTACTATAACATCTAGCATAACTGTAAGTTTAAGATTATAAGGGGACTAGAGGAATGTTAAATGAATTCAGGAATTAACCAAACCTTGAAAGTGAGAAGATCTGTAAGGCAAATGTCTTAATTGGTGCTCCCCAGAAGCAGTTCCTGAAACAATGGCTATTGTATATGGACCATGGATTGGGAGTGGTAAAGTGGGAGGAGAAGGAAGGCAGCCATAAAGCCTACATATGAACCAGCTGCCACTAGGGAGAAACCCCTAATCCCATCACACCAGGAAACACTAGGAAAAAGGGTACACAATATTCTTCAGAGACATTCCATCCAAGGAGCCGGGGAACTGAGGTGTTTCTGCACCACCAGCTGTCATTCCTTGGTTTATACCTCAATCATAGGCATGTTAATTCCAGTTTGTCATCCAGGATTAGACTACCTTTTGTAAAGCTTTGAAGGAAACCCCAGGCAAAGAAATAGACACTGGCTACATTTTTAAAGTGAAGTCTAAATATATGGGCACTGACAGCCAGTGTTTACTGCAGCAGACTGGATGTCTTTAACAAATACGTGACAAGTGTCCCTCAACAGGTATGTGATGGGGGATGGGAGGAGAGACAAATGGTTATAGAAAAAAAGATATTTCATCTTAATTGATTAGAAAGACCTGGACTTATTCATTTCCTTGATTGTGGTGGTTTCATGGATGTGGATGTATGCCTAATCTCATGAAAATTATATAATTTGAATATGTACAGTTTCTTATACTGTTGGTTGTACTTCAATAAAACAGTTTTAAACAACAGTGGGATTAAAAATAATTTTAAAAGTCATGTCAATGAAGATAAGACAATTATTTGGATCTTGATTAAAGCAAAGCAATGTTATAAAGAATGCATTTATAATGACAATTAAAACTTTTAATTGAGACTACAGACTGGCATTATTAGATAATATTAAGGAATTTTAATTTTTTGACTATGATGTTGGTTTTACAAATATGTTGAAGTATTATCTATCATATATGATGTCTGGGATTTGTTTTTTACTTACTTATTTTTATGTGTATTTTATAAGGCCAGGTCCCTCTCTGCTGCCCAGGCTGGAATGCAATGGCATGATCACGGCTCACTGTAGCTTCAACCTCATGGGTTTAAATGATCCTTCCACCTTAGCCTCCCAAGTAGCTGGGACTACAGGCACACATCATGCTCAGCTAATTAATTAATTCATTCATTTGTAGAGACAGGGTCTCGCTATGTTGCCCAGGTTGGTCTCGAACTCCTGGACTCAAGTAATCCCCTCCACTTTGACCTCCCAAAGTGCTGGGATTACAGGTGTGAGCCATCCTGCCTGGTTGGATTTGTGTTTAAATGAACTTGTGAAAAGAAAAAAAGCAAGAATAGGTCATGATGGTTGATTTTACCATTTTCTGTAGTTTTGTGTACATCTGAAAATATCTATAATAAAAAAAGTCAAAAATAAGAATCAAAACTAAAACAAAGTAAGAAAAAACACTATTTGCCATTTTTGCGAGTGAGTAAATATATATTTAATTACTATTACTTTCAACACAACACAGCTTTTGTTTTGGTTTTAATTGATGTCTATGTTTTAAAACTCTACCATGTACCGTGATTTATAAAATGTTGACTTTATTGCTAATGTATTGCAACTCATTGAAGTGATTGAAGACATAATCTTGTAACCAAGTTTATTTATTTATTTATTTTAATTTTTCAAATGGCCTCCATAGTTAATAAATTTTAACTAATTAAATATACTTTTTATAAGATGAGATAAAACTAATGAGTCATTTAAAGTTATGTTTAGCTATTGGTGTACCATGCATATTTGCTATCTGAGAGTGTAACTACATTAATTTCTTTGGATACATTTAGTTTGGCCTTCTGTCTTCACTGTACTTCCTTTAATTACTTGCTAAGTATAAAGTCAGCCTTATCAGTTTCTTCATAATACATTTTCATGAGTATGTACTTTGTTTCAAAGAAGAATTTGATGAGTTATTTATTTACTTTTAAAGCTTTGTCACCAGGGCTGGGGTGCAGTGGTGCAATCATAGCTCACTGTAAACTCAAACTCTTGGGTTTAAGGGATCCTTGCCTCAGCCTCTGGAGTAGCTGGCCAAAGGGGCACTCCACCAAGCCTGGCTAACTTTTAAATCTTTTGTAGAGATTGGGGGTTCTCGTTATGTTGCCAAGGCTTGTCTCAAACGCATAGCCTCAAGCCAAACTCCGTATTTGTTCACATAAAAATAAAGATATATATTACTTTAAATATAATAATTTAATAATCATATTCACTGAGCCCAGTTTCTGGTTTAATGTAACCTATAATAAGGTAGAACTTCTAAAATGCGAATAGAATAGAACATATTCTAAGTACTTTCTAAAGTTGAAAACAAAAATAATAGGATGAAGAAAAAGAGAATTTGGAAAACTCAATTTAATATGCAGTGAGTTCAATGTAGTGTGTTGAAAATCCAATCAGACATTGGCATTTTCTGTAAGAAATGTACTTTTAACAGAACCTAATAAGTAGAGAGGAAGATAGTCTGCTAAAAGAATAATTTCATTTTTTAACTCAAGATAACTGCTACGTCATAATGATAAAAGATTTCTTGTATGTGTAAGACAAAGTTGAACTATAATGAGGTTATTCATTTTTTTCTTTCTAGTCCAGCAAATAAATGAACTATAAGTAACGGGGCCCAATTTGGAGTTCTTTTTTCATGCTGAAAATAAGGACTTTGCAAAAACTCTGATATATTTTTGAGTGCTGCTGCACGCTCTTCAGTCATTAGAAATGAATTTATAAAGGTTGAGAAGAAACGGAGACTGCAGTTCTATTTATATCCTATAATACAGTAGCAGTGTCATGAAACCCTGAGGCTAAACTTTCTAAGGAAAATAAAGAATGTCTACAATGAATTAACTAGAAAAGAAACTAATTTTAAAATCCCTAATTGACATTAAACCAAATGAAGCAACTTTTTAAAAGAAAGACTGTTGTAAGGAGATTTCTTTAATGCAATAGAGAGCACAGTAAAAACAAAAAGAAAATTTGAATGAGTTACCAGCTAGTTATTCTAAGGGATGAAAAATATTAAATTGTGCCGTCTATATCCTTTGTGGTCATTCTGGGGTCTTTAGGCATACATTTTCAATGCCTGGAATTTATTTCTATTATCTTTAGTTCAGATGATATTTATGCTCTCTAATTCAGTTGGCTAACATGGTCTTATAAGTAAATACATGTTTGAAAGAAAATTTGAAAGTGGGAACGGTTTAACAATATATTATGGGAGAGCATTTTAGAGATATTAAAATAAAATGTTAACTATTCAAATTCTTGTTAGAATTTGTGGGCATTTGTATAAAAATTTACTCGAGATAAACAAATGTTGGGAAATACTGTAGGGAGGCTTTCTAGTTGACACACTGACACACTGATTACTTTCTTTTTTTCTTTTTTTGAGATGAAGTCTCTCTCTGTCTGCAACCTCTTCCTCCCAGGTTCTAGCAATTCTCCCGCCTTAGCCTCCCGAGTAGTTGGGATTACTACTCCCAGCTACTGGTGGCACCCGCCACGACTCCCGGCTAGTTTTTGTATTTTTAGTAGAGACGGGGTTTAGTAGAAGCTATCTGGGAGGCTGAGCTAGGAGAATCACTTGAACTTGGGAGGCAGAGCTTACAGTCAGCCGAGATCACGCCACTGCACTCCAGCCTGGGCGACGAAGAGAGACTCCATCTCAAAAAAAAAAAAAGTTTATGAAATGAAGTCCATATTTCTGAGAAACATTATAATGTGCAGACAGGAAAAGTTAACACTATATGTGAGTTTTCAAAAATAAAATGTTAAAGTGGTATTATTATTTTTTTACTTTCAACCTTAATATTTTTCTAAGAATTCAAGAGACTAAGACTAAGCTCAACTTCATATCTCTGCTTCGGTTTATTTATTACATGCTAGTCAATAGAAATTGGAAAAACACATGCTAAACAAAATATTCTTTATTGTAAACCATCAATGATAGAAAATGACCCTTACTTTTCTCTCTCTGCATATATATATATATATATATATATATATATATCTCCCTAGTTGCTTTTGTTTCTATATTGAGTAAGCTTATATTATTTTATTTTTATATTATTTTAAAGTTTACCTATATGTGGTTTTTTGCATTGCCAGAATGAATTATGTATTTTTTTTCTGATCAGTTTAGTCAGCTTTTTCAACCAAAATACCGTCTGCATAATTCAAATTTGTTCAATAAAAATTTATTGAGTACTTACTCTGTTTTAGGTATTATACCTTGTGCTAATAATAAAAAGATTAATGTAGATTTGTAACAATTACAATGCAATACAGGATAGGAAAATATGCATTAACAGAAATATAAAAATAAAAATGACATTATGCTGCACACCCAAAGATTAATTCTATCAAAATGTGATATTGGAGGGAGGAGAGGAAAATGAATGCATATTTTCACAGAGGAAAGAACATTTTCACAGTATGGAAGAGGGAGGTACAATGCAAGACAAGTGTGAGACAGACCTGGCTTTTCTGTAGAATTCAGTGATTTCTAGCCTATGCTGTAAAGGGAGTGGTAAAGTTTAATTGATAAAAGCTCAGCCTCTCTCCAAAATGTCAGCATATAAAATTCTGGTTTTCACACTTAGTAATGATGTGACACTGTGCTCTGTTTTTTTGTGTTTTTTTTTTGTTTTTTAAATGGAGATAAAAATGACACCTACCTAGTCAGGTTGCTGTTAAAACGTTATTGGGCCTGGCAAATAGTATATATCCACTTAACTCTTCTAGCTTTTATAACTAATTCTCACATTTTCCATACATAGCTACTTCACGTCTGGAGCCCTTTTTGCTGTTCCTCGAGAAGACATGCTCCCATCTCTGCCGCATTAATCATTTGTTTGTTTTAGGCCTGTGGCTTCCTCCATTCTCTTTCTGTGCAATCAAGGCAGAGTATTTCACTTCCCATCTTTCAGAGAATCTCTAAACCATTGACTTACTGATAATGATGACCTTCTTTTCTGAATCGCTGTGTTATTTTTTCATACCTATTGTGTTAGGCCATTCTCACGTTGCTATGAAGAAATGCCTGAGATTGGGTAATTTATAAAAAAATAAATTTAATTGACTCACAGTTCTGCAGACGGTACAGGAAGCATGGCACCAACATGTGCTCCACTTCCGTAGAGGACTTAGGAAGCTTTTACTCATGGCAAAAAGCAAAGCAGGAGTGGCACATCACACGGTGAGAGCAGGAGAAAGGGAGAAAGGAGGAAGATGCCACATACGTTTTAATAGCCAGATCTCCCAAGAACTCTCTCACTATCATAATGAAAGCACCAAGCCATGAGGCGTCGTCACCTATGACCCAAACACCTCCTACCAGGCCCCTCTTTCAACATCAGGAATTACAATGAGATTTAGAGGTGACAACATCCAAATTATATCATTTCACCATAGCCCCTCACATCTCATGTTTTTCTTGCATTGCAAAATACAATCATCCCCTGTCAATAGTCCCCTAGAAGTCTTAACTTGTTTCAACATCATTCAAAATTCCAAAGTCCAAATTCTCATCTGAGACAAGGCAAGTCCCTTCCACCTAGTAGTCTATGAAATCAAAAGCAAGTTGTTTATTTGCAAGATACAATGAGGATATAGGAATTGGGTAAATATCATTCTAAAAGGGAGAAATTATCCAAAAGAAAAAAGAAGCAACAGGCTCCAAGTAAGTCCAAAACATAGCAGGGTTGCCATTAAATCTTAAAGCTCCAAAATAATGTCCTTTGACTAAATGTTTCACATCCAGGTCAGACTGGTGTGAGAAATGGACTCCCAAGGCTTAGTACAGCTCCGCCCGTGTGGCTTTGCAAGGTACAGCCCCCATGGCTGTTCTAACAGGTTGGAATTGAGTGCTTGCAGCTTTTCCAGGTTCAGGGTGCAAGCTCCCATTCTGAAATCTAAAGGATGGTGGTCGCCTTCCCATAAATCCACTGGGCAGTGCTCCAGTGGGGACTTTGTCTGGGGCCTCTAACCCCGTATTTGCCCTCCATACTGCTCTAGTAGAGGTTCTCTGCAACGGCTATGCCCCTGCAGCAGGCTTCTGCCTGGGCACCCAGGCTTTCTCATACATTCTTTGAAATATAGACAGAGGCTGACAAGCCTCTTTTAGTCTTGCACTATGTATGCAACAAGGTTAACACCACATGGAAGCCACCAAAGCTTATGGCTCGCATCCTTGAGAGTTGCAACTTGAGATATATTTGGGGCCTTTGAACATAAGCTGAAACCAGAGTGTCCAGAATGTTAGGAATACCCTCCTGGAATGCCACAATATGGTGATACCCTGTGCCTGATCCATGAAACCATTAAGTCCCCCTATACCTCTGGGCCTGTGATGAGAGAGGCTGCCTTGAAGGTCTCTGAAATGCCTTTAAGTCCCTTTTCATACTGTCTTGGCTATTGTCACTTAGCTCCTTTTTAGTCATGCTAATATCTCTAGCAAGTGATTGATTCACAGCCCTCTGAATTTCTCTCCTGATAATGCCTTTAATTTCTCTGCCACACAGCCAGGCTGCAAATTGCTCAAACTTTTATGCTCTGCTTCCTCTTTAAATATAACTTCCAACTTTAAGTTATTTCTTTGCTCCTACATCTGAGTGTAGGCCACATCTCGAGCACTTTGCTGGTAAGAAATTTCTTTTGCCAGATATTCTAGGTCATCACTCTCAATTTCAAACTTCCACAGATCCCTAAGGCATGAATAAAATGCAGCTGAGTTTTTTTGCTAAGGCATAACATGCAAGACCTTTACTGCAGTTTCCAGCAAGTTCCTCATTTCCATCTGTTACCTTGTCAGCCTGGACTTCACTGCCCATGTCACTATCAGCATTTTGGTCATAACCATTTAACAACTCTCTAAAGAGTTCCAAACTTTCCCTCATCTTCCTGTCTTCTTTTGAGCCTTCTAAACTCTTCCAACCTCTGCCCATTACCCAGTTCCAAAGTTGCTTCCACATTTTAATGTATCTCTATAGCAAAACTCACTCCTGGTACCAACTTTCTGTATTAGGCAATTCTTGTGGTATGTCACTATAAAGAAATATCTGAGATTGGGTAATTTACAAAGAGAAGAAATTTAATTGTCTCACGGTTTTGCAGACTGTACAGGAAGCATGATGCTGACATCTGCTCGGCTTCTAGGGAGGTCTCAGGAAGCTTTTACTTGTGGTGGAAGGTAAAGTGGGAACAGGCACATTACATGGCAAGACCAAGAGCAAGAGAGAGATGGGGGAAATGCCACACACCTTTAAATACCTAGATCTTGCAAGAACTTACTCACTGCCGCGAGGACAGGGCCAAGCCATGAAGGATCTTCCTTCATGACCCAACACCTCCCACCAGGCCTCACCTCCATCACTGGGGATCACAATTCAACATGACACTTAGAGCGGATAACATCCAAATTATGACACCTATTTACTAAAATTTAAATGATATTTTAGAAGGAAGTGAGACATGTACATTTGTTCAGTTCATCAACCTAACCAAATACCTGAATATGCCATTTTTCTTTATCTTTTTTGAGAAATTATTTTTAAAAAATAGTAACAGCAAGCTGGAACAGCAACAATGCCAATAAAAAGACATAGAGAAATCCCAGTTGGGAAGTTTATTTTGTTTCCTAAAACCATATTGTTTGTTTTGTTTCAGAGTTTTAGTGTTTGCTTTACTGTAATATATTTGCTTCTTCAAAATGTTGGTTATATTAGCTCTTGACAATCTTTCAAGATAAGCCAAATTGCAAACTTTATAATACAATATCTTTCATCTTATCATCAAACAATAAGTTTCATGGGATCTGTTTGTAGGCCTTTTTAAGACTGAGTAAAGAACCTTGACACATACTGTTAGACAACATTGTTGGTGTCTTAATTACTAGAAAACCTTAAGGAGACAAAAAATGTAAAAATATTCCTACAAGTATGAGTTGAGGGTTACAAATTGTTTTTAACCTAAGAAAAACTGAACGAATTATTTCTAACTTAGGAGAAACTTAAGTACAGTATGCAAAATTCTTTGCAAAGAATTCCCCACTCACCAAACAAAAAGTTACCCTCTATCGATGGCCTGTCATCTGAAAGTTTTCTATATGATTAAATCTGATTCTTTCAGTGATGCTAAAAATCAGAATCTTGTAATGACTTTATTTTATTTTAATATTTACATTCTTATTTCTGATATGGTAAAGTGTCCTCTGTTTAATTTTTAAAAATAAATATTTTTTAATTCATTTCTTAAAATATATATTATCATGTATATTTTTATCATTTCTTTTCTTGACATATTCTTGTCTTTATATCTAAATAAAAATGTGCTTAAGGCTTTCGGAATTACTCATGGAATCTTTCTCTGTTAGCATAACACAAAGCCGTAATCTGATAGCTTGATAATCATATTTTGCTGTATTGCAATCAAGTAAATTATCCTTATTTCATGGGAATGATTTTGGTGAAATATTGAAATTAAGTCATTCTAAAACTTTAGAGCACTGGCAAAAAATGGATGGCATATTCAACTTAAATGATTTTAGGGAAGTTTAACAAACAAACTAGTTGCCAGGTGTGGACAGAGTTAATAGAAAACAATAAGGAATGGTCTATTACTCTGGTGTTAGTACGAGTAAGGAGCCCTCATCACTTTGATCAAATTTGGAGTGTTTGAATTTTTCAATGTACACATTTATCTGTATCTTCTAAATTTTCTTAAACAAATATGACATTATACTTAAAAAATATTCTCTAATTTTTTGTGTGTGCACTTCACATCCAATTTTGGGAATTCTAACTGCCATATTATTTCTTGGTATGTATTTACCAAAATTTAAAACAATAAAAAATAAAGGGTAAAGAAATGTGGAATAAAAATACGTAAGAAGAAAGAAAGAAAGAACTAAGTAAAATTAATGAATAAGCAAATAGTAAATAAAGAGAAAATGCTTTAAAGCTGTAAAAAAAAGTTTATTATACTAAGTGGATCTATTTCCAAATGACAGCATTAAAAAGTAACCCATCTGTATGAATAAAAATACTACATACTTTTGTTATATAATGTGATTGATGACTTAATATTTTGAGTACTTATTAAACATTAGGAAATGTTATTGCTGATTTTTACACACAAAGTCTACATTTCTCCAAATAAATAAGGGGATACTTCTCAACTTATCTTTCTTTCATTCATCCTAAGCAAGCACGTTCAAAATATTGCTAGTTTCATAAGAACATCTGACTGGTGATTTGACTAAGTCGTCACCTAGAAACTCAAGTCTGGAAGCTTTCCAATGAATGAAGCTTGTTTCTGATTCTCATCAGTGCTTAGCGTAATGAGTTTATGTTCTTCTCCTAGATTATTTCTATTGATTGCTCTATATATTTCTCTGAGCTAAAGAAACATCATATCTTGTTTGTTTATATTTCCTTGCCTATTTCTTGTTTAATTTTATTAATTTTTTTCAAAGTGATCCAAATCTGTCTAGGGTGAGACGGCTTTGCAGGTAGTGGGAAGGGAACCCTGACTGGGCCAGGGTAGCAGGCAATTCATGTCAGTTATTGGGTTCTGGGAGAATGAAAATGTAATGGAATTACCCAGCTCTCCCTCCACACCCTCTACCACTATTTCAGTAACAGACAGTAAGAAAGACTAGACAAATTCTTTATTTTTATTTTTATTTTTTTATTATTATACTTTAGGTTTTAGAGTACATGTGCACAATGTGCAGGTTTGTTACATATGTATCTATGTGCCATGTTGATTTGCTGCACCCATTAACTCGTCATTTAGCGTTAGGTATATCTCCTAATGCTGTCCCTCCCCCCTCCCCCCACCCCACAACAGTCCCCAGAGTGTGATGTTCCCTTTCTTGTGTCCATGAGTTCTCATTGTTCAATTCCCACCTATGAGTGAGAACATGGGGTGTTTGGTTTTTTGTCCTTGCGATAGTTTACTGAGAATGATATTTTCCAGTTTCATCCATGTCCCTACAAAGGACATGAACTCAACATTGTTTATGGCTGCATAGTATTCCATGGTGTATATGTGCCACATTTTCTTAATCCAGTCTATCATTGTTGGACATTTGGGTTGGTTCCAAGTCTTTGCTATTGTGAATAGTGCCGCAATAAACATACGTGTGCATGTGTCTTTAGAGCAGCATGATTTATAGTCTTTTGGGTATATACCCAGTAATGGGATGGCTGGGTCAAATGGTATTTCCAGTTCTAGATCCCTGAGGAATTGCCACACCGAATTCCACAATGGTTGAACTAGTTTACAGTCCCACCAACAGTGTAAAAGTGTTCCTATTTCTCCACATCCTCTCCAGCACCTGTTGTTTCCTAACTTTTTAATGATGGCCATTCTAACTGGTGTGAGATGGTATCTCACTGTGGTTTTGATTTGCATTTCTCTGATGGCCAGTGATGATGAGCATTTCTTCATATGTTTTTTGGCTGCATAAATGTCTTCTTTTGAGAAGTGTCTATTCATGTCCGACAAATTCTTTTATTACGTATTTATTGGGAACATAATGATTTTACCGAATATGTTCAAATACCTCAGGTGAAGCCCAATAAACATCAACTCTGAGAAGCCTGAATTTGAAATCATGAATATGAATTTTGAACTAAGAATAGTTAAGGAAGCACAAGACATAGCAAAACAAAGGACAAATGACAAAATAAATTTAAGAACCACTTATCTGCCATAATTAAATTTATCAGTATGTGAATATAATCTGCTTAGGCTTGTTGGGTGAACTTATAAATCCTAATGAAGGATGCAATCTCAGTTAGTATTCCTGCCCATAACTGAAAACCTAGTATAGCAATTTTGTGAGGAATTTCTAGCATTTAAATTATACTTGGAATTATATGTTTGCATTTAGAACTAAGCCACTTGCTTGTGAAGACAGGAATTTGATCATAAATTATCTGTAAGGTTTATGTAAGTCTCCATACTTTATGAATGAGAAGACCAAATCGAAATGATGTGGCAGTCTGGGTTTACTTAGTTATGGTTTTATCACTTGACTTTTTTACTTCCATGCAGTGCATTGATGACTTAGTTTTCTCCTCAAATGACTAAAAATGACTTAAAGTATCCCTAATAACCATTTGTGTCAGTTGTCAGTTTATTATTTCTCGGCTCTGAATTCACATTTCAACATATGCTCTAAAGCAGAGTATTTTAAATAATTTTTCCTTTGATAAGAGCAGTAGAGGGTGCTTGAGGAATAGTGCAGTAGAGACTTCCTGTGTGAGCTGGGTGTCAGCAGGACGGGGGTGAGGATAGCTAGTAGAGCCCGCCCCAGTCACCTGCCCAGCCTTTGTTCTTCTGTGACACTGCAGCCTCTGTCTGGTGATAATCTTTCCACAGCACTCTCTGAAAACCGGAGCCCCCACAGACTGTCTGCTCTAAAGATCTCTGGCCCCACCAATTGCGGGGAATCCCTTGGATACACTTGCTTAGAGTTGTTGATACCCTACACCCTGGAGGTGGCCTTTCACTTGCCAAGGAACTCAGATCAGCTCTGGTCTGGCCAAAATTGTGAACGTTCCTGGTATCCAGTGAACTGACCCACATTTTCTCCAATAAAGTCTGAACACCTTCCAAGTTTGTCCTTCAGTACTCTCCATCAGCCCTAACATACCATACAGAGTTTCCTTACATCTTATCATTCCTTCTTTTTTCTTAAAAACAAACAAACAAACAAACAAGTTTATTGGTGACGTTAAAGAAAAAGGCTGCGGGCGGGTGGCTGGAGCCAGGGTTACGTGGGCTGCCCCTCTTGGTCTTGCGGGTGCATCTCTGAAATCAGCCGTTGCAGCTCGGCCGCGTGGCGCATGTGCATCATGATGACGCTCTCGTATTCCCTCACCGACAGCACTGAGCCCTTTGACAGTGCTGGGCGGCTGGGGCCCACGGTGCTCTGGGGCTTTCCCTCCAACCAGGAAATCTTCAGAGGGTTATCCACCAGGCCAACTTCATTTGGACAGCCAGCTCCGCAGCCTTGGCAGTCGCAAATTCCACCACAGCAGTGCCTACCTTCTTACTGGAAAGCACCAGGTTGAGAACCTATCCATACTTTTGCAAAAGCCATAGGAGGACGTCTTTGGAGAAGCCACCTTTTACCTCCCCCCGAGTCTTCTTGCACTTCCATTTTAGCTTTAGTGGGGGTTCCTTGGCCTTTAGTATTTTGTCTTTCCTCTCAACCTCTGGTCACGCTCCTGGTGTATCTGCTCCCGGATCAGCCTCTGCTGTTCCTCCAGCTGCCGGGAACCCTCTTCACTCAGACGTTTGATCTCTCGCTCTAGTGTCCTGGTGCTCAGGCTCTCCTCCAGCTCCTCCTCTTCTTCCCCCTCCCCCTCTCCCTCCCCCTCTCCCTCCCCTCTCCCTCCCCTCTCCCTCCCCCTCTCCCTCCCCCTCTCCCTCCCCCTCTCCCTCCCCCTCCGCCTGGTGCTGCCGCTGCCACTTCCAGGCCTCCAGATCAAGCTTCACTTTCTTCCTTTTCTCATCTAGTTTCTGAGTCCTCTCTGCTGCCTGCTTCTTGGCTTTCCTGACCTTGTCATACTCAGCCCTGGCTGCAGCATCGGTCAGCACCTCCAAGGCCTGAGAATGCTGGTGGAAGGGTTCAGCTGCCAGTGGAAGAGTTCAGGGTAGCAGGAGGGGGCCTTCTGCCTATATGCCTTCTCCACCTCTTTGCCACCTTCTCCTCAATGTCTAGCAGCGCGTACAGGTCCATCTGTAAGAGCTCCTTGGTCACTGCCATGGTTCTGACCTGACAGATTCGTACTCCATTTTTCTGTCCTTTCTTTCTTCTTTTTTTTTTTTTAACCATGCTTAATACTGCTTTGTATCAAACATCCCTGCTAATCTACTGTGTGATGTTTATCTCCTAAATGAACCCAGACTGCCATATTATTTTGATTTGGTCTTCTCATTCATAAAGTATGGAGATTTACATATTTCTTAAAGATAATTTATAAACAAATTCCTGTGTTCATAGGCAAGGCAAGTCATGAAAATGCATTGCAATATTTTAAAACAGCATTATTTACTTTTAGTTATGGATGGTTTTAATAGCATACAGAATGAATGTGCATTTTCAGGAAAGAAGCATTCTAATTAAAATATTGCAGATGGGTTCCTGAAATAGGAGATAATGTCTAACTTAATAGGGTTTTTTGAATATCTGTTCCATGTCACGTGTTTGTGAATTTAAAATTTCTGTTAATTTCCTGACGATTTTGACATTATGCTATATTTAAAATTGGTGGGTGGGTACAATTATACCTGACAGAAAAAAAATGAGGGAAAAAATACGTTTAAGAAAATCATTAAAAATATGTACATTTTATTGATACAGTGTAAAATAGAAACCTTACTTAACATTTTAATATTTTTCTCTCATCTTTACAAATACATTCAACAAGTTGAAAATAAGTTTCTAAGAATTGGTCTGTAATGGCCAGGCATGGTGGCTGAAGCCTGTAATCCCAGCACTCTGGGAGGTGGAGGCAGGTAGATCACCTGAGATCAGGAGTTTGAGACCAGCCTTATCAACGTGGTGAAACCCCATCTCCACTAAAAATACAAAAATTAGCCAGATGTGGTGGCAGACACCTGTAATCCGAGCTACTCAGGATGCTGAGGCAGGAGAATCGCTTGAACCTGGGAAGCTAGGTTGCAGGGAGCCGAGATCACGCCATTGCTCTCCAGCTTGGGAGACAGAGTGAGTTTGTGTCTCAAAAAAAAAAAAGAATTGATCTGTACTGCATTTACACATTTTAAAAATTGAGTATAGAAGGTTTGGGATCATGTGTATTATTCAGATTACATCAGAAGTACTAAAGATTCAAGCAAAAAATGCACTCATTTAGGAAAACCCAATTTATAGATGCTTGAGCTGAGAAATTCCAAGACAATATTATAAGGCTATTAATGATATTTGAGGCCTACAAAGTTTAGTTCTACTTGTGTTTAATGATGTGTCTTAGTAATATAATGTATTAAAAAACAGCCCTAAATATGATCTCTATATAGGGTAATCATTTTGCATCCTTTCACTTTGTGAAAACAGATGAAAGGTTTTTGGATTTTGGGTTATTTTAATTTTACTTACTTAGGGGCACACTTTACCATTGCTCTATTAAACTTCAATTTGAGGAAAATTAATTTAACCAGTCTTGTCAGAAAAAATAGGATTTGCTAGTTTTGTGAAGGGACAGTTCGCTATAGAGACCAAAAATAACTGGCACTGTGGATTTACCCCAGTGATGCTTTAGTGATCATTACAGATTGATTTGCTGTGCTCTCTTTTTATGGCCTGTTTTTCTATTTTGGCTCAGCCTAGAAAAGCTGGTGTCTGGTGAATAATATAAATGTTATTTAATATGTACACCTCATAATATCCCTAGTACTCTTAGGTTTATAAGGGGCATGCACATATATCATTTCAATTAATCCTTACAAAATAAACCATTAAGTCAATAAAAAGAGACACTTTCACAGTACAAAATTTTCAAAGACAGGGAAGTTAACATTTATCTTTCCTTCGACACATTTGGATACATTATTAAAATACAAATTTTGCATGAAATGTGTCACTTAATTTTTCCAACTCACATGATTGTTACTTTGAATCTGAATATTGCAAGCCCAAAACTTAAAAAGATGAAAAAGTTTCTGTAGATGCAGAAAATACGTACATAGCTTAACCAGGGTGCAATTCAGCCCTACTTACATCTAAGATTCATGTATTTCCACTGCACCTTAATAGCTCTTCTTCCTTCCTTCCTTCCTTCTTTCCTTCCTTCCTTCCAACGATTTATTTGGCATAAAATAAATGAAAGTGATGCACTTTGTGCTGGCCATACACCCAAGTGTAAGATTTAGTTCTTGTACTGAGAGACATGTTTCACAAACAGATTTCAAATAAATAATTATTATGCAAACTCAGGGCTTTTCAAATTGATCCAGTTATTTCCCCTTTTATTTTGTTATAGCCTCTCAATTTTGAATATTGATTTGCTCACATATGTGAACAAATTCCATCCCAATAAAGATGGAGAGCAGAAAATTTTACCTTTAGAAAACAAACTTCTAACTCCCAAACTCTCATTTTAATACTTGTTTTATATCGTTTGTTAGTTTGATGTTGTTGCTATTATTGTTATTTTGCTGCTCAGAGAACTCATGGTTAAAATTTGCCTATACGAGGGGCTTATAGTGTGTCAAATATGTCCTAATAAACTAGCAATCAAGGAGAGTTCTTTAACTCTATGAGAGTTCTTTAACTTTATGATAACAAAGCATTGTTACATTTTAAAAATTGAAATATAAAATATGTACACAAATTATAAGTGTATAACTAGATCAATTTATACAAAATTAACAATCCAATAGAATCTTCTGTAGTTTAAGATGCAAAACATTAGAAGCATTCTAAAAACCCCAGGAGAAAGGAGGTAATCATGAAGATATAGCATGAGATAGGATTCTGGTTAGTTTAAGTTGTTCTATTTCCTGATTTTTCTATAAATTACATGAGTTCACATTTTGATAATTCATTGAGGTTTATATTTTAAGTGTAATTAATTATCCTTATGTGCTACATTTCACACTAAACATATCTTTAAAAAGAACAAACCAATGTATAGTGTTAAAGATTTTCATTATGTAAAGCTTTTGTTTTGAGAAAATGTGCTTTGATATGAATTTTTGTTATTTGTCAAGAATCTTGATTTTATGCATCAAAATTTGCTAAGATATGTACTCTGCTTACTTCTTGATATCATGTAGCATTGTCAGACATCATCTTTTATCTACAAATCTACACATGTATAAAAATTTTTCATTCCATCTTATTCAAGTACATATTCTTATATGTACTTATTCAAGTATATATATATAATCTCACTTTTCTACAAATCATGGTTTAGAAATTCTATATTTTATTTGCCAAATTTTTTGTCTATTTTAAAAAGAAAAAATATATAGCTTTTTCTTTTACCACAATATTTCCTCTACTTTGCTTTATTTACATTGCATGAATTACAAATAAAAGTGTCTGCATTGACAAACATCTCCACAGCTAGACATTTCAACACAAGCTTTTTCCTTTGGTTATAACTGCAGATAGAAAACTAAATGAGTGCTACCTTCCTCAACTCTTCTGTGAAAATAATAATATTTTAGTCAGTATTTAACTCTTACTATTTGGAATAACATGCACAATGTTAACTCTTGTATATAAATTTCCTCTCCATCACCCTTATGAGATTTCACCTCTTTCTATGCCTTTATGTTCTTTTCTACTGATCCACTGTGCGTTCTTTTCTCACTGTTTTTAGTGTTCCAAATTTTCTGACTTTATTGGAGAGGTGGGAAGAGCTCGATGGATATTATTAATTTATATAAACTTTTTTTTCTTGAATTAATTTGATATGAAACATCTGGATTAGTGACTATTATTTTTATATTCATCTAAACAACTGATATGTTAAAGACAAAAGTCATTCTTACATACATAGAGAGAATAGGATACCAAGAACTCCAGACAGACCATTCAAATTTGCTTTCAATGCTAATGAATTCTATGTGCTTTCCAACGGCAAAATCTTCCCTTTACACAGGCAATTTTTAAAATCACCTTTATATGGGTTGTGCAGATATGCCAATAGACATAGAAACAAAAAATATTATTTATCCTAATAATCTTGAATTAACCATAAATTTTCTCATATGACTTTAGATATATTCAAAAATATGATAAATGTGAAAGAGATAAAAATTTAAGTTTAAGGCCTGTAAATGGTGAGAATATTGTGTCAATGACCCTTATTTGTTTTTTCCCCCTCCTTCAAAAAAAAATCTTTCTGAGACAGGGTCTTTCTTGCCTAGGCTGGAGTGCAGTGGCACAGTGTTAACCCACTGCAGCCTTGAACTCCTGGGCTCTAGCAATCCTCTCATCTAAGCCTCTTTAGTGTCTAGTACTATAGGTGCACACCAACACACCCAGCTATTTGTTCATTTATTTATTTATTTTGTGATGGAATCTCACTCTGTCACCCAGGATGAAGTGCAGTGGCATGATCTTGGCTCATTGCAACCTCCATCTCCTGGGTTCAAGCAATTCTCCTGCCTCAGCCTCCCGAGCAGCTGGGATTACAAGTGCCCCCCACCACCAGCAGCTAACTTTTTGTATTTTTAGTAGAGATGGGGTTTCACCATGTTGGCCAGGCTGGTCTTGAACTCCTGACTTCAAATGATCCACCCACCTCAGCCTCCCAAAGTGCTGAGATTACAGGCATAAGCCTCCATGCTGGACACACCCAGCTAATTTCTAAAATATTTTTGGTAGCGACCAGTTCTTACTGTTCCCCAGGTTGGCCTCAAACTCCTGGACCCAAGCCATCTTCCTGCCTCTGCCTCCCAAAGTGGTTGTATTGCAGGCGTGAGCCACTGAACCATCTGCCTATGTTTTACACCTCCCTGTTTCCATGTTCTTTGCCACTTCACTTGGATTTGCCCATTGCTTGACTCTGGGTTTGGTCATGTGATTTACTTTGACCAATTGAATGTTAGCCAATATCATGCAAATAGGAGTTTGAAATGTGTGTATATGATTGTGTTTTTCTCCTCTCTCATTCTTCTGTTAATACCACAAGGGCATACCCAGACTAGTCTACTGGAGGGTAAGAAATGTGAAGTATATCTGAGTTGCTGTAGTCATCCCAGGTGTGCACAGCCTAGATAAGCAAATAGGCTAGTTAATCCCCAGACACGTAAGTGGGCCTAGCCAAGAACAACGAAGTCACCAACTGACCCAAAGACAATTGGTGAAATGATTGAAATTGAGCATTGCTTATTTGTATCATGCTTTTTCTAGAGTTATTTAAATTTTAAGGTATGTTTTTGTGAAACCTTAATACAAATAATGATTTAATTTAAATTTAAGATTTTGAAGACGTTTATACAAAACTGCAACTGTTCTAATTAATATGCTTGCAAATTAAAAATAAATTTAAATAAAAGGCAATTTTATCACCATTGGGTAATTTAAAAATTTATACTTAATATGAACACTTCCATGTAAATTTTAACTGCAGTGTGCACTTCATGATAGCAGCAGCTGCTTACTGATGGGTTTTTAGTCCTCAGCTATTTTGAGGGCTGAACCCCAGTGGGGACTTTGTCGGTGTCAATACCTATTAATAATTGCTGACAAATAACCAACACCCCAAGAGCAAGTTTCCTGTTGATAACTTGTGAAAAACAAATATATGGTAACTTTGACATTATCTTAATTTTTTTACAATGTATATTTCATTGGATATCAAAAAAATATATCGTCTATTTCAGTAAAGTACATGTGATTTTGGCAGAGAGTATGAAGAATTTTTCTTAATGTACTTTTTTGCGGTGGTTGTTTAAATATGGCTTTTCGAGGTGAAGAAAGTGCATCTGGAAAACACTAGATAAGCTCAAGTGTGACACCAAAGTAAAGAGATTCTATTAGCAAAATAGGCTTTTTGTAGAACTTTAAAAAAATTGTATCTTTGAGTGTGTGTGTTTATTCATAGCATTTTCCTCTGCTGTTTCTTTATCAAAGGTAGGGGTGCCTAACGTAGCAATGTGAATGATCAGAATAGAAGCTTCTAGGAGATTAAACATAAAAGGACTTTTTCTACTGCTTCCCCACTCTCTACAAGATACCAGCCATAATACAGTATGGCCAAGATAGTAAATAAATCACTTTTAAAACCCCAAAACTTCTTCTTTGGAATGGTACGTCCTTATGAAATCACAGAGGAGACAGAGGAGGGTTCCGTGTAGACATAGGCTTCTTAGAATAAATGAGATTAGTTTTCTTATGAAGGGTGGCCATAACTCATAGATTTTTATTCTCTCAAGAAAATTGCATATTGTTATATTTTGGATAGTAAAATAAAAGTTGAATTCTCTCTCCACTTAGAATATAAAAAGTTGCCATTGACCGTCACTTTCACTCAAACAAAAAAAAGTATATAAGCAAAAAAGTATATGTGTGTGTTGGCTGTGGGTTTGTCATATATGGCTTTTATTACATTAAGATATGTCCCTTGTATGCCGATTTTGTTGAAAATTTTAATCATAAAGTGTTGCTGGATTTTGTCCAATGCTTTTTCTGCGTATGTTGACACGATCATGTGATTTTTGTTTTAACTTCTGTTTACATGGTATATCACAGTTATTGAGTTGCATATGTTAAACCATCCCTGCACTCCTGGTATGAACCACACACTTGATCATGGTGGATTATCTTTTTTATATGTTGTTTGATTCAGTTAGCTAGTATTTTGTTAAGGATTTTAGCATCTATGTTCATCAAGGATATTGGTCCGTAGTGGTTTTTTCTGGTTATGTCCTTTCTTGGTTTTGGTATTAGGGTCATGCTGGCTTCATAGAATGAATTAGGGAGTGTTCCTTCTTTCTCTAACTTGTGTAATGATGTCAAAAGTGTTGATGCCAATTCTTCTGTGAATGTCAGGTAGAATTCTGCTGTGAATCCATCTAGTCCTGGACTTTTTTGTGCTGGTAATTTTTAAATTACCATTTCAATCTCACTGCTTGTTATTGGTCTGTCCAGGGTATCTAATTCTTCCTGATTTAAGCTAGGAGGATTGTATTTTTCCAGAAATTTATCTATCTCTTCTAGATTTTCTAGTTTATGTGTGTAAAGGTGTTCATAGTAGTCTTAAGTGATCTTTTGTATTTCAATGGTGTCAGTTGTAATATCTCCTGTTTCATTTCTTAGTGAGGTTATTTGGATTTTCACACTCCTTTTCTTGGTTAATCTTGCTAATGGTCTGTCAATTTCATTCATCTTTTCAAAGAACTAGCTTTTTGTTTCATTTATCTGTTGTATTGTTCTTGTTGTTTCAATTTCATTTAGTTCTGCTTGATCTTGGTTACTTTCTTTCTTCTGCTGGGTTTGGGTTTGGTTTGTTCTTGTTTCTCTAGTTCTTTGAGGTGTGACCTTAGATTGTCTATTTGCAATCTTTCAGACTTTTCGATGTAGGCATTTAGGGCTATGAACTTTCCTGTTAGCACTGCCTTTGCTGTATCCCAGAGGTCATTATTGTCATTATTGTCATTCAGTTCAAATAATTTTTTAAATTCCATCTTCATTTTGTTTTTAACCCAATGCTCATTCAGGAGCAGCTTATTTAATTTCCATACATTTGCATGGTTTTTAAGGTTCCCTCTGGAGTTGATTTCCAGTTTTATTCCACTGTGGTCTGAGAAAGTGCTTGATATAATTTCAATTTTCTTAAACTTATTGAGGCTTGTTTTATGGCTTATCATATGGTCTATCTTTGAGAAAGTTTCATTCACTGTTGAATAGAATGTGTATTCTGTGGTTGTTGGATTAAATGTTCATATGTATTGTTAAGTCCATTTGTCCCAAGGTATAGTTTAAATCCATTGTTTCTTTGTTGAATTTCTTGATGACCTGTCTAGTGCTGTCAGTGGAGTATTGAAGTCCCCCACTATTATTATGTTGCTGTCCATCTCATCTCTTAGATTTATTAGTAATTGTTTTACGAATTTGGGAGTGGCAGTGTTAGGTGCATATATGTTTAGGACTGTGATATTTTCCTGTTGGATAAGGCTTTTTACCATTATATATGTCTCTTTTTGTCTCTTTTAACTGATGTTGCTTTAAAGTTTGTTTTGCCTGATATAAGAATAGCTACCCCTGCTCACTTTTGGTGTCCATTTGCATGAAATGTCTTTTTCCACCCCTTTATTTTATGTGTGTCCTTACATGTTAGGTGAGTTTCCTGAAGGCAGCAGATAGTTGGTTGTCGAGTTCTTATCCATTCTGCAGTTCTGTATCTTTTAAGTGGAGCATTTAGGCCATTTACACTCAACGTTAGCATTGAAATGTGAGGTACCATTGCTTTCATCTTACTCTTTGTTGGCTGTGTATTTTGTGTTTTGTTTTGTTTTGTTTTGTTTTTTGTTTTTTAACTTGTATTTTTGTTTTATAAGTCTTGTGTGATATATGCTTTAAAGAAGTTCTGTTTTGATATGTTTCTAGGATCCATTTCAAGATTTAGAGCTCCTTTTAGCAGTTCTTATAGTGGTGGCTTGGTAATGGTGAATTCTCTCAGCCTTTGCTTGTCTGAAAATGACCGTATTTTTTCATCATATTTGATGCTTAGTTTTCCTGGATACAAAATTATTGGCTGATAAGTGTTTCATTTGAGGAGGCTGAAGATAGGTCCCCAATCCTTTCTAGTTTGTAGGGTTTGTGCTGAGAAATCTGCTGTTAATCTGATAGGTTTTCCTTTATAGGTTACCTGGTGCTTCTGTCTCACAGCTCTTAAGATTCTTTCCTTCATCTTAACTTTGGGTAACCTGACGACAACGTGCCTAGGAGAAGACCTTTTTGCAAAGAATTCCCACATGTTTTTTTGTGCTTCTTGGATGTCCAGGTCTTTCTCAAGGCCTGGGAAATTTTCCTCAATTATTCCCCCAAATATATTTTCCAGGCTTTTGGAATTCTCTTCTTCCTCAGGTACACCAATTATTTTTAAGTTTGGCTGTTTAACATAATCCCAGACTTCTTGGAGGATTTGTTCATATTTTCTTATTCTTTTTTCTTTGTCTTTGTTGGATTGGGTTAATTTGAAGACCTTGTCTTTGAGCTTGGAATTTCTTTTTTCTACTTCTTCAATTCTGTTGCTGAGACTTTCCAGAGCATTTTGCATTGCTAAAAGTGTGTCCAAAGTTTTCTGAATTTTTTGTTGTTTTTTTCTTTAAGCTATCTGTTTCCTTGAATATTTCTCCTTTCACTTCTTGTATCTTTTCTTGAATTTTCTTGCATTGGATTTCACCTTTCTCTGGTCCCTCCCTGATTAGCTTAATAACTAACCTCGTGAATTCTTTTTCAGATAAATCAGGGATTTCTTCTTGGTTTGGATCCATTGCTGATAAACTAGTGTGATTTTGGGGGGTTGTTGAGCCTTGTTTTGTCATTATTACCAGGGTTGGTTTTCTGGTTCCTTCTCATTGGGTAGTCTCTGTCAGAGGGAAGGTCTAGGGCTGAAGGCTGTTGTTCAGATCCTTTTGTCCCACGGTGTGTTCCCTTGATATAGTACTCTTCCCCTATTCCTATATACCCTTTGTCTTCTGCTACCAGGGTGGGTAAGGATGGACCATCAGGTGGGGGCGGGGCTAGGCATGTCTGAGCTCAGAATCTCCTTGGACAGGTCTTGCTGGGGCTGCTGTGGGGGGGGTGGTCACTGGAGTTGTGTACTTGGGAGGATTATGGCTGCCTCTGACGAGTCATGAAGGTTTTCAGGCAAGTGGGGGAAAGCCGGCAGTCACAGACCACACTCAGCTCGCACGCAAACTGAAGGGATGGTTTCATTCCCACCGTGCCTCCCCAAGAGCCTGGAATCCATTTCCAGGCTGAGGGCAAGACTGGCTTGAGAACGTGCCTAGGACTATCCATATCCCAGCTGCTAAAGAAAAGGGCTTTAGTTCTTCCCCCCGCCTTGAAGTCTGCATGCTGATTTGCGCCCAGCCCTTAGTTCTGGCCAGGAGGGTTCTCGCCCCATTCAAGTTGTTACAAAGTTCAGCTAGAGAATTCCTTCTCCTTGTGGAGTTTTACCTCCTGCTTCTCTGGCCACCCTCCCTATGGATCCCTGTAGTGCCAGGTAGGAATGGGCTAGTTGGGGACTGAGCGAGCTCCCAGGGCCTTTCTGCTGCCTCCTCTACCACTGTATTTCGCTTGGCTCTCTAACTTGACTCAGCTCCAGGTAAAGTCAGAAATGTCTCCCACAAACAGAACTTCAACCTCTCCAGAGGCGGTGTGTGTTCCTTTCCGGAGAGGAAGATCTGCCTTTCCCACTTCCACAGTTGGGATCCTTACAGTATTTGGGGTGTCTCCCAGGTCCTGCAGGAGCAGTCTGCTTCCTTCAGTTGGTCTGTAGGTCCTCTCAGGGTGGCTGGTTTGCTCTTGCAGTTGATCTGAGCTAAAATTCACAGTGCAAGCCTCCACATTCTGCTCTGTCCAGAGCTGCAATCTAGTCGTGCCTCCCATCTGCCATAACCCCCCTTTTCTTTTCAATACATATTAAAGGACTGAAATAAAACAGCATATTCTCTAATCATAATTAAGACATCAATACATATACAACATTTTTTAAACAGTAAGAAATTAAGCAAAATAATTATAAATATCCTATATGTCAAAGAATAAATCGCAAGAGGGATTATAGGATATTATTAATTCCACAATAATCAAACCACATCCTACAAAAACCTACAAAATTCAACAAAAGCAGTAATTTGAGTGAAATTAACAGTTTATACTATACAAAAATAAAAGGTCTACAATCAATGATAGAAGCTTTTAACTTAAGAAGAGCAAAATAAACCCAAAATAAGTAGAGGAAATAAAATTTTTTAAAAAGGGCAAAATAATTGAACCATAAAATTAACAATGAAGGAAAATTTCAAAGCCTAAAGTTGGTTCTTTAAAATGATTAGTAAAATTGGTGAAGCTTTAGCAAGATTGATCATGAAAAAGATAACGGTAAAAATAAATTACCAACACTAGCTATAAAATAAGAATTGATATAGTTCATATGAAAAGAAAAGGATAATGATGGGATAATATAAGCAACTACTAATTAAATAAAACAGTAAAATAAAGTTTAAATAACTTATGAAAACTAATGCTAAAAGAACAAAACTAAATATCTAAATCGTTGTATAGCTATTAAATATATTGAATAGATGATGTAAAAAAAATCCTTATTACAGAGAAAAACCCAGAATCATATTGATTCATTGGTAAAGTCTATAAAATACTTGAGGAAAAATAATACCAAAATTACACAAATCTTCCAAAACATGGAAGAAGATGAAACACTTCTTATGCTGTTTTATGAGGCCAGCATAACCTCAGTACCAAAAGGTTAGCCATTTTAAACTATAAAAGAAAAACAATACAGGCCAATATCTCTTTTGAATTTAGACACAAATACTGTCAATAAAATATAATCAAATTCTATACAGCAATATACAAAGAGGATAATATATCATGGTGCTCATGTAGGGTTTTCCTAGGAATAAATATTTTAAAAATCAAAGTCAATAGTGGTAATTTGCCACATTAAGAGAAATAAAGAGAAAAATTATTATGATGTCAACAGTTGCAGCAATAAAGGTTTTAAAAATATACATCCATTCCTGATTGGAAAATTTTATATATATAAATATATATATTTATATCTATATCTATATCTATCTATCTATATCTATGTACATATCTATATATATCTGTAACCCAATAATACAAGGAAGCTTTCCTAATATGATATTGGACATTCACGACAGACCTACAAGAAAAATTCTAAACAATATAGGAATATAAATTCTCTTCATTTCCATGTGTGATTATACTGCAAGTGCTAGCCTATACAATAAGGGAAAAAAGTTAAAATACATAGGTTGAAAATACGTAAAAGTCCATTATTTAAAATAAACATTATTATGTATAAGAAAACCTTAGATTAGCCGGGTGCTATGGCTCAAGCCTGAAATCCCAGCACTTTGGGAGGCTGAGGTGGGTGGATCACCTGAGGTTGGGAGTTTGAGACCAGCCTGACCAACATGGAGAAACCCCATATCTACTAAAAATACAAAATTAGCCTGGTGTGGTGGCACATGCCTGTAATCCCAGCTGCTTGGGAGGCTGAGGCAGGAGAATTGCTTGAACCTGGGAGGCAGAGGTTGCAGTGAGCCAAGATGGTGCCACTGCACTCCAGCCTGGGCAACAAGAGCAAAATTCCATATCACAAAAAAAAAGAAAGAAAGGAAAGAAAACCTTATGGTTCAATGAGAAAAAAAAAAAAAAAACAACCCTACCAGAATTAATAAATGTATTTAGCAAAGTTGCCATGTGCAGGTTATTACAATGAATTCTCTAGCAATAAATCAATATAAATAAAGCAATATAAATTACCTGATATTAAATATAATGACAAATTTCTAAGATCTTTTCACCAAAACTATAAAACATTACTAATGAAAATTAAAGAGCTAAAGAATTAAAAAGCTAAATAATATATATGTATCATGATTACTGAGAATGGAATACTCAATATTGTTACGATGTTTATTGTCATCAGCTTAACCTTTTTTTGTGGAAATTGGTATGCTGATTCTAAAACTATGTGAAAATGTAATGGATATAGATTAGCCAAAATAACCTTGTAAAAGAGAAACAACACAGTGGACTTTTACTATCTGACTTCAAGAAAACAAGCTTTGTTACTATAGTCAATATTGGTATATGGATTAAAAAAGAAGGGAACAAAAAGATAATCCAAAAATGATGTATGCATTTATAATCAATTAAATGTTGACCTAGTCAATGTGAAGGAGAAGATATATCTTTTCAATAAATGGTTCTGGAACAACTGGATATATTAGTCGAAACTATTTTTAAGAAGCTTTTTTATTATTTTTATATAAACTCATATCACAGCTCAAAAAAATCAGTTTAAGATGAATTTTAGACCTAAATATAAGCACTACCCATAAAACTTCTAGAAGAACAAAGAGTACCATTATGGCTAAGGTTAAGCAGAAATGCATTAGAAAAAAAGAACAATAACTATAAAAGAAAAAATGATAATTTGACTTAATATAAAATAAACATTTGTTCTCATCTAAATAGAAAGTCAATAGAAAAGCCACAGACTACAGGAGGGAAAACACTTAAAAAGCATATATATGGCAATTACTAATATCAAGAACACATAAAATGTACACAAGTCAATAGTAAAAATATAAATAAGCCAATTAAAATTGGCACAAACTTTAAAAAGCAACTTTAAGTAGGAATAAATTTAAAAAGCATGTGAAAATGCATGACATCAATTTGAATTGAGAAAATGCAAGTTAAAACATTATTGATATACATTCTTTTCCCACTAGAATGACTACAGGCAAACTGAAAAATTCTGACAAAGGTGTGGAGCCACAAGGAGTTTCATACATTGCTGGTTAAAATAGAAAATGCATAACCATGTTGCAGGACTGTTGGAGTGTTTCTTCAATAGGTAAACATTTCACTACTAGGAATCTACCTGAAATAAATAAAAACATATGAACTCAGAAAGATATACAAAAATGTTCATAGCAGCCTTATTTATAATAATTATGTAAACAAGGCAACTGTCCATTAAGAGAAGAATGAATAAACACACTGTTACATTCATACAATTAAAGACTCAAAAATAAAGAGGAAGTAATTACTGATAGACCTAGTGACATGAATGGAGTTTAAAACATCATGAGCAAGAAGAGTCATACACACTTACAAAATGCGTTGTACTAGTTCATGTATAATGCTTCTAAGAATAATCAGGCAAAAGTGATCTATGGTGAGCGTGTCCATCCACAAACAAGCACAAATCTACTAGAATTTTTTTAAAGTACAATATTTGTGAAGTCTTTATGCTTATATGAGAGTACAAACATTTCTTAGTTTTCTACCAAAACTCATTTTTATGGACAATTGACGAATACTTTCAGGTCATGAAAGAGAACTTCTGCTGACAGTGTTTTGAAATCTGGTCTTAGTGCACATTGTTTTGCTGCATATTTTAATGTTTTACAGTGAGATGTATGAAATAGTAATCTAAATATTCTCTCCCTCTATTCTCTACAGTGCTGCCACAGATAGGGTTATATACCACATCCAAGTGGTGTTGTTAGGTAACAACAGATGTAGTTTAACACTTTTATCCATTTGAGAAGATTACCATTGCTGTACTGGAGGCATATAATGTTTTTATAAAGTTAACTAGTCGAAAAACGTGTCATCTTTGTTTTAAGGTGACCATTCATTATGTTCTTCCAAAGCTTTAAGGAAGGCTACATATAAACTTCAGCTGTGACTAACACCGAACAGAGAATTCTTTGACATCTGTGCCAGCTGTTCCTCCATTTGAACAATGTTTAGTTTCTGAACTGATGCAAAAATTTTACCTTTAAATGAAGCAATGACTTTGTATTTGAATATCTCTTTTTTTTATTAAGGCAGTGCATAGTAGCAGATTATTTATTTATTTATTTTTAATATACATTAAGTTCTGGGATACATGTGCAGAATAGGCAGGTTTGTTACATAGGTATACATGTGCCATGGTGGTTTGCTGCACCTATCAACCCGTCATCGACATTAGGTATTTCTCCTAATGCTATGCCTCCCCTTGCCCCCCACCACCCGCAGGCCCCGGTATGTAATGCTCCCTTACCTGTGCCAATATGTTCTCAATGCTCAACTCCCACTTATGAGTGAGTACATGCAGTGTTTGGTTTCTGTTCTGTGTTATTTTGCTGAGAATGATGGTTTCCAGCTTCATCCATGTCCCTGCAAAGGACATGAACTCATTCTTTTTTGATGGCTACATAGTATTCCATGGTGTATATGTGCCACATTTTCTTTATCCAGTCTAACATTGATGGGCATTTGGGTTGGTTCCAAGTCTTCGATCTTGTGAATAATGCTGCAATAACATTATGTGTGCATGTGTCTTTATAGTAGAAAGATTAATGATCCTTTGGGTATATACCCAGTAATGGGATTGCTGGATCAAATGGTATTTCTGGTTCTAGGTCCTTAAGGAATCGCCACAGTCTCTTCCACAATAGCTGAACTAATTTACACTCCCACCAACAGTGTAAAACCATTCCTATTTCTCCACATTCTCTCCAACATCTGTTGTTTCCTGATTTTTTAGTCATCGCCATTCTAATTGGCGTGAGATGGTATCTCACTGTGGTTTTGATTTGCATTTCTCTAATGACTATGAGCTTTTTTGCATATATTTGTTGGCCGCATAAATGTCTTCTTTTGAAAAGTGACTGTTCATATCCCTCACACACTTTTTGATGGGGTGGTTTTTTCTTTTAAATTTGTTTAAGTTCATTGTAGATTCTGGATATTAGCCCTTTGCCAGATGAATAGATTGCAAAAATTATTCCTTAGAAGAAAAACTAACAAACAGAAAGCAATAGCATCAACATCAATAAAAAAGATGACCATGCAAAAACTCCTTCCAAAGGTCACCAACAGCAAAGACCAAAGGTAGATAAATACATGAAGATGAGAAAAAAAAAACAGTGCAGAAAGTCTGAAAATTCCAAAAACCTGAATTCCTCTTCTCCTCCAAAGGATCACAACTCCTCACCAGCAAGGGAACAAAATTGGATGAAGAATGAGTTTGAAGAATTGACAGAAGTAGGCTTCAGAAGGTGGGTAATAACAAACTCCTCCAAGCTAAAGGAGCATGTTCTCACCTAATGCAAGGAAGCTAAGAACCTTGATAAAAGGTTTGAGGAATTGCTACCTAGAATAACCAGTTTAGAGAAGAACATAAATGACCTGATGGAGCTGAAAAACACAGCACAAGAACTTCGTGAAGCATATACAAGTATCAATAGCCAAATCAATAAAGTAGAAGAAAGGATGTCAGAGATTGAAGATCAACTCAGTGAAATAAAGCATGAAGACAAGGTTAGAGAAAAAAGAATAAAAAGGAATAAACAAAGCCTCCAAGAAATATGGGACTATGTAAAAAAGACCAAACCTACATTTGATTGGTGTACCTGAAAGTGATGGGGAGAATGGAACTAAGTTGGAAAACACTCTTCAGGATATTATCCAGGAGAACTTCCCCAACCTAGCAAGGCAGGCCAACATTCAAATTCAGGAAATACAGAGACCACCACAAAGACACTCCTTGACAAGGGCAACCCCAAGACACACAATCATCAGATTCACGAAGGATGAAATGAAGGGAAAAATGTTAAGGACAGCCAGAGAGAAAGATTGGGTTACCCACAAAGGGAAGCCCTTCAGACTAATAGCGGATCTCTCGGCAGACCCTACAAGCCAGAAGACAGTGGGGGCCAATGTTCAACATTCTTAAAGAAAAGAATTTTCAACCCAGAATTTCATATCCAGCCAAACTAAGTTTCATAAGTGAAGGAGAAATAAAACCCTTTACAGACAAGCAAATACTGAGGGATTTTATCACTACCAGGCCTGCCTTACAAGAGCTCTTGAAGGAAGCAGTAAATATGGAAAGGAAAAACCGGTACCAGCCACTGCAAAAACAAACCAAAATGTAAAGACCATGGACACTATGAAGAAACTGCATCAACTAATGGACAAAATAACCAGCTAGCATCATAATGACAGGATCAAATTCACACATAACAATATTAGCCTTAAATGTGAACAGGCTAAATGCCCCAATTAAAAGGCACAGACTGGCAAATTGGATAGAGTCAAGACCCATCCATGTGCTGTATTTGGGAGACCCATCTCACGTGCAAAGACACACATAGGCCCAAAATAAAGGGATGGAGGAAGATTTACCAAGCAAATGGAAAGCAAAAAAAAAAAAAAAAAAAAAAAGTAGGGGTTGCAATTCTAGTCTCTGATAAAACAGACTTTAAACCAACAAAGATAAAAAAATTCAAAGAAGGGCATTACATAATGGTAAAGGGATCAATGCAACAAGAGCTAACTATCCTAAATATACATGCACCCAATACAGGCGCACCCAGATTCATAAAGCAAGTTCTTAGAGACCTACAAAGAGACTTAGACTCCCACACAATAACAGTGGGAGACCTTAACACCCCACTGTCAGTATTAGACAGATCAACAAGACAGAAAATTACCAAGGATATTCAGGACTTGAACTCAGCTCTGGACCATGCTGACTTAATAGACATCTGCAGAACTCTCCACCCGAAATCAGCAGAATATACATTCTTCACAGCACCCCATAGCACTTCACTATTTCCTTTCAACTGGGCTATATGTATTTCATTTCTGTGTATTGAGAAAATTAATAATATTAATTGATAAACTGATAACTAGTAGTGTTTTTAGAACAATAAAAGTAAAATCTTACAAATTATATCTCATTAGCTTAGTGGCTGTGATTACATGCTGGGCAGTTAATTTCATAAATTCAAATGTGTTATCTCTCAGCATATGATAGTCTCTCACATTTGGAAATGGTTGAGTTTTTAGCATTCCTGCTAATATTTGGCATTTTCTGTGATTTCCTTGCAGGTGTTGCAATACAGCTTTAATTTTTAACTTAGAGTGACAGAAAATAATTTTTATATAAGAGTGCCATTGTGGGAAAAATTTCTGAAATTCATGTTTTTAAAAATTTGTGCTTTTTTAGTTCTAATATTTCAATGTTCATATATAATTTAATATCTATATTGTTAAATTGCATCAGCATATTACTGAATTAAGAAATCATTTTTGTCAATAAGGACATCTATAGCGATTTGGAGAAGACAATGTCCTAATTATTTGTAAAAGTAATTTGAAACAAAAGGTATAGAAAAACACATAGAATGCATTGTTAGGAAGCTTGGCTCTAACCGAGACTTTCAAGGATGTTCATACAATAGTCTGATATTTTAAAATTGGAAGTCTTTTATTTTGTAAATATTTTTAAAATTTTTATGGGTACGTAGTTAAGTGTCTGTATTAAGTCTTTTCAATATAATGAGACAAAAAGCATAAAAAAGTTGGAGAAAGTGTGGAAAACATCAACCTCAGGCCAACCTACTCTCAATGTTGTTTTTCAAATAAACATAATGGTAATTCCATAACATGGAAGGTAGGTACTTGGTCACAGGAAAGACAATGCTACCCACACAGTATTAAATTTGATGTAATGAAAATGATAAAAATATTCCTTCAAGGAGATGGAAAATACATGAATAAGCTTTAAAAAGCTCAAATTTGAAGAAAATATAATCGAAGAATAAATTGTAGAGTTCTGCATGATTTCCAAAGCTATGGAAGCCTGCAATTTAAAATCAAGACAAGAAAATAATCAAAATTACTTCTTTTTTCTAGTTATATTGAATGACTTTCATTCAACTGTAAATTCTACCCTCACAACCTGCAGCATCTATATTATGCAACCGTTTTAATGGATGCCTCATGGATTTTCATTAATATATTCAGCCAATTAACAGATGCCTTGTAAATTATCTTTCCATTTTATTCTACTTCTCTTCGTTCCCCATGACATTATTTGCTGTGGCATCCCTCCCTCCATAGGAAATAATGATTTGTCACCAGGGTTCCACAGTGGTCTTGAGTTGTGCTGAATAATTAAGGCACTGAGACTGCCTTTAGTTTCATTCATAAGTATGTAGAATATCTCCCTTATCCTCAGCCACCTGTATTTAACACTATCACGGACACCAAAAGAGGGGGGCTACTGACCCACTACTAAAGAGATACTGTAAATGAAAACAGTAAAAGCAGTAGCTCCTATTGCTCTATGCTTTGTTTCTTTGTTGTTTGTTTGAGAAGGAGTTTTGCTCTTCTCGCCCAGGCTGGAGTGTAATGGCATGATCTTGGCTCAACCCAACCTGTCTGGGTTCAAGCGATTCTCCTGCCTCAGCCTCCTGAGTGGCTGGGATTACAGGCATGCACCACCACACTCAGCTAATTTTGTATTTTTAGTAGAGATGGAGTTTCTCCATGTTGGTCAAGTTGGTCTCAAACTCCAGACCTCCGGTGATCCACCCACCTTGGCCTCCCAAAGTGCTGGGATTACAGGTGTGAGCCACCTCACCCAGCCTGCTCTCTTTTACTCTTGATCTCACTCTTCCATTTTATCTTCTTTTCTAATCACTAATTGAGAGAACTGAGCAGTGCAGAACTTGGAAGCTAACCTCAAGCTGTCTGCTCAGTCTTCTGTAATCCTATACCCTACATTTTTTTTTCACCAAAATCTTATTGGTTTTGTTTTCCAATGTATTGAATCTTCTCTTAAAAAATTACTTTTTCCAAAATTGTATTTCACTTTTCCTATGTTGTGGAAATCTTTATATTTGAAAAGCTGTGATGAATCAAATAATCAATTGCTTATTGTTTCTTCACAATATATTTATCACTGTGTAGTGGATTTTGAAAAGTAAGAGAAACACAATGTCCCTGTTGACAAATAGCTTACAATGCACACTGAGAAAGAAGCGGAAAATAGGCATAACTATTAAAATCACGTAGAATTCAGTCTGCAGTTTATAGAAAAATTAATCACTGTAAATGAGATGTAAATTGTCAATTATAAACCATAACTTTAATAATATTGAAACTATTATACATGAGAGACAAATTTTAAATCATAATTTAAAAAACTATTACAAATAAAATATAATGATTGAAAGCATGAAAGATGGTTTTGCAAAAGAAATAACGTTTAATTTTAATATGATGGCTTAATAGAATATAGATGGTTTCTATTTAGAGAGAGAAGAAGCATAGAATAATTCCAAAACTTCCAAGAATATGTAGGTCATTAGTATGTAAATAATTCACTGAGTATTGGCAAAAAATAACAAAAATAGAAGCACTGATTCTTAGCGAGTCAAGCGATATATTCTATGGGGAAAAACAGACCCATGATAGCCTTCTTTCTTCAGGAGGATAAGGACAGTAATATTTGCGAACCACTCTGAAGAAACAGGACAATTTACCATGGTTGCCTTGAGAAACCAGCTAATGACTTCTGTAAGTGTCCTTTGTGTGAAATGAAGACCTTAATATGACATGACAAGGCTCCAAAAAAATACTAACGTATTAACTGTGCCAATTTAATTATACTAGAAGGACAAGTTTGGTGCAGTCCTAGACTACTATCTTAGAAAGCTGAAATTAGAATGTCTTAATCTGTTCATAGAGATACAGCAAGAGTGGTTTTTACTTTAACATTGAGGGTCCCAGCTTTAATAGCATATTATTTATTTTCTATTAATTATTTTCTATATCATATACAGTTAATGTACTAGAGTAAAGAAAATTCATTTTTGAAAAGTTAATTTGAAAATACACTTTTATTTCAATGGCTTACTCCCTTTAAAATATATTTTAAATGGTAAAATTGCTCTTTCTGTGAAAATAAAATTGTGAAAGTAAGTTCTACATAGAGACTAAAATCCTTAGTATTTTTAAAGTTATGCTATCAGTAGGTATAATTAAAACACATAAGATCTAAAGATTATGTAGTCATAGGTATACATAATTGTACATCTTATAGCTTTAATCTCATGTTAACATTTGCAATAATCATTGTTGCTTTTAAATTTTAAGTAATTGAGATTAGTACAAAACCAAGTGATTTTATTTTGATAAAAAATAATTTGTTATATCTTAAAGTACTAATATTTTCTAAACCATAACTTTACGTATCAAATTGACTAATTTCTAATTTGAAAATTCTGAAATTAAGTAAAATAAATTATAGTGTATTACATTCTAAAATTTTGATCTGAATGCCAAAATTTCCCAGTTTTGAATTAGTTCTTCATAACTTTCTAAGTAATTAGCATTTTTTAATCTCAGAATTCATTGGTACTTGTTTGTCTTATTTTATATATTGTGATTTGTAGAGATGATATGTTAATCAACAATATACACAAATAAATTATATCATTGTATATTTTTGTTAGATATTAAAGTAATCTTTATGTTTTATATTAGTTTTGTGAATCTTGTAAATAGTTCAATTGGTTCTGGAAATTAATCTGTGATGGCCAAACATTGGTAGTTGCAATAAATTTACTCTATGTTGTAGGCTAAAACATGATGTCCTAAAAGTTATACATCAAATTCCTGGAAACTTATTTGGAAAAAAATGGTTTTTGTAAATATGATTACGTTAACAATCTTGAAATGTGGAGATAATTCCAGATTATCTGGTGGTCCCTATACTCAGTGACAAGTGTTCTTATAAGAAAAAGGCAGAGGAGGATTTGAAACAAGCAGAATGCAGAAGACACAGAAAGGAAGAGGAGGCAACGTGATCCTGGAGTCAGGATCGGAGTGTTGTGGCTGTAAACCAAGGAGCCAGGAACCACATAGAAACTAGAAGATGCAGAGGTTGAATTTCCTCCTGGAATCTCTGCAGGAGTACAACACTGCTGACACCTTAATTTCAGAAATCTGGCCTCCAATACTGTGAGAATGTATTTATGTGGTTTTAAGTCACCAAGCTTATGGTAATTTGTTATGGAAACCATAGGAAACAAATACATTATCTAAAATATCAAAGTTGATTATTTTCAAGTAACCTAATAACCTATTGTTTTATTTCGTTCAGAAATTCTTACTATAGTACTTTAGGGAGCAAAATCCACATCAGAAATTTATTTAATACCAAAATGGATGACTTCCAGCAGTAAGAGAATACTCTATTTCCAGATAAATGTTAAAGATTTTATTCTTTCAAGCAGAGCTTCTCAACCTTGACATTATGAACCCTTTCAGCAGAGAAGATAATTCTCCATTGTTGGATGTCCCACGCACTGTAGGCTTTTTAGCAGCATCCTCAGCCTCCATCCATTGGGTGCCAGTGGCAGTGTTCACTTGCAACAGTCAAAAATGTCTCCAGATGCTGTCAAACATCCATTGATGTGCAAATGCTCCCCTAATTAAAGAGAACCATAAAAACATTACTGAAAGTGTACCTAGTATTTGGGACAAATTTCTCAGTAACTTTATCTTTTGAATATTTTATTGTACAAAAAGGGAACAACATCATCTATGAATGTCCTTTTCTTCAATGTGACCTTAACAAGCCTACCTTAGAGAGTTGGGGTCAGTGTTTCATCTTATGTGTATGGGTAGATTTGTGACTATAGTGGAAGTGAAGCTCTGTGACTTTCAAAGCTATTTTATAAGAGACAAGACATCTTCTTCTGAATTCTCTTGAAATGCTTGGCTTTGGAATCCAGCCATCATCCTTTGAAGAAACTCAGGCAGCCTATAGACAAGCATGTGGAGAGGAAGCAAAACCCCCAGTTTCCAGTCCCAGCGGAAGTGCCTGGTGATCTTCAGCCCTATTTGACAGCCATATGATTGAGCCATCTCAAAAGTAGATGTTCCGGCTCTCAGTTGAATGACAGCAGCTGAGGCCACCTGCATCAGGGATTTTCTGTCCCTACCAAGGTCTTTCCAATTGCATTTTTGTGAGCAAAGTAACTCATTTTTATGAGTTTAAACTGCCAAATTTTGAGGTGCATTGTTATGTAGTGATAGATAACAAGATCATTATCCCAGTATCCTAAAATACTCAATAAAAAGAGAGGAGCTTTCGAGGAAGACTTCTCAAATATCTGATTTGATTTTCTCCTTTCTTGCTAGCTTTCTTGCTCCTTCCCTTCCTCCTTTTCTTCCTCCCTTCCTTTTTTCCTTTGCTACTTTCTTTTTCTTTCAAGCTTTACAGGTTTATCTTATACATTGTTGAATACTGATTAGATTTACTTGTATATTTACAAGTGGCTTATAATACAGATGACAGTGTTTGCTTTTATGCAACTACAATAAAGTTGTTCAATCAGCTGTAATGCATCCCATTTAACGGAATACTCTGTGCATCATAGTCCACCTAACATCTTCCACTCATCCTTCAAAACACAAAACAAGTGAAGTCCTTTCTGGGACATGCAATTATAGTTGATTACTCTAATTTTGTACTGCTAAGACATAAATATTACATTATTTGCTGCCTTTTGTTCTCTTTTTCTTGTACATAGACATAGAACTTGAGAATGGAGAGTTCATTGCATTATGTCTTTACATCCTGGGTTAAATACAATGTCAGATCTGTAATAAATATTGAATAATTGAGCCTGTGATTTGCCAAGTTGAACATTTGAGAACTGTTCATAAAAATTGTGTGTGGTATGAATGTGAATGAGTAAAATAATAACTTAATGTAAGTCGAAGTCATATAATTGGAAGGTTGTGATTACCAAGGTCGTAGGAAAATAGAATGAATGAATAACAAACTGCAGAGTTTACCCAGTAAGAAATTTCGCATTTCCAGATCATTACTCATGTGATGAATCGCAAGGATAAACATAAAACTGCAGTTATGCAATTATGTTTGAAATAAAATCATGTGTGTATATTAAAGTACATAGTATCAACTAAAGCAAATGTTGCCATTCAAAATATTGTGAAAATTTTGAGACAAAGTGAATTTAGAAAACACTAGAAGTAAATAAATACAGGTGCTAAAATAAATGGTATGAATTAACAAAACCTAGAGAAATAAGATTTTAGGAAAAGGTCTATTTCTAAAAAAAGATACATGTCTATGCATTTACTTACCTCGGATTATATATCGTTTGAATCTAAAATCTAAGAATAACTTTTTTTCCTGGGATGTGCATGAAAAGATACAAAAACCCAATCATTCAGTGATCAATATAATATGTATATTTATAATCATCTCAAGACTTGGACTTGGGATATTGCATTATTTAAAAAGTCTCTTGGTTTCTTCCTTTCTGGCTTTTTATTTAATTTTTTGATAATCAAATACTTAAGAATTTTAGAAATACTATGTTACACTGAGACTTAATGAAATTACAAGTGAAAAAATAAAAAGTTTAATTAAACATATACATGTTGTCTCTAGGAAAACAAGTGGTCTTTGAAAAATGTCAAATTAAGTTGTTATGTTGATTTGTGATGTTATGATGACCTAAATGGCCTCTTACAATACATAATTTCCAGAGTAAAGCAACAATATATAATTTATAAATTTTATCACATTAAATTTCACATTTTCATAAAGAATTCATTTTATGATTTTAATTTGTTATATAAAATAATACATAAACATTATTTTTATAAGCAAATTACAGAGTTCAACAATGCCAAATTATTTCCCCCTTGTGATAATGCCCATTAACTAATTTTAAGTTATTGACTAGCTGGCTGATTTAAAGTATATGACTTTAAAAGACACTTCTGAAATCTATACCCCCACCCAAATTAGCATTTGTTACATGCTTGTGTTCTTACAATTTATTTGTTTGGTAAACTGCATCCTATTTAGAAGACCTCATGCTTGACGTAGTATTGAATATATATTTTGTTGATTTTCAAAGGCTCACAGCTGGGATGCTATTCCTAAGTAAGCTGAAGGAAAATACTGCTACTCAACATCTTTCAGCATTTTTCAGATTCACAATAGTATGTAAATTTTAAGTAATTATTACTCATAACAATCATAAAAATGCTATTTTCTCTTTCCAGATGGACAAATAATCTTAGACCATAAACTGGAGAAATAACTTAAAATGAATCACAATGTCTTTTTATTACTACTTTTTTAAAACCTCTCTCATTATCTATTCTTACTTTATCAGGAAATCAACCACACACCTGATTTCTTAAATAATGAAATGAAATATCTGAATCTTTAAAGTATAAGCTTTTTATTGTTCTTTATTACCACCATTTTCATCTTTTTAAAGAAAGGCATCAACTTAAATATATTATAATAACACTGAATTGATCCGATTAATTATAACATGGAATGGTGAAAAAAAAAATCATGTTCTAATTTTGTGGTTTTGTTAGATCCTTTAGAGATCTGAAGATATACCCTCACCCTACAACCCACCATACGTTTATGGATTTTTTTTTTTTTTTTTTTTTTTTAGTTTCTGGTTTAGGAAATATGAGGAAAATAATTGCAATTACTGTTTTTTCTCAAATATACTGCACTCATCTCTGTTTGGACATTATGAATTTATTTCGGTGGAATTCAAACATCATTTTTTTCCAGTAGATGTAATATGAAATGCTTGCAATTCGGTTTTAAATGTTTTCTTAAGCTTTCTGATTAATGTTATATTAAATAAGTCTGTGTATTGAAGGCTTTTCTAATGAGATATTAAAATTATGTTTGATTGTTAACACTTCCAATCTAATCTACTCCAGGAGAAGTTAACTGAAAGAAACAGAACTCCTCCCTGCTTTGAAGTAGAAGCCTAGTGTGGGAAAAACCGTGCGTGTCTATACTGAATAAATTATATACTCCACCATAAAAATGAAAAGGAATCCATATCTGAAATTTTTATGAAAAATGCAACAAAAATATCACAGTATCATAATAATATTGTATGATATGATTTTGTATAGCGAATACTGAGGATTCATTTGCCTCTTTTGGACTAGTCCCTATGTGTCATGGTGTCGTGAAACTTAAGCCTCATTGCTTATTAAAAAAATAATACTATACTAGCACTACGAGCGGATTCATTCCTCCTATTCAAAAGCGCCTAGATGTTTGCTCAAGAAAAATAAGTCCCATCTGCCATCTACAATCCATATAACAACATATAAAGCTCAAAAATTAACTGGAGAGCTGACCCAGCCTTCTCCAGACTGCCTATTGATCCTATAATCTACCATTACTTTAGATTCTAAGCAGCTTGCCATGCTTCTCGGACATACCTTTTCAGCTATGTTATAATGAGTAAGATTAAAGGCTGGTCACTTTAACCGCCAGTATATAGAAGTCACTAACTAAAATGGTTTTAAAGACTAGGCACTTGCTTTGACATACCAGGAACAAAGGGTAGGAATCATCATATCTTAAGAAGTTAAAATTTTGCCACTGAATATTAACACTTTTTTATTCGGTGTTACTATTCTACATCCTAATATCTTGGTACAAGAATTATAATAGGAGTGTTTACAAAAGGAATTAACATATTTTAGGCAAGAGCATATAAATACTTTTTAAAATTAGTTCTCAAAGTATATTTTCTTTGGTTCTGAGGGTTTTTCATCTCAATATATGTATCTTTTACTATGGTTTACTATAAAAAATATTTAAAATTGGTTTAATTTTTCTGTTTTATGACTTGTTTAGTTTGTTACTTTGAATCAATGACTTACATATTCTATTATTCACCACTGTACCTCAATGGGGGAAAAACTAAACTCACCAAAAAGAAAACACAAGATTTCAATAATCAAAAAAGATGTACCTCTGTATGTGTGTATGTGTGTTTATATGTATATATGTCCAGCTACAGAGAGATAGGTTATAAGTATGTGAGTGGAAGGATAAGTGGGTATGTATGTGTTTGCTTATGGCAATTATTCTAGAGTTCCTTCTTTTAGAGTAAGGAAATCCCTAGGTGATTCATTTGCAATAGGACGGCATTTCCTGAAAGTTACACTAAGAATACTAGTTCCAGGAGATATAGATAGATAGATAGATGATAGATGATAGATAGATGATAGATAGATAGATAGATAGATAGATAGATAGATAGATAGAGATAGACGATAGATAGATAAATGATAGATAGATAGATATAGATAGATAGATAGATAGAGAGATAGATAGATAGATATAGATAGATAGAGATATATATAGCCAAATCATTTGTGACTTAATCACAATTTGGGAACAAAAGAAAATATTTTACTAGGCACTTCATTTCACATACAATGAATTTGGATAATTTGTCATTTAAATAAAAAATAAGGAATATTTCAATAGGAAAAATGTTACTTATGTTTCCAGTGAAGACAGATAAGAACAGGAGATATTAGCAAATAATAATTACGTATAGAGGCAGGGTACAGTGGCTCATACCTGTAATCACAGCCCTTTGGGAAGCTGAGGTGGGCAGATCACTGGAGCCTGACCTAGGCAACATAGCAAGACCCTATCTCTACAAAAAAATAAATAAAAATTAGCCATGTGTCGTGATGCATGCCTATAGTCTGAGCTACATAGGAGACAGGCAGAAGAAATGCTTGATCCCAGAGGTAGAAGCTGCGATGGGCAATAATGGTGCCACTGCACTCACCTGTGAGTGACAGAGCAAGAGCCTGTCTCAAAAAAAAAATAAATAAATAAAAATATATATATATTTTTTTTTAACTGCACACTCTTGCAATACCTGCTTGCCCACATAAGAATAGATGTTGGGCCTGGAATAGTTGCTTACCAAGAGATAAAAAGCCTGCACAGCCTGTGCTAGACTTATCATATTTTGTGAAGATACCTTTCCCAATACAGATTTAAAAAATATATTTAAAATATATTTAAAAATGTATATACATATATATAGTGATTTTTATTTTCTAAAAGTGTAAAAGAGTAAGGTCAAAAAAAAAAAAGGGTAAGAGTAGACTGGGTACGGTGGCTGACACTTGTAATTTTGCCAACTCAGGAGTGCAAGGAGGTTGGCTTCAGACCAGGAGTTCAAGACCAGTCTGTGCAACAGAGCTGAGACTGTCTCAAGAAATAAAAAAGAATGTGCTTGAAATGAATGGCACAGACAGGATTTTAAAGGTGGTATAATAGTATAATACCTTGAGATTACTTTCAGGCATACAAATTGTTTATTAGCCTAAAACAAAGAATTATGAACAAGGAATATTTTGTATATTATTTTCCAACTTTAAATGCATAGTCATTAATAGCACTTTTTCACACTTTTCTTAAAAAAAATGTTATTTAGATGTTCAATATAGTTTTCATAGATAATAAAAGGCAAATGCTGGAAAGGAATGGATTTTAGTGCTCCAGCAGCAGAGTAATAAAACATCAGTCTTAGTGCATATTTTCATTTTTTATTTTAAAGACATTCATCTATGTTATGAGTTTTTAAATGGCCAATCATTTTTATGTGTAATGTCACAATATTTTTTATCCAGGAAATATATATAACTTTTCTTGGCTATTTAAATATGTTCCAAGTAGTTCATAAAAGCACTTCAAGAAAAATTATAATTTTATTTCAATATGTATTAGGTTGTCATTCATGGTTCCAGAAAAGGAGTTATACTCACTCTCACTCTATAAAATATATAGACATTCATCTTAGCTTATAGAAGCAATAAGAATAGAAAGACCTCCAAGTTTACCAAACTCTGCATAATCAGAAAGTAGTTATCTAAAAATTGTCTGCAAATAACTAAAAAATGTTCGTAAAGAAAATCATCTTGACTAATCTGATGTTTAGCCCATATTAGTACAATTTTTATTTTTTAATTTTTAATTTTATTTCTTTTTTGCATAAACAGAAATCCTAATGTTGTAATAGCAACACTTCAAATAGCACTTAAGCTCTGCCCCTGGAGGAAATGCAGGAATACGTAAACCCAGCACTATAGCTGGAGGAGGGTAAAAACCACATCTCCAGGACCCTGGTTCCCAGAGCGAGCGGGTCTAGGATTTGACTTAATCAGGACATATGTGAATGCTCCTCTACCACACCCCATCACAATGCTAACAAACCTACAGTAAAACTAAACATAAAATATGTTGAGAAGGGCGTCTCATGTGCACACTCTTTCAATACCTGCTTGCCCACATAAGAATAGATGTTGGGCCTGGAATAGTTGCTTACCAAGACATAAAGGGCCTGCACAGCCTGTGCTAGACTTTTCATATTTTGTGAAGATATCTTTCCCAATACAGACTTAAATGAATATTACTTTGACACACATGGCCAAGCGTGTATGTCAGTGGCCCTCAGATATGCCCCCAACTTTTAGTATTTCAGACTCTATGGGGGCGGGGAGAAAGGAAAAGGGGTCCCTCTGCTGCAGCAAGAGATGGGTATGCATAGGCCAATTGCTGATCTTGCTCTGTCTCTTCTCTATGTGAAGCATTGTCAATCCAGTGCTCGACTGCCTTGTATTGTCCTTGGTGACTTTAATACCAAGATGTTAGTATAGTATAGTGACTTTAATACCAAGATAGTAGGCATAAGTGTTTAGATTTCTATTTCAGATAGTTCGCTTAGTGATAATTGTTGCTATCCTCCATGTAGTTGGAGTTCTCCTGTGGCATTGGTAATCACTGCATGCTGTTCTGATCCACAAAATAAAGCAGGGATGTCCATAAGAGATAGATTCTCTGTATCTATATTTGTATTTGCATCTAATGTATTTAATTCGATTTCTATGCTCCTACTCTCTTAAACAACATGTTTGGTTTTCAGCGAAAAAAATATGTGCCACACAAGACACAGTCTGTGTCTGCAAGACAAACACAGTCAAAAGATGTAAATCAGTTTCAAATACATTATACATATGGGTGTTTTCAAACAGAGAATTTTAATAAATATCACTGAAATGTTAAAGACTTTCAGGGAACAGTTGTTAGACAATTGCAAAATCACATAGGCAATTTAAGTAGAGGAATAACAGTGTAGTTAAGAATCAAATGGAAATACTAGAAATCAAAAATGCAGAAAAGGAAATAAAAAATGTCTTTAATGGGCTTGTGATTAGACTTAACATTGCTGAGCAAAGAATTAGTGAACTAGGCTGGGTGCAGTGGCTCAAGCCAGTAATCCCAGCACTTTGGGAGGCCGAGGCAGGCCAACATGGTGAAACCCCGTCTCTACTAAAAAAATACAAAAAAATTAGTTGGGTGTGGTGGCAGGTGCCTGTAATCCCAGCTACCTGGGAGGCTGAGGCAGGAGAATCGCTTGAACCCAGGCAGCAGAGGTTGCAGTGAGTCAAGATTGCTCCACTGCACTCCAGCCTGGGCAACAGAGCAAGGCTCTGTCTCAAAAAAAAAAAAAAAAAAAACAAGTTAGTGAACTGAAGGAAAGGCGAAGACAAATTACCTATATAGAAATACAAAGAGGCCTGTAATCCCAGTACTTTGGGAGGCCGAGGTGGGCAGATCACAAGGTCAAGAGATTGAGACCATCCTGGCCAGCATGGTGAAACCCCATCTCCACTAGAAAAAACAAAAAAAAATTAGCTGGGTGTGGTGGCGCATGCCTGTAGTCCCAGCTACTTGGGAGGCTGAGGCAGGAGAATCGCTTGAATCTGGGAGGTGGAGGTTGCAGTAAGCTGAGATCATGCTACTGCACTCCAGCCTGGCGACAGAGCAAGACTCTATTTCAAAAAAAAGAAAAAGAAATACAAAGAGAATAAAACATAAGTTTAAAGAGTTGTGGGACAATGTCAGACACTCTAGGACATATGTAATTGAAATCTCAGAAGACAAAGAATGAAGCAGAAAAAATGTTTGAAAAAATTAATCTAAAACTTTTTCCAAAGTTAGTGGTGAACATCAAAATACAGTTGTGAGAAACACAGAGAACAATGAACAGGGTAAAGACCACCAAAAACACCATACATATATACATACATACATCCCATTCAAACTGCTGAAAGGCAAAGATAAAATCTTAAAAGCAGCCAGATAAAAATACACATGTCTATAGTGTAGGACAGATAAGAATTATAGCAGACTTCTCTCCAGAAAACTTGCAAGCAAGAAGATTAAGGCAGAAACTCTTTAAAATGCTAAAAGGAAAAAAAAAAAGTCAATCCAGAAATTTACACCCATGAAAGTGTCTTTTAAAATGAAGGAGAAAAAAAGACTTCATCAGAACAACTAAAATAGGGAATTCTTTGCTCGTGTAACCACCGAAGGGTCCAGTTGCTCGCCGCTTGTAGAAAGAAGCCAGAATAACAAGAGTGAGGTGTGATAAACAGAAAGCAATATTTTATTATGCATACTAAAAAGGGGGAGGAGTGGGTGAAACGCTTCCCCAAAATTTCCACTCTTCAATTCGTGGAGGGAACACAGAGGTTGTAAAAGAGAAGGTTTGGAGTGCAGAAGAGGCAGGGGACTGGGAGATGTCAGGTGTCCTGACCCATTCCAGTGGCTTGTCTTGAATTATTGCTCCATCTGGTGAAGGGGCCAGTGCTGTTGTGGCCAGAGGTGTTTGGTTCATATCAGAATCTGGCCCCCGAAGCTCCTAAGGAAATGTACGACCCAATAAGTGAGTATGGTGTGTGCTTAACAAGTATTCAGGTAAATAACTGTGCATAAGGCACGGGAGCATAGAATGGTAAATAAAACGGAGTGGAGGTTCACAGTGCATTCCCAAGCTGTATTTCAAGATGAAAGGATACACATACGCAGTTTGTCTCAAAGTTCTATCTTGAGATTGCGGAGAGAGGAGGAAAGAAAACAAAGCTTTAAAACGTGATTTGAAGCCAAGCTGCTTGGTTACACTTGCAAACCTACTCTAAAAGAAAGGTCAAAAAATGAACTTAGAAGGAATATAAATCTAGGGTAGAAATTTGGATCTATAAAATAATCTCTGGAAATAAAAAAATGAATTCAAAATAAAATTCATCTGTTTCCTTCTTTTTAACTGCTCTAAAAGACTGTTTGAATCAAAAATAGCAGTCTATTTAGTCCTTTTAGAATATACAAAGGTAAAAACATGAAAATAGCACAAAAGATGGGAAAGAAAACTAGGAATACATATACTCTTACAAGGTTCTTATACTGCATATGAAGCGGTACAATATTTATTATATGATGGTAGACTCAGATTATTTAAAATGTAGGTTGTATACGCAAGAGCAAACCCTAAAAATATTTTTAAAAGGTATGAATAATAAGTCAATAAACGCAATAATATGGAATTATAGCACATGCTCTGTTAAACAGAGAAGGCCACAAAGGAGCAAAAAAGAACCAATGGAATAAACAGAAAATGACTCAGCAAGATGATAAATTTTAATTCAGCCATTTCAATGATCACTTTAGCTATGATTAGTCTAAATATGCCAGTTAAAGTGTGTTTTTCTGATATCTGAGATTATCAGATAAAAAACCTAGATGAACTTAATGCTGTGTATAAGAAATTGCGTTAAATATAAAGATAAATATAAGAGAAAAGTGATTGCCGGTTTGCTGTGGTGTCCCAAAGGGAATTTTTAAGGTGATAAACTTTCTGTATGATACTGAAGTAGTAGATTCATGACTATGCAAATCCCATAGAATGTATACCTCAAGAATGATCTTTTTTGTATGCACATTAAAGAATGTCAAGCAGGATGTTGTGGGATCCCAGAACAGAATATGCAAAGTGACAAATTAATTTAAATCTATTACATCCTATAGAAAGCAAGATCAGGCATTGAAAATTCATTCTCAGTGAAACAGAACTTCTGAACAAGATAAATAAATATGTCAATTAAAAATAATATAAACTAGAGCCTTTACATACACTGAAAACCATCAGGAAAATTTTTCTGGGGACTACAGACCAAAAAACACGATTTTTTCCTGTCAAATAATTCAATAGAACAATCAAAGCAGAAAATGGTAGTGCTCGCAACCCAAAGAAGAACCTGGAAGACCAAGTGGAAGAAATAATTCAATTTCATAAAAAATTAAAAAATAATTTAGGTCAAACAAATATTGTTAAACAAAACCCACAAAAAAATTAAAAATCCTGATGGAAAAGCTATTTCAAGGATTGATTCAGGATGGTAGCCTACAAAATACAAATTCCTAAAAGAAGAAATGGAGGATATGAAGGTGTGGCAAAAATTAAGTGAAAAATAGTAGAAAAAAAACCCTCTCTATTGGAAGTATGTGGGCATTAATAAAACTAAAAGCTGGTACAAAAACAGAGAAAAATCAAAACGTTAGAAAGGATAAAGTTAAAGCTTGAAACTAGGAAAAGCCCTAGGGACCTTATTAGAAAATAAAAGGAGAATAATAAATGGACAAGCTTGGTAATAATTACATAGCATAATGACAGATAAAGGAGAGATTAAAGTATTTCCAGTAACTTTATGACAACTGAGTTGACAAGCAAAAGGATATAAATAATTTCCTAACAATATGTTAGGAATAATGTCCCACAATTTTGTTCTTTTTACAAGGCTTTGACGCCTTCTTATTCTGCCTCCAAATCTTTTTTCCATCCTTCTTAGTTGATAACCTTGCTCCCTACTTCATTTAAAAAAGGGAAACCTCAGATGATAGCTATCACAAACTCCCATTGTCCTCCTTTCTGCCTATTCCTCTTCTACATGTGATCTAGATTTTCTAGATCACAAAATACGTTTGAATAAAAATGGTAAGATTCAGAAAAATAATTACTTTTATCTTAGAATTACTAGCAACCAGTTTGAAACTGTCATAAATGAAATAATAGCTACAATTTACTTGTAGTATATGGTTGTAACACAATATGTTCTTGACAACCATACAGTACTAAAAGTAGTACTGAAACTACTTTTATTCTGCTTATCTCTTAGATCTCTTTTATCTCTTAGGTTATCTAAAAGATATGCAGGAAAAAAAGTAGTTTTAGTACTAAGAGATAAACAGAAAAAAAGAAAAAAGTAGTTTTAGGAGTAAGAAATAAAATAGTGTTGAAAATGTTTTTGTAAATTGATTTAAAGGATGCTTCAAAAAAGAATATGTAAGTATATATCATTTTACATAAATGCCTATAATTGATCATATCTTATACATTTTAGGTTAGTCTTTTACTCCTTTATTTTCTTGTTTCTACATGATCTCCTCTTTTCCATTTTTCTATCTGTATCTGTTTTTTTATTACTAATTACCACATTTTCAACCTGATTTATATCCTCCATATTTTCTCCATACACATAATGATAGATAAATTCAAACATAGACACAAACAATAATAGGAAATAATTTATGCTAATTGTAGCAGATTCCATTCTACGTATTTTGTAAATATTACCTCCTTTTATGTTTAGGATAAATCTGTATCCTGCTATCTTCCAGATGGGGAAATTGAGGTATAAAGAGGTGAAGTAACTTACCTACAGGCACACAGCTGGTAAACTAGATTTAATATTCAAATCTAAGTCATATGTGTCCAGAATCCATGTTCTTCAATACCATTCTGTAATGGTATAACTACCTTTCATAACCTCCTAACCCAGTGGAAACCTGAAGTATTCAACCTTCTACCATAATACATTCAAAATATGTTGTCACTGTTCTTATGCTAATGTGTAAAAAATAACTAGGAAAATTATTTAATCAAATTGTACATTTTGTTTGGTTAATTAAATGTACTTTAAGAGGAAAAGGAGGTATTTTTAGTAGAAGGGAAAATCACTAATGGGATAAATAAAATATTTATAGAGTTTGTATTAAACTGTCTTATTTAATTGTCTTCACTGACTTGACTAATATTGTCTCTGGAACATTGCACTCTAAATTGTTGTTATTTTTAGTGACTCTTAAATAAGGCATTCTGATGAGTGAAATTTGGCAACCAGCAAGAATAAATAAGCACAAGTATCTTTATATATTTAAATCATGTTGATGGGTTTCTGATATATAAATTTAGCTTTACACTTTGGGTAAATAACACACAGTAAATTTGCTGTTAATCCAAAAGTATATACACAGACACACACAATATATGCTATCAGGTCAAGAGAAATTTGGAGAATAGTAAGATAACTTAATTATTTTAAATTAGATTTTTTAGCAACTATGCTGCAGACTCTCTGATTTGAAATGGGCAATATAGGACATTCTAATGTACCTAGATTTTTCTATTTGCAAACTAATGTAGTATTATTTGGAAATTTCAAGATGTTCTGGCAAGCTAATTAATTCCTTTGTAATCACACATTTTTATGAAAAAAAATTTCAATCCAGTCACATTTTCATGACACTTCTTTCTAAAAAACAATTTCAAATATTAAGACTATAACTATAAATTGAAGATTTTAAACAATATAAATTTTATTTAAATGCAACATTTTATAAATAGAAACTAACAGTATTAATATAGTCCCTAAATTTTGGCTTGGATTTTGGTTAAGAACACTCCTTTTGTCTTAGTCAAGAACATTTTAGATTCAAGAACTAAAAATTAATCCAAGTTACCCTAAAAGGAGAAGCAAAATAAGATGCACACACCCACACAATAGAGTGAAGTGGAGGAGGAAATGTATAAAGAAGGAGGCCACCTGAGATACTACAGGTAGAAAGACATTGAGACTTGGCATCTAAATTCTCAGACATTCTCTGTGAGATACCTCATCTCGTCTATATCACTATCTTGATAAGCTGGGTTTCTCTTATTCTTTTTTTTTTTTTTTGAGACAGAATCTCCCTCTTTTGCCCAGGCTGGAGTGCAGTGGCGCAATCTTGGCTCACTGCAAGCTCCGCCTCCCGGGTTCACGCCATTCTCCTGCCTCAGCCTCTCCGAGTAGCTGGGACTACAGGCGCCCGCCACCGCGCCCGGCTAATTTTTTGTATTTTTTTAGTAGAGACGGGGTTTCACCGTGTTAGCCAGGATGGTCTCGATCTCCTGACCTCATGATCCGCCCGCCTCGGCCTCCCAAAGTGCTGGGATTACAGGCGTGAGCCACCGCACCCGGCCAGGTTTATCTTCTTAATCTCATCAGAATATTTCTGCTCCAATATCATAAACAATTGCATTTTTTCTCAAGTTTAATACCATTAGGTGTTGACTACATTCTCAATCAACAAATCAAATTCCAGGAGAGAATATCTGACTGGCCAAGTTTGTTCATTTATCCACTCAGCTCTTAGCTGTTACCGCAGAGTGTCTCATTCATATGATTAAAACATAACTACAGACCCTGCTCCCCACCAAGGATGGTGACAGAAACCACATATGGGCTCTTTCTTAACTATGGCACATATTTAAAATACTTTGAGTTAAAATGCTTTGCAGTATACAGTGTGATATATAAGAGGGAAACTAAGTAAGTCAAGAATAAATTTACATCAAATTTTAGAATACATAGAGGAAGAACAATTATCTGTTAGAGAATAATTTAAAATTTTCAGTGAAAGCTTTTTAGAGAAGTCAGAACAAAAGTGAAATTTGAATACCAGTTAACCATGGCAAAGAGGTGGTAGTCACTAGTCAATAACTCACTTTATTATACATTAAAGGTATTCAATAAATACATTTTGATGCATAGAAATTTTATGAGATTTTATTGCTTAGGAATTTATAGGCTTCTATATTCTCATTCCAATAGAAAAAAATTGAAGTTAAAGTGAGCTTAAAGACATCAGAAAACGACCACTAATTAGCCCTAATCTTCTTCATTATACTTTTGGCAACACATCAAACATAAGTCAGGTAAATAAAATATCTACTCTTGTCTATTTAGTAAAATATAAGAAAGATTTCTGTTTTATATTTTGATTATTTTTTATTTAGGTTCAAATTTATTATTATTAAATTATTCCTTAGAGTTAGATTTATTTAGATTTAAAATGTATCCTCAATTTTATGCTGAAACTTATAAAATACAATTTTTATAAGATAAAATTCATAAAATTTATTTATATATTTTATTTCATATATATTTCATTTTATTTATTTACTTACAATATAAATTTATACATTGCAGCATAAAATTGAGAATACATTTTAAACCTAGAAAATTAAATTATAAAAATTCAGTAATAAAAACATTTTCTCAGTGAATGAAAATTGTGAATTGGCTCCATCTTGTTCACACCTCACAGGGTTTTAATGAATATTTAATTTTATATCTCCCACAAATTTTATTTAACGTTCTTCCTTTAGTGGTAATTGTATTAGTTCATTTCACACTACTATAAATATATTACCTGAGACTGGGTAATTTATATAGGGAAGAGGTTTAATTGACTCACAGTTCCACATGGGTGGGGAGGCCTCAGGAAATGTGCAATCATGGTTGAAGGTGAAGGGGAAGCAAGGCACCTCTTACGTGGTGGCAGGAGAGACAGAGCTCAAAGGGAAAATGCTACTTTTAAACTGTCAGATCTCTTGAAACTCCCTCACTATCAGGAGAACAGCGTAGGGGAAACCATCCTAATGATCCAATCAGCTCCCACCAGGTCCCTCCCTAAAAAAATGGGGATGATAATTTCAAGACAAGATTTGAGTGGGAACACAGAACCAAACATGTTGGTTAAAAATTACTCTTTCTGATAAGGAGATAATTACTTCAAATGTGTACTTTTCCCCCAAAGGCTTTGTTTTAAAAATGTTAGGCCAGGCACAGTGACTCCCACCTGTAATCCCAGCACTTTGGGAGGCCAAGGCGGGCGGATCACAAGGTCAGGAGTTTGAGACCAGCCTGACCAACATGGTGAAACACCGTCTCTACTAAAAACACACACACAAAAAAAATTAGCCAGGCATAGTAGTATGCACCTATCATCCCAGCTACTCAGGAGGCTGAGGCTGGAGAATTGCTTGAACCTGGGAGGCAGAGGTTGCAGTGAGCCGAGATCGTGCCACTGCACTCCAGTCTGGGCAACAGAGCAAGACTCCATCTCAAAATAAATAAATAAATAAATAATAAATTAATAAATAAGTTAAAGCATTTTCCTGGAAAGGGAAAAAATGAATATTCAAAACATAATTAACAGTGGATTTGAAATTGTGCTGGAGAATTGTCTTGCAGATATAGACCTATGTATACTATTTGAGTTCAAATTATCTTCAAAATGACCTTTATGATAACTGGAATATAATATATGTTAACTCAAGCACATGTGCATATGTACACTCACATACGCAGAGTCAATTTTTGTTTCAAACATGTAAGCCACATTTCAAAAAATAGGAACTATTTCCCTTTAAGTATTTTTGTTTTGTTTTGTTTGCAAATTGGTTAAAAGCAAATAGAATCTTCCATTTTTTCAATCATGATGATAAAATTTTTGATCAGAGGATTTACCAATTTGAGTCATGTGCTTCATTTCATATATATCCTATCAAAATATTATTCCTATCGCTCATCTTGTAAAAATCAAGTCTGAGTGAAGAAGTTTTAATCTATCAGGTAAGAATAAGTGTGTGTGTGTTTTTAGTTTCTTTTCAAACAAATAACACATTATACGAATAAAAAATAGTGGTAACTTCTGTATTTACCTGCTAGATCTAAACCTTCCCATTATACTTAATTCAGTAGGAGTTGAGTACTTTTGTAAATTGTTGTCAGGTCATTTGATCTCTTTATTTCTCTTCAGATACAGTCTGCATTCATTTACATTTAACACAATTGTAGTGGTTCTGTAATTTAGCCACATAATAATGTCATTGCTGAGCTTTAAGAAATAATTATTGTTTCACATTCCCAAAATTTCTCTTCCATTTATGTTGCATGTTGGCTAACATTAGAGTTCAAAAAATTTCATTAGATGATTCTTGTATGCAGGAAAGTATGAGAATTATTTCACTATGTGGTTCACCACTGAGTAAAATGCATTCATTATAAACATGAACTGTTAACATTTAATATTTTTAGAATGATTACTCCACTTTTCCAATTAGTGATATCTTTCATGTGTGAAGCAAAGAGAAACATTTTCACTGTTTTTTAATAAGAGCTTTATTTGATATAATTCATATGCCATAAAATTCATCCTTTCAAAGCATAAAATTCAGTGTTTTTTTAAATTCATAGAGGTAGGCAACCATCACCACTAATTTCAGCATAGTTTCATCACCTCAAAAAGAAACCACATGCCCAGTAGGAGTCTGAATTCCTTCCCCAGCCACCATCCTCTGGCAAACACTAATATACTTTCTGTTTCTATGGACTTGCCTATTCAAAATATTTTGTATAAATTATATCATATAACATGTAGCCTTTGTGTTTAGGTTTTTCTTTTATTTAGCATAAGGTTTTAAGATTTATCAGTCTTTTAGTATGTGTCAGTACTTCACTTATTTTTAGTAATAAATATTTCATTGTATGGATATGCCACTTTTGTTTACCTATTTATTGGTTCATGGGCATTTGGGTTGTTTCAGTTTTGACTTGATGAATAAGGTCGCTATGAACATTAATGTACAGGTTTTTGTATGCGCATCTGTTTGTTATTTTGTTCTTTTGATTGTACAGCTAAGATTGTAATTGCTCAGTCGTATGGTAAATGCTCTGATTTTTTTTTCTTTTTTTGGAAGCTCCAAGTTGTTTTCTACAGCAGCTAAACCATTTTACATTTCTGCCAGCAATGTATGAAGGTTCCAATGTCTCCACTTGCTCTTTAACACTTTTTCTGGCATGCCACTTTTACTTTAGCCACTCTGGTAATCTCTAATTATAGATTTGTTTTGCATTTCCTTAATGTCTAATGATGTTGATCAACTTTTTTTGTTTGTTTGTTTGTTTTTTTGAGACGGAGTGTCGCTCGGTCACCCAGGCTGAAGTGCAATGGCGTGATCTCGGCTCACTGCAACCTCTGCCTCCCAGGTGCGAGTGATTCTTCTGCCTCAGCCTCCTGAGTAGCTGGGACTACAGGTGCGCGCCACCATGCCCGGCTAAATTTTTGTATTTTTAGTAGAGAAGGGGTTTCACCTTGTTAATCAGGATGGTCTTGAGAGCAAATTTTCGTGTGCTTATTAGTTACTTTTTTTAAGGAATGTCTATTCAAATTCTTTGCCCATTTGTAAAATTGGATATTTGTGCTTCTGTTTTGAGTGTAAGAGTTTTTTTCTCTTTCTTGATAAAATCCTTAACAGATGTATTATTTGCAAACATTTTATTGTATTCCACAGTGGTCATTTCTCTTTTTTAATAATATCCTTTCAATTACAAACATTTTTAGTTTTGATGATGTTTAACTTATTTCTATGTTTTTGTCATTTGTACTTTTTGTGTTACATCTAAGAATGCATTGCCAAATCCAAGGTACTACACACACACACAAACACAAACACGCACACACACACAGCTGTTGCTCTGTGTTTGTGGGTTCTGCATCCATGGATTCAACCAACCATGAATTGAAAATATTTGAAAAAAATGGATCTATACTGAACATGTACAGACTGTTTTTTCTTGTCATTATTCTCTAAACAATATAACAAATAATTATATACCATTTACATTGTATCCAGTATTATAAGAAATATAGTAGATAATTTAAAGTATACAGGAGGATGTGCATGGGTTATATGCAAACACTTCCTTCCCCATTTTATGTTAGGGACTTGAGCATCCAAGATTTTGGTACCCACAGGAGGTCCTGGAACCAATCCCTTATGGATACCAATGGGTGACTCTGTATATTTCACAGTTTCTTCATTTATAAACTGATGAACATTTAAATTATTTCCATATCTTGGCTATTTTGAACTGGATATGCCACTATCTTAACTGAGTGATCAGATTATCACCAGAGTGATATATATCACCAGAGTGGTATATATCATGCCAATATATACACATTGCCTCCATAGTAATTTTTAACACATTCTACATCTTTAATATATTCATGAAGAAATAAAAAAGACAAACCAAAGTTGAGGGACAGTCTACAAAATACCTGACTGGATACCTCAAAAGTATCAGGGTCATAAAAGACAAGGGAAGACTAAAGAAACTGTCACATATTGGAGGAGACCAGGGAAACAAGATAACTGAATGCAATGTGGCATATTGGTTTAAATCCTGAACCAGAATAAAGACATTATTGGAAAAACTGGTGAAATATGAAGAAAGTTGGTAGTTAATAGTAGCATACTGATATGATTTGGATGCATCCCCACCCAAATTTTATGTTGAAATGTAATCCCTGATACTAGAGGTGGGGCCTGGTGGAGGTAGTTGGATCATGGGGGTCGTTTCTCATGATTTAACAACATCCCCCCCTTGGTACTTTGCTTGCCGTAGTGAGTTCTAATGAGATCTGGTTGTTTAAAAGTGTGTGTCATCTCTCCTCCTACCCCCTGCTTGGTCCTGCTTCTGCCATATAAGATGCCTCCTTCTGCTTTGCCTTCCACCATGAGTAAAAGCTCCCTGGGGCCTCCCCAAAAGCAGGTGCTGCCATGCTTCCTGCACAGCCTGCAGGAATTAAACCTCTTTTCTTTATAAATTACCCACTCTCGGGTATTTCTTTATAGCAATGTGAGAATAGGCTAACACACATGCCAATGTGAAGATTTTAGTTTTGATGAATATAACCTATATTATGTAATATTTATGTTCTTACGTTAATAATAGAGAAAGCTGAATGAAGAGTAAAAGGGAACACTCTAAACTGTCTTTGTAGTTCTTTGGTAAGTATAAAGTGATTTAAACAAAAACATGAGTAATATATACAGGAATGTATACTCTCAGAATTGTAAAGATTTAATGTGTTCCCAAATATCTTGTAAGTATAAGAATTTTAATACAAAAAACACATCATATAATAGGATTTGTAGTCAAATTTAAAAGATTAGTGGCAAAAATTATATGGAAAAGTAAACCCCAAGGCTGCTCTGTTGAAAAAAGAATAGTTAAATGATAGATTGGGTATATAGACAAGGAGATAGATATAGCTACATATATATCATATGTGTATATATTCTATAATAATTGACACTAGACTATTATTACAGGAAGAGATAATTCTGTATGATTTGGCCATCCTGACCAATACAACTTTAGCTTGTGCCATTGTCTTCTTTATTTCCTGCTCTCTTGACACACTGATCTTAAAATTAGTCAGTGATATTTCTATCAACCATGTTTTGTCTTCCTGGAGTAATCTCCACTTCATCTTTATAAATCCAACTCTTCTGGCTCAAAATAAAAACCTATTGGGATATTTTTTGACAGCTGGCTAGATAAAAACTGACCATCTGCTTTGTAAACTCTATACTTCTTCTTTGTAATACTTACTAAAATGAAAATCTTGTACTTATAAAAATACATATTCTAATGATATGACTCCCTGTATGAGTTTGCTGGGGCTGCTATAACCACAGATGGAGTGGCTTAAACACCAGAAACTTCTTTGCTGGAAGCTAGAAGAGCAGTTCTTACAGTTTTGAAGGCTAGAAGCCTAAAGACAAGGTGTCTGTATGGTACATACCTCTTGAGGCCTCTCTCCTCCACTTGCAGATAGTCTCCTTCTAGCTGTGTCCTCACCTGGTCTTTTCTCTGTGTGTACGTTACTAGTGTTTCTTTGTATATCCAAATTCCCCTTTTTTTTTTTCTTAAGACGGAGTCTTGCTCTGTAGCCCAGGCAGGAGTGCATTGGCGTGATTTCCGCTTACTGCAAGCTGCGCCTCCCGGGTTCACGCCATTCTCCTGCCTCAGCCTCCTGAGTAGCTGGGACTACAGGCACCCACCACCATTTTTGTACTTTTTAGTAGAGACGGGGTTTCACCCTGTTAGCCAGGATGGTCTCAATTTCCTGACTTCGTGATCTGCCCACCTTGGCCTCCCAAAGAGCTGGGATTACAGGTGTGAGCCATTGCACCCGGCCAAATTCCCATTTTTTGTAAGGACACCAGTCATAGTGGATTAGAGCATCACCCTAATGGATCCATTTGTTTATATTCTGAGGCCCTGAGGTTGGAACTTCAACATATTAATTGGGGAGGAGAGAGCATAATTCTGTCCATAGCACTCTCCATTAGATTGGGCTTTATGAAAAGGTAGCACATGACTGTCTTTTTTCATATTTTTATATAGTTGCTGAATGAGTGAATAAAAAATGTATAAATGAACATTTCTCCATATGTGGAAGCAATTTGTGACTTTTTTACTTACAATATGGTCTAAATAAAGCTGACTTCCTCAATCTATTAGTGATTGAACAGCTTAAATCAAGTAGGAATATATTCACAATCTAAGAGAGTAATAGTCATTTTGAAGTTGACTATAATATTAATTCACAGTTTTCTCTGTCATTTTCCATTTCATCTACATATGGATTTTAAAAAGGAATGTCTTAAAAACAGAAAAATTCAATGTGATTATATTATGCCAACCCATATGTTCTTGAGCTAGGTTTCTGAAGTTGGTGCCTTCAAAGACTAGGTTTACACTCTTCCTGAGCTGTTTCCTTGTTAACAGGCAATCATTTTCCTGACTGAATTTTACATAACAGCTCTTACATAAAAATTGGCTCCTTAAAACTTTTTATATTTGTTTTTAGTTTAAAAAATAGAGAAAAGAAAATTGTATTTTAACTGCACACAGGCATGCATTTAAAATGATTTCAAAGCATAATATAATTAAGGAATATATAAATTAAATGAATATTGATCTCTGCATGTATTTTCAGTATACTTTTTATTAAAGTATAACATTCACACACTAAAGCATACAAATAATAAGTTCACAGATCAATGCATTTTTGTCAAATAAAATTGCCAATATAACTGGCACCCACAGAAGAAATAAAATCACCTCCCCCTAACACCTCCACAGGGCAATAACCCCCTCCCAAGGTAACACCAATTTTGACTTCTATCTCCACAGACTTTATTCTCTAGAGATTTCAATTTTATACAACTTATTTTATACATTATGGTACTTTTGAGTCTGGCTTTATTTGTGAGCATCCTCTTAGAAAAAGGCTTGTGAATCCATCCACGTTATTGTATGGGCAATAATTTGTATAGTATTCCACTGAGTAGCTATACTTCCATTCTACTGTTGATGAATATTTGGGTTGTTTCCAGTGTTTATTTTTCCTTATTTGTAATAACTGCTACTACTAGAATTATTGTATGTATGTTCTGGTATATTTCTGTATTGGATTTCACTGTTACTAGATTTTCTGGGTCATAACGTATGTAAAAGTTGATTACTATCTGCCAATAGTTTTCCAAAGTGGTTTCAGAAGTTTTCATTTCTGTCTTCTCTCTCTCTCTCTCTGTCTTCCTCTCTCTCAAGATACGCCACTTTGAAACCCAGCCACTATACTTTGAGAGAGTTAAGAAGTGACGATGTTAGTTGGTCTCACCTGACAGCATGCATCGACTACTCAATATGAGTGAGAAAACCCTCACATGAATCTCACTTCCAACCTTCATGCCACTCCATTTCGTGCCAAGCAGAGAAGTCCCCACCAAGACCTACTCACTCCAATTAGAGACTGGTAAGCAAAAATAAATATTGCCATTGCTTTGCTCTACTAAGTATTGAGGTGATTTGTTAGGCAAATGATAATCAGAAAGAGGGAAATCTCATTGACTATCCAGATAGCTTTTAGATGGTGATAATAAAATTGTGAAAGATTTACAATATGTTTATCATTTGGAACATATCCCCTTTATCAATCAATCATTTTTTTCCAGAAAATTGATGAGGACTATAAAATCTGTTTTTCATGTTATAAATTAAGAAGACATAATAAAAAGTGAGCATTTATATGTTTTACATTTTTTAATGTTTTGAAAGCAGAAATTAATTCTGCTACGTATTCATACATAAAAATTAGCAATTGTGTTAGTGAAACATTTTATTTCTAAATGTGTTCTCCCTTTTGTGAAGTCAGAAATCTTTGTATTTCTGAAACATACCTTAATTTCAAATTTGTATAATATGTGATTGGTTGAACAGTCTATAGTGTATCTCATAGAATAAAAAAATGAACTATTTTCAAAACAAATTATGCAAATATATCTTTTATGAGGTTATATTCTAAGAAGGCCTAAACTTTAGCTAAAAATGAACTCTGTCTCTCAAAGGCAGTAAATCAAAAAGAAAAAAAATCTAGTTTAAAAGAAACTTATTTATTTATTTATTTATTTATTTATTGAGATAGAGTCTTGCTCTTGTTGCCCAGGCTGGAGTGCAGTGGCACAATATCGGTTCCCTGCAACATCTGCCTCCCGGGTTCAAGCGAATTCTCCTGCCTCAGCCTCTCAAGTAGCTGGGGTCACAGGCGTATGCCACTATGCCCAGCTGGTTTTGTATTTTTAGTAGAGACTGTTGGTCTCCATGTTGGTCAGTGAGGTGCAATTTAAACAATAAAGTGCACCCGTTTTAAATGCCCATATTGATGCATTTTGGCAAATATGTATGTTTATGTAAACAGTACCACAATTAAAACACAGAATGCTTCCATAACAATGACAACATTTCTTGTGATACTTTCTCATCATTTTCCCTCTATACACACCTGGACCCAGTAACCACGGAACTGCTTTCTGTCATTTTAGATTAGATTTGTCTTGCCTAGAATTATAGATAATTAGAATGTATAGTATGGCCTCTTGTGGGTTTGGTTTTTTTGCTCTCTATAAACTTGTTCAGATTTATTCATGATGTCTTCAAGATTCATATATGTAGGAGTATAATTGTTGAATCGTATATTAAAGCCGTATCAAAACAAACTCTCATAGTGTTTTCCCAAAGTGAATTTGACCTTTTGCATTCTGGCCAGGATCATTTCCCCAACTGTACGTCTTGGCCAACACTTGGTACTGCCAGTCACTTTAATTTACCTATTATAATATGATGTAGTTTGTAGTCTGTAGTCTTATCTCTTTGTAGTTTTAATTAATATTTGCTTGATTACTCATGTTGTTAAGCCTATTTTCATGTCCTTGTTGGCTACCTGTGTATTTTATAAAACATTTATTCAGATTGGGTTGCCTTTTTATTACAAAATTGTAGAGTTTCATGGATTTGGATACTAGTAGTTTGTTGAGATACATATATAATTAATGATTTCACCTATTATGTGACTTAAATTTTTCTTTCTTTAATTTGTCTTCTTCATTGCAAAATGTTTTAGTATTGATGAACTACAATCTTTATATTTCTTCTCATACTGTTTGGAATTTTTTTTTTGCTGTCTTTAATGTTATTTGTTTTTTGGCTGACCCCGACATCATCAGCATTTGTTCCCTATGCTGCCTTCTAGAAATATAGTAGTTTTAGAGTTTATCCTTAGTTTTATCCTAGTTTTATGTTCCATTTTGACTATTTGGGATGAGAGAGAAAAAAAGAGAAAGGGAGAGTGAGAGAGAGAGAGAAAGTGTGTGTGTGTGTGTGTGTGTGTATGCATAATGAGAGATAAAGGTTAAGTTAAAGTCTTTTGTCATTGGAATATCTCGAAATTTCAGCACTGTTGAAAAGACTAATTTTGGCCATTGACTTAACTGCACCCTTTTGTCATGTATACGTGGGCCTATTTTGGAGTCTATTTTGTTTTATCAATCTGTTTCTAACCTTAATTCAACACCAAACTGTCTTGATTACTATAGGACAATAATAAATCTTGAAATCAGAAAAGTTTTGACTATGCAATATTTTTTGGATTTTCATATAAATTTTATTATTGATTTATTTTTATATTAAAGCCTCGTGTGATTAATATTGATTGGGATTGCATTTAACATATACTTCAATTTGGGAAGAATCGTCATATATCAAATTTTTTATACATTTATTTATGTCTTTGTTAATTTTTCTCAGCAATGTTTTATAGTTTTCAGGTTTGAATCTTGCACATCTTTGTTAAATTTTTGTGTTTTACTTTTTCTGTTATGAGTGCTACCTTTAAAATCTCTCTTTTTGATTGTTTGTTGCTACTTTATAAAATTATAATTGATATTTTATATTCCCCTGTATCCTGTGACCTTTCCTGCTGATTAACTCACTGACTAAATGCTCTGATTAATTTTCGTAAGTTTTTATTGTTTTGGCATTTCCTTAGGAGTTTCGACATACACATTTATGCCTCTTGGCATATCTAGAAACAGAATTTTTGATGTCAAAAATTGTATATATTATGTTTTTAAATGTTTGAGTATTTTTTTATCATAAAAGAAAATTTGTGGCTTTTATTGTTAAAGCAGTTAAATTACTTTCAAATCAGTTATCTGCTTGTAAACTTTGCTAACACAGGACTGAAATACATGCTAACATGGGTATATCATCTTACACTGAGTTTGCCCCATTAAGTTGAATACCCCAGTTGATGCCTAACAATTCTCCATCTTGGCTGGTCAAAACTTGAAAGTCAATCCAACCTGGGTGAACTCCGGGAATAGTTCGGTTTACAAATTTCCATTCTTTTTTAAGGGGAGGCATTTATAAATGTGCAGTCCAATATACAGCAAAGGTTCTTTGTGTATCTCTGAGATTATTTTTCTACATGTCTCCTTCCTGGGACTCTGCCCTCTGACTTAGAGCTTCTTTAGACTTTCTAAATGCCAATTATCTTTTTTAACTCAGTGAAACTGCCAGGCTTATATTGAATACCTTATCCATGTCCTTGAATTTCTGAAATTGCCTTCAAGTATAAAGCCATAGTGAATGAATTCTCAACTTTCTATGTTTCCATCTGTTAGAGATCACAGTCTGGTCCTTCCTCTTGTCCAAAATCTGCTAACAATTGTTTCATGTAGTTTTCTAACTGTTCATGTTGCAAGTTCAAGTTGTGAATGTCTTATTCTAGCATGGTCAGCAAGGTAAGTAATAAAATATAGTTTAGTTTAAAAATCACATCACTAAAAGAAAGCAAAATATGCAATCTTTCCAATTAATTGAATTATATCAAACTAATAAATATGAATGAATTTCCCAGTTTAGAATATTATCACTTTAAATGAATAACAGTATATCTCCAGAATCTAAAATGATCGACCATATGTGTATATATACAAGTGTATGTGTGCATGTATGTTTATAATAATTAATATATTGTTATATAATTAATTGATTATAAAATTGATATATTGTTATATAACACACACATATATATGTATATCCTTGTAGTAGAAGGAGAATCTGTATAAAATTCAATATTTTCTAATTTTATACAAATATTAAAGAAATGCTTAACATCCTGATGAAAACAAATATATTTTGAAACAATATCATGATCATAAAAATATAAAGCAAAGGAGTCATAATTTATATTGCACATAGAGAAGAGGTTAGAAATTCCTATAGTGTCTTAGTAATGGTGAAATAAATCATGATAAATACAGTCTTAATTTTTACAAAAGATAGCATGCTTCCTTGGTAGCACATGTTCCACAAAATCATTCGCTGTTTTTTTTTCATTAACTTTTTGTAACTATCCTAATCTATACTTTTATAATCAATTAATTCTTAGCTTTCTTATTTCAAACCAAGAACATGTATTAGTTAGTCTATAAGTTGGAGTGAGGCTGTATAAATTAGAAAAAACTGGGGCACATGGGGGCTATTTTCTAATTGTATAAAATAATACAAAATATTTTTATCTAAATAAATACATATGAATTGAACAAACCAATATGAGGAGAGCAATCCTTGTCTATTCAGAATAAAATTGAAAAATTTTTCCTTTGTTTGTACAATATTCAGTGGCAGAAATGGTCTCTAAACTAAACCTCTCCTTCCCACAGATTTCACACCTCTTTATCAAACAGAACTATCTCTTTTCAATAATCCTTTTTGTTATAGTGCCAGGGAATATTATTTATTGCACTCACAATAGCAGTCAAGACAGCACACTGAAACAAAATAATTTATATTTTAGTAGTTAGATATGGTGACAAAGTGTAATATTGGAGATTTGATCTGACATTAAACATTTAAGTGCACTTTATGGTTTAGCTGCTGTATTGATAGAATTGTAGGCAACTTAAGTGATTAAGTTTGTGACAGGTATAAGAAACAAATGATAAATAATGATATAAAAAACATTAATAGTTTTAACAACTACAATTTTATTCATGGTGAATCATATTTCACTTTTCTGACCCATATGCCATACCTTAATTCATTTTTATCATTCCATTTTGATGTAACCAAAATAGTAATTTGAAGAATTTAGGGGAAGTTGGATATCATATATTAAGGGATGTGTGTATGTGCATGTGCAATATTAATACAATACATAAAATAAATTATTGTAAGTAAAAATAATCTAATGACATTACTCATTCTGAAAACTCTTTTATGAAACCATTTTGAATATTTCCCCAAATATGTTAGATTGTCCTTCAAAAAGACATTCTAATAATGTTCATATTTTTATTGCAAAGAGCAACAATTTAGGTAGATATATAATGTGCACATGTAAGTTGTTGTAAACCAAATTGTGTCCTCCCAAAATTCATATGTGAAGCATTAACCAACAAGTGACTATATTTGGAGACAGGGCCTTTAGGCAGGTTACTAAGGTTAAAGGAAGTCATAAGGGTGAATCCTAATCCAATAGGACATGATCCTTATAAAAAAAGAAAGAGACATCAGAGCTCTCTTTCTTCACCTGTGCACAGAGGAAAAGCCACATGAGGACACAGCAAGAAGGCAGTTGTCTGTCTGCCAGGAAGAAACCTCACCAGAAACTAACCATGCTAGTATCTTGATCTTGGACTTCTACCCTCTGGAACTCTGAGAGAATAAATTCGTGTGGTTTCCCCTACTCAATCTGTGGTATTATATAATAGCAATCCAAGCAGACTGAGACAGATTTTGGTACTAGGAGTAGGATGTTGCTGTAACAAGCATCTAAAAATGTGGCTTTGGGTTTGGGTGGGTGATGGGTATAGTTTGGAAAATTTTGAAGTGCATTCTAAAATAAGGTTAGATTCCCTTGAAGAGATTATTGGTAGAAATGTGAATGTTAAAGGTGATTCTGATGAGATCTCAAAAGGAAATAAGAGACGTGCTATGAGAAACTGAAGGAAAGATGACCCGTGTTATAAAGAACTTGGCTGAACTATGTTCTAGTGTTTTGTGGAAAGTATAACTTAAAAGCAAAGAAGTTATATATTTAGCTAAGGAAATTTCTAAGCAAAGAGTTAAAGATATGACCTGATTTCTCTTTATTGCTTATACTAAAGTACAGGATAAGAAAAATAAATTGAATAAATTGTTAACCATAAGGAAACCAAGACTAAAAGATTTGAAAAAATCTCAGTTATCCATATTGCAAAAAAATGAAACACATGTTTTAAAGAAAACTCCAAAGATGTGGCTGGATAAACACTCCCTAAGGTGGCTATCCATGGAGTTAATCAGCCATCTCAACAGAGGCAGGAAGAGTGATGGGATGATATAAGCACAGTCACTGTCCGTTTCACCAATGGGAGCAGATATGTGTTGAAATAAAGGAAGGCTTTCCCACTTCTGGATTTCCATAGGAGAATATAATACAGCTATTTGGCTGTCAACATGCTTTGTTCATCAAGAAAAGGGAAGACTAAGGCTGAATGCAATTCAGAAATTATCAGGGCTGCCACTCCTACCACAGGCCCAGGGGGCAAAGCTCTTTTTTACTCAATTGTAGAGGATAGGGGCCCCTCCTCAGTTATCTTCAGGTCAGGCTACCCTGCCCTTTTTGTCTGAGACAGGGCCACCACAAAAAGCCAACACAGTAGAATTGGAAGGCAGAGCATGGAGTCTAAAGGGATTATTCTGATGGTTTAAGATTTAATGGAATGTGCCTTGCTTGGATTTGGACCTGCTTGAGACACATCGCCCATAGTTCTTTCTTGTTTCTTTTTTAGAATGAAAATGCAATCCTATGACTGTCCCACCACTGTTCTTCAGAAACACATAACTTTCTAGTTTCACAAGTTCACAGTTAAAGAGGAATTTTGCTTGAGGAAAAATTGTGCCTCAAGTCTCACCTATAACTGATTTAGATGATCTTTAGATGAAATTTTGGACTCAGAACTGATGCTAGCATTGGTTAACACATTTATGGACTGTTGGGACGGAGTGAATGTATTTTTTATGTGAGAAGGAGTGTTGTGCTGTTGAGATCAATGTATTTTGCATGTGAGAAGGACATAAATTTTAGGGGAGCAGAATGTAGAATGTTATGGACATTTTAGGGGAGCACAGTGTGGAATGTTATGCAACATTCATATGTGGAAGTCCTGTCCTGAAACGTGGCTGTATTTGAAGATAGGGCCTTTAGGAAGGTGGGTAAAGTTACATAAGGTCACATGGGTGAAATATGGCTAGTGTCCTTGGAGGAACAGACACTTAGGATATGCATGAACAGAGGAAAAGTCATGTGAAGACACAGCAAAAAAAGGGAACCATCAACAAGCCAAGCAGAAGCTTCATTAGAAAACAAACTTGCTGACATCTTGATCTTGGGCTTCTAGTCTTCAGAACTGTGAGAAAATAAATTTTGGTTGTTTAAGTCACCCAGTTGGTAGTTTCTTCTTATGGCAGCCTGAACAGACTAACAAAAGTCTATGCTATCTTTATGTTAAAAGTGTTGGTAAATAAATCATCAAGATTCTTAAGCTTATTGTCAAAGCATTATGATCAATGTAAAAAATAATTCAATCACATTTTCAAATATAAGCTATTGTATTTTATGTGGCTTTTGTTTACAAAAATTAAGAACTTTATGTGCCAGAGGCAGTGGTACATGCCTGTAGTCCCAGCACTTTGGGTGGAGAGGCAGGAGGATCACTTGAGCCCAGGAGTTTGAAATCAGCCTGGTAACATAATGAGACCTCATCTCTACAAAAAAAAAAAAAAATTAAAATTAAAAATAAAAATTAGCAAGGCATGATGGCATGCCTGTAGTCCCAGCTACTCAGGAGGTTGAGGTCAGAGGACCACTTGAGCCTGGGAGGTCGAGGCTGCAGTGAGCTGTGATGGCACAACTGCAGTCCAGCCTGGGTGACAGAGAACTTGTCTCAAAAAGAAAACAAAAAATGTTGCTTGTTTTTACCTCTTGTGTTTTGAACATTGTTATTGTTTTATGGGAAATTACTTCTGGAACTAGACTTTACCGTTTTTTTGAGGCAAGGGTTTGTCACAGCAATTGTCAGATGATCACAGAATTCTTATAAACCAAGCAACTTTTCTTCTAGAAAGAAGATGGACCATTTTTCACGAGATACTAGGCCACCAATTATTATGGTTCCTATAGGTGTTCAATTACTTTAAAAGTTTTTTGTTAAATATGAATGAATTATATTATTATGCATGGTGGAGAGTTGGTAGTTAACTACATTCTGCCATAGCTTTGTTAGGAATCAGCTTGGATTGTGAATTAGTGGGAATGTAAATTAGTTCAACCATTGTGGAAGACAGTGTGGCAATTCCTCAAAGAGCTAAAGACATAAATACCATTTGACACAGCAATCCCATTACTAGATATCTACCCAAAGGAATATAAATTGTATTATATAGGCACACGTGTGCATAAGTTCATTGCAGCACTATTCACAAAAGCAAATAGATGAAATCAACCTCAATGTCCATCAGTGATAGACTAGAAAAAGAAAATGTAGTACACATACATGGTAGAATACTAAGCAGCCATAAAAAAGAAGGATATCATGTTCTTTGCAGGGACATGGGTGGAGCTGGAGACCACTATCTTTAGCAAACCAACACAGGAACAGAAAAACAAATACTGTGTCTTCTCACTAAGTGGGAGCTAAATGATAAAAACACATGGATACATAGAGGGGAATAACACACACTGGGGACTATTGGAGAGTGGAGTGTGGGAGGAGGGGGAGGATCAGGAAAAATAACTAATTGGTACTAGGCTTAATACTTGGGTGATGAAATAATCTGTACAGCAACCCCCCATGACACAAGTTTACCTATGTAACAAACCTGCACTTTTACCCCTCAACTTAAAATAAAAGTTTAAAAAAATGAAAGGGAAAACATACACACACACATGTGAAAACACATGCACACACACATGAATCAGAAGTATTAAAATGAATGTACTTATTTAAAAATACATTAAGAAATTTCACTTGCTGTGCTTTGTAAATGTTAGCATATTTAATATTTTGAAATAGCTTTATTGGATGCTGATAATTTCTCCTAAGAAAGACCCTCAAAATTGTCATATTGTGCTGAAGTATATCATTTGCCAAAAAAAAAAAAAACCATGAAAATCACACATGACATACCTTGCATAAAACGTTATCCCCAAATAATTTTTTTTTTTTGAGACAGAGTTTCGCTCTTGTTGCCCAGGCTGGAGTGCAATGGCGCGATCTTGGCTCACAGCAACCTCCACCTCCCAGGTTCAAGCACTTCTCCTGCCTCAGCCTCCCGAGTAGCTGGGATTACAAGCATACACCACCATGCCCAGCTAATTTTGTATTTTTAGTAGAGACGGGGTTTCTCTATGTTGAGGTTGGTTTCAAACTCCTGACCTCAGGTGATCCGCCTGCCTCGGCCTCCCAAAGTGCTGGGATTACAGGTGTGAGCCACCGCGCCCAGCCCCAAATAAATTTTTAAAGCTGTTTTATGATTAATCCGGTGTAAAACTTGCCAGTTCTACTGACCACCATAGGCATTCAAGATCCCATGGCACTCTTTGAAAAACCAAAGGTATTAACCCTGCAGTTCTGGCCTTACTCCAAATCTATTAATTAAATTCTTCCTACCTTATATTCCCCACATATTTCCAATTAGAAAAATTATTTTTTCATTTCTTTTTGATATTGCTGTTGGGAAGTAGTTCTGGCACAAATCTCCTGTATATGTTCTCCCTTGGAATTTCACTTTTCAACACAGTTTGAAATTTGGAATCAATGACATCTTTATATTTAAGGTGTGCCACCATCTAATAAACTGTGGCAACGTGCTCTATTGGACATTGCATAGAAAATTTCATTCAGCCAAAATGTGGTATCTTGCTTATATTTTTTCATTTCTTAATCATAAAACATCATAAGAGAAGAGGAAATGGCAACTTGCAAGATATTTTAATCTACAGAGAGGGATTTCCTGACAAGAAAGCAGAAGTTTATGCTAATCAAAACAGAGCTAGGAATTGCCAAGCTTTCGTTCTTTCCTTTTTTTTTTTTAACTTATAAACCTTACAGCTGGCTATGTGGTGAGACTAACAGATGGGATGAATTATATATTTAAAGAGCCTTTGACATCACATCAAACACCTTTTGTTCTGTAAATGGAACTTTACTATTTTTCCATTTATTGCAGTCATAACATTCTTGCATTTCATTAAAATGTTATAGATAAACCATAAAATATCTATTGAAGAGTTTAAGTTGTCCATCACAAATGACAAAGCAATATCAAAGAGAATGCTAAAAATTATATTTTAAACACCAATTTATTTTTTACTCTGTGAAAAATATGTTATCCTTTTGCACTAGTTAAAAATTACCTTTTTTTTTCATTTTCTGACACTAAGAATATTTCTAAGTCAATGTTTATTTCAGGAATCTAATCACTGTCAAAGAAGCATGGTACAGAAGCCGATGCCAGCAGAAGCTTCCTGGCTTTCTGACAGACTTTTTATTTGCAAGTGGAGTTTGATCATGTAAAGACAGAACTTCAGATGGATTAATCCATTAATTCATGAAATATTATCTGATATACATGGACCTGAAAGTAAAATAGTCCTTAACCTCAAGAAGTTTGCATTTTATTGGATAAGAAAGACAATAAACACCTAAGCAAATAAATAAATAAGGTCAAGTGATTATAAGAACTAGGGGAAAAAGGGTAGAATAAAGAGATTATTGAAGAAATAATATTATTTATCTAAGGTGGTCAGGGATCCTCTCTCTGAAAAGGTGCTGTTTGAACAGAACCATTAAAGAGTGTGGGAGTGAACAATGTAGAACATATAGAGAAATTTTTTTCTAAATGATACAACCATAATTGCATGTTACTTATCAAAGAAGGATGCTTGCTGTGTTTGAGAAACTGTTGGAGGGAACCATATCTACATTAAAATAAGCAAAGGAAAGAAGAGATGCTTGTGTGGGAATAGAACATTATATAGGATAATGTGAAGACATTGGCTTTTTTCTGAGTGTTTTTAAGGGTAAAGCTCAAAGGAAAAGTACAAGGGGCTTATTATGGAGTCCCTTTAAATAACCCAAGTTTTAAATGATGGTAACTTACACCAGTGTTAAGCAATGGTGATTAGCAGCTGTTGAATTCTGGAGGTAGTTTTGAAGCTAAAAACTGTAAAAGATCTGATGGATCAAATGTGCATAGAAGAGAAAGAAAAGCGTGAAGAATCACCATGAGGATTGTGTCCTCTTACAAGAATAAAGTTGTAGTTTAGTGAAATGAGCAATAGAGGATGTGGTGGATTAACTAGTATCTTCCCCCAAATTCCTATCTACACAGAATCTCAGAATGTGATCTTATTTGGAATCAGGGTATTTCTAGATCCTTAAAATAAAGATGTAGATAAGATGATACTGGATTAGGGCAGGTCCCAAATCCAATGAGGATGTCCTTATAAGAGACAGGAAAGGACACAGAGACACAAAGAGAAGAAGGCAATGTAAAGATAGAGGCAGAAATTGAAGTAATGTCTCTACAAGCCAAGGGACACCAAAGATTACTAGCGATCAACAGAAGCTAGGAGAAAGACATGAAGTGGATTCATTTTCATCACCTCTGGAATAAATCAATTTTGACAACACCTTATTTCAGGTGTTGAACTCAGAGAATAAATTTCTGTTGTATTAAGCCACCAAGTTTGTGGTAATTTTGTGATGGCAGCCTAAAAACGACACAGATAGAACATGAGAAGTCTGGTAGTGGGAATCAGTAGTTTGAATCTGTGGTATATAATTTTGAGATATGTAGTACACATCTAAGAAAAAATGACAAGTTGGCAAGTTTGGTCATAAAAGTCTGGAGTTCAGAGGTCTAGTTAAGCCAAGTATAATTATTGTGAATCATTGGGGAATTGTTGATATTTAAAGTTGTCAGTGAACGACACCACCTGTGGAATGAGTGTAACTGTGTAAAAATTGATAGGAGTAACTGTTATTGGCTACGCTAACATTTACCATTTAATGAACTGAGAAACCACCAAAGCAGACTGAGAAGGAATAAAAGCCAGTGGAGAGTTGCAAGCAGAAGATCCTTTGCCAAATATTAACAAGTTAGGTAAGATGAATAATGGGAATTGAATATTGAGTTTAATGACATGGAGATCACTGTTGACATTTTTAACGGTTACTTTCATGGAGTGTAAGCAAGTAAGTACTTAATTGGCTTGGGTTTCAAAGGAAATGAACAACATTTAATTTGAAGTTCAAGTTTTGATGTTTGGAAAGCTTGGGAATTTGGAAATAGGAACAGAAAAATGGGACAGATGCTTGAGGCGGATATAGGTTCAAAACATAGAAGGATCGACTTTCCAAGTTCACAATAATAAAATATCTGCTCTACTAAAATGTTGAAGTCATTCTAGTATTCTTAGTGGACCACAGATTTCTTGAGAAATTTACAGGTTGACATAATTGAAACACATTTGACTATGAATAAATAACAGTATAATTATGTATTTTGATATTTTGTCCCAGTGCATATGTACATAAATACATAAAAATTGTATGTAAAAATGGGAAATATGAGGGGACTAATATTAAAATGTCTTCTACTCTGACTCCAAAAAACAAAAAAGCTCAACTATCCAAAATTTGATATAAAATTCTGTGATAGTTAATTTCTGTGATACTGAACCTATACAATTTTAAACGCTATTGACATCATCACATAAATGTTAATATTGTCAATTATAACAGCTTTTGCATTAATTTCTTTAAAATTATTTGAAATATGGAAGATGTTTTCCTCATTCAGTTGTGTCATAATTAGAAACAAAGGTTATATAATTTATATAATGATAATAGCAGACTTAATATTGGCATGTACTCTAAGCACTGATAATGTTTGATTAATTTGTTTTGCCTCTGACTGACTTCCTCTGTATACATTTTTATTATCCTTTTATGTTTTGTTTTTTATCTTTTTTTTTTTTTTTTTTTTTGAGACGGAGTCTCGCTCTGTCGCCCAGGCTGGAGTGCAGTGGCGCAATCTCGGCTCACTGCAAGCTCCGCCTCCCGGGTTCACGCCATTCTCCTGCCTCAGCCTCTCCGAGTAGCTGGGACTACAGGCGCCCGCCACCACGCCCGGCTAATTTTTTGTATTTTTAGTAGAGACGGGGTTTCACCGTGGTCTTGATATCCTGACCTCGTGATCCGCCCGCCTCGGCCTCCCAAAGTGCTGGGATTACAAGCGTGAGCCACCACGCCCGGCCTGTTTTTTATCATTTTTATTAAAATTACTTGAAACCATGTTTGTGGGAAATTAAGTTGCATGTATTTTACTAAAATCCTCATAGAACTAATTTATTTTTGGTATTTTTATAGCACATTATTTTTCTTTTATTGAAATTGTGCTGACTTACTGACATTACACTGTTTTCATTGAGATAAGAAAATTTGAATAAAATGTTCTACAATGATTTTACTCATCATTGATTATTTGATCATTGAAATATCATTGACTATATGCTTTGCCATTGCCAATTTAATATTTGTTGCTATTGTATCTACCATGTCAAAAGGTCCTCTGCCCACATTCACTTTTAGCTCTAAATTTTCCTAGAATGCTTATTTTCGTGTCAATTTTACATAGAATTGCTTTTTATCATGTTCACTCATTATTTATTTGATTTTACTTTGCGTTCTTTCCAGAAAGCATAAAATTCCTCAGTTCCCTTTACTTCACTTTTTGCCATCAGTAAAAATGTTAACATTTTATTCTTCTATTTATGAACATTACTCTGTATAGTTTTAGCCAATATCAATTGCATGTTTATGCCAATTTTGTGATAAGAAGTATGAATGAAATGAAAAGCTAGGAGATTTATGTGTAGAAAATACATTAGATAATTATGGCATATCTTCTGAGATATTTTCAGTATTCTACTTTTACTCAGAACTATATTGCTAATGCAATTCTTTCATATATTTAGTACCATTTTATTAATATGTATTGTATACTTTCTGTGTGTCTTGACAGATTAAAGAATAAATAATAGACAAATGATGAGTTAAAAATTGTTAGATATAAATGGTGAATTAACCAGGTGCTGTGGCTCACATCTGTAATCCCAGTACTTTGAGAGGCCAAGGCATGAGGATCACTTGAGCCCAGGAGTTCGAGGTTGCAGTGAGCTATAGTCACACCACTGCACTCCGACCCTCACAACAGAGCATAACCCTGTCAACTAAAAAAAAAAAAGAGAGAGAGAAAGAAAATTAAAGGAGAAAATGAACTAGTATCATTTTTATTTTGGTAAGGTAGACTTTGTTAAATTCTGTAAAATTATAATGTACAAGAATTTGAAGCACTGGTATAGCATATGTACTGTTGTTTAACATTTTATTTGAATCTCTAATTAAAAAACATTTAATAAAAGAAATAATTGACATTCCTGGCAAAAAGAATAACTTCTTCCACTTTTGATTAGGAGTTTAGTATTGAAATTCATGTTACTTTTAGTTGAAGGAATTATATGTACCATCATTCACTGTAAATAAGAAAAGGAAACAGCATATTCATACAGGGGACAGGCAAAGTTTTTGTTGACCTAGGTCCCTTCTTTCTAATAATATGCATTACATGTTTTATCAGCTAAACATCTGGTATTCATCTCCATATCCATGATATTCCTTTACTGTACTTGGGTTCCGCCCTCTCTGCCATCGTTCAAAAGCGCCTCCAGGAAAGTAGTGCAGTGCTGTTGTAGGACTCACTCTTTTCTCAGGGATTTTCATGCTGTTTTGACTTTTGTCCCATTTTAATAGTTGTTTAGGCAAAAGGGCAAATATAATAACAATTATTCCATCGTAATGGAAACATTCTGTAGTTTATTTTGGGTAGTTAATATTGCTACAATCGTTTTACCAATCTTTTATTCTGCACTTCCTAGAAAGCTGTTAAATTGATCCAATGATATTTTCACTTTAGATATGGTATTTTTCATCTCTACGTATTTTGTTGATTTCCCCTTTTTTATCACCCACATGTTTTCATTTAAATTCTTGAACATATTCATAACACATAACAGAAGTCCTTGTCTGCTAAGTTCATCATCTCTCATTTTTTGGTTCTATTTCTATTGATTGATTTTTCTCCTGAGAGGAATGGGATTTTCATGTCTTTTCATATGAGGAGTTATATTTTAAAAGATGCTGGAAACTGTAATTGTTATATTTAAGTCTCTGAGTCGGTCTTTTAAAGAATATTGAGTATTTTGGGTTTGTTTATTTGCTTGCTTTGGTTAAGCAGTTACATGAAAATATATTTGATCATTTCAAGGATACATACTATTTACATGACACAACTGTTGGCGTTAACCTGGATCACTGGCAGAGGTAATGTTTGTCAGTTTTGTCCACTGAAAAGTTACTCTTGTTTTCTTTTTTCCATACTGTGCTCATTAGAAGCAAGTCACTATAAGTAGTCCATACTTAAAGGGTGGAGAGTTATGTGGCCCCCCACTGAGAGCAGATTATCTGCATACATTATTCTGAATACATCTTTGTTGGAGAATTTGTCTCTTTTCCAGCATTAATTTATTCTTTAAACATTTATTTATATCAATATGGACTCATGAATATTTATTTTAAACTATTGGTTATTATTCAGTACTATATTATGTATTTTCTTGCTCAAATATTTCCATCTTAGGCCATTGGAAGCTCTTTAACCATTGGTTCCAATATCCCTTTGACTTAATCTTAAACTTGTGTTTATGTGCTTGTTTGTTTTGTTTTGGTTTTGTTTTTTGAGCAATTCTTCACGTTTTGGCATCACAACATTCTTCAAGATAATATTGTATATTTCTAGTCCTAGTCCTATTCCTAGAATGAATTATTTTTCTGGCTTATTTTATTGGTGAATGGCATTACAAATCACGATCTAGATGCTAGGAGTATCACATTAACTTTTTGCAGAAAAAAATATAAAACATTATTATCGAATTCATAGCATTTCTTTTTAGTATCTGTGTGCTAATTCTAACATCTGGGTCATCTGTGTGTCTTTCCAGATTGCATTTTTCCCCTTTTTTTCCTACTTTATCTTTTATTCTTTTTTTCATAAGATGAACCAATAGAGGTGATGAATTATATTGATTCTAAATACTGTTCTGTTCCTTTGATGAATGATATATTTTTAACAACTTGCAAATTACTGGACAGTCAGCTTGATTTTGATGTTTGAATACAGAAATTGTTAGGAAAGTTCTATTTTGGTGTTGATCTTAGTTCAAGAGTATACATCTTTACCTGTGAAGTGATGCATACTCCTGTGATATATGTCTTCTGGGATTTCATTGAAACGTCTATTTTGTTAGCCAAACCTCTATAATAATCATGTTTCAAACCCCAAATTCTGCTTCTCAAGTAATATGAAGTGACTGAAATTTCTGCATAAATTCTTCGGCTTCTGTCTATCTTTTTTCTATCATTTTTCTTCAAGTCTCATCCTTTGCATGAACATTTAAGAATCTGCAAATGTCTTGAGAGAAATCTGAATGCAGAATTTCTGGCTAACTGCTTCTTGGATCTGTCTTTAAGACACATACACCTTTAAGACATGTACACCCTGTATTTAAGCCCTTATGTCATTTCCAAACCTTTACCTCTAACTTTTAGCCTAGTAGGACTGAATAAAGAGATAAGAGAGCAGGGGAGACATTATCTTAAAATATGAGGAATTAGCATAACTTTCAATTAATTTTCAAATACTGGGCTATTTTTCTTTCACATCATTTTTCTTTATATTGAACATTAAGAAGCAGGTATCAATGATAAAATATTTCCATAAATGTATTTAGATCATTGTTTTCAAATAAAAATAAAATTTATAGTTTTGAATATGTTGTCAAAAAAATTCTTAATATATTTGTTCTCATACATAAAATGTTATTGATAGAAAATATGCTAATTATAGATGAGTTATAATAGAATGAGTTTTTAATTAAATTGTGAAAAACACCTGTGTGTATATATAGATATATGTATACATATAGACATATATACAAATACATTATATAATAATTATAGTAAATAACAAGTAGCATACTAAAATAATGTTATACATAAAACAATATGAGATACATCATTGATGTGACAAAGCCTATTTTACCCTTCTAAAACATATACATATGCATATTTGTGCAGAATTTTAGAATAACAACATTAATACCCATTAGTAGACCTTGTGAAAATATTAGATATATATAATGAGATGTGAATTATAATAAATATGGATACAATAGAAGAGTTCTATTTCAACTGTTGAATAGCCAATTAACTAAATTGTTGGTGTCATTCTAAATTGTTGGCTTATTATTTATCTAAAATTTAGCATGTTCTCACTGTCTCCCTCATCAAAACCAGGAATCCTTGTTAGTGATCTTAGTATAGATTCAAACTTTCAAATAAATATTAGTGTTATTAATTCTAATTAATTATATTTTCTTGTTAAAAAGAAATGAGAAAATTATCGCATCTATTATAATAGTGTAAAGAACAAAATTTCTTTAAAAATTGCTTACCAAATGACCTAGTAAAAATTATCTGTATTGGCTTATTATTATTATTATTTGAGATGAAGTCTCACTCTGTTGCCCAGGCTGGAGTGCAGTGGCATGGTCTCAGCTCACTGCAACCTCCACCTCCCGGGTTCAAGCAGTTCTCCTCCTCAGCCACCCGAGTAGCTGGGATTACAGGCATCCGCCACCATGCCTGGCTAATTTTTGTATTTTTAGTAGAGATGGTGTCTTATCATGTTGACCAGGCTGGTCTTGAACTCTTGACCTTGTGATCCACCTGCCTCGGCCTCCCAAAGTGCTGGGATTACACGCATGAGCCACCGCGGCTGGCCTATAAAGGCTTATTATCTATGAACAACAATAATATTAGTTTTGTAACATAGGCATCGATATCCATAAGGAAAAAATGAAATGAGCCTAAAAGCAGCAGTCAAATATTCACAGCAAATTTAAACAAAGAAAAAATAAACAAAATGCAGAATGAATGCAGCAGTGTGAAGAACTAACATTGCAAAAATGGAACATTGAAACATAGGAGAAACATGACAAAGTTTCTTTTTACTAAAATTCAATAAATTAGAGAATCAATATTGACTATATTAGAAAGATAGCAATTATTACTGCTACTGAAAATAGTAGAAAATAATTTAGATAAATTATAAAGATAAGTTATATTAAATAAAAATAGTACTAAATAGTACCAAAAAGAAAAATGGAAAACATGAAACATTTAATTATATTTCAGGCAAAGAGCCATTAAAAGACCATCATGCAGATACTTTCATATACTTGAGTAATAGGAATACATTTTTTAAAACTCTACAATTATTCAAACTATAAAGCATTCAGAATAAGAAATAACAACCTCTTCTGAAATATTCAATTAAAAAATTAATAAACATCTACAGAGATTTGAGAAGGAAAGTTTTTTATTCAATAACTTCTATTTATTTAGATTCAAGTGCATATGAAAGATATTTTGAGGTCTGCAATGTTTGGGATGGTTAAAGAGAATATATTTCCCTCAGATCATTTGTTGAAAATATAATTGATATATTGCAATTTACCAAAAAACAGATAAAAATGAAAATAAGGAAGACAATTTACACAAAATCCTGGTGAATGCCAGGGGAAATAATATCTGTTAGGTGGATCAGTGTTAGTCCAACACACTTACTTTTAATCCTTGATATGCCAATTTTTAGTGATTTAAGCAAGTTACTTAGACCCTCCACCACTATTTTCTTCCTGTTACCAATGATGATAATGGTTGTTTTCAGAATTAAGCAAGATTTTTTCTGGTAAAATCTGTAGTCTAATGTCTGGACATAGACTGACTGCCATCAGAATGATGAAAATGGTAATGATGATAATAGATGATGACATAGCAGTAAAATGGGATATTTCAAGTTAGGCTTTTCAAGATTTTATAACAAAGTAAAGCATTCTTATATGTGAATAAATTAAAAGAATATACATAATTACATATGCAGTAAGATTCTAATTAATCTTAAAGAGAAAAACAAAACATAATTACACAAAAATTGAAAAAAGTAATAGTGTAGTATTTGTAACGGTTGTTCTTGAATAGAGGGACAGAGATTATTTTTGTTTTTGTTTTTGTTTTGAGATGGAGTTTTGTTCTTGTCACTCAGACTAGAATGCAATGGCGCTGTCTCAGCTCTCTGCAACCCCCGCCTCCCAGCTTCAAGCTATTCTCCTGCCTCAGCTTCCCCAGTAGCTGGAATTACAAGCTCCTGCCACCACTCCCAGCTGATTTCAGCATGTTGGTTTCAGCATGTTGGTTTCAGCATGTTGGCAGAGATTATTTTCTTTAATTGCGTGTAGGTTACAAAATTCAAAAATAAACTTGTATTTTATTAAAATAAAAAGCAAATGTTACTTTAAAAAAAATATGGTCAAAATATCCAAACAACAGGATCTCTACATTGAGTTATCTTCCCTATCTTCGAATCTGTACATTTCCCTCCATTCCCTCCTTCATTCTCTATTATATATGTATCTAGGTCCATATATGTCTATAATGTAAGAAAACACCATCCTTAAAAAAATCCCTAATCCTGGATGAAATACCTAATTATTTTAACTTCTTTAGTTATCTTGCAATTTTTTATTCGAGATTTTTTCAGATAGGTGTGTGTGTGTGTGTGTGTGTAGGAGTAACTTTATATACCTTATTTTAATATAATTTGCACATTTATTTAACTGTGATAGAATAACTATAACATATTTTATACATAATCATCTCTATGCTTACCAATCCCCCCAATAAAACAGAGAAAGAATAAAGACCTCGTGAAAAATAATATTTAATTAATAAATAAGTGAAGAGCAGGAAAAGGAATTGGATACAACCACACTTAAAAACAATTCCTAAAGAAGTAACACATTTATTTCTGTTTATTTTTCTGTATTATTTACTTTATAGTGTCTTTTCCTGAAAAGCTATACCCCCTCACGTAAATCAATTTAAATCCTGCACTTCCTTTTACAGGGACCTTTATTTCTTCCTCTCCATGAGCAGTTTCTGACATCCTCAGTTACTGCGATCTTCCTTTCCTGGAGACCTATATATCCTGAAATTTTACCAATCAATCTACCATCTGATTTCATGTTACCTTGTCTTGTCCTTTAGTTTCTTGTATTGATTTTAAGTTGTTTCTTAGATGTCTCCTGTTTAAATTGTAAGTGCCTTCAATTGTCAGATACACAGCACGTGCTGAAAAAAATTCTTGGTGATTCCAGAAGGACAAAACAAGTAGAAGAGCTAAAGAATGCTTTCAATTGACTAAAATTTTGCTGAACAGACAACAATCAATTTATTGTATGATTATAACATTTTTGAGTCAAAATTATATCCTGAGTATCAAACATAGGTAAGACCGTTTAAGAAAGCAAAATATTTTGTCTTTGGCTATATATGACCGTTCTCCCACTATTCCCTCAGCTATGCAGAATTTGATTGAAGTCTGCCTTTCCTGAAGTGTCTTTATATTAAACTGTAGCTAACTCATCCTTTTCAAACCATCAAAACTGAATTCTTTCACTAGAAACAGATTATTTTAGTTTCAAAGACAAAGTGGTCAAATTAATTTAGATGTGAGTAGTTGTTACGATGGATCAATTCCAGCCATACATTCACCTTAGAAGTGATATTTGCAATGGTGCCACATCACAATATAGCCATCCCAGTTGATTGCATCTGCACAGTGCACTATGGTCTATCCTGAATACTGTTCCCCTTCATTTATTTTTAAATGTTTTTGATCAAACGAATGCATCTCTCTTGGCCTGTTTCTTTATATATAAAATGACAAGTTTATGTCTGATGAGGTTTAAGATCTCTTTTTGTTCTAAAATTTTGAAATAAACTAGCTACATTACATTTAATGCTTGACATATTCCAGAAATTCTGCTAAGTATTTATTATAGAAGATAGATATCGTTACATGTGTCCATTGAGGAACATGAAATGCAGAAAATAAAAGAAAATGATGTAATTGCAAATATCCTATGGTTTGTTCATTAGATTACATTGAATTCTCTTAACTTTCAGTCAGTTCAGATCTCTCTCTCTCTCTCTCTCTCTCTGTGTGTGTGTGTGTATGTGTGTGTGTGTGTGTGTGTGTGTATAGACAGTGGTTTACAAAAAATTAAAGCCGGATTGGACTACAGCTAGTTCTACTTTCCAGAAAAGTGGCATAAGTCTCTAAGTGGACAGCTAAAAATCCCCATAGTGCTTTTCGTATTGCAACTAGAGAAGTAAAAGAATAACTGAAATCTTAAAGTCATTCAAAGTCATGGTAAATTACTGCCAATTCCTTCTTTTTGGTATATGAGGAAAGTCTGTGTCTTGCCCTTATTTTTGTGTGTTTGGTTGTTTTGCATAGCTGTACAAGTTCAATCAGGACTTAATAACCAAAGATAGAACTCAAGTGGCGGGAAGCATAAATGGAATTAATTTGCTCTACATAATATTAATTAACATTACAAAATACAAAACCAAATCTCCAGGCATCCTGAGGATAAGAAGGAGAATGAACAAAGTAATAAGCAAGTAGGGACACAAACAACATTAGAAGCTGGAACTTGTAATCAAACCCAGTAGAAAGGTAAATAAATAAATTTAAGAGCAGAAATATATACTGTTCCCATGAGTGTATACAGAATTTTGGGTTTAGGTTATCTAACACCCCAGTCAGTGAAACACAGTACACAAGTGTCTGGGATCCTGAAATAAACATTCATAGGCCTGTAAGTTCCTGACTGCTGTGTATTTGGCAGATGTTTTTTATTTGATCCCTGCCAATTATTATTATTATTTTTGGCTAAGATAAGGTTAAATAAATAAAACAAAATAAAATATTTTATTTTATTATATATGAATATTATATATTTATATAAATGTATATATGGACAGAAAAATAGAGCTAATGATTTCTAATTTTAGTATATCTAATATTCATCTTGAAAGCCAGTAAAACATTCATATTCCAAGGGCCCACCATTTAGAAATTCTGATTTAATAGATGTGAGGTTGTGTTCAGGAATCTGTGCTACAACAATGAACAGATAGGTTATAAGAAGACATATTTTTAAAAATCAGTTTTTTAAATAATTAGAGACAAAGGTTTAACCAGAGTCAAACTTCCGTTTAAAAAAATTAACTAAGTATTTTTCTTTAACTTAATAAATTGATTCTTTCTCCGATATGTAATTATGTTGTTAACAAGTAATTATGTTGACTCATGCTTTTCAGTTTCTTGGGCTCTGGTGAGTTAGTAAGTTTGATTCTGAGAGTTAAATTTATTTATATTATTTAGAATAATACTTCATTGGAAATTTATTGTAATCCACAGAGACTGAGTTTTAAGATGCTTCCGAATATAGTATTTTTTATTATCATTAGTAATATGAAAATGTTTATAATTTATTTAGTACACATTTTACTAAGTACTGTGCTTGGAACATTATATGTTATTTTTACTTTCTCCACAAATCTCTTCTAGAAATCAGAATTCCAACACTATTGACTCCCAATTCATGCTTCTTCATTTTTACAGTTTTTTAAACTTCATTTTTACATATGTGCCAACCAGTTAGATGATATTCCCACTTATTCATTAATTTCTTCCATTAGATTATCTAATAAGTAATGTAATTATTACAAAATAGGTGATAAAATATCAATAGAATCATTAAAATGTACTTATACATGTTAGGTTGATTTTTTAAGTGCTCAAAGTCTATTCCGTGGAAAAAAGTTGAATTATTTTGTTTTACATTGATAATTTTTTTACTTGGAATCACTTGGTAAAGCATATTTTTTCTCCTCATTTATTTTATTTATATTTAAGGTTTATATTAGACAATTATTAGATAAATCTAAGACTCAAAACATTATAATGATTAACACTTAAATTACATACTACATAATAAGTAACACTTTAACTACATTCTACAATGTTTCCAAAAAAATTTTTTTAAAGAAAGATTATAAAGATACCAAGTGTACAAGCATTGTCTAAAGCAGCTAATGTCAGTTGCTTCAAAATCATGAAAAGCTAGCCATGTATACATTTTAAATCAATTTTAAAACATTCATACACATTTTAGTTTATTTTATTTGTGTGCAGTATCTAACTGGTGGTCTCTGTTCTACATTTATAGGCTGCAGTGTATCTATGGTGTCTGCTAGCTTTAAAGATATAAGTTGTAGTAAAAAACATCTTAAATAAGTCAATAGGATATACTATTGATCTGTGCGGTCTCTAGCAAATTATTAAAGAGATCTCAAATATGCAAGTGATTTTTAACAGCTTTATTGAGGTATAATTGATATATCATAAAAACTGTATACTTTTATTGTATATAATTTTATGAGTTTGGACCTATGCATGTGATGGTGATACCATCATCACTATTAAGTAATAAACATTTCCATTACCTCCAAAGTTTCCTGTCTCTATGTGTGTTTTTGTTTTGTTTTTGGATGTGTGTGCACGTGTGTGATTTTGTTTTGTTTGTTTTTTGTTGGAAAGAACACTTAACATGAGTTCTAGCATCCTAATAAATTTGTAAGTAAATAGTAGCATATTGTTAATTAAAGGCACTTGGTTGTACAACAGATCTCTAGAACTTTTTCATCTTGTAGAACTGAAATTTTATATCCAATAAACAACGACTCCCTGTTTTCCCTCTCCCCGGTACCTGGCAACCACCACTCTATTTTCTGCTTCTATATTTTATATACCTCATGTAAGTGTCATTTTACAGTGTTGGTCCATCTATCACTGGCTTATTCCAGCCAGCATAATATCCTCCAGGTTCATCCATGCTGTTGCTTTATGTCTGTGGAATGACCGGACACAGAGAGTTAACATTTTCAACCTTATATTATTTGAAAACTTGTTTTAAAAACAAATTTCAGTGTAGACGAGAATAAGTACTCATATAATAAATTGATTGCAGTGCCAGATTAATAGGTCTTGACATGATGACCTTATAAGCAATATCATATTAAATTTGGCTCATAAGGGAAAGCAAAGGAATATCCGAAAACAGATGGAAATTAAGTAAATAAATGTCACATATAGGGTGGGTTGAGGTACTCAGGTAAAGCAACAGTGCTGTTTTAAATGCCTCGTAAGTGACACATTAATACCCTTAAGTAATATATTGCTAGATCTGGGACTCATTCTCTAATATCCAAAGTGCCTTAAATACGTATAATTAGATAATGGCATTGAAAATGACTCTTTTAATATTTGGATGATTTCCCCCCACCAAATTTAGTATTTTTGTAATAGTTAACCCATATATAACTCATACATGTATATATAGTTTATCTAAAATAAAGCCCATACCCTTTGCATTTAAGATAATAGGAAAGTTCATGTCTTGTTTGTTATACAAATTAATTAATTCTAAATAATTTAACAAATGGAGATGCTTCAATAAAAAAGTGGAAAAGTTTGTCCACAAGTCTTAGAACTTCTGCATAAAACTATGCTCCCCTATGTCAGTGACATGCCTACACCTCTTCCTGCCAAAAAACTAATATTTTGTGTCATTCAGAATTGAGAGCTGATAGAAAGCATTTCTGAGGTGACATAAAATCATGGCAACACTTCCCATATTACTTGTTATACCTACCGTTAAAAAGACATTTTGGGAGACTATCTGAAAATACTTTAAAGATTTGAGAAATGAGATTTGAAGTAAATTCTGATGTCAAATATATATATGTTTGAAATAAAATAGGTATAATGTGATTGGAGTCACATTTACAAATTTAAAAAAAAATATGGCACCTATAAATTAAACCTGCATATAAGTAGGTCAGATTTGAAAGCTCTAGTAAAGACTTTAAAATTTACATATGCTCTGTGCCTATTATGTTAAGGTTTTTTTTCCCTCAATATTTGCAAATCAATCCTTCGTATAAATTTAAAAAGGAAAAATCAATCGACTCAAATGTATTTTTTCAGTAATTCAATCAGCATAAAGAAATGCTCAGGATTCTTTAGCAAATGACATAAGTATATCCCGTTATCTCACCAGGATTAAATTCCTTGAGGCCAGGTTCCTTTCACCACTCTATCTCCAGTGCCCACACGTTGCCTGATACACATGGCATACATTCAAACATGAATAAGACACCATTCTAGAAATGAAGAAGCTCAAAGTTGAGCAAAAGAAGCATATGTAAACAAATCATTTCAATAAAGTATGGTAAGGGCTGAGTAAATATCAAAACAGAGTACAGTGGTGGGATAAAAGAGGTAGCCATGTATTTCAGTCACAGGAAAAGGTTCCCGATCCAGACTGCAGAGGATTCTTGACTCTTGCTCAAGAAAGAATTCAGGGCTAGTCCATAGTGCAAAGTGAAAGCAAGTTTATTAGAAAGTAAAAGAATAAAAGAATGGTGGCCAGGTGCGGTGGCTCACGCCTGTAATCCCAGCATTTTGGGAGGCCGAGGCAGGCAGATCACGTGGTCAGGAAATCGAGACCATCCTGGCTAAAATGGTGAAACCCCGTCTCTACTAAAAACACACAAAAAATTGGCCGGGCGTGGTGGGGGGCGCCTGTAGTCCCAGCTACTTGGGAGGCTGAGGCAGGAGAATGCCGTGAACCTGGGAGGCGGAGCTTGCAGTGAGCCGAGATCCTGGCACTGCACTCCAGCCTGGGTGACAGAGCGAGACTCCGTCTCAAAAAAAAAAAAAATGCTATTATGCATATAAACAATTTTTAAAAAAATATTGGCCTGGCACAGTGGCTCACGCCTGTAACTCCAACACTTTGGGAGGCTGAGGCAGGCGGATCAAGAGGTCTGGAGATTGAGATGATCCTGGCCAACATGGTGAAACATCGTCTCTACTACAAATACAAAAATTAGCAGGGCATGGTGGTGCACACATGTAATCTCAGCTACTTGGGAGGCTGAGGTAGGAGAATCGCTTGAACCAAGGAGGCAGAGGTTGCAGTGAGCCGAGATCGTGCCACTGCATTCCAGCCTGGGTGACATAGTGAGACTCCATCTCAAAAAAAAAAAAAAAAAAAAAATTATGTGTAAAGTTTGAACACAAATTGTGTTTATCAATGGAATATATTTCATTGTATAAATAGATTCTTCAAGCAGTGAAGTCCTTCTCAAAATGGTTCCTCTGAATAGTGAATTTTCCAGTCCACGTAAAATATCTTTAAAAAATTTATATATCTATATACATCAGAAAAAAATTGGACATAATGATGTATAAGTGTATCAACATTTGCCAACTAGAGTAAACTAGAGCATATATAATTATATTTAACCATCGATGCCAGTTCCCATGATATGCAATCAATATAGAGAGGTGAATAAAATAACCCTTAATTTTAATGGGTTTATAATCTGATGCAAGGAAGAATCACATACACATATCACTTCAACACAGCACGATGCAAATATGAATCCAGGAAATAAATTAAGCCAGAAAGAGATTTTTTTCCAGCAATAGTTAAATCATTGAGTTTAATCCTAGCTAAGTATTAAAAGGCTATGGTATATGGAGAATATGACTGTGTAACTGTTCTAGTTACAAATGAATGTCATAACCTGTAATTGTTTTTTATGTTTCATACTATGTTATACTGACTATATTCTGCCATTGGCTAGTTTAAGCTGCTAGTAGTTCTTAGTAGACCATTTTTAAATAACACAAGGAAATGGAAATAATAAGAAATAACTAGGTAATGAGGTCAGTTTGTCAGAGTGCATTCTGAGATCATGGACAAGGACTTCCACCGCTTTCATTTCTAGTATAGAAAGTCGCAAGAAAACTTTGCTCTGGCTTAAGAATAAGAAAAATCATATTACCTACAAAAATCATGCTTTTAAGCCTATCAGAGAACTAAACATTCCAAAGTGATGAGGCACCCGTGGAAGCAAAGAGCCCTCCAGCTGCTTTTGTCCATGGCACAATAGCCGGAGTAAGGAAAGCTGCTATAGATGAAGGAAGGAAGACAGAACATTTTCAAAATTTTAAAAGGCCAAGTATGAGTTGGCATAATGGTTTATAATACCAAGGAACCCAGACACAAAGAGAGTCAATACCCACCCATCGATTCTTTCTAAGCCTTTTCCTGAGTGCTCACAAGATCAGGGCAGGGGAACTGAGAGAAGCCCTTTGGGCCGTCAAGAATGTCATGAAACAGTGGTCTCTCATAGCCAGGGGAGGGCAAGAAAACTCCAAAGTGTGAGAGAGATGTCAAAAAATAAAGAAACCCTCCGGGCCTATCACTGAGCTTGGGACAGGAACCATTTAAACTGAGGAAGGGCATCAGAGAAGACAGATGCAGGGTCTTACAATGATCATGAAGCAGAATCAGCCTGTGGCTGAGACTGGAGACAAACTGCTAAGAGAAACCTCACCCCCAGCTCAAGGCACAAAAGACTGCTCAAACATGAGGGTGTGGTGGAAAAATGAAGGAGAATAACCTTCAAGAACTGACTTGTTGTGATCAGGATAGTCATAAGAGCAGAGTGAAATCTTCCAGAGGCACTGGTATATAGGATCTATAAAGGTTAAAAGCAGGGCAGGAGAAAGGGGCAAACCTGTAGATACTTAGTTCTCAAACCTTGTTAAAAGATAGTTTCTAGTTTCACCGTTAAATTATTTGAAGCCTGTAATAAACTGCATCGAACTAGAGTAACAACACAGTGAAACCCAACTCATCTACAGACTATGTTGACATTAGTGGCCTGACAACAAAAAGGACATGACCCTCTTCCAGAAAAAAATATCACTTTTTCTTTCTCCAATATTCCTTTATACATAATATCTGATGTTCAATTATAAATTGTGAGACACGGATAGAAGCAAAACAGTGAGACTCATTTTCCAGATGAAATTAGTTAATAAAACAAGATGCAGCTGAGATAGTGGAATTATTATTACTGAAATAAGAGCTGCAGCAGCTATTTAAAAGGTTAAGGGATCTAATAAAAAATGTACAACATGGCACATGAACTGACCAGAAATCACATTAGAAAGAAGACAAGTTTCAAAAGAGATAAACCTTAGTGCTGGAATTAAAATACAAATGGAGGTTCTTGTGATAGGTTTATTAACAAGTAGATCCTGCAAAGGAACAAATTAATGAACATAAAGACAGATCAATAAAAAATATTGATACAATAAAGAGTAAAACAAAACAAACCAGCAAACAAAAAGATTGAGATTTGTGGGACAGTAGCAAATGGCCTAACATGATATACACATATTTGGTATCTGAGGAGAAGAGAAAGAGAATAAAGCCAAAATGAATATACAAAGATGTAATTCCCAATAATTTCCCAAAACTGATGGAAGACATCAAATCACAGTCACAAAAACTTGGCAATTATCCATTAGAAAGGAGAAGGAGAAAGCAGTATCTAGAAAAAATCATAGTCAAATTGGTGAAAGCCAACAATGAAGAAAAGGTCTTGAAATCAGTCAGAAAAAAAAATGGTGGCTGATTTCACATTAGAAAGAATAAAGACTAGAATAAAATGGAATAATATATTTAAAGTGCTTAATAGAAAGACAATTCTTTGATAGCCAGCAAAATGGTTTCCTACCCGCCCCCCAAAAAATTGTGAAATAAAGACATTTTAAAAGTTTGTCTCCAGCAGACCTTTAAAATGAAAAATGCTAAAAGAAAACTTTTAGGCTTAAGAAAATAAAAATAAGAATGAAACCCCATTTGGGAACAAAGGGATGATAAATACTTGAAGGGGTACAAATGTAAGTAGATTTGTACCTAAATTTGGCCTTCTAAATTTTTTTTAATACACACACTACAAACACACACATGCACACACATATATGCATATTCATGTGTGTATAGCTTATATATATATATTTAAAAGACTAGTGACTACTTAAATACAAGATGGAAATAATGTATTGTGGGGTATAAGGGTTTATCAAGAAAATATTTGACAATAAAAGCAAAAAATAGTGGAATAGTAGTTAAAAATTTACTATTCTAAAATTCCTAATTCTTCAAGAAATAATAGAATATGTCAAAGTTATAAATATCCATACTGATATATCTGTAACAAGTACTAAAATACACACACAAATACACATAAAGACACAAAAGGGCATAACTAAAATAATAATATAAGGATGGAAAATAGGAAACTAAAAGTATACTCAATTCATCTAAAGGAAGCAGAAACAGAAACATGGAGGAACAAAAAACAGATATAACAAATTTAAAACAAACAAAAATACGTGAACTTACGTATTGCCAAATTTGGATTAAATGTAAATGATCTGAAAACAACAATTTTAAGAATCAGATTGCAATTAACCCCGCAAAACACAATCCAACTACATCCAATTTACACACACACACACACACACACAGTCTTTAAAAATAAGACACTTTTGGCTGAGTGTGGTGGCTCAGGCCTGTAATCCCAGCACTTTTGGAGGCCGAGGTGGGTGGATGACATGATCAGGAGTCCGAGACCAACCTGGTCTCAAACTCTGTCTCTACTAAAAATACAAAAATTAGCCAGGTGTGGTGGCGCATACCTGTAATCCCAGCCATTCAGGAGGATGAGACAGGAGAATTGCTTGAACCCGCGAGGTGGAGGTTGCAGTGAGCCGAGATTGCACCACTGCACTCCAGCCTGGGTGACAGAGCAAGACTCCGTCTCAATAAATAAATAAATAAATAAATAGACTCTTTCTTTTTTTTTGTTTTGTTTTTTATCTTGAGACAGTGTCTCACTCTGTCACCCAGGCTGAAGTTCAGAGTCCAGCGGTGTGATTATAGCTCACTTTAGCCTTGAACTCCTGGCCTCAAGCTATCTTCCTCCTATGTCAGCCTCCAAAGTGCTGAAAGTACGGGCGTTAGCCACCCTGCCCAACCAGGCAGTTTAAAAGCAAATAGATACAAAATAATATATCATGTAAATACTAACCACGAGAAGATTGTGGCAATTTTAATATCAAACACAACAGACTGAGAGGAAGATAAGCACTAGAGATAAAGAAGGATTTTTTTAACAACAAAAGTCAATTCACTAGGAATAAATTTCAATCCTAAATGTATATCCTCATAATAAAAAAGCAAGAATTAATGAAATTAAAGGGAGAAACACATACATACATAGTAATAATTGGAAATTATAATGCCTCTCTCTCAGTAATTCATAGCCCATCCATGAATAGTGGCATATAGATTCTGCTCATATTCATATACAACGTTCACCAAGTTAGACCACCTGATAAGGCACAGAATTTTTCTCAATAAATTTTTAAAATTTTAGATTATGAATCAAAGATAAACTAAAGTTGTAATACACTTTACTCATGATATCCACCTGTGACAGATGATATAGGAAATTTTACTCATATAAATTGCTATAGGTGAATTTTGTTCCTTTTTATGGCTGAGTAGTATTGCATCATATATATCTCACAGAGAAAGTTAAACATTGTTTTCCTACTAAAAATCACACAAAAAAGAAATTAAAAGAAGTTTTATAAAATAAGCATGGAATATTAATTCTGAAAGATCAGAAAAACGTAAATTACTATATTCACAAACACTAAAATGTCTCAATGACCAATTTGTAACAAAAAACAATACAAGCTTTACCTTCTTATACTCATCAAAGCTGCTGCTCTGAACAGAGAAACAAATGTCTTTTTTGAGGCATTTTTTCTGCCGGTTAAAAAAGGAGACAAATCAAAGAGGTCTGACAAGATTGTTCATAGTCCTGCAAAATGGAAAGCTATTTTAAAGCCTGAAGAGTCGGTGTAGCCAGATAATCAGGAACATATTAGCTCCATTGCTGAAAATTTGCCAGAGCAATTAACGAGCTCTAGAAAATGGATGAATCATTTTAGCAATAAAGGGTCTCCTTGTTACTTTATCTTGAACAGATTAATAAACAATGGAGATTACAATGTGATGATAAAATTATATCATTGATTTAAATGATTCTGCTTAACTTCTTCATCAATATAACATTTAGTTTATCTAAAAGTCATCAGGATATTTAAATATCTTTTTAAAAGGGGAAGAACATTTCAAAATGTATTTTTCCCTATATTATTTAATTTTACTGTTAATATTACAGTTATATTAGTAAAGGTTTTAGAGGAGTTTTGACTATTAGGACAGATGTATAGCAACACTTACATTTTATAATATGAGTATTTAATATCTAAGGGACTTTTTGTGTGTTTTAATCAATAGTCAGTTTTTTAAGATTATGAGCATCAAGAAAGATTATGAATACAGTAACCCGTTTTCCTTTGTAACTTTAAATGCCTGCCATAAATCTAGTGAATTTTCCTATAATCTTGTATGTTTTCAAAATTAATAGTACTCAGTTCCTTTTGTTCTTTGACTGATATTCAATTAACTTATGTTTGAAAGATTAAATTCCACTGAACAATTAATACCATTTTCAAACTTAGTTAATTAAATTTCCTTAAAACATTTTAAACTGCTAAGTTAAATTCTAAAATAGCTGAGTCTCTAAGGCATTTCAAGTATCTTAAAACATAGACCAACTGTACTCAGATTTAAAAGAAAAATAATATTTGCTTATATAATTGAGTACCTTACTTATATGTAATCCCAAACAAAACTTTTGAATGATTTTGGCTTTACTGTTATTATGCTTATACCATCATACATTAGCAAATCATTGTATCAGTCATGGTCTGGTTGTAAAAAAAGCAATCTGGGATATTTAAAATACAGAGGTTTTAATTAAGGGACTACTTACAGAGATAAGAACAGGGTTAAATGGAGAGAAAATGAAAACTGCAGTACCCAGAGATTTAGACAGATGTAAGCCCATACTACTCTTAGGGCTGAAGAAGCAAGGGAAGGAAACAGTAATAATAAGTAGTCCTGTGACAGCTGGGAGGTATTAAGAATGGGCTTCACCACGAGAGCTACAGTTAAGAGTAAGCAAAGTTTGAGATCTAGACACCAGAGCTCTATATTAGATTGATCCTCATGACTACTGGTATATACAGAGTAACAGACTTCTAGAAAGCTTTAGTGAGGTAGCTGGAAATCACATTTTTATTAAGTCAAGTGTTTTCATTAACATTTCCTTCACATTCTGGAGATATATTTTTTGCATATATGTCCCCCAAAATATGTTTATATATAATATTATTTCAACTTTTAAAATATTAAATTTGATATATAATTGGATGAGTACCTATTTAGATTTGAACTCTTCTCTTAGGTCTTCAATTATGCCCCTCCATCTTTTTGTTTGAGATAGGGTCTTGTTGTCCAGGCTGGAGTACAGTAGTGTTATTGCTCATGCTTGACCTCTCTTGTCTCAAGCAATCCTCCCATCTTAGCCTCTGGAGTAGCTGGAACTACAGCTACATGCCACCGCATCTGGCTAATTTTTTTGTATTTTGTAGAGAAGGGGTTTCACCATGTTGCCCAGCCTGGTCTTGAACTACTGGGCTCAGGTGATCCACCCATCTAGGCCTCCCAAAGTGCTAAGGCTACAGACATGAGCGACCGTGCCAAGCCGCCCCCTAGTCTTTTATAATCCATGCATTGCATTAATCACAATTCTATTTTCATTCTCAGAGACCACATAACTCTTCTGGGACTCTTTATTTGTATTGAAACTTCAACATAGAATTTGAACTCTTTTATATTTTTCTTTGTAAATTTTCATAGTTTTGCTCTCAGGGTTTGGAGAAATTAACTTTGGGATTAAGTATTGGCCACTGATCCCCTGACTTTGAGCTAAAAGCACCTCAGTGATTCTTTAGCTGAGCTTCTTTAAGAGCAGGTGGATCTAATTGTTAAAACATTCATCACCCTGCACTGGGTTGAATGGTGACTTCCAGAAGATATGCTCACTTACTCAACACAGAACCTGTAGACGTGACTGTATTTGGAAAAAAATTTGCAGATGTAATTAGTTAGGAATTTCTAGATGAGATTATCCTGCATTATCTGAGGGGTCCCTAAATCCAAAGACAAGTGTACTTTTAAGAGACCCAACAATGATTTCATTGAACCAGAATTTAAGATTCCCACTCAGCCACTTTGGGCTAATTGTGCCTTGAATTAAAGACAGAAGAGGAAGTGACTCAACGAGAAGGCCATAGGAACACCAGGGCAAAAATTAGAGTAATACAGCCACAAGGAGTAGTGACAGCCATTAGAAGCTGGGAGATGCAAGAAAGGATTCCAGAAAAAGTGTGGCCATGCATAAACCTTGATTTCAGACTTCTGGCTGCCAGAATTGTGGAGAATAAATTTCTGCTGTATTAAGCCACACAGTTGTAGTAATTTGTTGTGGCCACCCTAGGGAATGGGTACATATTTTCTTAAAATTTTGCATTCAGAAACCAATCCTGTCTCCCTAAATTATAGTCATCATTATACTCAGCAAGCTCAAATCTTTTAGATTCAATTTTGCTTACTGAACTAAAGACAAATTTCTCATCTGGTTGTATGAGCATTCTTAATAGATCCAAACCTTTTTTTTATTCAACACACAGATCATTCACTGTTCCTTGAAAATACCCCCTGGTTTCCTGAGAATGTGATGTTTTTTCTATGGAAAATGCTCATTTGTTTAATTCTGTCTCTGAATATTGATATCTCACCTGTTTTTTTGTAATCCTAAGAGCCATCTGTCATGGCTTAAGTCAGATGCAGAATCTGAAATAAGGATATATGTGCTTGTGATTTATTAAGAAAATGCTCCCAAGAGAAAAAAGTAAAGAAACGAAAGAAGCAAGTCAGGGAAAGAGAAGACTTCAAAAAGTGTGACTTTATACCAAATTCCTACAGAGGAAAAGCTTCAGATAGGGGAACACTAGTGTGTAAGTTACTTTCAACATTGTCCTGCGGGGGCAGGAGAGCGGGGCTCACCTATTCTAACATGTGTCAATTACTTCTGGTTTTCAATAGCAGCAGGCAAAGTGGGGTCACTGGCCCTTCCAAAGGCGGAGGGAGCCCTGTGAAGAATTGCAGGTGCTGGCCAGTGGAAGCAACTGTTCATCAAAGCAGAACACCCGTGTCATCCTCTACACAGTATTGCATGCTTGGAGGCTTTTCTGATCTCAGCTCTCTTCCAAACCTGCTCTGAACTTCACCTTACCAACTGATAATAGATATAAAAGTTTACAGATGACTCTGAGGATTGTAAAAGGCTTCTAGACTCAGCAACAGAGAAATCTGGGCTCTAATTCCAGGTAAATTTTCTAAGCTCATTCACAGAAGATTTTATTTTCTCTTCGTTATGCTTCATATAAATCTTTCCAGTTGTGCATCTTTTCCTCTACTGAAGGATATTTATATATGTCTCTTACCTCCTTCATGTTCATGCTAAATTAAGACTCTGATATGAAGGAGAGTATTTTAATACCTTATCTTTACATACTTTCAAGAAACTAAGAGTTCCTTGTATAATAGAATCTCAAACATATTAATGATGTTTTAATTAATTAAATCAAAATTTTGTACTTTCTAGCATATAGCCTCATATAATTTTCAGTTTTGCTATTTTTAGCAAAATTGTTGATTTTATTCATAAAATAGTTATTTTTCTTGGCAAGTGTACCAATTTTAGTCCATTTGCTATAAGATAATTAACAGAATATTTGATAACTAGTACATGCCAGATTTTTCTGGACTCACATTATAAGAGATTACATTATAAAATATTGATAGAAAGAAGTGTATGATCCAGCAATGATTGACTCATGAAAAATGATATTGGGCAAAAAATAAGACTCTTGGTATAGCATAGTTTATTGGAATTGTATTCAACACTCTACCTATTGTCATTCTTAGATTTACTTAATAAACATTAACTGGCTTTTTGTTCACTTGCCAAATTTTAAAAATGATAATCACTATAACTGACCTATAATACATTGTTGGTACAATATATAATATCTATTAAGATACCTACATTATAGGGGAAAAATAATAAAATTGATTTATGTACACATCATCCTCAAACTTATTAGCTGTATGTCCTTGGACATAACATCCCTTTGCTTTAGTTTCCTGACTTGTAAAATAGATTGCAAAATGTCTTTCCCATAAGATTGTGTTATAATTTTGTGTATATTTTCAGACAAAGCACTTAGGAAAGACTCTGACATGGAATTCCTAGCAAAGGCAGGCTATTTTTACTTATGTTAATAATAGAGAAAAAGGTCATTTTCATTGTCCAGATGGAGAAGACATTGCTTAATGAATATACTACTTTGTGTCTGTATTGACTTTACACATACAAAATTGGGTGGAAGAACTTTTTTCTCTATTGCTGAGTCATACTTTATTTTTTTAAATTAAACTTTCTTTTTAAGATAATTGTAGAATCACAACTAGGATACTGACATTGATACAGCCAAGATAGAGGGAGAGAATTTCCATCACCATGAGGATCCCTCATGTTGCCCTTTGATAGTCACCCAACTTCCCTCCCACCCCACCTTCCTTCCTTAATACCTGGCAACCACTAATCTGTTCTACGTTTATATAATCTTGTCATTAAAATGTTATGTAAATAAATCACAGCATGTAATATTTGAGATTAGCTTTTTTTTTAAATTGAGCATCATTCTCTGGAGATTCATTCAGGTATTTGCATATATCAATCAATAATGTGCTCCTATTTACTGCTAAGCAGGACCTCATGGTACAGATGTACCACAATTTGTTTAACTATTCACTCAAGACAGCTGGGTTGTTTTCACTTCTGATTTATCACTAAAACATTTGTATATGGATTTAAGTGTAAGTACATTTTCATTTCTCTGCTTTGACTGACCAAGAGTGTAGTTGCCAGGTCGTTATATGATTTTTGTTTTCTTTTCTTATCTGCCAATTTGTTTTCTAGAGTGGCTGTACCATTTTATGTTCTTATCAGCAATGAGTAATCCAGTTTATCTGCATAATCACTAGCATTTGGTGTTGATCCTATTTTTTACTTTAGTCCTTCTGATAGCTGTGAAGTAATTACATTTTGAGGTTAATTTACAATTCTCTAATAGTTAATGACATTGAACATCTTTTCATATGTTTATTTGTGATGTGGTATTATCTTCATTGAAATGTCTCGATCTCATTTGATCATTTTCTAATTCAATTTTTATTTGCATTTTGAGAATTATTATGTATTCTAAATACTAATCCTTTGTCAGATGCATAGTTTGCATACATTTTCTCCATCTGCAGATGGCTTTTTATCCTTTAACAACTTATTTTAAAGAGAAAAAGTTTTAAATTAGATGAAGTCCAATTTATCAATTTTTCCTTTTATATTTTGAGCTTTTGCTGTCAAGTTTAAGAACTCCATATCATAATTGTTCTCCCCTATTTTTTCCTACAAGTTTTATAGTTTTACACTTAAGTCTATGACTCAATTTAAATTAATTTTTGTATAATAAAAGTGTGAGACTTAGGTCAAGGTTCATACTTTTTCTTAAGGATGTCTACTTTCTCCAACATCATTTGTTGAAAAGGCTATCTTTATTCAATTTAAAGTCTTGTGAACCCTATATCAAAAAATAATTGGGCAAATTTTATCTCTTTCTGGATTCCCTCTTGAGTTCTGTGGATCTATTTGTCTGTATCTCTGCCATTACTTCAGTCTTGATAATCGTAGCTATGTAATAAATCATGAGATTGGATAGAGAGATTTCTCCCACTTTATTCTTCCTTTTCAAAATTGTCTTAGCTTTTCTAGTTCCTTTGACTTTCTTTATAAATTTAGAATATTATTACTATCTACAAAACTTGTTACTGGGACATAGATAGAAATTTAGTTAAACTAGTACATCAATTTGGGGAACACTGACATCTATAATATGTTGACTCTTCTAATATATGAGCATGGTATGTCTCTCCATTTACTTACGAATTAATTTATTTCTTTCATCAACATTTGTAGTTTTCAGAATACAAGTCCTGAACATAGTTTTGGATTTGAATCCGAATATTTTATTTATTTTGAACAAATATAAGTGGTATCATATTTTTAATTTTGCTTTATAGCTAGTACAGAAAGACTATTTTTTGTATGTTTATCTTATACCATGTGGCATTCCTGAACTCACTTATTAGGTGTAAGAGTTTTAGGATATGTTTTATAGATGCCTTGGGATTTTCTAGGTAAACAATCATATTTGTAAAGAAGGATAGTTGCATTTCTTACTTTACAATCTGTATGCTATTTTTTCCCTTTGTTAACTACTGCATAAGCTAGAGCTTCCAGCATTATGTTGATTAAGAGTGGTGAGAATAGATGTACTTGACTTTTTTCTGAACGTAGGAGAAAATAATTTGTTTCACCGTTAATATTACGTTAGCTGTAAGATTCTGTAAATTTTTTTCTTTTAATCTAGTTGAAGAATTCCCTCTCTATTCCTATTTTCCTGAGATACCTTATCATGAATAAATACTGGATTTTGTTAAAATGCGTTTTCAGCATTGATTGCTATGATCATATGTGGTGTTTCTTGTTTTTCTTTTTTGAATGTAATCCTGTAGGTTACATTGATTGATTTTCAACTACTGAACAATCTTACATTCCTGGAATAAAACTCACTTGTTCATAGTTTGTAAATTTTCATAAATGTTGCTGAATTTTATTTGCTAGTATTTTGTTAATAATTTTTTGCCTCTATATTCAAGAGGAATGTTGATCTGCAGTTTCCTTTTTCATATTTTCATGGTCTAGTTTACATATCAGAGTAGTATTCATTTTATGAAATGAAATGGAAAATATTACTTATACTTTGGAAGGTAATTTGAAGACTTAACATTCGTTATCCTTTAAACATTTGGCAGAATTCTGCAGTGAAACCACGTGGAGATGCCCCATTTCTATTTTTGGAATACTTAAATACAAATTCAATTTTCTTAGTAGTTAAAGGGCTTTTAAAACTATTTTACCTTGGGTGAGTTGTCCATTTCATCTAAGTGGTTAAATTTATGTTGTTTGTAAGATTTCTTTTCTTTTTTATTTCTTTGAGACGGAGTCCTGCTCTGTGGCCAGGCTGAAGCTTAGTGGCGCGATCTCGGCTCACTGCAGCCTCCGCCTCCTGGGTTCAAGCGATTCTCCTGCCTCAGCCTCCCTAGTAGCTGGGACTACAGGCGCGCAGCACCACGCCCGGCTAATTTTTGTATTTTTTAGTAGAGACAGAGTTTCACCATGT